>NC_049222.1:115139422-116339422 GCF_011100685.1 Canis lupus familiaris | reverse complement strand
TTTCTATTATCTTTTGTGATGATTGTGCTTCATAGATGTCCTGCTTTGAAGTTAGTTCTTCAGTCTCACACATAGATTCCCAGCCTGAAAAATAATAATTAAAAAACGGTCTCCTCTATCATGTACCAGAAGGAACATTTATGAAAGTGCATTCAAAAAATGGAGTATGTGAATTTAATAGATAAAACCCATAAGAACATTGGCTTTTTAAGTTCTGATGTTTGCGAGAAACAAAATAGGTCACAAAGAAACTTGAGAAGGAATGACTAGAATTATAAGAAAGTCAGTAAGGTAAATCTCCAGTAAATAAAGAATTATGGAGGTGGATGGACTTGGTTATAATTTTATGCATGTATGCATAAATATAGGCACTGAAATAACCTCCATTCTTATAGTTGCTTTTTTTCAAGAATATTCATTGAACCTTGTGCCATATACTCTTCTAAATGCTTTTAATATTATAGTAAACAAAACAAAGATCCTTACTTTTGTGGACCTTATATTCTTTGGGGAGATAGGAAATAAATGCTAAATGAGTAATTTTATTGTATATTAGAAAGTACTAAGAGCTACAGAAAAGGAAAAGCAGGGTAAAAGAGATTAGGAATGTTGGCAAAGTTAGAGGTAGGAATAATTAGCAAGTTAACATTTAATCAAAGATCCGAAGGAAGTGAAGAAGTTAGTCACTTAGATATATGGAGAAAGAGCATTTTGGGCAAAGGAAACAGCCTAAAAGTAGAAACATGTTTCCATGTTTGAGGAATAGCAGGAAGGTGAGTGTAGGAAGAGATGAGATCAGGAGATAAAAGATAAGAATACTTAAACTTTATATGATTTCCTGAGTGGGACAGAGAACTACTGAAGTGTTTGTGGAGTAGAGGAGTGATATCCATTTACAGTTTAATAAAAATATAGAAAGGTGGCGAACAGAGAAGAAGCAAGGGGACCTATGATTGTAGTAATCCAGGTGAAGACAATGAGGGTCTAGACCAGAAAGCTAGCAATGGAGGTATACTGAGATGGTCAGATTCTAGGCATGTTTTGTAGGAAATGCCAGGACAATATCCTGACAGATTGGTTATGAAACTTAACAGAAAAATGAGACAAAGAAGCATTCAAAGTTTATGATCTGAGCAATGGCAGGATGGATTAGCATCAACAGTGATGGGGGAGGCACTTGGGTGGCTCAGTGGTTGAGTGTCTGCCTCTAACTCAGGACATGATCCCAGGGTTCTGGAATCAAGCCCCACATCAGGCTTCCTGTGGGGAGCTTGCTTCTCCCTCTGCCTATGTCTCTGCCTCTTTCTCTATGTCTCTCATGAATAAATAAATAAATAATCTTAAAAAAAAACAGTGATGGGGAAGGCCATGGGTACAGCAGGTTTAAGTGGAAAGACATGGAAGATCTGGAATTCAGTTTTGAAAATAATAAAGTGTTTTTTAGACATTGAAATGGAAATGCTGAAAAGGCAGGCGGGACCCATGAAACTGAGTTTAAGACAGAGGTCTGGACTAGAGATTTTAAATTAGGAATTGACAGCATATACATGGTAGTTAAAGAGACTACATTACCAAGAGAATGAGTGTAGATAAAGAGAAGAGAAGAGAAAGGAGCAAGTAATGAACCCTAGAGCACTCTAACATTAAGTAAGATATTTGAGAAAAGAGAACCAAAAGAGATTAAGAAGGAATAAATGTTAAACAAAAAAATCATGGCTGAGAACATTAATACAACCCGATATTAAATTGAAGATTGTAATGAAAATCAACTTGTTCAATGATTTATACTGAAAAAGAATACTTATGCTGAAAAAGAATAAAATAAAAGAATAAAAAACCTGGAAAATTAGTCAAGAAATGTCACAAAAGTATAAAAATAACAGCTAACCATAGTGACCATTAAAAAGAATTATATGTATGTTGTTACTTGCAAAACACCAGAAATGAGTCATTACATTAAAAAAAGGTGCATAAAAGAATGTAGAAGCTGTGTAGAAAGGAGATTACTGGTATACTTATTTTTTCAAGTAAGAATGTATCATTTTGCAATGTTTTAGTAGATTTTATTTATTTGAGACAGAGAGTGTGCATGCGAAGCAGGGCAGAGGGTCAGAGCGAGAGGGAGAAGCAGACTTTCTGCTGAGCAGGGAGCCTGATGCAGGACTCAATTCCAGGGCTCTCTCTCTCTCTCTCTGTCTCTCATGAATTAATAAATAAAATCTTTAAAAAAAGAAAGCACAAAAAAATAACCTCAGAAGGTAACTTTACCATTGACAACAACAATGAAGAGGGAAAATATCCTAAAAATAAACTTTACAAGAAATGAGCAAAAGCTTTATAATTCTAATGAGGGACCCACTGCCCCCCATAAATTTGCATAAAGGGAGAAGATGCATACTTTGCTTTTCTATATGAAGAACCAACTATGTATAGCCATTAATTCTAAATTCACAATCAGAACTTCGTTGTAAATTTTTTTTTAATTGTGTAATAAAGATTTTGGCAGGACTTAGTCTATTGGCTCCCAAGTGGTAACCCTCTAAACCCTCTATATTCCTGGAAGGAGTGTCATTGTTATTCATAGTGAGCCCTTGGAACCATACCTGATAGCTCATAACTATAGTTTATGACTCACAACTTGCCCCTTTATAGTTTTTGCTAATGTGATGATTTAGGATGGAGGCTAGCCATGCCAGAAAGAACCACCATGTGACTAAAGGGTTGGTACTTTGAACCCCCATGATATCAGTCTGACTTCTGGGAGGGGAAGGAGGCTGGAGATTGAATCATGTTGGGCACTGGGCAACGACTCACTCAATCATGCCTCCATAATGAAACCAAAATCCAAAAAATAAATAACCCTATACACTGATGCTCTCTTGAGAGCTTATTCTTTTGAATACTAAGATGTCTGGAGGGCCCTTTCATGTTTGTAGCACTCCCAGACCTTGCCCTTTGTGCCCTCTACTTCTGGCTGGTTCCTTGTACCTTTTGTTAAAACAAAACTGTAATCATAATATAACCTCTGTGAGCTGCTGTTGTGTATCATAAAACCTGAGGGTGATTACAGGTACCCTGTTATCTGTACCTGGCTGATCAGAAAACAGGGTGGCCCTGAAGATCCCTAAGCTTTCAGCTGGTGTCTGAAATAAGCAGTCTTGTGTAGCACTGCTCTCTTAGATTATGCAGTTTGGCAAATTGACCTTAAGAATTTTTTTTAAATCCTAAAGTTTATTAGAAAAGTAAACATGTGTCTAGGATAGGCTATGCATTGTCCATAAAATATGCATTAATAAATTTAAAGACTGAAATCATACAAATTATCTTTCCTAATCATAATGAAGTTAGAAATCAATAGCAAAATGAAAACTGGAAAAAATCCACAAATATGTGGAAGTTAAATGCTTAACCAATGGGTCAGAGAAGAAATTGCAAGTTATCTTGAAACCCATGGGAATAAAAATACAACATTCCAAAACTTACAAGATACAGCAAAGCTGTGCTACAAGGGAAATGTATATCATTGATGCTTACATTAAAAAAGAAGAAAGAAAAAAAAAAAAAGAAGAAAGAGTTCAGCAAGCTAACATTATATCTTAATAAACTAGAAAAAGAGCAAACTAAACCCAAAGCTAGGAGAAAGAAGAAAATAAGAAAGATTAAAGCAGAGATAAACAAAATAATAGAATCAACAAAACCAAGAGTCATTGAAAAAGATCAACAAAACTGACAAACTTTTATTTGGATTGACTAAGAAAAATAAAAGAAGACTCCAGTAACTAAAATCAGAAATAAAATGTGCCACATTATTACCAAGTATACAGGAATAAAAAGGATTATAAGAGAGTTCTGTGAACAACTGCATGCCAACAAATGGGCTAGCTAATAAACTGGATAAAATGGACAAATTCTAAGAAATACACAACCTACCAGACTGAATAACAAAGAAATAGAAAATCTGAACATACCCATAGCTAATAAGTCTACTAAAACAGTAATCCATCCAAAACCTTCCAACAAGAAAAGGCCTAGAACCTGATAGTGCCTGTGGTGAATTCTACCAAACATTTAAAGAATTTGCACAACTCCTCCTCAAACTCTTCCAAAGACATGAAGAGGAGTAAAGACTTCCAAACTCATTCTTTGAGGCCAGCATTACTCTGATACCAAAGCCAGAGTAAGAATACTATAAGAAAACTAGAGACCAATATACTCTATGAGCTTCGATGTAAATAAAAATCATCAACAAATACTAGCAAACTGAATTCAACGGCATATTATAAGGATTATACACCATGACCAAGTGGAATTTATTTCTGGAATGCAAGGATGGTTCAGAAAAAAATTAATGTAACATACATTAACAGAATGAAGGAAAAAACATGATCATTCCAATTGGTGCAGAAAAAGCATCTGACAAAATCCAACACCCTTTCATGATAAAAACACTCAACAAACTGGCAATGGAAGGAAACTACTTCCACATAATACAAGCCATATATGAAAGCCCACAGCTAACATCACATTCAATGGTGAAAGACTGAAAGTTTTCCTCTAAAATTACCAGGAACAAGGCAAGAATGCCCACTTTCACTACTTCTAGTCAATATAGTACTGGATATTCTAGCCAGAGTGATTAGCTAAGAAAATAAGAAAAATAAATTTTAAAAATCCAAATTATAAAGAAGTAAAATTATGGGTTTGTAGATGACATGCTCTTATACGTAAAAACAATACAGACTCCACATGCCCCCCCACATTAGAACTAATAAATTCAGCAAAGTAGCAGGGTACAGAGTCAATACACTAATTGCATTTGTGTACATGAACAATGAACAATCTGAAAAGGAAATTAAGAAAACAACTCTATTTACAATAGCATAAAAAAGAATAAAATAAGAACTAATCAAGGAGGTGAAAGATTTGTACAATGAAAACTACAAAACATTGCAGAAAGAAATCAAATAAAATATAAGTAAATGGAGATATTCCGAATTTATGGATTAGAACTTTAATATGGCTAAGATGTCCATACTACCTAAAGTATCCACAGATTCAGTGCAATCCCCATCAAATCCCAATGATTTTTTTCAGAAATAAGAAAAATTAATTCTAAAATTCATATGGAATCTCAATGGACCCCAAATAGTGAAAATAATCTTGAAGATGAAGAACAAAGTTCCAGAACAAATCTGGAAAAGGAAGAACAAAGTCTCACACTCCCTGATTTCAGAACTTTCTACAAAGTATAGTAATCAAAACATTGTGGTACTGGCATAAAGACAGACATACAGAATAATAGAGTAGAAAATTGAAAGCCCCAAAATAAAACCTCATGTATATGATCAAATGACTTTTGATAAGGGTGCCAACATATATAAAAGACCCACAGCTATTATCATCCCCAATAGGGAAAAACTGAGTGCTCTTCCACTACAGTTAGGAACAAGACAGGGATGTCCACTCTCACCACTATTTTTTTAAGATTTATTTATTTATTTGAGTGAGAGAGAGAGAGCATGAATGGGAGCAGCAGAGGGAGAAGAAGAGATAAACTTAAGTAGACTCTGCACTAAATGCTAAGCCCAACACAGTGCTCCATCTCACAACCCTGAGATCACGACCTGAGACAAAACCAAAAGCCTAACTGATGGTGTCATCCAGATGCCCCTCTCACCACTGTTATTTAACATAGTACTGGAAGTCCTAGCCACAGCAATCAGACAACATAAAGGGAAAAAAAGATATCCAAATCATTAGGAAGAAGTCAAACTTTCACTATTTGTAGATGACATGATACTCTATATAGAAAATCTAAAAGACTCCAAAAACTTGCTAAAATTGATACATGAATTCATTATAGCCTCTGGACAAAAATCTATGTATAGAAAAATGTTGCATTAATGGCACATGAAAAAAAAAAGTTCAACATCACTCATCATCAGGGAAATACAAATCAACCACAATGAGATACCACCTCATACTGTCAGAATGGCTAAAACTAGCAATTCAGGAAACAACAGATGTTGGCAAGGATGTGGAAAATTTCACTGTTTGTGGGAATGTAAACTGGTACAGCCACTCTGGAAAACAGTATGGAGGTTCCTCAAAAAGTTAAAAACTGAACTGCCTTATGACCCAGCAATTGCACTATTAGGTATTTATCCAAAGGATAAATACAAGCACCCCAATGTTTATAGTAACACTATCAACAATAGCCAAATTATGGAAAGAGACCACATGTGCATCAACTAATGAATGGATAAAGAAGATGTGGAATATTATTTAGCCATCAAAAAGAATGAAATCTTGCTATTTGCAATGATGAGGATGAAACTAAAGTGTATTATGCTAAGTGAAATAAGTCAGAGAAAGACAAATACCATATGATTTTACTCAAATGTACAATTTAAGGGAAAAAAAGATGAAGATAGGGAAATGGAAGGGAAAGTAAAATAAGATAAAAACAGAAAGGGAGGCAAACCATAAGAGACTCTCTCTTTTGAGTAGGCTCCATGCCCAGCATGAAACCCAGTGTGGGGCTTGAACCCACGTCTGTGAGATCAAGACCTGAGCTGAGATCAAGAGTCAGATGCTCAAACAACTGATCCACCTAGGTACACCAGGAGACTCTTAACTATAGAGAACACATTGAGCATTGAGGTTTGCTAGAAGGAAGATGAGAGAGGGGAGCGATGGGCTAATGGGTGATGGTCATTAAGGAGGACACTTGCTGTGACGAGCACTGAATGTTATATATAAGTGATGAATCATTAAATTCTACTCCTAAAAGTAATACTACACTATATGTTAACTAACTCAAATTTAAGTAGAATCTTGGAAGAAAAAAAGTATTCCATTTCTATACACCTATAATGAAGCAACAGAAAGAGAAATCAAGGAGTCAATCCTTTTTACAATTGTACCAAAATCCAGAAGATATCTAGGAATAAACCTAACCGGTGAAAGACCTGTATTCTGAAAACTATACAGCACTGATAAAGGAAAATGAAGATGACACAAATAAATGGAAAAACAGGGGCACCTGGGTGGCTCAATGGTGGAGCATTTGCCTTTGGCTCAGGTTGTGATACCAGAGTCCTGAGATCAAGTCCCATGTCAGGCTCCCTGCTTCTCCCTCTGTCTATGTCTCTGCCTCTGTTTCTCTTCTCTCATGAATAAGTAAATAAAATCTTAAAAAAAAAAAGAAATGGAAAAATATTCCATGCTTACGGATTAAAAGAATATCATTAAAATGTCTATATTACTCAGAGCAATCTACACATTTAATATAATACCTATCAAAATACCAACAGTATTTTTCACAGAGCTAGAACAAACAATCCTACAATTTATATGGAACCACATAAGACCCTGAATAGACAAAGCAATCTTGAAAAAGCAAAGCAATGCTGGAGGCATCACAATTCTGGATTTCAAGATATATTACAAAGTGTAATGATCAAGAAAGTATGGTACTGGCACGAAAACAGACATACCAAAAATAGAATAAAAAATCTAGAAATGAAACCATTACCATATAGTCAATTGATCTTCGACAATGCAGGAAAGAATATCCAGTGGAAAAAAGACAGTCTCTTCAACAAATGGTGTTGGGAAAACTGGATCACCTTCTTATTTCACAAAAATAAATTCAAAATGGAGGAAAGACCTAATTATGAGACAGGAAACCATCAAAATACTAGAGGACAACATAGGCAGTAACCTCTGACATCAGCCATAGCAACTTCTTACTAGATAGGTCTCCTGAGGCAAAGGAAACAGCAAAAATTACTGGGATTTCATCAAAATAAAAAGCTTCTGCACAGCGAAGGAAAGTCAACAAAACTAAAAGGCAACCTACTGAATCGGAGAAGATATTTTCAAATGACCTATCCGATAAAGGGTTAATATCAAAAATCTATAAAGAGGGCAGCCCAGGTGGCTCGGCGGTTTAGCACGGCCTTCAGCCCAGGGCCTCATCCTGGAGACTTGGGATCAAGTCCCACGTTGGGCTCCTTGCATTGGAGCCTGTTTCTCCCTCTGCTTGGGCCTCTGCCTCTCTCTCTCTCTCTCTCTCTGTGTGTGTCTCTCATGAATAAATAAAATCTTTTAAAAAAATCTATAAAGAATATATCAAACTCAAACCCAAAAACCAAATAATCCAGTTAAGAAATGGGAAGAAGACAGGAAAAGATATTTTCCCAAAGAAGACATACAGGTGATAAGGGTGCCAGGATCATTCCATGGGGAAAGGATAGGTTTTACAACAAATGGTGCTGAGAAAACTGGATATCCACATCCAAAACAATAAAGCTGGGTTCTTCCTTTACATTAAATACAAAAGTTAACCCCAAGTGGATCAAAGACCTAAATGTAAGACCTAAATATAAAATACTTTTAGTTGCAAACTAAAATTCCTCATGACATTGAATTTAACAATGATTTCTTGGTTATGATATCATAAAGCATAGCCATCAAGGGAAAAGAAAAACTAAATTTCATGAAAATTAAAAACTTTTATACATCAAAGATTATAATCAACAAGGTAAAAAAGGCAAGCCACAGAATGGGAGAAAACATCTGCAAATTATGCACCTGAAAAGCATATATATCCAGCATTTATTAAGAACTCCTACAATTCAACAAGAACACAATTCAAAACTAGGCAAAGGACTTGAAAATACCTTTTTCCAAAGGAGAGATACCAAAGTAACGGAGTAAAGGGATAGAAAAACTATGCTAAGGAAATACTAACAAAAGAAGGCTAAGGTAGCTATACTAATATCAAGCAAAATCGTTAAGGGAAAAATCATCACTAGTTTAAAGAGGGTAACAATCATTTAAAGAGATAACAATAATATATGGAAGAATTTACCAGAAAGATAAAACAATTCAGAAAATATATGACCTAATAAAATACTTCCAAAATATAGAAAACCTGTTGTCATAAATTTAAAAAATCTATGTATTCACCATCAGAGGTTTTTTTAAAATTTTTATTTATTTATTCATGAGAGACACAGAGAGAGAGGCAGAGACACAAGCAGGGGGAGAAGCAGGTTCCACGCAGGGCTCAGGACGTGGGACTTGATCCCGGGTCTCCAAGATCACGCCCTGAGCTGTAGGTGGCGCTAAACTGCGGAGCCACCGGGGCTGCCCACACCATCAGAGTTTTGTTTTTTTTTTTTTATTTTTTTTTTTTTTTTTTTTTTTTTTATGATAGTCACAGAGAGAGAGAGAGAGAGGCAGAGGGAGAAGCAGGCTCCATGCACCGGGAGCCCGACGTGGGATTCGATCCCGGGTCTCCAGGATCTCGCCCTGGGCCAAAGGCAAGCGCCAAACCGCTGCGCCACCCAGGGATCCCCACCATCAGAGTTTTTAAACATGTCTTTGATAATTGACTTTTCAGATTTTTTAAATCAATAAAGACACAGATTTGATCAGCAAAAATAATGAGCTTAATCCAATGAACATATATCAAATGCTGTATATTGCACAACCAGAAACATAATATTTTCTAGGACACATTATTTACCAAAATTAACTACTAAGACATAAAATAAGTTTCAAAGAATTTAAATTAAATAGACCATATTTTCTAACCACAGTACAGTTAAAGAAACAAAATACTTTAATTTGGAACCTAAAAATTCCAGGTAATTCATGGATCCAGAAAAAGAAAATCAATGGAAATTAGAAAATGCTTAGATATACATGATAGCAAAAATACAACCTATCAAATCATGTGGAATACATTCCTAATACAGTCGTCAAAAAAAATATTGTATTTTTAAGTTATCTCTATACCCAGGGTAGGGCTTGAACTCACAACTCCAAGATCAAGAGTCACATGTTCTACCAAGTGAGCCAGTCAGGTACCCCTATTCCTTAATATGTCAAGTGCTTATAACAGAAAAGAAAAATCCTCAAAAACAATGAATTATCTAACTTTAAAAGTTAAAAATAGAATAGCATAAACAAATGTAGAAAGAATTAAATAATAAAGAAGAGAAATACGTGAAATTTTTAAAAAGATAAATTAGAGAGGATCAGTGAAGTGGAAAAAAAGTCTGAAAATACAAAAACGATAAATGCATGGAAAAAATCTTTCTCCCTTTTTGGAAGAAAAAAGAGGTCATAATAACATACATTGCCAACTTTAGATAAGAGAAAATAATGGAGAACTTTAATAAATTGAATATTTACATAGGATGTAAAAATTCCTAGAAAAAATACTATAACTCCATGATTATAGGAAAAACAGGATCTTATAACAAATTGAATTAATAGTTTAAATTCTTTTCACACACACAAAAAAATCACAGGCCAAGATGAACAAATTTCTATCAAAAATTCAAAAAACAAAGAATTTTGATTATATACAAATTATTCTAAGGAAGAAAAAAAAGGAATACTCATCAATAAATTTTATGAGACTAGTATCTTGATTCCAAAATCTTACAAGAGTACTCAAAGGGAAAACTGAACATCAACTTCATTGATTAACATAGGTGCAAAAAACCTAAACAATATATTAGCAAACAGTAAGTAGCCATGAATGAAAAAAGATAATAAAGATGGTTTTGCCTCAGGACTACAAAGTCGGTTCAACATTAAAAATGTAATAGGTAAATCACCACATTAAGAGATGAAAAACTGGGATCCCTGGGTGGCGCAGTGGTTTAGCTCCTGCCTTTGGCCCAGGGCGCGATCCTGGAGACCCGGGATCGAATCCCACGTCGGGCTCCCGGTGCATGGAGCCTGCTTCTCCCTCTGCCTATGTCTCTGCCTCTCTCTCTCTCTCTCTCTCTGTGTGACTATCATAAATAAATAAAAATTAAAAAAAAAAAAAAAAAGAGATGAAAAACTAAAAACCATCTAATCATCAATAGAGACAGAAAAATGGTAAAACTCAATATCTTTCCACAATGAAACTCTAGCAAAAAGGAATAAAAAGGTATCTACCAAAACATTTAAATAGCAGAATTATTAATAACAAAATATGAAGGCACTGTCATTAAGACCAAAAATCATACATCCTACAACAAAATGAAATAAAAGGCATCAAAATCAATAAGGAAGAAGTAAAATCTTCACTATTAGATGACTTGACACTATATATAGAAAATGCAAAAGACTCCATCAAAAATTGCTAAAACAAATAAATTCGGTAACATTGCAGGATACAAAATCAATGTACAGAAATGCTGCATTTTTATATACCAATAATGAAAGAGCAGAAAGTGAAATTAAGAAAACAACCCTATTTATAATTGCACCAAAAATAATAAGATACCTAGGAATAAACTTAACCAAAGAGGTGAAGGAACTGTCCTCTAAAAACTATAAAACACTGATGAAAGAAATTGAAGATGAGATGAAGAAATGGAAAAACATCTATACCCATGGGCTGGAAGAACTACTGTTAAAGTGTCTACATTGCCCAAAGCAATCTACATATTTAATGCAATCCCTATCAAAATGACAACAGCATTTTTCACAGAAATAGAGCAGATAATCCTAAAATGTATATGGAGCCACAAAAGACCCCAAATAGCCAAAGCAATCTTGAAAAAACAAAGCAAAGCTGCAGGCATCACAATTCTGGATTTGAGTGATATTACAAAGCTGTAATAATCAAAACATATGATACCAGGGGCCACCCAAGCTGGCTTAGTCAGTGGAGTGGGCAACTCTTGATCTCAAGATTGGGTATAGAGATTACTTAAAAATAAAATTTTAACAAAACCAACAGTATGGTATCGGCACAAAAATAGACACATAGATCAATGGAACAGAATAGAAAATCCAGAAATAAAACCACAATTATATGGTCAATTAATCTTCAACAAACCAGGGAAGACTATCCAATGGAAAAAAGTCTCTTCAACAAATGGAGTTGGGAAAACTGGACAGCAACATGTAAAAGAATGAAACTGGACCACTTTCTTACACCATACACATACCAAAAAAAATTCCTCAAAGTAGATTAAAAACCTAAATGTGAGACTCGAAACCATAAAAATCCTAGAGTAGAACACAGATAGTAATTTCTCTGACATTGGCTATAGCAACATTTTTCTAGATAGCTCCTTTGAGGGAAGGGAAATAAAAACAAAAATAAACTATTGGAACTTCATCAAAATAAAAAGCTTCTGCACAGCAAAGGAAACAATCAAGAAAACTAAAAGGCAAACTATAGAATGGGAGAAGATATCTGCAAATGACATATCTGATAAAGAGTTAATATCCAAAATATATAAAGAACTTATACAATTCAACAGCCAGAAAACAAATAATCCAATTAAAAAATGGGCAGAAGACATGAACAGACATTTATCTAAAGAAGACATACAGATGACCAACAGATACATAAAAAGATACTCATCATCACTCACGATTAGGAAAATGGCAATCGAAATTACAATGAGATATCACCTCTCAAACCTGTCAGGATGGTTAAAATAAATAGCACAAGAAAGAACAGGTGTTGGCAAAGATGTGGAGAAAAAGAAACCTTCGTGAACTGTTAGGAATACAAACTGTGCAGCCACTGTGGAAAAGAGTATGGAGGTTACTCAAAAAGTTAAAAACAGAACTACCCTATGATCCAGTAATTGCAGTACTGGATATTTACCTAAAGAATACAAAAACACTCATTCAAAGGGATACATGCCACCCTATGTTTATAGCAGCATTATTTACAATTGCCAAATTATGGAAGCAGCCTAAATACACTAAATTGATATACACACATATATATATACACACACTAAATATTATTCAGCCATAAAAAAGAATGAAATTTTGCCATTTGGAATGACATGCATAGAATTAGAGAGTATTATGCTAAGTGAAAAATGTCAGAGAAAGACAACATATGATTGCACTCGTATGTGGAATTTAAGAAACAAACAAGCAAAGGGGAAAAGAGATAAAGACAAACCAAGAAACAGATTTAATTACAGAAATCTGAGGGTTATCAGAGGGGAAGGGAGTTATCAAGGGGGATGGGTTAAATACATGATGGAGATTAAGGAGTACACTTGTGATGTGCACTGGGTGATGTATGGAATTGTTGAATCACTATAGTATACCTGAAACTAATATAACACAATACATTAACTAACTGGAATTAAAATTATAACTTAAAAAAAAAGAATGCCTGCTATCACTACCTCAGTTCCTATTGTACTGAATATCTAAGGGCAACAGGAAAAAGAAATTAAAGGTTTAAGAATTTAAAATGAAACCACCATTATTCACAGATACGCCTGCCCAGAGAAAAAAATCCAAAGAAATCTAAAAACTATTAGCATTAATGGGAGAGCATGGCAACATTACTGGATATAAGGTCAATGTATAAAAGTTAAGTTCATTTCAATACATGAGTAGCAAATAGAAAATATACACAACATTTAACAAAGTAATAAAACTATGATGCCCAGGAATTAATCTAACAGAAGATGTATATGGCCTTTATGGAGAAAATTATAAAACATACTAAAGGAAAGTTTTATAAGCTCAGTAAATGCAGAGAGAAACCACAGAATAAAAAAAATTATAAACAGAAAAGTGTATAGGGACGCCTGAATGGCTCAGTGGTTGAGCACCTGCCTTTGGTTCAGGTCATTATCCCCAGATCTGGGATTGAGTCCTGCATCCGGCTCCCTCCGGGGAGCCAGCTTCTCCTTCTGCCTATGTCTCTGCCTCTCTCTCTCAGTCTGTGTCTCTCATGAATAAATAAATAAATCTTTTAAAAAAAAGAGAAAAATTTATAAAATTGACATACAGAATAAGTAAATTTCAATCAAAAGCCAACCGCTTTTTTTGTTGTTTTCTGGTGGAAACTAATAAGCTGGTTCTAAACTTTATTCAGATGGCTAATAAGCAAACAAGAAATTATGAAGAAATAAACAAGGTATAAGGGACTTGCCCTAACAGATACTCTGCCTTACAATGAAGTATTTTAATTAAGACAGTGTGGTGCCAGCATAAGAAAAAAAGAGATCAATGACATGGAGCTCAAAATCAGACCCACATATATACTATAACTTAATATATTAAGATATAACATTCTGAACAATGAGCAAAAAGAGCTCATTTCTTCAAAAAGTCTAGGACATTTGGTTTTCCATAAGGCACAGAAATTAAATTTTTACTTCAATCTCAAAAATCAATTTCGATTGGATTATAGCCCTAAATACAAAAGGAAAATCTTTAGAAAACAATTTGAGAATATCTATATGAGTTTAGAATACAAAAAGATTTTAAACAAAATGTCAACTCAAAAATATAAATTACAAACATATATACAGAAGACAACCTTCCCCAAAATGAGCAAAAGATTGTGAGCAGGCAGTTCACAAAGGAGGAAATCCAAATGGCCATTATAAATACAAAATAAGATGTCTAATTTATTTTGTAATCAAGTGATGGCAGTATAAGATAATATTTCACACCCACCAAATTGGCAAAAAAAATTTTAAACTTCTCACTTCTGAGTGTAGAGCAATGAGTACTCTCATACACAGCTGTTGGAAATGTTAAGTTAATAAAGAAAAAAAGAAATGTAAGTTAATACAAGCACTTTGGAAAGTAAATAACATTATCTAGTGAATTTCTGGCTTATATATTATATATTCCATATATAAGCATATGCACCTACAGTCATGTTTAAGGTTCACAGCAGTTAACATTTATAATAGCACAAAATGGAAACAACTCAAATGACCTTCAATAGGCAAACTGCGGTTTGTGGAATACATTACATTTCAGCAGATAAAAAATAGCTACTAAAATTAACATGGATGAATATAGGAATATAATATAATATTATATATATAATTCAGGAATATAATTCTTTTTAGAGAGAGAGAGGGAGAGAAAAGGGGAAGGACAGAGGGAGAGAATCTCAAGCAGGCACCACACCCATCATAGAGCCCGACTTAGGGCTCGATCTCACAACCTTGAGATCATGACTGAGCCAAAATCAAGAGTCAGATGCTTAACCAACTGAGCCACCCAGGTGCCCCTCAGGAATATAATTTTGAAATGAGAAAAAGTCAGAATTACATGCACCATATATTTTCACATGTAAAAAGTTGAAAATACACAAATATACTATTTTTAAAGGGTATATGGCACAACTATTAAGAAAAGTCAAGAAAAAATAAGCAGAATTGTAGAATAATGGTATCCTCAATAATGGGTGGGGACTAAAAAAAAAAATGGGTGGGGACAAGCCATGGGTGGGGAATGGTGCATCTTTAGGTGGGGCCCTCAAAGGCCCATAATGGCATTGACAATTTTCTATTCTTTCTTTTTTTTCTTTTAAGATTTTATTTCTTTATCCACAAGAGACACACAGAGAGAGAGAGAGAGGCAGAGACACAGGCGGAGAAACAGGCTCCATGCAGGGAGCCTGACGTGGGACTCAATCCCGGGTCTCCAGGATCACACCCTGGGCCAAAGGCAGCACTAAACCGCTGAGCCACCAATGCTGCGCCTTTTTTTTTTTTTTTTTTTTTTTAAAGTAATCTATATACCCAACATGGAGCATGTTCTACCAGCTGGGCCAGCCAGGCACCTTACAATATTCTATATCTTAAGCTAAGAGATAGGTACATGGGTTTTGTTCTATTATTATTTAAATGATGTATATATGCTAATATACATTCATGTGTATGATTAATAATAATTAATAAATAAAATTTAACCATATATTCTTTGACACTATAGTCCCACATCAAACACTGTTCTTAAAAAGCTGAACAAGGACATAAAATACTGGAGAAAAGTACTGGGGGTGGGTGAGTTGCAGAGTGGTATCGACAGAGCTATTTACAGTGACTCGCATTTTCTTTTGAACTTTAGTCTTCCATTTTACCTCAATGCTTCCTATGTCTTTTTTTTTTTTAAAGATTTTATTTATTTATTCATGAAAGACATGAGAGAGAGAGAGAGAGAGAGGCAGAGACACAGGCCGAGGGAGAAGCAGACTTCATGCAGGGAGCCAGACATGGGACTCGATCCCAGGTCTCCAGGATCACGCCCTGGGCTGAAAGTGGCGCTAAACTGCTGAGCCACCTGGGCTGCCCAATGCTTCCTATGTCCATCTAAAAATCCTTCCTATGCCACAAACCTAAACTCTTAATTTCTTTTCTCTCAAATATTTTTTAGCTTCTCACCCGTGTTTTTGTTAGAGACCATCACCTTCTCAGTTACCTGGACTCCTTGGCCTCTCACCTCTTTCTCTGCACTTCCTTGTGTCAGCTTTCTTTTCACATATGCCATTTATAGCTAATACTATATCTCTGCTACTAGCCCATCAATTGTTTGATAACTTCTACAAATATGTAGCGCCTTAGCATCTTGCATGTACTATTTAAAAATTCAGTAAATGTTTATGAAAGGAATGAAAGAATGAATGAACTGACCAAGAGAAAAATGAGGCATTTGGAGATCTACTACTACAATAATAGTAACTAACAGTCTGAGTTCACAATATGAAAAAGGAACTGTTAAAGCACTTTAAAAGTATATCCCATTTTACAGACAATAAAAGTACAGAGAAGTTAAGTAATTTGCCCCAAATTTTACTGCATGTAAGAGTCAAGACTTGAACCTGACACTTTAGTTGTAGCTGTCTGTACAGCTCAAAAGTTTATCAGATCAGGAAAAGATTTTTTAAAGACTAGAAGAAACTTATGAACGTGGGAAGGAATGCGACTCAGAGAATAGATAAATGAGTTCTTAGAAAGGAGGAAGCAAAGTATTAAGGGAGACACAGTGAAGAATAACAAATTTGGGGGAACACTGTAAAAGACCCCACATTTCTAATAAGACCTAGAACATGCCAACAAAGAAGAGTAAGGAGGTGATACCTCTGGGACAAGCTGAGCCTTCACCTCCAGAGGTTTTTGCCTGCCTATTTCCTCTTCACTCACCTGAGCACAAGCCTTTTGCCAGCTCTCTCTTCACCATCCAGGGCTCTTTCCCTTGTTCCAACAATAATATCACACTTGGCTTAGAAAAGCAGAGTCCTGCATGTATGAAAAGAAACAATTTGGTCATGCTGTGGATATCCCAGAACTCATAATCCTTTGATCAACAAGGAAGAGGGAATTTACAGTAAGCCAGAGATAAATGTGTAAAGGATGTATATTCAAAATATAGGAAAGCTAAAGCTTGCAACACAGATTAGTAATAGATCTGTTGCCCAGCAACTCCACAAATATTAAACCATTACTTTGCACAGCAAAAGACATTTGGCCACGCACTGAAGACGCTATCCAAAGATTCACAACAGTGGTAGCAAGAGGTCTTTATGAATAGGAGCTCAATTTTGCGAGGACTCAAGATATTCTTACCTAAGGACACCAAGATTCTATAATTCTCCAACATCACATTACTGTACAGATGCCTTTGAGAAGAATTTAGACAATCCCACTCCTCTTGGGAGAAGTCTACAGCCACATCTCTGAAGGTCACCAACTCCTGAAATGAAATAAATAAGTGAATGAAATAATTTCATCTCTTAACATATTCACCTTGTTATACACCAGGCATACTGGGCTTTCCCTGATATTACATCCTCAAATCAAATATGTCAAGTATGTTCCCCCTCAAGCCTTTTACACTTGTCAGATTATTCTGTATAAAAATAGCAAGCTCTTCCTCTGTTCCCTATTTCCCTAACCCTCCTTTATTTTTCTCCATGGCACTTAATTATTTTATTATCATCTGCTCCCAACCTTCACTAAACTGTGAAGTTCATGAGGGCAGAGTATGTTTTTGATTTGCTCACTGCTACATCCCTAGTTATAGAACTATGTGGCACATAGTATGTGGCACACATGAGGCATTCAGGTATTTGCTGAAGAAACTGAATTAATGAATGAATGGTTTGACAAGTTCAAGAAACTATGAGAGGATCAAAAATGAGACCAGAAGCTGCTGGGGTGCTTGAGTGGCACAATTAAGTGTCCCACTATTGGTTTATACTCAGGTTGTGATTTCAGGGTCCTGAGACAGGGCCCCAAGTCAGGCTCTGCTTGGGAGTCTCTCTCCTTTTCCCTTTGCTCCTCTCCCTGTATTCACATACTCGCATGCGCTCTCTCAAATAAATCCTTAAAGAAAAATGAGACCAGACAGTGCTTGCTATATCTCTGAAAATTGCGCTAGACCAAAGAGAGAAAATCATCAATTCTATTAAAACTTTAATCCAAAATACTTAAAGTTTTGTGTAAAGAAATGGGTGTTCTGCTTAGAATATTGTTTCTGCCTATAGGGGCTAGGCAAAGTTCTTAAAAACTTGGAGCTATCTGTGATTCAGCTGGGTTCTAGGTTTCTATAATGTGACCACATGCTGATGAAAACTAACATACATGTTTGTGTGTGTGTATGTATATATATACACACACACATACACACACACATATATATGTGTGTGTAAATTTTTTTACAAAATTAGAAGAGGTGAATCTGTCAAGGCAAGAAAACATTTACTGGGCACTTGATACAATTTTGTCATAGTTAAACTGTCTACAGAATAAAAATTATTAAAGTGTTTTATAACACTCAGTAAATTTTTCTTATTTAATTATATGATGTAGTTTTTGAGTTTCAACTCTGTCCTACCAATAATATCCCTTATATGTTGCAGAAATGTTCCTGTTAAGAGTTTGGTTCATATGCCATATATGCTTCCAAAAATGTTTTCCTTACCTTATGTAAATATATATAATAAATGTATAAATATTTTTAACATATGGCACGGCACACATTTTTTCAATGATTCTTTTAATGAAAGTTAATGAAAATAATGCCAATGTCAAGATAATGAGCTTAAATTATTACTTTAAAATATTTGACTTCTAACAAATGGTCTCTTAAAATATCTGACACCTCTCTCTCTCTCTCTCTCTCTCTCTCTCTATATATATATATATACACACACACACATACAATGGCATATTAGTCATCAAAAAGAGTGAAATCTTGCCATTTGCAACAACGTGGATGAAACTAGAGGGTATTATGCTAAGCAAAATAAGCCAGTCAGAGAAAAACAAATACCATGTGATTTCATTCATATGTGGAATTTAAGAAACAAAGCAATTGAACAAAGGGTGGGGGAAAGAGAGATAAACCAAAAAACAGACTCTTAACTGTAGAGAACAAACAGATGGTTCCCAGAGGGGACATGGGGGGCAGATAGATGAAACAGGTGAAGGGGATTAGGAATGCACATCTCTTGATGAACACTGAGTAATGTATGGAACTGTTAGATCATCCATCTTTAAAAAACCTTGTTGACCACAGTTTATCCTTCAGTCACCACCCTTTCTCTTATTCCCTTATAGCTAAATTATTTGAAACAGTTGTCTATACTTTCTATTATTTATATTCCTGCTATGAAGAATCATATAATATGACATGTGTAACAGAATCACTTGACTGCTCTGTTGAGAATAGACTAAAAGAGAGGTAGGATGCAAGTAGACCGAAAAGTTAGGAAAGTATAGCAATAATGTAGGTGAGAGATGACAGTCTGGACCAGAATGGCTGCTGTGTTGGTAGTAAAAGTGGTCAACTTCTGAATATACTTTGAATGTAGAACAAATAGAACTTCATGATGGAAGACTTTTAGCTTGAGCATCTGAGACAGGGAAGTATGTAAGTTTCCTAATTGGTTTCCCTGTTTCTATCCTTGTCCCATTCAGTTTATTCTCAATAGCAGCCAGAGTGATTCTATTAAATGAGAATTAGATAATGTCATTTCTATGCTCCTAAACTTCCAATGGCTTGTTTCACTAAGTTTGAGATGTTTGAGTTTGAGGTATCATTATACAGCCGAATGAAGATGCTAAGCAGAGAATTGGATGTACAAGTTTGAATTTCAGGAGAGAGGCTGGGACTATATATAATTTAGTGGTTGCTGGCACACAGATGGCATTTAAAGTCAGGAGAAAGAATGAGATGACCAAACGAGGGAGTATAGATAGAGAAGAGGACCAAGGACTAAGCCTTCTTTCTTAACAGGTATTCAATAAAAATTTGTTGAGTATCTGAACATTTGGATAGAGATTATAATGAAGAAGTTAGTCTGTATCTTGGGGAACAGCATTCCAGACAGAGGGAAGAGCAAGTACAAGGCTATGAGTTAAGAATGTACTCAGCTCACTATAAGGAAGCTAGCGTGCCTAGAACTGAGTGAGTGAGTTACAAACAGAGTGATTAGGTGAGCTCAGAAAGATAGGCAGGGACCAGATTATGTTTGGCCTTGTAGGCTAAGGCAAGGACTTCAGCATTTATTCTGAATGAGGTAGGAATCAACTACTGGAGTGTTTTAAGTGACATGATTAGCGACCCAGAAAAGTATCAGCAAAAGCAAAGTTAATGTCTGCTTGGTTTGAAAATATTTCAAGAAATAGAGACATCAACTCACCTGGTACATGGCTTTAAGAAGTCCAACAGCCATTCTTTCCTCCTCTTGGCTCTTCTCGTGGGAAATGGCAGTGTCCTTATATGACTGAGATGAAAAACTAGGATTTTCTTGCAGCATCTAGAAACACCAGCCTATAATTTTTCAGTTTCTCTTCCCTCCTCTTGCACCCTTCCTTCCAATAGAGAGAAAGCATACTGGAGACCTAAGAAATTTGTTTGCATACAATTTAACCCATGCCTAAATCACTTCCTAATTTATTATTTTAGCAATAGATTTTTACAGATAAGGACTCCAAGGAATCTAATCATTTGCATAAAGACACACAATCAATGAATAACAGTACCAAGATCAAACAAAGGTCTTCTTGACTCCACAGTCTTTCTCCTCTCCAACAGACTAGTGGTTCTGAAACTTGGCACCACCTGCTTCAAAAGATATTGGTGGCACACAGTCTCACTAGTCCCCCCACATACTCACTCTTAAATAAAACTACAGTACCAACCACTGTCTCACACACACAACAACCCGCGGCCCCGGGTGTGTGGGCAGTTTCACACCGTCACACTCTTCCGTAGCCCCAAGTCTCAAACACTAGGCTATCACAACCCACGTTCACTCACACAACCCCAGTCACAAAGAGGCCGAGGGTACTGGAACAACGGGGACACAATACCCTCCCACCCCCACTCCGTCTCACACTGTAGCACCAACCATCGACTCGCTCGCACCCAGTCACAGACAGGACGTGCACAGGCACCCCGGATGACAGTCTCACACTCTGTGACAACCAACCACCGTCTCGCACCTGGAGTCAAACCGAGGGCCCCGGGAACCGACGTCCGGGGGACCCACAGGCCACTCCTCAGCCCTTTCCCTACCTGCAGAAGTGAACTGCGGGAAGATCCCGTCCCCGCCCCGAAGGCTCGGGCAATCTACTCCGGCCCACCTCCAGCCCTAAGAGTCTAATGGGAACCCACCCCTGCGGGCCGGGAAAGGAGCGACTGGGCCTCCGGAGGACACAAAGGGGCCGCCGGCCCAGTGCTCGCGGGGGCCACTGGGAAATGTAGTCCTGATCAGAAAAAGCGGCGCCGCAGAGTCCGACTGCACTGGCGCGACTCCGCTGGGGGCTCGTAACACCGCCCCCTCCGCCCAAGGTCCTCCCACGCCGGCCTTACAGAGGAAGCCCCAATCTCACCTCCGAGACAGGGTCCGCCAGAGAAACGAGGTCGAGCGTCAACTAGACAGGATTGAGATTGAAGTGCTCGGGCACAAGTGCTTGGTCCACCTCCCTTTGTAACGGGGCAGAGAATTTAGGGCACCGAGTAGCCGCAGGGGGAGCGGTTCATGTTTGTGCGTCCACACAAACGGGGCGAGAGGCGAGCTCCTACAATTGAGCTGGGGTACCCGAAAAAGTGTGGAACAGAGAGGAGAGTGCGCAGGTGCATTATACTTCCACCCAGTCCCGCCTTCCCTGGAGCGTTTTTTTGCTTGGGGAGTGAGTTACCTTGAAGAGCCGAGAGGAGGAGTCAGCGTAGAATGTCACCCTTTGCATACGGTTCTTGTATTTCTGATTTGGTGATTGTGGCTGTGAATGTGTGCCCCCTTCCTAAAATAGCTCTTCTGCTGGGTATCTGCAAAGTTCCTTTATCCTGTCCTTTCAGATACAAATGTCACATCTCCAAAAAGGCCTTCTATCACACCTCTCTGACCGCCTTCATCTGATCTATACTCCCTTAGAACAACAGTGTTTATATTTTAAGTTTTCTTTTCTTAAAGATTTTATTTACTTATTCAAAGAGACACACAGAGAGAGAGGCAGAGACACAGGCAGAGGGAGAAGCAGGCTCCACGCAGGGAGCCGGACGTGGGACTCCATTCCAGGTCTCCAGGACCACACCCCGGGCTGCAGGCGGCGCCAAACCGCTGCGCCACCAGGGCTGCCCTTAAGTTTTATTTATTGTCTCCCCACAAGTTCTGTCCCCTGACTGTAATTTTGTGAGTTGGTGCATGATTCTGTCATTGTTTCTCTGTAAAACTCTGGGTGTTAGGGTGGGCATGCTGGTTTTCTTTGACCATGTGTAAGAATGTTATTGTGTGACATTTGTGATGTTACCTGTGAAAATGTGTTACAATAGAAAAGACACTGGTAAGAGTGGAGTAGGAGTGTAATAGGATAGTGTGTGTGACAGATTCTGAGGACTAGTCTAATGCATGTGGATGGCTTGTGATATCTGATTAGAAAGAACCTACTGTGTGCCAGATGCTCTTCAGGGTGCTGGGATATACACAGACAAAATAAACTTTTAAAAATCGCGAATAGAATACTACTGAGCAGAAAGGCAACCTCCAGAGGCTAAATATATGTATAATTGAATAACAAATAGAAGTCTGGACCTACACAAGGGAATAAAAGCATCAGACATGGTAACTACAGGGTAAATATGTAAGAACTTTTTCTTAAGTAAATCTCACTAAAGGATAAATTACTGTTTATTTTTAATTTTTTTTATTTATGATAGCCACACAGAGAGAGAGAGAGAGAGGCAGAGACATAGGCAGAGGGAGAAGCAGGCTCCATGCACCGGGAGCCCGACGTGGGATTCGATCCTTGGTCTCCAGGATCGCGCCTTGGGCCAAAGGCAGGCGCTAAACTGCTGCGCCACCCAGGGATCCCTAAATTACTGTTTAAACAAAACAATGTAGCTTTGGATATATATGCAAATCTTATGATAACAATAGCACAAAGGCCAGGAGAAGTAAATGGAAATAAACTACAGTAAGTTTCCTACATTCTTTTTTTTTTTTTTTTTTTTTTTTAAGATTTATTCATTTGAGAGAGAGAGCATATGCAGGAGCAGGGGGTTAACCTGAATAGCCTTCTATTTGAATAAATTGTATTTGTAATTAAAAACCTTCCTACAAAAAAAAAAAAAGAAAAAAGAAAGAAATACCAGTCCCAGGTAGCTTCACTGAAAAATTCTATTACACATTTCTATTTCATTTTAATTTCTAGTAAACATTTAAAATTCTCTTAAGCATTTAAGGAAAAAATGATAATTCTATGTATACTCCTTCAGGATACTAAAAAAGAGGGAAAATCTTCCCACTCTAGGAGTTATCTAGCCAAAATATTACCCCCAAAAAACTACAGACCAACATTCCTCATGAACTTGTTAATAAAACTTTAGCAAACTGAATCCAACGATTTGTTAGAATGATAATGCACAATGGCCAGGTGGTGTCTATCCCAGGAAGCTAAGATTGGTTTAAGATTTGAAGCCCAAGGCAGCCTGGGTGGCCCAGCGGTGTGGTGCTGCCTTTGGCCCAGGGCATTATCCTGGAGACCCAGGATCGAGTCCCACGTTGGGCTCCCTGCATGGAGCCTGCTTCTCCCTCTGCCTGTGTCTCTGCCTCTCTCTCTCTCTCTCTCTCTGTATCTCTCATGAATAAATAAATAAAATCTTAAAAAAAAAAAAAAAGATTTGATTCCCAGTGTAATTCAGCATATTAATGAACTAAAAGAAAAAATCAATATTATCATCTCAATAGATGCAGAAAAAGCATTTGACAAAAATCAGCATCCATTCTCGAATAAATACACTTATGAGAATATGAAGTAACCTTCCTAAATGAAGGCCATCTAGCCTTCATTTTCAGCTACCATTTCACCTAACAAAACAATTGAATATTTTCCCTCTAAGATCAGATACAATGTTGTATTAAAAGTTTTTGCCAGTGAAATCGTGAAAAGAAAATAAACAGCATACATATTTGACAATGTAATGAGTCTAATTCCATTTTTTTGATGTTTGCTCATAGCTCTAAAAAAAAAAAAACTTACGAATTTAAACAAGACACTTGATATGGGAGAAAACTATCTAGGATTCATTTCTTTTAGAGTAATTTACCCTAACTTAAAGACAGATTGCCTTACATGTAACAGCTATGTATAAGGAAGTTGTAAAATTGTTGGTTTAACAATGATAAATGAAAGACAATAAAATTATCCAAACACGGTACACAAGGATTTTTGTTTTTGTTAAACAGAGCAAAATAACTTAGAGAATATAAAGATAAAAGCTGAATGAGTATACCACTAACGGAAAGAGGGTGTTTTCACAGAACCAGTATTTTTCCCCATTCCAACTCCATTTGATGTTAATTAAAACATACCACCAGTCATTTAGGTTTTTTTTTTTTTTTTTTTAAGCAGTATGCTCATGCACATACACCAGTTACTTTATGTACGGTAAAAGAATGGGGAAGAGGAAAAGGAAAGACTACAGAAAACCATACCGTGATAGTTAAGATGTGGTGGGGTGGAACCAAATTGCATTTTTCTAATTGAGAAGGTCTTCTTTGTCTGGAGGAGCAGAGTTCTGGAGTAATGTAGCAGATCCCTTTTTAGTAGGTACCTCCTGTCTGTGGCTTGAACACATCAACTGTATCTTAATCCCCCATTTTCAGCTGTACAGATGAGTGTTTCATTGGCTGCCTGTCAAATCAGAATCTAATTCACCTCATTAACAAATTCTATTGTTCACAACAGGCTTTTGTTAGATTACTAAGTATTGTATGCCCTCTTAATCTCAAATCTGCACCACAGGACCATCCTGTTCTGCCACCTCCAAATGAATAGGATCATTGTTCTCAGTCTTGACTCCTTCCGTGGGCTGTTTGCCAGCTGCAGTGAGGTCTGGAGCCTCCTCAGCTGCTGCTTCACCAGGTGTGCACCACAAGAGCACACAAGCAGCACCAGGAGTGGTGAAACCTCACTCAATCTTGGCTCTCCAGGACCACACCCTGGGTTAAAGGCGGTGCTAAACCGCTGAGCCACACCGGCTGCCCCCTCCTGGCTTTTAAGCCTCACTCCTCCTCTTTTCTCTTGTGCCCCACAAGCTCAGGTTTTCCCTCCTATGACACTTGCAGATTTAAACCACACAAGCTTCCACCATAAAATCTTCCTGCCAATTTCCTTTCCTTGCTTATCCAAACCAATTACAGACTTTCCTGGGAAGCCTGCCCTGCTTTTCCTAGGAAGCTTCATTATGTGAGTGATAAAACTTTTCATACCCTCTTGGTGTATGTGTGTGTGTGCTATCATCAATCTCAACATCCCAACCATAATTTTGTGGGTGGTACCTGCAGATTGGAAAAGAAATGGGTATCACTATTCTTAGCAGCTAGGAATAGCTACCAATGTCTTTTTTTCACAAGTGACATGATCATCTCTGTAGGAAATCCAATGGAACGTCCAAAATTCTAGTAGACACACTAAGCGGCTTTAGCAAAGTTACAGACTACAAGATCAATGTACAAAAATCAACTGTATTTCTATAACTGGCAAGGAACAACTGAAAATTGAAATTTTTATAATGTACTTTAAAACAGCATCAAAAACTCTGAAATACTTAGGGGTAAATCTAACAAAAGATTTCATTACCTTTCTGTCAAAAACTATAAAATATTACTGAGAAAAAAGAAAGAAGAACTAAATAAATGGGTATATATTGTGTTCATGGGTTACAAGATTCACCATTCTGAGATGTCAGTTCTTCCCAAATTCATCTGTATTTTCTTTTTTTTTTTTTTATCTGTATTTTCAACACAATCTCAATCAAAATTCCAGATAGGTTTCTTTTTTTTCATTTCTGTTTTTGGTATAAATTGACAAATTCCTTCTAAAACCTTTCCTAGGTGTTTACCTAAAAGAAATGAAAATTTATGTTCACATACAAAACTATACATGAATGTATACAGCAGCTTAGTTATAATGGCCAAAAGTTGGAAACATCTCATGTCCTTCAATGAGTGACTGACTAAACATAGTACATCTACATGGAATACTATTCAGCAATAAAAAGTAATGAATTACTTACACATGTAATAACATATATGAATCTCCAGGGAACTAAGCTGCATGAAAAACCAATGCCTAACTTACATATTTTATCATTCCATTTATCAAATATTCTTGAAAGGTAAAATTATGGAGATGGGAGAACAGATTAGGGTTACCTGGCCTTAAAGAAGGGGCTGTGAGGAAAAAGGAAGTGGGTGTGGCTACAAAAGGACACATTATCTTTGTGATGACTGAAATATTCTAAATCATGACTGTATCAATGTCAATATCCAGGTTGTGATATTATATACAGTTTTGGAAGATGTTACTGTTGGGAGAAAGTGGGTAAAGGGCACCAGGATCTCTTGAATTATTTCTTACAACTGCATGCATATCTAGAATTATATCAAATTAAAAAAAAGCTAGGCCAAAAAAATTCTAAAGTGGCAGACCAAAACCCAACTACATTAAATATAAGTTTACTAAATATGTCAAAATAAAGAGTAAGATTGTCATTATTTATATTTAAAATAATGCTGTTTAATAACAGACACACTTTAAAAATAAAACAGGTTAAAAACAAACAGGTGGAAAGAGATAAACCATGCACTAACCAAAAGAAGGATGGTGAAACTATAGTAATATCAGAATAGACTAAGACAAAAAAGCAATTATAAATAAAGAGTAAATTCCATAATAGCTTCTTGGATTAATCCAACAGAAAGTTATCACAACTTAAGATATATGTATCATCCAATAGGAGAATTTCAAAATATGTAAAACAAACTTCACAGAAAATACAAGGAGAAATAGACAAATTTACAAGTATAAAAAAATCAGGAAGCTGTACATAGAACAACCAACTCTGTTCTTTTATCATCTCTTAACAAAATGATAAACAAAAGTAATTCTTACAGTAGACAGAAAAAAAATTACTATTGGTAGAGACAAAAGACAAACAAAACTTATTTGGAGGAGGGATGCCTGGGTGGCTCAGTGGTTGAGCGTCTGCCTTTGGCTCAGGGCTCATCCAGGGGTCCTGGGATTGAGTCCAGCAGTCGGTTCCCCACACAGAGCCTGCTTCTCCCTCTGCCTGTGTCTGCCGGCCTCTCTGTGTGTCTCAAGAATGAATGAATGAATGAATGAATCTTTAAAAAAAATTTATTTGGGGCAGCCCCGGTGGCGCAGCGGTTTAGCGCCGCCTGCAGCCCGGGGTGTGATCCTGGAGACCCAGGATCGAGTCCCACATCGGGCTTCCTGCATGGAGCCTGCTTCTCCCTCTGCCTGTGTCTCTGCCTCTCTCTTCGCTCTCTCTGAATGAATAAATAGATAAATCCTTAAAAACAAACAAACAAACGATAAAGAAATTTTAAAAAATTTTATTTGGAGGATAGGTTCTTTCTTATGTAGTGTTTGGGAATCCCTTGTCCTTTCCCAAACATAGATTCACACTACTCTGAAATAGTGCCCATTATCATCTAGTGAAAAGTAGACTCTCTTCTACTGGATCCTAGTCGTAACCTAGTCATGTGGCCTTCACATAGTTTCATGGTAAGGTTATGAGTCAGAAGCCTCTCTGACACCTTCAAAAACCACAAGTTCCTAATATTTAGCATGCTGTAGTCTGCAGCATTTTAAAAAAAGTACTTTATTTATTCATGAGAGACAGCGAGAGAGAGAGAGAGAGAGAGAGAGAGAGAGAGAGAGAGGCGGAGAAGCAGGCGGAGGGAGAAGCAGGCTCCACGCAGGGAACCCAACGCAGGACTCGATCCCAAGTCTCCAGGATCAGGCCCTGGGCCGAAGGCGGCGCTAAACCGCTGAGCCACTAGGGGTGCCCTAGTTTTCAGCATTTTGTTCTTTGTCAACATACCATAGCAGAAAAGCATTGGGCTAGTGTTTTCACAGACATTTTCTCCATTTTTGTCTCTACTGCAAAATTATGGCAGAGAATTCAACTGTCATTGTTGATTAATTCTTCTGAAGTCGGAGCCAAACCCAATGAAATGCTGGAAAAAAAAGAATGAGATCTTTAGGGCAGAAGTGACATAGTCTGGTTTGCTAGATTTTTAGGTTTTTGCTCCTGGTTATTTCTCTATTTTCTCCCGTACACTTTTCACTCCCGATGTCGTGGCTGCTTAGGATTCCAGACATGACCTTGCATTTGATGGCTCAACTGTCTTTGCCCTCTTTTACAATACTCTTCTATATTACGAGTATCACCTTTGTCCATATGACACACACCCATTGTGAAGTAACGCAGAATTAAAAAGCATGGGTTTTTCTGTCATATGGATTCACAAACCTCCCAAATTCCTCCCATTTCATGTCTTGGTGACTGTGGTTTATTGGCGTCACCGTTACGTTTCAGTATTGTAACAGAGGCCAGTCAGAAAATCAGAAACACACAAAGAATTAACACAAGCACACTGTCTCTGAAAAAACTTGCAGGGTCGGAATCAAAGGGTCACATAGAACATACAACGTGACGCTAGTCTCACACAAGGGGTCGTGAACTCGCACGACCCCCAAAGTCCCTGGACCTCAGAGTCTCCCGACTCCATAGACACCCTACCCCAAGTTCCACGGCCGGTATCTCCCACACACGGTCACACAACGCCACTCCTCTTTTCTGACTGCCGCCAGGAGCCTGAGGCTCAAGCTAGCCGGGCCGGTCCTGCCGCCCCCGGACCCCTGATTTTTTTTCCCCACTTTCACCCTGAAATCCGGGTGGGCCTCGGACCAGACGGAACTAAACCGACTCAGCAGTGCTTCCTTCACGGATCATGTACCATAACCCCGGGAGACCCAACCAACCCATACCGAGGAAGATTCTTTTTGCAGAAAAATAGACTCGGCCGTGAAGGCCTCTGGGAAATGTAGTCTGTAGCCGAAAAGTTGCGAACCTTTTCAGATTCTTCTCAGCACCAAGTTGTGCTCCTGGTTTCCGAGGGGAGTGCCGGGCTCACCTGAAGCAGCTCCAGCAGGACTCAGCTGAACCTCCTCGGCAGCCCTGGGAGCCCTTGCTCGCAGCGGTGGATGATTCCCGCTACTCGCCGGCAGGAAAGCCGACCCGCCCCCGCCAGCCGCGGGGGCCTCTGGGAAGTGTTGTGCGGCGTCTAACGGACCGAGGCTCGTGCTGCCCTCAGCCGCTGCCGGCGCTGACCTTAGAGGTTCCTCAGACCCGGCCGGCACCCGCTGCGCCACTTGGGCGGCGTGGAGGTGTGGAACTGGGCCTGTGTCCGCGGGCTCGCGGGTGAGTCTTCGGGAGGCCGCGAGCTCTGAGTCCGGGACCCTTTGTGCTGCTCGCGAGTAGGGGCCTGCGGACCCGGTGCCTGTGTTGTTGGGGGAGGATGCCCGCAGGGCTGTGGCGGTGCCGGAGCTTCCCTGAGGCCGGGGGAGCGGCGCGTGGAGGACTGTGCGTGTGGCGCGATGGGACTGTGTGCCGGACGTGTGTCTGTGACTGAGTGTGGCCGTGAGAACGTGTGTGCAAGCCGATTGTGTGGATGTGCACAATCCTTTTCCTTTTATGTCTCGGGAGGAGCGTGGATGCGAACGTGCGTGATGTGGGATCGCGAGTGAATGAGAAACTCCGTGGATAGAAGGTAGAGCACGGTTGTGTGTGTGTAGATTTGTGCGACTGTTTGTACGAGGGCTTCGTTTCTTTGCTTTGTGGTGATTGGAAATAGGTTTTAATGAGAGATACAGTAGCCCCAATACTTTAGTATTTATTTATTTATCTTGAATTTTATTTTTGTGTAATTGGCCACGTTGTTTTGTGTGCATACTAACTTCATGCTCCTTGCCCCTCCCGACTACCCACCCCAAATCGCAAAATACGGAGAAGCTCAAAGAAAACAAAAATCGTTCATAATTTTGCCAGCAACTATCAAAATTTACTTCCCATCTTTTCACCTTCCTGTGAATACATACGCATGCATTCATATATGAATACATAGGTGCATGATGGCTTGGAAATTGGTATTATACCAAAAATACAGTTATGTCACCTACCTTTGTCATTTAACAATACACAACATTTTTCTATTTAAACAATTGTAGATTTATATCATCATTTTAAAGTTTTTCATGCTATATATATTTGCATATATTTACCCCTGTTGATGGGTAATTTGTTTTTTCCAACTTCTTGCCATTATAAGCAGTGTGTTTATCAGCAACTAGGTGTCGTGTTATAGGACACTTTCCTAATTTTGGGGGGGGGGGGCGGCAAGCTCCTAAAGGTGGATAGGTCAAAATGTGTGCTTATTAAAGACTCCCTAAGTTTATCCAATTATTCTCCTGTAAGGTTCCAATAATTTACAGTATTATCGGCATAGTATAAGGTTGCCTGTTTTCATACACCCTTGATAACAATGGTTATCTACTATCTGTAATCTTTGTAACTTCATAGATGTAAAATTTCTTTAATTTGCAGTTGTTTGGTTACTACTGGTCATGCATTTAAAAAATATATGTTGTGTGTGAACTATGTATTTTCTAAAATATTTTTCTAAAGCGCGATTCCATTTTCACATTTATTTTCTAGATTCTTCAGGTATTCATTTATCAACACATCACTTGTTGAATGCTGTCTGTGTGATAGGAACAACTCTAGATGTTTCGGATATAGTGTTGAAACAGGAGAAACTGCTGTCATGGTACTTATATTGTCGTGGATGAGATAATAAATGAGGTGAGTAAGTTAGATATAACATATATTCAGTAGTGAAAATATTAAGAGAAAAAATAAAACAGAAGGACATGTAGAATTAGAGAAGGAAATTAGAATTTTAGATACGGTAACCAGAGAAGGCATCCTGAAAAGATAATAATAAAGATTTGGAGGAGGTAAAGGAGCTAGTTATGCATATAATTGAGGAAAAGTTATTCCAGGCAGTGTGAACAACAGTTACAAAAGCCCTGAAGTGGGAATATTCCTGTTATAGCAAAGAGGCTGGTGTGGCCGAAATAGAGCAAATGAGAAGAAGACTAGTGAGAAATGAGAGAAGGTAGGTGGAGGAAAAGAGGGCAGATCAGGTTGGATCTTATGAGCCATATTATAATTTTGGTTTTCACTATGAAAGAGGTGGGAAGCTGTTGGAGAGTTTTGATCATGGGAGTGATATTACCTGCTTACAGTGTAAGAGGATCACTTTGGCTGCTCTGATAAGAGAACTACAGGAGGAGAAAAGATGGAATAAGGGTCAAAGGCAGAAGCAGAGAGACCAATTAGGAAACCATTACAGTAATCTAGGGAAAAGATGTCAGTGACCTGGACCAGAGTAGTAAAAATAGTGAGAAGTCATCATGTGTTAGATATAATTTAAAGATAAAACTAGTATAGTTTGCTGACAGACTGATGTGGAGTAGACATGTGTGACAAGATGATGCAGTATTTTTTAATCTGAGCAACTTGAAGAATGAAGTTACTGTTAACTGAGAAAGGAAAGAAAGTAGGAAAAACTCACTTGGGGGATAGGGAGATGGTGAGATTTCAGTTTGGAATATAGTATATGAAGCATGAGATGCCCATTAGACATTCAAGTGAAGATAATTAAGTTGGCAGTGGGATATATGGGTCTGAAGTTCAAAAGAAGGATCTAAGATCTAGGCTGAAGACATAAATTTGAGAATTATCAGTATATAGATGATATTTAAAGCAAATGGACTGAAGGAAATCAGTTAGAGGGTAGGGTAAATAGAAAAAGGTAGAGGTAAAGGACTTAATCTCTGGGTCACTCCAACAAAGTCTGGGAAATGAGGAACCAGCAAAAAGAACTGACAGGGACTAACTAGAATGGCGGGAGGGAAGCTAGGTGAGTTTGATATTCTGGAAACCAAAGGAAAAATGTGTGTTAATAAGAACTGTGTCAGTGCTGCTGATAGGCCAAACAAAATGAGGACTGAGAAAGAAATGGTGACTTGCAACGTGAAAGTCATTGGTGACCCTGAAGAGCAGTTTCAGTGGAATATGGGCTAAAGAGAGAAATGAAGGAAAAAAATTGGAGATATCAAGTATAGACAACTTTTCAAGTTTTTCTTTAAATGAAAGAGAGGGGATCCCTAGGTGGCTCAGCAGTTTAGTGCCTGCCTTTGGCCAAGGGCATGGTCCTGGAGTCCTGGGATTGAGTCCCACATCGGGCTCCCTGCATGGGGCCTGTTCTCCCTCTGCCTGTGTCTCTGGCCCTCTCTGTGTCTCCCGTGAAATGAATAAAATCTTTAAAAAAAAAAAAAAAAATGGAAGGGGATCCCTGGGTGGCGCAGCGGTTTAGTGCCTGCCTTTGGCCCGGGGCGCAATCCTGGAGACCTGCGATCGAATCCCACGTCGAGCTCCCGGTGCATGGAGCCTGCTTCTCCCTCTGCCTATGTCTCTGCCTCTCTCTCTCTCTCTCTGTGTGTGTGACTATCATAAATAAATAAAAATTTTTAAAAAATGGAAGAAGGAGGGAAATGGAGGGGAAGATGGAGTTAAATTTAACCAGAGTGTTGGTTTCATGAACTAATTAAGAATAATGTGAGAGGCAAAGGTATCTAAGTTGGCAGGAATTAATTATATTGATTGTGAATTTTAGGCCAGTAAGTAGAAAAGTCAGGATAAGAAAGAGGTGAGTGACAGTGGAAAATTGGTAGAATGAAGGAATGGAAGTTCCTGATAGGGTTGAAGAATTGTTGGGTTGAAATACTAGAGGAAGTAAGGTGGAAAGATCGGAGGATATTTTTCCCTTTAGTTGCCAAATGTTTTCAAAATAGAAAAATCCCTCTTTTTACCATCATACCAGTTTAAGAAAACATAGAAGATTATCAGCTGTATCTCAGTAGAGGTTACAAAATGATGGTATTTGAGTTCTACATTCCTTCTTCATTTACCAACTGGAATATTTTTCCAAAGAAAAAATTTCTGTCATTAACTCTTTGGTTACCTTGAGGAAAGTTTTTACAGGAAAGGCAGAATAAATTAATTCTTTTCCTTCATAGGTTTTCAGGCTATTGAATTGGTACTTTAGCATTTCCCAGTGAGTTATTATTTTACTGTTATACGCATAGATTTTAACATATTTGGTATGATTCAAACCATTGTGGTTATTTACTTTGCGAAGCTCAAATTTTCCCATCTTTAGTTACCTCTTTGAGATGCCTTCTAAGTCTTTTTAACACATCTCTAGAAGTCTTTGAGAGCGTCCTACATTTTTGGTATTGGCCCAAGATCATTTTGAACATTTCCTGCCCCTAGGCATGGAATCAAGCATTTCTTTATGGTGCCCTAATTCCTTTTATTGGGAAATGATATTTTGAGACCACAGTTATAGTGCTTATTGTTACTGACATGGTCATTGTTTCTAGACTTTTTTTTTTTCTTGGTGGACCAAGCTAGGAAATATGTTCTTTTTATTCGTTTTTAAGGATTTTTTTCAAGATTTTATTTATTTACTTTAGAGAGGGTGGGGGAGGAACAGAGGGAGAAGGACAAGCAGACTCTGCTGAGCACAGAGCCTGACTTGGAGCTTGATTCCACCACCCTGAGATCATGACCTGAGCTGAAAGCAAGAGTTGGACACGCAACCAACTGAATCACCCAGGCACCCCCTCTTTATTTATTAACAGTTTGTTATATTTTATTCATTTAAGTTGTACAATTCAATGTTTAAAAAAATATTCACAAATATACCCATTACCATAATACAATTTTAGAGCATTTTTGTCCCTACTAAAAGAAATACCCATCCACAGTCAATCTTCTATTCCCCTCCCTCATCCCAATTTAATCAACCACTAATCAACTTTCTGTCTCTACAAACTTGCCCATTCCAGACATTTCATATAAATGAAATCATAGAATATGTCGTCTTTTGTGACTGGCTTCCTTTACTTGGCATGTTTTCAGTGTTCATTAATTTTGTAGCAAGAAATCTATTCTTAACAGAATGGACTTCATGAGTTCATATTGCTATTTCCAATTTTAAAAATTTAGACATACCCAGTTTACTTTGACTTAATTTTTGAATATTTTATTTGCTCATCTATCTATCCATGTTTTCATTTGTATAGTTGTTATTTCTCCTCTCTTATTTGTGATTTTATTTATTCAAGTTGTTTCTCTTTTTCCCCCGATAAGTCTGGCTAGAGGAGTATCAATTTTTTAATTTTTTTCAAAGAAATAGCTCCTGGTTTCATTGATCTGTTCTATTGTTTTTTTTAGTTTCTGTGTCACTTATTTTTGCTCTACTCTTTAGTATTTCCTTCTTTCTACTGCTTTTAAGCTTCGTGTTGTTCTTTTTCTAGCTCCTTTAGGTATAAGGTTAGGTTGGTTGGTTGAGATTTTTCTTGCCTCTTAAGGTAGGCCTGTATTGCTATATACTTCCCTCTTAGGATTGTTTTTGCTGCATCCCAGAGGTTTCGAACTGTCATGTTTTCATTTCCATTTGTTTCCTTGTGTTTTTTTTAATTTATTCTTTGGTTTCCTGGTTGACCCATTCATTGTTTAGTAGCATGTTGTTTATTTAACCTCTATGTATTTTTGGTCTTTCCAGAATTTTTTCTTGTAGTCGACTTCTAGTTTCATAGTATTGTGGTCAGAAAAGGCAGAGGAGTCTTGTTTATATTCTATGTGTGCCTCTACCATCTTGTTTCTCTTTACTCTTACTAGTAACTTTTAAAAAATTTTTAGTATTTGGGGGGTTATAATCCATTTTTTAATATGAGCAAATATGCTTAATAATGTATATTCATGCCATTCCTCTTAGATAAATTTTAGCTTATAATTTCCATATTCAGGGAGCCTGATGCAGGGCTCAGTCCTAGGATCCTGGGATCATGACCTGAGCTAAAGGCAGACACTTAACTGACTGAGTCCCCCCAAACCACCCCATAAATATTATCTTTTAGATAAATTAAGAATGAAAGAACCAGAAGATTTTCTTTTATTTTCATTATCCCTTCTCTGATGTGCTGCTTTTCTTTATGTAGGTCCAAGTTTCTGACCTATATCATTTTTCTTCTGCCTGAAGAACTTGTAACATTTTTTGCAAGGTAGGTCTACTGATAATGGAATTCCTTCAGTTTTTGTTCATTTGAGAAAGTCTTTATTTCTCTTTCACTTTTTTAAAGAATTTTTTAAAAGATTTCTTTATTCATGAGAGATGGAGAGGCACAGGGAGGAGAAGCAAGCTCCATGCAAGGAGCCTGTTGTGGGACTCTGAGATCACACCCTGAGAGCCAAAGGCAGATGCTCAACCACTAAGCCACCCAGGTGTCCCCCACCCTTGTTTTATTTATATGGTTTCTGATGATAATTCTGCTGTAATTCTTATCCTTGTGCCTTTGTCCATAAGTTGTTCTTTTTCTCTGGCTTTTTTTTTTTTTTTTGAGGACTCTCTTTCATTCTCTCTCTCTCTCTCTCTCTCTCTTTGGTTTTCTTTAATTTTGGTATAATATGCCTATGTATGGATTTTTGGTATTTACCCTGCTTGGTGTTTTGTGAGCATCCTGAATATGGGAGTAAAATAGGTCTAGATAGAGGAATATCTCAGTCAAGGGATAAAGTAGTTCCTAATTTAACTTAAGGCCAAAAGGAATTGGTCTAATGAATGATGGAGCTGATCGTAATAAAGAGATGGTTTTCATCTGGGAAATGATATACAGTGGCTTTCAAGAGAACAAGTGCTCTTTCTTTTTTAAATGAATTCTTTTTTTTTTTAAGATTTATTTATTTATTTATGATAGACATAGAGAGAGAGAGAGAGAGTCAGGGAGAGACACAGGCAGAGGGAGAAGCAGGCTCCGTGCCAGGAGCCCGACATGGGACTCGGTCCCGGGACTCCAGGATTGCACCCTGGGCCAAAGGCAGGCGCCAAACCGCTGAGCCACCCAGGGATCCCCAAGTGCTCTTTCTTTTGGCTTAAAAAAAATTTTTTTTAAATGTGAGTATAGTTGACAAGTGCTCTCTGCTTTTATTTTATTTTATTTTATTTATTTTTTTTTGTGCTCTCTGCTTTTAAAGAAAGACACATAATTATAAATGGCACATCCTGCATGTGATTTAAACATTTGTTGACAAATGAGGTAGTAGGATCTAGAATCCATAGACACATGAAAGTAGTGAAGAGAAGACTGGGAAAGAGTTGGGGTGGTGGTGGAAAGAAAATACTCAATTATTCACCATGAAGCCATATCTCCAGTGTGTAAGTCAGCTCAGGTTATCTAGAGAACTGCTGTGTAAATGTAGCCAGGGGTAGGGCTCTCAATTTTGGGATATCTGGCAAAATTTGGATTCAGGCAGGTGTAGATGATAATGGTGATGGCGGTGGTGGAGATGCCTAAGTTTTTGTGTGTATTTTAACTGTATTGGAGCTCATTTTAGGAGGTCATAATGCACAATATTTCAGAAATTGAATAAATTGGTATATATCAAAGTAAGTTCTTTCCAAAAGGGGAAGAAAGATAATGTTTGCAATGAATAGAACATCTAGTCTAAGATGTTATGACAACTATAGCACAAAGGATGGGAGTGAGGAATTTGGAATGGGTTATTATAAATTTCCTCTAGTACAAGTAAAGCAGTGTAGTATGTTGTAAAACCTAGGGAAACCACTAATATTTTTTAAAAGAGGTACAAATAATAATTCAGTACAGGAGGAAAAAATGGAATAATAAAAAGTGCTCAATTAAACCAAGCCAAAGCAGAAAAGGTGGGATCAAAGAAACAGAACAAGTGGAACAAACAGAAAACAGCTAGAAGATGATAGATCTTAATCCAGCAATACTAATAATTATATTAAATATCATTGATCTAAACACACTAGTTAAAAGATAAAGATGTTTAGCAAAATTGGATAAAAGATCTCTTAAATGCTGTTTACAAGAAACCCATTTTAAATATAAAGATTGATGCATTGAGAGGAAATGATAGAAAAAAATATATCACAGATATATAAACCAAAAGGAAAACAGAGTAGCAATTTTAATATTAGACAAGTATACTTCAAAACAATATTATCAGGAATAAAGAGAGACATTATATCATGATAAAAGGGTCAGTTTTCCAAAAGGACATAACAGTTACAAAATGTAGGTGTAGCTAACAAATAAAGCAAAACTTGAACTAAAAGGAGAAATAGAAAAAAAAAAAAAGGAGAAATAGACAAATACACAGTTATAATTGGGGACTTTAAAGTTCCTATCTCAGTAATTAATGAAAAAAGTAGGCAAAAGGTCCATAGGTTATAGAAGACCTGAAAACATTTATCAGCCAACATTCAAGTATTTAGTAAATTTTTTGGTGTTCAAATGTTAGTGATATTTATAGAGCACGGTACCCACAAGAGCAAAATCGTGTCTTCCTTAAATACACGTGAACATTCACCAAAGTAGATCATACTCTGGGCCATAAAACAAACTTTAACAATTTCAGAGCAATTGAAGTCATTTCAAGTATGTTCTCAGACCATACCAGAATAAAACTAGAAGTCAAGAACAGAAAGATATCTGGGTAATCTTCAAACACTTGGAAATTAAACAATATACTTCTAAATAGCCCATGACTCAAAGATGAAATCTCACAGGAAACTAAAATATTTTGAATGAAAATGCAACATATCATAACATGTGGGACAGCTAACTCATGACTTACAGGGAAATTCATAGCACTAGCATGCTGTAAGTAATTTTAAAAAGCTGAAATTAATACTTACCTCCACTTGAGAAACTATGGGAGAAAAGGAGCAAATTAAGCCCATAGCAAATTAGAAGAAATGGATATTAAAGACAAGAGCAGAATGCAATAAAATTGAAAAAAAAAAAAACCCAAATAATGGGAAAAAATCAGTGAACCAAAACTAGTCCTCTGAAAAGATCAATAAAATCATTAAACCTTTGGATTGTATGACCATGAATAAAAAGAGACAAAACACAAATTGCCAATATTAGAATTGCAAGACAGGGTTATCACACTCACCCAAAAGACCTTGAAAAGACAGTAAAGAAATACTACAAATACTCAAAATCCATAAATCCTCTAGTGGACCCACAACTATATGGTCAACTACTCTTCAACAAAGCAGGAAAGAATATCCAATGGAAAAAAGAAAGTTTCTTCAACAACTGTGTTAGATAAATTAGTACTTTCTTTGAAAGACACAAACTACTCAGTAAGGAATAACCTGAATTGTATATTTATTAATGAAATTGAATTTATGTTTAAAAATCTATAATACCAAAAGCAAAAGCAACAAAATTAAAAACAAGTGGGACTACATAAAAATAAAAAGCTTATACACAAGCAAAGGAAACCAACAAAATGAAAAGGCAATCTACTAAATGGGAGAAAATATTTGCAAATCACATACCTGATAAGGAGTTGATATTCAAAAATATATAAAGAACTCAAATAACGCAATAACAAAAAACCCCAAACAATCCAATTTTTAAAATGGGCAGGAGATCTGAATAGGCATTTTTTTCCAAAAAAGACATACATATGGCCAACAGATACATAAAAAGATAAAGTGATCTTCAGCGATTAGTGATGTCATCACTAATCATCAGGGAAATGCAAATCAAAGCCACAATGAGGTATCCTGTCATACCTCTTAGAATAGCTATTATTGAAATAACAAATGTTGGCAAGGATGGGGAGAAAAGGAAACACTTATACCTTGTTGATTGGAATGTAAACTGGTAGAGCCACTATGGAAAATAGTATGGAGGTTCCTCAATAAATTAAAAATAAAAATGCCATATGATCCAGCAGTATCACTTCTTGGTATTTATCTGAAGAAAACAAAAACACTAATTTAGAAAGATATATGTACCCCTGTGTTCGTTGCAGCATTATTTACAATAGCCAAGATACGGGTGTAACTTAAGTGTCCCATTGATAGATAAATAGGTAAAGAAAACGTGTGTGTGTGTGTGTGTGTGTGTGCACGTGCACGCACGTGTGCATACATAGATATGTACTATGGGACGTTATTCAGCTATAAGAAAGAATGAAATTTTGCCATTTATGACAACATGGATGGACCTCAAGGGCATCGTGCTCAGTGAAATAAGTCAGACAGAGAGAAGTACTATATGATCTCACTCATATGTGAAATCTAAAAAAATGAAAAAACAAATGCCACCCCAAAATACCAAGCTTATAGATAAAGAGAACAGATAGGCAGTTGCCAGAGGCAGGGGGTAGGGCAGGGGATGGGAGAAATGGGTGAAGGTGATCAAAAGGTACAAACTTCTGGTTATAAGTCCTGGGGATGTAAGGTACAGCATGGTGGTTATAGTAACAGTACTGTATTGCATATGTGAAAGTTGCTAAGAGAGTAGATTTTAAAAGTTTTTATCACAATACAAAAATTCTTGTAACTGTGTAAGGTGATAGATGTTAACTAGAATTATTTTGGTGATCCTTTCACAATGTACTCAAATATTGAATCATATTGTACACCTGAAACCTATATAATGCCATATGTCAGTTATACCTTAATAAAAACAAACTTTCTAAAAAGGAAACTACACACACCCAGATAATTTCTCAAATGAAACAGCAAACATCTAAGGGAGATATCATAACAATTATATATAAACTTTTCCAGAAAATAGAAGTGGAACACTTTCCAATTCATTTTATGAGACCACCCTTATCCTGATATCAAAACCAGATAGAGACATTACAAGAAAACTGTAGATCAGTATTTCTCACGTACTTAGAAATAAAAATCTTCAGGGATCCCTGGGTGGCGCAGCGGTTTGGCGCCTGCCTTTGGCCCAGGGCACGATCCTGGAGACCTGGGATCGAATCCCACGTCGGGCTCCCGGTGCATGGAGCCTGCTTCTCCCTCTGCCTGTGTCTCTGCGCCTCTCTCTCTCTGTGACTATCATAAATAAATAAAAATTAAAAAAAAAAAAAAAAAAAAGAAATAAAAATCTTCAACATTGAATTGAAAAATTGAATGTAGCAATATAAAAATGATAACTATAACATGACCAAAGGGGCTTATTTTGGAAATACAAGATAATTTTTTAAAAGATTTGTTTATTTATTTTAGAGAGAGAGAGCACGGGGAGGGGCAGAGGGAGAGAGAATCCTCAAGGAGACTCCCCACTAAGTGGAGAGCCCAACTTGGGGCTCAGACCTAGGACCCTGAGATCGTGACCTGAGCTAAAATCAAGAGTTGGCCACTTAACCAACTAAGGCATGCAGGTGCCCCATGATAAATTTTAAGTTATTTGAAAATTATTTTCTGTAATTTACCAGAAGAGACTGAAGAAGAATCGTATGATCATCTTGATAGATGCAGAAAAAGCACTTGACAAAATTCAACATTTACTCATGAAAAAATAATTCCCAGCAAATTAAGAGCAGAAGGGAATGTTCTTTACTAAAAGTCATTAAAATACAAAAACAGGGAGGCCTGGGTGGCTCAGCAGTTGAGCGTCTGCCTTTGGCTCAGGGTGTGATCCTGGAGTCTCAGGATTGAGTCCCACATGGGGCTCCCTGCATGGAGCCTGCTTCTCCCTCTGCCTGTGTCTCTGCCTCTCTCTTTCTGTGTTTCTCATGAGTAAATAAATAAAATCTTAAAAAGAACAAAAGGGTAGCCCGGGGTGGCTTAATGATTTAGCACTGCCTTCAGCCCAGGGCATGATCCCAGAGATCTGGGATCGAGTCCCACATCAGGCTCCCTGCATGGAGCCCGCTTCTCAACCTCTGCCTGTGTCTCTGCCTCTCTCTCTCTGTGTATCTCTCATGAATAAGTAAATAAAATAAAATCTAAAAAAAAAACAAACAAACATACTTAGTGGTGAGATAATGCTTTACCTCTAAGATTGGCTACAAAGTGAAGATGTCCTCTGTCACCATTATTCAGCATTTTATTGAAAGTCTTAGCCAGTGCAAAGAAGCACGAGAAAGACAAGGACATACAAATCATAAAGGAAGAAATAAAACTGTTTCTATTGTAGACAACATGATTATCTAGATAGAAAACCTCAAAGAATCTATAAAAAAGCTCCTAGGCCTCTTATATGAATTTAATGTGGTTGTAGGATACATAATCAGTATATAAAGTCAAATCATTTTTATATCCCAGAAATGAACAAGTGGAGTTTGAAATAAATTTACTAGCATGCCCCAAAATAAAGTACTTAAGAAATCTCATAGAATACGTATAGGTACTGTATGCTGAAAGTGAAAAAAACTGAAAGAAATAAAAAATAAGTGGAGAAATATACTATATTCATGGATTGGAAGACTCATGTTTTCATTTCTCTTTAATTTGAACTATAGATTAATGCATTCCCAATCACATTCCTAGCAAACTTTTTTATAGGTATCAGTGAGAATGGAGGTGGAAACCCAAAATGGAAGGCACAATGAGACAAATTTATTTACCTGTAATATTATGTAAATGTGTAACAACTGCATTGAAGGTGACAGGGAAGAAACCCTCTTTAAATAAGAGCTCTCGTTTATTTTCATCATTTGTAAGTCCTTAACAAAACATAAAGTCATTTTTGTTGAATGCTGCTATTAGAAATTCTTTTTTGGGGGATCCCTGGGTGGCTCAGTGGTTTAGCGCCTGCCTTCAGCCCAGGGCATGATCCTGGAGTCCCGGGATTGAGTCCCACATTGGGCTCCCTGCATGGAGCTTGCTTCTCCCTCTGCCTATGTCTCTGCCTGTGTTTCTGCCTCAATCTCTCTCTTTCTCTCTCTCTCTCATGAATGAATGAATGAATAAATAAATAAATAAATAAATAAATCTTTTTTTTTAAAAAAATATTTTATTTATTTGAGAGAGAGAGAGACAGAGCATGAGCACGGAAAGGAGAGGGAAAGGAGGAGGAAGGTTGAGGGGCAGAGGGGGAGAGAGAAAATCCCAAGTAGACTCCCCACTGAGTGTGAGCCCAATGGAGGGCTCAGTCCCAGGACCCTGAGATTATGACCTGAGTTGAAGTCACACGCTTAAACAACTGAGCTACATTAGCAATTTTATGATAAAACCCATCGTTAGGTGCCTCAAGGAAATTATGGAGTCATTTTTCCCCCACTTTCTATTTCTTGCCTTGAGAAATTTGATGATTCAGGGAAAGAGGAAAGAGAGTAGGTGGGGGGGGAGTCTTGTTTGGTGTCCACTCTTCAGCTAGTTGAGGACTTCAGTTCACCTTAAGCAATTGCTTTTAATATAATTCCTGTTTTAATCTGTGCCCACATAGACTCTTGCCCACTACTACAGCTGGAATACTGACAACAGAATGTGCTTGTGTGCACCCCCAGGCCCAAGGGGCTGCTATGTGTAGGAGATAATATGCAGAAAATAAATAAATAAAATATCATACATTTTTCTGTAACCCTTCTCCCCTAGTAAATATCTTAACTCCTGTTAGCCAGTATTGTGTCACAAAGTAACTCATAGCTGCAAGAGATGCTGGCAATGTGAATAAGTGGAAAAGGGGAATAGGATTACCTTCCTTGGCTAGACCAATCATGATTCATCCTTGGGAGAAGGTATATTGTCATGTGAAAAACTTAAGGTTTAGTTTTCAAGAAAGAAGATGAGGGCAATGGATGTTGTTAGTAACATTATCTACCACATATGGCCTTTTGGAATATGCTGGTTTTCTATCCTTAACAAGGTATCAAGTTTTCTTTACAGAATTTTGCACTGTTGGTGCTGGGGAACTACTGAGACACCCCTCTTATTCAGCTATCCTCTTTTAAAGGTTGATTATAATGGTTCTAAGAATGTGGGGTTCCAGGGTCACAGTGCTTATTAGTGGCAGAGAGACTAGAAAGCACATCTCTGTGCCCCCAGGACACTGTTCTTTCCTATTATAACTCATCTCTCCTAAAGTTATTTTTAAAAGATCCTTTAAAGGGCAGCCCAGGTGGCTCAGCGGTTTAGTGCCGCCTTCAGCCCAGGGCCTGATCCTGGAGACCCAGGATCGAGTCCCATGTTGGGCTCCCTGCATGGAGCCTGCTTCTCCCTCTGCCTGTGTCTCTGCCTCTCTTTCTCTCTGTGTCTCTCATGAATAAATAAATAAAATCTTAAAAAAAAATAAAGTTAAAAAAAATAAAAGATCCTTTAAAAAACCTGCAAATGAGTGACAAAATAAATTTACAAGCCAACGGCAACCAAAAAAATTTTACTGAATAAAATAATAGATTAATTTTCCTTAATCAAACTAAAACTGGGAAAGGGAGTGTGCATGGGGATGGGGGAGGACATCTGCGGTCTTCATTATACCCTGTAGTAGTGCTTGAATTGATTGCAGTGGTATTTTTGATTAAATTTTATTTGGGGGAAAATAGTATGTTAATTTTTTTAAAAATACTTTATTTATTTATTCATGAGAAACAGAGAGACAGAGAGGCAGAGACACAGGCAGAGGGAGGAGGGAGAAGCAGGCTCCATGCAGGGAGCCCAATGTGGGACTCGACCCCAGGTCTCCAGGATCACTCCCTGGGCCAAGGTGGTGCTAAACTGCTGAGCCACAGGGCTGCCCTAGAATGTCAATTTTATTTTAAAAAATCAAATGGTGCTATTAGTTTAATATGAAAAACAATACCATTTCTTTTTTCCCCCATCCCTAATTCCTGTTCCCAAAGAGAACCACTTTCAGCTCTTGTTATTTCTTATATTTAAGTTTTTCCAAATCACATATTTATCTTGCTATTACCTTGCTATTATTTGACACTTCAGATTTGTGTGTATATATATATATATTATATATATGTTATATGTATAATGTATATATATTACTGTGGCAAATAAGAATTTAACTGTCTTACCACCACCTATATCTCTGATACATATCACTCACTCCTTGAAAGGAAGTGAGTGATAATTACTCCTTTCTTGAAATATAATTTTATTACCATTTTGGTTAAATTCCGATTTAGTTGGTGATCTCTCAGTATATTAAAATACCTTAGGTGTTTTATCAATTTCATAATTTTCTTGGTTATGTTCTCTCATGAACTATGTATCTTCCTGTTCCTTGCTAACTTTTTTTTTTTCTGATACAGAGCTATTAAAAAATTCATGGGACATCTCCCACATATGAACTCCCATTCTTATCCACCTTATGCCTAAGCCATACATGATCATACCAGTCATCCTAATACCTGTCAGCTCCTCTGATGTGAATATTCTTGGCCTTTCTAATGGATCCAAGAATCATTTTACTATTGGGTATCCTTTAGTCCACCTTATGGATGCAAATTCCTGATACCACAAAGCATGACTGGTCTAAGGACTTTTCTTCTCTTTCCCAGCTCTGCCTTCTCAAGCCCTGCCCATTACCAGAAAGAAGAGGAAATGACTGAGTCCCAGGTAAATTTTAAGCAATATATTTGTTCTCTGCTTTATTCTACAGTGTAGTTCAAAAGGATTACAGCAATCCATACAGTAGTTTGGAAAATCCTATATAGATGAAGCATTTTCAGAGGAAGTAGAGTTCGAAGATTAAGACCAGGGAAGAGTTAAAATACGGTAATGCAGAAAAGTATTCATTCAGAGATATTAAAAGTTGGACTTCAGTTTTTAATTTCATTACTGTAGGTGAAACAAACCAGAGCAAAAATTCATTACACAATTTGCATTGTAAATAAAGATTAAAATGAACATTTCTTAGGAGAAGCAAGTTTTTCAAGGCACCTAGGTCAATGAATATATTTATAGTGTGATCTTTTGTAGTTGATAAAGCCAGCTATTTTGATGGTCTGTTTTGATAAAGGATAAAACAAAGAACGTATATTAAAATAGCTAGCATTGAAAAGAATGCAAATGAAGACTGTCAGAAAAAGGGATAAATTAGTATTTTCATACAATGAAAGACCACACAACAATTTTTAAAAATGGCAGATACTTGTTACTCACAACAATATATAAATTTCACAAACATTGGAGTGAGAGAAGCCAGAAACAAAAGATATGTTTCCATTTATATGCAGTTTGAAAGCTGGGAAAACTAATCTCTTGTGATAGATATCAGAATGGTAGTTACTCCTAAGAGGATATTTCCTAGGATATGAGAGTATTTTTTGGAGTGCTGAAAATATTCTTATTTTGACCTGATTACACAAATATATAAATGTATAAAAATACATCAGTTTGTACTCCTAAGATTAGTGCATTTTAGGGATGCTTGGCTGGCTCGGTCAGTAGAGCAGGTGGCACTTGATCTCAGAGTTTTGAGTTCAAGTCCAACATTGGGTGCAGAGATTACTTAAAAATAAAATCTTAAAAAAAATGTTAGTGCATTTTACCATTTATTGTATATGTGTCATAAATAATTCTAATGAACACTAGAATATCTGAAGAAATAGATGAGGTGTGTCTCTCAAATGACCCTACATAATTATATTTTTCAATGGGTAGTTGGTATAGATTGGGCTATAGTCTAATAATTTCTGGTAAATTATTATAATTTTAGTCCACTGAAATGTGAACAGAGAATATGTTTCATTTGGTTTACTGATGCCTGATATACATAATTTTTGTGAATATTTGTGGTTTTAATGAATTGAATCCATGGTTCCTTGTTCTTTATTTTACTCTTAGAATAAGTGATGTCTGCCTCCTCTTCAAGGATAATTCCTTTTCCTCAGAACTTCAGCCTTCATACTTCCTTTGGAACCTTTCTCTTTCAGATTTATCCTGCACTTTTAGCTATTAGCATATCTTACTTTACTGCCTTTTCACCCTCAGCTCATAGCTTGCCTATACCTGAGAAATATTGAGATATACTTTTCTTTGTGTGTCCCTATCTGGCAGCTTCTCTATATATCCAGTTTTTTCTTCAAACTCAGTTTTCAAAGTGAACACACTATGTAACCTGCAAAAGCAATAGATCAGGAATTAGAATATTACTCTAACAGCCATGAGATTCCTTCTGCACCTTTCCAAGGTCATCACCCCTACCCCAGGGATAACCACTATTCGGCTTCTATCACTATAGATTATTTCTGCCAAAGTTTGAACCTTATTGATATATATACTCTGTATCTGGCTTCTTTTGCCTAATACTGTGTTTGTCAGATTCATGTTGAATTATTGCATGTAGTTCTAGTTTGGTTAATTTCATTGCTTTATATTCAATTATATGAATAAACTACAATTTTATTTATCCATTCTATTATTGATTGCCATTTAGGTAGATTTTATTTGAGGACAATTACAAATATTGTTCCTATAAACTTTCTTATAGATATCTTTTGTTGCACACATATACATATTCTTTTGTATATAAACCAAAAGTAAAATTGCTGAGTTATAGGTCATGTACATATGTTACCTTTTATTGATACTACCAAACAGGTTTTCCAAAGTGGTTGTCCAAAATTTCACTTTGAAAGAAAGGATAATGGGACGCCTGGGTGGCTCAGTGGTTGGGCGTCTGCCTTTGGCTCAGGGTGTGATCCCTGAATCTGGAATCAAGTCCCACATCGGGTTCCTTGCATGGAGCCTGCTTCTCCCTCTGCCTATGTCTCTGCCTCTCTCTCTGTGTCTTTCATGAATGAATGAGTGAATGAATGAATGAATGAATGAATAAACAAATAAATAAATACATAATAAATAAATAAATGGAAAAGTCTATATGTTAATATCAGGTCAAAAGTCAAAACAATAAGCTTTAAACAAACAAAAAACCAGTGTTTTAAAGTGAGTGCAATAGATAATAAAGATGAGTGGTTTAGGACTGCTTCCTTATCAAATAACCTGCAGCAAAGTTATTATAAGGAACACTGAAAATAAGAAGACACATATCAGTAGGAAACTTTCATTGATTTGTCTTAGCTCATGCTAGATGAGCTAGACAAAAAAAAAAAAAGTATCTACCAATAATAATTTGTAGAGCTAATAGATTAAGATAGTTTATAGCCTGCAGTTACTATCCCTTATTTGGATATGAAATAACCTAAAAACTCAACATGTATTAGGCATGAATATAATTCAGTAAATTTCTAAAGTAGAAACTATACATGTGATAGTTCCACAATGCAATTAAATATGAAGCTAATAATAAAAAATTCAAAAAGAAAAACATTCACATGGGAATTTTTAAACTAGCATAAGTAACCCAGATCAATATGGACATAAAAATTTATGTTATAGAACATCTTAAAAATGAAATAATGCACAAAAGAAAACCTATAGGCTGAAAAAATGTTAATAAACATAAAGTAAATGAACAAAATAACACAGTTCTAGTAATTAGAAACAAAATGAGAAAATTTTAAAAGGAATTGGTAAGAATAGGGATCCCTGGGTGGCGCAGCGGTTTAGCGCCTGCCTTTGGCCCAGGGTGTGATCCTGGAGACCCGGGATCGAATCCCACATCGGGCTCCCGGTGCATGGAGCCTGCTTCTCCCTCTGCCTATGTCTCTGCCTCTCTCTCTCTCTCTCTGTGACTATCATAAAAAAAAAAAAAAAAAAAAAAAAAATTAAAAAAAAAAAAAAAGGAATTGGTAAGAATAAAATTCAAGTCAGTGAGTTAGAAAAACCCCAGATAGTGGAACTAACAAAGAGCTGCTGCTTCTTCTGTCTTTTTTTTCTTTTCTTCATTATTTTAAAATCTAGGAAGAGGGAGGGAGAACTAGAATAAGCAGCCAACATACCCAGCTCCCTGAATTAGCATGTTTTAATATTTTGTCATTTTTGCCTCAGGATTTTTTCAACAAAATAATTAGAATATTATACTTTGTCCCAGAGGCAGTCACTTTCATAAATATCATCTATATCCATAGAGTTTATGTGTTTATATTTTTACTACATAAATTTGTATATGTGAACACTACCGAATGTTGCTCTGTGTTTTAGATTTTTAAATAACAGGGAACCTAATGGACCTACAGTCCTGCAACTCACCTTTTTTTTTATTCCACATTGTGTTTTCAGAACTATTCATGTTAATATATGTATTTCTGGCTTTATGCCCTTTTCCATTGTTTTGATTTCCAGGGTCAATCCCACTCTATCTCACTTACCATATCTATATTATAATAAATCTTGATCTGATAATATAAATGAATCCTCCATCTTTGTTCTTTATCATTTCCTTAGCTATGTGTAGCTATTTCTGTTTCCTTATAAATCTTAGAATTAGTCTATTTCCACAGTTAAAACTGCTGAGATTTTGACATTGAATTAAATTATGTTTACAAATATATTATCTGCAAATGAAAAGTTTTCTTCATTTTAAATCCTCATGCCCCCTTTTTTCTTGCCTAATTTTGATTGCTAAACAGAGTATAATGTTAACTAGATATGTGAAAGTTATCTTTGTGCCATTTTCGCCTTAGAGGTATAAATTCAGTAACACATGAGTAAGTATGATAATTTGGTGTAGGTATTTTTGTAAATACTCTTCTTATTGAAGGGGAATTTCCTTTTATTCCTAGCCTGCTAAGAGTGTCATAAATTGGTGTTAAGTTTTATCAAACACTTTTCTTATTTTTTAAAAAGATTTTATTTATTCATGAGGGACACACACAGAGACAGAGACACAGGCAGAGAGAGAAGCAGGCTCCATGCAGGGAGCCCGATGTGGGACTCCATCCCAGGACTCCAGGATTATGCCCTGAGCCGAAGGTAGACGTTTAACTGCTGAGCCACGCAGGCGTCCCAAACACTTTTCTTATATATATATGATCTTGATCCAAGTTTTCTCCCTTTTTTTTGTTAATTTGGTCAGTGACAAAACTACCCTGTTTAACCCTGCATCTATGGTGGATGCATACCCACTTGGGTTTTAATTTATAATGTATATTTAACAGACATCAGAACTTTCTTGAAAGCAGATTTTGTAGGTCGACTTCTGGCATTAGGAGGTACCAAGATACAAGTGCCTTGCAAACCTGTTTCATTTGGCAGAGTTCTTATAGAGCACCACAGGTACTCAGTGAATGTTCTTTTGGACAAGATGTCCAAAACTATGAAGTTGAATTTTGCCAATGCCAGTGCTATCCTAGTAAAGTAAATTTTGTGATTATAAATTCTTTGGAGAATTTGAACATTGTCTGAAACTCAGTTACCTCCTCACATCATACTCCATACTTTTTGTCCATTAACTTTACTCAGTGGTTTCATATGTATAAGGGTTACAGAATTACTCATACTACACTGAGATGTGCATTAAAAGTATGTTCTGATATTCTTTATCAGTTATCTTAAATAGAATGGAAAAAAAGGTAGTTTTAAAGCAATCTGGCTCAAAACTATACATCAGTAAATTGTTTCTTTGAATAATCAGGTTCCCCTCTGTATCCCTGTCCTCTGTTAAAATGGTGTCTGAGATACGGAAGAAGATCTCTATAACTTGGGGAGGAAGATGGGAATTCTTGCGATTCTTTTTTATTTTTTTTTTAAAGATTTTATTCATTTATTCATGAGAGACAGAAAGAGAGAGAGAGACAGACAGACAGACAGAGACACAGGCAGAGGGAGAAGCAGGCTCCACGCAGGGAGACCGACGTGGGACTCTATCCCGGGACTCCAGGATCACGCCCTGGGCCAAAGGCAGGCGCTTAACTGCTGAGCCACCCAGGGATCCCCAATTCTTGTGATTCTTCATGGATGTGTGCTGGCTGATATCCAGTAAATCTGCTTTAGCTAGCTTTTTCTTAGCATTTTGTAGCTGATGAATTTTTGTTATGTTTCATCTCAGTCATGGTACAAGGGCCTCTCCTTTTCAACTGTCCTCCTTTAGATCTTGCTCCCTCCAGAGAGTTTTTGAGTCTCTGTCATGTTCTTCAAAGAGTTCCTGGATTCCATATATCCCACAACCTGTGGGGCCCCCTTGTCTTCTCAAGGGCCCTAACACACCCTATTCAGGATGTATGCTACGATGGGAACCAAAGGCTACTTAAAATCCTTCCAACTTGACTATGGCAGTTTGCCCTCATAACTACTACTATCTCATTCCACCTTAGTGTGCTAGAGTGTGGGGAAGTTCTGAGCACACATTGAACTGCCTACCTCCATGGTCTATCCCAGGCTTCCAAGGGGAAGGAGAAGGTTTTCCTTTTTCAGCTTACCCTCTGTCTTTTTTCAGTAGAAATAAAATGAAAAAGGGGCATGAGAAGTAAGGAAACCTAATATAGTTATACATTTCAGAGCCTGTGAGTGCCAATATGAAGCCTAACATTGTGTAAAAGAAGGCCTTGGAAGGTCTCAGGATATTGATGACAAAGTATATGTATTCAGACATAAGAAAATTAGCTACTAGAGGAAGAATATCCCTTTTTGTGCTTTTTCTTGCCATATTATCTGTTTTTCATCTGGAAATAACAGGTTCATTTCTCCAGAAACATAGAGCAGAGTGCCTGGGAAAATTAAATTGATAAGCCTATTGTGTGCTCTGCACTTGGCTTAGTCCTTCACTTGAGCTACTCAGTTCTTCATGAGGATTTTAATTATTGTTCAGTGTCACTTCTTTTGAGTCTAAGGAACTTGCTTTATTATTTCTGGTGAGGCCAGCCTGCTAACAGTGAATTCTCTGTTTTTGTCTATCTGGAAATACATTTCATATTTATTTTTTAAGGTGAAATTCACAGAATATAACATTTATTTTAAATTGAATAATTCAGTGGTATTCACTATGCCATTCACAATGTTGTGCAGCCACCACCTCTATCTAGTACTAAAACATTTTCATCACTCTAAAACCCCGTGCATTAAGCATATATTCTCCCATTCCCCTAGCCCTTGGCAACCACCAATCTGCATTCTGTCTCTATAAAATTGCCTATTCTGTATAATTTACATAAGTAGAATAATATGTTTCCTTTTCTGTCTGGCTTATTTTATTTAGTATAATCATTTTTATTTTTGAAAGATCACTTTGAAAGATTAGTTGAGGGGCACCGGGGTGGCCTAGTTGGTTAACTGTCTGACTCTTGGTTTCAACTCTCGTCACGATCTCAGGGTCATGAGATGGAGCCCTGCATCAGGCTCTGCACTGAGTGCAGCGTCTGCTTAGGATTCTCTCTTCCTCTGCCTCTCCCCTCCCCCAACACCACCCCCAGCCTTTCTCACTTGTGTGCGTGTGTGCGCTCTCTCTCTCTCTGTAAAATAAGTACATCTTTAAAAAGAATTATTAGTAGATAGTATTTTCTCTTTAAGCACTTTGAATACATTGTCTCATTGCCATTTGGCCTTCACTGTTTCTGATGAGAAGTCAGCTGTAGTTTTATTATGGGCTGTAGGTAATGGATTTTCTCTTGCTGCTTAAAAGGTTTTCCTTTTATCTTTACTTTTTTAAAGTTTTATTTTATTTTATATTTTGTTTTATTTTATTTATTTATTGCCAGTATAGTTAACATATAGTGTTATGTTAGTTTCAAGTATACAATACTATAATTCAGCAATTCTGTATACAACTCAGTGGTAGTATACTCATAATCCCCTTCGCTTACTTTACCTATACTGCCCTACCCACCTCCCCTCTGGTAGCCATTAGTATGGTTTTTATTTTTATTTTTTAGTATGTTTTTTAAAGTTAAGAGTCTGTTCCTTGTGATAAAAAGAGTCTGTTCTTGGTTTGTCTTTTTTTTTTTTCTTTGTTAACTTTGTTTTTAAAATTTCACATATGAGTGAAACCATATGGTATTTCTTTCTCTGACTGACTTGTTTCACTTAGCCTAATACTCTCTGGCTCCATCCATGCTGTTAGAATGGCAAGATTTCATTCTTTTTATGGCTGAATAGTATTCCATTGTGTGTATGTGTGTGTGTGTGTATACACTACATCGTTTTTATTCATTCATCTATCAATGGATATTTGGATTGCTTCCATAATTTGGCTACTATAAATCTGCAGTAATAAATATAGGGGTGCATATATCTTTGTACATTAGTATTTTCTTATTCTTTGGGGAAATACCCAGTAGTATGATAACAGGGTCATAAGATAGTTTAATTTTTTGCAGAACTTCATACTGTTATCCACAGCAGCTTAGACAGTTTGCATTTCTACCAACAGTGCACAAGGGCTTCTTTTTCTTTACATTGTTGCCAACACTGATTGTTTCTTGTGTTGTTGCTCCCAGCCTACTAGTAGGGTCACAGTCTGATTGTTGTGTGTGGTTATCTTTCCATCTCACTAGGGCAAGGAATCACTTTGGAGTGGTGTTGGCTCTTATGAGGGCTGCTTACATGCCACCAGGCTTCTGGCATTGCTTTGGAAGGACTCTCACTAAGAGCATATTGCAGGGGCCAAATCCACCAGAGCAGGTGGGGGCCGTTCAGGATGTATGCTGTAAGCAAGTTCTGCTGTGTAAGGAAACCTAGAGCTGAGGCCTGGCTGGAAGGGGTGTGTCCACACAGGAATGTAAGGAGCAGGACATACTTAGCAAGTTAGGTAGGCACTACACTGGATATTGCTAATCCTGGAGAAGTTCTTCTAAGGATCCCTGCCCCTCTAGTATGCACTCTGAGATTAGTAAACAAATGTCCCTCCCATATCCCCCTGGAGTTTTTCAAACTGCCATTTCTGTGTTGTACTTCTGTGGGGCTTTTTTGTGCTTTTTGTGGGGTGGCTCAGTTTCCTCTCAACCTCCTAGCTCTCCCAGAGCTGAACCTGCTAATTTTTAAAGTTCCAGGATTTGAGTCCCACTTATTGTAAGAACTCATGAATCTCAACCCCCCTGGTTTTCTTTTTCTTTTTTTTCTAAAGATTTTATTTATTCATGAGAGCTACAGAGAGAGAGAGAGAAGCAGAGACACAGGCAGAGGGAGAAGCAGGCTCCATGCAGGGAGCCCAACGTGGGACTCGATCCCGGGACTTCAGGATCACGGCCTGGGCTGAAGGCAGGCGCCCAACCGCTGAGCCACCCAGGGATCCCCCACTCTGGTTTTCAAAACCAATGTTCTGGGGATTCATTTCACTGGGCTCCCCAGTGAGAAAATCTGTTTCTCTCCCCTCTCTGTGCCAGCAGCACCCTTCCCTCCCAAATATGGTCCCTTGAGTCTTTTTAGTTCCTGACCATATCTCCACCCTTCCTGCCTTCTTTGATGGTGCCTCTTCCCTTTATTTAGCTGTGGAGAGTTGTTCTGACAGTCTTAAGGTAATTTTCTGGGTTACTTACACTGATGTGAATATTATCTAGTTGTATTTGTGGGACAGGTGAGCTTAGGGTTCTCCTGCTCCACCATCTTCCCTGGAAGTCTACTTTCAGCATTTTGGTTATTATGTGTTTAGGTTTGTATCTCCATATTTTATCCTGCTTAGGGTTCATTGAGTGTCTTGGATTTGTGTATTACGGTGGTTTTAAAAATCTAGGCATTTTTTTAGCCATTTCTTTCAATATTTTTCTGTCTTTTTCTCTCCTTCTGATGTTCATATATGCAGATGTTGATATGCTTATTGCTGTTTCACATTTCTCTAAGTCTGTGTTTGTTTAAAAATTTTTTTTTCTTTCTCTTCTTCAGATTGCATAGTTTCTATTGATCTGTTTCTCTTTAAGCTCATTGATTCTTCTGCTAACTCAGATCACCATACAACAGTTTCAAAGACTTAGCCAGCTGACCAAAGCTTTCCCATGAGTCTCACATCAGGTAGAAATGATCTAGACTCTAATACCCTCACTGTTAGTCTTGGCTGGGAATAGCTTGGGAAGATAGATCATGGTCTCAGCATGAACTCAATAGTGGAAGCAAGGATGGAATAGCTAGAGGATGTTCACCAACTGTGCTTATCAAAACTAGTTCTCTTGAAGGGGATCTAAGAACATACCTACGTGGTTGCTGCAAAAATAGTACTTTGAACTGCTCTCTTCCTGGCATGAGCATTTTTATCTGTCTCTAGAGATTCACCCTATTGACAGCTTGTGGCAGCAATCCTAGATAATGGATGCTTAAACAGGACAGAATTTTATTTGTCCCTTATGTAGAAGTTCAGGTACCAACAAACAGATCTAGTCCTCTATCTCCAAGGAATAGGGAACCAGAATCCTTCTATTCATTGCTTTGTCTTATTATCCTCTAATAGTTGGCTTCTGCTTCATTAACCCAAATGACTAGATTTGCCTGGCTATCTCATTTCCTTACTATTCCACAGGAAGGAGGAAGACAGAAAAAGTATGACCTCATCCCTTTAACTTCTCCAGTAGTTGCACATTATATTTCTACTTTCATCTCATTATCCAGAATATGGTTATATAAAAATACCTAGATTCCAGGGAATTGAAGAATAATCCAGGAGGCCATGAGCCTAGCCAAAATTTGGAAAAGGGATAGAGTATATATACTGGGATGGAAGAGCAATATTCTGTGATACAGTAGCATACTGTTACAGATTTCTTTTTTCATTTTAGATCATGTAGATTTCATATTTCCTTTTATTTATTTATTTTATTATAACTGGAAGGTTATACCTCTTAGTCCTCTTTATTTTGCTCATTCTACCCACCTGCCTACCCTCTGGCAACCAACAGTTCTCTGTATTTGATCTTTTAGATTTCTTTTTTTGTTTAAAGATTTTATTTATTCATGAGAGACCCAGAGAGAGAGGCAGAGACACAGGCAGAGGGAGAAGCAGGTTCCCCATGGGGAGCCTGATGCAGGGCTTGATCCTGGGACCCCAGGTCACGCCCTGAGCCAAGCGCAGATGCTCAACCACTGAGCCACCCAGGAGTCCCTGTATTTTAGATTTCACATAGAAGTGAAATCAGCTGATATTTGTTTTTCCTTCTCTGGCTTATTTCACTAAGCATAATATCCTCTGGATCCGTCAGTTGAAATGGCAAGATCTCATTTTTTTAAAAGATCTCATTTTTTATGGCTGAGTAATATTCCATCACATATATATGTGTGTATATATATGTATGTGTGTATAATGTGTATATATGTATGTATATCTCATTTTCTTTATCCATTCATCTATCAGTAGACACTAGGGTTGCTTCCATATCTTGGCTATTATAAAGAAGGCTACAGTAGACATAGGGGTGTATGTATCTTTTTGAATTAGTGTTTTCATTTTATGTTTTGCTGTCCCAACACCATTTGTTGAAAAGATATTTTTCCCATTTAGATATTCTTTTCTGCTTTGTCAAAGATTGACCATATAGTTGAGGGTTCGTTTCTGGGTTTTCTTTTCCTCTGATCTATATGTTTTTGTGCAGTACTATACTGTTTTGATTATTGCATCTTTATAATATGCAACCTGAAGTCCAGAATATGATGCCTCCAACTTTTTTTTTTCAGTTGCTTTTCTATTCTGAGTCTTTTGTGGTTCCATACAAATTTTAGGATTGTTTGCTCTATTTCTATGAAAAATGCTGTTGATATTTTTTGCTAGCAATTGTATTAAATGTGTAGATTGCTTTGAGTAGCACAGACATTTTAGCAATATTCGTTCTTCCAATCCGTGAGCATGGAATATCTATTTCTTTGTGTCATCTTTAATTTCTTTTATCAGTGTTTTATAGTTTTCAGAGTACAGGTCTTCTGCCTCTTTGGATAGGTTTATTCCTAGGCATCTTACTGTTTTGGGGACAGTTTTAAGTGGGATTGATGACTTGATTTCTCTTTCTGCTGCTTCATTATTGGAATATAGAAATGCAACAGAGTTCTGTAGATTGATTTTTGTATCCTGTGGCTTTACTGAATTAATTTATCAGTTCTAGCCGGGTTTTTTTTGTGGAGTCTTTTGGGTTTTCTATATATAGTATCGTGTTATCTGTAAATAGTAAAAGTTTTACTTTCTCTTTCCTGATTTGAATGCCTTTTATTTCTTTTTGTTGTCAGATTGCTGTGGGTAAGATTTCCAGGACTATGTTAAATAAAACTGTTGAGAGTGGACATTCCTGTCTTGTTCCTGACAGTAGAGGAAAAGCTCTGTTTTTCCTCATATAGAATATTTGTTGTGGGTTTTTCATATTTGGCCTTTATTATGTTGATACGTTCCCTCTAATCCTACTTTTTTGAGGGTTTGTAGAGTGAATGGATGTTGTACTTGTCAGATGCTTTTTCTGCATCTACTGAAATGATCATGTGGTTCTTATCTGTTCTTTTATTAATGTAAAGTATCATGTTGATTGATTTGTGAATATTGAACCACCCTTGCAACGCAGTAATAAATCCCAATTGACTGTGATGAATGATATTTTAAATGTATTATTGGATTCGATTAGTATTTTATTGAGATTTTTTGTATCTATGTTCATCAGGGATATTGGCCTGTAGTTCTCTTTTTTAGTAATGTCTTTATCTGATTTTGGTATCAGGGTAATCTGGTCTCATAGAGTGAATTTGAAAGTTTCCTTCCTTTTCTACTTTTTGGAATAGTTTGAGAAGAATAAGTATTAACTCTTCTTTAAATGTCTGGTAAAATTCACCATGAAGCCATGTGGTCTGGATTTTTGTTTGTTGGGAGTTTTTTGATTACTGATTCCATTTCTTTGCTGGATTTTTTTTTAATCTGTTCAGATTTTCTATTCTTGTTTCAGTTTTGGTTGTTTATATGTTGGAGGAATTTATCCAATTCTTACAGGTTCTCCAATTTTTTGGCATATAATTTTTCATAATACTCATAATTATTTGTATTTCTGTGGTATTGGTTGTTACTTCTCTCATTTGCGATTTTATTTATTTGGGAAATCTCTTTTTGATAAGTCTGGCTAGAGGTTTATCAATTCTATTAATTTTTTCAAAGATATAACTCTTAGTTTTAGTGATCTTTTCTGCTGTTTTTTTTTTTTAGTTTCTATATCCTTTTTATTTTTCTTATCTTTATCATTTCCTTTCTTCTGCTGGCTTTAGGCTTCATTTGTTCTTTTTCTAACTCCTTGAAGTGTAAGATTAGGTTGTTTATTTGAGATTTTTCTTGATTCTTGAGGTAGGCCTGAATCACTATAAACTTCTCTCTTCTAACAGCTTTTGCAACATTCCCCCAAATTTTGGACTGTTGTGTTTTCATCTTCATTTGTCTTCAAATATTTTTTAATTTCCTCACTGATTTCTTTGTGGACCCATTGGTTGTTTTAACATGGTTGTTGTAAACATGTTGTTTAGCATACATCTGTTTCTTTTTCTCAGTTTTCTTTTTTTCAGTTTTTTTTCTATTTTCATACTGTTGAGTTGGAAAACATGCTTAATATGATTTCAGTCTTCTTAAATTTATTGAGACTTCTTTTGAAGCCTAAATGTGATCTGTCCTAGAGAATTTTCCATGTGCACTTGAACATAAGATGTACTCTGCTGTTTTTTTTTTTTAAGATTGATTGATTGATTGATTTATGAGAGAGAGAGAGAGAGAGAGAGGCAGAGACAGAGACACAGGAGGAGGGAGAAACAGGCTCCATGCCGGGAGCCCGATGCGGGACTCGATCCTGGGACTCCAGGATCACACCCTGGGCCAAAGGCAGGCGCTAAACCGCTGAGCCACCCAGGGATCCCCTACTCTGCTGTTTTTGAAAGTCATGTTGTATATATCTGTTAGGTCCATCTGGTCTAATGTGTCATTTGGAGCCGCTGTTTCCTAGTTGAATTTCTCTGAATGATCTGTCCATTGTTGTAAGTGGATTTAAACCTTTTACTACTATTGTATTATTTATCCATTTTTCCCTTTTTTAAAAAAAGATTGTATCCATTTATTCATGAGAGGCACAGAGAGAGAGAGAGAGAGAGAGAGAGAGAGACAAAGACAAAGACAAAGGCAGAGAGAGAAACAGGCTCCATGCAGGGAACCCGACACAGGACTAGATCCCGGGACTCCGGGATCACGCCCTGGACTGAAGGCAGGTGCCAAACTGCTGAGCCACCCAGGCTGCCCTGACTGGTTCTTTTTTTTTTTTTTTTTTTTTTTAAAGAATTTATTTATTTATTCATGATAGTCACAGAGAGAGAGAGAGGGGCAGAGACACAGGCAGAGGGAGAAGCAGGCTCCATGCATCGGAAGCCCGACGTGGGATTCGATCCCGGGTCTCCAGGATCGCGCCCTGGGCCAAAGGCAGGCGCCAAACCGCTGCGCCACCCAGGGATCCCCTGACTGGTTCTTTTTCATACTTTTTATCCCTTCCTTGACTTCTGAGATCATCCATCCCTTTTCTCATGTCCAGTCAGAATCTTTATGATCATTACTTTGGATTCTTTATCAAGTTTATTGCTTATCTCCATTTAGTTTCACTTTTTTACTCTGATTTTGTCTTGTACTTTCATTTGGGACATAGTCTTCCGTCTCATTTCTAACTTTCTGTGTACTTTTTGTGTATATATTAAGTAGGTCAGCTACATCTCTTGGTCTTGAAAGTTGAGGACTACTGTAGAAGTAGTCTGGTTCCGGGCAGCCCTTGTGGCTCAGCAGTTTAGCGCTGCCTTCAGTGTCTCTATGAATAAATAAATAGAATGTTTAAAAAAAAAAAAAGTAGTCTGGTTCCCTATAATGCAACCCTTACTGGTGAGTAGGACCAAGGTGCTCCAGTGGTGTCCTCTCTGTAGGCTTCATGCTCCCTCCTCTTGTGCCTAGCTGTATTTGCCTTCAGCCAAGCTATTTGCAATGACCTGCTTTGCTTGTGGGCACACTGAGCAGGATTTTCTCCCTGAATTGTTGAGGGACCTGGCTGCCACCAACATGGGCTTGTTGCTGAGTAGGGCAAACTTTTAGCCTGCCTGTCTACAATTAGCCTGTCGCATCTGCAGGCAAACTGAAGGGCAGGGTTTGCTGCCTGCACAACAGCTAAGAGATCCTTCTGCAGGAACTGCATGTGCACTGGTGTGTGGGGCTATTGATCTTCCTCCCCAGGGCAAGAGTCAGTTAGGAGTGGCACAAGTCTGTCCAGAGCTGTCTGCCAGGGAGAGGAGGTAGGAGCTGTTTCAGAGGGATGCCTACTGAGGTGGATGAGGTGGATGGGGAAGGTTGACAGGGGGACCTTAGGTTGGGGCACAGTACTAGCAGGGTAGATAGAGAGGGTTAGTGTTGGCTTTCACAAGCCTCTGGTTTATCTGGGTTGGGGGAGGGGAAGAGAAATGGCTCTTACCAGCATTTTTGTTCCCTGTCCCTCCAGCACACTTTCTAAGATTAGTCAATAATCTTCACATATACTCCAAGCACTACTGTTTCTGTGCTATGTCTCAGGCCAATTAGTATTCTGGCTCTTTCAAGGGCAGCTTCCTACTGCCCTCCAGCTCTCCTGGAGCTAATCCCACTGATTTTTAAAGCTCCTGAAGTTAAGCCCTGCTGGTTTTCAAGTCTAGGGTTTATGGGGACTCTTCCCAGTGCAGATCTCCAGTACCTGGGGTGCTTGGTATGGGGTCTGATCCTATCACTTCTCCATGCTTGTGATGTCCCTCAAGTTTATGGTTAGTCATTCATGCCAGAGGTTTGGTTCTCAACCACATGTCCATTTCTCTTACCCTTTCAAAGGCCTTCTCTCTATAATTGGCTGTGGAAGGCCTGTTCTATCAGTCTTCACATTATTTTCAGTTAGTCGCTTAGATGTAGCTGTTTCCTCAGTAGGATGAGGTGGTGAGCTCAGGATCACCCTACTCTGCCATCTTTCCTCCTTCTTCCCATATTACCTTTGAAATTATTCATTTTCTTTTTGAATTCTCTCAGTCTTGAGCCTGGGTGCAGTTAGGATTTTCTTACCAAATCTGCCGTGTTGGTTTTTAAGTTTTATTTACTAGTTTATTGGTCCATCTTCCTGAGGAGAAATCGGAGGCTGAGGCAGTATTATGAAGAGAATTCATCTATTTTTTTAAAAAAGATTTTCCTGGGCAGCCCCAGTGGCGCAGCAGGTTTAGCGCCGCCTGCAGCCCAGGGTGTGATCCTGGAGACCCTAGATCGAGTCCCATGTCAGGCTCTCTGCATGGAGCCTGCTTCTCCCTCTGCCTGTGTCTCTGCCTCTCTTTCTCTCCCTGCATCTCTATGAATAAATAAATAAAATCTTTAAAAAAAATAAAATAAAAAATAAAATAAAAAGATTTTACTTATTTGACACAGAGAGAGTGAAAGAGCGCAAGCAGGGGAAGTAGCAGAGGGAGAGGGAGAAGCTAGGCTCCCTGCTGAGTAGGGAGCCCAACATGGGGCTCAATCCCAGAACCCTGGGACCGTGACCTGAACCAAAGGCAGATGCTCAACTGACTGAGCCACCCAGGCACCCCAAGAATTCATCTTATATGTTCCTGTCCTTCACTGTGATTAGTGAAACCATTATACAAGGACCAGCTTTCTCCATTATGTTTTCTCCTCAGCTCTACTTTTTTTTTTTTCTTCAGCTCTTCTTCTTAACTAAGTGCTTTGTCCAAGCTTAGTTTGGTCTTTATCCCAGTTAAGGGGAATTTTCAACAACTCCCAGAATTTCAGGGTCTTAAAAATATAACACTTTGCTTTCTTTTTAACAAATTTTTTTCTTTAGCTTTATTGAGATACTTTACATAGAATACTGTGTTAGTTTAAAATGTACAGTGGTGGGGTACCTCGTCTCAATCAGAACATGCAGCTCTTGTTCTCAGAGTTGTGAGTTTGACCTTCACATTGGACATAGAGCTTACTTAAAAAAATAATAAAAGGTTTTGATTTGAGATACTTGTATATTACAAAATCATTACCTCCACAGGATCAGCTAACATCTCCATCTTGTCACATAATTTCCATCTTTTTTTTAATGTTCAGAACATTTAAGACCTACTCTCTTAGCAAATTCCAAGTATATAATACGTATTCTTAACTGTAATCACCTTGTTCTGTAAATTAAATCCCTAGAAATTACTCACCTTATAATTAGAAGTTTATACCCATTGACTGACATCTCCCCGCTTCCCCCACTTCCCAAACCCTGGTACCACCACTCTACTCTGTTTCTAAGAATTTGGCTTTTTAAGATTTCACATAAGTGAGATCATAGGGTATTTGTCTTTCTCTCTCTCACTTATTTCACTTAGCATAATATCCTCAGGGTCTACCCATATTGCAGATGGCAGGATTTCCTTTCCTCATGGCTGAATAATACTGCATTGTGTGTATGTGTGTGCGTCTGTGTGTGTACATACCATATCTTCTTTTTATTTATTCAATCATAGACATTTAGGTTGTTTCCATATCTTGGCTATTGTGAATAATGCTACAGTGAACGTGGGAATGCAGATATTTTTTCAAGATGATTTCACTTCCTTTGGATATATACCCAGAACAGAATTGCTGGATCATACAGCAATTCTAGTGTTTTTTTTTTTAATTTTTATTTACTTATGATAGTCACACAGAGAGAGAGAGAGAGAGAGAGAGAGAGAGAGGCAGAGACACAGGCAGAAGGAGAAGCAGGCTCCATGCACGGGAGCCCGATGTGGGATTCCATCCCGGGTCTCCAGGATCGCGCCCTGGGCCAAAGGCAGGCGCCAAAGCGCTGCGCCACCCAGGGATCCCCAGCAATTCTAGTTTTACTTTTTTAAGGAACCTCCATACTCTTTTCCATAGCGGCTATATCACTGACAGTGCACAAGGGTTCCCTTTTCTCCACGTCCTCATCAACTCTTATCTGTTGTCTTTTTGATGACAGCCATTATAACAGATTTGATACCTCATTGTAGTTGAGGAAATCATTATTTCCCTTATGACTAGTGATGTCATATACCTTTTTATATACCTTTTGGCCATTTGTAGGTTTTCTTTGGAAAAAGTCTGCTCAGGTCTCCAGTCAGTTTTTAATGAGACTGATGTTTTACTATTGAGTTGTATGAGTTGATAGTATATTTTGGATATTAACCCCATGTCAGATACATATTTTGCAAATAATTTCTCCTATATTGATCATGTTTATACTTTATTGTTTCCTTTGTTGTGTAGAAGCCTTAGTTTGCTGTTGTCCCCCTTTATTTTTGCTTTTTGTTGTTTATGTTTTTGATATCATATCCAAAAAATCATTGCCAAAACTAATGTCAAGGAGCTTTTCCCCTGTGTTTTCTTTTAGGAGATTTACAATTTCAAGTATTATGTTTAAGTTAGTAACCCATTTTGAGTCAATTTTAGTGAATGTTGTACTAGGGGTTCAATTTCATTCTTCTACATGCAATTATCCAGTTTTCCCAGCACCATTTATTGAACAGACTATCTTTTCCCCATGAGTATTTTTGATTCCCTTATTAAATATTAATTGACCAGGCAGCCCCAGTGGCTCAGCAGTTTAGTGCCACCTTCAGCCTTGGGCATGATCCTGGAGACCCGGGATCGAGTCCCACATAGGGTTCCCTGCATGGAGCCTGCTTCTCCCTCTGCCTGTGTCTCTGCCTCTTTCTCTCTCTCTCTGTGTCTGTCATGAATAAATAAATAAAATCTTAAAAAATATATATTAAATGACCTTGTGTGTATGGGTTTATTTCTGTACTCTTGGCATTGATTAGCCTTTACATCTATTTTTATGCCAGTATCATACTATTTTGATTATTGTAACTTTGTATTATAGTTTGAAACCAGAAAAGGTGATGCCTCCAACTTTGTTCTTTCTCAGGATTGCTTAAGGTATGTGGGATCTTGTGTGGTCCATACAGATTTTAATGTTTGGGTTTTTTTCCCTATTTCTATGGGGAAAAAAAGGAATTTTGATAGGGATTTCATTGAATCAATAGATGGTTTTGGGAAGTATGGACATTTTAACAATATTAATTCTTCTGATCCATGAATACAGGGTATCTTTGCATTTCATTGTGTCTTCTCTCCCACTTCTTTCATCAAAGTGTTGTAATACTGTACAGCTCTTTCATGTCCTTGGTTAAATTTATTCCAAAGTATTTTATTGTTTGTGATGGTATTATGAATGGGATTTTCCCTATTTTCTATTTTTACAGATACTTTGTTGGTAGTGTATAGATTTAACTGATATCTGTATTTTGATTTCATATCCTGCAACTTCACTGAATTCACTGATTAGTTTTAACAATTTTTGGTGGTGTCTTTAGGAGATTTTTTTATATGTAAGATCATATCATCTGTAAACAAACACTGTTTTTACTGCTTTCTTTTCTATTTGTGTACCTTCTATTTCTTTTTCTTGCCTAAGTCCTGCTAGGACTTCCAGGACTATGTTGGATAGGAGTGGTGAGAATGGATACCTTCATCTTGTTATTGACCTTTTACCATTAAATATGATGTTACCTGTAGGCTTGTCATTTATATCATTTATTATGTTGAGATATTTTATTTCCATACTCACTTTCTTGAGAATTATTGTAAAATGCGTTTTTCTCTATCTTCTTTTTCCTGTATCTGTTGAGATGATCATATGGTTTTATCATTTATTCTGATAATATATATATCCCATTTATTGATTTGCATATGGTGATCCATCCTTGCATCCTAGGAATAAGAGTCCAACTTGATGACAACGTATGATCCTTTTAACTGTTGAATTTGGTTTGTTAATATATTAGTTTGTTAGTACAGTGCTAATATATTTGGTTTGCTATTATATTGGCCTGTAGTTTTCTCTTCTAATGTCCTTATATGCTTTGGTAACAGGGTATGGCTGGTCTCAAAAAATGAGGTTGGGACTGTTCTTCAATTTTTATTTATTTTATTTTTTTTAAAGATTTATTTATTTATTCATTCAGAGAGAGCGAGAGAGAGGCAGAGACACGGGCAGAGGGAGAAACAGGCTCCATGCAGGAAGCCCATCGCGGGACTCGATTCTGGGTCTCCAGGATCACACCCTGGGCTGCAGGCGGCTGCCCTGTTCTTCAATTTTTAGAAGAATTTCAGAAAAAATTTTGCCAGTTCTTAAATGTTTGTTGGAATTCAGCAGGAAAACCATCTAATCCTGGGCTCTTCTCTTTTGGGAGATTTTTGATTACTGATTTAATCTCTTTTCTTGTTATGAGTCCATTCAGATGTTGTTTCTTCATGATTCAGTCTTGGTAAATGGTGTTTTTAGGAATTTATCCGTTTCTTCTAGGTTATCTAATCTGTTGGTGTTTTATTAATTGTTCATAGTAGTCTCTGATTATCCTTTGTATTTCTGTGGTAGGAATTGTAATGTCTCCTCTTTCAGTTCTGATTTTATTTGACTCTTCTAATTTTTTTTTTATGTTTGTCAGAAAAATACTAGCCCTTAGTTTCATTGGTCTTTTCTATTGTTTTCCTGGTTTATGTTTAATTTATTTCTGCCCTAGTCTTTATTTCTTTACTTCTGCTTTTTACTTGGTTTGTTCTTTTCCCTAGTTCCTTCAAGAGAACAGTTATGTTTGTGTTTTTGTGTTATTTATTCCTATTTACTTTCTTTTAGTACTAATTTGCTGTATCCCATAGGTTTTGATATGTTGTATTTCCATTTTCATTTCAGATATATTTTAATTTTCCTTCTGATTTCTTTCTTAACCCATTGATTGTTGGAGTGTGATGTTTAATTTCTACGTATTTGTGATTTTTCCAGCTCTCCTCCTGCTATTGTTTCCTAGTTTCATTCTGTTTTGGTCAGAAAAGATGCCTCTTATGATTTCACTCTTCTTTGATTTACTAAGACTTATTTTCTAACCTATCAAAAGATCTGTCCTGGAGAATGTTAAGTGTACACTTGAAAAGAATATGTATTCTGGTGCTTTTGGATGGAATATTCTGTATGTGTCTTTTAGGTCCATTTGGTTTAAAGTATAGTTGAAATTCAGTGTTTTCCTTATTTGATTTTTTTAAAGATTTTATTTATTTATTCATGACAGAGATAGAGATAGAGTGAGAGCGAGCAAGAGAGAGAGAGAGAGAGAGAGAGAGACAGGTAGAGGGAGAAGCAGGCTCCATGCAGGGAACCTGACATGGGACTTGATCCCAGGTCTCCAGGATCACACCCCAGGCCGAAGACAGCGCTAAACTGCTGGGCCACGAGGGCTGCCCTTAATTTGATTTTTTTGTCTGGATGATATATCCATGATTAAAAGCGAAGCCCCGTACAATTCTTACATTATTTTCTAGTTCTCTCTTCAGATGTTAATATTTGCTTAATGTTTTGGTGCGCCAACATTGTGTATATATGTATTTATGATTGTTAGATCCTCTTGCTGAATTGACTTTTTAATCATTTTATGACCTTCTTTGTCTCTTATTACAGTTTTTGGCTTAAAGTCTGTTTTGTCTGATACAAGTATAGCTACCTCTGCTCTCTAGGTTTCCACAAGTGTGGTATATCTTTTATCATGCCTTTTCTTTGAAGCCATGTATGTCCTTAAAACTTAAGTAGGTCTCTTATACACAGCATGTAGTTGGGTCTTATTTTTTTTTTAAGGATTTTATTCATTTAATAATGAGAGAGAGAGACAGGCAGGCAGGCAGGCAGGCAGAGGGAGAAGCAGGCTTCATACAAGGAGCCCGATGTGGGATTTGATCCCCGGACTCCAGGATCACACCCTGGGCCAAAGACAGGCGCCAAACCGCCGAGCCACCCAGGGATCCTCGGGTCTTATTTTTTATCCATCCAAACACTGTGACTTCTGAAAAGTTCATACACATTTGCATAATTATTATATAGGTAAGGACTTATGTAATTGCATTCATAGTTTTCTGGCTGTTCTGTGGTTCCACTGTTGTTTTCTTCATCTCTTGCTGCTTTCTTTTGTGAATGATTTTATGTAATGGTATGCTCTGGTTCCCTTTTTTTTATCTTTATCTGCTGTAGGTTTGGTTTATGGTTACCATGAAGCTTACATAAAACACTTTATAGATATTCTGTTTTTTGCTGGTGACAACTTTGTTGAGTTTTTTTTTTTTTTTTGACAACTTAACTTTGATCAGAGACAAAAATACTCTACTTTTTACTCCCCTTTTTAATTTTTTTGATGTCACAGTTTTGTATTCATATACAAGCTATTATAGCTATAGTTATTTTTGACGTTCTTGTCCTTTATACTAGAGTTAAATGTTTAACGCACTATGTTACAGTATTAAAGTTTCCTGAATTCATCTATATATTTACTTCTACCAGTGTATTACATACCTTTGTCTTCATATTACTAATTAGTGTCTCATTTCAGCTTGAAGAACTTCTTTTAGCATTTCTTGGGAAGTAGTTCTTGTGGTGATGAACTCCCTCAACTCTTGTTTAATGGGAAAAAGTCTTTCTTTTTCCTTCATTTCTGAAGGACAACTTTGGTGGATAGTGTATTCTTGGTTTGTGGCTTTTTCCTCCAGTTATTTGAGTACATCATCCTCTTCTCTCCTGGCCTGTAAGATTTCTGCTGAAAAATCTGTTAGTCTCATGGGGGTTCTCTGTAATTTACAAGCTTCTTTTTCTTGATATTTTTAAGATTCTTTTTGTTTTTGATTTCTGACAGTTTATTTTAGTATGTCTTGGAGAGGATTTTTTAGAATTGAGTTTGTTTGAGCTTCATGAACTTGGATATCAAAAATCTCTTCAGACTTGGAAGTTTTCAGACATTATTTCTTTAAATAGGCTTTCTCCCCTTTTTCTTACTCTTCACATTCTGAGATTCTCATAAGGTGGATATTGATTCATTTGATAATGCACCATAATTCATACAGACTTTCTTTACTCTTTCTGTCCTCTGAGTAGATAATTTACAATGCCTGTCTCTAATTCACATTCTTTCTTCTATCTAATCCGTTGTGCTGTTGATGCTTTTCAGTGCATTTTCATTTCATTTATTGTATTCTTCTCCAGAATTTCTTTTTTATGATTTCTCTGTGAAATTTAACATTTTGTTATGTATGTTTTCCTAATATCATCAAATTATGTTTTTGTGTTTTCTTACAGCTCATGAGTATCCTTAAAACAGCTATTTTAAATTCTTTATTGGGAAAATTATGTTTCCATGTCTTTGCGATCAGTTGCTGGTAGATTATTATGATCTTTTGTAAGATCATGTTTCCATGATTTTTTTCATGTTCCTTGAAGTTTTGCATTGCTATCTTCATATTTAAAGTAGCAGTCACCTCCTCCAGTCATTAAGTACTTCAGGACAGAAGTAACTTTCATCTGTACTGCTAGGGATTCTGAGGCTTTCTCAGAACTTCTATTAATTACCTGCCCCACTATTCCTGCCCTCTCTTGTGACAGAATTCTTAAGCTTGTATGCCTTCTCTTGGTCCTGCAGCACATCAGGCTGCTTGCTGACAGCCTCTTTTTGTTTTTCCAAAGGCAGCACTAAAGCTTATGTTATGGCCTCTCCCTGGCCTGCATTTAGACTGGCTCTCTGCTGCAGGGTGGGACGGTGTGGGGGTGAGGCCTGCAGAACTCTGAGGCTGCCCATGAGGTAGGGGGAACTGTAGGCAAAGTACATGGAGCAGCTCGTGAGCAAGTTTCTTAGTGGGGTTTGCAATACAGTAAAATATGTATCCCTTTAATGCCTTATAAGACTCCTGCTATTCTCTCAAACTCTTTCTCCCCTCCAGTCATGCAGCTCAGAATTGCAGAGAGAAATGAGCCACTTTGACACTGTCTCACATAGCTAGGAAACTGAGTGCTCACTCATACACTCTCACTTTCCTCCATAGATAAATTCATTGGCCAAGAACATTCCCCATGGTCCTAAGTTGTGCTGCCTTGGGGAATAGGTGATGTAAGTAGTCAAACTGTTCCTCTTACCCTCTGTGATAAGTCTAAACTCATATTTTTTGCTCCCAGCAGTGTTCTGGAACTTCTTTTCTATAGACTGGATTTCCATAAAAGTTCTCTTGTCCATGGGTGATTGTCTAAGACAGTATTTTTCTAAGGATCCTGGACCACAACTAAGAGGAGTAGAGTTGGTTCATGGATCACTACAGAGTCTACACCTGGGGTTGAGGTCTTATATGCCTTTTACCTAAGGCATGAGTAGGCTAGTCTCCCTCTGAGTCTCTTGATGTATGATGCTTTTGTCCGATAGTTCCCACAAAGGCACTTTTGCCCATAGATGGAAACCAAATTGTTGAGGCAGGGAAACAAATGAAGGATGTCTTATTAAGGCATATGAACTTTGGTTTCTTAAACCAGTTTATGTCAATGGCCTTAATCTTTATCAGAAAGGATTCCAAAAGAGGATCTCCTATCAAGCCCACAGCCTACTCTGAACCCTTTGTGTTAGTAGATGTTCATATTCATAGACCTATGTGAAGTAAATTCTTAGAAACATGGATTGTGATTTCTTTTTATCTCACCCAGTCTCTCATAGAAATTCCTCAAAAGGCAGAAAAATTGGACAGCTCTCTTTGTTCTTTTTCTGTTGAAGATTTTTTCTTATGTTTATACTCTTTTGAACATTTTAGTTTAACTAGGAATATTGCATTATATTTCTAAATACAAATCATATTGCTGTCATGAAACTTATCACCAGCGTCTTATTTCTGGAACTTATTCTAGAGCTTTCTTGATACTCTCTTCTCATGGTTCTAGTTATAATTCTAATTCAGACCACTTTAAAAACTTTGTGAATCTTTTTTATCTGTTATTTCTATAGTGCTGTTTGTTATTCTCTTTTTTCAATATATGCAAACTCTGTTAGCAGTCATATCCCATTTTCATGGCTGCAGACATAAGGGCTTATGAACAATACATCCTCATTTTTCTAGATTTCTCCTGATCTAATGAACAATACATCTAACTGCCACTGTGATTCAAATTGTGTATATCATTCTCTCCCAGCTTCTGCTTCCATCCAAATCCATTTTTCATTTACTCCTGCTTCAGTGAGTCACCGGCATCTAGTGAGTTCCCAAACCAGTTGAGTAAAGTTTTATATTCGCCTCCCCCCCCCCATTTTCCACACTCAGTATAAATTGGTGCCCAAGATCTCTTTAATCCATGGTAGGTATTAAAGATATGTGCTTGCTAATTCTGTGAATGAACATAAGCTGACAGAATGTTGCTAATATGTTTTGGGTTTGTTTTGCTTTTAGAAAACAACAAAACTGGGTAAATTTTTAAATAACTTCTTATCTTTGGATACTATGAGAACATGATTCAGTATGTTTTGTCCACATCATTTAAAATGGATGACTTCAGATTGAGTAGGAGTATGTTGTTACAGGGAACAGTGACATTCAAAGATGTGGCTATTGACTTCACCCAGGAAGAGTGGCAGCAGTTGGATCCTGCTCAAAGGAATCTGTACCGGAATGTGATGCTAGAAAACTATAACAACTTAATCACAGTGGGTAAGGGTAGTTTCTTGTATAACTCAAATTCCGGAAGTAAAGTACCTTTTTTCCCCAAAATTTCTGAAGTGTGCAGAACCTTTTAATGTTAGAATGAGTTTGACCTTTCAGTGCCTCTGCTAACATGAATGTGCATGCTGTAGCTTTCAAAACAAAAGGTCATTTTTGCTTATGTTTCAGGGGCAGCGTCCCCAGAAACCAAGTCCTTGTCCTCAGAAAGCCTGGTTTCCCTGAGCCAACATCAATTCTTGAATGATTTTTTTTGTTCCTGATAATTTATGCCCAAATTTTATGTTACTTTCCTTTGACAGGCTGTCCATTCACCAAACCTGATGTGATTTTCAAGTTGGAGCAAGAAGAAGAACCTTGGGTGGTGGAGGAAGAAGTGTTAAGGAGACACTGTCCAGGTTAGTTAGGGAGGGAACAGACAGGTGAGGAGGGGCCAGGACTCTTTAATGGTTAATCCCTGACTAGTTGACCCCAGTGAAATGTTCTTCAAAGATATTTTCCTAAAGACTGGAGACTTTTAAGTGATAATTTGTGTGAATTCTTTATTAACCTAAGATGTCTTTTCTAGATAACATTCTTCTTTCCACAGAACTTAAAGGACTAGTTGGCCTTTTTACCTGTGTGCTAGATACCAACATTTCCTAATTCATTTCCAGCTTCACTTTGACAATCATTCTATTACTAGCATCTTCAGCCTCTCTTCCCACCTTGTTACATAGGATCCCTTCCTTTTACATTCAGATATTCACATAATTCGCATTGTTCAAATAAACTGTTGACATTTATAGTTCTTTCTACTTTCTCTTTTTCCTTCCATTATAAATGCCTTAGCATTTTATTTTGTACTCATGGTCATATTTCCCACTGTATTTTTAGCTTTACTCTCATACTTCAGTAATGGCTACAGCTGTTTTACTCAGTAAGTTTTAAAGTCAGTGATATTTCTCTGTTAGCTTCCATTTTCTGCTACATTTGTCATGTATTTGTGCACACAGTTGTCTGCACAGGTATTTATACACACATGTATACCTATATACATATATATACATTTATATACATATAGATAACATATATATACACGTATATATTCACATATATTTATAACTTGGTAGATATTGCCAAGATTTTTTTGCCCTCCAAAGCAACTATAACATTCTTACTTCTACCAGCTATTTCTGCCAACATAGTCTTTGCAGTTTTAAAAACTTTGCCAATTTGATAGGTGAAAAGCAATTCATTTTGTTTTGAGTTTGTATTTCCTTTATTATGAGTGAAGTCAAGGATATTTTCACATGTTTAAATTCTGTCTATATTTCTCTATAAATGGTTTACATCTTTAGCCCTTTTTTCTGTTGAATTCTTAATGTGAATGTATTGATGTGATTAGTCTTTTATCTGTTGTATGTTTTTCCAGTATTTTTTCATAGTTGGTTATTCCTCTTTGAAGTACCTTTTGCCACCTTAAGTTTTTTTAATGCTTGTGTAGTTAAAATAATCTTTTCTTACAAGAGATCATCATATTATTTTTTCCTTTATGTAGTATATAGTTGAATTATGTCTATGTATTTCTTTTTTTTTTTTTTTAAGATTTTATTTTTTATTCATAGAGATGCAGAGAGAGAGAGAGAGGCAGAGACACAGGCAGAGGGAGAAGCAGGCTCCATGCAGAGAGCCTGATGTGGGACTCGATCCAGGGTCTCCTGAATCAGGCCCTGGGCTGCAGGCGGCGCTAAACCGCTGCACCACTGGGGCTGCCCCTATGTATTTCTTAGTACTATTTTTCATCCTCACAATTTCATCATAAATTTAAATAATTGTTCCACTTTTTTCAGGTTTTGAAGTCATTGTTACTCTGGTTTCATAAATAGAATTTAGAACCATTTCTTCTTCTTTTTTTTTAAATAAATTTATTTTTTATTGGTGTTCAATTTACCAACATACAGAATAACACCCAGTGCTCATCCTGTCAAGTGCCCCCCTCAGTGCCCGTCACCCATTCCTCCCACCCCCCGCCCTCCTCCCCTTCCACCACCCCTAGTTTGTTTCCCAGAGTTAGGAGTCTTTATGTTCTGTCTCCCTTTCTGATATTTCCCACACATTTCTTCTCCCTTCCCTTATATTTCCTTTCACTATTGTTTATATTCCCCAAATGAAGGAGAACATACACTGTTTGTCCTTCTCTGATTGACTTACTTCACTCAGCATAATACTCTCCAGTTCCATCCACGTTGAAGCAAATGGTGGGTATTTGTCGTTTCTAATGGCTGAGTAATATTCCATTGTATACATAAACCACATCTTCTTTATCCATTCATCCTTTGATGGACACTGAGGCTCCTTCCACAGTTTGGCTATTGTGGACATTGCTGCTGTAAACATTGGGGTGCAGGTGTCCCGGCGAACCATTTCTTCTTCTGAAATACTTACAATAGCATTAGCATATAACTCCCTTAAAATTCTGGTTTATCTTACCTGTTCACCTATTTGGACTTTGTGGATTATCGAAGGAAAGTGCTTTGATATCTTTTATCATTACAACTGTTCTGTGCAGATATTTTGTCTCTTTTGGCATTTGTTTTTGGTAATAGGTTATAATGTTCTAAACAAATTACCCTCTTAATTCTGTTGTTCAAATTAATTTTCACAGAGTTGTACAATGTAATTTCCATAAATATTTGTTTGCTCTTGTATCTATAAAGGTTTACCATACACTGATGTTCCAGGGTAGTCTTTTATATTTAAAAACTTGTTTCATCTGTATTTTCTAATCTGTAGGTATAAAATTTCCCATAGTGTTCTCTTATTTTTGTCATTAATTCTGCAGATTTCTCAGCCAACATCATCAGATATTGGCTTCCTTCATTTTCTTTACACTCTCCTTCTGAGACTCCTAAAGGTAGAGGCTAAATCTTTTTTCCACTATATTGTGTTTTCATTTCCTTTACTATTTTCTGTCTTTCTATGTCGACTTCTCAAATATATCATCAAGTTTACTCATTCTCTCTTCAGCTGTATTTATTGATCTTTTATCTCATATGCTTAAAAAAATTCAATACTACTATTTGGTATTTCTAGAAAAAAAATTTTTTTTTCTTTTGGTTTTTTGGCCTTTTTCCTCCTATGACTTTCTGACTCTTTCTATTGATTTCTGTGGCTGCTTCAAGTCTGTGTTTTTATTCTTTGGTTCTTTAAAAATACTCTACGTAGCACTTCTTTTTTTTTTTAAGATTTTATTTATTCATGAGAGACACAGAGAGAGAGAGAGAGAGAGGTAGAGACATAGGCAGAGGCAGAAGTAGGCTCCATGCAGGGATCCCAATGTAGGACTCGATCCCGGGACTCCAGGATCATGCCTTGAACCAAAGGCAGATGCTCAACTGCTGAGCCACCCAGGTGTCCCACTCTTCTGTTTTTTATATCTGACAATTCTAATATTTTAAGTCCTTAGGTTTAAATATCTTGTTTTTGATTATTTATTGTACTTGATTCTTCACATGCTTGATGACTGCTGATTGTGAGTTCAGCATTTTTAAACCTTATTGCAATAATCTTATTGTCTTAAATCGGGGTTGCATTCTTAAGATAATTTGCGTGTGCTTCTGGTAGGTGCCAACAGGCGTTACCAAGTGAAGACCAGTTGAACATTTTTAGAATGTCTTGGGTTTTTGTAGGAACCTCAGTTGAGCTTCTTTCTCTTATTCCTGTCCCAGGGCTTATGCTTCAGTTAATAGAGCTTTCATTTGCATATGTAGTCAAGTCAGATCCATCTTCCAGCTTGCTTTCTAAATCCCACCCACAGGCATGATTTCAGATAACACTTTATTTTTGTTTTATTCATTTTTTAGTGTGTGGTGTTCAGGTATGGTTGGTGGAGAGTATTATGTTCTTGGAAATACATGCTTTCTATAAGTCCAGTGATGCATCAAAAATTTGTATAACCCATTATCTTATTTTTCAGTTACCTAATTACCTAATTACTCTACCATAATTTCAATACTAAAATTACTATCTAGTCTCTTTTCAACCCCACTTGCATGATATTCTTCATTTTGCCTGGTTTTATTTTTCTCTTCCATTTCTTTCCTTGGTTCTGCCATTTTTTTTCACCATCCCATACAAATTACATTTATATTTTGAGCTCTTGATTTAAAGATTTATTTTCATTAAGCTTTTTCATTCATGGAAATAGTCAACATTTTCATTTACTTTATGCAATAATTCAATTTTATTTACTTTGTGCCATAATTGTTCTAGCTCTAATACTTTTTATAGATCTGGTTCCAGCACCTTCTCCTTTTTAGTAGTAGGCTAGTTCTTCCTTGACATGCTTTTTAAGAAAAGTTAATGTTGGGGAAATAAAATGAGCACTCTGATCTAGAACAGGGATCATTAGTAAACTATGGCTTATAGGCCTGCCACTTATTTTTGAAAATAAAGTTTTATTAAAACATAGCCACACCCAGTAATTTATGTCTTGTGTTTGATTGCTTTCACATTAAAACGGCATAGTTGAATAGTTGCCTCAAAGATTGTGTGACCCACCAATTACTATCTGACACTTTAAGAAAAAGTTTACCAATTCTTGATGGAAATGAATGCATCTGTGCTTTATTTTGAAGCCCTTTATTCTACAAGGTTGTATGTGTAGAAGTATGTTTAGGCTTTTTTTTTTCTTTTTCATCTAAAAAGTTTCTTATAACTGTTAATCTTACAGTCTCACCCCAACAGACTTCTTCCTAAAAAAGTAAATGTTTCAATGCTTCCGTGTTCAGTCCTGGTGGGATATCTGGGGATAACAAGTCTTCTGTAACCAGTCTGCATTCCCAAATTTCGTTGTTGTAATCATAGGATAATTAACTCTGCCCTTCAGGGTGTAATATCCATTTGACTCTCAGCTTCTTGCTCTTCTTGAACTACCCAAGATCAGCAGGAATACCTGTCTTTTAGAATCCTTCTTCCCCTGTTCTAGCCTTCACTGTATTTGTCAACACTAACTCATTTATTATAATTGGGGTTACAGCCACCCCTAGGTTCATTCAAGAATTAGTGAAAATTCATTCCCATTGTTTGTAGAGACAAAAAGAGATCAGAGCCTTTTCCATTCCACCATTTTAAAACATGGAGTCTTGTGTCACATCTGACAATTTAATCTTGCCCTTGAAATTCTTTTTCACTTCTGTTTTGATGGTACTTTGGCAAGCTAATCTTACCTTCTTCAACATCATTTGCTTAATGGATCTTCTCTTTTTACCCTAAGTGACCCAGGAAGTTAGTACACTGCCACCATTTCTATGTTTGTAATCTGCAACCAAGTCTCTAACTGTACCTGCTTTATAGTTGTATAGGAATTTTCCCTTTCTTTATTATCTGTCTGGCAGAGAGGGAGAAAAATCTCCATTTCCAATTTTGGAGCTAAGCAGCAACAGGGAACTGAATGTTATCCTTTAGTATGTAGGCTTGCACTTACTCTATGCTTGAGCCAGTTGTCCCTTATTTTGTATCCTCTACCTCATGTCTCGACATGACTCAACAGCATTTCTGCTTCTATTTCTTAAGAGAGTGATCTTCCATCTCCTCTAAGGTAGTCTTTGTTAGTTTATGTATTTTTTCTTTATCTCAGATTGGTGTGATTTGGGGTGGGATGAAATAAATTCATGTATTTATTATACCATATTTACACTAAATTTCTCCCTCTTTGTTTTCTCTCCTGATCACAGTACTTACTCCCTATCCAGATATGCTAAGTAGGCTCTTCCAATTTTATGTTCCAATTTTGATCCAATTTTTACCTGCCCATTGTTTGTTCTCATTTTATTACTGCAGTATTCAGAACAATTTTATTTTTTAAAATACATAATACATGCTGATGGTATAAAACCTCTAAAGTAAAAAAGGATACATACTGAAAAGTAGCTCTTTCACACATTTCCTATCGAAGGTGGCAACCCCTAGCATTGTTTTCCTTTGAGCTATTACCTGTGTTTTCAAACATTTTTATTAAAATTACTTTAATAGATTAGCTTGTGTCATTTTTGCTGTCAAACGTTCTTTTCCAGCAAATGTGATATGCCTTTTTTTTAGTTGCCTAGGGCTACTGTAACAAAATACCACAAATTGGGTGGCTTAGAATAACAGGAATTTATTCTCACAGTTCTGGAGACTATAAATACTAAAGCAAGGTGTTGGCAGGCCATACTCCCTCTGAAACCTGTAGAAGGACCCTTCTATCCCTCTTTCAGTTTCTAATAGCCCTAGACATTCCTTGGCTTGTAATAGCATAACTCCGATCTTGTCTTTATTTTCATATGGTGGTCTCCTGTGTGTTTCTGTCTGTTCATGTTGCATACTTTTTATAAGAAGACCAGTTAGATTATGAGTTACCCTACTCCAGTATGACCTCATTTTAACTAATTGCATCTGCAGTGACCCATTTTCCAAGTAACTTCACATTCTGAATACTGGGAATTAGGATTTCAACATGTCTTTTTTGCAGTACAGGCAACTCAACCCATAGCACCTTCCCATTTGGTCAAATCTGTGTGCATTTTAGTTTTCTGAAAATCTTGGGACATATTAATAATTCCCATATTTTTCATATTTTTGTTGTGACTGTAAGTATAGTCTTCTGTTCTTTTCTAAATAGTTGTTTGCATATATAAATGTTACTAAAACTTAATTTCCAACGTATAGTGAATTTGTTTTTATAATTTTCACTTTTGATTTTCCAGGTAAATTGTTTTATTGTTGACAAAAATGTTAACCTTATCTTTCCTTTCCAAGTGTTTATACCTCTGATTTCTTTCTCTTACTTAATGCACTATCCAGAACTGTAATAATAGTGATAGTACTTATTATATCAGTGCTTTGGGTTTTTCTTTTCTTTTTCTTTGGCCATGGAAGGGGGAGGAATTTTTCTTATTAAATATTAAACTAATGCTTAAGTTGTACTGTACTTTTTTTCTCAAGTTAAATATTGTATTCCCTTTTTATGAAGGTTTCTTTATGGAAAATGTTTGGTTTTATAATTTTTAAAAATAGCTTTGAAAATAATTACTTGATTTTTTATTTTGACCTTTTAATATATTTGCTTATAGAAGTAGATTTTTCTAATAGTAAAATATACTTGGAAATAATCTACTTAAGTATGATATGTCTTGTATTTAAAGTGCTCTAGATCACTTTTCTTTCCTTCTGGATTATTTTGATATTTTAGGTAGAATTTTTACATTGAAACTCATAAGTAAAATTGGTATATAGTTTGTTTTTTTGGTTGTCATCTTTCTTGAGATTTTGGTTTTAATATTATGTTCATTTCACACAATAAATTAAAAATTCTTTTTTTTAATTCTTTTTTTTCTTATATAACATTTTGCAGATCCTGAAAGCAAATGTCCCCTAAATGTTCAAATTCCCATCTGAATCTCTCTTAACCTTTTTGATCTGTTTGAGAATTGCTTTTTCATATTTTTCTGTTATTTTGTAGAAGTTGGTTCATAAGGGTTTTCTACCTCTTACAGGTTCAGTTTTGGTAATTTTCAATTTCCAGAAAATTGCTTATGTCAAGCAGTTTATAAAAGCTTATTTTAAGTCCTACAAAATAGCTTTATGATTTTTTTAACTTCCTATTTTTGTTTCTCCATCATTTCTTCTTACTTTATTTGTACATTCTGCATTCTCCCTTTTATTTACCCCACAGTTTATCTTTTTCTTTCAGATCCCATTTTTAAACACAAAGCTACTTGTATTCCTATCTTCCTCTACTAATATTTTTTCCTGGACTCTCCTTAAGCTTAGAAAATAGGAGATAAAGAAAGAAAGAAAAGAAAATAGGAGATTTATGCACATGAAATTTACTTTATAATGGGAAACTAGGCTGTAAGCCAAGAATCAATCCCATGACAGCATACTTTCTGAAATTTTCTTCATTTTACAATTTGGAAAATTGTTCAAGTGATATTTATTTGCAATCTGTTTTAGGAGATATGTGGGGAATTGATGAGCATCAGAAAATCCAGGACAGACTTTTGACACAATTTGAAGATAAATTCACAAAAACACTGACTGAAGAAAAAGTCAATGAATGTCATAAGAAATTTGCAAATGCATTTCCTCTTAACCCGGACTTTTTTCCTTCCAGTCACAATTTCTATGAATATGACTTATTTGGAAAGTGTTTAGAATATAATAATTTCAGCTGTCATAATAATGATAGAATTCTTATAAGAAAGGAACATTCTGAATATAATGAAGCTATGAAATCATTTTGCATTAGCCCATCCCATCTTGTAGTAACCCCCTTCAAGTGTAATCACTGTGGGAAAGGATTCAGTCAAACCTTGGACCTCATCAGACACCTGAGAATTCATACTGGAGAAAAACCTTACGAATGTAAAAAATGTAGAAAAGCTTTCAGCCACAAGGAAAAACTCATTAAACATCATAAAATTCATAGTAGGGAGCAGTCTTACGAATGTAATGAATGTGGGAAAGCTTTCATTAAAATGTCAAATCTCATTAGACATCAAAGAATTCATACTGGGGAGAAACCCTATGCATGTAAGGAATGTGGGAAATCCTTCAGCCAGAAATCAAATCTCATTGATCATGAAAAAATTCATACTGGAGAGAAACCTTATGAATGTAATGAGTGTGGGAAAGCATTCAGCCAGAAGCAAAGCCTCACTGCACATCAGAAAGTTCATACTGGGGAGAAACCTTATGCATGTAATGAATGTGGTAAAGCCTTCCCTCGAATTGCATCCCTTGCTCTTCATATGAGAAGTCATACAGGAGAAAAACCTTATAAATGTGATAAATGTGGAAAAGCCTTCTCTCAGTTTTCCATGCTTATTATACATGTAAGAATTCATACGGGTGAGAAGCCCTATGAATGTAATGAATGCGGAAAATCCTTCTCTCAAAGTTCAGCCCTTACTGTACATATGAGAAGTCATACTGGTGAAAAACCTTATGAATGTAAGGAATGTAGAAAAGCCTTCAGCCACAAGAAAAACTTCATTACACACCAGAAGATTCATACTAGAGAGAAACCTTATGAATGTAATGAATGTGGGAAAGCTTTCATTCAGATGTCAAATCTTGTTAGACACCAGAGAATTCACACTGGAGAAAAACCCTACATATGTAAGGAATGTGGCAAAGCCTTTAGCCAGAAATCAAATCTCATTGCCCATGAAAAAATTCATTCTGGAGAAAAGCCCTATGAATGTAATGAATGTGGTAAAGCCTTCAGCCAAAAGCAAAACTTTATTACACATCAGAAAGTTCACACTGGAGAGAAACCTTATGATTGTAATGAATGTGGTAAAGCCTTTTCTCAAATTGCATCCCTTACTCTTCATCTGAGAAGTCACACAGGAGAAAAGCCTTATGAATGTGATAAATGTGGGAAAGCCTTCTCTCAGTGCTCATTGCTCAATTTACATATGAGAAGTCATACTGGTGAGAAGCCCTATGTATGTAATGAATGTGGAAAAGCTTTCTCTCAAAGAACTTCTCTTATTGTGCACATGAGAGGTCATACAGGTGAGAAACCCTATGAATGTAATAAATGTGGAAAAGCCTTCTCCCAAAGCTCATCCCTTACTATACATATACGTGGTCATACAGGTGAGAAACCCTTTGATTGTAGTAAATGTGGGAAAGCCTTCTCTCAAATCTCATCTCTTACACTTCATATGAGAAAACATACAGGTGAGAAGCCTTATCATTGTAATGAGTGTGGTAAGGCTTTCAGCCAAAAGTCACACCTTGTTAGACACCAGAGGATTCATACTCAATAGAAATAGAAACACTATGTATATCGTGAAGATGGAGACGCCTTCAGAAAGAATTAGCACCTCCTTTTACATTTCTAGAGCAGAAAACTATGATGTGGAAAGCCTTTTAAAGAAGTCACACAATTGTGTAACAATTCTTACAAGGATGATAAATTGCAAAATGAATAAATTGTAAAACCTTCATAGACCTCTATTATTTATTTAGCATTCTTATTAAATATGAAACAAGACACCTGCTACCAGCATATCAACAATATATTTGAGCTCCTACCCTGGCCAATGTATTAAGCAAGGAAAAGAAGATTGGGGGAAAAGAGAGAAACTATAAAAATGTTCTCTTATACAAGAATTAGTTAATTTGAAAATGTGTTGATATACAATGTCTAAGGATAAACACATTAATTGTAAGACTGACATTTATAAAGTTACAAAACATTTTGAAGGGCACAAAATAACACCTGAAATTTTGAGAAAAATGAGTCTGAAAACACATTTTTAAACATATAAATTCATAAACCTCTAAGGTACTTCCATTCAAAGTTTTCACTAAATTCTAAGAATGTCACAAACTGATATAAAATTTTATATGGGAATATAAAGGACCACAAATAGCTGAAACAAGTAGAAGACAAAAGAGAAGAAACAGTATAGCAGATAGTATCACATAATTTATTTAAAGCTGTGTCTAAACAATGTATTCTTGATAAATCTGGGGAAACAAGGATGAAGAAAGGAGATATGGGAATTTTGTGAATTATGTTGCTCTTGAAGTCATTGGAGAAAGAATGGCCCATTCAGTAAATGGAAGAGTCATATGAACAAAAAATGATGTCTCTATTTTATATCATATACAACAATAAAATCTAGAAAGACTGAAGATCAGAATATAAAAAGCAAATGTCTGAAACTATGATGAAAATAAACTAGATTTATTACTTTAGAGTAACAGGATAACTCTAAGAACACAGATATGAAATAGTCATTTCTATTTTGGTGTATTGCCTTTAGAGGCATGCACATATGGGCACACAGATACACATCTCTTTGTTCATCACTGCATTGTGGTTTGTATGACACTAAATTGGACATAACAAATTTTCATTAGTAGAAGGATAGATTATTACCATGTTATTGCTATGATAGAATACAGTATTTAGAAAGAAGATACAAATTTGACGTATAATTACATAGATCACAATATATAATACTGAGAGGAAAAAAGCAAAATGTACAATGAAAAAACGTAACATTTGTATAAGTTTAATAAAAATAATGCAAAGAACACTACTGTGTATTGCTTATAGATCCATATATGACATTGGTTGCCTTTCAGGAAGTGGGAGAGGGTTAGATGGAATTGTTATATTTATCTGTAACATTTTTTTAATAAAAGAATGAAAGCAAAAATAATGGTGCCAACAAATCTGGTTGTTAAGATAATGTTGCTATCTTTTGTATTCTTTCTTGCCTTATTTTCCTGTTTCTCTAACATAATCAAATGGGTGAAGGACATGACCTATAGAAACAACTTAAAAGTTGTGTATTATCAAATACATTTATAGAAAATTATCTTTGCTAATACACAAACTGAATTAAGATGAATTATTATCTGAAGTTAATTCAGATAATAAAAACCATCAGTATATACATAGCATTTACTTGATGCCAATTTAAAAATTTATCTTTATTTAAAACACACATTTTCCTCTAACTGGAAGCAGTGAAGAAACTAAAGAAATAGTCAATTGTTGAGATAATTGGCTATTTGTTAAAAAAAAAAAAAAAACACTGACATTTGGCTTGGTTTCAGAGGAGAGACCATTCATACCTACTATAAAACGTGATTAATGTCAAGCCAAGGATAGATGCCTGCATCAGAGCAGAAGGAATTTTAGCATATCTCAACAAAGCTTTATTTGGTTTCCAAATCCTTAAGTGAGGATGCAGATGCTGACGATTTTAGACGTGAGGTATGTGCCCAGTGGATGTGAAATCTCACTTCCTTGTACCACATCTAAAATGTTTTATATTTAAACCCTTCAAGTACTTACAGAACTCAAATTTACTTTTTTCTTTTGAAAAGCTCATTCATATATTTTGTCTTTTTGTTTTCTACTGGGACTTTCAAAAGATGTTTTTATTGGCATACCTCTGAGGTGCAGTTGGTTGAGCATCTGACTCTTGGTTTCACTTCAGCTCAGATCGTGATCTCTTGGTCCTGGGATCAAGCTCTGCAGTGGGCTCTAGTCAGTGGGGAGTCTGCTTGAGATTCTCCCTTTGCCCCTCCACCCCTACCCCCACTCTCAAATAGTTTTTAAAAGTTTTTATTTAGAAATAATTGCAGATTTATAGAAGGTTGCAAGAATAATACCCTGTAGTGCTAAGTAGTTTGTGTACCCTACATCCAGTTTCCCCTAATATTAACATCTTATGTAATTATAGTACAATATCAAAACTGACACTGGCAGAATCTGTACTTGTTATCAGATTTCACTGGTTCTACATGGGCTTGTGTGTTGTCCATGTAGTTATTACATACAGTTTTATCTTGTGTAGATTTCTCTACCACCATAATCAAATACAGAACTTCCACCATCACAAGGATCCCTTGCTCTGTCCCTTTGTTGTCACACCTGTAACCCCTTCCTCTCCCTGCTTCCCACTCCTAATCTTTGGCAACAGTAATCTCTTCTATAATCTTGTCATATCAAGAGTATTTTATAGGAACTCCTGAGTGGCTCAGTCAGTTAAGAATCTGACTTGATTTTCTCAGGTCATGAGCCCAGGGGTTGTGAAATTGAGCCTTGTGTTGGGCTCCACACTGGGCATGGAGCCTGCTTGGGCATCTCTCCTCTCTCTGCTCCTCCTGCCCTGCACACACATGCTCCCCCTTTTAAAAATATAAGTGGAATCGGGCACCTGGATGGCTCAATCAGTTAAGCATCTGACTCTTGATCTCAGCTCAGGTCACGATCTCAGAGTCATGAGATTAGGCCCCACATCAGACTCTATGCTGAGTGCAGAGTCTGCTTAAGATTCTTTCCCCCCGTCCCTCCCCTTCTGCTTCTCCCCCCCACTCACGTTCTGCCTCAAATCTTAAAAAATAAATGGAATCATACACTATATAACCTTTTGAGATTGGTGTCTTTCATTCAACATGATTCCCTTGAGATAAATCCCAGCTGTTCCAGAGACCATAATTTTTGTTTTTTAAATTTCTCAGTAGTTTTCCCTTTATGCATATGCCATAGTTTCTCTAACCATTGAGCCTTTGAAAGACATTTGGGTTTAAAATTTTTGGTTAATACACAAATCTGCTGTGAACATTCATCTGCCATTTTATTGGTGGTTTTGTTCCCGTCACTTTTCATGCCTTACTGTGGGTTACTTTAGTATTTTTTAGAATTCTACTTTAGAGTTCTTGATTATAGATTTTTTAGTAGTTGCTCTAGGTATTACATCATACATACATAATTTCCATACTCTATGTGTGTAAACATTTAACCAGTTCAAAATCTTATCTCAACTGAGATTCTTTAATTGCCTACTTTATTATATAATTGTATCAAATATTTCCTCTGAACAAGTTAACAACTATATGAGACAGTATTACCATTTTCGCTTTAACTGTCTAGCATAATTTAGGAAGCTCCACAAGAGAAAGATAGTCTATTAAGTGTACTCATGTCTTTACTTTTTCTGTTCTTTCCTTATTCCACATGTTCCATGTTTCCTTCATTTCTTTTCTGCTGAAAGAACTTCCTGTAGCCACTCTTTAGTGGAGGTCTCCTGGCAACAAATTATCTTAGTCTTCCATCATCTGAATATGTTTTCATTTCACCTTCATTACCAAAGAATATTTTTTTGCTGGTGGAAAATTCTGGTTGACCACTGTTTCAGCACTGGATAAAGGTGCCATTTCATTTTGGCCTCTAGGTTTTCTGCAGAGAACTCTCATTTGAAGCATACTTCTATAGGTAATGAGTTGTTCCTCTCTAGCTGCTTTTAAGAATTGTTTATATCTTTAGTTTTCTTGTCTGATTATCAAGTATTTTGGCATGAATTCCTTTGGGTTTCCACTGTTTAGGGTTTTGCTCTGCTTCTTGAGTCTGTAGGCTTATATTTATTGCCACAGTTGGGGAATTTTGTCATTATTTCTTTGAATGCTTTTTCAGCCTCACACTTTTTATTCTTCCCTTGTAAGATTTAGCATATTTTCCCTCTCTGTTGTTCATATTGAACAGTTTATCTTGTTCTGTCTTGAATCTCATTGACCCTGTCCTCTCTACTCTCCATTCAGCTCTTGAGTACATCCACTGAGTCTTTTGGTTACAGTATTTTTCATTTCAGAATATCTCATGTTCTTTATATTAGTTTTTTTCTTCATTTGGTTCAGGTATGTACATAATTTTTTTCTGGAGCACTTTTATTTTTATTTTTTATGATTGATGCTTTAAATTCCTTGCCAAATAACTCCAATCACTTGGGTGTTGATGTCTCTTGATTATCTTCTCATTAAGTTTGAGCTTTTCCTGTTTTTGATATGATGAGTGATTTTCATTCCTATCATGGACATTTTGTGTATTGTGTGCTGAGACTCTAGATCAAATCAAAACCAGAATGAGCTAATACTTCACTCTTGTTAAAATTGTTATCATCAAAAAGACAAAAGATAAATGCTGGCAAGGATGTGGAGAAAGGGGAGCACTTGTGCATCATTGGAGGTACTGTAAATTGGTGCAAGCCACTCTGGAAAGTAGTATGAAGATTCCTAAAACAAACAAAAAACAAAATACCATATAATCCAGCAATTCTATTTCTGGGAATATATCCAAAGGAAACAAAAACACTATGTTTAAGAGGTATCTGCACTTTCATGTTCATGGCAAGATAATTTACAATAGCTAAGATAAAGGGAGCAAGCTAAGTGTCTATCAAAGGATGAATGGATAATTTGTGTCATGTGCACACATACACACAATTCAGCCATAAAAAAGGAAATCCCACCATTTATGACAACATGGATGGACCTTGAGGGCATTATGCTAAGTGAAGTCAAATGAGAAAGACAAGTACCATATGATCTTACTTATATGTGGAATCTAAAAAATAAAAACAACTGACTCAGAAAAAGATCAGTTTTATGGTTACCAGAGACAAGTGGAGGTGGAATTGAATAAAGATGGCCAAAAGGTACAAACTTACAATTATAAGTACTAGGGATGTAATGTGCATCCGATGACCATGGTTAACTTGCTATATGGTATATTTTAAAGAGTAGATCCTAAAAGTTCTCATCACAAGTTTTTTTGTGTGTATCTATACAATTTTGGATTTCGCAATATATTTAAGTCAGATTGTTATGTTTTACACCTTAAAGACACAGTGAAATGTGTTGATTATATTTCAATAAAACTGGGAGAGGTAAGAATTCTAGTTTTCTAGTTAATAATTTCTGGGTAAATTAAATATTTTCAGTAGATTTTTTAAAAGATTTTTATTTATGTATTCATGAGAGAGAGAGACAGGCAGAGACACAGGCAGAAGGAGAAGCAGGCTCCATGCTGGGAGCTCAATGCGGGACTTGATCCCAGGACTCCAGGATCACACCCTGGGCCGAAGGCAGGCGCTAAACCGCTGAACCACCCAGGAATCCCCTCAGTAGATTTTTTTTTTTTTGAAGCAGTAGATATATATTTTTTTTTATGATAGTCACAGAGAGAGCGAGAGAGAGAGAGAGAGAGAGAGGCAGAGACACAGGCAGAGGGAGAAGCAGGCTCCATGCACCGGGAGCCCGATGTGGGATTCGATCCCGGGTCTCCAGGATCGCGCCCTGGGCCAAAGGCAGGCGCCAAACTGCTACGCCACCCAGGGATCCCTGAAGCAGTAGATATTTTTAAATCAACTTCACTTCCCTATTCTTTCTTTACCAAAATCAAATAAAAAGCCAACCAGAAGAAAAAAATATATGATTTGCAAACATTTTCTCCCCATTCTGTGTGTCTTTTCACTTTTTTGATAAGCTCCTTTCATAGAGAATAGATTATGATTTTTATAAGCTCCATTTTGTCTTTATTTTTCTCTTGCTTTAGTGTGAAATCTAAAAATCCAAGGATTTGTCCTTGGACAAATCCAATGTCAGAAAGATTTACCCCTATGTTTTCTAAGTTTTACACGTTCACTTTTTTCCTTCTTAATAAATTGAAGAAAACATGACATACAATATTAGTTGCAGATATACAACATAGTGATTCAATATTTATATACATACCAAAGTAGTCACCACAATAATCCAGTTACTGACACTATACAAAATGCTTACAGTATATTGACTATATTCCCTATGCTATACATTACATCCTGTGTCTTATAACTGAAAGATTGTACCTCTTAAGACCCTTCACTATTTTGTCTAAACCACCTGCTCCCCCTCAACCATCCATTTGTTCTCTGTATCTGAGTGTCTATTTCTGTTTTTTCATTTGTTAGATGTCACATATAAGTGAAATTATACAGTATTTGTCTTTTTGTCTGACTTCACTTAGTATAATATCCTCTAGGTTCATCCATGTTGTTGCAATTGGCAACATTTTGTTCTTTTTTTATGGCTGAGTAATATTCTATTGTATACATGTCCTGTCTTCTTTGTCCATTCATCTATCCAGATATTTAGTTTGCTTCCATATGATGGATAAATAATTCTGTGATGAGCCTACGGTTGCATATGTCTTTGAATTGTATTTTCATTTTCTTCAGATAAATACTTAGAAGTAGAATTACTGGATTCTATGGTAGTTCTATTTTAAAATTTTAGAGGACCTACACACTATTTCCCATAGTGATTATACTAATTTATAGTCCCACCAACTGCACTAGGCCTCCCCTTTCTCCACATCCTCATGAACATATGTTTTTATAAAATCCATTCTGATAGATAGGAGGTAATATCACATTGTGGTTTTTATTTGCATTTCCCTGATGGTTAAGTGATCTTGAGCATCTTTTTTTTTTAAGATTTTATTAATGAGAGAGACAGTGGCAGAGACATAGGCAGAGGGAGAAGCAGGCTCCCTGTGGGCAGCCTGATGCAGGACTCGATTCAGGACCCCGGGATCACGAGCTGAGCCAAAGGCAGCTGCTCAGCCACTGAGCCACCCAGGTGCCCCAGTGTAAGACTTTTAACTGACTTTTAAGTTCAGTTTGCCAGCATTTTGTTGAAGATTTTAGCATTCATTTCATTAGGGATAACTGCTTCTATCTATCTATCTATCTATCTATCTATCTATCTATCTATCATCTATCATCTTCTTTTCTTCCTTCCTCCCCCGCCCCATTCCTCCCTCCCCTTCTTTTGTGTATGTCTGGTTTAGGTATCAGTGTAATGCTAGCCTCAGAATGAGTTTGGAAGCTTTTATTTTTGTTTCTTGACATGAGACTGTATTGGTATAAACTTCTCAGAACAATTTTTGCTGCATCCTATAGATTTTGAATATTGTGTTCATTTTTATTTGATTCAAGATTTTAATTTCCTCTTTGATTTCTTCATTGACCCGTTGGTTGGTAGCATGTTGTTTTGTGGAGACATATTTGTGTTTTTATAGCTTTCTTCTTACACCTGATTCCTAGTTTCATACATTGTGGTTAGTAAAGATGCTTGATAGGACTTCAGTCCTTTAAATTTATTGAGACTTGTTTTCTGCCCTAACACATGATTTAACCTGGAGAAAATTCCACATCTACTTGAGAAGAATGTGTATTCTGGAATGGAATGTTCTGTATATCTCTGTTAAATACATCTGTTCTAATGTGTTTAAGGCCAAAGCTTTTTTTATTAATTTTCTGTATGGATGACCTACCCACTGATACAAGGAAAGACCCCTACTATTATTGTATGACTGTCAATTTCTTCCATTGTGTCTGTTAATACTAGCTTTATATATTTAGGTACTACAATGTTGAACACAAATATACACAAGTATTATATCTTGTTGTATTGACCCATTTGTTATGTAATGCATTTGTCTCTTGTTACACCTTGGTTTTAAAAATTATTTTGTTAGATAAGTATTGCTATCCCATATTATTTGTTTCCATTTGCATAGAATCTTTTCCCATCCATTCTGCCTTATTCTGTATCTTTAGATCTGGAATGAGTCTCTTGTAGGCTATAGGTTCTTAATTTTTAATCCATTCAGCCATGCTATCTTTTGATTGGAGCATTTATTCTATTTACATTTAAAGTAGTTATATATGTATTTATTGCCATTTTGCTTTTTATTGTTATAGTAGATTATTTCTTCTCCCTCTTTCCCCTGTGATTTAATGACTTTTTTAGTGTCATGTTTGGATTCCTTTCTATTTTTGTAGATCTAGCATATATTTTTGGTTTGTGATTACCATGAGGTTCATATATAGCAATCTTTGTATATTTGAATCTGTTTTAGCTTGGTGATCCCTTAAGTTCAAACACCTTCTAAAAGCACATTTTTTTCACCACTGCCCCCCACCTCCCATGTAATAGGGTTTTTTTGGTCATATTTGACATGTGTGTCCCTTAAATAATTACTGTAGATATGATCCATATTACCACTTTTGTCTTTTAACTTCAATAGCAGCTTTATAAATGGATGGTTCACCTATATGATCACCTTTGACAATGAGATTTTCTTTTTCATATATTTTCTTATATCCAGTTATGGCCTTTCCTGATTAAAAAGTCCCTTTAATATTTTTTATGAAGCTCATTCAGTGGCAGACATTCCTTTAGCTTTTACATATCTGGGAAACTCATTACTGCCTCTACAATTGCTTTTATACTTTTCTTATTAACTATAGTTGACACACAATGTTACATTGTGTTTAGGTGTACAACATAGTGATTCAACTTCTCTATGTTATGCTATGCTCACCACAAACAGAGCTACCATTTGGCACCATACAATGGTATTACATGATCACTGACTAGATTGCCTATACTATGCTTTTTAATCCCATGATTTATTCATTCCATAAGTGAAACCCTGTATCTTCCACCACTCCCCTTCACCCACTTTACCCATCTCCCCTCTGGCAACCCAACACCTTGTTCTCTATTTATAGGTATGATTCCATTTTTGTTTCTTTTTGTTTTTTAGATTCCACATGTGAGAAATCATATGATATTTATGTTAGTTCATTGATTTATTTCACATCATAATACCTTTTAGGTCCATCCGTGTTGTTGCAAGTGGCAAGATCTAATCTTTTGTGACCACATAACATTCCACTGTATTATTGCATTGTACCATATCTTCCTTATCTATCTATTGATAAACACTTGCTTCCATATTTTAGCTGTTCTAAATAATGTGCTGCCATAAACATAAGGATGAATATATCTTTTCAAATTAGTGTTTTTGTTTTCTTTCAGTAAATACCAATAGTGGAAACATTGGATCAAAAATTTTTAATTTTTCAAGGAACCCTGATATTGTTTTCCACAGTGGCTGTACTAATTTCCATTCCCACCAGCAGTGCATGAGGGTTCATTTTTTCCCACATCTTTACCAATACTTGTTATTTTTTGTCTTTTTTATTTTAGCCATCCTGACAGGTGTAAGATGATAGCTTATTGTGGGTTTGAGTTTTGATAATTAGTGATGATGAGCATCTTCTCATGTGTCTGTTGGCCATCTGTGTATTCTTTTGAAAAAATATCTTTCAGATAATTTGCCCATTTTTTCATCAGATTACACTTTTATTAGGTTGTTGAGTTTTGTCAGTTTTTTTATGTTTTGGGTATAAACCCCTTATCAGATATATCATTTGCAAATACTTTCTCCAATTCATTATGTTGCCTTTTCTCTTGTTAATGATTTCCTTTGCTGTTCAAAACTTTTATTTAGTGAACTCCCAAATGTTTATTTTGCTTTTTGTTTCCCTTGCCTTAACAGATATATCTAGAGAATTTGTATGTACCCAATATCAGAGAAATTACTGCCTATATACTTTTCTAGAATTTTTGTGGTTCACAGTCTTACATTTAGGTCCTTAACCCATTTTGAGTTTATTTTTGTTTATGGTTTTAGAAAGTGGTCTGGGTACATTCTTTTGCGATAGTTGTCCAGTTTTACCAGCATCATTTATTGAAGAGACTATCTTTTCCCCCATTGTAAATTCTTGCCTCCTTCATCATAGATTAGTTGGCCATTTAAGTGTCAGTTTATTTCTGGGCTCTTTGTTCCAGTGATCAATTTCTATGCCAGTTTCATGCTGTTTGATTATTATAGCTTTGTAGTATATCTTGAAATCTAGGATTGTAATATCTTCAGCTTTGTTCTTCCTTTTCAAGATTGCTTTGACTATTCTGTCTTTTGTGGTTCCATCCAAATTTTAGCATTTGTCCTAGATCTGTGAAAAATGCTGTTGGTATTTTTATAGGGATGACATTGAATCTGTAGTTTGCTTTGTAACAATATTCTTCCAACCCTTGAGCATAGAATAGTTTTCTGTTTGTTTGTGTCATTTTCAATTTATTTTATCAATGTTTTAGAGTTTTCAGAGTATAGGTCTTTGACCTCCCTGGTTAAGTTTATTCCTAGGTATTTTATTCTTTTTGGTACAACCATGGTTTTTTAAAAGATTTTATTCATTTATTCATGAGACACACACAGAGAGAGGCAGAGACATAGGCAGAGTGAGAAGCAGGCTCCCCGTGGTGAGCCCAATGCAGGACTCGACCCCAGGACCACGACCTGAGCCAAAGGCAGACACTCAACCACTGAGTCACCCAGGTGTCCCTTTTTGGTACAATCGTAGACAAGATTATTGTCCTAATTTTTCATTCTGCTATTTTGTTATGACCATATAGACACACAACCAATTTCCAGGTATTAAACTTTGTATTAAAAAAAAAACTTTGTATTAAACTTCACTGAATTCATTTATTCTAGTAGTTGTGTGTGTGTGGGAGCATCCTTAGGGTTTTCATGTACACTATCACATCATCTGCAAGTAGTAATACCTTAAATTCTTTCCAAAATGTATGCCTTTTATTTCTTACTCTTCTTTCATTGCTTTGAGTTCCAGTACTATGTAGAATAAAAGTGGTGAGAGTGGACATCCTTGTCTTGTACCTAATCCTAGAAGGAAAGCTCTATTTTCACCATTGCATATGATGTTAGCTGTGGATTTTTCATATATGGCCTTCACCATGTTGTGGTATGTTCCCTATAAACCTACTTTGTTGAGCATTTTTATCATGCATGTTCAATTTTGCCAAATATATTTTCTGCATCTATTGAGATGATCATATGATTTTCATCCTTCATTTTGTTGATATGGTGTATCACATTGATTAACTGGCAAACAGTGAACCATCCTTGCATCCCTGGAATAACTCCCACTTCATGGGGAATGATCCTTTTAATGTATTGTTGAATGTGGTTTACTAATATTTCATTGAGGATTTTTGCATCTATGTTCATCAGAGATCTTGACTCTTGGTTTGGGATTTGTTTGGTTTTGGTTTCTTTGGGATATTTATTTGGGTACTTTCTCTTTTTGTCTTGATGAGTCTGGCTAAAGTTTATCAATTTTGTTTCATTTCAAAGAACCAGCTCTTACTATCATAAATAAATAAAAATTAAAAAAAAAAAAAAAAGACCTTTAAAAAAAAAAAAAAATAAAAAAAAAAAAAAAAAAAAAAAAGAACCAGCTCTTGGTTTAATTGATTTTTCTTTCTTTTTAGTTTCTACATCCTTTATTTCTGTTCTATCTTTATTTATTCCCTCCCCTCTACTCGCTTGGGCTTTGCTTATTCTTTTTCTTGTTCCTTTAGGTGTTAGATTAGATTCCTTATTTGAGATTTTTCTTGTTTCTTGAAGTAGGCCTGTATCCCTGTATATCTCCAAACTGCATTCACTGTATCCCAAAGATTTTGAATCATTATGTTTTCATTTTTACTTGTTTTCATGTATTTTTAAAATTTCTTCCTTGGCCAGTTGGTTGTTAAATGGCATGTTGTTTAGCCTCCATGCATTCAAGTTTTTTCCAGTTTTGTTTTTTCTTGTGATTTCTAGTTCATAACATTGTGATCAGAAAAGATGTATGCATGATTTCAATATTCTTAAATTTCTTGATACTTGTGTTTTGGCCTAACATGCAGATGTACTCTGGAGAATGTTCCATATGCACTTGAAAAGAATATGTATTGTTTTTTTTTGGGTGGAATGTGTCAGACACTGATATTGTGATTAATTTTCTTCATGGATGACCTATTCATTGATGTAAGTGGAAGAGGTGTTAAAGTCCCCTCCTATTATTGAATTACCAGCAATTTCTCTCTTTATGTCCATTAATATTTGCTTTATGTACTTAAGTGCTCAAATGTTAGATGTATACATATTTACAATTCTTATATCCTCTTATTGGACTCATCCCTTTATCATTATGTCATGACCTTCCTTTTGTTACAGTCTTTGTTTTAAAGTTTATTTTGTCTGATATTAGTATCATATTATGGATTTTTAAATTTCTGTTCACATGGTAAATGTTTTTCCATCCCTTCATTTTCAATTGGGAGGTGTCTTTAAGATCTGAGCTGAGCATCTTGTAAGCATTACATAAGTAGTACTTGTTTTATTTTAATCCATTCTGCCATCCTATGTCTTTTGAGTGGAGTACTTAGGCCATTCACATTTAAAGTAATTATTGATAGATATGTGCTTATTGCCATTTTCTTAATTTTTTCTTGTTTTTGTAGTTCTTCTCTACTCTTTCCTTCCTCTCTTGTTCTCTTTGTGACTGCTGAGTTCCTATAGTGTTGTTTGTGAACTAACATGTAATCTCTCAAGGAGCATGTTTCATGTGCAGTTGAAAAACATTGTGTACTCTGTTCTTTTTGGATGGAATGATATACCATCAATGTCTCACTCCGTGTCTGTTAATATTTGCTTTATATATTTAGTGCTCCAGTTTTTTGTTGGATTGATCCCTTTATCATTATGCTTTGTTTTAAAGTCTATTTTTTCTGATATAAGTATTATTACCCCAGTTTTTGTTTCACTTCTATTTACATGGTATGTTTTTCCATTCCTTTACTAATTTTAGCCTGTGTGTTTATGTCTGAAGTGAGTCTCTTGCAAATAGTATATAGATGGGTCTTTTTTTAAATGCATTCCATCACCATATATCTTTTGAGTGGAACATTTAGGCCATCTACATCATCCAGTGCAAGGCGGGGGCTTCAGTGCAAGCTAACCAGGGGTATCCTGGTGTGCACTACCCTGTGGCTGCCTTGGTGGGATGACTTGGACTGTTGTGGGCCAGGAGCCTATGGCTTACTGAGGCATTAGGGTACAGGCTGGTTAATATACCTGGAGCATTGACTGGTCTGTGCTTTCAGTGTGGAGGGGGAGCACAGACCATGTCTGTTCCAGCAGCTCCCTTCTTATTTGGTGGAGTTCTAGAGGTGGCTCTGTTCTATGCTGCTTATTCTTTCAAACCAGAGATTTTTTTTTTTTATCTGTGCCTCAGTGCACCCAGGGCTGTTGTGGGCTAGGGATTCTCAGTGTTCACTGAAGCAGTATGCCGGTTAGGGTGCACAGGCTCTACTCCTGTTTATGAAATTAAGCTGGAGGAGAAGTATAAACCAAGTCCCCAAGTCCCTCCCACCTTTAGAGTTTTCCAGCAGTTCCACCACCACCACCAGCATTTGGTAGAGTTCTAGGGCTCTTTTATATACTAGTTGCTCTTTCAAACTGTGTGGGTTTTTTTTTATGTAACACAATGCATCCAGGGCTAGTGTGAGCTAAGGGACCTGGCCTGAAGTTGCAGGCCAGCTATGGTATCCAGACTCAGCTCCTATCTGCACTTTCAAGGTGGAGGAAGGAGTGTAAACCATGACACCCTCCAGTGCCTCTGACCCTGTACCCCACAATTGTTCTGACAGCTTTTTCTGCCATTTGACAGAGTTCTGGGACAGCTCTTTTATAAACTAGTTGCTCTCTTAAATCTGTTTTTTTTTTTCCCTGCGCCTAATGACAGACGAATCTGTTCCCACTCCCTCAGTACTATCCCTCCCCACTGCAAATCACAGCAGTAGGGGTAGGGGTTCCATACATTACCATGTCTCCATCTCTCTTGCTCTTCTGTTTTGCCATTCTATATTTTGTTGTGTAGAAGCTGTTCAGTCAGCCCTCAGTTCTTCTTTAGTTGGAACTGCTCTATAAAAAGTGTAATTTGGGGTGTTCTATGGAGGAGGGGGAGGTCAAGGTCTTACCTCACCTCTTGGACCAGAACCCTCCTCTTCAGCTTTGAATGATAAACTTGCTATATAGTGTATAGTTGGTTGTACTTTTTTTCCTTTCAGCACTTCAAATACATTGTACTATTCCTCTGGCCTGAAAAAAAGTTGATAATCTACTCCTATACATAATGAGCTGCTGTTCTCTTGCTGTTTTTAAGATTCTCTTTATCTTCCATTTTTGACATTTTAATTATGTGTCCTGGTGTGGATCTCTTTGCATTCATCTTGTTTGAAACTTTTTATGCTTCCTGGACTCAGATATCTGTTTCATTTGCCAGGTTAGTTTTCAGCTATTATTTCTTCAAATATGGTTTCTGCCCTTTCTCTCTCGTCTCCTGGGACCATATAATGCTATATTTGATACTTTCCTACAGGTTCCTTAAATAATCCTCAATTTAAAAAATTATTTTTTTCTCTTTGCTGTTCAGTTCGCATGATTTCCTCTATCCTGTCTTCCAGATTGCTGATCTATCCTGTATCATCTACTGTTTATTCCTTCTATTTTCATTTTTTTTTATTGTATTCTTTAACTCTGATTGGTACTTCCTTATATTTTCTATCTCTTGAAGTCCTCACTGTGTTCTCACCAATTCTTCTCCCATGTACAAAAACCATCTTTATGACTAGTACTTTGAACTCATTAAATTGACTGTTTATCTCCATTTCATTCAGCTATTTTTATGAGGTTTTCTCTTATTCTTTCATTTGAAACATATTTTTCAAAAAAAAAAAAAACAAACAAAAAAAAAAAAAAAGAAACATATTTTTCTATCTCCTCACTTTGCCTCTTTGTTTCTATTTAACAGATAGTTCAGCTACATCTCCCAGACTTGAAGGAATGGCCTTCCACAGAGATGCCCTGTGGGGCCCTAAAGTGCAATCCTCTCTGGTCACTAGTGCCAAGTGCTCCAGGGGTATCTAGTGTGTGGGCTGTGTGCACCATCTTGTTCTGATGGGGCGTTACTGCATATGTGCTGGTAGGTAGGCTGGCCCTCAGTCTGCATGCTGGCAAGCAGGTGTTTTTCTACTGGTTTCCAGGCCAAGTGAATCTGTGTAAGCTCTTATTTAGGAGCAAGTTTTCCTTCCTCTACATTTTCTATAGTTTTCCTGGACATATTCATATTGGTTTTCAAAACAAGGTGTTTGGGGGCTTATCTCCTGAATCTCTTGTTCCTCAGATAAAAGTTCTGTACCTTTGAGATACCTCCAAACCATGGAACACCACACTTGGGATGTATTTTTTCTCCCTTAGCAGGACTATATTTGTGTTTATTCTCCCCATCTCAGCTTATCAAGTTCCTAACTCAGAATGAGTTATTTCCATGTGTAGTCATTAAATTTGTTGTGTTCATTGGAAGAAATAAGGTCAGGATCTTCCCATGCTGCCATCTTGAACCATCCTACTTTTAGCTCTTAAATTTGAGTCATTGATTAATTTCAAGTTGATTTTTGTATATGGAGTCAGTTAAGGGTCCACTTTAATTCTTGTACATGTACTTAGCCAGTGGTCTCAGCACAATTTTTTTTAAGATTTTTAAAATTTATTTATTCATTAGAGACAGAGAGAGAGAGAGAGAGAGGCAGAGACACAGGCAGAGGGAGAAGCAGGCTCCATGCAGGGAGCCTGATGCGGGACTAGATCCTGGGACCCCAGGATCATGCCCTGGGCCAAAGGCAGGCACTAAACCGCTGAGCCACCCAGGGATCCCCCACCATTTATTTTTATGTGCTAATCCTGTACGCTACAATTTTGCTCAATTTATTAACTCTAGTAGTTTTCTTGTGTGGATATCTTAGGCTTTTCTATATTTAGAATCATGTCATCTACAAATAGTTTTCCCTCATCCTTTCCAAATGGGATGCTTTTTATTTATTTTTCTTGACTAATTTTTTCTGGCTATGACTTTCAATACCAAATTGAGTATGAGTGGTAAAAGCTGACATTCTTGTTTTGATCCTGATGTTAGGGAGAAAGATTTCAGTCATTTACTATTGGGGATGATGTTAGCTGTGACTTTTTCATAAATGCATATATGTTAAGGAAATTCCCTTCTATTCATAGTCTACTGAGCAGTTATCCTGAAAAGGTGTTGCCTTTTTTTCAACTGTTTCTTCTACATCAATTTAGAGGATGATGTGAGGTTTTTCCCCCCAGTGTTCTATTAATGTAATGTGTTATGTAGATTTATTTTCATATGTTGAACCACCTTGCATTCCAGGCATAAATCCCACTTGATCATGCCATATAATCCCTTTAATGTGTTATTGGACATGATTTGCTAATTTTGTTCAGATTTTTGTATCTATGGCCATGAGAGATATTCATCTGTAGTTTTCATTTCTTTCTTTTTTTAAAGATTTATTTATTTATTTATTTATTTATTTATTTATTTATTTATTCAGAGAGAGAGAGAGGCAGAGACACAGGCAGAGGGAGAAGCAGGCTCCATGCAGGGAGCCCGACGTGGGATTTGATCCCGGGTCTCCAGGACACCTCGGGCTTTAGGCGGCACTAAACTGCTGTGCCACTAGGGCTGCCCTGTAGTTTTCATTTCTAGTAGTATTTTTGTCTGACTTTGGTATCAGGATAATGCTGGCCTCACAGAATGTTAGAAAGCAATCCCTCTTCTTTTGGAAGAGTTAAGCAGGACTGCTGTTAAATTTTCCTTAAATGTTTAAATTCATTGAGGATGCCATTTAGTTCTTGACTTTTGGAGGTCTTGAGCTACTGATTCACTCTTTTGTTATAGGTCACTTTGGATTTTCTGGGTTTTTTTAGTCAATTTTGGTAATTTCTGTGTATGTAGAGTTGTATACATTTAATCTACATTATTTGTTGATGTACAATTGTTTATTATTCAACTAACGTCCTTTTAAGTTTTTGTAAGGATGGTAATGTTCTCACTTTCACATCCGATTTTAATTATTTGTATGGTCTTTTTTTCTTAAACAGTTTATCTAAAGTTTGTCAGTTTTGTTGATCATTTCAAAGAACCAACTTTGGTTCCACTGATTCTCTACTTTTTAATTCTGTATATTGTTTATTTCTGTTATAATCCATTTTCTTCCTTCCTTCAGCTGTGGGTTTAGTTTGCTTCTCATTTTCTAATTCATGAAGATGTAAAGTTAGATTGAGATTTTGCTTTTTTAAGTAGGCATTTACTGCTGGAAATTTCCTTCTGAGCTTTGCTTTCATTGCCTCATAAATTTTGGTATATTGTGTTTTTATTATACTTCATCTCAAAGTATTTTCTAATAAACACAGTGGTTTCTTTGACTAACCAGTTAAGAGTGTGTTGTTTAATTCCGACATATTTGTGAAATTTAGTTTTCCTTCTATTACTGATGCTGAGATTCATTCTAGTGGTCAGAGAAGATACTTTGTAGTCTCAATTGCTTTAGCTATGCTGGAGAATCTTCATGTGCACTCAAGAAGAATGTGTATCTGTTGGGTGGAGTGTCTAAATATATCAGGGCTATTTGGGTTTTAATGTTGTTCAGGTCCTCAAGTTACTCACTTATTGATCTATATGTTTTATCCATTACTTAAAGTGAGGTATTTAAGTCTTCAACTATTGTTGTGGAACTACTTCTCCCTTTAATTCTGTCCATGTTTACTTCATGTATTTTGAGTGTCTGGTTCATATATCTTTATCTTCTTGATGAATTGACCCTTTCATAATTATATAACTTTGTCTCTTGTAACAATTTAAACCTAAAACCCATTTAATATAGCTACCCCAGATCTCTTTTGGCTGTTATTTGCATGGAATACCTTTTTCCATAATTTAACTTTGTATCTACTCATGTCTTTGGGTCTAAAATGAGTATCTTGTGTGCAGTATATAGTTACATTGTTGTTTTTTCTTTAAACTTTAAAGGATCCATTTTGATTCCTGTTTTTTTAATTCATAAGTTTAGTGCAATTAAATTTAAAATGATTACTGATAATGCACAACTCATTCTGCTGTTTTACTATTTTCCATATGTTCTATGATTTTTGTCCCCCAACTCTCCTAATACCTTCTTTTTCTAGTGTGCCATTTTTATTCCCCTTTATTTCTTTTTAATAGATTCTTTATTTTCTTAGAGGTTACTATGAGGATTACACTTAACATTCTAACTTTATGTCAATCCAACTTTGAATTGATACCAGATTAGCTCAATAACACATTACTTCTGCTCCTATCCAACTTTGTCCCAAATTTTTGCTGTAACTTTGCAAATCACATCTTTATACATCATGTGCCCACTGGCATAGATTTATAATTATTATTTTATGCATTTGTCTTCTTAATCATGTAGAAAACAAAAAGATAAATCAGAAATACAATAATATTGCTTTCAAATATACAGCTATGTAGTTACCTTTGTTGATAATCTTTATTTCTTTGTATGGCTTTGAGTTACTGTCTCATATCCTTTTATTTCAGCCTTTAGAAATCCCTTTATCATTTCTTTCAGGGAAGGTCTAGTAAAGACAAATTCTCTTACCCTTTGCTTATCTGGAAATTTAATTTTTCCTTCATTTTCTAAGGGTAGTTTTGCCAGTAGACACTTGGTTGGAAGGGCTTTCTCCCACTGAGCACTTTAATTTGTCATCCTATTGCCTTATAGCCCACATTTCTCATGAGAAATCAGCTGTTAATTTTATTGAAAAGTCACTGTTCTCTTGCCGCTTTCAAGATATTCTCTTTGTCTTTCAATAATTTTATTATATTGTTTCCCAGTGTGGACTTCTGGGATTATCTTCCTTGGAGTATGAGCTTCTTGGATATGTAGTTTCATATTTTTTATGAAATTTGGGATCTATTACTCACTTATATGGATGGCAGTTGATGCCAGTAGTCGATTACCTCAGCTATTTGACAACAACACCTGTGTGTGACCCCAGGGTGGCTTTGTTTTTTTATTTTTATTTTTTTATAATATGGTGGTTGGGTTCCAATATGGAGCATCCCAAGACAACTAAGCGGAAGCTACATACCTCTTATAACCTAGCTTCAGAACTCACAGAACAATACTTCTGCCATATTTTATTGGTCAAGGAAACCATTAAGAACATCCCAGATTCAAGAGGCAACGAATTAGATATCTCTTCACAATAAGAAAAATGTCAAATGACTCCTGGCTTATTTTTAATGTATCATAGATATCTTGTGATTCCAAGAGAGTCACTTCCAGAGCAACAAATGAAAGAAGACCTAACCGTAACATTTCCTATCTCCTGCATAGAAAGGGCAAGATTTGGGAATGACCTATACTTGTACTAGTGGGAGGAAAAGCCCTGCATTAAAGACAGAGATGCAGGGAAGTCAGTGAAAAAAAGGGAAAAAAATGCTACCTCAGCAATGCTCCTTGGCATGTGAGGGGGAAAGGAAGAATAATGATGGCCTCTAGGAAGTCAGAATACTTGAGCCCCTTCTATGGCTAAATCTCCATCATCACATTCCAGGTACCCTATGAGCAAGCATGTGTCAAAGTCTCAGGGGAGAGAACATTGGCTACCACCTTGTAGGTCAGTGAGTCTGAGAATGTTCCAAATGAGGCACCTGAGGCTGCATGTCATCTGGAATACACATAACTATATTATGAAATATAACTTAAGTAATCTTTTAAATTAGTCAAATTATTTTACTCTAAAGATTATCTAATTCACTTTTCACCAGGAATCCCTACTCACACCCTTCACCCCAATACTGTACATCCTATCTTTAATAATACTTGCTACCAATTTTTGGGTATGGTTAAGCTAAGGTCTTTTTCCAATTTAATTCTCACAGCAACCCTATTTTACAGAAAAGGAAACTGAGGCTTAGAGATACAATTTTTTCCAAGCACATGGAGAAAATGGCGTAGCTTAGGAATAAATTTCATATCCAGTTGGTGCCACAGTATATGCCCTTTACTATACAATGTTTTATCCTTAAGACTCAATAAAATTCATATTTGTCATAGTCTATATGATTAATTCAGCAATTAATTATATTTTATATAATAAAATATATGTTTATATTTTATTGTCTTGGGATGCTCCAAATATTCCTGCTTAGGAATATACCATCTACCACTGTCAATAGGTACTTAAGTATATCTAATTTATGAAAGTCCAGTGCAAGATTGTGATGTTGGAAGACACTGAACTCACTTCCACCACAAACAAGACAGATTTATACCTATTTATACATCAGTTCCGCCTGAAGAACTGAGGGATGACTTAACAGCTTCTGCAAAACAAAAGACAGAACAAAAAAAAAAAAAAAAAAAAAAAGAACAACAGAAGAGCAAGAAAGACTGAGACATGGTAATGGAGAGAACCCTCAATGAAGTAAATTGCAGTGGGAAAGGATAGTACAAAGGGACCAGAAACAGATTCATCTGCCCTGGGGCACAGGTAAAAAGGCATGGCTTAAAAGAGCAACTAACTACTATATGAAAGATCCAACCCTAGGGATGCCTGGGTGGTACAGTGGGTTGAGCAGCCACCTCTTGATTTTGGCTCAGATTATGATCTCAGGGTCATGAGATTTGCCCCTTGTTGGGCTCCATACTTGGCAGGGAGTCTGCTTGATATTCTCTCCTCTGCCACTACCCCCCCCCCCCCCCCCCCGCCACAGCTCACAGACACACTTGGTCTCTCTCTAAAATAAACGAATAAATCTTTAAAAAAAAAAAAAATCCAACCCTAGAACTCCACCATTTGGTGGAATTCTTACTGGAACTCTCCCCAGGTTGGTGGGGCTGGTAAGCACCATGATTTATACTACCCCACCAACCTTGAGAGTGCAGACTGAAGCAGGGTCCAGATCCCATAGCTGGCCTGTCGCCTCAGAGAGGCCATATTCCTAGCCTACACCTGCCCCAGACACCCAGGGGCACAGAAAGAAAGCCACAATTTAAAATAGCAACTAACATGAAAGAGCCAGCCCTAGAACTCTGCCGAATGCTGGAAAACCTGCTAGAACTCTCTCCAAGTTGAGGGAGCTGGTGAGAATCCTTTACATGCATTGTGAGCAGGATCGGATCCAGGTCCCCTAACTGGTCTGCCACTTCAGAAAGCGCCAGGCCCCTAGCCCACACCAGCTCCAACTGTCCCACCAAGGTAGGCACAGGGCAGTGCACACTAGGATACTCCTGGTCAGTGCTCACTACATCTCCCATCTATTGCTCACTACATCTCCCATCCACAGGCACAAAGCACCTTGGAACATTCTAGGTCCACACCACTTCAGCTTTAGATGGCTTGCTAGGGCACCTCAACACAGAGTACTCCAGGAACTCCCCATGAATGCCTGCTTCAGCCCTGCCACACTGCCAAAGCACCTCCTGCATGGAGAGCACTACGACAGCCCTGCCCATACCAGCCTAAGTTCCATCACTTCCCAGGGCACACACTCCACTGAGCACCCAGGAACACTCCAGCTGTCACCCACCTCCTTTACCTGTTTCTCTAGGTCATCCTCAGTGTAGAGAACCCTGGGACACCCCAGCTGGCATCCATTTCAGCTTCAGCTGTCCTGTGTGTCCATGATACACTTTGAATGGAGAGCCCAGAGACCACACCAGCTGATCAATGCCCATCTCCACTCCATCTGCCCTGCAAGGGGACCATCTACACAGAACAAACACACGAAGGTTATACTCACTTAGGTCCAGTTGTCCTGCCAAGGTGTCCTCTGCATATAGATCCCAAGACCACTGCAGTCTACATCCATGTCAGTTTTTGCTGTTCTGCCAGGGTGCCCTCTTCACAGAGAACCCAGGGACTGCATTGGACTGTGCCCACTTAAGCTTCTGCTATCCTAGCAAGGTGCCCTCTGTGTGTAGAGTCCCAGGAACCTCACCTGGCACTTATATCAGCATCAGCATTCCTGCCAGGGAACCCTCTACATACAATGCCTCGGGGCCACCCCAGTGTGTGTCCACTTTCAACCCCAGCCATCCTGCTGGGCAGTCCCAGCACAGAGTACCTCACAACCCCCAGCCCATGCAAGCCACAGCTCCAGACAGACAGACACAAAGTCTACACAGGGAATGACCATACATGAGACCATTCCTTCAAGTTGAGAAGTGGCTATGCTGCCTAATTCGTAGAAACAAGCACACAGTCAAGCAGAGTAGAGCCAGAGGAATTCCAAAAGAAACAATATGATAAAACCTTAGAAAAAGAACTAAATGAATCAGAGATGAGCAATATGCCTGACAGAATTTAAAGTAATGATTGTGAAGATGTTCACTGGGCTGGAGAGAAGAATAGAAGAACTTAATGAGACTTTCGAAAAAGGGATGCCTTGGTGGCTCAGTTGGTTAAGGCTATGCCTTTGGCTGGGGTCATAGGTCCCAGGGTCCTGGGATCAAGACCTGCATCAGACTCCTTGCTCAGCTGCTCTCCCTCTGCCCCCTCCCCTGCTTGTGCTTTCTCTCTCATAAATGAAATCTTTTGGGACGCCAAGGTCTCTCAGCAGTTGAGGGTCTGCTTTTGGCTCAGGGCGTGGTCCCGGGATCAGGTCCCACGTTGGTCTCTCCACAAGGAGCCTGCTTCTCCTTCTGCCTATGTCTCTGCCTCTGTGTGTTTCGTGAATGGATAAAATCTTTTTTAAAAAATAAAGTCTTTTTTTTTTAAATTACATTCAAAAAAGAGAAAACAAAAAAGAACCAATCACAGTTGAAGAATACAGTAACTAAAATGAAAAATACACTAAAGGGAATCAACAGTAGATTAGAGAGAGGATGCATAAAAATGGATCGGCAATCTGGAAGACAGGATAATGAGAATCACCAAAGCTGAACAGCAAAAAGAAAAAAGAATTTTTAAAAATGAGGGTAGGTTAAGAGATCTCTTGAACAACGTCAAATAAAAAAAAAATCACATTATAGTAGTCCTAGAAGAGAGAAAGAGGCAGAAAACGTATTTGAAGAAATATAGCTGAAAACTTCCCTAACCTAGGAAAAGAAATTTATAACCGGGTTTGTGAAGCACAGAGTTCCAAATAAGATGAACCCAACCAAGGAAGTCCACACCATAATAGTCAAAAGTTTAAAGCAAAACATTATGTAAGAAGGGAAACCTTCTAAGGGCATCAGCTGATTTTTCAGTAGGAACTTTGCAGACAAGAATTGAATGGTGTGATATATTCAAAGTGCTAAAAGGAAAAAACCTACAACTAATAACTCCTACCCAGGAAGATTATCATTCATTTTTGAAGGAGAGATAGTTTACCAGACAGATAAGACATTAAAGGAGTTTATCACAGAGAGAGCACAAGCAGGGGAAGTGGCAGACAGAGGGAGAGGAAGAAGTAAGCTCCCCACAAAGCAGGGAGCCTGACGTGGGACTCAATCTCAGGACATTGGGATCATGACCTGAGCTGAAGGCAGATGCTTAACTGACTGAGCTACCCAGGTCTGCTTAAAGGGACTTTTTTTAAGGGGAAAAGAAATGGACATAATTATAGATAAGAAAATTATGAACAAAAAGTATAAAATATGACAGCATATACATAAAACCTGGAGGAGGAAATAAAAAATGTTGATTTAAAAAAAAATGTTGGGCAGCCCAGTGGCTCAGCAGTTTAGCGCCGCCTTCAGCCCAGGGCGTGGTCCTGGAGACCCGGGATTGAGTCCCACATCGGGCTCCCTGCATGGAGCCTGCTTCTCCCTCTGCCTGTGTCTTTGTCTCTCTCTCTCTCATGAATAAATAAATAAAATCTTAAAAAAAAAAATATTGAGGGCAGCCCAGTGGCTCAGCGGTTTAGTGCCACCTTCCCAGCCCAGGGCCTGATCCTGGAGACCTGGGATCGAGTCCCATGTCGGGCTCCCTGCGTGGAGCCTGCTTCTCCCTCTGCCTGTCTGTCTGTCTGTCTCTCTCTCTCTCTCTCATGAATAAATAAAATCTTTTAAATAAATAAATAATTTTAAAATGTTGATTTTAAAGAATGTGTTCAACATTAAATGACCCTCAACTGGGTAGCCCAGGTGGCTCAGCGGTTTAGCGCTGCCTTCAGTCCAGGGTGTGATCCGGGAGACCCGGGATCGAGTCCCACATCAGGCTCCCTGCATGGAGCCTGCATCTCCCTCTGCCTGTGTCTCTGCCCACCCCTCCCTGTGTCTCTCATGAATAAATAAATAAAATCTTAAAAAAAAAATGACCATCAACTTAGCATACGCTGCCATGAATGTTATATGTGAATCTTTTTTTAATGTTTTTTTTAAGATTTATTTACTTATGATAGAGAGAGAGAGAGAGAGAAAGGCAGAGACACAGGCAGAGGGAGAAGCAGGCTCCATGCCGGGAGCCCGACGTGGGATTCGATCCTGGGATTCCAGGATCGCACCCTGGGCCAAAGGCAGGCACCAAACCACTGAGCCACCCAGGGATCCCCGTTATATATGAATCTTGTGATAACTACAAACTCAAAAACTTGTGATACAAAAACAAACAAAAAGAAAGCCAAACATAATACTACAGAAACTCATTAATCACAAAGAAAGAGAGAAAAAAGAAAGGAACACAGAACTACAAACACAAGAAAACAATCAACAAAACAGCAATAAGCACATACTTCTCAATAATTACTGTAAATGTAGACGGCCTAAATGTTCCACTCAAAAGACACAGGGTGGCAGAATGCATTAAAAGGAAAAAAAAAAAAAGGATCCCTGTGTGGCTCAGCGGTTTAGCGCCTGCTTTGACCCAGGGTGTGATCCTGGAGACCTGGGATCAATTCCCGCGTCAGGCTCCCTGCATGGAGCCTGCTTCTCCCTCTGCCTGTGTCTCTGTCTCTCTCTCTATCATGAATAAATAAAATCTTAAAAAAAAAAGGAAAAAAAAGACCCATCTATATGCTATCTATAAGAGAATCACTTCAGACATAAAGAAACATCCACACTAAAAGTAAAGGGATGGAAAAACATCTACCATGCAAATGGAGGCAAAACGAAAACTAAGGTAGTAATAATTATATCAGATAAAATAGACTTTAAAACAAAGCGTAATAGTAAAAGGATCAATCCAACAAAAAATCCAACATTGGAACACTAAATATATAAAGCAAAGATTAACAGACGTAAAGGGATCTATATTGGTAGTACTAGAATAATAGGAGACTTTAATACTCCACTTACATCAATGGATAGATTAAATAACAAAGAACGAAATGATGATTGCCAGAGGGGAGGGGGAAGGAAGGAGGGGCAAAGTAATTGAAGGGGAGTAGGAGATACAGGCTTCCAACTGTGGAATGAATCAGTCACAGGAATAAAAGGTACAGCATCAGGACAGTACAGCAAAAGGTACAGTCAATGGTATTGTAATAGCGTTCTGTGGTGACAGATGGTACACTCATAGCATAACAGAGTTGCTGAATCACTATATTGTACACTCTAAGCTAACATTACATGTCAACTATAAATTTAATGTAAACACAAAAAAGCAAAATATTTGAGCAGATATTTTATCAAAGAATATATACAGATGTCAAATAAGCATAAAAAGATGCTCAACATCATAATATCATCAGCTATTAGGGAAGTGCAAATTAGAACCACATGAGATACACTATATACCTACTATAATGTACAATTAAAAAGAATGACCATACCATATGTTAGTAAGGACACGGAGGAACTGGTTCTCTCATGCACTACTTTTGGGAATATAAAATGATATTGACCACCTTGGAAAACAGTTTAGAAAATTTTGCAAAATATTTTTAAACATATAACTATCATGACTGAAGCATTCTATCCTAAATCTTTACCAAGAGAAATGAAAGCAGATGTCCATACCAAGACCTCTACAAATGTGCAAAACAGCTATATTTATAATAGTCAGGTTCTCAGAAAAAAAAAAAATTGCATCAATAGGTAAATGGAGGGATCCCTGGGTGGCGCAGCGGTTTGGCGCCTGCCTTTGGCCCAGGGCGCGATCCTGGAGACCCAGGATCGAATCCCACGTCAGGCTCCCGGTGCATGGAGCCTGCTTCTCCCTCTGCCTGTGTCTCTGCCTCTCTCTCTCTCTCACTGTGTGCCTATCATAAAAAAAAAAAAAAAAAAAATAGGTAAATGGATAAACTGTAGTATCCACACAGTGGAATTCTATTCATCAATAAAAAAGAATGGATTATTGCCACATGGATGGATCTCAGAATAATCATGCTTAGTAAAAGAAGCCAGATAAAAGGAGAGTATATATTATGAGTCCATTTATAGAAAACTTTAGGAAATGCAAACTAATCTATAGGGAGAGAGTGAGGATCTGGGAGGAGGTACAGGATTACAAAGGAGCATGAGAAAACTTTGGGGGATGACAGATATGTTAGCAATCCTTTTTAAAAAAAAAGATTTGAGAGAGAGTGCATGAGTGCAAGAAAGGGGGGAGGGGAAGAGGGAGGAAGAGAGAGTCTCAAGCAGACTCCCTGCCTAGCACAGAGCCTGATGTAGGGCTTGATCTCATGACCCTGAGATCATGACCTGAGGCAAAACCAAGAGTCTGACACTTAACCAAGGTACCCAGGTGCCTCATGTTAGCAATCTTGATTGTGATGATAGTTTCACATGTGTATATATATGTCAAGATATATCAACTTGTACAACTTTAAATATGTGTAGTTTAATATTTGTTAATTATACTACAATAAAGATATTTCAAAACTATAAAAAACATAATTCTTACTGAATGGCTATAAGTTCTACATTTTCCATAAAGAAATTGACAATTATAAAAATAGCATCTGTGGGGGTCCTGGGTGGCTCGGTCGGTTAAGTGTCTGCCTTCAGCTCAGGTCATGATCCCAGAGTCCTGAGATGACTCCCTGCTCAGAGGGAGTCAGCTTCTCCTACTGCCTCTCCTCCCGTTTGGGCACTCTCACTCTCTCTCAAATAAATGAGTAAAATCTTCTTAAAAAATAAAAATAGCATCTGTAACAACTTTTCAGTTCCTCCTAGTATTCTACATCAGATATGTACATTTTAATCTCAAAAGTATATAATTAGATTAAGAGTTACTGCCTTCCTTTTACAAATAACCAAAGATCAATGGATGTTAATTCCACACCTCAGCTAGCAAGATACAAAACTAGGATTTTAAGAACAGTGATTTTAGAATTTCTGGTTAAGCATAATAAATTAACCATGTCTTCCTCCTGAAATCACATAAAGTAACAGTAGGAATTAACTCATGGATAAGGAGAACAAGTAAGGAGAAAAAATGGGCAAATATTTCAAATATAGTCAGTTCTGTAATAATCCTTGCTTTTATTATTTTTTTAAGATTGATGATCTGAGAGAGAGAGAGAGAGTACAAATAGCGAGGAGAGGGGGAAGCAGACTCCCTGCTGATCAGGGAGCCCAATGCAGGGCTTCATTCCAGGACCCTGGTGATCATGACCTGAGCCAAAGGCAGACGTTCAACCGAGCCACCAAGGTGCCCCTACCTCGCTTTTAAAGGTGAGTATGAATTAACATGATTATACATTAGAAATAACTTGAACATAATATGGATTTTGTTTTTTTTTTTTTGTTTTTTTTTTTTTTTTTTTTTTTTTTTTTTTTTTTTAATTTTTTTTTTTTTTTTTTTTTTATTTATTCATGATAGGCACACAGTGAGAGAGAGAGGCAGAGACACAGGCAGAGGGAGAAGCAGGCTCCATGCACCGGGAGCCCGACGTGGGATTCGATCCCGGATCTCCAGGATCGCGCCCTGGGCCAAAGGCAGGCGCCAAACCGCTGCGCCACCCAGGGATCCCAGGATTTTGATTTGCTTAAGTGTAATTTCATTTGAGAAACACTAAGTGAATGCAAAAAAATCCACTCAGCTGAATCAAGCTATGTAGGAAACTAATAACCACATATAGACACACACCTCATAAGAACAATGAGCCACACCCATTCACGTGTTAAACTTTTCTGTCCAATTTCAGATAACTATCCTCCCACCACTTCACAATAACTCCCAAGATGGTCCTCCTGGCCTTTAGCCTCATACCTCCCTTTCATTTCCCCTTCTTTACTCTCAATCTATTTCCCTCTGTGGCCTTTCTGTCTTTTCTCTTACTGTTATTCTCTCTTTGATTTATTTCTTGCACAAGCAATGGCAGGAGTGAAAGCTGAAATGGCTGGCCACTGGAAGCATAGATGCCCACACCCACAAGAAAACTTCAGGTCTTTCTCAAGGTAAATTACCATATTTATTGTAATATTTAATGTATTACCCATTAAAAAAAAACAAGCTATGCAGAAGAGGAAATAGAACACTAGAATGTATCAATAACCTTTAAAGGAATTTAAACAATAATCAAAGCCTATTTCCCATTCAGGTAAATTTTGTTCTAGGATTGTAAGAATGGTTCAGCATATCAAAAGTCAACCCCAATAATTCCCCCACATTAGTGGGGTAAAAGGGTAAAAATGTAATTATCTCAATAGGTGAACACTGAATTGATTTCATTCAAAAACTAGTCACTGAAAATGAAAACAAAACAACCTCTAACAAATTATAGCTAAAAGAGATCTTTGATACTTAAATGCAACTTACAGGGATCCCTGGGTGGCGCAGCGGTTTGGCGCCTGCCTTTGGCCCAGGGCGCGATCCTGGAGACCCGGGATCGAATCCCACGTCAGGCTCCCGGTGCATGGAGCCTGCTTCTCCCTCCTCCTGTGTCTCTGCCTCTGTCTCTCTCTCTATGTCTATCATGAATAAATAAATAAATCTTTAAAAAAAAAAAAAAATGCAACTTACACACCAAAATCCCATGGCAAATTGTAGTTCGTAATGAAGAAACTTTGGAGCCAGTCCTTTTAAACATAAATACAGCACAAGAATGACCACTACTGCTAGTACTGCGACATTACTAGAATTCCTGAACAATGCTCTAAGACAGTAAGGTGTGGAAGGACTAGAAAGAAGGGAGAAAACTGTCAATGTTTGAAGAAATTAAGATCATCTACCTAGAAAATCCAACTAAGTCAACATGCAAACTATTTGACAAGAGAATTTAGCTAGTTTGCTAGATTCACGATTATTTATTAGAAACAATAGCATTTCTCTACATGAGCAATCAGTATCTAGGAACTAACAGAACACACAAACTTCTATGGGAAAGCTTTTTAACTGTTAAAGGAGAAATTTTGAATAAATATAATAATAAAGATATTCTATGTTCTTGGATGAGATGACTTAACAAAATAAAGATACCAATTCTCTCCAAATTAATACGAAAATTCAATAAGATTCCAATGGAATTTTTTGATCTATCTTAAAATCTTATTCTAAAATCTATTTAGAAGAATAAAATCCATGAAAAGTTAAGTCAGCTGTGGAAAAGAATATCAGGAAGTGACTTGCCAGGACGCCTGGTGGCTCAGCAGTTGGCTCAGGGCATGGTCCACGGTCTCAGGAACGAGTCCCACACTGGGCTCCCTGCCTGGAGCCTGCTTCTCCCTCTGCCTATGTCTCTGCCTTTCTCTCTGTGTGTCTTTCATGAATAAATAAATTTTAAAAATCTTTTTTAAAAAAGTGACTTGCCTTACCAGATTAAAAACAAACTACAAAGCTGAAGTAATGAAAAGGACATTGTGCGGGCACAAGATCAGACAGACTGTGTGGTAAAGAATTTAACCTTGCCCCAAAAAAGTTGTGGCCTTTTCTCTTGGCTTCTAGGAGGCAGTCTCTAGGACTTTGTGTAATAAGAAAACCTTTGAGGAAAACACCTTTGTTTTTCTGCAGTGTTGCCTATGCATTTTACACTATGATAATCCTGCTCACATCCAGAGTCCAAATATTTAGATAAGGATTTGAGATTAGGAAGCCAAACAGAAGTCCCCACTTGACTTTTCTGTGGCACTTTTTTATATAGCCACTTCGAGATAAGCCTGTGAAAAGTCAGGGACCTCCACCCCAAGCCACCTTTTAAGTAATAAGTGCTTGCTACTCTGTTCATGATCTCCTGTTTGCTTGTAACCTGAAGTAGAGGACTGCCCTTCCCCCTGGCTGAATTTCACTCCTTCACTTCTGGGATCCATAAGTGATAATAAACCTTGTGACTGATAATAAACCTTGTGACTTGATAATAAACCTTTATATGGGGGTACTGAAACTATACCTTCAATCAAATGACCCCATGGGTCTCATTTCCCCAAAGGAGGAACTTGGGTGCCTAGAGAACTACCTACTGATCTCATGTGGGTAGCTTATGCCCCTTCATTCATCAGGTCATAATCTACATGTTCTTCATTCAATACACTAGTTCCAGTTTCTCAACATACCTTTAAATGTCATGCATGGTAGGACATGTTTAGGGGCTTTAGATAACTTAGGATAGGTGTGATTGAGAGTGGGAGTTCTGAGCATGTGGTGTTAGTCTGTCTCTGGAGGGGATGGAGACAAGAAATGGAGATCTACCACATGCACAATCAATGGAGACAGTGTGACTGCCAGCTGACCCATGAGTGGACCCAGATAACTGAAGGCTCCTTACCTCCTCCCTGCCCTTGTAATGTATGTTCCACCACTCTTCCCATATTAGAAACCACTTCAAGGACAAGTGAGAGAATAATGTGTTTCTGAGACCATCTGGATGGTGTACAAGACAAGCCTCAAATGTAAGTTCGCTTGCTTACTGAAACCGCCACCTACCCAATCTGGAGTGGTCTGCCTCTTTCTTCAGTCCCTCCTTGCCCTGTGTATATGGGGGCCAGTTTTGAATTTCACCTGAGGAACTACAGAGGTTGAGAACCAATACTTTAACATAGACCAATGGAATGGAATAAATATATACACACTCTTTAGTAGTGAGGAAATAATAAACTTTTAGAAAATAGTATCAGGAAGGGCACCTGTGTGGCTCAGTCAGTTAAGCGTCTACCTTTGGCTCATCCTCACGTCAGACTCCCTGCTTAGTGGGGAGTCTGCTTCTCCCTCTGCCCCTCCTCCTCCTATGTTCTCTCTCTCATATAAATAAAGTCTTTAAAAATGATAATAACAAATTAATAAATAAATTGGGGAGACCTTAAAACAGACCCAAGAAGGCTAAAAAATAAGTAATAAAGAAATCAATGGCTTTTACTACACCAAAATTAATGTTTATTAAGCAAAGGACCCTAAAATTACCAGAAAAAAAATGACAGGCTGAGAGAAGATATTTGTAACATCTAATACTAATATAACTATCACCTAGACTATCAAGTAGAAATATACAACTAAGTCATGCAAACCAAAAAGAAAAAGATAAATATCCCAGTTAAAAAATATAAGATATACGGGGGATCCCTAAGTGGCTCAGTGGTTTGGTGCCTGCCTTTGGCTGGGGGCATGATCCTGGAGTCCTGGGATCAAGTACCATATCGGGCTTCCTGCATGGAGCCTGCGTCTCCCTCTGCCTATGTTTCTGCCCGCCCCCACCCCCCGCCCCATGTCTCTCATGAATAAATAAATAAAATCTTAAAAAAAAAAAAAAAAAAAAAAGATATACGGGGGAATCCCTGAGTGGCTCAGTGGTTAGCACCTCCCTTCGGCCCAGGGCATGATCCTGGAGTCCCGGGATCGAGTCCCACATCAGGCTCCCTGGGTGGAGCCTGCTTCTCCCTCTGCCTGTGTGTCTGCCTCTCTCTCCCTCTCTCTGTGTATCTCATGAATAAATAAATAAAATCTTTAAAAAAAATAAAAATAAAAAATATAAGATATGAAAAGTCAATTTGCATGATGAGAAACCAGTTAACAAGTTAAACAAACAATATTCAAACTTTTCAGTAGTCAGATAAATAAAATTTAAACAAGATACCAATTATACCGGCCTGATTGTGAAAAGTTAGAAAGCTAGATAAGGCCAGATGTTAGTAATAGTGTGGATAAAAGGAACTCATTTACACTACTAGCAGGAACATACAACCCTTCTGGAGGGTAACCTGACAATTCGTAGTCAAATTAAGTACAAGTGAACCCTATGAGAGAGCAATCCCATTCCCAGGTAAATAACCGAGAGAAATTTTTACATTTCCATAAGAGAGATATATAAGAATTTTAATCAGAGTCTTCTTTGTTGTGTTGTTGAAGGAGTGGTGTTTGGTGGTGGGTTAAGAGGCAATCTACTATCTGTCACTCAGGTAATGAGCAAATAAAGATGGAATATTATGGAGCAGTTTTTTTTTTTAAGATTTTATTTATTTATTCATGAGAGACACAGAGAGAGAGGCAGAGACACAGGCAGAGGGAGAAGCAGGCTCCATGCAGGAAGCCTGACATGGGACTTGATCCCGGGTCTCCAGGATCACGCCCTGGGCCGAAGGCAGGCGCCAAACCGCTGAGCCACCCAGGGATCCCATTATGGAGCAGTTAAAATAAAAGAACAAGACATGGTTTTCCTGGGTGAAAAAAAGTTTAACACCAAAAAGAATCTGACTTTAATCAGAGCCCCATGACAGCCTCTATGCACAGTGGGGAGTCTGCCTGAGATACTCCCTCTCCTTCTGCTGCTCCCCTCTGCTCCTGCATGCTTTCTCTCTTTATCTCTCTTTCTCTAAAATAAATAAATACATCTTTGGGGCACCTGGTGGCTTAGTGGTTGAGCATCTGACTTTGCCTCAGGTCATGATCCCGGGGTCCTGAGATTGAGTCCCACATGGGCTCCCCACAGAGAGCCTGCTTCTCCCTCTGCCTATGTCTCTGCCTCTCCGTGTCTCTTCACAGAGACATTCATGAAAGACACAGAGAGGCAGAGACATAGGCAGAGGGAGAAGCAGGCTCCTCACAGGAAGCCTGATGTGGGACTTGATCCCAGAACTGGAATCACGCCCTGAGCCAAAGGCAGATGCTCAGGCGCTGAGCCACCCAGGTGTCCCAATAAAATATTTTTTAATATAATAAATAAATTATTTAAAATTTATCAAAAAGACAAGAAATATCAAGTGTTGGTGAGAATGTGGAGGAAAAGGAGGAGCCCTTGTACATTGTTGGTGGGAATGTAAATTGGTTTGGCCACTATGGAAAATGGTGTGGAGGTTCTTCAAAAAATTAAAAAGAGAAATACCATATGACCTAGTAATTCCATTTCTGGATATTTACCTGAAAAAAACCAAAACATTAATTCAAAAAGATATATGAACCCCTATGTTTATTGCAGCATTATTTATAATAGCCAAGATATGGAAGCAACCTCAATGCCCACCAACAGATAAATGGATAAAAAAAGATGCAGTATACAAAGAATACAAAAATATTAATTCAAAGGGATACATGTACCCTGATGATTATAGCAGCATTATTTACAATAGTCAAATTATGGAAAAAGCCCAAGTGTCCACTGACTGATGAATGGATAAAGAAGATGTATATGGGGAAAGAGTCAAGATGGTAGAGGAGTAGGGCGACCCTAAGCTTGCCTCCTCCCTTGAACACAGCTAGATAAATATCAAGTCATTCTGAACACCCAAGAAATCCACAGGAAGTCTTAGAGAATAAAACTGCACATCTCAATAAACTAGAAAAACGATCTGTGGAAGATAGGAACTGTAGAGTTGATTCAGGGGATAAAAGCGTGACTGCTGCACAGGGAACAGAGCCATGATCAGGGAGGGAGTAGCAAAAGAGAAGGAGGAGAGGGAGAGAAAGTGTGGAAAAGGGGAAAAAAAAAAAGTGAAAACACATGCATGGGACTGCTCAAGAAGACTATCCCCCAAACCATTGCCAGGGAAAAAAGGTGAGGGTTACAATGCCAGTTTTTTATAAACAGTAGAGTGCCAAGTCTGAGTTTCTGGAGGTCTGGGACATCGCCAGCACCAGTCCTGGGGAGATGAGTGGTGCTCCAGTGAGGAAGTAGGGTGGAGCCCCAGGGTGGGCAGCCTGAGGATCCCCAGATCACATGGGGAGAAGTGGTTCTACTGTTTGGAGTGGATTTGGGAGAGAAGATATGGCCTCTCCACAGGCAGAGGACCCTGCAGGCCCCACCCCAGCTCACCAGTATAGGAACAAAGACACCTGCTGAAGGCATCAATCCCTGGTGTCAGGTCTAAGTTTTGATTTATCAGAAACTGAACTGCTGCATGGTGGTGCAACTGTTTTCTGGGACAAGCCAGCACTGGCCACAGCACAGGGAGATCCTACCCCAGAGGATCATACCAGTCCACACCACAGGGGTCTCTGAACTGTGGGGTTTTGAAACACAACTGTGCCTAAGATACAACATAGGAGTGCTGTGCCATTTGGCAGGCAGACAGCTAGGACACAGGGTGGAAGCCGAATCTGACAGAAACCAGGGACAGAGGAGAGGTCACTGTTTGCACTTCTGTGAGGGCTTCCTGAGGAGGGGTGGCAGGCATTTCCCACTCTGGAGAGAACTGGGCAGTCATTTTCTCCCAGCACCCACCAGCTTGAACGACCTCAGTGAGCTAAACAGCACCACCAAGTGGAGAACAGAGAACAGAGCTGCTACACCAAGGTCGTGTTCCTTCCCCACCCTCCCCACCCCCCCCCCACCCCCCACCCCCCGCATCCCCTCCGCACCCTGCAGTCAGATTTCCACTAGGGCAATTCCACCTTAGAATCAGAGAAACAGGTGTCTCCCCCAGAAAAGTACAAACCCTTCACCCACATCAAGTCTACTGATCATAGAAGGCTACAAAGCTTCAGCTTTAGGGGAAACAGGATCTAGCTTCCTTTGGGTTGGCCTGTTTCTTTTCTTTTTAATTTTTTTTAATTGGAGTTCAATTTGCCAACATATAGCATAACACCCAGTCTTCATCCCACCAAGTGCCTCCCTCAGTGCCCATCACCCAGTCACCCCAGCCCCCACCCACCTCCCTGTCCACTACCCCTTGTTCGTTTCCCAGAGTTAGGTGTGTCTCATGTTTTGTCACCCTCACTGATATTTTCACTCATTTTCTCTCCTTTCCTCTTTATTCCCTTCCACTAATTTTTATATTCCCCAAATGAATGAGACATTATAATGTTTGTCCTTCTCCGATTGACTTATTCACTCAGCATAATACCCTCCAGTTCCATCCATGTCGAAGCAAATGGTGGGTATTTGTCATTTCTAATGGCTGAGTAATATTCCATTGTATACATGTACCACATCTTTATCCATTTATCTTTCAATGGACACCAAGGCTCTTTCCACAGTTTGGCTATTATGGACATTGCTGCTATAAACATTGGGGTGCAGGTGTTCCGGTGTTTCACTGCATCTATATCTTTGGGAAATCTCCAGCAGTGCAATTGCTGGGTCGTAGGGCAGTTCTATTTTTAACTCTTTGAGGAACTGCCACACAGTTTTCCAGAGTGGCTGCACCACTTCACATTCCCACCAACAGTGCAAGAGGGTTCCCCTTTCTCCATATCCTCTCCAACACTTGTTGTTTCCTGTCTTGTTAATTTTCACCATTCTCACTGGTCAACTAATATTCGACAAAGCAGGAAAGACTATCCTCTGGAAAAACGACAGTCTCTTCAATAAATGGTGCTGGGAAAATTAGACATCCACATGCAGAAGAATGAAACTAGACGATTCTCTTACACCAAACACAAAGATAAACTCAAAATGGATGAAAGATCTAAATGTGAGACAAGAATCCATCAAAATCCTAGAGGAGAACACAGGCAAACACCCTGTTTGAACTTGGCCACAGCAACTTCTTGCAAGATACATCCATGAAGGCAAGGGAAACAAAAGCAAAAATGAATTATTGGGACTTCATTAAGATAAAAAGCTTATGCACAGCAAAAGAAACAGTCAACAAAACTAAAAGACAACCTACAGAACGGGAGAAGATATTTGCAAATGACCTATCAGATAAAGGGCTTGTTTCATTTTATTTTTGTCTTTGTTTTTATAAAGAAAGAGCAGTTTTTTAATTTTATTTTACATATTTTAAAATGCTTAATTGTTTTTCTTTTTCTACCTTTTTTTAAAGATTTTATTTATTTATTCATGAGAGACACAGAGAGAGGCAGAGACACAGGCAGAGGAAGAAGCAGGCTCCCTCTGGGGAGCCTGATATGGGACTCGATCCCAGGACCTCAGGATCATGACCTGAGCCAAAGGCAGATGCTCAACCACTGAGCCACCCTCATGCCCCTTCTACCTTTTTTCAATCAAGTTTCTTGTAACAAGCAGACCAAAACACACCTAGAATCTAGCTTCCTTTTTTTTAAATTTTGCTTCCCCCCCCCAAAAAAAAATGACAAGATACGGAATTTAGCCCGAAACAAAGAACAGGAAGAAATAATAGCCAGAGATTTAATTAAAACAGATACATGTGGGGGATCCCTGGGTGGCGCAGTGGTTTGGCGCCTTCCTTTGGCCCAGGGCGTGATCCTGGAGACCCAGGATCGAATCCCACGTCGGGCTCCCGGTGCATGGAGCCTGCTTCTCCCTCTGCCTGTGTCTCTGCCTCTCTCTCTCTCTCTCTCTGTGTGACTATCATAAAAAATAAAAAAATAAAAAAATAAAAACAGATACATGTAAGATGCCTGAACTAGAATTTAAAACAACAATTATAAGGATACTAGCTGGGCTTGAAAAAAGCATAGAAGACACTAGAGAATCCCTAGTGACACCAAGATAAAAGAACTAAAATCTAGTCGGGCCAAAATTAAAAATGCTATAACTGAGATGCAAATTTTTGGCATTCAAATAGATGCCATAAAAATGAGGATGGGCAAAGGAGAGGAATAAATCAGTGATATCGAAGATAACAGTATCAAAAATAATAAAGCTGAAAAGAGGTAATAGATCATGCAGGCAGACTTAGGGAACCCAGCAGCTTATTAAAATAGAATAACATTCATATCACAGGAGTCCCAGAAAAAGAGAGAGAAAACAGGACAGTAGGTTTATTTGACCAAATTATATCTGAAAATTTCCCTAATCTGGGAAGGGACACAGACATCAAAATCCAGAAGTACAGAGAACTCACATTAAATTCAGAAAAAGCCAACCATCATCAAAGCATATCATAGTCATAGTCAAATTCACAAAATACACAGACAAGGAAAGAATCCTGAAAGCAGGAAGGGAAGGGGGTAGTCTTTAACCTACAAGGGAAGACCAATCAGGTTCATAGCAGATCTGTACACAGAAACCTGGCTGGGCAGAAGAGAGTGACAGGATATATTCAGTGTGCTAAACGGGAAAAATATGCAGCCAACAATACTTTCTCCAGCAAGACTGTCATTCAGAATAGAGAGATAAAGAATTTCTCAGACAAAAATTAAAGGAGTTCAGACCACTAAACCAGCCCCACAAGAAATATTAAGGGAGATTCTGAGTAAGGAAAAAAAGAAAAGCAACAGAAACTAGAAAGGACCAGAGAACATCAGAAGAAACACCAACTCTACAGGTTAACACAATGACTAAACTTACTATATGCTGCCTATAAAAGACTCATTTTAGACCTAAAGACAACTTCAGATTGTAAGTGAGGAGATGGAAAACTATCTATCATGCTAAAGAACATCAAAAGAAAGCCAGAGTAGTCATATTCATATCAGACAAACTATATTTCTTAAGATTTTGTTTATTTATTCATGAGAGACACAGAAAGAGAGAGAAGCAGATACCCAGGCCAGAGGGAGAAGCAGGCTCCATGCAGGGAGCACGATGTGGGACTCGATCCCGGAACCCTGGGATCATGCCCTGAGCCAAAGGCAGACACTCAACTGCTGAGCCACCTAGGCATCCCAACAAACTATATTTTAAAACAAAGACTATAATAAGAGATGAAGAGCATTATATCATAACTAAGTGGTCTATCCATCCAAGGAGATCTAACTATTGTAAATATTTATGTCCCCAACTTGGGAGCACCTACCTATATAAATCAACAAATATAAAGAAACTCATGGATAATAATACAATAATAGTAGGGGACTTTAACATCCAACTTACAGCAGTAGACAGATATCTTAGCAGAAAATCAACAAGGAAACTGGCTGTGAATGACAAACTGGACAAGATGGACTTAACAGATATATTCAGAACATTTTATCCTAAAGCAGTAGAATACACATTCTTCTTGAGTGCACTCAGAACACAGGAACATTCTTCAGAATAGATCACATACTGGGTCACAAATCAGCTGCCAACAAGTACAAAAAAAAAAAAATCAAGATCATACCATGCATATTCTCAGGCCACAATGCTATGAAACTTGGAAGTCAACCACAAGAAAAAATTTGGAAAGACCACAAATACCTGGAGGTTAAAGAACATCTACTGAAGAATCAATTGACTAACCAGGAAATTAAAGAAGAAATTAAAAAGTACATGGAAGCAAATAAAAATGAATACATGACAGTCCAAAACCTTTGGGCTGCAAAGGCAGTCCTAAGAGGGAAGTATATTGCAATCCAGGCCTACCTCAAGAAATGAGAAACGTCTCCAATACACAACCTAACCTTATACCTAAAGAAGCTAGAAAAGGAACAGCAAATAAAGCCTAAAGCCAGCAAAAGAAGGGAAATAATAAAGATTAGAGCAGAAGTAAATGACATAGAGAAAACATCAACACAAAAGCCAGAACACATCAACAAAACTAAGAGCTGGTTCTTCAAAAGAATTAATAAAATTGATAAACCCCTAGCCACACTTACAAAAAGAAAAGAGAAAGGACCCAAAGAGATAAAATCATGAATGAAAGAGAAGAGATCAAAAAAAAAAATAAAATAAAATAAATAAATATAAATAAATAAAATAAACAAACAAATAAATAAATAAAGAGAAGAGATCAAAACCAACACTACAGAAATATGAACAATTATAAGAAAATACTATGAAAATCATATGCCAACAAACTGGGCAATCTGGAAAAAAATGGACACATTCTTAGAAACTTAAAAACTACAAAAACTGAAAAAGGAAGCAATAGAAAATTTGGACAGACTCATAACCAGCAAAGAAATTGAATCAGTAATCAAAAATCTCCCAACAAACAAAATTCTTAAGCCCAGGGGAATTCTACCAGACATTTAAAGAAGAGTTAATATCTATTCATATCTCAGGGATTCCCCCAATCCTACAATTTGTATGGAACTACAAAAGACTCTGAATGCCCAAAGCAATCCTGAAAAAGAAAAACAAAACTGGAGGCATCATAATTCTGGACTTCAGGCTATATTACAAAGTCATCAAGAGCATATGGTATTGGCACAAAAACAGACACCTAGATCAATGGTACAGAATAAAGAACCCAAAAATGGACCCAAAACTATCTGGTCAACTAATCTTCAACAAAGCAGGAAAGAATATCCAATGGAAAAAAAACTCTCTTCAACAAATGGTGTTGGGAAAACTAGAAAGCAACATGCAAAAGAATGAAACTGGACTACTTTCTTATGCAATACACAAAAATAAATTAAAAATGGATGAAAGACGTAAAATGTGAGACAGGAAACCATCAAAATCCTAGAGAACATAGGCAGCAACCTCTTTGACCTTGGCCATAGCAACTTCTTACTAGATACATCACTGGAGGCAAGAGAAACAAAAACAAAAGTGAACTTTGGGACTTCATTAAAACTTCTGCAAAGCAAAGCAAACAATTAACAAAACTAAAAAAAAAAAAAGCCCATAGAATGGGAGAAAACATTTGCAAATGACATATCTGATAAAGGGTTAGTATCTAAAATCTATGAAGAACTTATCAAACTCAATACCCAAAAAACAAATAATCCAGTTAAGAAATGGGCAAAAGACATGAATTAACATTTTTCCAAAAAAGACAGGTGGATGGCTAACAGACACATGAAAAGATGCTCAATATCACTCATCATCAGGGAAATACAAATCAAAACCATGACGAGATACTACTTCAAACCTGTCAGAATGGCTAAAATTAACAACACAAACAACAGGTGTTGGCAAAGATGTGGAGAAAGGAGAAACTTCTTACCTTCCTGGTGGGAATGTAAACTAGTACAATCACTCTGGAAAACAGTATGGAAGTTCCTCAAAAAGTTAAAAATAGAACTACCCTACAATCTAGCAATTGCACTATGAGGTATTTACCGAAAGGATACAGAAATACAGATTTGAAGAGGTACATGCACCCCAAAGTTTATAGCAGCACTATCAACAATAGCCAAACTATGGTGAGACCCTAAATGTCCATTGACTGATGAATGGATAAAGAAGATGTGGTTTATATATAGAATGGAATATTACTCAACCATCAAAAAGAATGAAATCTTGCCATCTGCAATGATGTGGATGGAGCTAGATGAGTTATGCTAAGTGAAATAAGTCAGTCAGACAGATAAATACTGTATGATATCATTCATGTGGAATTTAAGAAACAAAACAGATGAACATATGGGAAGAGAGGAAAAAAGGAGAGAGGGTAACAAGTCATAAGAGACTCTTAACAATAGAGAACAAACTGAGCATTGCTGGAAGGGAGGTGGGCAGGGGAGAGGCTAAATGGATAATAGGTATTAAAGAGGGCAGTTGTGATGAGCACTGGGTATTATACATAAGTGATGAATCACTAAATTCTACTTCTAAAACCAACATTATGCTATATGTTAACTAACTAGAATTTAAGTAAAAACTTTTTTAAAAGATGCAATTGATGTGTATACACACACATACACATACACAGTGGAATATTACTCATCCATATAAAAGAATGAAATCTTGCCATTTGCAACAATATGGATGGAGCTAGAGTATCATGCTAAGTGAAATATGTCAGTCAGAGAAAAACAAATACCATATGATTTCACACATATGTGGAATTTAAGAAATAAAACAAATGAGCAAAGAGGAAAAAAAAAAAGAGAAGCAAACCAAGAAACAGACTCTTAACTACAGAGAACTGATGGTTACCAGAATGGAGGTGGGTGGTGGGATAGGTGAAATAGGTGATGGGGATTAAGGCATGTACTTGTTTTGGTGAGCATCAGATGTTGTAAGTGTTAAATCACTAAACTATACACCTGAAACTAATATTACACTATATGTTAACAAATTAGAATTTAAATAAAAACTTTAAAAAAAAGATGTGGCATATATACACAATGGAATGTTACTCAGCCATAAAAAAAGAATGATGTCTTGCCATTTGCAATAACATGGATAGACTTGACAACATCATGTTAAATGAAATAAGTCAGAGAAAGAAAGATAAATTCCATATAATTTCACTGATATGTGGAATCTAAAAAACAAAACCAACAAAAAAACAGAAGCAGACTTATAAATAAATACAGAGAATAAAATGGTGGTTGCCAGAAGGGAAAGAGGGAGTGGACAGGCAAAATAGATAAAGGAGATTAAGAGGTACAAACTTCCAGTTATAAAATAATAAGTCACAGAAATGAAAAGTACAGCACAGAGAATATAGTCAGTAACATTATAATAACTTTGTATGGTGGACAGATGGTAACCAATTATTGTGGTATTTCATAATGTATATTATTGTCAAATCACTATGTTGTACACCTGCCAACTATATATGATATATGTCAACTACACTTCAATTAAAAATAAAAAAGCACACAGTGCTAATTTCAAAGGGGAAAGTTATATTATTCACATTGTCAAGAAGCAATGGGAATTTAATAAAGAATTTAAAGGAGAGAAAATGAGTGGGAAAAATTAGAGAGGGTGACGAAACATGAAAGACTCCTAACTCTGGGAAATGAACAAGGTGTAGTGGAAGGGGAGGTGGGGAGGGGATGAGGTGACTGGATGACAGGCACTGAGGGGGGCACTTGACGGGATGAGCACTGAGTGTTACACTGTATGTTGGCAAATCAAACTCCAATAATATATATATTATATACTATATATTATAAACTCCAATAATATATATATACTCCAAACTCCAATAATATATATATTTTTTAAAAAATAAAAATAAAAAACTTTCCAAAAAAATGAAAAATTAAAAAAAAAAGGAATTTTCATGAAATAAAATTTTAAGGCTGTTTCCTGTAATATTTATAAACTTTTTCATCTGTCTTTCACACAACACAAATATATACACAGTAAAACAAACTAAACAAGCACTTATTTTATAGCTATTGAGATTCACCTATTCAAAGACATGTTTTTCATATTCAAAGATATCTGAAATTAGGATTCATTTACAGCCAGTGGTGTGTTGTAGTTTAAGTAGCAGTGTTTTTTCTTCATGATTTTTCTTTTTCAGAGGTACAAAAAATAAATGGTTCATCACACTGTCAATGGCATCTTAGCTTCAATGAAATATTATATTAGTAATCAGCAGTAATATTACTATATGCAAGAGTTTATACTGGCAAGAAGCTAATAATCTAAATAGGGAGACAGGATGTATGCATAAAAACTTAGATGAATAAAAATAAAAAATGTTTCAAAAGTTTAAAATGTCTATTATGCAATATTCTTATGTAAATTTAAAGTGAAAGCAACAAAAACCAAGACCGTTTGTGTTTTATTTTTTACATGGAGACACTTAAACTTAAGAATAATGTAAACTTGGGGATCCATGGGTGGCTCAGCGGTTTGGCGCCTGCCTTTGGCCCAGGGGCGCATCTTGGAGTCCCGGGATTGAGTTCCGTATCAGGCTCCCGGCATGGAGCCTGCTTCTCCCTCTGCCTATGTCTCTGCCTCTCTCTCTCTCTCTCTCTCTGTGTCTATCATAAATAAATAAATCTTTAAAAAAAAGAAAGAATAATGTAAACTTGAAGGGTTTATAGATAGGGATAACAAGGGAATCTGCACTTGAGGTTTTTTTTTTTTTTTTTTTTTGCACTTGAGTTTTAAAAAAAGTTAAATCTCTGTATTTTTTGAGATTTTATTTCTTTGAGAAGGAGAGAATGCTTAAACCCATGAGCTGGGGGAGAAGTGAGGGTGGTGGGGATGGGGAATCTCAGGCAGACTTCCCGCTGAGCCGAACATGGGCTTGATCCAACGACCCTGAGACCATGACCTAAGCCAAAACCAAGAGTGGGATGCTTAACGGAGTAAGCCACCCAGGCCCCCCACATCTCTGTATTTTTAAATATGTTACAAAAAGCATGTATAATCTCAAAGAAATTATTTTAAAGGGGAAAAGTCATTACAGTAAATATTTTTAATGCAGTAGAAAGCTTTGAGAGAGAGACCTATCTCTGGGGAGGGCATGAAGACTTCTCTAAGTAAATATAGACAAATTAAATAAATCCCATGTGAATTGGGAGTAGAGTAACATATTTTTATTTTAGGTAAAAAGAAACGCAAATAGTTTGTCAGAAAAGTGGCAGAATGAATGGGGATTGTGTAGAACAAGAATATCACATGAAGTCTAGAGAGATATGCTTAGATAATCAGCAGCCAGATGATGAAGTAGTTGGTGTGGAAAACACAGCAAAGTTCAGGCATCATCCAGTAAGCAATGGGAAATGATGACAGATTATGCAGGACAGTGACTACTACAGACAGATTTTGGTACTATGAACTGGGAGTGCTTCTGTAACAAATACCTAAAACTGGGTGATGGGCAGAAGTTGGAAGAATTTTGAGATGCATGTTAGAAAAAGCCTAGATTGCATTAAGGAGACTATTGGTAGGTAGAAAGGTACATATTAAAGGTGATTCTGGTGAGCTCTCAGATGGAAATTATGAACATGCTCTAGGAAACTGGATGAAAGGTGATCCTTATTATAAAGTGACAAATAGTTGAATTAGTGCTCTGTGGTAGAACTTGGATATTTAGCTAAGGAGATTTCCAAGCTAAGTGTTGAAGGTACAGCCTGGTTTCTTACTGCTTATTGTAAAATGCAAGAAAAAAAAAGAGAGATAAATTGAAATTGTTAAGCAAAAAGGAATAGAACTTGAAGATCTGGAAAATTCCCAGCCTATCCATATTGCCAAAAAGTGAGAAAGTATGTTCTAGAGAGAACACCAAGAGTGTGTAGCTCAACAATCACTCCATAAAGAGATTACCAATGGCTTTAATCCAGCTTCTCAGTTGAAGTCAGGACTAGAGATGGGATTATACCAGTGGAAGCACTGCCAGTTGGGCCTAAATGGGACAGAGAAAATGGAATGGAATGAAGGAAATATGTTGGACTTCTGAGATTCTATAGGACAAGGCAATAGAGCTCTCTGGCTTTGAACATGCACTACCCTTAAAGAAAAGAGAATGAGGTTCCAGTTCAGGATGGTAACATCTTTGAAAGAAACTCAAAATATAGCTAAGCAATTCCCACACATTGGGTGAAAAAGAAAGAACCTACATTGGAGTGGGTAGGAGAGTCTGAGACACAATCTCACCATACACCTCATGCCCGGCACAACAACCAAAATAAGGAAGGAACCCATAACTCCAAGCTTCTTCCTGAGGAGCAAAGGATTTTAACTTCATACCTGGTATCCCAAATTTTAAGACCTGCGCCTAAGAAACAAGCCCCCAAAAGTTTTGAAAGCCAACAGGCCTTTCATCCATGAGACTCATGAGGCTGTAAGAGAAACAATTCTTCAAGGGCTTGGAAAGATGTACTATTTACCTTCACAGAGCCCAGCAGATGACTGAAATGCACCCTATCTTTCTGTGAAAGAAAACAGTTTGCTTTTTTTCTGTGAAAGAAAACTGAAAGCTTTAGCCTATGGGGCAGGTATTTTACACATGTTTAGAGGCCTACCAGTTACTCTCCAAATGTCAGTGAGGACTTTTGCTAAACTAGACCTCAACAGATCTTTCTTATCGCCCCTTCTTGTGGCATTGACAATGACTGGCACATTCCCACCACCAGGCCAGAAAAATCCTAACAGCAACTGGAATGCCTAGAAGAGCACACCTCACACGTCCCTTTCCATGCCCATGATCACTTACCAACCCCTACCCATGATCACCATCTGCTCTCTTGCACATATCCTCCCAACCTCTCCTTATAAAAATCTAGATGTCAGTATTGCAGGCAGAGAGGTTGGGCTAATGCTTGAGCCTGCCACCTCCCCCAGCTGCTGGCACCCAGAATAAATTTCTCTTTTCCAAACCCTCATCTCTTGAGTTACTGGCTTCTCTTGCAATGACTCTATCCAAGTTTGTTCAGCAACAGTGCTGGCAAACACAGCAAGGAGCTATGCTTTCAATTTATCCATCCTCTTGGGGATTCCCCAGAATGGAGCAGTTGGCTGAGGCAGTGAACCAAGACTTACCATTTATTTCCTGAATTAGTAGCTGTGATAGATTGTTCAGTAACACCAAGACTGTAGAGCCCAGCAGGTACCATCTTCATCTGTTCCCTCTGCTTTCATCAGGGTATCTGCTATCTCCTGGAAAGGAGCTTGGGCACACCTTTTGTGGGTGCCACCAGAGAACACCGGCACTCTGGTGGCCAGTAGGGCTTGCATCGAGGAATCCCACAGAACTGTAACAAATAGAGAAAGACATCTTAAGGAGCTATTCCCTCTCCAGGGCACATCCTTCGGCCCAGGGTGTGATCCTGGAGACCCAGGATTGAGACCCATGTTGGGCTCCCTGAATGGAGCCTGCTTCTCCCTCTGCTTATGTCTCTGCCTCTCTCTCTGTATCTCTCATGAATAGATAAATAAAATCTTAAAAAAAAAAAAAAAAAAAAACTTGGTAGGTTAATGAATAAACTGCTACATCCAGACAACAGAATATCATTCAGCACTAAAAAGAAATGTACTGTCAAGCCATGAAAAGACATGCAGGAAACTTAAATGCACATTTACTAAGTGATCCTTAAAAGGCTACATACAGTATGATTCCAACCATATGACATTGTGGAAAAAACAAAACTATGGAGACAGTAGAAAGATCAGTGATTGCCAGGGGTTAGGGGTGGGGGAGGAGGGAAGAATAGGTGGAGCATAGAGGATATTTTTAGGGAAGTGAAAATACTCTGTATGATACTATAATAATGGATACATGTCTATACACTTGTCTAAACAAGTGTACAACACAGAGTGAACTCTAATGTAAACTATGGATTTTGAGTATATGATATAGCAATGCAGGTTCATCAACTATGTATCACTCTGGTGGGTGATGTTGATAAGAAGGGAAGCTGTGCATGTGTGGGGCAGGGAGAATATATGAAATCTCTGGACCTTCCTCTTAATTTTGCTATGTACCTAAAACTGTTCTAAAATATAAAATCATTTTTAATGCACCTATGATTTTAAAAATGTTTTATTGTGAACGTTTTCAAACATACAAAGGAAAGCAACGAACAAGCACATAATCATCACCTATATTTAATGACTGTTCATATTTAATGACTACTATATGTGATTTATGTATATTCCTGAACTACTTTAAATTAGATATGATGGCATTTCAGCTCTAAATAGTTTGGGTTACCTCTCTAAGGAATGGTACCTAACAAAATGGCACCACACCTAATGTTGCTCGCTCTGCAGCAACACGATCAGGGTCCTGAGGGAAAGGGGATGGGGAAATAAAAGTAAAGAAATGAGGACAGAAGGGACACAGTGGATTATGTCCAAGCAGTGTCAGCTTTATTCAGGGTTCTACAACATTACATAGCATAAGCAAAACAAAGATAAGGAAGTATCTATTCTTAGCATGTTTGTGAAACCCTCCCAGCTTCCCCTTTATCAGCATGCAAGACAGACCCACTGGCGCCAGAAGACCTTGGTTAATAGATAAGCTTGTTGCTCCAGATGTATATACTTCAAAGGAACATTATTATATATGGTTAACAGACCAGCAAGAACAGCACAGACCCCTATTTAAATTTATGACCAGGCCAGAATAGATTTATCTATTGTGTTACGTTGGCAATCACATAAAAGCGAGTTCTGAAAACCATTGCTCAAGCCCTTTCTCAAGCATCAACCAACTATTTACCCTTTGGGCTCCCAAGCCCTTTGAGTGAATGAGGGACGCAAGTCCGAGCCTGGTTTGGTTTAATTACTCTATCTAGTCCGTGGCTGGCCACCCACAACCTAAGAAAATTAACAATAAGTCCTTAACATTATCAAATATCCAGTCTATATTCAACTGTAAGTAATTGTGAACAATTAAATATGATTTATGGCTGTACCAAGGTCTATGGTATATACAAACCATGAATTACTTAGTTATGTATTCATTATAGGATACCAATTTAGGGCAAGATTATTTCAAACACCCTTGCCAGTTCTTAACAGCATCATCTAGGAGTTTTTAACACTTTTGGGGGTTTGATATTGTTTCTTCCCAAAATCACATGTTGAAATCTAATACCCAATATGACAGTATTTGGAGGTGGAGCCTCTGCAAGACAATTAGGCCATGAGTGTAGAGCCCTCATGAATGTGACTGGTGCTTTTATAAGACAACAAAGGGACCAGAGCACTCTCTTTGGGTCACGTGAGGATACAAGAAGCTGCCAGTCTGCAGCCTAGAAAAGGGTCCTTACCAGAACCCAAACATGCTAGCATCCTGAATCTGGCTTCCAGACCCCAGAACTGTATGAAACAATGTTTGTTGCAAAGTGTATGGCATTTTGTTATAGCATACTGAGCTAAGACAGGAGTTATATATCTCTTTAGGGACCTAAGCCAAATTTCGGACCTGTTCCCTAGAGAAATACAGCTAGGCCCCAATATACAACACTGTACATACAACTCACTGAGCATACATTGAGGGCTCAGGGACCTCCAGGAACTTGTCCAGGGAGTCCCCAAACTTCAGGTTAAGAAGATCAGCTCCTTACTTGTGGGCCACACCACACCCTGATGAACAGAGCTGGGAAGGCTGACCCAGAGTTGCACATACATCTTCATTACCTGAACTGTTTCAACTTTAAACTGGACCCTAAAATAAAATAAAATAAAATAAAATAAAATAAAATAAAATAAAATAAAATAAAATAAAATATAAATAAAAATAAATAAAATAATAATAAAATAAATAAAATAAACTGGACCCTTTAGAAATAACAATGAACCTTGTGCTTCATCTCCCATCAACTCCCTGCCCAAACTCCTACCTTGTTGACCGACATCTCTGTGCTAAAGGCTTCAATCACAAACCTTTTAAATTCCTCCTAAAGCAGGCGCCTCCTGTGAGGTATCAGGACTATCTCCCATCTGGCCTTAAAAACTGCTGCCTATGCTATAGGCAATATTAGTGTATTTCATCACATTGAATATAACATTGGTTGAAAAAAAAAGGCATCTCAATTTCAGAAATGTTAAAATGCAAAGAGAATGTGTTGGTCTTAGAGCCTTACAGATTGATAAAATGGTTGGTAAACAGCTCCAACACCAATCACCCTCCAAACTGAACTACTCAAATCCCTCTCCCCATTTCCCTCAATTTTGAAATTAACGGTTAATATCAGATCTACTAGGTGGCTTCCAAGGCCTTGCTTCTTTCCTGACCTATGTCCTTCTGGCTGGTAGTGCCTATGCCTCATAGGCTGATCAATATTCCAGATGACACCACAAGTTGCAAAGCTTTCCAATTTCCTCCGGGGCATGCATTTCTGCACCATTGGAGCTGTGCAGACCACTGAGTTCTTGGGATGTGTGGAATAATTTCCTGAGTAAATACATGAGGAGTGGGGAGGGGAGAGATGAAAAGAGCGGTAAGTGGGCTATTTGAAAGCATATCTTTAGCCCTCTCAACCCCTGCAATAGGAAGAAGGGAAGAATTGCCCAGAGACGCCTGTTAGGATAGCGAACTTTAGGCAAAATATTGAGCATAAGTCATGAAAAACAAGATGGCGTTTTAGGAAAGAAGGAAGACAATTCTTCTGGGCCATGACTTTAAGGCTTAAATGGCGCAAACTTCTTTCCTCAGGCTCTTCTGGTGAGGGGTAGAGTTTTATAGGTCTGGAGAAAGACAAAGGAGACAGAAGACTTGCAGCTTCCGAACACACCTGATTTGAAACTCAGTCTTGCTTCCTTCTCTGTTCATCATACACAAGATTCTTCAGCCCCAAATGCTGGTGTTGAGTCCCTCACAAAACCAAAGAGCCTAACTAACATCACTGTCAAAACGGCTACATTTTCCCACAGAACTTGCCTTAGGCTCTGGGAGACTGAGTTCACAACTTTCCTGAACCGGGGTGTGGGGGCGCACTGTGCCCCGCCACCTAGGGCGCCGCGGAGAGAAGCAGCACCGACCGCCCTCGCGGGAATCCCAGAGAAACACGCATCCTCTTCCCACCCTAAGGGAGACGACGCACGGACGCTGCCGCGCGCGTCACAGACCCAATCCGGCCCTGGTGGACTCTGGGAAATGTAGTTTGGGGGAAGGGGAAGATTGGAAACGTACGGCGCGAAGGACCCTGGGGCTCCTAGTTCAGGAGGAGAAGCAGGTGCTCCAAGTGTTCTAACTCGCGCGGGTGGTGGGCAGGGAGAGCCCCAGAGCCAAATCCCTCTGCTTCCGGCTCCAACCTGCCGAGCTAGGGCTGGGACCTCAAACCGGGTCTTTGCACAAGAGAAAGAGGACGACAGGCAGGAGAGGGAAGAGATGAGGGGCACCGAAGTCAGAGGTGGAAAGAAACCAGACCCAAAAGGGTGGAAGAGGAACAGATCTATGGACCCCTGCCCACCAGCGCAACCCAGAGGTGCTGTTGTCAGGAAGCCCGGGGGGAGAGGGGAGAGGGGGGGGGAGGAGCCTCCTCTTGGGAGAGGGGCGCTCTAGTGATTGTCGTTCAAAGGTACTACTAGTAAGCCGAGGAGCCTGCGGTTCACATTAATTTTGGAAGCCCCTTGCCTTATAACCTAGCCCAGAGACACGGAGATAACCTTTGAGAGGCTCAGTTTTCCTGGTTCATCTCTGACCAGACAGAGTAGGAAAAAGATCCGTGAGAGCTGCGGAAACAATGAAAAGTGTCTGTCTTGGGAGAGCCAGAACCCCGGTCTCCCAGCTAGAAAAGGAACCGTTAAGGAAACACACTATGCCAGGGCAACCCGTGATGCAGGTACAGTCTTTTATGGGTGCTGGGCTCCTGGGGGGTTGTGAACGGGGGCATCCTGGAGACTTCCACCACTGAGGTTGACCAAGCTTTACCCCAGGTGTCACCTATAGCAAGGCACCTTCCTATGGCCAACACCCACCATATGCCCAATTTTTCTGCAAGAATCCGAAAAAGCTACATACCTGGATGGGTAGGAGAGAAAGGATATCCCCTTTGGTTACACTGAAGAGGAGCTAGCTAGCAAAAAGGACAAGAAATGGTCCAAGTCATGGCAATTCCCAACCTTCATCATGGCACAAACAGAAAATGGTAATATTTGTATGGCACAATGGGGTCATATAAGTTAGGGTGTAGATTAAGCTGATTAATAATAAAGATCCCCAAACACAGTGATCTAAATATCATATATTTATTTCTCCCTCATGTGAGAGTATATATAGGTAGGAGCAGTCCAAGACTGGTGGAATAGCTCTGCTTTCCTGAACAAGCAATTTCCATCTTTGGGGCAAAAGAGGATGTTATAGTTCTCAATATCTCCAACCCTGTAGGTCAGAAAAAGCAAGCACAGAAATAACAATCACTCCCTTTTGTTTACATCTCATTGGTCAAGTAAATTGGACTTGATAAAAATTAATTACTTTGTGCATTAAAGGACATTATCAAGAAAATGAAAAGATAACCTATAGAATGGCAGAAAATCTTTGCAAATTTCGTATACAATACAGTCTAGTATCTAATATATATAAAGAACTCTTTAAGACTCAACAACAAAAAGATAAACAGCCCAGTCAATTTGGGCAAGGACTTGAATAGCCATTTCTCCAAAACAGATAGTCAAATGGCCAACAAATATAGGAAAAGATTCATTAGTCATTAAGGAAATGCAAATCAAAACCACATGAGGTACCACTTCACATCTATTAGGATGGCTTAATTTAAAAAAGGAAAAAACTAAAAATTTTTAAAAAGGAAAGTAAGCATTATTGAGAGTGTGGAGAAGCTGGAAACCTTACACAGTATTGCTGGGAATCTAAAATGCTTCAGCTACTGTAGAAAACAGTTAGCAATTCCTCAAAAAGTTAAGAACAAAATAACCATATGACTCAATGATTCTCCTAGGCATATGGCCCAAAGAACTGAAAGAGGGACAGGTACATGCATGTTCATAGCAGCACTACTATGCTACTTAAAGTAGCCTAAAGGTGTAACTATCCCAAATCTCCACCAACATATTAACAGATAAACAAAATGTGGTATTTACATACAGGGGAATATTATTCAACCAGAAAAAGGAATGAAGTACAAATAATGCTTACACGAGTGAACCATTATGCTAAAGAAACCAAATACAAAAGATCATATATGGTTCCATCTATATAGAATATCCAAAATAGATAAATCGATAGAGATAGAACGCAGTTTAGTGGTTGACAGGGTATGAGGAGAGAAGAGAATGGGGAGAAACTGCTGAATGGGTAAGGAATTTTACTTTGGAATGATAGAAATGTTTTGGGTCTAGAGAGAAATGGTGGTTGCACAACATTGTAAATGTACTAAATGCTACCAAATGTCCACTTAAAAATGGCTAATTTCATATTATGTGAATTTTGCCTCAGTAAATTATTCTTAAAATGTGAATGTTCTAAACACCCCAATTAAACAGCAGAGAGTTTCAGACTGAATTTTAAAAACAATTTTTAAAAACTATATGCTGCCAATGAAAAACCTAGTAAATAGACACAGTGATGCCTGGTTGGCTTAGTCAGTAGAGCATGTGACTCTTGGTCTTGGGTTGTAAATTCAAGCACCATGTTGGGTGTAGAGCCTACTTGAAAAAAGAAACAAATGGAAAGACACAAATAAGTCTAAAGTAAAAAAGATGGGGAAAGATAATTAGTATTAACTAATTAAAAGAAAGCTAAAGTGGGTATATTAATATCAGACAAAATAGATTTGGGAGCAAAAATATTACCAGAGACAAAGTAGGTTGTTTTATAATGATAAAAGGATCAATTAAAAGTACATAACATCAACAAAAACAAATGAATAAACAAACAAAAAGCAGAATCAGACTCACAAATACAGAGAATTAATGGTTACCAGAGGAGAAGGGGGGAGAGGAAAAATAGGTGAAGGGGAGTGAGAAAGATACAGGCTTCCAGGTTGGAATGAATAAATCACAAGAATAAAAGACACAGCAGGGCAGCCCCGGTAGCCCAGAGGTTTAGTGCCACCTTCGGCCTGGGGTGTGATCCTGGGGACCTGGGATCAAGTGCCATGTCGGGCTCCCTGCATGGAGCCTGCCTCTCCCTCTGCCTGTGTCTCTGCCTGTCTCTCTCTCTCTCTGTGTCTATCATGAATAAATAAATTAAAATTTTAAAAATAGACACAGCATAAGGAATATAGTCAATGACACTGCAATGTATGGAGACAGATGGTAGCTACACTTGTGGTGAATGCAAAAACCTGTTGAATATAATGTATAAACCTGTTGACTCACTATGTTTATACACCCGAAACTAACGTAACATTATATGTCAACAATATCTCCTGGAAAAAAAAATGAAAACAACCAACCAACTAACCAAACACACACATACCACACACACAGAGAAAAAAAAAATTTTTTTAAAGAAGTATATTGGGGTGCCTGCCTGGATCAGTCAGTGAAGCATGCAACTCTTGATCTTGGAGTCATGAGTTTAAGCTCCATGTCAGGCCTAGAGCCTACTTTAAAAATTAAAAAAAGAAGTGTATTAGAAAGAACTGCCAGATGTTATCAAAATTTTGGTTTCTATTTAGATAATCCTGTAGAGTTTCTCTTTTAATTTCTGTTTACAAGCTCCCTATTATTATGAATCATATTGCTAAGTGTTGACAAATTCCAGATATTGATTGACCTAGGCTTGAATTTTTATAGTAAACCCTATTTGATCATAATAGAGAGGTGATAGATAGATAGATAGATAGATAGATAGATAGATAGATAGATAGATGATAGATAGATAGCAATGTAATTAAGAAAGAAAAAACAGTATGTAACAATCCCAAATATTTGCATTTCCTGCAAGAGCTTCAAGACACATAAAGTAAAAACTGCTAGAACTAAAAAAAAGAAATAGACAAATCCACAATTATACCTAGCAATGTCAAAACAATTAGAGATGGTAGACTTGACAAACAAATTAATGCAACAGAATAGGAAATACATGAATGTACCCAAGTACATGTGGTAATTCAGTATATGCTAAAGGTAACATTTCAACTAAGTAGGAAAAGATGGATTATTTGTAAATGGTGCAAGAAATGGAGTATAACATTGGGGCAAAAGTAGATTCTTACACAAAAAATTTTAATGTAAAAAAATGAAAACAAAAAAATGAAAAAGTAATAGGAGAAATCATCGGGACATTTAAAAATTATCTCAAGATGCAGAGGGCCTTTTTAACATGAATCAAAATTCAGAAGGCTTAAAAGAAAATACTCATAAATTAGGATAACATAAAAATCATTTTGCATGGCAAAAGAGAACCCTAAACAAATCAAAAAAAAGTTGTGAAAAAAATTTGTGAATCATAAGGTGATTTCCTTAACATATAAGTAAAAAGTACATCCAATTGAATATTGAGCAAAAGATAGAGTTCACAGAAAAGAAACCCAAAGTCACTCACAATAAGAAAAAAGCAAATTAAAACTACTCTGGGTTATCATTTTCCACCTATCAGATTGATAAAGATCCACTAGATTGATAGCTTGACCTCAGTGACTTGAAATTTACACTCAAAAAGTTCAGAAAACAGGGATCCCTGGGTGGTGCAGTGGTTTGGCGCCTGCCTTTGGCCCAGGGCGCAATCCTGGAGACCCGGGATCGAATCCCACATCGGGCTCCCGGTGCATGGAGCCTGCTTCTCCCTCTGCCTGTGTCTCTGCCTCTCTCTCTCTCTCTCTGTGACTATCATAAATATATAAAAAAATATTTAAAAAAGAAAAGTTCAGAAAACATACTTTTTTAATATACCTTAACAGTTATAAAAATTGATTATATATGAGGCTATAAAGGAAGCTTCATTCAATTCTAGAGAAGCAATATAAATGTCTGACTATAATGTAATAGCATCAGAAACATATAACAAAAAGCCAAGACTTCTGAGTTAAGGAGAAACACCTAGGACTTGCCTATGGTTTTACCATGGCTTGCTTGTCCTGAATTGCAATTCTCTATTATTCCCAAATAAACCTAGTTTTGCTGTTAAAAAAGGAAAAAAAAAAACACACCTAAAGTTACAAGACATGGAAATGAATAACAATGAAACCACTAACTGGCAAAATTGTAGGACACAACTTACATATTAGAGGGAAACATGCAGCTTCGAATATATTTAAGAAAAACAAAAAACTAAATTGTCAACTCAAAATGTAGGGACAGAGCACACTCAAAGAATTAAATTATAAAGAATAAAACACAGAAATCATTACAGAATTAAGAGAGATAAAAGGATAGCAAAATCAAAAGACAGGTTTTAAAGATCAATGATCAATTAGCTATATAAACCTCTGTCAAGGCTGATAAAGTACAAAGATGCAAATAAGAAAATGAGTAAAACCAAATGAAGTTAGAATAATAAAAGAATCTTATGAATGACTATTTGCAATTTAACAACCTAGACAAATGAACATATTTCTTTAAAAACACCCCACAAAATTAGCATAAGAAACAGAAAATTTTAATAAAACCCAATAAGTTGAAATGGTATAGAAACATATCCTCAAGAAACAATGCCTAGGGATCCCTGGGTGGCGCAGCGGTTTGGCGCCTGCCTTTGGCCCAGGGCACGATCCTGGAGACCCGGGATCGAATCCCACGTCGGGCTCCCGGTGCATGGAGCCTGCTTCTCCCTCTGCCTGTGTCTCTGCCTCTCTCTCTCTCTGTGACTATCATAAATAAATAAAAATTAAAAAAAAAAAGAAACAATGCCTAAAGCCTAGATGGATTCACAAGTAAATTTTTTTTTAAGATTTTATTTATTTATTCATGAGACACACAGAGAGAGAGGCAGAGAGACATAGGAAGGGGGGGCAGAATCCCTGGGTGGCTCAGTGGTTTGGCACCTGAAACTAGAGAGCAGAGAGCCCGATGCCAGACTCGATCCCAGGATCATGCCCGGAGCCAAAGGCAGACGGTCCATTGCTGTGCCACCCAGGCATCCCCACAAGTAAATTTTAACCAAACTTTTATGAATTGATTGATGACAATTTGAGGAGACAAACAAGGTAAGAAAAAAAAAACTTGATAGAGTCCAAATGACTGAGAAGTATATGGAGATATGCTCTAACTCACTAGTAGTCTATAATAACAATACAAACCAAAAAAATCCAAGGAAGATAATATCAGGTGTTTACCAGCACATAGAAAGAGGTTCTGCTGGTGCGAATGTAAACAGATGCAGCCACTCTAGAAAGTAAACTGGTTGTACCTAGTAAAATTGTGCAAAAACACAAGTGCAATATTCCAGGGTAAGGTTTTTTTTTTAAGATTTTATTTATTTATTCATGAGAGAGAGAGAGAGAGGCAGAGACACAGGCAGAGGGAGAAGCAGGCTCCATGCAGGGAGCCCGATGTGGGACTCCAGGACTCCAGGATCACAACCTGGGCTGAATCCAGGCACTAAACTGCTGAGCCACCCAGGCTGCCTTCCAGGGTAAGTTTTCTAATCTAGTTCTGGTCTGCAAGGGGATACATACTAGGATGCTCTTTGTGACAGCCAGGAGTTGTATCCATCATTTCAGACAAAAAAATAAATAATACATAGTAAATATATACTATTAATTACTATGCAAGTGTTAGAAGTGATGAATAACCTTAGGTGACTGCACAGAGGAACAAGATAGATCTAAAAACCATGTAGACTAAATGGATGTCAAAACAAAGCCAGGGTAGCATTACATATATCAAACAAAATGAACTTTAATACAATGACTAGGGATGCCTGGGTGGCTCAGCGGTTTAGCACCTGCCTTCGTCCCAGGGTGTGATCCTGAGGTCCGAGATCGAGTCCCACATTGAGCTCCCCGTGTGGAGCCTACTTTTCTCTTGCCTTTGTCTCTGCCTATCTCTCTCTGTCTCTCATGAATAAATAAATAAAATCTTTTAAAAATAAAAAAAGACTATATGTAACAAGAGAAAAGGACACTATGTAATCATAAAGGGGACAATCCAACCAGAAGATATAACAATTGTAAATATTTATGCACCTAACATGGGAGCACCCAAATACATAAAATAACAAACATAAGGGAAATAATTGATAGTGTAATACAATAATAGTAGAGGACTTTAACATCCCACTTACACTGAACAGATCATCCAAACAGAAAAATCAAAAAGGAAATAGTGGCTCTGAATGACACATGGGACCCGATGGAGTTAACAGATATATTCAGAACATCTCATCCTAAAACAGCAGAATACACATTCTTTTCTTTTTCTCTTAAAGATTTTATTTATTTGACACAGAGAGAACAGAATCAGGGGAGCAGTAAGCATAGGGATAGGTAGATGCAGGTCTCCTGCTGAGTGGGGAGCCTAACATGGGCCTCAGTCCTACGACTCTGGGATCATGACTGAGCTGAAGGCAGATGCTTAACCAACTGAGCCACCCAGACATCCCTACACATTCTTTTCACATGCACATAGAATATTCTCCAGAATAGATTATATGTTAGGCCACAAAACATTCTCAAAAAATTCAAAAACACTGAAGTCATACCATGTGTCTTTTCTGATCACATCGCTATGAAACTTGAAATCAACCACAAGAAAAAAATGTGGAAATAGCACAAATTCATGGAAGCTAAATAACATACTACTAAACAATAAATGAGTCAACCAAGAAGTCAAAAAATAAATCAAAAATTACATTGCAACAAATGAAAATGAAAATACAATGGTCCAAAACATTTCAGGTTCAGCAAAAGTGGTTCTAAGTTGAAGTTTATAGCAATATAGGTCTACCTCAAGAAGCAAGAAAAATCTCAAACAACCTAATCTTACACTAAAAGACCTAGAAAAGAAAAACAAACCCAACCCTAGCAGAAGGAAGAAAATAAAGATTAAAGCAGAAGTAAATGATATAGAAATTTAAAAAAACAATAGAATAGGGCAGCCTGGGTGGCTCAGCAGTTTGGCACTGGCTTCAGCTCAGGGTCTGATCCTGGAGACCCAGGATCGAGTCCCACGCTGGGCCCGCTGCATGGAGCCTGCTTCTTCCTCTGCCTGTGTCTCTGCCTCTCTCTCTCTCTCTGTCTCTCTCTCTCTCTCTCTCTGTCTCTCATGAATAAATAAATAAAATCTTAAAAAAAAATAGATCAATGAAACCAGGAGCTGGATCTTTGAAAAGATCAACAAAATTGATTAAACCTCTAGCCAGACTCATCAAGGGTGGGGGGGAGGAAGGGATGAAAATAAACAAAATCACTAATGAAAGAGGAGAAATAACAACCAACCCTACAGAAAACACAAGCAACTTGTAAGAGAATATTATGAAAAATGATATGCCAACAAATTGGGCAACCTAGAAGAAATGGATAAAGTCCTAGAAACATCTAATGTACCAAAACTGAAGCAGGAAGAAGTTGAAATTTTTTTTAAGATTTTATTTATTTATTCATGAGAGACAGAGAGAAAGAGGCAGGGACACATGAAAATGTGAAAATGAAAATCCCACAGTAAACATCATACTCAATGGGGGGGAAATTTAGAGCTTTTCCCCTAAGGACAAGAACAAGACAAGATTATCCTCTCTCACCACTTTTATTCAACATAGTACTAGAAGTCCTAGCCATAGAAATCAGACAACAAAAAGGAATAAAAAGTACCCAAGCTGGTAAGGAAGAAGTCAAACATTCACTATTTGCAGATAACAAGATATTACATATAGAAAACTCTAATAAATGTATCAAAAATAAACTACTAAAACTGATAAATGAATTTAGGAAAGTCACAGAATACAAAATCAATGTATAATTGATTTTGTAATCAATTTCCCAGTAATTTCTGGGGAACCCGGTGGCTCAGTTGGTTGAGCATCTGACTTTTCATTTCAGCTCAGGTAATGATCTCAGGGCCATGAGATCAAACCCTGCACCAGGCTCCACATTCAGCATAGAGTCTGCTTGAGTTTCTCTCCATCTGCCCTTCCCCTACTCATACTCTCTCTCTCAAATATGTAACCTTTTTTAAAAAAAAGAAATCTGTTGCATTTCTATACACTAATAACAAAGCAGCAGCAGGAGAAATTAAGTAAACAATTCCATTTACAATTACACCAAAAATAATAAAATATCTAGAAATAAACTTAACCAAAGAGGTTAAAGACCTGTACTCTGAAAACTATAAAACACTGATGAAAGAAATTCAAGATGACACAAAGAAATGGAAAGATATTCCATGCTCATGGATTGGAAGAACAAATATTGTTAAAATGTCTATACTACCCAAAGCAATCTACAGATTTAACACAATCCCTATCAAAATATTCACATTTTTCACAGAGCTAGAAGAAACAATCCTAAAATGTGTATAGAACCAAAAAAGACCCTGAACAGCCAAAGCAATCCTGAAAAAGAACAAAGCTAGACATACCACAATTCCAGACTCTGAGTTATATTACAAAGGTGTAGTACACCACAGTATGGTACTGTCATAAAAACAGATATATAGATCAACAGAATTGAATAGAAAACCCAGAAATAAACCCACAATTATATGGTCAATCTTCAACAATGGAGGCAAGAATATGCAATGGGGAAAGGTCTCTGCAACAAATGGTGTTAGGAAAACTGGACAGCTAATAGAAAAGAATGAAAATGGACCACCTTCTTACACCATACACAAAAATAAAACTCAAAATGGATTAAAGACCTAAATGCAAGACTTGAAACTGAAACAATAAAAATCCTATAAGAGAGCACAAGCAGCAATTTCCCTGACATCAGCCATAGCATGTTTCTAGATGTGTCTCCTGAAGCAAGGGAAATAAAAGCAAAGATAAACTATCGGGACTACATCAAAATAAAAAGCTTCTGCACAGGAAAAAAATCTACAAAACTGAAAAGCAATCAACTGAGTGGGAGAAGATAAGGAAAGCCTGGCTGCCTCAGTTGATAGAGTATGTGACTCTTGATCTCAGGGTTACGAGTTCAAGCCCCACATTGAGCATGGCACTACTTAAAGTTAAAAAACAAACTGGGAGGGATCCCTGGGTGGCGCAGTGGTTTGGCACCTGCCTTTGGCCCAGGGCGCGATCCTGGAGACCCGGGATCAAATCCCACGTCAGGCTCCCGGTGCATGGGGCCTGCTTCTCCCTCTGGCTGTGTCTCTGCCTCTCTCTCTCTCTCTCTCTCTCTCTCTCTGTGAGACTATCATAAATAAATAAAAATTGAAAAAAAAAAACAAACTGGGAGAAGATATTTGCAAATGACTATCCAATTAAGGATTAGTATCCAAAATATATAAAGAATTAATACAACTCAACACCCAAAAGACAAATAATATAATTAAAAATGGGCAGAAGACATGAACAGACATTTCTCCAAAGATATGCAGATGGCCAAAAGACACATGAAAAGATATTCAACACTACTCATCACCAGGGAAATGCATATCAAAACACCAATAAGGGACGGTTGGGTGGCTCAGTCGGTTAAGCATCTGCCTTCAGCTGAAGTCATGATCCTGGGACCCTGGGATCAAGCCCTGCTCAGTGGGGAGTCTACTTCTCCCTCTGCCCCTCTCCTCCAGTCATGCTCTCACACTCTCTCTCAAAAAAAATAAAATTTCTAAAAAGATTTTAGAAAACCACAAAAGACCAATGAGGTATCACCTCACACCTGTCAAAATGGCTAAAATAAATAACACAAAAATAAGTGTAGGCAAGGATGTGGAGAAAAAGACGCCTTCATGCACTGTTGGTGGGAACATAAACTGGTACAGCCACTGGGAAAACAATGTGGAGATTCTCCAAAAAATTAAAAATAGAACTATCCCTATGATCCAGTAATCACACTACTAGGTATTTACCCCTGAAATACAAAAACACTAATTCAGAGGGATACATGCACCCCTATGATTATTGCAGCACTATTTAAAATAGCCAAAATATGGAACCAGTCCAAGTGTCCATTGATAGATGAATGGATAAAAATGTGGTATTTTGGTATTTAGAATATTATTCAGCCATAAAATTAGTGAAATATTGCCATTTGCAAAAACACGAACAGAGCTAGGGAGTATAATGCTAACCGAAGTAAGTCAATCAGAGAGATAAATACTATATGGTTTCACTCCTAAGTAGAAATTAAGAAACAGAACAAATGAGCCAAGGAAAAAGAGAGAGAGACAAACCAAGAGCCAGACTCTTAACTATATAGAAGAAACTGATGATTACCAGAGGGGAGGTGGGGGATGGAGAATGGGTGAAATAGGTGATGGGTATTAAAGAGTATATTTAATCATGATGAGCACTGAGTAATGTATAGCATTGTTGAATCACTGTATTGAGCATCTGAAACTAATTAATACTGCATGTTAACTATACTGGAATTAAAGTGAAAAACCTTAAAACATACACACACGAATAAAAAGTGCTAAGTAGGAAAAATGGCACTTTTATAGCATAATATCACTGATATATATTTCAAACATACAACATATGACTGATTTTATGAGATATATATACATTAAAGGATGCATACCTGTGTGCATGCCTATGGGGAAGAACAGAAATTGGGAATTATTTGGTGAAAAATAAACTAATAAATGAGTGTTGGACTAAACAATGTTGATTACATACTATTAACTGAAGTCCAAAAATATAAATGGAGATTTAAAAAACCAAAAGCCAGGGGTGGCCCGGGTGACTCAGCGGTTTGGCGCTGCCTTCAGCCCAGGGCCTGATCCTGGAGACCCGGGATTGAGTCCCACATCGGGCTTCCTGCATGGAGCCTGCTTCTTCCTCTGCCTGTGTCTCTGCCTCTCTCTCTCTCTCTCTCTCTCTCTCTCTCTGCCTGTCTCTCATTAATAAATAAATAAAATCTAAATAAACAAAACCAAAAGCCATATCTTCTGATCTCTTTTGTAATAGAAGGCAGAGTCCTAACAGCCTCAAATGTCCAGACAGAGGAAGCTCTGAGACTCTGAAGCTGCAAATTCACAGGGGCTGAATTTACAATTCTGTCTTACATGAGCAGCTGGCTTTCGGGCAGGCAATTCATTTCCTGCTTGATTTCATGATTAAAAAATGCCACATTAGAAGTTATATATATTACATTCTGTTAAGTAATCCTTATGAAAACAAAAAGGCTGGAATTATTACTTCAGCTTTATAGTTTTATAGATAACTAAGCTTGAAAGAAGTATAATCACTTTTCAGTTTCTCCTAAGGGTTGACATCCATATGAAGGTCTAATTCCAACACCTCTACTTGTGCCAATAATCAAAATAACAGATACTTTCACTACTCTTTCTGGAAGACTATGTGATGAATTACCATGCAAATGCCTTTAAGAAAGCTGACAAGGAAGATGAGTCATTTCCATGTCTCTAAAGTATCCTCACCTCATGACTTCAAGGTATCTGCTTTTCTCTACCACATTAAGACATATCATTGTCTCTCTGTCTTGAGCTTTGTGGACAAAGTAGAAAATCTTAGTAGGGTACAGCAAATTAATATGATAATTAAGAACTCAAAATCAATGTGAAATCATAATGAAAAAAGGAAACATTTTTTCAAGGTGTCTCTAAAAGGAGCCCAATCATAATGGCAGCAATTTTGCCCAAAATTCATCCAAAGTCCTAGCACCCAAATATAGTAACTACTAAAAGGGCACAGAACTCTGTGAGAAACTTATTTATATATTACACAAAGCTTAAAGCTTTGTATTGTGTTTGCTCAGAAAGAGATATAAAAAACTTTTTAAAAGGAAGAAAATCTGGGGAATGCCTGGATGGCTCAATGGTTGAGCGTCTGCCTTCAGCTCAGGGCATGATCCTGGAGTCCTAGGATCAAGTCCCACATCAGGCTCCCTGCATGGAGCCTGCTTCTCCCTCTGCCTGTGTAGTCTGCCTCTCTCTCTCTCTTTCTCTCTGTGTGTGTGTGTGTGTGTGTGTGTGTGTGTGTCTCATGAAAAAATAAAATCTTAAAAAAAAAAAAGGAAGAAAATCTTCTGTAGGTAAAAAGAACACCTGGAATCATAATACATCTTTAGAAGCTCAGCAGCATTTCCTTCTGACTCATTTACATCAGTTGAGGGAATTTTAAATTATCATTATTTTTCAACTAGCTATTTTGAACTTATTAAAATAGTGTTTCGAAAATCCTGAAACAACTTTGTTTTATAAACAGTAATTAATATATGGTTCTTATTAGTGTGAGCTTAATATATACCTACCAAAGTAAACTACCATGGAGTTGGGCAGTCTTTTTCTTCTTGGGTAACAGGAATGTTAGAAAACAAAAAATACAGTGTAAATGGGAAAATCCAATCTTACTTAGACTCTTTGTTAGGCTAGCAAGATCTTTAACTGAGAGAAATAATTTTTTATTAAGAGGGAAACTTCTATTTCTGGTTTCATATCCCCTTTTTAATACATATGCTCGTTTTTTTTTTCTCCCTAAATTCCTTACAAGGTAGCTAACTTCATAGCTTTGGGCAAGAAACACTGAGGATTGGTCTGGAACATCCTATATTGCCAGGAAGTAAAGATGCTTACAAAGATCAATGCAGTGATGAAGGGAGCAAAGAGTCAGCCTAAATTGGCCCCCAGTGGCTCATTCTGACAATTTGAGCATCACAAATAATTCCATTATAATTAATTGAAATGTGTTAAGATTGTAAAAAGGCCATGAATTCATGAAACTAAAAAGAAAAATGTTAAAATGAAATACACAGAATAAATGATACATGTAAGAATGAACTTAGTTCAAAATGTAATATGTACATGTATGAATTACACACATATGTATATATAAAAATATTTAATATACACATACACACATAGATATGTAACATTCATATACATGGATTACCTTTCCAATAGGCATAAAATGTGTGTGTGTATATACATAGTATAGTTAAATTTCTTACCTTTCCCAGGTCTTTAATCTCTTTAATCAAAAGTCAACTTCAAAAGAGGCTTCCTTCCCTGGCCATACAATCTAAAATATCAATTTGTCCCCTACCTCTTCCTTCATTTTCTTCTCCTTAGAATTTATTCTCTTACATATTATTTTTTTCATATATATATATATATATGCATATATATTTATTGTTGGTCTTCTTTACTAGAAATTAGCTCTATAAAAAAGCAGTGATTTTTCTGTGTAGTTCACTACTGTATCTCCAATGCCTAGATTAGAACAAAGCTTGGAACACAGTAGGTACTCTATATAAAATTTTTCAATAAAACACACACACACCTGCTTAATTAAGAGTATATAAAAGAAAATTTTTACATATACAAGCAAAAACTGCACAAACTAACATGGCAGAAAGATATGTTTAGCATAATAACCAGATTAAAAAAGGAACCCAACAGTTCCATCACCACTGGCATACCCAATAACCAAGTGCAAAGGGTTTTGCCAGTGTTCTAAATGAATTAGTCCATGTCCTAAAGAGAATTTACTGAACAAACTCAAACCCTCATCTCTTTAGGACAAGAAACCTCTAGATGACCCTAATAACTATAAGATACTATTAAGCATAAGCTTTTAATAATGCTAAAAGATCAAATCACTATACTGCAATAAGACAATAGATTGTATAGTTGCAGATAAATAAAATTTAATACCTTATTGAGGAGAAACACCAGATTGTAAAGTACAAACTCCCATGCTAAAGGCATGTGTAAAAGATTTTACTAACATTACAAGTAAAGTTTAACTGAAAAAAAAAGAAAAAGCTAGAGCATGGATCAGTGGCTTGGGTTTATGTCACCTTAGAGGAAGAAATCAGGTGCCATACTTAGAATCAATTAGTGAATAACTCGAACTCGTCACTGGTCTGAGTCATTACTCTTTTTCTTTAGGCCTAGTAAGTTTACTGTAACCTTGGGGAGCTTTCCAAAATAAGTCACTATTCAACTCTTAAAAAGTATTAAAATAAGTATTTCTAGACCTTTAGGAAACATAAGAAAGAATAAAGAAATGAAATGGATTTCCAGCACATAATATTGACTTTTTAGGTTAGATGTAATATGTGTGGCAATGTTTTATAATCATTACATTTTTTTCTGCTCAAGGTTTGAAGTATTAAGTCTTACTAAATTTGCAGTTTAAGTTGTTTAAGGGAATCTGTCTTAATATTTAGGAAATTTTTAGATTTGTATTAGATATAAGTATAAATTGACTAATAAAGAAATTATAAGAGTAGTAATTATTTCACTCGATGCACATATATAAATCCTTTGTTCTTTCCTAATTCATTTGTTCTGTTGTTTTTATAGGTGCTTTCCAGTCAATGTCCAAGATTGTAACAGTTCTAACTACTCAAGGTGGCCCAATTACCATATCATCAGTTTCCCTTTCTACATTCACTCAGATAAAATAGGATTATACTGCTCTATACACTCATACTCCTTTGAAGAATGGTAATAACTTATAACCTAAAAATTTTAGGCTCTAACTCTCTTACTTCTACAATGAATAGAAAATATGCCATCCTTTCTATCTGCTAGTAATGTCTTTGTCTGAATCTCTAGTTCCAAAGAAGTTACCCACAAACTTCTTAAGCCAAGTTTACAATCTACCCACAAAAGAAGACCTCATTTACAATTCTATTTCATTCTATTATCCAGTATATTTAAACCCATACTGAAAACAGAAAATCAAATAATTCCTTTAAGATGAAGAACCATTCATTAATGTGACAGATCCATTATACTCTTAGCTTGCCACTCTTTCTTTAAAGGCCTATGGTGAGTCACCACTACAAATGATTTTAATTCCTTATGGGAAAGCTTGTTAAGGAGTTTTACTAGGTGAATTTTTAAAAATTTATCCTTATTATGAGTCTAATAAATACCAAATTAATTTTTATCAACAAATAAAATGTAGTAATTCTCTCAGCTTTATGAAGTCTGTATATTCAACTTCCATATACTTGTTTTAGCAAAAGGTTTCTCAGGATAATTGTGCCATATAAAAGATTACGGCTTTCTTATATAGCGAATATAGGGGTGTATGAATCAGGACTGTAATTCCATGAGGCAAAAATCCAATTCAAATTAAGCAAACAAAATTTATTGGATCACAAAAATTAAAAAGTAAAAGATGGTATAGACTTCAGGCTTGATTGAATTCAGAAGATCAAACAATGTCATCAGATTTCTATATCTTATTTGCATTTTCCTCTGTGTTAGACTGATCTTGGGAAGGCTTTCCTTATGTGGTGGCAAAAAGCTACTGGTGAGTTTTTAACCTTGAAAAATCCTTTAAATCCTTGAAACTTGCAATTCCAGGAAAAAAAGATCTTCTCTTACTATCCATAACAATACCCCCTTAGAGTTCTAGTTGTCCAAATAGGGCCATTTGCCAATCCCTTATTAACCAGATTGTGGCCAGGCTATGACCAATCCACTGCTCTCCCTGATTAATAGTGTCATCAGAATGATATGTAAGATAAGTTTCAAATGGGGCATAGAACAGATCCAAAAGTAACTGATGTCTACTATTCAGGCTATTTCAAATAAAGGGTGCTCATAAACTGAAGGCTTTTCCTTATTTACTACATTCATAGAATCATTAACCAAAGAATTCACTGATATATATTTAATAAGGACTGAGTGGTGACTAATTGTTTTCTTTCTTATAGTTGTTATAATCAGAGAGTTTCTCTATTATGAATTTTCTGATGTCGTCTTAGGGCTGAGGCACAGCTAAAATTATTTCCACATTCATTACAGTTATAGGGTTTGTCTCCAGCATGAATTCTCTGGTGTAGCCTAAGGGACAAGATCTGATGGAAAGCCTTCCCACATTCATTACACTTCATAGGGTTTCTCTCCAGTATGAATTCTCTGGTGTTGATTAAGGTATGAGCCACAACTGAAGGCCTTCCCACATTTGTTACATTCATAGGGTTTCTCTCCTGCATGACTTCTCTTATGATGAATTAGAACTAAAGCATCACCGAAGGCTTTCCCACATTTACTGCATTCAAAGGGTCTCTCTCCAGTATGTATTCTGTGATGTCGATTAAGTTGTGAGTCAGTCCTAAAAAACTTCCCACATTTGATGCATTCATAAGGCTTTTCACCTGTATGAATTCTCTGATGTTGATTTAGGTGTGAGCGATAGCCAAAAGTCTTCCCACATTCATTACATTTAAAGGGTTTCTCTCCTGTATGAATCCTTTGATGCAGAGTAAGGGCAATGCGTCTGCTGAAGGCTTTTCCACATTGATTACATTCATAGGGTTTTTCTCCAGTGTGAATTCTCTGATGTTGATTGAGGTGTGCACTCTGTCTGAAGGCTTTGTTACATTCTTTACATTCATATGGTTTCTCTCCTGTGTGAATTCTCTGATGTTCAACAAGGAAGGCATAACGGCTAAAGGCCTTCCCACATTCACTGCATGCAAAGGGTTTCTCTCCAGTGTGGATTCTCTGATGTTGAGCAAGGTGCGCACTCTGTCTGAAGGCTTTATTACATTCCTTACATTCATATGGTTTCTCTCCAATATGAGTTCTTTGATGTTCACTGAGAAAGCAGTCATGGCTAAAGGCCTTTCCACAGTCATTGCATGCATATGGTTTCTCTCCACTGTGAATTGTCTGAGGTTGAGTAAAGAATGAGTAACAGCTAAAGGCATCATCACATTCACTGAGTCTGTGCGGAAATTTTCCAAAATGAGTTGTTTGATGTTGAGTAAGTAATGAGTGGAAACTTAAGAGATTTGAAAAATCATTACTTTCGTAAGACTTCTCCCCAGGAGGAATTCCAGTATCTTTACTAAGGTATGTATTCTGGTTGAATTCTTCACATTCATTATCTATCAAACATTCCTTCTCAGCAGATAATCTTTTATGCTCAATTAGCATGGAATTGGGAGGAAACACTTTATCATAAATATCAAATTTATGTAATTGCTCTACTGTGGGAACTCTCTCTTGTGTTGAAAGTACTGATTTCAACAGAACACTTCTCTCAGAATTATTATATTTATTGTCTCTTTTCACAGTAGAGATTTCCTTAAGAGCTGTCACTTGCCTGAAATGCCTCTCCTGATTTCGTTGATGCTGCTCAAATTCACCCTCATATTTCCAAGCTTCTCTGAAACTGGAATATTCAAGGTCAATACTTGTAAGTCTTTCCATTACCATCCCCTGGGATATTTCCTCTTCATCAATGTACCATTTTGGAGATAATTCCTTGATTTCATACCAAGACTCCCAGTCTGAAAAATATCAAGAAAGCAAATGTGTCCTTTTTTCCTTTGTAAGGAAAAAACTGTTATATTAGAAACTATATGGTTTAATTGGGGAAAGGAGGGGAGAAAGTATATGGTTTTGACACCTTTCAAATATGGCCAAGTACATATGAAAAAAATACAAAGAAAGAACAAAGAATGATAGGAGCTGATAAAGGAAGACATATGTGTTGGTGATGGGGAGGCGGTGATAGGGGAAATATAAGGCATGAAGCACATTTATAGATAGGTAAAATATAGGGTGGGTATCAAGATGCTGTCAAAGCTAAATGCTGGGAAGATAAGGAATTAAGAACAAATGACCAGATCATAATCACAGTTTCCCTGCCTCTAGTCTTTATTTTTTTATTTTTATTATAAACAATTTTTAAAATTTGTTTCTTATTTTTATCTTATGATAGTCACACAGAGAGAGAGAGAGAGGCCGAGACACAGGCAGAGGGAGAAGCAGGCTCCATGCACTGGGAGCCCGACGTGGGATTCGATCCCGGGTCTCCAGGATCGCGCCCTGGGTCAAAGGCAGGCGCCAAACTGCTGCGCCATCCAGGGATCCCTGCCTCTAGTCTTTAAAGTCTCAAGTCCACTCTGCACTATCCAGTCCTATTCTTAAGACTAAAAGCCCCATGAAGGCAGAGATTAATGTTTACTTCTTTTTCTTCTTACTGTTGCATTTAGTGCCTAGGATAATGGTAGCATTTTGTTAAATGAATGAATGCTGACAGAAAGCTCAACAACTTCTAAAATTTTATCAGGGACCAGGATAAAATATATATATATATATATATATATATATATAGTATCTAGAAGAAATTTGAAGGTCAGCTTTGCTTACCCCTGAGGAAAAAATGCTACCTACAAAATAAATACTTGATACTTTCAAGAGAGAATATTGGTTGAGATAAGATGGAAAGAAAACTATTTTTTAAAACACGATCCCAAAGGGGCACCTGGGTGGCTCAGTGGGTTAAGCATCTGACTCTTGATTTCGGCTCAGGTCTTTATCTCAAGGCCTTGGGATCAAGCCCTGCATTGGGCTCTGCACAGAATCTGCTTGCCTCTCTCTTTCCCCCTCTGCCCCTCCCCACACATTCTCTTTTTCTCTCTCTCAAATAAATAAATAAATCTTTTAAAAAAATGATCTCAAAAAGGAAAATGAGGGGCACCAGGCTGACTCAGATGGTGGAGCTTGCAACTCTTGATCTTGGAGTTATAGGTTTGAGCCCCACACTGGGTACAGAATTCACTGAAAAACAAAATCTTTAAAAAAAAAAAAAAAAAGAGGAAATAATCAGCCCATATATTCAACTATACAGAATCTACTACTATGTGTCCAGCATCTAGCAGAGGGAAAAAAGTCTGAGATACAAGTCTTTCTCTCTCCTTTTATAAATTTTTTAAAATTGTTTTTAAGTAGGCTCCACACCCAGCATGGAGGCCAATGCAGGGCTCAAACTCTCAACTCTGAGATAAGACCTAAGCTGAGAGCAAGAGTCAGATGCTTAATCGGGCTCCCCAGAGGGAGCCTGCTTCTCCCTCTGCCTATGTCTCTGTCTCTCTCTCTCTGTGTCTCTCATGAATAAATAAAATTTTAAAAAAAGAGTCAGATGCTTAACTGACTGAGCCACCCAGGTACCCACTTCTTTCTTTTTTAAACTTTAAGGAGATAAAACTTGTACATACAAAAATTCACTATAACACATAATGAAGGATTAGTTAATATGATATAGATTATTAGTAGTAAAAGTGTCAGGAAAACAGAGATCAAAAACTACTAGTTTAGTCAAGGAATAATTCCTGGAGAAACTGAGCTTGATTGTCAGGGCTATGATCACACTTTCAAAATACAGTGATTATTCTAGTATCAATTTCATGTTTTGTTTTCAGAGAGAGAGAGCATGAGGTGAGGTGAGAGGGAGAGGGAGAAAGAAAATTTTATGCAGGTTCCATGCCCAGTGTGAAGCTTGACTCAAGGCTCAATCTCATGACCCTGAGATCATGCCTGAGCTGAAATCAAGAGTCAGACATTTAACCGACAGCCACCCAGGAGCTCCTCGTTTTCATGTTTTGATAAGCATAGAGATTATTTTAGAACTGCACATGTTAGCATTTTTCAATTACTTAGATATAGGTTTTTTTAAAGATTTTATTTATTTATTCATGAGACACAGAGAGAGACAGAGAAAGAGAGAGAGAGGCAGAGACATAGGCAGAGGGAGAAGCAGGCCCCATGCAGGGAGCCTGATGTGGGACTCAATCCCAGGACCCCAGGATCACGCCCTGGGCTGAAGGTGGCACTAAACTGCTGAGCCACCTAGGCTGCCCTCGATATAGTTTTTTTCCATAACAGCATCTCATCTGTTGAAAGAAAAGCTGCCTCCAGGCCAGGTCAGCACAAACTGAAAAGCAAAGAACACATTATGCATCTGTATCTTCTTTCCAATACATCCTCTACCCAAGGAAAGCCTCATCCCTACCTATCCCTCCTATGCACAGCCATGGATTTTCTCTTACTTCAGGTTCTATCTCAACCAAGGCCTGAGAGGGATTTGTTCACTTATCCTCATTAGCTCTACACTGTTGTTCATTTTTTTTTTTCTTGGCAGAAATTTATTGTTTCCAACCTCCTTTCTTTTTTTTTTAATTTTTTAAATTTATTATTTATGATAGTCACAGAGAGAGAGAGAGAGAGAGGCAGAGACACAGGCAGAGGGAGAAGCAGGCTCCATGCACCGGGAGCCCGACGTGGGATTCGATCCCGGGTCTCCAGGATCGCGCCCTGGGCCAAAGGCAGGCGCCAAATCGCTTCGCCACCCAGGGATCCCAGAACCTCCTTTCTTATATTCATCACCCACGGCCACTATATTCCCTCTTACCAAGAATAAATCTTTTCTCTACTCCAGGCAAATGGCAGCTTTACACAATATCTATTGTAATGCTGAGTAAAAGAAGACTGATGGGACAAGACTACAGATATTTTCCAACATCAGGTATTCTGAGATGCCTGGAGCTCCAACAACTCTCTTTGAAAAAAAGCAAAAAAATATTTCTGTACTTATGCAAATGAATACTACAAAGGGAAACAACTCTATATAGGATACTCCAGGGGAAAGTATAGAGTATAGCCTGGGAAAGTACAGAGCAGGAAGTATTATATACATTGAAGACATATTCATTATGATTGGAGTACAGAAATACTTAGAAGTCAATGGTATTAAGGTATTATGGTGGCATTCAGCAAAAATAATAAGACAATTCACCCACAGCAGTGATTGAAGGGAAAAGGGAAGTTAGGGAGTCAGACAAAGTGGAAGAGAGTTGAATGGCCATCCATGTGTCACAGTGGAAACAACACAGAGCTTGAGGTCATAGGTGAGTTTAAATCCTACTTCTTCATCTAGCTAGCTAGTTATTCTACCTTTAACAAATTAACAAATTGATTAACCCACCTCTTGATCCTCAGTTTCTTAATAGGCAAAATGAGGTGGCCTTACAAATATGGTATAAGAATAAAGAATAATAGGGATCCCTGGGTGGCGCAGTGGTTTGGCGCCTGCCTTTGGCCCAGGGCGCGATCCTGGAGACCCGGGATCAAATCCCACGTCGGGCTCCCGGTGCATGGAGCCTGCTTCTCCCTCTGCCTGTGTCTCTGCCTCTCTCTCTCTCTCTGTGACTATCATAAATAAAATAAAAAATTTTTTTTAATTTAAAAAAAATAAATAATGCTGCAATAAACATATGGGTGCATATATCTTTTTTGAATTAGTACTTCTGTTTCCTTCAGGTATATATTCACTGGTGGAATTAGTGGATCATACAGTATTTCTATTTTTAATTTTTTGAGGAATCTCTATACTGTTTTCCACAGTAGTTGTACCAGTTTACATTCCCACTGACAGTACACTACGGTTCCTTCTTCCTCTGCATCCTAATCAGTACAATGTTTTAAGTTTAAAATTATTTTAAAAAGCAAGTTGTAAATAGATGCATGTAAAAATTGTGTGTGTGTGTTTATCTGTGCAAAGGAAATTCTAGAAAGATACAGATCCAACTATGAACAGTAGTGGTGTTTGGGTGATATCTTAAAAAAAGAGTATCTTTCCTACTTTATACACTTTTTAATTGCTTGAATGTTTTCTAATAAATATTATTTCTATTTCAAAGAAAAAGGAAAGGGTGCCTGGCTGGCTCAGTCTGTAGACCATAAGACTCTGGATCTCGGGGTCATGAGTTTAAGCCCCACACTGGGTGCAGAGATAACTTAAAAAAAAAAAAAAAAAAGAAAGAAAGAAAGAAAAAAGGAAAAATGTTACAGAGCAGCCCCAATGCTAATCCTTAACTGCACATTTCCATGTGTTTTTTCCATGAGATTCCCTTCAACTAGGTGTGTTCAGGATGATGGAGTTTACTCAAAAAAAAAAAAAAAAGAAGGGATCCCTGGGTGGCGCAGCGGTTTGGCGCCTGCCTTTGGCCCAGGGCGCGATCCTGGAGACCTGGGATCGAATCCCATATCGGGCTCCCGGTGCATGGAGCCTGCTTCTCCCTCTGCCTATGTCTCTGCCTCTCTCTCTCTGTATGACTATTATAAATAAATTAAAAATAAATAAATAAATAAAATAAAAGATTTAAAAAAATATATATATATATATATATTTAAAAAACTTAGGGGCACTTGGGTGGCTCAGTCAGTTATGTGTACGCCTTTGGCTTGGGTCATGATCTTGGGATCCTGGGATTGAGCCCTGAGTCAGGCTCCCTACTCAGTGGGGAGTCGGTTTCTCCCTCTCCCTCTGCCCCTACCCCCCACTTGCGCTCTCTTGCTCTCAATCTCTCTCTAAAATAAATAAATAAAACTTAAAATACTGTAGACATTTTTCCATGTCAGTACAAATAAAGCTACTCTATTCACAGAATGGATGAACCATAATTTAGGTAACTAGGCATCTTAATAGATTTTTCCACTCATATCCCAAAAGCTGAGTTACTTGCTTGTCAAAATTCAGTTGTATTCTCAACCTCTTTAGTTCAGCTGGTGTTTAGAACCACACACTTTAATTAAATATTTAGTTAATTAAATGCATGCTGAAGAGAAATTTTAAAAATTTTTTCTTGTTTTGCTATAGTTGACAATGTTACATTAGTTTCAGGTGCACACCAAAGCACACCTAGTTAAACAGTACAGCACACCTATACTTCTGGTCAAGGATCAAATACTGCCCACTGCAGGCAAGGAGAGCCTCTGCAGGTCACTGGCCTGAAGGATAAAGTAGCCAAAACAGAACAGCAAAGTGCACGTAGCACACACCAGAGACACTCCGTGAAGTGCCAGGCCCCAGATACTATGTGACCTCTTCTTCAGAAAGTCATTACTCTCAGGAGCAGGAAACGTAACAGGTTTTTCTAATTTAGAAAAAGACAGAGCTTTAAAATGCCAAGGCACAGGAATTCATCCCAAAAGAAAGAACAAGAAAAGGTCATGGACAGAGATCTAATCAAAACAGATCTAAGTAATATGCCTGATGAAGAATTCAAAGCAACAATCCTAAGGACTGGGCTTGAGAAAAAAATGGAAGACTTCAGGAAGGCCCTTACCACAGAGATAAAAGAGTTAAAAAACAGTCAAATAAAAAATAACTGAGATCTGAAACAGACTGGATGTAATGACCGCAAGGATGGAAAAAGAAGAGGTACAAATAAGTAATATAGAAGATAGAATAATGGAAAATAATGAGGCTGAAAAAAGAGAGAAAGAAGAATTGTGGATCACAAGAACAGACTTAGGAAACTCAGTAACTCCATCAAACATAATATTCATATTATAGGAGTCCAGGAGAATAACAAATATTGTTAAAATGTCTACATTATCTAAAGCAATCTACACTTTTAATGCAATCCTTATCAAAACACCAATAGCATTTTTCACAGAGCTAGAATAAACAATCCTGAAATTTGTCCCAAACAGCCAAAGCAATCCTGAAAAAGAAAAACAAAGCTGGAGGCATCATAACTCGACTTTAAGTTATATTACAAAGCTGTAGTGAGCAAGACAGTATGGCACTAGAAAAAAAAAAAAAAACACATAGATCAATGAAACAGAATAGAGAACCCAGAAATGAACCCACAACCATATGGTCAATTAACCTTCAACAAAGCAGGAAAGAATATCCAATGTTAAAAAGTCTCTTCAACAAACAGTGTTGGCTCACTTTCTCTCAAATAAATAAATAAAATCTTAAAAAGAAAAGGGGAGACTTAAAAAAATGGGGCACCTGGGTGGCCCAGTTTGTTAAGTGTCTGCCTTCTCCTCAGGTCACGGTCCTGAAAACCCAGGATCAGGCCCTGCATGGAGCTCTCTGCTCAATAGAGACTCTGCTTCTTCCTCTCCTTTTGTCCCTCCCCCAGCTCATGCTCACACTTTTTTTTCTCTCTCTCTCTCAAATAAATAAATAGAATCAGAAAGAAGAAAGAAAGAAAGAAAGAAAGAAAGAAAGAAAGAAAGAAAGAAAGAAAGAAAGAAGAAGAAAAGAAGAAAGAAAGAAAGAAAGAAAGAAAGAAAGGAAAGAAAGAAAGAAAGAAAGAAAGAAAGAAAGAAAGAAAGAAAGAAAGAAAGAAAGAAAGAGAAAGAAAGAGAAGAAAGAAAGAAAGAAGCTTAACAAATGGTGTTGGGAAAACTGGATAGCAACATGCAAAAAAATGAAACTGGACCACTTTCTTATGCCATACACAACAATAAATGCAAAATGGATGAAAGACTTAAACCTGAGACAGGAGGGATCCCTGGGTGGTGCAGCGGTTTGGTGCCTGCCTTTGGCCCAGGGCGCGATCCTGGAGACCCGGGATCGAATCCCACATTGGGCTCCCGGTGCATGGAGCCTGCTTCTCCCTCTGCCTGTGTCTCTGTCTCTCTCTCTCTCTCTCTCTCTCTGACTATCATAAATAAATAAATAAATAAATAAATAAATAAATAAATAAATAAATAAATAAATAAATAAATAAATAAATAAATAAATAAATAAATAAATAAATAAATAAATAAATAAATAAATAAATAAATGACCTGAGACAGGAAACCATCAAAATCCTAGAGAGCACAGGCAGTAATCTCTTTGACATTGGCCATAGCAATATTCTTCTAGATATGTCTCCTGAGGCAAGGGAGACAAAAGTGAAAATAAATGGGACCTCATCAAACTAAAAAGCTTCTGCACGGCAGAGGAAGCAATCAACAAAACTAAAACTGGAAAAGATTTTTGCAGATGACATATCTAATAAAGAGTTAGAATCCAAAAAACACCCAAAAAACAAATAATCCAATTAAGAAATGGGCAGAAGACAGAGATTGACATTTTTCCAAAGAAGACATCTGGATGGCCAATAGACACATGAAAAGATGCTCAACGTCAATCATCATAAGGGAAATACAAATCAAAATTACAATGAGATATCACCTCATACCATCAGAATGGCTAAAATTCTGGAAACAAACCTTTGGCAAGAGTGCAGAGAAAGGAAAACCCTCTTACACTCCTGGCGGAATGTAAACTGGTACAACCACTCTGGAAGGTTCCCCAAAAAGTTAAAAATAAAACTAGCCTATGATCCATCAATTGCATTACTAGGCATTTACCCAAAAGATACAAAAATATTGATTTGAAGGGATACATGAACCCCAATGTTTACAGCAGCATTATCAACAATAGCCAAATTATGGAAATAGTCCAAATGTCCATCGACTGATGAATGGATAAAGAAGATGTAGTGCTGGGGATCCCTGGGTGGCTCAGCGGTATAGCGCCTGCCTTTGGCCCAGGATCCTGGAGTCCCGGGATCGAGTCCCGCGTCAGGCTCCCGGCATGGAGCCTGCTTCTCCCTCCTCCTGTGTCTCTGCCTCTCTCTCTCTCTCTCTCTCTTTCTCTCTATGTCTATCATAAATAAATAAATAAAAAATCTTAAAAAAAAAAAGAAGATGTAGTGCTTATACACACACAATGGAATATTATTCAGCCATAAAAAGAGAATGAATGCAAATGCTTGCCATTTGCAGCAATGTAGATGGAGTTATATATATTATGCTAAGTGAAGTCAGTCAGAGAAAAATAAATACCACATGATTTTCAGTCATATGTGGAATTTAAGAAACAAAATGGAGGTGGGTGGCAGATAAGAGAGTGGCAAACCAAAAAACAGACTCTTAACTTTAGAGAAAAAACTGATGGTAACTGGAAGGGAGGTGGGTAGTGTTAAATAGGTGATGGGTATTAAGGAAGGCACTTGTGATGCACACTAAGGGTTGCATGTACGTGTTGAATCACTAAATTCTATACCTGAAACTAATATTACACTGTATGTTAAGTGGAATTTAAATAAAAATTAGGAAAAAAACACACAAAAAAATTTGTAAATAAAAAAATTTTCAGTATCGTTGACGCACAATGTTACATTAGTTTCAGCTGTCAAGATAGTAATTCAAAGTCTGTATACCTTATGCTATCCTCGGCATAAGAGTAACTACCATCTGTCACCATACAGTGCTATTATAATATTGACTATATTCCCTATGCTATCTATGCCTTTTATTCCCATGACTTACTCATTCCATAACTGGAAGCCTGTATCTCCCATTCCCCTTCACCCATTTTGCCCATCCCTCCACTTCCTTCCCTCCGGCAACTGTCATTTTGTTCTCCATATTTATAGGTATGATTCTACTTTGTGTTTGTTTATTCATTTTTGTTTTTTTTTATTCCACATGAGTGAAATCATACAGACCTAAAGTGAATTATGCTAAGTAAAATAAGTCAGACTAAGAAAAACTAAGAAAGTTGTTTTTTAATGAAAAATTAAGTCAATAGTTTTAGAAAATTAGACTAAAAGTGCATTACTTAAAAACCTGTTTTTTGTATTTGGAAGAGAATTTTAATTTCTATTAAAAACAGAAAATCTGGGACTCCTGGGTGGCTCAGTGTTTGAGCATCAGGTCGTGATCCTGAGGTTCTGGGATCCTGGGATGGAATCCTGCATCAGGCTCCCTGCAGTGAGCCTGCTTCTCCCTCTGTCTCTCAAGAGTAAATAAATAAAATCTTACAAAAAAAAGAAAAGAAAGAAAGAAAGAAAATCTCTATAAAGTTTCTACCTTCACATTGGTTTGCAAATGCTTTGCTTCACTATAAAAAAAATTTAGCAATGGATATTGTAAATAGTGTACTATGAGTGTGGCTTATGTAAGAAGGACAATGCTAAACTCCAACAGATCATATTCAAATAAAGGCTTTAGTACTATATCAAAAAATTAATGAATAGGGATCCCTGGGTGACGCAGTGGTTTAGCGCCTGCCTTTGGCTCAGGGTGAGATCCTGGAGACCCAGGATCAAAACCCACGTCGGGCTCTCGGTGCATGGAGCCTGCTTCTCCCTCTGCCTATGTCTCTGCCTCTCTCTCTCTCTCTCTGTGTGTGACTATCATAAATAAAATAAAAATTTTTAAAAAGATTTAAAAAATTAATGAATATTCATATATATGTTATAAAGGTAAAATAAAATGTCTCACATGTATTTTTTTATGAACTCTCATGATCACCTTTTAAAAAAGTAATCACTTGGGCAGCCTGGGTGGCTCAGTGGTTTAGCACTGCCTTCAGCTCAGGGCGTGATCCTGGAGACCCGGAATTGAGTCTCACTTCGGGCACTTTGCATGGAGCCTGCTTCTCCCTCTGCCTATGTCTCTGCCTCTCTCTGTCTCTCTCATGAATAAATAAATAAAATCTTAAAAAAAAAAAGTAATCACTTATAAATCAAATAAGCAGCATGTTTGGCATAATTATATATTTCTTTTTTTAAGATTTTATTTACTTATTTGAGAGAGAAAGAGCATGTGCATGCATGCATGAGCAGGGGAGAGGGAAAGGGTAGAAGAGAAGGGGCAGAGAGAAAATCTCAAACAGATTTCACACTCAGCAAGGAGCCCCACACCAGGCTCAATCTCAGAACCCTAAGCTCATGACCTGAACCAAGCCAAGAGTTGGATGCTCAATGGACTGAGTCACCCAGGTGCACATAATTTTATTTTATAAAGTACATTTCTAAAAGAAATGTTAAATAAAACTATAAATGTACATATTCTAAATATCAATATCCATTGTCAAATTGCCTGCCAAGGTAATTTTTATCAATTTACATTCCTACCAGAACACAAGGTACATGTCTTCAAACTCCTCTATACTGACTAGTATCATTCTAAAATTTTTGCCCCTATAAGTAAAGATTACCTTATTATTTTATAATTTGCAATTTTCTGATTGTAAAATAGAGCATTTTTATATATGTGTATATAATCAAGAAATACAAAAATAGTTCAGCAATAGGAAATCTTTACTATAAATTCTTATAGAATCTTCTATAAATTTTATGGAAAAAAATAATTGAATAATGCTTGAATAATGCTGAAAAATATAGGATCCAAAAGCCTCTCATGCTTAAAATATATACAACATTCATAGATATAATACACAGAGCTAGGAATAGAAAAAATATATAGGCATATGTAGTGTAAAACAGCTGAAAATGTACTGTGATATCAGAAAGGAAAAATTACATCAATTTTTCAACACAGACAGGGAAATTGTGGTTGATAAAGTAGAAATGTAAATAAGAAAAGGTAAGAGGGAACATAAATACCGGAAAGGTCACTACATTCAGCAAATATTTTGCCTTTTTCGCATAGGTACACAGGAAACTACATCTCCCAGCCTCCCTTGCAGTGAAGTAACTGAATTCTGGCCAATCAGAAGTGACAGATTTCACAAATAGTACTTCCAGGATAGTCCATTAAAAATGTACTGAGAGATCTCCATCTATTTTTTCTTTGTGTGTGTGTGTGTGTGTGTGTGTGTTGAGTGTTTGTCCTTCTCTATCTCCTCCCTCTCTTTCTCACTGGCTGGTTTCAGAGGATTCAGCACAGCATTTCAAGGCAATGGTGAGTCCTAAGAGATGATGCAGATGAATACGCCTGCATATCTGAATGACAACATGCAGGAGAAGCCCCAGATAACCTGGGCACCTGGGTGGCTCAGTGGTTGGGTATCTGCCTTTCACTCGGGGTCCTGGGATCAAGTCCTGCCTCGGGCTCCCTGCAGGAAGCCTGCTTCTCCCTCTGCCCGACATGTGTCTCTGCCTCTCTGTCTCTCATGAATAAATAAATAATATCTAAAAAAAAAAAAAAAAAAAAAAAAGAAGCCCCAGATAACCTCACATTTGACTGTGACATGTACAAGGAACAATCTTTATTGTTTTTATTCACTGAGGCTTTGTTAAAGTAATTAGCTTTATGTTGACTAATACACTCAGAGAACTGTTGAAAATGTGCTAGAATAAGAGTCCAATAAACTGACTAGATGATATATTTTATACAAAAATTAATGCTTTTTCTATATACCAACAATAACCAAACATCTAAAAGGAAATACAGTGCAGCCTGGGTGGCTCAGCGGTTTAGCGCCGCCTTCAGCCCAGGGTGTGATCCTGGATGCCTAGGATCGAAGTCCCACATCGGGCTCCTTACATGGAGCCTGCTTCTCCTGAATGGATAATTCATTTCTGGAAAAATGCTTAGTCTTACTAAGCAAATTAAAACAATACCAAGAGTATTTCTGTTCCATCATACTGGCAAAAAATTATCAAGAGCAATATCACAAACTTAAGTTGGAGAATATCAAGAGGATAAGGAAACAGGAATTCTCAGACATTGTTAGTAGAAATATAAACTAGATACCATCATTTCAAGAACTATTTGAGTATCTAGTAAAATGAAGTATGCACTCCTATGCTCCAGCAATTTTATTACTATGTACAAATCCTTGACAAATTCTTACACATGTACATAGAAACATACCCTGCTACTATATGAGACAGCAAAGAATAGAAACAATCTAAATGACTATCAGTGGTAGGGAAGAGTTAAATAAAATGTGACAAATTCAAAACATGAAACACTATATAGCAGTTTAAAAAATAGAGCTATATTATATACAGATTTACCAAGGATAAATCTCAAAAAAAAAAAAAAAATGTTGAGTAATACTAGCAAGTTACAGAACAAAACTTAAATACTACCTATGAAAAAATAAAACACTTTTGTAAACAGATGCAAAATGTTTACAAAATATGTTTAAAAATGAACTGGAAGGGGAATCCCTGGGTGGCTCAGCGGTTTGGTGCCTGCCTTTGGCCCAGGGCGCGATTCTGGAGTCCCAGGATCGAGTCCCACATCAGGCTCCTGGCATGGAGCCTGCTTCTCCCTCTGCCTGTATCTCTGCCCCTCTCTCTCTTTCTCTCTCTATGTCTATTGTGAATAAATAAATAAAATCTTTTTAAAAAATGAACTGGAAGGACATATGATGAATTCATGACTTTGCTGCTTCTCAGAGCAAGTGTCAGCTGAAGGAAAAGTGAACTGAGGGATCCCTGGGTGGCGCAGCGGTTTGGCGCCTGCCTTTGGCCCAGGGCGCGATCCTGGAGACCCGGGATCGAATCCCACGTCGGGCTCCCGGTGCATGGAGCCTGCTTCTCGCTCTGCCTGTGTCTCTGCCTCTCTCTCTCTCTCTCTGATGACTATCATAAATACATAAAAATTAAAAATAAAAAATAAAATAAATAAATAAAAGTGAACTGAGAATGAGAAACAGAGAATTTGTACTTAAGATAGTTTATCTTGGGGCATCAGGTGGCTCTTTCGGTAAAGCATCTGCCTTCAACTCAGGTCATGATCCTAGAGTCCCAGGATCCAGCCCCGTATTGAGCTCCCTGCTCAGCAGGGAGTATGCTTCTCCCTCTGACCTACCCTTCCACCTCGTGCTCTCTCAAATAAATAAATAAAATCTTAAAAAAAAAAAAAAAAGATAGTTTATCTCTTTCATAAAAAAAATGAAAATATGTCAAAATATTAACCATAATCAATTCTGGGTGGTAGGCTTTGTTGTATTTGTTACTTTATTCCCTTTACTTTCCTATATTTTTAACTTTGTCAATAAAAAAGAAAAAATATTCCTGAAATAAAAACTTGATTCTTCATCCTGAAAGAGAACACAGGTACCAGGAAAAAGTGATCCAAAAGGGTCAAGACTGAGACGTACTCAAATAAAATAATTTTAAAATTAAAGAACCTACTAGGACAAAATATAAAGCTTATTATACACATAAAGGAAAATACCAAATTGGCATCAGACTTTTTCATAACAATATTCAACATTAATACTATACTATAATAAACTTAGAGAAAGAATGGCCAGTTATGAAGAAGGTAGAACTTGGGAGGACATTATTTGTGTGAACTCCTTGTGAGGAAACTGCCAGAAAACAAACCAGCCAATCAAGAAACGTCTACAGAAATTTCAGCAAAAGGACCTGTAGCAAACACTGAATGTTTAACTACAGAACTAAGATAAAATGAAATGAGAGGCTGGGATAAATGTGACAGAAGAGCATGTAAATATAATATGTCTTGACGATATAAAAAGCATACAACTAACAAAATTTGGGAAGAGAAGGTGGGAGGTAAAACAAGTGTACTTCTGACTCATCTGTAATAGGTAAAAAATCAAAGGCTAGTTTTTTTAAAGATTTATTTATTTATTTATTCATGAGAGATACAGAGAGGGAGGCAGAGACACAGGCAGAGATAGAGAAGCAGGCTCCATGCAGGGAGCCCGACGCGGGACTCGATCCCAGGTCTCCAGGATCACGCTCCTGGCCGAAGGCAGCACTAAACTGCTGAGCCATCCGAGCTGCCCAAACCTTCCTACTTATTACAAAAATTATAGTATTAAGTGACCAAAATAAAAGGTTAGGAAAACAGATAGTGAAAATCTTTTTTAAAAACTGTAAAAACCATGGAAGTCTGGGTGGCTCAGCGGTTTAATGCCTGCCTTCAGCTCAGGGCGTGATCCTGGAGTCAGAGGATGGAGTCCCACATCAGACTCCCTCCATGGAGCCTGCTTCTCGTGCTCACTTCAGCAGCACATATACTAAAACATGGAGCCTGCTTCTCTCTCTGTGTGTGTGTATCTCTCATGAATAAATAAATAAAATCTTAACAAAAAACCTGTAAAACCCAGAAAACATCATATAAAACAAAATATAGAATTAAGCCCAAACATATAAAAAATGTAACTAGACTTTCACCTATTAAATTGAAATGATATTCAGATTGTTTTACCTAGCAAAACTCAATTCTATACTGCATATAAATGCTACACTTAAAATAAAATGATTTTTTAAAATTGAAAATAAAAGGATGAGGAAAGGTCCTAAAAAAGCATAAAAAGGCAGGAGAAAAGGAATTCTCCCCTAGAGCATTCACAAGTAAGGCAGGCTGCTAACATCTTGATTTTAGTCCTATAAGACCCATTTTTCAACTGTTTTTTTTTTATTATTTTTTATTTATTTATGATAGTCACACACCGAGAGAGAGAGAGAGGCAGAGACACAGGCAGAGGGAGAAGCAGGCTCCATGCACCGGGAGCCCGACATGGGACTCGATCCCAGGTCTCCAGGATCGCGCCCTGGGCCAAAGGCAGGCGCTAAACCGCTGCGCCACCCAGGGATCCCCACTTTTCAACTGTTGACCGCTATAAGATGATACATTTGTGTTGTTTTCAGCCACTAAATTTGTGGTAATTTGTTACAGCAGCAATAAAAACTTAATATAGAAAGTAGTCCGCTACAACCTTTCCGGAAGGGAATTAACAAAATTACATAGGCACTCACTCAGCAATCCCTCACCCAAGACTCGATCTTGAAAATACAGCCCTGGGACGCGTAGGTGGCTCAGTGGTTAAGCGTCTGCCTTAGGTTCAGGGCATGATCCTGGAGTTCCAGGATAGAGTCCCACATTGGGATCCCTGCATGGAGCCAGCTTCTCCCTCTGTCAATGTCTTTGCGCCTCTCTCTCTGTCTTTCTCTCTCTCTCACCTCCCCCCATGTCTCTTATGAATAAATAAATAAACTTTAAAAAAAAAAGAAAGAAAATACAGCCTCAACAATGTGAAAATATATACATACAAGTTTATTTACTAAAGCACTGATTCTAATCGTAAAATAGTATAAACATCCTAAAAGTCCACACATCAAAGAAAAATCCATTCTTCAAAGAAAATGTTACCATAACATTCACATAATGGAGTATTTTGCCGCTGTTAAAAAAATGAAGATCTCCATGACTAATATGGAGTGTATACATAGTTAAGTGAAAAAAGCAAAATGCAAAGAGTATCTACAAGAAGATACAAGAAACTACAGATATGTCAGCTCGTTTGTACAAAAGAAACATAAAAGGGACAAACCTGAAAATAAAGAGATTGGTAATTTACAAGAGGGTAAGAAAGGGACGGAAGACCTTAGGGGAGATCCCTGGGTGGCTCAGCGGTTTAGCGCCTGCCTTTGGCCCAGGGCACGGTCCTGGAGTCCCGGGATTGACTCCCACATTGGGCTCCTGGCATGGAGTCTGCCTCCCTCTCTCTCTCTCTCTACGTCTCTCATGAATAAATAAATAAAATCTTTAAAAAAAAAAAAAAAAGAAAGAAAAAAATCTTAGGGAACAGAAATCAGATAGTGGGGATGAAGAGAGACTAACACAGGGGATCCCTGGGTGGCGTAGCGGTTTGGCGCCTGCCTTTGGCCCAGGGCGCGATCCTGGAGACCCGGGATCGAATCCCACGTCGGGCTCCCGGTGCATGGAGCCTGCTTCTCTCTCTGCCTGTGTCTCTGCCTCTCTCTCTCTCTCTGTGACTATCGTAAATAAATAAATAAAATTTAAAAAAAAAAAAAAAAGAGAGACTAACACAATTCTTTTTTTTTTTTAGACATATTTTTCTAAGCTCGATTCTTAAAAGCATAGTAATGTTTCAGAAAAATTAATAAGTAAATAATTAAAATCAACCAGGATGTGGTAGGAACCCAAAACAGAATACAAGTAGTAACAAATGAACCTTAAAGAACCTAAGTAACTTTGGAAAAGTACTTTGAATACTGTAAGACTAAAGACAAAAAGACCCATATATAAATAATGTAATCCAGTTAATAAATTTGTTTCTCACAGAGGAATAGCTTGGAAATTCTGAAATTACTTTATGTGTATACTAACACTGAGCAAATAAGTAAATACATTGTTTCTCATTGTCAGAAAAAGAAACTACTAAGTAAAGGAGAAAGGCTAAAAAAAAAACCCTGTGGAGTAGGACTAGAATCAAGATATTAAAATAAACTGATAGGGCAGGGATCCCTGGGTGGCACAGCGGTTTGGCGCCTGCCTTTGGCCCAGGGCGCGATCCTGGAGACCCGGGATCGAATCCCACGTCGGGCTCCCGGTACATGGAGCCTGCTTCTCCCTCTGCCTGTGTCTCTGCCTCTCTCTCTCTCTCCCTGTGTCTCTCATGAATAAATAAATAAATAATATATATTTTTTTAAAAAAATAAATTAATTAATTAAAAAAAATAAAATCAATAGATTACCTAATGTGTCTGAATGTCTTAAGAGATTTAGACAATTAATGGGAGTTGGGAATTGAGTTATTAATATGTATATAGAAAACTAAGGAAACAAACAGACAACCCCCCTCAAAACTATTAACTCCCGGAAAAATAAAAAATCATATAGAGAAAGTAATATTGGCATATACATAGCACAGCTACAACTAGCACTTAATAGCCATAATTTGTAAACACTGAATAGTGTTTCAATCAAAATTACAACATGAATGAGATGGGCAGATGGGAAGTGTGTGTGGGCACACAAGTGCATACATATTTGATTCAGGTCAAGTACTAAATCCTTATTAAGTGATACTAAATGAGGACTAAACCTGAAAAAACAATTATGAAATAGTAACATGAACATATTTGTTATAGAAATGAAGGAAACGTTAAAAAAAAGCTGCAAAAATAAAGAAAGGTAATCCTTCTAAGGAGAGGGAAATTGGAGAAGAAGATAAGCGACTGCCTTTTTTTAAGAGAATAAGCCTTGTAAAACTACTTGACTCTTTAAACAATGTGGATGCATAACTTTGATAATAACTTTGATAAAAATAAAAACTCTAAATTGTAATCTGGAAATGTACACATTTCTGGCCCTAAAAGGAAAAGAAGAGCTGGAAAGGACTAAGATTCAGGTTATACACAGAAGAATCACAGAGTGTGTAATTTTATAGAAATAGGGAGAAACCCACCCCCGCCAAGCCCAGGGCAGCCTCCTCATGGCCACCTGGCCTGGCACCTTATGACAGCCATCCTTGCCCAGTTGCCTGTCACTCACCATCTGACATCTCTTTCTCCACCATCCAGGGTTCCTTCCCTTGCTCCAACAAGGAGATCATGTTGGGCTTAGAAATGGAGAGTCCTGTTTACAGGAGAAGAAAAATGAGAGCAAGAAAGACAAACAGGGAGACAATCAACTTGCTTTCTAGGACTCGGTCCATCTCTTGGTTATTAGGCAAGAAGAGAAATCAGAGGAAAGGCCAGAGAATGGAATGAAGCTTGTATGAAGGATGAAGATGAAACTTCTTCCATAGCACTGGTTCTCAAAATGCTAGAGCAGAAGCACCACCACCTAGGAACTTATTAAAAATGCAAATTCTGGGATGCCTGGGTGGCTCAGCAGTTAAGCATCTGCCTTTGGTTCAGGGCCTGATCCCGGGGTCCCAGGATTGAGTCCCACATCGGGCTTCCTGCATGGAGCCTGCTTCCCTCTGCCTGTGTCTCTGCCTCTCTCTCTGTGTCTCTCATGAATAAATAAATAAAAACTAAAAAAAAAATGCAAATTCTTAGGCCCCAACAGAGACTTACTGAATCGGAAACCACAGTGGTTCTCAAACTTTAATAGGCGTCAGAATCATTTGGAGGGCTTCTTAAAACCCAGCCTACTGGGCCTATTCCCAGAGTTTCTGATTCTGTGGGTCTAGAGAATCAGAGGGTCTAGAGACCCCATAATTTGCAATTTAACAAATTCCTATGCTATACTGATGCTGCTATTTCAAACCTCATTCTACAGCAATGGGAACACTGATTTCTAACTTCTTTAAGCTACTTCAAATTATGTCCTGGGAACTGGAAGTAAAAATTCAGCTAAGCACTTAACATGACCTAGATATTCCCAATGGAAGAAGCAAAAATATTCTGGAGGGAAGATTCTGAATTATGGGGGAGACATCCTTACCAAGCCATACCAAGTTCCTGTAGTTCTCCAACATGACGTCTCTGTATAAATCCTTCTGAGATGGATCCAGCCATTCCCATTCCTCTTGAGAAAAATCCAGAGCCACATCTCTGAAGGTCACCAAACCCTGAAATGAAAAAAAAAAAAAAAAAAAAATTTCTCATTTGCCAAGTGCTCCCATATGGTCCTAGCAGAAAAGATGAAATTCTGCCAGAGTTCAAAGCTCTGTGTGGCTCAAGGGAAATAATTATTGGGGAGCAAGTACATGCCTAGGTTTGTCAAATATTTTAAGAGAAAAAGAAATACTAGAAAGACTCATCCCTTGAAAATTTCACATTTTTGTGAATAAAAAAAGATATATAAACAGGGGAAAAAATTAGCTTATGGCATGAAACATGAGTTTATAACATGAAGGTACGTGAGCAAGGCTATTTTATATTACATATATTATGTATCAAGAAATTCTTATGGAGATGATTCCTTTATATTCCCCAAACTGGGATATCAGATGGGTCAGAAAAGTGAAGGAAGGCCTTGAATTGGCTTTAACAAAAGGTTATGGTCTGAAACTTAGACTCTCTATGTAAGGAGAAACCTGCAAAAATGTGTCCTAAAGAAATAATGAAGTATATATAAAGATATTTAGAAAGAATTTTCATTGAAAGGTTATTTGAAAAATCTGGAAAAAACATGAATGTCAAGAAATAAGTTTAGGGGCGCCTGGGTGGGTCAGTAGGTTAAGCATCTGACTCTTTGATTTTGGTTCAGGTCATGATCTCAGGGTCATGGGATCAAGCCCTGAATAGGGCTCTGCGCTCAGTGGGAGTCTACTACTCTCCCTCCCTCTCATTCTCCCTCTTCTTCTCCCTGCTTGTGTGCTCGCTCGCTCGCTCTCTCAAGTAGACAAAATAAAATCTTAAAATAAAATAAAATAAAATAAAATAAAATAACAGTTTGGCCCACACCACTGAACCATAAGCTGTATGAGGGGAAAGATAACTGTTCTATAAGCTTGTGAATATCAAATGTCTAGTATAAAACCTGTCACATTGTAAAACAGTAAATATTTGCCACTCCAGTGAAAAATGGTAAACTTTTCTGTAATATATCCATAGGAAGGAAGAGTACTCAATGCTTAAAATGGCAGAGTTCCATTTTGCAGAGTATGGTCTCATTTTTAATTAAAAATCATGAAATATCATGCAGAGAATGAATCTAGTGCCAAGATCTCAGATGCCAGCCAAAAATCAACCTGCAAATGGGTTCTAAACACAGCAGCTTCAGGCCTGCTATGTTAACTCTTTTTTTGCTCATTGGTCTATTTAGTTTTCTACTTTTTGAGCTGGTTTTTATATTTTATTTTTACCTAGAAAACAATATTTTGCTTGTGCTTTCTTTTTTTTTTTTTTTAAGATTTTATTTATTTATTCATGAGAAAGACACAGAGAGAGAAAGAGGCAGAGACACAGGCAGAGGGAGAAGCAGGCTCCATGCAGGGAGCCCGACGTGGGACTCGATTCCGGGTCTCCAGGATCACGCCCTGAGCCAAAGGCAGGCGCTAAACCGCTGAGCCACCCAGGGATCCCTGCTTGTGCTTTCAAATTAAATGTATACTGTTGTTCGTCAAATGGCAAAAAAAAAAAAAAAAAAAGACAAATATGATTATTCTACATAGCAGAAATATGGATGAATGTGGCTAGAGAAAAAAGATCACACAACTGCATACTGTTATGTAATTCCCTTGTGCCCCTCTATACTTCTCTGTGTCCTGGGAGGCTGACCTGTATTGGCTGCGTTAATAGACTCCCTTACTTGACCCCATTTTCAGTTGGTTCAGCCACATGCAAGAAATGAAAAGGAGGCAAGTAAAGGATATTTACTCCACTGGGACTTTCTTTGCAGCAAGACCCTGTGTCACCTCTGTCCTTCAATCCTGGTCACAATGCCTGTCAGAGGCCTTCTCTCCACTCAGATCTCTCTGTCTCTGGGTTCAGGACTAAGTTTTACTGCTATGAGTTCCAGGGTATAGCACTATCCTTTGTAGTTTCTCTATATGCCAATTTATAACTTGTAAACAATCCCCTTTTGATTTTCTTACTGGAACCCTGACTGATAAACATGTTGAACCAATGTACTTCTGGGATATGACCATAGATTCCACAAAAGCACCACACTTCCCTAATAAATTCACTTTCCCATTCCCCCATGATTATTTCATAGAGTCTGCCTCTCTCTCAAAACACCACCAACTCCTTTGAACTTCCTCATCTTCTTGCTCACCACATGTCCTTGCTGATCTGTATCCATACTCATATATTGTCTTCCTTCTGTTACAACAGGATAAAACTCCAGACTCCTATCTATGACTATTCCCTCTACTTGTTTCACACAAAGACATTGTTACCTCTCTCCCTTGTAATTATCAGGGAGATATCAGATATAACTCCCTTATGTTATCAGTATTTTCTCACTCTCCTAGATTATTTCTACCGGTATACAAACTGATGCAATATCTTTCATCTTTTAAACAGACAGATAAATTCTCTTCTATAATCTCACTGCAGTTATTGTCCTGTTTCTCTACTCCTCAAAACAAAATTCTTTCAAACACAACTCTCTGAAAGAGTTAAATCAGCAATGTCCAGGAACACCTGGGTGGCTCAGCGGTTGAGGGTCTGTCTTCAGCTCAGGTCGTGATCCCGGGATCCTGGGATTAAGTCCCGTATCCGGCTCCTGCAGGGAGCCTGCTTCTCCCTCCGCCTTTGTCTTTGCCTCTCTCCCTGTGTTTCTCATGAATAAATAAATAAAATCTTTTTTAAAAACTTGTAAAATCACAATATTTGTGAAGCACAATAAAGCAAATGCAGTAGGGATGCCTTGGTGGCTCAGTGGTTGAGCATCTGCCTTTGGCTCAGGTCATGATCCCAGGGTCTTGAGACTGAGTTCCACATCGAGCTCCCTGAGGAGAGCCTGCTTCTCCCTCTACCCATGTTTCTGCCTCTTTCTCTGTGTCTCTCATGAACAAATAAAATATTTAAATATTATTTTATTTAAAATAATATAATTAAATAAATAAATAAATAAATCAGCAATGTCCAATAGAAATACAATGTAAGCCACATATTAAAATTTTTCAGTAGCTACCTTTAAAAAATAGATTTAATGATTAAAACAAAATAAGAATAATTGCTCTATGTATTGACCAATTACTACATGCCAGATATCCTAATAAACATTTTACAGATATTATCTTAATCTGATTGTAAAACTTGTTAAAAAAAAAAAAAGAGTAAGAAACCCATTTTACAAATGTTTAAGACCAAATGTCATGCTAAATCACTAGGATATACTGCAAAAAGAAAAAAAAAAGTAAAGATCTATAATTAAATTTAGTAATATATTTAATATAACCCATTGCATCTAAAATGTCATTTCAACATGTACCCAATATAAAAATTATTAATGAGATGCTTTAATTTTTTGTATCAAATCTTCGAAATCTGGTATATATTTTATACTTACAGCACATCTTCATTCAGAGCAGTCTTATGTGGCTAGTGGGTACATTACTGGACAGCGCAGGTCTAGACTCATCTCTCTCCCCATCTTTTATGCCTACTATTCCCTCGTGAAACCACTGCAATGCTTTCATCCCAACTACTTTATGAAGTAGCTTTTGCCAAAGATATCAGTAGCTTCCATGTTACCAATTCCAATGGTCAGTTCTCAGTCTTAATCTTCTTCACTCTCTCTCAGAAGAATTTAATTCAGTTAATCATACCCTCCATGAAAGACTGCGTACTCATGATTTCCAGGACCCATACTTCTGGCTTTCCTTCTACATCAGTCATGTGCAGTCTCTTTTGCTGGTTCCTCCTCTTCCGGTCAGCCTCTAGATATTGAATACCCAAAACGCAGTCCTTGGGCATCTTTCCTATCTACAATCACAATCCCACCCTCAAGATAATCCTATCCTGTCCTATGGTTTCAAATACACTAATGATTCTCAAATTCACACCTCCAATCCTGACTCCCAGTATATAATCAATATTGCACTTGGATTTCCAACAGGTTTCTCAGACTTAGTAGATCTAGAACTCAATTCTTGTTCCCATCTCATTCTGCCTTGTCTTTCCATCTCAGTAAATGCCAAGGCCATTTGTACAGTTGCCCAGGTCAAAAATCTTTGTAGTTATCCTTAACTTTATTTCTCTCACACTCCACAACCAGTCCCTGGCCAAATTCCATTATTTTCTATCTCTAACATATACCCCAAATCCCACCAGCAACAATGCCACCATCATGGCCCAAGCAGCTATCATTTTCCTCCTAGATTACTGTAGAGTCTTCTGACTGATTTCCCTGCTCCGCCCTTACTTCCTTTCTATTTTCCTTTCAAAATATAAATCAGATTATATCACAAACACTACAAAGATGACTCTTCACCCTTAGAATAAAACTCAAAGTTCTGGTCATGAGTTTCAAGGGCCCAGATAACTTGTTCCCCAGGTACTCCTGTGATCGCATCATAGTGCTCATTTCCCTCTGAGGATACTGACTCAACAATATTCCTAGAACCCATCAGACATGTTCCCACCACAGTAACTTCATATTTGCTATTCCTTCTCCTCTTAAAGCTCTTCTCCAGATCTTCACAAAACCTCCTTCCTACTTTCACCGAGGCTTTTCTTTGCTTAAATGTCACTTCCTCAGAAGGGCCATCCTGGATCTCCTTATTTAAAAGGGCACTCAATAATCACACCTCTATCCTTTATTTCACTTGCACTGATCTCCAGCACAACATATCATGATCCATCTAAAAGAATAGTTCTTTTCTGTCACATATTTGAGCATGGCACTGAGTAAAAAGGATAGTAAATCATTTGTAGAGAGATTATATGAAGTAGTTGAAAGAAATGGTGAGAGCCGCTCATTGGGCTACTTGTGACTCTCTGAGGTCCCAAAGTCCAAAAAAATAAGATGGAGTTTCTGGAAACAAGATGAAAACAACAACTTACTTGAGACATGGCTTTACAAAGTCCAACAGCCATTCTTCCTTCCTTCTTCAATCTTCTCTTTAGGAGAACAATGTCCTGAAAAGGGACAATTAAAGGGAAAAAAAATAGCAGACCAGCCCTATGTTGCTGATCGGAGATTCACAAAGATAGAGCTCTTATTCTATAAGGTCTCTATTGCCTCCTGACATGGGCCAGCCCTACCCACTTCCAAGATCTGAGAAAAGGTCAAAGCTGAATTTTAGCCCTGAAGTCCTGACCTATATTAAGAACATGTAGCCTAAACTCAACAAAATCTAAATGGCCAACAAGGTGGTTTATGATCTGGTCCCTAGCTGTCTCTCATTCCCTACCCTTAATCTCCTTGTTCACCCTACTCCAGGAACACAGGTTTCCTTACAGTTCCTCAAACACTGTGCACTCCTTCTTCAAGGCTGTTGCCTTCACTCCCTCTCTTCATTCCTATTTGTGCTCAAATTTTTTAAAGATTTTATTTATTAAAAAAAAAGATTTTATTTATTTATTCATGAGAGACAGAGAGAGACACAGGCAGAGGGAGAAGCAGGCTCCATGCAGATAGCCCGACGTGGGACTCAATCCCGGGTCTTCAGAATCACATCCTGGGCTGAAGGTGGCGCTAAACCGCTGAGCATAACCCAGGCTGCCCTTATTGTCCCCATCTTACCAAGTAAAACTAAAGTGCAAAAAACTTAAACAACTCAAAGTCATAAGAGTCAAAATGCAATGAGACTCAAAAACTGGTCCCCTTTCAAGAGCCTACAATGTCTGAATGGGAAATATTTAACATAACCTGAGGAACCAATGCCACATATTTACTAACGAAGCCTCTTCAGAGCTGGCAGATGTTACCTTTATTATCTCACAGAAATACAGCTTGAGGCAGGCATTGCTAAATTTTAATACAAACCAATAACAAATTGCTCCTTGTCCTCTCAGAGCCAACATTTCTTCATTCTGAAAATGAATATTGTTGTGTTTGACCTAGAATTTAGGATCTACAACCCCCTAATTCTGGGCTACTCTGCACGAGCCAACTCAGTGTCTAAGAGAGTTATTTCATTAGTGCAATGCAGCTTGAAATTGTCCATAAAAGCCTTTGCAACCTGAGAGAAGAATCGATGAAGTCTTTCTGCATCTGGAAGCCCTACATAGCATCTGCATAAAAGAAACGTCTTTTAAATTTCTGTTTGCAAAGCTGTGTATCACTTGAGCAATACCTTCCCAAGTTTAAGATGAACCTCAGTCTCTGAAGAAAGTGATGTTAAAGACTTGAGTTTTATACAGCCCCCAGGCACATGCTGACTTTCCATTCCTTCAGTCATTGGCTACATGACCTTGAGCAAGTTACTCCATCTCTCAGAACCTTTCTTTCCTCACTGTCAGAGACTGCATGAGTCAATTCCTGGCAGAGAGAAGTGCTACCTTTGTTCCCATTTACATTCTATACACACTTTTGGAAAGGATATGAGAGAATTTTTCTTTATTAACGGAGAAAGTCAGAACCAAAATTTAGCTCACTTGGTACATGAGAAAAAAGAGCCATGGATCAGCCTTTCTTAGCACCAAAATGAAGAGTTTTAATAAAGACAAAGCTAAAACCTCAAACTCCTTGGGCTTTCAGATTAAGCTTTCCTCCAGAGGCAGTCAATTTGAGGACAGTCTCACTAGAATGTCTTTAGCCTGGATCCTGTGACTCACTCACAAGGACAATGAAGGAAGAGGCCCATATCAAGATCCCATATCCTGGAGGCTCCTAGTCCAAGACCAGGGACAATTCTCTCCAAAACCCTTAGAACCCAGGGCCCACACTTTTCACTCTCACACTACAGGAAAGATCAAGAAAGCTTAATAATTAAAAGCAAGGACTCTGGAGCCAAAACGCCTAGGTTCGAGACCCCATTCTATCACTAATTAACTGCCTGAACTTGGGCAAGTAATTTTAATCTTTCTATGCCCACAGTCACACACAATCAAGCCTGTGGTCTCATAAACACATAAAAGTTCTCACCCGGTCACACACATACATGGTATATGGTCCCACAAATTCACACGTAATGTCAAATATCTATGCAGTGGCAGTAACAAAAAGAGATGATGACACACAATTACTCCAACAGGGAGATTGTTCCACACAACGTCACACAGAGTGTGAACCACACAAAGTCACACACCCTGTCATCATTACTCATACAAATGTATACCTGCTGAGATAAGATGGACACGGGTACACAAGCACACCTGCTGTCACACACATTCAAACACTGTACTATCTACAGAGACAAGTGGTCAAACGCAATCACCCACATTCATACAGCGACACACACAATGTCACACCCGCAGTCTCTCTCAAACGCATACACAGTAACACAGTTGTACCTGCAGAGAAACAGTTTTATACCCGAGACATATAGTCTCACATAAGCACACAAGCGGTGACACACAAGATCACATTCTGTCACACGGCGGCCTCTCACGTAACCCCAGAGGCACCCACCCTGGTCCCATCCCTGTCCCTGCCGGTGCCCCCGAAGCCCGGCCCTGACCTCTGGCGCCCGCGCGCAGCCAGGCCCAACTCACCTCCCGGCGCCCTGGGCTCTGGAAAGCCGCCCAGACACTCGAGACCCGCGACGTCCCCCTTCCCCAGAATCCCCCGCAGGGCGAAGCAGAGCAAGGACTGAGGCGCACGGGACCCCGAGTTCTGCTGGGGAAACATCCAGCTGGACTGGAAGCCGCTCAGGTTTTCCTTCCGACCCCGGGAACCACGAGTCCCAGAGTGCTTTGCGCCGCCGCCTTCTTTGCTGAACTACATTTCCCAGAGGACCCTCAAGGCCCGCCTCGACTCCGCGCCTGCGCAGGCGGCCGCGACCGGGGCGTGTGAGTACCGAGCTGGCTGCTCTCGTAGTAGGTCTCGGGCGCTCAAGTGGCCGTGCGCGGCTGTGTGTGAGCAAACCGTGAGGCTCCGCGTGTCCGTGACTCTTATTGAATGCTCAGGTGTGGCGATCTGTGTGTGACCGTCGCTGCACACGTTTGTGCCTGCGCACCACGGGGCAAAGATTTCTGTCCCGTGCAGTGAGTTTCTGTACTTAAGATCATGTCCCGTGATTCTGGGTCGTTGCATGACGCCGAGGATGTGAGAGTGTTTGTGGGTTTGCGAGAGGTATTAGACTGACTTTGGGCAACCATTGCTTTGTGTTCTTTCCCCAGAGGTCGAAGGATTTTACCTACGACACGTGGTGGGGCTGTATTTGTTTCTGGGCTTCCCCGCAGTGTGGAGCGGGTGGGAGAGGTTTCACCATCCCTCACCCCCGGCAGTGGGCCGGGTCACTGTTACCTTCGCTTTTAGATCCCTTCTCTACTTGGACCCAGTGTGATACCGCAGAAGGGTAATTAGATTCCGTTTGTTGGGAAGACGCTCGTTTGCCCCCAAGCTCTTCATAATAATGATAATTCGCTGGAGCTCTGGGGGTTCTCTGGGTGTTGCTCCCACCTTTTCTCTATACAACTTCAATTAGTGCCCAGCTTCAAGAAAACTACCCACCGTCAGGAGGACAGCCATGTGAGCCCCTGAATGATGTGAAAGAAAACCAGAGCTGAACAGTAGTTAAAAGAGGTTGAAAAATATATATATTTTTTATTCGGGAACAATTGCAATAGGGGAGAAGAAACTTCAGCAAAGAATTGGGTTCAGTTCCAAATGCAGCAAAAACTAGTAGGGTTTACATGCAAGGAACAAATCGGTGGGGGTGAGAGGGGTAGTCCATGGATAGAAAATTAAGAGTCAAGGGTAGGGGGAAATTCTTGCTAGACTGACCAACAGAATTCTTGCTGAGGGCAGGCAGTCCAAGGAGATCAGATATGGCCTGGATGCATAAGGGATTTAATTAGATATTGAGAGTGGTCAGCTACCAAGGGCTCTGGCTAAACTGAGTTGACAAAATTCTTGCTAAAACTGGGTAATGCAAAGAGAGACACTGAAACCCCAAGATTGAAGCGCCTAGTTGAGAAGAGGATGCAGAGGAGCCTAACTAAAATTTGATCAAGGAGAAAGTATTTGACAGTTAAAATTCTGAACAAAGCAATATTCTTCCCCATCCCCAGACCCTGGAAGATCTAAAAGGTGCCCTGAAAAAAATAAAAAATAAAAATAAAAGGTGCCCTGAAGTCAGGATCTTGGTAGTGGTATGTGGATACAAGGGGGAAGTTCTTGAAATGAAAACCAATCTTTGGAGAATAATCCCTCCAATCCTCTCCCCACAGAGAGATGTCTAATAGCTAAAGCCTGAGAGTCTTAGACAAACAGAGTCTGGCTAATAAGGCTGATGTGATTTTCTGTTTATCTGTGAAATTGGGCATTGTTACTGTCAAAATAAGGCAAGCACTTTTTTTTTAAGGCTCTACAAACTTTAAAAGTGGGGTCGCTTAATGGGGAAATGTACTAGGTAAGTGTTCTTTGGATGATAATTATGGTTTGCTTCTTGACATCAAACAGCCCTTCCCTGGATTTGATGATCAGTGAAGGTTAGAGATCATCTTGGACATTTCATGGACTAAAAAACTAGAAATTTAAGACAGTCCATTCTTAACTGGCATAGTACACTTTCAGCGAAACTTTAAATGTGTACGACTATCTCTTCATATGTCAGTAATTGATCATAGGAATATTTTTGTCCTTTGTTTATTCTCCTTCTTCATGCCACCAAGTCCAACACTGTTTTGAGTCTAGTCATCTCCGGTAGAGCAGGACAGTGGTCCTCAAAGTATGCCAATTGGGTAAGTGGTTGTGCCGCTAAAACAAATTCTGGTAGGACTATGTCCATCAGGATATAGTCAAAAAGGCAGAACTACAGTGGCATTTTCAAACAGAATATTTAATTACAGGAAATTGTACAATGTTGAATGAATGAAAGAGCAAAAAGGGGACAGATTTGTAACTTCAAGAAACAGCTTACACCACAGGACTTGAGGAAGAAAGGGGAAGGGATGGATTTACTAGAACTTAAGAGCTCTGAAAAGTAGTCTCAGCCTGGCTGTTAACTGGATTTAGTCATCTGGTGCTGGGAAAGCAAAAAGATTTTGCAGCCAAGCATAGCCCTCCTCTGCTGCTAGAGATAATGAAAGAACTGGAAAATAGAAAGTGAGTTCCTTTTTCATTTCTGCCTTCCACCCTCCCATTTATGCCTCCATTGGCAAACTATAAAAGAGGCAATGGAGACGGAAAAATGTCTTTGTCAGAGACCTAGCTCCAGTATCACAGAATAGAGAAAGGCATGTTTGAAACTGAAACAATGACAGGGAAATGATTGATATATGATCCTTTTTCAATGTGCTGGAAAGTAAGTTAATTCATATAATTTTCCAAGTTTATTTTTCTTCTCAAACTTTTTTAACAATGTTACCAATTCTTACAAGAGAATCCTATTATATGAGCAAAAAATGGTGCATATTTTATAACAAAGTATCTTAATAAAAAAGCGATTCAAATTCTGAAATAGCTATCATCTAGTTTAATATGTAGTTATTTGGAGGAACTCCTATTTTTTACCTATCTTGTAACTTTGATAATAAATATGGATTTATACGTTTTCTAACTTTGTGTTGTCTAATGCAAATATTTCATGGTGAATCACTAACTCTACCCATGACTTAACAGTTCTCATTATCCTAACAAGTGTAAGAATAAGAATCATGGTATGTGGGGATCCCTGGGTGGCGCAGCGGTTTGGCGCCTGCCTTTGGCCCAGGGCGCGATCCTGGAGACCCGGGATCGAATCCCACGTCGGGCTCCCGGTGCATGGAGCCTGCTTCTCCCTCTGCCTGTGTCTCTGCCTCTCTCTCTCTCTCTCTGTGGCTATCATAAGTAAATAAAAATTTAAAAAAATAAATTAATTTAAAAAAAAAAGAATCATGGTATGTGATTTTTTTTTTTTGGTATGTGATTTTTTAAAATAAATTATTAGGTATATTAATTATCTCTTTTTTAAAGATTTATTTATTTACTTATTTGTGTGTGTGTGAGAGAGAGAGAGGCAGAGACACAGGAGGAGGGAGAAGCAGGCTCCATGCCGGGAGCCCGATGTGGGACTCGATCCCGGGACTCCAGGATCGCGCCCTGGGCCAAAGGCAGGCGCTAAACCACTGAGCCACCCAGGGATCCCCTAATTATCGCTTTTTTAAATTGAGATATAACTGACATATATTATTTTCAGGAGTACAACATAATGATTCAATACTTGTGATATATTGTGAAATGATCACCCCAATGAATCCAATTAACATCCATTACTATACATCAAAAAAGTTCTTTCAGGACACCTGGGTGGCTCAGCCATTGAGCGTGTCTGCCTTTGGCCCAGGGCGCAATCCCGGAGTCCTAGGATCAAGGTCCACATTGGGCTTCCTGCATGGAGCCTGCTTCTCCCTCTGCCTATGTATGTCTCTGCCTCTCTCTCTCTCTTTGTGTCTCTCATGAATAAATAAAATCTTTTTTTAAAAAAAGGTGTTTTTTTTCTTGTGATGAGAACTTTTAACTCTTAACCAACTTTCAAATATGCAATATAGTATTATTAACTATAGTCACTATGCTTTATATTACATCTCCATGCTTTATTTTTTTTTAAGATTTTATTTATTCATGAGAGACACACAGAGAGAGAGAGGCAGAGACACAGAGGAGAAGCAGGCTCCATGCAGGAAGCCTGACGCAGGACTCAATCCCGGGACCCCAGGATCATGCCCTGGGCCAAGGGCAGGCTCCAAACTGCTGAGCCACCCAGGGATTCCCCCATGATTTATTTTATAATTGGAAGTTTGTACCTTTTGACCCTCTTCACCTATTTCACCTATACCTCTATCCCACCTCTGGCAACCACCAATCTGTTCTGTATCTTTGATGTGGGATTTTTTTTAACTTTTAATTTTTAAGAAATTTTTTTCAAAGCCCAGTGTGGGGCTTGACTCACAGCCCCAAGAGTTCCATGCTGTACTAAATGAGCTAGCTAGGTGCCCTGCCCCTCTTTTGGTGAGCTTTTTTAGTTTCTTACTTGAAGGCAGTCATTCTGAATTAAGAATAAAATAAAATTGAGGGGACATGTGGTTGCCTCAGTCAGTTGAGTCTGGCTCTTGGTTTCAGCTCAGGTCATGATCTCAGGGTCCTGGAATCAAGCCCTGTGTCAGGCTCTGCGTCAGTGCAGAGTTAGCTTAAGGATTCTCTCCCTCTGCCCCTCTCCTCACTTCTGAGTGCATGTCTGCACACATGCTCTCTCTCTCTCTCTCTCTCTAAAATAAATAAATAAAATGTTTAAAAATAAATAAAATTGGGAATGAAGAAACCAAGAATGATTTCTTGTCTTAGTTATTTTGATTGGTCACCCATATTCTTTACAATAGAATGTTCTTTTATAACCTTGCCTAGGGAAGGATAAAGCACAATTTTACCAGGGCTTACTCAGGATTGCTTATTGAGGCATTTGGAAGGAGTCCATAACCCACTATTAATGCTAGTGAAGAACCTCCTCACACCATAATTCATATTCCAGATAAATAAAAAACCCATGGCCAATTTGTGGGGAAGAGAATTTATATTTAATGGCTAACTTCTATGAACTGTATAATTTCCTTTATGTATGTTATTTCATTTGTTCTTCACAATACTCTAAATAAATATTCCTTTTTTTTTTTTTTTTTTTTTAATGACAGTCACACAGAGAGAGAGAGAGAGAGGCAGAGACACAGGTAGAGGAAGAAGCAGGCTCCATGCACCGGGAGCCCGATGTGGGATTCGATCCCGGGTCTCCAGGATCGCGCCCTGGGCCAAAGGCAGGCGCCAAACCGCTGCGCCACCCAGGGATCCCTAAATAAATATTCCTATTCAATTTTATGGTTGGGGGACTCAGAAATGTGACAGTTTATAAACGTTCAGGTAGCTGGTATGAGATAGGATTCAAACTTACTTCTCTTTAGGATCACATGTCTGTGATGGTACACCTTGGTACATCATTTACTAAACCTAATCTTCTTTTATCTGAGCAATCTTCTTTTATCTTCAACAAATGGTGCTGGGAAACCTGGACAGCCACATGCAAAATAATGAAACTGGACCACCTTCTTTCACCATAAACAAAAATAAGCTAAAAATGAATTAAATACCTAAATGTGAGACTTGAAACCATAAAATTCCTTGAAGAGAGCATAGGCAGTAATCTCTCTGACATAGCAACATTTTTCTAGATATGTCTCCTAAGGCAAGGGAAAGAAAAGCAAAAATAAACTATTGGGACTACATCAAAATATAAAGTTTCTGCATAGCAAAGGAAATGATCAACAAAACTAAAAGGCAACCAACAGAATGGGAGATGATATTTGCAAATGACATATCTGACAAAGGGTTAGTATCCAAAACGTATAAAAACGTATAAAACTCAACACCCAAAAACCAAATAATCCAACTAACAAATGAGAAGTCATGCATAGACATTTTTCCAAAGAAGACATACATATCTGTCAGAATGGCTAAAATCAACAACACAAGAAGCAACAGATATTGGAAGTGGGGAAATAGGAACCCATATTTAAGCATCCCATTCTTGGTTTCCGCTCAGGCCATGATCTCAGGGTTGTGGAACTGAGCCCCACATTGGGCTCTATGTTCAGTGCAGAGTCTGCTTAAGACTGTCCCCAGCAAAATAAATAAATCTAAAAAAAAAAACTATCAGCCCTGGAATTTGGGGATTATTACTAGCAAAGGAAATGATCAACAAAGTCATTAATAGATTTTAGTTAGTATTGACATCAGGAGGTGAGTCCTCCAACTTTTTCTTTTTTTCAAAATTGTTTTCGTTACTAGAGGAGCCTTGGAATTCCATAAATATGGGGACTAATTTTTCCATTTCATCCAAAAAAAAAAAAAAGCCACTGTTGATAGGAATTGAAATTAATCTTAGATCTCTTTGGGTAGTATTGGTATATTTATTATTATGACTATTTGAGAGAGCACAAGCAGGAGGATTAGAGGAAGAGGGAGAAGCAGGCTCCCCACTGAGCAGGGAGCCCAATGTGGGGCTCAATTCCAGGACCTTGAGATCATGACCTGAGCTGAAGGTAGACACTTAACCTCAGTCACCCAGGCGCCCCGTAAGGTTTCTAATGCATGACCAAAGGATGTCTTTATATTTATGTATTTATTTAGTTTCAAGTTTCATTCAAATTCCAGTTAGTTAACAGATAGTGTTTTATTAGTTTCAGGAGTAGAATTTAGTGATCCATCACCTAATATAACACCCAGTGCTCATCACAAGTGCCCTAAGGTCTTCTTAAATTTTGTGGGTTTAAAGGTTTATTTTTTTAAATTTTGTAGCTTTCAGTGTACAAGTCTTTTACCGCCTTCATTAACTTTATTCTTAGGTATTTTATTCTCTTTAATGTTAATGACATGGTTTCCCTACTCTCCTTTTCAGATGGTTTATTGCTGTTGTATGAAAATACAACTGACTTTTGTTTGTTGATCTTGTACTCTCTAACTTTGCTCAATTTATTAGTAGTTTCTTTGTGAGTTCACTTGGATTTTCCACATATAGAATGTCTGCAAATAGAGATGGTTTTACTTATTTCTTTCCAATTGAAATGTCTTTTATTTCTCTTTATTATCTACTTCTTTTGACTGTGGTTTCCAGTACTTGAATAGGACACTATTCACAAAACAAGAATACCAAGATGAAATGAAACAGTGAGTAAAGCAAATACTACCAAATAAGGCAAGTGCAAACAGTATTAAAAACAGACTAATTAGAAATACTGAATGGGACCTGAGGTTGCTCCATGGTTTTAAAAAAGAAAATCCATCAAGAAGAAATGTTATTAATTTCTATAGGCCTGGGGATCCCTGGGTGGCGCAGCGGTTTGGCGCCTGCCTTTGGCCCGGGGCGTGATCCTGGAGACCCGGGATCGAGTCCCACGTCAGGCTCCCTGCATGGAGCCTGCTTCTCCCTCTGCCTGTGTCTCTATAGGCCTAAATAAGATAGATTTGAAAGCTAAGCTTGATGGAAATACATGGAGAAAAGCTTCTTAACATGATCATAAATTTATTTATTATAGAAATGGAAGTGCTAAGTTTTTAAAAATAATTAAGGCTTATTTCTTCTGCTGGGTTGAATACATTGGTGTTTGTTCTATTAATATTACTTATATCTACATTTACATTACAAATCTAATTTTACATGTGTTAAACATAATATAAATTAATAAGTAAAAGACATCATTAATAAAAAAACAACAGGAGAATGATGAGGTAACTATATATATAAAAACATCAAAGTTTGCAACCTTTTAATTTTGGTATAATATTGTTAAAATATATATATATATACATATGTTAAACACTTGCTTTTTAAGGTAATGTGAAAATTCATAGAACTTCATTAGATTTAAAACTAAACCTTATGAAATAAAATGGAAGAAATCACAAAATATATTGACTATAGTGCAATAAAATTTTAAAAACTAAACACCGGGGCACGTGGGTGGCTCAATGGTTGAGCATCTGCCTTCAGCTCAGGTCGTGATTCCAGGGTCCTGGGATGGGAGTCCCGCGTGGGGCTGTCTATGGGGAGGCTGCTTCTTCCTACTGCCTATGTCTCTGCCTCTCTCTGTCTCTCATGAATAAATAAATAAAATCTTAAAAAAAAAAACCTAAACATTAGGGGATGGTAAAAATGAATACATCAAACTGACTTGACTTTCAGAAGAAAAAAGGAAAAGGTTAAAAAGCCTTAAATAAGATTAAATAAGTTTTAAAGAGCAGTAAATAAAAATAAGCTTCAAGAGATTAGTAAATATTAACAGAAATTAACAAAATATAAAAAGATACATTGAAAAGGTGATTAAAAGAATAAAGCTTTTTTGATTAAAAAATAGAAAAATAATTCTCAAGAATATTCAGAATATGTCTATAGACACAGAGGAGATTAAGTAATTATATAACTTAGTTCTAGCAATAAATATTCCCCAAGAGTTCTGTGTTTTGTCTAGATAGAGCAGAATACTTCAGATTATAGGTTTACATCTGTCAGTGGATATTAACAAGCATTTTCTCTGCATTTGTTTTATGTGGTAATTTTCTTCTACACGTAGTTTAAATTTGTTTAGGTTAAATTTGTTTTTTTCAGTCTCTACACCCAACATGGGGCCTGAACTCACAAGCCCAAGATCACATACTCCATGACTAAGCTAGCCAGGTGCCCCACACCTAGTTTAAATTATATAAAGCATAGATGTTAATAGTATGTTAGATATTATAATGTGTGACTTTTTTTTCCTGGTGTTTAAATGTATGTGAAGTATTGTTTGCTGTGAGATATAGACCATAAACATCTAAACAGTTTTTATTTATTTTTTTGTAAACAGGCTCTACACTAAACATGAGGCTTGAACTCACAAGCCTGAGATCAAGAGTCACATGCTGTATGGACTGAGCCAGCCAGGCATCCCTAAACTTTTTAAAAATTTAAATTTTTAAACAGGCGCCAGACCGCTGCGCCACCCAGGGATCCCCCTAAAAATTTAAATTTTTAAAAATGATTTATTTGTTTGTTTGTAGAGCAGGGGGAGGGACAGAGGGAGAATGAGAGAGAATCCCAGGCAAACCCTGCACTGAGTGTACGGAGCCCAATGTGTAGCTTGATGGGGCGGGGCGGGGGGGGGGGGGGGGGGCGGTCGGTCAGTCCTATGGCTCTGAAATCATGACCTGAGCCAAAACCAAGAGTTGGACACTTAATCAACTGAGCTACCCAAGGACCCCTAAAGATTTTCTTTTTTTTTTTTAAGATTTTATTTATTTATTCATGAAAGACACACACACACAGAATGAGAGAGAGAGAGAGAGGCAGAGACACAGAGGGAGAAGCAGGCCCCATGCCGGAAGCCTGATACCGGACTCGATCCCAGGACTCCAGGATCACACCCTGAGCCAAAGGCAGGCGCCAAACCACTGAGCCACCCAGGGATCCCAAGATTTTCATTTTTAAGTAGTCTCTACACACAAGATGGGGCTCAACCTTACACCCCTCAGATCAAGAGTTGCATGCTGTATTGACTGAGCCAGCCAGGCATCCCAAGACCATAAACATCCAGAAATGATGCAGTTAAAATGAAAAGTAAAGTGTTTCACATTCACTGGAGTTTGAATATTTTCCACCAAAAAATAACTACATAAATCAGTGAGAAGAGTGGCATTATTTTATAGTTTTGAAAATCTCTTTCATCCTAAGTGTAACAGAATACAGCTGGTATTTTATATGTGCTCTTGCATTTATTTATTTATTTATTTATCTATTTACTTACTTACTTACTTACTTATTTATAGGGTGGGGAAAAGGGTAGAGGGAGAGAGAATCCCAAGCATACTCCACACACAGCTGGAGCCTGACTTGGGGCTTGATCTCACAACCCTGAGGTCATGACCTGAGCTGGAATCAAGAGTTGGACACTTAACCAACTGAGCCACCCAGGTGCCCCTATGTGCTCTTACATTTAATCTGCTGAGATAAATAAAGAAAACCTGGCCTCATACAGGCACAATTTAAAAATGAAGAAGTATTTAATGGCCTTTTCAGATATTTGTCAATATTATTCTTTAATACCACACCAAAAATCAACAATTAGGTAATTTCTTAAAGTTACTGTAATGTGGAATCTGGCCTTTATCTCTCTGTCCTTTTTTTAAAAAGATTGGTATTAATTTTAATTTTTTGTATTTTTTTAAGTAACCTCTATCCACAAAGTGGTCTTGAACTCACAACTCCAAGATCAAGAGCCACATGCTCCACTGACTAAATAAGCCAGCCGATACCCCTAGCCTCAGTCTCTCAAATTAAAATCCATTTGTCTATCTTATACTTTATAATATTGCCACAGATGATTTTGCACCATCACACAGTAATCATTTGGAAAATACTGGTTCAATGAGTTAGGCAGATCTTCCAAATACTGACATATTTCATTAGATGGTATTACAAAATCACATTCATTAGTAACATCAGCAATCTCATCACAAAAGACTAAGTATTAGAACACTGTCAAGTTCATGGTGATAGATGCTTGTTTTTCAATATGTTAATTTTTAAAAATATTTTATTATTCATAAGAGACATAGAGAGAGAGAGGCAGAGACACAGGCAGGGGAGAAGCAGGATCCATGCAGGGAGCCCGATGTGGGACTCGATCCCGGGACTTCAGGATCACGCCCTGGGCCGAAGGCAGGCGTCAAACTGTCAAGTCACCCAAGGATCCCCTCAATACACTAATTTTTTGTTTGAAAGTCAAATTAACAAAAATTACTACTAGTTTTCTTTACTGTCAGTTTTTATAAATCACTTCATTCTTGACAAAATGTTTACCAAACATACAAGTCTTTATCTTCTTATCCAAAATGTGTCAGTTATTCTTTCAAATAAAATTGATGTCCATAAAAAGGGGGCTAATTCAGCTCACCACTCAATCATAAAAGCGCATTTCCTGGAAACAACTTGATACTTCAGCATGAAGGAAAACTTTATGTGCATTTTAATATCCTGGTTGTAATATGATAGTTCTGCAAGACATTACCATTGGGATAAATTTAGCAAAGAGCTCATGGGGTCTCTCTACATAATTTTTTTACAAATGGATGAATCTAAAATTATCTCAAAATAAGGGGCGCCTGAGTGGTTCAGTGGTTGAGCGTCTGTCTTCGGCTCAGAGCATGATCCCAGGATCCAGGATCAAGTCCCACATCGGGCTCCTTGCAGGAAGCCTGCTTCTCCCTCTGCCTAGGTCTCTGCCTCTCTCTCTGTGTGGCTTTCATGAATAAATAAATAAACTCTTAAAAAATAAATAAATAAAATAAAATAATCTCAAAATAAAACTATAATTTAAAAATCTTGTACTTAGGATCAAGTTATCAAAACTAATTTTAACTGTTTTATGAAGAACATTTGTAAGTGGGAACTCGCCTGTTTTTACAAGTGTGTGGTGGTAAAGGAGTTTAATAACACTGTCCCAATTCAAGCTAAAGGCCCAGCAGATTTACCCACCATTGCCTTTGTACAATCAGTGCAAATTTCAGCACAACAGAAAAGAGCAAATTATGTCTTAGTGTTATAATGAAATTTTTTTTGACCATGTGGATCACATGAAAGGGCTCCCAAACGTCCTCTAACCACACTCAGAAACACTGATCCATAATAAGTTAAAATAGAATAGTTATATTAAAACTTACTGCCACCTCTTTTCTTTTTTTTTCTTAAGTAATCTCTACATCCAACGTGGGGCTCAAACTCATGATCCCGAATCAAGAGACCCATGCTTTACCTGACTGAGCCAGCCAGGCGCCCCTGCCACCCCTCTTTTGAAACAGATTTCAATGGTGACCATAACAGGCTTCTGGACTTGACATGATATTGTCTCATGCTGTTCATCATCTTTTCAAAATTTTCTCCATGCAGTATATAGTCTATTACTTAAAGCATAAGAGTGGTAGGATGGGCAGTGGTTGAGCTTGGGCATTTTTTTCTGTTTTTTTTTTTTTAAACATCTAAAGCTATTATCTCAGGATATGAAATATGGGGCAATGGTAGATAGCTAGTCCAGATAGAGCGGAAAAAAATAATAAAACCACAAGATTTTGAAGATCCACATATATGAATACCATCTGGTGCTTGTCTCCTAATCAGCTTCTAGGATGCACAGAGGTTTTAATGCTAGGCCCACGTGGAGAACTCAGGTTACCTGTTCCAATTTCGTCTCTTCTGAGAAGTTCTAAGCAGAGGATCTCATGCAGGTTTAAGAATCAGTATAGGTGGGAAGCCTGGGTGGTTCAGTGGTTGAGCATTGGCCTTCAGCTCAGGGCGTGGTCCCAGAGTCCCAGGATCGAGTTCCACCTTGCGCTCCCTGCAAGGAGCCTGCTTCTCCCTCTGCATGTGTCTCTGCCTCTCTCTGTGTCTCTCATTAATAAATAAATAAAGTCTTTCTTTTAAATATTTATTTTTATTTGAGAGAGAGAGAGAGAGAGGCAGAGACACAGGAGGAGGGAGAAGCAGGCTCCATGCCGGGGGGCCGACGTGGGACCCGATCCCGGGACTCCAGGATCGCGCCCTGGGCCAAAGGCAGGAGCCAACCGCTGAACCACCCAGGGATCCCCTAAATAAAGTCTTAAAAAGAAAAAGGAATCAGTATAGGTGGGGGCTAGGGAGGGCCAAATATGGGGCATCTTTCTAGCATTTCCAGTCTCTGTTTGGTTGCTGTTCTATATAAATGTCTCCCCAGGTTTGAGTCTCTTTGAATCTATTTGTATCTTCAGATATGAGTAGTGCTCTATTTTTTTCTTGTTGAGAATTTTATATAATTTAAGGCAAAATCGTTTGGATTTATAGACCAATTACATTGAAACTGAAATATTTCTTCTTAAAGTTAAAAAAAAAACAGTGAAAGATACATACTTTCTTTGGGAATCCTTATTTTTGTGACATTTTTATAGAAAAAAATAATTATATTCTAAGATGCAAAGAGATTAAAACTCTAAAAGTATTTTTCTATTGAGAAGGAGAAATAATAGCAGGCCAGGATTTAACATGGGAAGGAATGAGAAGGGGAAACCATGCCAGCTGCTCCATCTAGGATAGTATTTCATAATTTTTCACCAGGTTCTGCATACTCCACTCAAACTTAGATTTTGAACAAAAACTAAGACTCCCACACCTTGGGGTGCCTAGCTGAGTTAGGTGAGCATGTGACTCTTAATCTCAGGATCATAAGTTCAAGCCCCATGTTAGGCATGGAGCCTACTTAAAATTAAAAAATAAAATAAAATTTTATAAAATGTATGCACCTCATATTATTTGAACTACTATATATTATTTGATTTCCTAACTCTAACTTTGGATATTGAGACTTTGGGACCTATGTTTCTTTTTCCCTAAGTTGAGAGCCAATCACCCAAACACTGAATATTGTACTTACTATTTTCATAACTTGAAATTGTGCTTCATCAACAAACAAAAAAAAAGAAAGAAATTGTGTTTCATCACTTTCTAAATACTCATATACAAGTGAGGTTTTTCCTATTTTTATATGGTTCTACTCTAAATACCTGTCCACAGATAAAAAGACAAGTTATTATACAGTTTCTCAAAATCTCAAAATTCTACTTTCCAAATAAAACTCAGAATCATTTAGTCAAGTTCCATGAAAAAAAAAAATTGGGCCTTGACTCAGAATTATAAATTAATTTGTGGGACACTGCCATTCTCAAAAAAAGAGTACTCCCAACCAGAAAAATCATATATTTTATAATGGTTGGAAAGATTTAAACCAAAGAATTACCTGTGGGATATATTATGGCAATTCAAAGAAGAATAGAAAGTAATTTCATTTTCTATTTCTGTATATGTAAGGGTGTTTTCTTTATGAAAGCATATAATACATTTCTACACCGGTAAATAAAAATATCTTCAGTATGGACTCAACCTGGAAACAAAAGAGAGCCCCAGGAAACAAGCAAAAATGGACACCCCTTCCCAAAACCTAGAGCTAGGATAGTCACAATCTTTCTCACCAGTCAGCCCTTTCCATAATAAAACCTTCTTCTACCCATGCAACATCTCTGTTCACATGAATTCACCATCTCCCAAACTCTCCCTGATGCTGACTTTGCTAGGTCATCTCTGGGAAACTAAATCAGCCATAGTTTCTGTCAAGTCTCTTGTTCTAAAAATATAAGACAGACATTAAGAGATGCTCTCTAGTATTGCTGTTTCTCTAATATCAGGCTACTATGTAAAGAGTGTTCAAGTGTTCTTGGAAGATGATAGAATGGTCTCCATTCCCTAATTTCAGCCTACTTAGAAGTGCCCCCTCCAACAAGTTACCTGACAGATCTTCCACAACCCATCATCCCCACTAGGAAAAGCCAGAGCTCCTGAAAATGAGCCAGCAGTTCTCCTTCACATGGATTGGAGATGTTGACTTTTACTATTAGGCTCCTGAACACTCCTGTCACTCATAAAATGTCTCTATTTTGGTGCCTGGCAATGGCTGACTTATTACTAAAGCCACAGCCCTAAGTGTGACTTTGGGCATCTCATGAAATAGGAGTCTTGGCTAAAGATTTCACTATACTTGTACATAGAAGGTTCCTATCCTGGGTGTGTCCTCTGATGTCTGATGAGGTTTGATTTCCGACTAAAGCCTCGCTCACACTTCCTACAAATATAAGGCTTCTCTCCCGAATGTATCCTCTGATGTCGAATAAGGTGTGACTGCCGGCTGAAGCCTTGCCCACATTCCCTGCACACATGAGGCTTCCCCCCTGAGTGTGCCTTCTGGTGTGTGATGAGAGTTAACTTATCACAAAAGCCTTGCCCACACTCCCTGCACACAAAGGGTATACTACCTGAGTGTGCTCTCCTGTGCCTAAATAAGTTTGGTTTCTGGCTAAACCTTTTACCACACTCCCTGCATATGAAAGGCTTTTCCCCTGAATGTGTTCTCTGGTGTGCGATGAGGGTTGACTTATCATTAAAGCCTCGCCCACACTCCCTGCACACAAATGGCTTTTCCCCTGAATGTGTCCTCTGGTGTGTGATCAGGGTTGATTTCCGGGTAAAGCCTCGTCCACATTCCCTGCACACAAATGGCTTCTCCCCTGTGTGTGACCTCTGGTGTTTGTTGAGGTTTGACTTTAGGCTAAAGCGCTGCCCACACTCAAGGCATACATAAGGTTTAACCCCTGAGTGTGTTCTTTGATGTGTCTTGAGGTTTGATTTCCAGCTAAAATGGCGCCCACATTCTGTGCATATGTAAGGCTTCTCTCCTGTGTGGGTCCTTAAGTGTCTAATGAGGTGTGACTTCTGGCTAAAGCTCTGGTCACACTCCCTGCAAACATAAGGTTTCTCTCCCGAATGTGTCCTCTTATGTCTGATGAGATGGGAATGCTGGCGAAAGCCATGCCCACACTCCCTGCAAACATAAGGCTTCTCCCCAGAGTGTGCCCTCTGGTGTGTGATAAGGTTTGACTTCAGGCTAAAGCTCTGCTCACATTCCTTGCACACATACGGCTTGACCCCTGAATGTGTCCTCTGATGTGTGAAGAGGTTTGACTTCCAAGTAAAGCCTCGTCCACACTCCTTGCACACATAAGGTTTCTCCCCTGAGTGTGTCCTCTGGTGTGTGATAAGGTTTGACTTCCAGGTAAAGCCTCGTCCACATTCCTTGCACACATAAGGGTTTTCCCCAGAGGGTATCTTCTGGTTTTTGATGAGGATTGACCTTTTGCTAAAGCTCTGTTTCCACTCAGTGTACATGTAAGGTGTCTCCCCTGCGCCCATCTTCTGGAGGCTGAGCAGTTTTGGCTCCTTCAAAAAGCCTAGCCCAAATTCCTCATATTTGATAGCTCCAAATCCTGAGACTTCTACACCGTGCAACATTTTGTCTGTTTCCTCAAGCGCTGTCCTCTGGCCTAGGCTGGGCCCTAGGTCCATTACTGTGTTGTCTTGCTTGGACCTTACTGGCTGTTCTTGCAGTAGGCTGGAGAATACCTCTGAAGTGATGCTTTTGCTTACTCTTCTCCCAGACAAGAGCTTGGGGTCTTCTGCCTCTTGAATTTCTGTTTTGTCACTCAAGCAGGTCTGACCAAAGAGCTGCTTTGGCTGCTGTTTCTGATCTTCTGGATAGTGTTTCCCTGGATGGAGATGATTTCCTGCATGTAAACTTGAGAAGAGCTGCGGCAGGTGACTGAACCACACATGCTGGCTGAGGCCTTGCTGACTAGTGAATGCCAGGGGGCAGTGGGGACAAAGCTGAATGTTTAGCTTTGATCCTGCCGAAGAAACAATATTTTTAGTCAGACTAGCTATGGGTTGGGTTGCCTGTGCCATTTTGCTTTGCTCATTGGCTATTCACAATATATTTACATCACAACCTGTCTCCCATTCAGACATCCTTGCATCTATAAAAAGAACTATTTTTTAAAGATTTTATTTATTTATTCATGAGAGACACAGAGAGAGAGGCAGAGACATAGGCAGAAGGAGAAACAAGCTCCCTGAGGGGAGCCTGATGCAGGACCCAATCCCAAGACCCTGGGATCACAACCCGAGCCAAAGGCAGACCCTCAACCACTGAGTCACCCAGTGACTAAAAAGAGCTATTTCTCATTTTACTTTATACACTATATTTTTAATTACAAGAATTAACAAACTTGTCAGGTAGGCCAAATTCAGCCCACAACCTGTTTTTTTTTTTTTTTATGGCCCACCAGGTAAACAAAGGATTGTACCTTTCTAAGGAGTAAAGAAAGAAAGAGAAATAAATAAATATCCAATCAATGGGGCAATAGACTGCATGTGACCTGGAAAGCTTAAAATATTTACTGTGTGGCCCCTTATAGAAAAAGTTTTTGCATCCTTGTACTGTTGCAATATAGAAAATTCATTCCAAAACTTATTTTCACTTATTTTCACTGACAGAGTAAAAAGTTTAGTTCCAGAAATCAATCAAAAACATAACAATAAACTGAGAAGCATTTATTCATGAAAAACACTGAACTCCAGATAAGAAAAGTGGGAATCTATAACATTATTGCCTGGAGCTGCTCTCACCCTTCCAATCCCCTAGCTTGGTTGGTATGGTAGTTATACTAGGACAGGCCATAAAACGATGAGTTCTGCTGCTGCTATGGGGCAGTCACCTTGATTTGAGTAGAAGGTGAGAAACCAATGATGGGTGGAACTGTCAGTAAATGTGATATAGGTGGTAAATGAACAGAGAAGGCCACCGATGACCACTATCTGGGATTGTAGTCTTGGTTGGGGACCTCCCCCCAAAAAGACTGGTAGGCCACCAGAAATGTAGCAGGGGAAAACCTGAAGGTGAGAAAGCCAGGGGGGTGCTTGATAAACTCTCAGCACAACGCTGGCTGACTAGAAGACTGTTTTTGCAAAAGCAGGGGAGATGGATGGGAGCTGTGCACAAAACCCTGCCTGACACAGAGGCTATAACCAGATACAGAGGAAAAAACAGAGGGATCAGTAGACAGTAAAAAGCCAGACAAGACTTGGAAACTTATGTGAACTCTGAATGAGCTCCCTAACCCACATATTTATCCCCTGGCAGAGGTAGGAAGCCTGACTGGCTCAAAGTCTTTGAACACAACCTATTGTTAATTGTTGCATATCACTAAGCTCTGCAGACACAAGGTTGAAATCAGGAAGCCAGGATTAAAAATACAAGAATAGAATAGCAAATCAAATGGAAACATCACCTTCCCAGAGAAAACATATTCCAGTATTTAGTCTAGAAAAGTTACTAAAAGTGGCAACAACAATATCTAGGCAGGAAACTTCATCAGCTTCTAGAGGGCTACAACATAGTATCTAAAATATCCAGTTTCCAAAGAAACAGGAAAGCATGACCCATACTGAGAGAAAAAAATGCAGACAATAGAAACTGTTGCTGGGTGGCCCAGATGTTGATTTACTGGGGGAGGGGGGGCAGGGAAGAGTTCAAAGCTGATATTATGAATATATTTAAAGAGCTAAAGGAAAAAAAAAAGAGCTAAAGGAAACATGTAAAAACTTAAAGTACAATAACTTAAATACAAAAATCTCAATAGAAAATAAAAACTATTAAAAGGAAACTCTGGAATTAAAAAGTAAAATAATCAAAATTACAAAATTACTAGGAAGTTACAACAGCATATTTGAGTTTGCAACAGAACCAATGAAGTTGAAGATAAATCAAGAGAAATTACCTAAACTGAAACACAGGTGAAAGAAAGATCAAAGAAAAGCAAAGAGCCCCAGAAACCTGTGGAACACCATCAGATAAACCAATCCATGCATAATGGGAATGCACAAAGGAAAAGACAAAGAGAGCAGAAAAAAATGTCTGAAGAAATAATAACTAAAAAGTCTGAAAACTGATATAAAACATTAGTCTGCAAATCAAAGAAGCTCAAAAAACTGCAAGAAAAACATAGAGAACCCCAGAGAAACACATCATGGCCAAGGTGTTGACAATCAGAAAAAAAGACAAAAGAGAAAAGTTTGAAAGCAGCAAAAGAAAAATGATTCAACATGCACAGGAGGAAACAATATGATTAGTGCTAACTTCTCATCAGAGACAATGGAGACAAAAAGGCGGTAGAATGATTTATTCAAAGGGCTGAAATAAAGGTGATAAAGCTACTAAGGAGGAATTCTATTCTCACGAAACTGTCCTTCAAAAATGAAATTGATACAGATATTCACCGATTAACAGGTACTCAGAGAGTATCTGTTGCTAGCAAACATACCTTATAAGAAATATTAAATAAGTCTTTCGGGCTGAAGAGAAATGACACCAGACACTAACTCAGATTCACAGGAACAAATGAGGACCACCAAAACTGGGTAAAACTGGTAAGTATCTGGGTAAATATAACAGACTGCATATGTATATTTTTCTCCTTCCTTCTCTTAATTTCTCTGAAACGCATAAGATTATTAGAAAAGGATGTAACTATAACACCATATTATGGGCTTTATAATATATATATTTTACTGGAACTAAGTTAGTATTAATTAGATTATGCTAAATTAGATGCATGTTTAATTCCTAGAGCTGAATTAAGAAAATAACTACAAAAATTATATATATGTGCCAAAAGGAAGGTAGGGGAATAAAAAAAACATGAAGCATATAAAGAACAAAGAGCAAAATGGCACTTAAATCATATCAATAACTATATTAAATATGAACAAACCAAATAGTCTAAACAAAAGACAAAAACTTCTTAGTTATACCACCCAAAAGCATGATCCATTCAAATTTTTGTTAAATTGAACATCACTGAAGTTTAAAACTTTTATGCTTGAAAAGACACCATGAAGACAATGAAAAGACAAGTCCCAGACTTGTGTTTTTTCTGAAACTTGATTTTATAGAGTTCAAAGTATGTGAAAACCATATATCTGATATAGGACTGTGTCTACAATATATGAAAAACTCTTACAACTCATAAAGAAGACAAAACAGGGATCCCTGGGTGGCGCAGCGGTTTGGTGCCTGCCTTTGGCCCGGGGCGCGATCCTGGAGACCCGGGATCGAATGCCACATCAGGCTCCCGGTGCATGGAGCCTGCTTCTCCCTCTGCCTATGTCTCTGCCTCTCTCTCTCTCTCTCTCTCTCTCTCTCTGTGACTATCATAAATAAATAAAAATTAAAAAAAAAAGAAGACAAAACAATCCAATTTAAAAATGGGGCAAAAGAACTGAATAGCTATTCACTAAAGAGACATGCAAAGTATTACTTGGCATATAAAAAGATCAATATGGGGCATCTGGGTGGCTCAGTGGGTTAAGCATCTGCCTTCGGCTCAGATCATGATCTCAGGGTCCTGTGATTGAGCCCCAAGTTAGGCTCCCAGCTCAGTAGGCGGTCTGCTTCTCCCTCTACTCCTCCCCCTTCTTGTGCTCTCCCTCTCTTCTCTCTCAAATAAACAAAATATTTTAAAAAATCATCATTAGTTATTAGGGAAATGCAAATTAAAACCACAATGAAATACCATACACCCACTAGAATGTCTGTAATCAAAATTAAAGACAATTCCAAGTGCTGATAAGGATGTAAAGAAACACACTGCTAATAGAAAATATAAAAACAGAAAACAAAAGTATAAAATAGAAATACTAATAGAAATGTAAAGCCGCTATGGAAAATAATTTTGCAGTTTCTCCAAATATAAACATATCACACAATCCAGAAATTTTACATCTACTGGTGTAAAATAGAGAGAAATCTATCCAAAAATAAAAATGTATGCCCACATTGAGACTGGTACATGATTGTTTTTAGCAGTGCTAGTCACAATAGCCAAAAAGTGGACACAACCCATATATTCATCAACCTGTGAATGGGTAAACAAAATGTGCTATGTCCATACAATGGAATATTTTTTTTAAAGATTTTATTTATTTGTTCATAGAGACACACAGAGAGAGAGGGGCAGAGGAACAGGCAGAGAAAGAAGCAGGCTCCATGCAGGGAGCCTGATGTGGGACTCGATCCAAGGTCCCCAGGATCACACCCCAGGCTGCAGGCGGTGCTAAACCGCTGCGCCACCAGGGCTGCCCATACAATGGAATATTATATGGCAATAAAAATGAACAGATAACTGGGCCACCAGGGTGGCTCAGTTGGTTAAGCTTCTCACGCTTGACTTCAGCTCAGGTCATGATCTCAAGATCATGGGATCAGCCCTGCCTCCAGCTCTCTGCTGAGCATGGAGCCTGCTTGGGATTCTCCCTCTCTCTCTCTCTCCCCAGGCACACACATGAGCACTCTCTCTCAGAAAAGAAAAAAAGAAAAAAAGGAATGGATTACTGATATATGCCACAGCTTGGATGAACCTCAAAAATATTATGCCAGATACAAAAGACTATATATTTTATGATGTCATGTATAGAATATGTCCAGAAACAGCAAATCTATAGAGACAGCATATCAAGGGGGTTCCCTAGAGCTCAGGTAGGAGGAGGGATAGATGCAAATGGGCATAACAGAGCTTTTAGGGATGACAGTATATTCAAAAGCTAAATGGAAGTAATGATCATACAACAAAAAACTTTTACCAAAAATAATGCAACTGTATACTTACAATAACTAGATTTTATGTATATAAGTTATATCTCAATGAAGTTGTTTAAAAACTGTAAGAATGCATATCTTACATGTCAGTGTCATAAAAGACAAAGATTATTGAAATGATCTATATTAAGGGAGATTAAATAGACATGACATATAAATGCACTACTGAAACCCAGATTATCATTTTCTGGAGAGTAAAAAGACATTACTGCGTCTGTTGACAAAATTATAATATGAGAAGTAGATATTAGATAAAATTACTGTATCAAAGTTAAATTGACTGAAGTTGATAACTGGCTAAATGAGAATACTGCCCTTCTTAGAAAACCTTTTAACAAACATGTACATATGAACCTACACACACACACACACACACACACACTTATACATATACATAAGTATATACTATTTGGATATATATTACATATATATACATACATATTGAGAGGAGGAAAGGAAAAGGGAGAACATGCGTATGATAAGCAAATATAAAATATTAATAGGTGATTTTATGATGCCATTTTATTTATTTTTTTAAGATTTTATTTTATTTTATTTTTTAAAGATTTTATTTATTTATTCATGATAGTCACAGAGAGAGAGAGAGAGAGGCAGAGACACAGGCAGAGGGAGAAGCAGGCTCCATGCACCGGGAGCCCGATGTGGGATTCGATCCCGGGTCTCCAGGATCGCGCCCTGGGCCAAAGGCAGGCGCCAAACCGCTGCGCCACCCAGGGATCCCTAAGATTTTATTTTTATATAATCACTACACCCAACATGGGGCTCAAAATCACAACCCCAAGATCAAGACTTGCATGCTTTACTGTGAGCCAGCCAGGTGCCCCAATGCCATTTGATAATAACATATATGCCGTATATATTTAGACATAAGTGTATATGTAGAGGATATAAAGATGTTCTTTTTAAGATTTTATTTATTTATTCATGAGAGACATAGAGAGAGAGGCAGAGACATATACAGAAGGAGAAGCAGGCTCTATGCAAGGAGCCTGATGTGGGACTTGATCTCGGGACTCCAGGATCACACCCAGAGCCAAAGGCAGATGCTTAACCGCTGAGCCACCCAGGTGTCTCTAACGGTGTTCTTTGTACTATTTTTATTCTTGCAAATTTCCTGTAATTTTCAAGTAATTTCCAAATGTCAATTCAAAAACATATAAGATGAAACCTACTTCTGAAAATGGTAGCAGGTTGAATTGGTCACAGAATTTGTTTTCTGCAGAAAACCATGATAAAACTGGATACAATACAACAAATAATTACTTCAAGTCACTGAAAACCTCCCAAAAGTAACCAGAAGTTGGTTGGAGTAGAGAGTTTACGCTATAAAAAAAAAAAAAAAAAAAAAAAAACACCTGCAATAAAAAGAGGGGGGTAAGGATTTTTTTGTTGTTAAAAAGCACTCCCAACACTGTAACTACAGCAGTGGAGAAATAGTGGTAAATACCAGCCTTATGGGCTCAAGGTGCCATAAGTCAGGATTTAGAGGTGGAACAGAAGTTGCAAATTTGTGTTAAGAATAGAAGGAAATGGGGAGCCTGGCTGACTCAGTCGGTGGACGACATGACTCTTGGTCTTGAGGTTGTAAGTTCAAGCATCATGCTGGGTGTGGAGATTTCTTAAAAATTAAATCTTAAAAAAAAAGAAGAAAAGGAAATGTATAGTCTCAAATACTTATATTAGGAAAGAAGGAAGCCTAAAAAGTAATAATGGTAAGCATCCATCTCAAAAAACTGGAATAAGAATAGTAAAATAAGTCCAATGTAAGAATAGAAAGAAATATTAAATAGAAGTTCAGACATAATACATACAATAGACATGACCAACAAAGCAAAAAAAAAAAAAAAAGGCGAAATAAATAGATGAAACAGTTGTTTATATGTAAAACTCCAAAGAATATACATAGGACAAATTATGGAATTAATTAAACCACTCATCAAGGTTGTGGTGTATATGATCATTATGATGAAATGAACTTTACTTACACATTTTAACAAAAAAAAAAAAATTAGTTTTTAAAAACACAATTCTCAGGATGCCTGGGTGGCTCAGCAGTTGAGCGTCTGCCTTCAATTCAGGGCATGACCTCAGGGTCCAGGGATCAAGTCCCACATCAGGCTCCCTGTGAGGACCCTGCCTCTCCCTCTACCTCTGTCTCTGCCTCTCTCTCTGTGTCTCTCATGAATAAATAAATAAATAAATAAAATCTTTTAAAAAATAAAAAATAGAAAAACCATAATTCTCAAGACAACAACAAAAAAATAAGCCCATGTATAAATTTAAAGAAATATGTATATTTGCATTATAAATTATAAAACCTAGCAAGGGGTAGTATTAAAGATGTATTAATAAATAAGTGAAAGAAGACACCACACTAAGAGAAAGACTTAATATTGTGAAATATGTCAATTTTCTCCAAATTAATTATTAATACATATATATTAATGAATATATAAATTCAATGCAACTACAACAAAATCCTGACAAGATACTTTAAGATTTTATAAAATACTTTATAAAATGCTGATTGCACAATCCCACTGGGCTAAAGCTACAAAGACAAGAATAAGACAGGAGGACTTACCCTACCAGACACTAAGACTTAACTATAAATCTATAGGAAATTAGAACAGTCTGATATTGGTGCAGGATTAAGCAAATACAGCAACGGAACAAAACAGAGAGTTCAGACATTGATCCAGGCATGTAATGAAACCAAAATAGGAGAGGTGGCATTGTAAATTTGGGAAAGTGATGAATTACTCGGTGAATGGTGCCAAGTCTGATGGTGATACATTTAGAAATCTATAAAAATAGATCTGTATCTTTCAACACTCACAAAATCAATTCAGACAGATTAAAGACCTAGGTGTGAAAAGCAAAAATATTTTCTAATTTAAAGAAGAAAATCTAAGTAATGTCTTCATGATCTTGCCAGAGAGAAGGGCTTCTTAAATCAGACACACAGACACACAGATACACACACACACACACACACACACACACGTGTGACACAAGACAACTTTGACAAATCCAAACACATTAAAATTTATGAAATTATTATGAAAGGTCATTAAAACTCTGGGTAAATTTCGTAAGACTCTTGAAATGAAAGAGTACAGTGACGGGAAACAGATTAGTGGTGGCCAGGAGTTAAGGGGGAAAGGAGGATAGCATGAAGGAGTTTCTTTGTAGTGGTGGAACATTCTGTATCCTTATAGTGGTGGCACTTATGTGAATCCATGTAAGTGACAAAATTTCATGGTACTATACAACAACAACAACAACAACAACAACAATAAAAGAGTACATGTAAAAAATGATGAAATCTGAATCTAATTAAGGTCTGAAGCTGATTTAATAGTATTGTACCAATGTCAGCTTCCTGGTTTTGAAATTGGAGAAAGCTTGGTAAAGAATAGATGGAAACTTTCCATATTATTTTTATAAACTGAGACTTCAAATTTTTAAAAAAGATTTTATTTATTTATTCATGAGACACACACATAGAGAGAGAGAGAGAGGAACAGACATAGGCAGAGGGAGAAGCAGGCTCCATGCAGGGAGCCTGACGTGGGACTCAATCCTGAGTCTCCAGGATCACACCCTGGGCTGAAGGTAAACTGAGACTTCAATTATTTCAAAATTCAACAGCTTTTTATTTTATCTTTCTAAGACTTTACTAATCTATTTGAGAGACAGAGATAGCAAGAGAGAAAGTGCTAGCAGGAAGGAGAGAGAGAGAAGCAGGTTCCCTACTGAGCAGAGAGCCCAACACAGGTCTAGATCGCAGGACCCTGGGATCATGACTGAGCCAAAGTCAGACACTTAACTGACTGAGCCACATAGGCACACTTAAGTAGCTTTTTAAAAAGCAGGTAGGCAGGGGATCCCTGGGTGGCTCAGTGGTTTAGCGCCTGCCTTTGGCCCAGGGAGCGATCCTGGAGTCCCGGGATCGAGTCCCACATGAGGGTCCTGGCATGAAGCCTGCTTCTCCCTCCTCCTGTGTCTCTGCCTCTCTCTCTCTCTCTCTCTCTCATAAATAAATAAATAAATAAATAAATAAATAAATAAATAAATAAATCTATCTTTAAAAAACAAAAAGCAAGTAGGCAGCCCACAGACAGGAAGAAGATGGACACAATACATTGAGTGAACAGAGGAATCATTTCCAGGATTTAAATACTTCTACAAATGAAGAAGAAAAAGAAAAGCAGGCAAAAGATCTGATCAGGCAATTCACAGAAGAGGAAACATCAAAACTAATCAACCTAAGAACATATAAAAAGACACTCAAACTCGGGATCCCTGGGTGGCGCAGCGGTTTGGCGCCTGCCTTTGGCTCAGGGCGTGATCCTGGAGACCCAAGATCAAATCCCACATCGGGCTCCCGGTGCATGGAGCCTGCTTCTCCCTCTGCCTGTGTCTCTGCCTCTCTCTCTCTCTCTGTGACTATCATAAATGGATTAGAAAAAAGAAAGGGAATATTAAAAAAAAAAAAAAAAGACACTCAAACTCAATGCTAATCAAATTAAAACTAGTGTGAGAGGCCATTTCATACCCAAAGGATGGTCAGAAACATAGCCTTTATTACAGCAGCTGTGCAAACCAATGAAACAACTGTTGAAAGCAATTTGGCATTGTCTAGGATGCTCTCTGACACAGCTACTCTACTCCTAGGCATGTATCTTAGAGAAACAAGTGCTTATATGCCCAAGGATAGGTGTATTAGAATATTTATAGTTGCAATTTTTTTAAGATTTTATATGAGAGAGAGAGCACACAAGCAGAAGGGGCAGAGGGAGAGAGAGAAGCAGGCTCCCCTCTGAACAGGGCTCAATCCCAGGACCCTGGGATCATGACCTGAGCCAAAGGCAGACAGAGGCATAACCGACTAAGCCACCTAGGTGCCCCTATAGTTGCATTCTTTAATAGCCAAAATTGGTAAAAACACAGATGTCCAACAAAATAAAATATACAAATGAGGGATGCCGGGGTGGCTCAGCAGTTGAGCGTCTGCCTTCAGTTCAGGGCATGATCCTGGAGTCCTGGGATTGAGTCCCGTACTAGGCTCCCTACATGGAACCTGCATCTCCCTCTGCCTGTGTCTCTGCCTCTCTCTCTCTCTCGGTGTCTCTCATGAATAAATAAATATTTTTTAAAATAGATAAATGAATTGTATTATAATTATGCATATAATACAACAAATACTATATAGTATGAAAATGAATGAATCAGAACAACATATACCAATATGGGTTAATATTACAAACTCAGTGTCAGTGGAAAGAGCAAACTACAGGAGGATACACATAATATGACAATATTAATGAAAAGTTTAAAAATATGTCAAACAACACTATAGATGGTTGAGGGATTCTTACATATGAAGTAAAGCAAATGGCCATGCATAAGATTTATAAATCCCTAATTTTGAAAAAACAGTTCCCTTTGAGCAGGGGTGTGGGGAGGTAGGGGAAATAGAAACTTCAACTATTCAGGTAACATCTTATTTCTTAATCTGGGATGTTGGCTCCTGAGTACCTAGTTTTTTATTAATCATAGCTTCCTATAATCATAATTACTGAGTAATACATGTTTTAAACTATGGGAATTGGAAAGGTAGAAATAATCAATTATGTTTCACCTACAAGAAACTAGGAAGTATCTAAAGGGTGGCAGACTTAATGTCCAGAGGATAGATGTAGTTTTTAAGATCAAGAGAAGAGAAAGAAGCCCATGAATGAGGAAGGACTGAACACGATGAAGAAGCCAAGCCAAGTAAGAGGAAGGGAGGCTTCTTGGTGGAGGAAAGACACAAGGAAACCAAGAAAACCCCTCCCTCAATGGAAAATGATATTCTGGAAGGGAGGTCATGCCAGGCAGACTTATCAATGACCTAGGAGGCCTGAGAAGAGTTTCTTCCCCATCATGAAAGATGCCTCCTCCTTCCCTATCTTCTAAGCTGTGGATGGTCCCACCTACCCTGTGTCACACTCACCTGGACAGAGGCCCAGTGGATGTTGTCTCTCCTCTATCCAAGGTTCTTCCCCTTGCTCCAGCTGAGAAATAAGTTTTGGTTTGGAAAACGGTATTTCTGCTCATGAGGAAAAATAAAAAAGGGGGGGGGGATTCTTGGTTATGGGCTCAAGGGGCCATTTCATAACTCAGAGCCAAAATTCACAGGGAGACCCAAAGGGTAGTACAAAGGACCTATAACTGTGAACTCTCCACAGTAGAAGAGCTGAGTAAGTAAAGGTGACTCCAGTCAGATAAACAGCGTCTTAATACTTGGTGAAGGAAAACCTAGGTTTCAAATAAAGCAAAAAGAGAGTCCAGGCCTTGAAAGAGGTTGGAAATGCAGTGTTATAGGCCACATGAGTAAGTCTACCAGTTTTCAATTCTACTAAATTCAGATTTCCCCTAAGAGAGAAGGTAAGTTATTGTTTCTAAGCCCAACCCTAGGACAAACCTGCTTCATGGGTAGCCCTTCCTTGTGATGTGTAGGAAATACTCTGTGGGGCAGATTTTAAGGACCAAGGGAAGCCATCCTTACCTAGTGAGACCAGGTGGTTGTAGGTCTCCAGCATCACTTCCCTGTGCAGGGTCCTCTGAGCTGGGCTCAACAACCTCCACTCCTCCTGGGTGAAGTCCACAGCCACATCCCTGAATGCCACGAACGCCTTTAACACAAAATACAGGACTGCTCATCCAGGAGTTTGCCTTGCTCACAGCTCAGGATGAGGAATCAAAAGGCTTCCCTGTGGGAGGTAGAGATAACTAAACCCTACTTTTTTATTTTTTTATTTTTTTTTATTTTTTATGATAGGCACACAGTGAGAGAGAGAGAGAGGCAGAGACACAGGCAGAGGGAGAAGCAGGCTCCATGCACCGGGAGCCGACGTGGGACTCGATCCCAGGTCTCCAGGATCGTGCCCCGGGCCAAAGGCAGGCGCCAAACCGCTGCGCCACCCAGGGATCCCTAAACCCTACTTTGGATCATGAATGAAAGGTAGCAGAATATGCCACTCCAAATTATGCCATTTTGGCATTAGAATTATTTTGAGCTGACGGTATTGAGAAGAAGCAGACACAAGAAAAGCTCTCTGCTCCTCCCCTATCTGCCTAAGAGCAGAACAAAAATTTGTGAAAGTATCTCCCCTCCCCTCTCTACCAGGAAGAGAAATTAATCCCTGGAAACAACTCTAGACCCTTATCAGCCAGGAGATGGCACCAAAGGAATCCACACAACAAACCTTACTAACTACCCCTCATCTTCCACCACAATTTGCTGCCCTCAAATCTCAAAATCCTTTTCCTTTGTCTTGTCACTTCTCTAAAAAGTTATTATTTTTTTGTTAAGATGCTATATGAGCCCAAGTTCTAACCACCCCCTTGAGTTACTCATCACTGAGTGCTTCCAGGGTGTATTTATGATGTAGGTATTAATAAACTTGTTTTTCTCTTGTTAATCTTTTGTTGGTCTAATTTACAGAGCCCTAGCCAATGAACCCAAAATAGAAGAAAAATGATTTTTTTTCTTCCCCTACATGACATTAGAGCCAAGGGTTCAAAGACCACTATTCTTTCTCTATCCACCCAGCATTATTTATGCACCTATTACTGTGAACATCCTAGGCCAGCTGCTACAGGGGATGAAAGCAAAACACAAGTCCCTTCACATTGGGAGCTTTAAGTCTAAGCAGAGAGAAGAGGAAGACATCACACACACAAAGTTAAACAGTAAAAACTAATCACTTTACTAAGCTTGAAGAATATTAGAGACTACTTGAAGGTCTAAGCATTTATGCCCCACATACTTGAAGCAGCTGAGTCTCTCAGGGGTGAGTACCCACCAATACGTATACTTTGCAGCAGGATCCATTCCTCTCTCTTGCTTCTGCTGCCCTGATCCTGGCAAGCGACTGGTTGGGAAGGCTATGGACTCAAATCACACTGTCCCCAACTAGAGTACCCTTCAGCAAATTAATTAACCTCTCGGCATTTCCATTTCTTCTGTGAACCAAGAAAAAAACAGTGCTTGTCTCACAGAATTATGCTGAGGATCAAAGAAGTTGGTAAATGTAAGGGCTTAAAACAAAGGTCTGTTGCACATGCTAAGTGCTCAGGGAGGACTTCCCTGGTCCTTCTGTAAAAATTCTTCTCAGGGTGCCTGGATGGCTCAGTGTTTGAGCATCTGCCTTTGGCTCAGGGCGTGATCCTGGGTGTCCTGGGATTGAGTCCCCCATCAGGATCTCCACGAGGAGCCTGCTTCTCCCTCTGCCTATGTCTCTGCCTCCCTCTATCTCTCATGGATAAATAAGATCTTGTTTAAGTTTTTTAAAAAATAAACAAAAGAGCATAATCTGGGACACCTGGGTGGCTCAATCAGTTGAGCATCTAACTCTTGGTTTTGGCTCAGGTCATGATCTCAGGGTTGTGAGATCAAGCCTCACATCAGGCTCCATGCTCAGCAGGGATTCTCTCCCTCTCTCTCTGCCCTTTCCCCTGCTTGTGCACTTTGTCTTTCTCTCTCAAATGAATAAATAAATAATCTTTTTAATTTTTTAATTTTTATTTTTTTAAAAGATTTTATTTATTTATTCATAGAGACACAGAGAGAGAGAGAGAGAGAGGCAGAGATACAGGCAGAGGGAGAAGCAGGCTCCATGCAGAGAGCCCAACGCAGGACTCGATCCAGGGTCTCCAGGATCACACCCTGGGCTGCAGGCGGCGCTAAACCGCTGTGCCACCGGGGCTGCCCTCTTTTTAATTTTTTAAATTAAATTAAATTAATTTATTTGAGACAGAGAGATAGCAAGAGAGAGAGAGAGCATGATCTGGGGGGAGGGAGAAGCAGGCTCCCCAGTAAGCCAGGAGCCTAACGTGGGGTTCCAACCTAAGATCATGATCTTAATCGAAGGCAGGCCATTTAACTGCCTGAGCCACCCAGGCACCCCAATAAATCTTTTTTAGAAAAAGATATTAAAACAGGATACAATCTGCAATTCGCAGATAGGGTCAGCCTGAGCCATACACAGCATTTTCTTTATATCATTTATATGTTGGATGATTTCACATGAAAATATCAACTTATGAGTCCTGTTGAAAAAAAAATCCATAAATCCAACTGATCACTCTGGCTTTGCATTGCTGCAGGGGGCCACAGTTGGCTGAAGGTGACTTCACACTAGGGGTCCATTAGCCCATGCATGTTATCAGCAGACTGCTGCAACTCCTACCTTACCTGTTGCATTTAGCTACCTACCTGGTCCCTTTGGTGATTTGATTTTGCATCCCTTCTCAGAACACCATCACTCCTTAAGTGATGATACTGTGTCTCTCAAATTCCATGCTGTGCCCTCTCAAGGGACCCTTCCCTAAATTTCCTATTCTCTATCAGCATAACTGTTCTACACTGGATGTGGAATAGCCTTAAAACAGGACCTCACCTTGCCCCCCACCAATAGTAACTGCAACCCCAGAACCCGGCCCTCCATCAAAGTAATTAATTATAAACAAAGCACAGCCAGGATGAGTGAGAGCTATGGTTCTCACCCATCTCTAGCTGTACTTTAGAACTAACTGGGGTGTTTTAAATTATGGATTTCTGGGTCTCACAACAAATCAATAAAATCAGACTCTCTGGAGATTCGGCTTTTAGGCTTTTAAAGGCCCCTAAGTCATGGTTTAAAATCACTAGGTCAGAGGAATATCAAGAGGGAGACATCACTGTAGGAGAGAGATCAAGAGGACCTGGGTGGCTCAGTTGGTTAAGCATCTGCCTTCAGCTCAGGTCATGATCTCAGGGTCTTGGGATAGAGCCCCAGGTCGGGCTCCCTGCTCAGCAGGGACTCTTTGATTCTCCCTCTCATTCTCCCTTTATGCTTTCCCTCTCTCAAAAAAATAAACAAAACCCCTTTAAAAAGGGGGAGGGATAGAGAGATCAGAGCAAGTTTTATGAGAGAAAGGTATGATCTTGGTCTTGAAGGGCAGGAAGGATTTTGAAGGATCAAGGAGAAAAAACAGGGGTGGGCATTCCAGACAAGACATATGGGATGGTGGGATGTCTGGGTGGCTTAGCAGTTAAAGCATCTGCCTTCCACTCAGAGCATGATCCTGGAGTCCTGGGATTGAGTCCCACATTGGGCTCCCTGCATGGAGCGTGCTTCTCCCTCTGCCTGTGTCTCTGCCTCTGTGTGTTTGTGTGTGTGTGTGTCTCATGAGTAAATGAATAAAATCTTAAAAAAAAAAAAAAAAAAAAAAAGCACCCTAATCAACTAGCTAATTACTCTCATGCATGGGTGGTAATCCAGCCCCAAACTGCCAACTGACTGCAGCAACATGAGCAAGCCCAGGTGAAACCTGCCAAATACTCATCTATGCCCAGTTCAAAATACTTACCTATCAAAAATGTGCTAATAAATTACTTCTTTTTAAGTCAATAAGCTTTGGGGTGGTTTGTTGTGCAGCAAAGGCTAAGTGATATACTGATAAAGGAATGTTATGTTAGATGAAAAATACAACTAATATCATCCTTGAGGGCAGCCTGGGTGGCTCAGAGGTTTAGCACCGCCTTCAGCCCAGGGAGTGATCCTGGAGACCCAGGATCAAGTCCCACGTTGGGCTCCCTGCATGGAGCCTACTTCTCCCTCTGCCTGTGTCTCTGCCTATCTCTTTCTCTTTCTCTCTCTCTCTCTCTCTCCCTGACACGAATAAATAAATAAAATCTTTAAAATAATAATAATAATAATAATAATAATAATAATAATAATAATAATATCATCCTGGACTTGCTATGATTGCTATGATGCTCACGCTGTCAGAAACTCCTTAGATTTGGCAAGCATTAGATTCAGTCCTCCCAGCTTTCTCTCACTCCTGAGTATGAAGTCATTACATGGAAAAGAGTATAGATTGTCTTCCTTTCTCCAGCTGAGCTCCTAAAAAAATGAATCCATCTAAGTTAAAGGTATATATGAAATGACATCACTGTGTTGGCAATAAATGCACTTTCAGAATTAATCATCAGAACATGGTATCAAGGGCAGCCTGGGTAGCTCAGCAGTTTAGCACTGCCTTCAGCCCAGGGTGTGATCCTGTAGACCTGGAATCGAGTCCCACATTGGGCTCTCTGCATGGAGCCTGTTTTTCCCTCTGCCCGCATCTGTGCCTCTCTCTCTCTTGTGTCTCTCATGAATAAATAAATAAAAATCTTAAAAAAAAAAAAAAAAGAACATGATATCAGAAACAAGTCAATACATTTGAAACGAGGAGTGTCCTGGGGCACCTGGGTGGCTCAGTCGTTAAGCATCCAAATTTTGGTTTCTGCTCAGGTCATGATCTCAGGGTCACAAAATTGAGCCCTAAGTCAAGCTCCGTGCTAGGTGGGGAGTCTGCTTGAAAATATTCTCCCTCTGCCCCTCCCCCCCAAATAAATAAGTCTGAAATGAGGAGTGTCCTGAATATCTAAGACACTGTTATGAGCCACTGAAGGAGGGCTTCTGAGCACAAAAGTGATGTTACTATAATGTTTGGAGAAAATGAGGAAGATAGAGACATGCAGTGGGTGGCCAAGGACCATATCAACATGTGGAAATAAGCCAGGACTCTATTGCAAACATTCATGTGAGAAAAGAAAAAGATCTGTCCTGGCAGGTCTACCCTGACGATGTAAAACTGCACAGTATAATGATAAAAACAAAATAAGAAAACTGTACAACATAAAGCAGACACCGTGATGGAAGAAGAGGGCCTTGAAAATAGAAGAAACAATCAAAAGGATCAAATGTTTTAGAACAGGCAAAATTCCAAAGCTCCAACTGGTGTGAATCCCCACTACTTCAAAATGGTCATTTCTACTCATCTTAGCATATTTTTGTTGTGCGGATACAAATCTATAAAAGAACTTCATGCACAAATTGATCATAGAAGCAAAATTTACAATAATTAAAGTATTGGGAATAAGTTAAATATTCCTTCAAATTGGAAGGAACCCTCTTGTAATGTTGGTGGGAATGCAAGCTGGTGCAGCCACTGTGAAGGACAGTATGGAAGTTCGTCAAAAAGTTAAAAATAGAACTACCCTATGATCCAGTAATCACACTACTGGGTATTTACCCAAAAAATACAAAACACCAATTCAAAGGGATACATACACCCCCATGTTTACAGCAGCATTATTTACAATAGCCAAATTATAGAAGCAGGCTAAGTGTTGATCAATAGATGAATGGATAATGTGATTTTATACATATAATGAAGTACTATTCAACCATAAAAAAGAATGAAATATTGCCATTTGCAACAACATGGATAGAGCTAGAGTATAATACTAAGCAAAATAGAGACAAATACCATATGATGTCAGTCATATGTGGATTTTAGGAAATAAAACAAATAAGCAAAGGAGAAAAGAGAGAGAAAGCAAGAAATAGAATCTGAACTATTGAGAAAAAACCCAATGGTTACCAAGGGGAGGTGGGCAGTGGGATGGGTGAAATACGTGGTGGAGATTAAGGCGTGTACTTGTGATGAGCACTAGGTGATATATGGAAGTGTTTAATCTGTATATTGGACACCTGAAACTAATATAACACTGTATGTTAACTATACTGAAAAAGTAATAATAATAAAAAAATAATAATAAATTAAAAAATAATAATAAAAATAATCCCCCAAATTGGGAAATAGTGGATGGGTTCATCCATTCAATGCACTATTATAGAACTCACTTCCAGTGGGTTAAGTGTGGCTGTTCCTCCACCTATAAAAAAAATGGGTCTGGGTAGAAATACTGACACTAGCTTTAATACACTGATTTTATCATTAAAGTCTGTCAAAATGTATATGTGTGTGTTTGCGTGTGTATAGTAGTGTGTAAAATTAAACAAATCCCAATGGTAACAGAATCCCAAAATAAAATGGAAGACCCATAAGTGTGCAGGCTGTGCCTTTTCACATTACTGAATGTCATCCATCAAGTATCCTGCACACAGCAGACATTCAGCAAGTTTGTTCAATGGAATCAGTGAAAAAATGCTAAGGATAGGAAACATCACGTGTCCGCCAGCCCATCTCATTTGTTACAAATTCTAATTTATTCTCTCAGGCAAAAGTCTTTTTGCCAATGATACTTATATCCTACTGTATATTTGGGGTTTTTTAAAGATTTTATTTATTTATTCATGAGAGACACAGGAAGAGAGGCAGAGACACAGGAAGAGGGAGGAGAAGCAGGCTCCACACAAGGAGCCGGATGGAGGACTCAATCCCGGGAATCCAGGATCATGCCCTGAGCCAAAGGAAGATGCTCAACTGCTGAGCCACCCAGGCATCCTTGTATATTTGTTTAAATTGGTTTGTATAATTTAGATGTCATGCATATCAGAGTACATGGATAGTTTACCCAACTCCCTGAAATACAGAGTTAATTATATGCACCAAATAACATATCAACACAAACAACAGAAACTCCTTTGTTACTTAGTTTCTTCAAATTTATTTAAGGCTGTCATTCCTCCATGCACTAAACATTTCATATGTGTCAGGTATACCTCTAGGCACAGAGGCTTCATCTTAAACAATTTATCCATTCAAATGCTTGTACCCTTTGATCAATTCTTCCATATTTGTTTTTAAGTTATTAGGAGCAGAAAAAAAAATCAGCTCACACAAATGTCTGGCTTTTCCCAGAAAATCCGAATGCCTTCCTATTAACATAATGATCAGTGAAGAAAATACACACAAAATATTCAATGTTGCCTTAGGAAATGTCCTGAATTGGGTTTATTATGCATTCTTGGTACTAACACTTTCAAATGGATGAAATACTAATGAGAAACAGAACTCTCAAAGATGTTCTGATAGTGTCCAGGAAATTGTAAATCTCTACCACCGAAGATCAGGATTAAGAATAAATCAGGTCTCAAAAAAAAAATAAAATAAAATAAAGAAATTGAGGTCTTATTTTCTGTTTAAATTTTCCTCTTTTTTATAAGGACAGTCAAGGCAGATCTGAAATAACCAAGTTAATGCATATCAGAAGTGATAGTTAACCAGCTTGGCAACTGTGTTGGTGCTCAATAAATGTTAATTACATTCAGTTAAGTCAAGATCATCATAACCACCATTCACAGGGGTTAGAAAGTTTCCCCTTAAGTCCCTATACGTCCATGTCATTGATTTCCTTATGTTAAATTCCTTCTCAGCATCCTTCAAAACCTAGCTTATTCAAAAACAAAATCTACACTCCTCAGTCTGGCACTCAATCTAGCCACCCAGACTCGGAAGCGGAAAATGAAAATCCTTCAGGGGCCAGGTAGGTAACAAATGAGAGAGGCAGGCAAAATGTTAGCTGGTCAATGGTTCCAACCTCAGTTTGGAAGATACTGCGGCAAGTGCGGCAAATAAACTCAGCAGGACCGGTCCCAATGACGAAGGTACTGTTCGCTGTGAATTCCCTGACACCACAGTGCAGTTTATTTTCAGGCAATCCAGAATTTTTGGTGAAATCTCCCCATTGCCAGATGCTGAAAATGCTCTCAATGTAAAATTCAGGTCAGACCATCAAGCTCCCCTCTGTTCCACGTGTCTGTATCTTCACCAGCACATATTTAAAAATCAACCTTAAGTAATTCCACTGGTGACTATAATCTTCCCACACTTGGCAAGGGCAGTGTGCCCAACTTAGGCTAACCGTCCTTCCTGCTCTCCTCCCTGCCCTGCCAACTCTCCAACTTAACCAAATCCTCAGGGGCAGTTCAGACAGCCCTACTTCTTCTGGAAGCCCTCCCTAACGACTTCGGATCATAAGCATCTCTCCTGTCCCTGTCTTTCAATGCTTACCACTGGACAATCAAGCTTGGATGTTCCTGTATGTTTATTTCAGTTGTTCCATGTGTGTTGTTTACAACTGACCACTTTGAGGATGACTGAGGTATGGGTGGAGCAGAGAGGAATGTTAAAGGGGGGGGGGGGGCCTCCATGTGAGATGAACCACCACTCCTCCAGGAACAAGCGTGACCTTTGCTCAATACCAGCAAGGCAGGCTGCAGTGCAAGGAAAAGGATTGGATTCATCCTGTTGGCAGCCAACATGGAATGTGATGAAAATTCTCACCTCTTTTTTGGCTTTCAGAAGCCCCGTGGCCATTTTCCTGGTCTCCTGAATGCTCTCCCTGGAGAAGGGCAAAGTCTCAGAAGACAGAGCTGGGGATCTGAAGAGAAAGAAGAGCGTGCCTAGATGGAAAAGCCCCTCCCCGGGAGTTAAGGCGGGGTCTGCTCCGGAGCCCCCCAACTGGGTGTTCGGTGTCACAGAAATCACGAGCACAACCCAATGCCCATCCAGAGCCCTGGTTCAGAGTGACCGAGCACCCTCAAGTCCAGCCCCAAGTCCTGGCCAGGGAGTGGTGTCCATGTCCCCCCCGGCAGGGGAGTAAGGGGCTGTGTCTAACTCTATGCTGGGATGAAAAGATAACGGCCTGGACGTGCCCACAGAAGAGCGCCCGAGTTCAGAGGCAGCCTGTGTCCCCACGAGTAAAACAGGGACAAGCAGAGGGACGTGCTGACTGGACGAAGCAATGACTCAAGGCACTCACGGAACGCGGGGTGCACGTTGCCAATCCTGAGGCTGACGCTCGGGAATCAAGCGCAGAAGCATGCAAGAGACTCGAAGAGGGAGGCCTAACCCGCCGCCAACCAGCGAGGGGGCGGGACCCATAGACCGGAAGTGCTCCTGCTACGTAAACTCCACCGCCAGGAGAGCGCGTGGGACGGCGGAAGTGGCCGCGCGGGCCTCTGGGGAGTGTAGTCTTTGAGACGAAGAGGCGGTGGGTGAGGAGGCTTCGCCCACCGCAGGGTGTCTCTGACATCTGCGCCTCTCATACAACGAAGCTTAGGCGCTCACTGTTAAGACGCCCAGACTGCAAGGTACTCGTTTCTCCTCCGACGGCCAGTGAGATCTCACGGATCAATGAGAGCGTAGGAGGAATGCCGGAGGATCCTAGGAAACGTGGTCCTGGCGCCCCGTCCCCCCTCCCGGCGTCACGGAGGCGGGTCGTCCGTGCGCGCTGACCTTCAGAGAGTTGTGGTTGCCGAGGGCGGGGCGGGGGAGTGAAGGGTAAAGAGGAAAAATATTTTGACAGTTTTGTTCATCATGAATTTTTTTTTAAGATTTCATTCATTTTTTTAAGAGATTTTATTTATTTATTCATGAGAGACACAGATAGAGAGGCAGAGAGAGAAGCAGGCTCCATGCAGGGAGCCCGATGTGGGACTCGATCCTGGGTCTCCAGGATTAGGCCCTGGGCTGAAGGTGGTGCTAAACCGCTGAGCCACCAGGGCTGCCCATCATGGATTTTTTTGCATGCATTTTGATTTCAAAGATACTACCTTAAAATGTGTCTCTTGATTACTGAGTTTCTATGGTGCCCCATTATATGTTGCCTCCAAAGTTCCAGCTGTAAGGAAGGGCATGAATAGATATGAAGCTCGTTGGCACCTACTGGCCTGTGGTTGTTGTTTTTTTTTGTTTGTTTGTTTGTTTTTTATGATAGTCACAGAGAGAGAGAGAGAGGCAGAGACATAGGCAGAGGGAGAAGCAGGCTCCATGCACCGGGAGCCTGACGTGGGATTCGATCCCGGGTCTCCAGGATCGAGCCCTGGGCCAAAGGCAGGCGCCAAACCGCTGCGCCACCCAGGGATCCCTGGCCTGTAGTCTTGATAGAAGGTGAGGGCCTGGTTTCTGGGCATCAAGTAGCCAGAAAGAGGGCTTTGGGAGTTTACCCTGAATTGTTGAATTGTGAGTTATCTTTTCTTTCCTAATTTCCCCAGTATCCACAATTCCCTGATAACAGAACCTCCCTAAGCCCCACCCACAAGGCACCTCCAAAACCTATCAAGGTGCAAATATTCAAAAACTACTCTTGAATCTTCATATCCCATTCCAAAATCTTTTCCAATATCCCTTTACCTGGAGAAGTAAAAAAAACACAAAATTTGCATGTTAGTATCAGCCTCTCCCTTGTTTTTGCTTTTTTTTTTAAGATTTTATTTATTTATTCATGAGAGACAGAGGCAGAGACACAGACAGAGGGAGAAGCAGGCTCCATGCAGGGACCCTGATGTGGGACTTGATCCCAGGACTCCAGGATCACGCCCTGAGCCAAAGGCAGACTCTTTCACCGCTGAGCCACCCAGGCATCCCTAGCCTCTCCCTTTGGATGGTGTTCAGGAAGGATCAGCCCAGTGCCCTATTCCAGTCCTGGTGGTACAGCTCACCAAGGGTTTCATATGGACGAATGAGAGTGTTTGTTAACAGAACTCACTAAGAACCAAAATCAGAGCACACATGAAATGGAGAGACTGAAAGCCTTAGAGAAGGAATTTGGGTACAGGGGGTGGAAAGTAGTTGGAGATGGGATCATGAGATAATCCAGATTCCTTTGTGTAGATGTGTGCACAGAGTCAGTGAAAAGATACTGAAGCTGACAGGCTACCTATAAGTCAAACATAATATAATGGCAGGTCAGGTGATGATGTAACTCGGTGGACCTACTTCCCTTTCTTCAGGGAAGGGAAAAGGGCTGGAGGTTGAATCAGTCGCCAGTGGCCAATGACTTAATCAATCATGCCTGTGTAACAAAGTCTCCATAGAAACACACACACACACACACACACAAAACATGGAATTGGGCAGCCCGGGTGGCTCAGTGGTTTAGCGCTGCCTTCAGCCCAGGGCCTGATCCTGGAGACCTGGGATCAAGTCCCATGTCGGGCTCCCTGCATGGAGCCTGTTTCTGCCTCTGCCTGTGTCTCTGCCTCTCTCTGTGTGTCTCTCATGAATAAATAAATAAAATCTTAAAAACAAAACAAAACATAGAACTCAGAGAACTTCCAGGTTGGTGGAGATTCAGGGAGAGTGGTGCACTCAGAGTATGAAAGCTCTGTGACCCTACCCCATACCTGTTCCTGAGCTACATAATCTATAATAAAGCTGGTAATCTAGTTAAGTAAAATATTTCTCTGAATTCTGTGAACCTTCTAGCAAATTAAATGAACCAGAAGAGGGGGTTTTTGGAGCCTCCAATCTATACGAAGTTGGTCAAGGCCCTGTTGACAACCTGGACTTGTGATTCACATCTTGAATAGTGTGAGAGGCAATCTTGTAGGACTGAGCCCTTAACCTGTGGCATGTGATGTTATCTCCAGGAAGAGTTCAGAATTGGGTTGAAATGTAGGACACCCAGCTGGTGTCTTAGAATAGCTTTGATGTGTGTGGGGAAAAACCCAATTGGAATTAGGGTGTGGAACTCCTTTATCTTGGACCTGACTTTGCTTAATAAATCTCAGAGCTTTGAGATGTCATCTCTGTGCTTTGAGGAGTTCTATTTCCCACACTCCTATCTGCACCTGAGGCTCAGAGATGTGAAAATCCGTTTAAATTATGAACACAGTGGAGAAATAAATCTAGTTATGCCCATCTAGAAATATGTCTGGTTAAAATTAACATCAGATAAAAATCAAAGAGAAAAATTTGAAGACCTAGTCTTTGAAATTAAAAGCCAGCAAACTGCTGTGTTACTGATGAGTCGAAGAAGGCATTGACCTGCAATCTATAAAATCATTGGAAGAAACAATAGTGAAAATACTTCAGGTCTAAACCTGCAGAATGAGATTACTCTGATACACAGAGATATCTTTAAAAGATAAGGTCTGTACATATCTATAGAAGGAACTTCTGGGGCATCTCAGGGTTAAGCATCTGCCTTTGGCTCAGGTCATGATCTCAGGGTCCTGGGATCGAGCCCCATGTTGGACTCCCTGCTCAGTGGGGAGGCTGCTTCTTCCTCTCCCTCTGCCTCCCCCCGCCCTCCACACTTGGGCTCTTTTTCTCTCTTTCACATGTTCCCTCTCTCTCTAATAAATAAAATTTAAAACTCCAGAAGTCTAAATAAAAATGATCACAAAAAGAGAAGGACAAAACTACATAATGGGGGCAGCAGGGGTTAGTCTAAATCACCAATGAGTCAAATAATCAAAAGTTAATTTCCAATGAATGATGATAAATAAAAATGGCAGTGAGAGGGAAACTTTTAGGCTGAAAGTAATCTGTGACTTAGAAATTAAGGCAGATGGGGACACCTGAGTGTCTCAGTGGTTGAGCATCTGCCTTTGGCTCAGGGTGTGATCCCAGGATCCTGGGATCGAGTTCTACATCGAGCTCCCCACAGGGAGCCTGCTTCTCCCTCTGCCTATGTCTCTGCCTTTCTCTCTGTGTCTCTCATAAATAAATAAATAAAATATTTTAAAAAGAAATTAAGGCAGAAAATGAAGGAGCTAGACTTTCAGGTCAGAAAACTAACAGGAAAGTAGGATGTGAGAGAGGGAAGAAAAAATCAGATGAGGAGTTGGGGCACTTATGGGGCTGCACGAGGGAGGAAGAAGTGAGGTTTGTACATAAAATCATTACAGAGAGGCAGTCCTCTAGGAGGTGTGTACACAAAGATCATGGCTAGATGGAAAGGAAGATGACAGACACCTTTGGAAAGTATATTCAGGGATTGACAGTGAATAAAAAACACAAGACAGAGTCCAGGGTAGAACCTTTCCCATCCTATGCACAATCACAAAATGCCTATGAGATTTATGTCGTGGGTGACATTAGCAAGTTATAGGCATATGGGGAGTAAATAAGCAAGGCAAACAGCCCCTCAAGAGGGAGATGAGGAAAACGAGCATAATCCTATCCTTAGAAAGAGACAGCAATTAAATCTACTTCTGTGGAAACTCAGGTTCATACCTGCCCATACTTCTGCTATGTCACCTGCAGCCACAGGGTGGCGGGCAACACCTTCTGTTCCAAAAGAGTTGGCCAGACAAGGCAGAGCCGGAGAGGTTAGGAAGAAGCTAGTGCCTCCCAAAGGGCCCGGACACCTACCGGTCCCACATTGAAGCTCCAGCAGGGAGGAGGCTCCACAGTGAGAGAAAAAAACACAAACATAATATTTGTATATTATTATAATAAAATATTTAATATACATTCAAGTAGAGATGGGTACAGTGACAGAAAATAAGGTAGAGGAATCAGCTAGACACCACAGAGATGTGATGGATCAATAAATGAAAGGTAAGGGGAGTTTATCCACATGTGTTATATGTTCACATAAATAACATACTTATGCATCACTCAGTAGAGATTTTTTTTAAGATTTTTTATTTATTTATTCATAGAGACACAGCTAGAGAGAGAGAGGCAGAGACACAGGCAGAGGGAGAAGCAGGCACCATGCAGGGAACCTGATGTGGGACTCGATCCCGAGTCTCCAGGATCACGCCCTAGGCTGAAGGCGGTGCTAAACCGCTGTGCCACCGTGGTTGCCCAGTAGAGATGTTTTACACAAAATGTGCTCACATTGTGAAGTCAACAGGAGATGAAGTAAAAACAAAACAGTTACAGGGTATCAGTCTATTTTGTGAGACACACACATCATCTCCCTTCTGAACACCACTACTGCCCATAGCAGTAGATCGCAATCCCAGCCCAGGCCACTTCTCCCACAGTATTACAGACATGGATATATATACCACAGAACTCACTAGAAGCAAAAGCCAGGGAATGCAGAGGCTGTGGAGAGCAGACTTCAAATAGGGAATAGAAAGTCCAGGAGATGGGGCGTCTGGCTGGCTCAGTGGGTTAAGTGTTGGGCACCCTGCTCAGCAAGGACTCTGCTGCTTCCTCTGTCCCTCCCACAGGTCGTGTTCCTTCTCACTCGCTCTCTCAAATAAGTAAATAAAATCTTTATTTAAAAATAAAGAAAAGAAAGTAAGTCCAGGAGAGGGCACTGGGGAGTGAGGATTCCAAAGGATCTAGATGCCTGTGCAGAGGCCAGGCAGTGAGAGACATGTGTCTGTGACTAAGTTAGCATGAACTCAAACATCATCTGATACAATGCTTCTCAAAAGTTGGTGCAACAAACCCACCTGGAAGACTTGTTAAACACAGATTGCTGGGCCTCACCCCAAGTTCCTAATTCACTGTTTGTGTGGGGCCTGAGAATCTGCATTTCTCACATGTTTCCAGTAACAGGGATGCTGCTGGAGCAAGGACCACACTGTGATCTAACACCAGGTCAGGGGGAGGTACTTAAGAGCAAAGCAGCAGCAGAAGGGACTTGGAGCCCACATGTAGGGGCTTCTCTGTACAAACTCCTCAAGTGTATAAACTTCCAAGATGCTGAAAGAGCATTGACAGCATCATGTCTACAAATAAAAGATACGGCTGAAGAAGTGCTCAGTCAGGTCATGACAGGCTCAACCAGTGTATCCTGTAAACCTTCCAGGGAACCTGTGACCTTAGCACTCATGACAGGCCCAACCAGTGTACCCATGTAAACCTTCCAGAAAACCTGTGATCCTGGCACTCAGAATACCTACTTTCTACCCTCCCTCACTGAGATCTGACACCCTGTTCCCTGATGACATTCCATTATAGCACAGGAAAGAACATCATTGAAATGCCCATTTTTAGAGATTTTCCTAATCCCTAGGTTGCCATGGATCCAGGATAGTCTGGAGGCAATGATATAAGGAAAGACTCAGAGTCTCAAAGAATTTTAATCTGGGGGCCAGGGGGACTGTGACTCAGACTGATGCCAAGGCTTTGTCTCTGCCAGTTCTTATTAAGAGAGCTAGCAGATTGGCTATAGGAATGATTAACTTTGGGAAGCAGAGAAAAACATGTTTACTTCAAAAGGTAAAAGAATAGGCTATTGACTCAAGGAGAGGGCAATGAAGGAGCTGTATCTGAAGAACAATGTGGTCAAGAGTCAGTGTGCCGACTCAGGACCTCTTGTATCCCCAGTGTGCCCAGGACTACAAGATTCGGTTCCCAGATAGGCTCTGCAGCTGGTTACCCACACTAGGTAAAAATAACCACTTGAGCAGAAATTTTTAAAAATAAATTTTTTATTTTTCATATAAAAGAACACAAGATTTTCTATCAGTTTAACGGAAAGCTAAAATACATAGAAAAGATATAAAAATAGCTATCAAAAATATTCAGTGAGGCAAAGCAATACCAAAGAGTGAGATCTTATATCCTCAAATATATATAACTATATGCTATGTTAAAAATTGAGGGAAAAGGGGCACCTGGGTGGCTCAGTGGTTGAGCATCTGCCTTTGGCTCAGGTCATGATCCCAGAGTCCTGGGATCAAGTCCCGCATCAGGCTCCCCCCAAAGAGCCTGCTTCTCCCTCTGCCTATGTCTCTGCCTCTCTCTATGTCTCTCATGAATAAATAAATAAAATCATGTAAAATATCAAGGCAGAAACGTAAGCAGTGCTATATACCTCTAAATTTATGCATTCCAGTTTAACTCTAAAATTAATCTGGAGGGACACCTGGGTGGCTCAGCAGCTGAGGCCCTGCCTTTGGCCCAGGGTGTTATCTTGGAGTCTCAGGATTGAGTCGCACATCAGGCTCCCTGCATGGAGCCTGCTTCTCCCTCTGCCTATGTCTCTGTGTGTCTCATGAATAAATAAATGGTATCTGTTAAAAAATAAAATAAATTTGGAAATCTGTCAAGAAAGATACATGAAAAAAAATGAGGAAAGTGTCTAATTCAACTGTTGTGACAAATAATCATTAGTAAGTAACTGCAAATAAATGCCCAACCAAGACAAAAAAGCATGTCACCTCTTACAGTTAAAGGCTGAAATGGGGGTTAGAGGAAAAAACTGTGACCCTCAAAGGAAAGTAAGACAGAAGAAAATGAGTCCAGAAGGTTAAGGAACTGGAAATGAGTCTATATCAGAAAAGGAACACAGCAAACGGAAAGAGGGGAAAAAGGCAGGCAACAGTCACAGACTCCAGGGGTTTGGAGGTCCATGAGAAGAAAGGAAGCAGGAAGAGAGATGGAGCGTGTACATAAAATCACTTCCTGGGGCTCTGACGTCCAATGATGTAGCCACTCATCATATGTGGCTACTGAACACTAGAATCATGGCTAGTCCGAATTGAGAAACAGTGTAGGTATAAAACGCACTCCAGATTTTGAAGACATAAGTATGCCAGTTAAGGGGCACCTAACTGGCTCAGTTCATGGAGTATGCAACTTTTGATCTTGGGGTTGTGAGTTCAAGCCCCATGTTGGGTGTGGAGATCACATAAAAATAAAATCTTAAAAAAAAAAAGAATGCCAATTAACACAATAACAAGTTTTATATTGGTTAAATGTTGAAATCATACTATTTTGGAAATACTGGGTTATTCAAGTGTTAAAATTAATTCCACCTGTTCCTTTTTAATTTTTCAAAAATAGCTACTAGAAAATTTAAAAATACATATGCAGCTTGCATTATATTTCTATTGAAAAGCAATAGAGAGAGAAATGGTTCTGGAGAGAAACAGAATCTAGCAGGTTAGGAACACAAGGACATAGAAAAGGTGGATGGAGGAAAGTGATAGATACCCCTGGTGAGTACCTTCACTTGCTAGCACTGGGGGCATTGGAGATTCAGGTGTGGACATGCCCTATTTATACATAGCAGCAGGGGGAACCCTGGGTGGCGCAGTGGTTTGGCGCCTGCCTTTGGCCCAGGGCGCAATCCTGGAGATGCGGGATTGAATCCCACGTCGGGCTCCCGGTGCATGGAGCCTGCTTCTCCCTCTGCCTGTGTCTCTGCCTCTCTCTCTCTGTGACTATCGTAAATAAATAAAAATTAAAAAAATAAAATCTTTATACATAGCAGCAGGTTTAACAGGGGCGACACTAGTAGGTGTTGAGCTGACATAAAAACTACTTAGTTTAAAACAAAAAAAACTACTTAGTTTTACAAAACTTTTTCAAAGATACTTGTTAAAACACTGACAGTTCACAGAACAAATTAGAACAGAAACAGGAACATACTCAGGAACAAATGATATATAAACATCGAGCATCAAAACTGGCTGGTTAAAAAGAGAGTCCCACCTCTCCACCAATTCCCTTCACCCCGATTCCATTAAAGTACAAACTGTAAGAGATTGAACCTCCAAGTAAATAAGCTGAGATGGTGAGAATGCTTCTTTACAGAGCAAGAACCTCATTTCCACAATGGAGTTGAAGGTACCCTGTACTGTCACTCTGTGCTGTGCCCTATGATTAAGTTGCTTCTAATATTCATTTAGAAATCAGGAACAGGGGGGTGCCTGGATGGCTTAGTTGGCTAAGCGTCTACCTTTTAGCTCAGGTCATGATCTCAGGGTCCTGGAACTGAGCCCTGTGTTAGGCTTCTCGCTAAGCAGACTCCCCTGCTTCTCCCTTTCCCTCTGTCTGCCACCCTGCTAACTTGTGCTCTCTCTATATCAAATAAATAAAATCTTAAGGAAAAAAATGCCTAGGTGGCTCAGTCAGTTAAGCATTTACCTTCAGCTAAGTCATCATCCCATGGTCCTGGGACTGAGCCCAGTGTCAGGCTCCCTATTCAGTGGGGAGCCTGCTTCTCTCTCTCCCTCTGCCTGCACCTCCCCCTGCTGGTGCGCTCGCGCTCTCTCTCTCTCTCTCTCTCTCTCTCTCTCTCTCTCAAATAAATAAGGGACAACCTAATTGGGATGTTTAAGAAAACAAAGTTCAAAATTCTCTAAGGAGAATGAATCTTGGGAATCCCTGGGTGGCTAAGTGGTTTAGCACCTGCCTCTGGCCCAGGGCGTGATCCTGGGGTCCTGGGATCGAGTTCCGCGTCAGACTCCCTGCTTGGAGCCTGCTTCTCCCTCTGCCTGTCTCTGCCTCTCTTTCTCTCTTTCTCTCACTCTCTCTCTGTCTCTCATGAATAAATAAATAAAATCTTGTTTAAAAAAGGAGAATGAATCTTCATGAGAAATATGAAATACTTTTTCATGAACATTCAAGAGAAATCTAACAACTAAAACTTTTGGAAATAGGGTAATCCAAAAGAGATTTTAATCCCCCGAAGGAACTTTAAGTTTCCATCAAGAGCACTTTACAGCTAGGGGTGGAAAATTATCTTTATAACTTGTCACAAAGGACTGAAACAAAAATACCAAGATCAGGTCTTCCACCCCAATAGAATCGCTCCTGGGAACAGAAGAGGTGTATAGGATCTGGAAACTACTCAAGGAATCAGGACTATTCCCTCAGGGGGTACCTGCAATCAAAAACTGGCAATAAACAAAACAAAACAAAACAAAATCAGGCAACTCTTGTGATATGTTTAGAATCTTCAGCTGGATTTTCTTTTTTTGGGGGGGCATTTTCTATCCTGGAGTCTAAACAAGTCAATCATAACCCCTTAACATGATGTGAACAAAAATCAAAGAATAAATTGGGAGAGAAAGATAGAGGAGAGGTTTAAAGGAATACTTGCTTTTTTATTTTAACCTTCAGGGCTCCTCACTGATGGGAGGTCCAGTCTAGCTGTGGACCAGAAAATGGGAGGATTTTAAAGTGATTAGTGGTTTCTCTATTATCTATAGTTATAAAAACATTCTCAATAGTTTATGTAAAAGATAACCAAACTATCACAGGTAACTAAGACTAATACATACACTATAATACTATCTTACAATCACATACCTGCAAGCTGAAGAATTTTAAACTGTTAAGGGTCGTTTCGATTATCACCATGACATGAGATCAAAACCAAATCAGCAAGTGCCATATAGGCTGCATGTCTCAACTGAAATAAATATATACTGTGCTTGGAGAAGCACTGAACTTATCCAGTGGGGCAGCATGCCAGGAGGTGCCACACATGTATCTGGGTGTGCATTTGAATGGAGTGAAGAAATTTTCGTCCCCACAGCTCTGCTGTCCTTCACCTGCACTGCACTGCACTCCTGTGGAAGTAGGAGGGGAATCCACATCCTGCTGATACCATGGGGAAAGAGACTTTGGGATTTTGCCTTGATTTCTGAGGGGTGTTGTCTCTTCTCCATCTGGGTTATATTTTCTTGCTGTCCACCTGTCTACCACTTTGCCACCCCAACTTATCTCCTGGGCCTTTCTCAGTGTGAATGTTGAAAGGTTAGTCTTAGCGCTTCAATCTCTACAAGATTTGCCCCAAATTCAGACCTAAAAGAATAAAAACAAGATTTGCCCGAGAAGGTTCAGCCTCCCCCTTCTCAAAAGAACATCAGCACAGTGCCTCCCCAACTCTGCTAAACAACTTGTGACCCCTCCTTTAGGAGCGAAGGCAAATTCTTACATAGGCCCACCTGCCTCCATGAACTGTAACTCAGCACAGACACACAGAGAACAATAACTTAAAATAGTTTAACATAATACAAAGTCAGGAAGGGACGCCCATCATGAAATATTTAAGCAATACAGCTGCAGTGACGGGGAAGGAGGGGCAATTGTACAAGACTCTAGGGATGGGGTGAGAGCGAGTCCTGAGAAACCACATGCTGGCAGAGGCAGCGGGCAGGCAGACTTTGAAGAGAAAGGTAAGCCATAATTTTATCCATGCAAACACACACAATTAAGATCACACCAGATAGAGTCAGGTGGGTTAGGAATGGCAGAAAGCAGAGGAAGCAACTGAAAATGTGAAGGGGTGTCTCCATAAACGGTTAGAAGAGTAAATGCTAGAGGGATTTGGAGAGATGCTTTCACTTATCACTAAGTGGGATTGATTTTTAGTCATTGAACATCAGGCACAGGCCTGACAAGCTGACACAGCCTCATTCAGATCCCAGATCCAGCCTTTATTAGCTGTCTAACCTTGAACCCACCAATGAGCCGAAGAATCCAAAGTTATTCTTTTCTGTTAGTATTTGTTCTGTGAGCTAGGCATGTGTGGCAGAAGAAAATGGAGAAAATGAAAACTCAGGAAAGTAAACACACTTCTAAACTGATGCCTGGTCAAAGAAGAAAATGCAACATACCCAAAGATAAAATTTCATTTGGCATAGGGACCTAAGCCTGTATGAGGTCTCTCATCCAAGGCTATGAAATAAATCCTACAAAAATGAGAGATCCATTGAGTACTATTTTAAAGGATTTGGGAAGGTAGTGCTATTACCTATTACTAAATGAGTCAAAGCAGGGTTATATTTTTTAAACAAACAAACAAAAAAATCCCTAAACGTCCTTAACTGGCTGTTCCTTTCACAAAAACTATGTACGTCTGAAAAAAAAAAAAAAGATATTAAAGAAATTGGGAGGGAATCCCTGGGTGGCTCAGCGGTTTGGCGCCTGCCTTCAGCCCAGGGTGTGATCCTAGGTTCCCCGGATGGAGTCCCGCCTCAGGCTCCCTGCATGGAGCCTGCTTCTCCCTCTGCCTGTGTCTCTGCCTCTCTCTCTCCTTTGTATCCTTCATGAATAAATAAATAAAATCTAAAAAAAAAAAAAGAAAAAAAGAAATTGGGTAGTTATCACTAATAGTAAGGTACCAAAGTCAGGAACTTATTTTCCCTTAAAAGTAAAAAAATTGTGGGGATCCCTGGGTGGTGCAGCAGTTTGGCGCCTGCCTTTGGCCCAGGGCGTGATCCTGGAGACCCGGGATCGAGTCCCACGTCGGGCTCCCAGTGCATGGAGCCTGCTTCTCCCTCTGCCTATGTCTCTGCCTCTCTCTCTCTCTCTGTGACTATTATAAATAAAAATTAAAAAATTAAAAAAAAAAGAAAAAAATTGTGAAGTCACTTACTGTGCCTTTCACAGCAATTTCTCAAAATAAATTTTATGAAGCCTAGGACAATCAAAACTAAAAATTGGTTTTATTAACATAAAATTCCCAAAGCCACTATAAGTGGCTGTCCTTATCACAGACATTTCACTAAATAATACAGCTAACAAGAATGGGGTTCTTTTTAAAGGTTGGGGCGCTATAGTATCAATACACTCTTCTTAGCCAGGAATGTATTCATTTAATAAATTTGAAAGCATCGCCCAACCCTTCCCGCAGGGCGTACTGCAAAAAAACACTTGCCGAAAAATAAAAGGGTGTTTTTCCCGGGTGGGCTGGAAAACGCCGGTTTTTACCTTTAATACCAAGGCCTGCTAGTCTGACTGAGGTCGGAAACCTGGGGCATCAGTCTCTGCGCCGGCGCCCACCACATCAGGTTGGAAAAGCAGAAAGAGGGGACCCCTGGGCGGCTCAGCGGTTTAGTGCCTGCCTTTGGGGCCTGATCCTGGAGACTCGGGATCGAGCCCCGCATCGGGCCTCCTGTGTGGACCTGCTTCACCCTCTGCCTGTGTCTCTGCCTCTCTCTGTGCCTCTCTGTGTCTCCCATGAATAAACAAGTAAAATCTTTTTTAAAAAGGAAGAAAAGCAGAAAGAGCTGGAGTGGGGAAGGCAGGAGGGCTTTGAGTTTGACTCATATAATTTGTCAGTAAAGCCCTAGGGTTTGCCTCCGTTCTGGGTGCAGGGCTTCTCTTACCCGCAACCGCGACCAACGCCTTTAATCTCCGCAAACTGCTCTTTTGGTGGGTATCTGGAACATTTAAAATGTTCTGTTTCGAAGGGATCCAGGGCCCGCCTGCGGTTTATTGTTTTCCCCTGGTGTCCCCTGGAACTTGCGGGCCCCTCGACTCCAAACTCCACCAAAAGGGTTTCAGAGCCCCGTTCTTCCACTGTACCACGCAGACTGGCTCTCTGGTCCTTTTTTTTTTTTTTTTTTTTTTTTAATGATAGTCACACAGAGAGAGGCAGAGACACACACAGGCAGAGGGAGAAGCAGGCTCCATACACCGGGAGCCCGACGTGGGATTCGATCCTTCGCCCTGGGCCAAAGGCAGGCGCCAAACCGCTGCGCCACCCAGGGATCCCCGGCTCTCTGGTCCTGATCTGGGCAGTCGCGTCGAGGTCCGGACCGTGCGATGGGTGGGGGCGATGGTTTTGAGTGACAGGAGGGCGGGGAACGGGCGGTGACTGACAGGCTAGCACGCCTAAGGCCGCGTTGGGCACAGCGCAAAGAAACCGGAGGCCTGGGGGGGGGTGCAGCAGCGGCGGGTCCTTCCAACAGCAGAGGAGCTGCTGGGAGGCCTGCGAGGCTGGGCGAACCGGGCTGTGAGTGACCGGCGGGGGCCCAGCCCTCCCAACAGCAAAGGATCCTGCAAACCAAGGGACGCTGAGGCGTTGCTATGGGAGCCGAGGGCCTTCCCGGTCTTGATTCATCCCTTCTGCCGCAGCCTTTCTTTCCAAGTGGCTCTCCTCTCCCTGTGAGGGCCCGGAGTGCCGTCTCCCGCAACAGTTTCCTCTAGTCTGAGGGCTGTTTCCTAAATCTCTGCGCTCATCTCACTTACCCGCTCCTGACTCATGACCCCAAGCCTTTGCCGCGTGCTGGCTCCTGTCCCTGCTGGACAGACGCTGTCGCCGGCCGCTGAGAGGGCAACTGGGATTCTGGAAGAGGGGACAGGTGCAGGGTACCCGTGGCAGGGTGGGAGGGTAGGTGCCGGGAGCCCGATGCAGGATTCCATCCCGGGACCTTAGGATCACACCCTGAGCAGAAGGCAAACGTTCAACCACTGAGCCACCCAGGCGTCTCAACTTCTTTATTTTCTTCTAATTCTATAATAGTTTCTGATTTTTAAATTTCCTGGACGCCTGGCGGTTAAACGTCTGCCTTCAGCCCAGGGTGTGATCCTAGGGTCCCTGGATCGAGTCCCACCCACGTCGGGCTCCCTGCATGGAGCCTGCTTCTCCCTCTGCCTGTGTCTCTGCCTCTCTCTCTGTGTCTCTGCCTCTCTCTCTGTGTCTCTCATGAATAAATAAATAAAGTCTTTTTTAAAAAATTTCGTTCAGAGTTGATTTTGCGGGTATGGTGTGAGGTAGAGATGAATTTGCATGTCATCCTTGTGCAGGGGCCATGCTAATCTTCTCTGTATCATTCCAATCTTAGTATATGTGCTGTCAAAGGGAGCACTGCATGAAGAAGAGATGTGACCAGATGGGTAACAACTGTCCACACACCATTTGCAAAACAACCATTCTTTCCATCTCTGATGTTTGTGTTACTGTCCCAACACCATACTGAAGAAGCCTTATGGAATATTTTACTCTTGATAAGGTAGGTCCTGCCATTATGTAATTATCTTCCAAAACTTTTCTGGCTCTTCTGGCTCATTTTGTCTTCCAACTGAGAATTAGAATAAGCTAGTCAATTCTATTTTTAAAAATTGATGCTGGTATTCTGATTGAGATGGCCTACAATTTAAAAATTATTTTAGAAAGAAGTGGCATTTTGGGTCACCTGGCTGGCTTAATTATAAGAACATGGGACTCTTGATCTTGGGGTTGTGAGTTGAAGCCCCATGTTGGGTATAGAGATTATTTAAATAAACAAACAAACAAACTTAAATATATATATATGTATATACACACATATATATACATATACATAGAGAGAGAAGTACAATTATTCATATTTTTTAAATGTAGAAAATAAGATCAGAAAAGGCATTAGAAGGCTTTGCCCAATGTAACACAGCAAATAGAAAGCATGAATTTGTACTCACAAAGACAGCTTCTGAGTCCACAAGCTTAGTCACTATGATACATTGCTACTTTTGAATACCTTTTTAAAATTTTTTGCTGTATTTTTCCTTCTACCTTCAGGCATTTTTTGAAGATTTTATTTATTTATTCATGAGAGACAGAGAGAGAGGCAGAGACAGGCAGAGGAAGAAGCAGGCTCCCCACTGGGAGCCCAATGAGGAACTCAATCCCAGGAACCTGGGATTATGCCCTGAGCCAAAGGCAGATGCTCAACCCCTGAGCCACCAACATGTCCCTCTCCCTTCAGGCATTTTAAATGTTTTCTTTATCTATCTAATTGTACAGGGAAAAATCAGTATTCTCCCTCCACGTCATCCTCTAACCCAGTTCCAATGTTAAAACAAGATGATGAACATCTTTCCATAATGTCCTCCACGATTCATATATGTATTTGCAAACATACAAAAGTATATATAGTTGCATGTTTTCATTATTTTATTATAAAGCATTTTACTTTTCTCATATGATAATTTATGATAGATATCACTTCAGAACAATAAATAAACAGCAAACTCATTGCTTATAAGAGTTAAAGTATATTCCATTATATGATAGGATATAATAGAATAATAATAATTTAAGGTGTTGAAATACTTTTATCACCAAAACTAAAGCTTCAATAAATTACTTTTACCTTTATGAGTAGTTACTAGAGAAGGCCCTAAGATTCACCTCTGATTTACTTTCGGCTCTGTCCAACCAGGAAGTGAAAGTTAAGGCATAGTTGCAAAATTCCTAAGTATTGAAAGTGTGTAACAACACACACACACACACACACACACACACACCATCTGCAAAGACTAGGAGATTGCTTTCTGTTCAGATAAAGAAAATTTCTATTGATCACTAGTTCCCCACAAACCAATAGAACAGAGACTTCCATGACCACATATGAAAAAGGATTTAGACTTTGCAAAATTAGTTCAGTAAAGCCACTAAACAAATGAATATCAACAACTATAATATGTAGCCAAAATAAACCCTGGGGAAGGGGACAAATATGATCTCCAGAATTGCCATATTATATTATAATATTCAGGAGTTCTGGTTTTCAACAACAACAACAAAAAAAAAAAAAAAAAGGAGAGAGTCTTTCAGACTGAAATGAAATATCACTAGACAATAACTCAATCCAAATGAAGAAATAGAGAATACCAGTTAAGATAACTATATAAGTAGATATAAAAGTCAGTGTTCATAGATTTTTGGTCTATAAATTTTCTTAATTCCTATATGAATTAAAAGACAACTATGAAGCAATAATTATCAACTATGTTGATGGCACACAGGTATGAAGATGTAATTTGTGACAATAACAACAAAAAGAGAGGAGAAGAACTATAAAGGAAAAAGAGTTGGGGATGCCCGGGTCGCTCAGCAGTTGAGCATCTGCCTTTTGCTCAGGGTGTGGTCCTGGATTTCTGGGATAGAGTCCCACATGGGGCTCCCTGCATGGAGCCTGCTTCTTTCTCTGCCTATGTCTTTCTCTCTCTCTCTCTCTGTGCCTCTCATGAATAAATAAATAAAATCTTTAAAAATAAAAAAGTAGGAGAGTTTTTTTATACTGCTAAGGCAAAGTAGTATTAATTCAAGCTAGATTATTATAAGTTTAAGGTGTCATTTCTAACAGAAAATCAACAAGGAAACAATGGCTTTCAAAGAAACACTGGACCGACCAGATGGATTTAACAGATACATTCAGAACATCTATCTAAAACAGCAGAATACACATTCTTTTTAAGTGCACACAGAACATCCTTCAGTGCAGATTGTATATTAGGCCAGAAAACAAGCCTCAACAAATTCAGAAAGACAGAAGTCATACCATGCATCTTTTCTGAAGACAATGCTATGAAACTAGAAGTCAGCCCCAAAAAGAATTGGGAAAGAAAAAAAAAAAGAATTGGGAAAGAGCACAAATATATGCAGGTTAAATAACATGCTACTAAACAATAAATGAGTAAACCAGGTAATTAAAGAAGAAATTTAAAACTACATGAAAGCAAATGAAAATGAAAATACAACAGTCCAAAACCTTGGGGATGTAGCAAAAGCAGTTCTAAGACAGAAGTTTATACCAACACAGGTCTATCTCAAGAAGCAAGAAAAATCTCAAACAACCTAACCTTATACCTGAAGGTGTTAGAAAGAGAACAAAAAACAAAACCTAAAATCAGCAGATAAAAGGAAATCATAAAGATCAGAGCAGAAACAAATGATATAGAACAAAAAGAACAAGAACATCTGGGTGGCTCAGAGATTGAGTGTCTGCCTTTGACTCCGGTATTGATCCAGGGTCCTGGGATTGAGTCCCACATCAGCTTCTTGCATCAGGCTCCCCTGAGCCTGCTTCTCCCTCTGCCTATGTCACTGCTTCTCTCTCTGTGTGTGTCTCTCATGAATAAATAAATAAAATCTAAAAAATAAAGGGACTTCTGGTTGGTTCAGTGGTTGAGTATCTGCCTTCAGTTCAGAGCATGATTCCAAGGTCCCAGGATCAAGTCCCACATCAGCCTCCCTGCATGGAGCCTGCTTCTACCTCTGCCTATGTCTCTTTCTCTCTGTGGGTGTGTCTCTCTCATGAATAAATAAATAAAATCTATTTTAAAAATCTAAAAACAAAAATAAACAAAAGAAGGGGATCCCTGGGTGGCGCAGCGGTTTGGCGCCTGCCTTTGGCCCAGGGCGCGATCCTGGAGACCCGGGATCGAATCCCACGTCGGGCTCCCGGTGCATGGAGCCTGCTTCTCCCTCTGCTTGTGTCTCTGCCTCTCTCTCTCTCTCTCTCTCTCTCTCTGTGACTATCATAAATAAATAAAAATTAAAAAAAAAAGAAACTAAAAGAACAATAGAATATATCAGTGAAACCAGAAGATGATCCATTAAAAAAAAAAAAAAACACAACAAAATTAGTAAACTTCTGGCCAGAATTATCAAGAAAAAAAGAGAATGGACTTAAATAAATAAAATCACAAGTGATAGAGGAGAAATAAAAATGAACACCACAGAAATACACGCAAATATTATTTAAAATTATATGCCAAGAAATTGGACAATGTAGAAGAAATGGATAAATTCCTAGAAACTTATCTGACCAAGACTGAGGTACAGAGAAGTAAAAAATTTGAACTGACCAATAACCAGCAAAGAAACTGAATCAGTAATCAAAAAAATCCCAACAAACAAAAGTCCAGGACTAATTGGTTTTACAGGTGAGTTCTAACAAACATTTAAAGAAAAGTTAATACCTATTCTTCTCAAACTATTCCAAACAATAGAAAAAGAAGGAAAACTTCTAAAGTAATCCTATGAATGGAGCATTACCCTGATACTAAAACCAGATAAAGACACCACACACAAAAAGAGAATTATAGGCCAATATCCCTGATGAACATTGATGCAAAAATCCTCAACAAAATACTAGCAAACCAAATCAACAACATATTTAAAAAAATAATTCATCACAATTTAGTGGGATTTATTCCTGGAAGGGTGTTTCAATACTGACAAATCAATCAACATTAACACATTAATAAAACACATTAATAAAAGAAAGGGTAAGAACCATATATTCATTTCAATAGATGCAGAAAATGCATTTGACAAAGCAAAACATCCATGATAAAAACCCTCAACAAAGTAGGCTTATAGGGAACATACATCAACACAATAAAAGCCATGCCTGAAAAATTCACAGCTAATATCATCCTAATGGGAAAAAACTGATAGCTTTTCCCCTAGGGTAAGGAACAAGAAAAAGGATTTTCACTCTCACCACTTTTCTTTTCTTTTTCTTTCTTTCTTTTTTTTTTTTTTTATGATAGTCAGAGAGAGAGAGAGAGAGAGAGAGAGAGAGGCAGAGACACAGGCAGAGGGAGAAGCAGGCTCCATGCACCAGGAGCCTGACGTGGGTTCCGATCCGGGTCTCCAGGATCGCGCCCTGGGCCAAAGGCAGGCGGCAAACCGCTGCGCCACCCAGGGATCCCCTCTCACCACTTTTCTTCAACATAGTGCTAGAAGTCCTCGTCACAGCAATCAGACAACAAAAAGAAATAAAAGACATCTAAATCAGTAAGGAAGAAATAAAATATTCACTATCTGCAGATGACATGATACTATATATATAAAACCCAAAGACTCCACCAAAAAAATTGCTAGAACTGATAAATTCAGTAAAATCATGATACAAAATCGATTTGCAGAAATCTGTTGTATAGACACCAATACTGAAGCAGCAGAAAGAGAAATTAAGAAAACAATCCCATTTACAATTGCACCAAAAATAATAATATGCCTAGGAATAAACCTAACCAATGAAATGAAAGACCTGTACACTAAAAACTATAAAACACTGATGAAAGAAACTGAAGATGATACAAAAAATGGAAAGACATTCCATCCTCGCGCATTGGAAGAACAAATATTGTTAAAATATCTATACTACTCAAAGCAATATACATTTAATATCATCCCTATGAAAATACCAACAGCAAAAAAAAAAAAAAATACCAACAGCAACTTTCATAGAACTAAAAAAGGAAATCCTAAAATTTGTATGGAACCATAAAAAAAACCAAATAGCCAAAGTCATCTTGGAAAAGAAAAGCCAGAGGCATCACAATTCCAGACATCAAGTTATATTACAAAGCAGTAGTAATCAAACAGTGTGGTACTGGCACAAAAATAGACACATGGATCAATGGAATAGAATAGAAAATCCAGAAATAAACCCACAGTTATATGGGTGATTAATCTTTGATAAAGTAGGAAAGACTATCAAATGGGGGAAAAGACAGTCTCTTCAACAAATGGTGCTGGGAAAACTGGACAGCAACATACAAAAGAATGAAACTGGACCACTTTTTACACCACTCACATAGATAAATTCAAAGTGGGTTAAAGACCTAAATGTGAGACCTGAAACCAGCAAAACCCTAGAAGAGAGCACAGGCAGGAATTTCTCTGACATTAGCTGTAGCAACATTTTTCTAGATAGATCCCCTGAGGGAAGGGAAACAAAAGCTAAAATAAACTATTGAGAGTCCATCAAAAGAAAAAAAACTGAGCAGTGAAGAAAACAATTAACAAAACTAAAAGGCAACCTACTGGGGATGCCTGGGTGGCTCAGTGGTTGAGCGTTGATCTGTTGATCCTCTGCCTTTGGCTCCGGGTGTGATCCCGAAGTACTGGATTGAGTCCCACATTGGGCTCCCTTGCATGAAGCCTGCTTCTCCCTCTGCCTGTGTCTCTGCCTCTGTGTGTGTGTGTGTGTGTGTGTGTGTGCGTCTCATGAATAAATAAATAAATAAATATATTTTTTAAAAAATAAAAGGCAACCTACTGAATGGGAGAAGATATTTGCAAAGAGCATATCAAATAAAGGGTTAATATCCAAACGATATAAAGAACTTCTACAACTCAACAGCCAAAAAACAAATAATACAATTAAAAAATGGGCAGAAGACATGAACAGACATTCTTCCAAGGAAGACATACAGATGGCCAACAGGCATATGAAAAGATGCTCAATATCACTGATCATCAGGGAAATACAAATCAAAACCATAATGAGATACTGCCTCCCACCTGTCAGAATAGCTAAAATCAACAACACAAGAAACAACAGGTGTTGGCGAGGATGTGGAGAAGGAACCCTTGTGCACTGTTGGTGGGAATCCAAATTGTTTGCAGCCACTGTGAAAAACAGCATGAAGTTTCCTCAAAAAATCAAAAATAGAACTACCTTATGTTACAGTAATCACACTCTTGGGTATTTCCCCAAAGAATACAAAAACACTAAATCAAAGGGATAAATGCATCCTTTTTTGTATAGTAGCATTATTTACAATTTATTGCCAAGATATGGAAGCAGCCCAAATGCCCATTGATTGATGAATGGACAAAGAAGTTGGGGTGTGTATATACAATAGAATATTATTCATCCCTATAAAGGAATTAAATCTTGCCATAGGCAACAACATATGGAGATGAGCTAGAGTATAATGCTAAGCAAAATAGGTCAAAGAAAAACAAATACTATATGATTTTACTCATATGTGGAATTTAAGAAAAAAATGAGTAAAGAGGAAAGAACGAAAGGGAGGGAGGGAGAGAAAGAGAGAAATCAAGAAACAGACTCTTAATTATAGGGAACAAACTAATGGTTACCAGAGGGGAGAGGGTAGGAGGATGGGTCAAATAGGTGATGGGGATTAAGGATTGCACTTGTTGTGATGAGCACTAGGTGATATATGGAAGTGTTGAATCACTATACTCTACACTTGAAAATAATATAACACAGTATGCTAACTAACTAGAATTAAAATAAAAACTTAAGGGGTGCCTGGGTGGCTCAGTCGGTTAAGTGCCTTCAGCTCAGGTCATGATCTCAGGGCCCTGGGACTAAATCCAACATCCAGGTCCCTGCCCACTGGGGAGCCTGCTTCTCCCTCTATCTCTGCCACTCCTCCTTCTTATGCTCTCTCACACTCTCTCTCTGTCAAATAAATAAATAAATAAATAAATAAATAAATAAATAAATAAAATCTAAAAAATAAAAATAAATTAAAAATACACAGAAAAAGAAATGAAGGAATCACAATGGTACACTACAAAAAATCAAAATAAAAGGCAGTAATAAATTTGAAAACAAAATATGTAAAACATAAAAAGCAAATAACAAAGTGGAAGAAATCCCTACTTATCAGTGATTATTTAAATTTATTTATATATTTTTAAGATTTATTTATTTATTTGAGAGAGAGAGAGCATGAGTGAGAGGGGCAGAAGAAGAGGGAGAGAGAATCTCAAGCTGACTTTACACTGAGCACAGAGGCAATGCAGAGCTCAATCCCAGGACTCTGAGATTATGACCTGAGTTGAAACCAAGAGTCAGATGCCTAACTCACTGCACCACCCAGGTACCCTAGTAATTTTTTTATATTTATTTTTTAAAGATTACTTATTTATTTATTTGAGAGAGAGAGAGAGAGAGCATGAGCAGGGGGGAAAGACAGAGGGAGAGGGAGAAACAGGCTTCCTGCTGAGCAGGGCATAATGTGGGGCTTGATCCCAGGATCCCAGGATTATGACTTGAGCCAAAGGCAGATGCTCAAACAACTGAGTCACCCAGGTGCCCCTATTTCTTTTTTTAAGGAGGCTCCACACCCATTGCAGAACCCAAAGCAGGGCTGAACTCACGGCTGTGAGATTAAGACCTGAGAGTGTCAAGAGTCAGACACTCAACAGACTGAGCTACCCAGGCATCCCAGTAATCATTTACATGTAAGTGGATTAAACTTTCCAATTAAAAATCAGATATTGGGAGAGTGGATATTAAAAACGATTTAACTACATGTCATCTATAAAAAACTCACTTTAGACCCAAAGACACATATAATTTCAAAGTGAAATGACAGAAAATTACATTTAGGCAATTGGTAACTCAAAGAGATCTGAAGAGGCTATAATAGCATTTAAAAAGTAGACTTTGAGGGCAGCCCCGGTGGCGCAGCGGTTTAGCGCGGCCTGCAGCCCAGGGTGTGATCCTGGAGACCCAGGATCGAGTCCCACATCGGGCTCCTTGCATGGAGCCTGCTTCTCCCTCTGCCTGTGTCTCTGCCTCTCTGTGTGTGTGTGTCTCTCATGAATAAATAAATAAAATCTTAAAAAAAAAAAAAAAAGACTTTGAGGGGGATCCCTGGCTGGCTCAGCGGTTTAGCACCTGCCTTTGGCCCAGGGCGCGATCCTGGAGTCCCGGGAGTGAGCCCCGCGTCGGGCTCCTGGCATGGAGCCTGCTTCTCCCTCTGCCCGTGTCTCTGCCTCTCTCTCTCTCTCTCTCTCTCTCTCTCTCTCTCTCTATGTCTATCATGAATAAATAAAAATTTTTAAATAAATAAATAAAAAGTAGACTTTGAGAAAAGGTTAGGGGAGACAATGAATTATATATTAATTAAAATGTCAGTCTTTAGAAGATATAACAATTATAAACATATATGCAGCTAACAATAGAGCCCTATAATATATAAAGCAAAAACTGATTGGATTGAAGGGAGAAATAGACCATTCAATAATAATAGCTGTAGACTTCAATACCCATATTCATTAATAGACACAAAACTACATAGATCAACAAGGAAATAAAGGATTTGAACAACTCTGTAAACCAACTAGACCTAACAGACATATATAAAACACTTCATCTAACGTCAAAATAAACACTATTTTAAATTGTACATGGAACACTGTTTAGGGCAGACCATACATTAGGCCACCCACACACAGAAACTCAATAAATTTATAAGCATTGAAACCATATAATGTACTTTATCTAACCAAATGGAATATTAGAAATCAGTAAAGAAGGAAATCTATTCACAACTATGTGAAAATTAAACACAGTTTGAAACAAACATGGATCAATTTTAAAAATCACAACAGAATTTAGACAATACTTTGAGATGAATGAAAAAATAAACACATCAAAACTTTAAAGCTGCAGCTAACACAGTACTCAGGAGGAAAGTCATAGCTATAAATGGCTACATTAAAAACAAAGATCTCAAATCAATAACCTAACCTTCCATCTTAAGCAACCAGAAAAAGAAGAGCACATAAACATAAAGTAAGTAGAAAGAAGGAAATGATAAATATTAGAAAATATAAACAAAATAGAAAAACAACAGAGAATCAACAAAATAAAAAACTGGTTCCTTGAAAAGATAAACAAAACTGATAAACCTTTAGCTAGACTAAGAAACATAAAAGATTCAAGTTACTGATACCTGGAATAAAAGTGGGGACATTACTATTACTATTGGCCTTACAGAAATTTTAAAAATTATGAGAGAATGTTATGAACAATTATTTTATTTTAAATATTTTATTTATTCATTCATGAAAGACACACACACACACACACAAAGAGAGGCAGAGACCCAGGCAGAGGGAGAAGCAGGCTCCTCACAGGGAGCCTGATGTGGAACACAACCCAGATCCTGGGATCACGCCCTGAGCCAAAGGCAAGACGTTCAACCCCTGAGCCACCCAGATGTCCCTATTGTGAACAATTATATGAACAAATCAGATGACTCAGATGAAATGGACAAGTTCCTAGAAACACACAAACTACAATAACCTAGTCAAGAGGAGTATGTAACAGTCTTTCTGTGACAATTAAGGAGGTTGAATCAGAAAGCAGGTAAATTCTGGGATGCCTGGTGGCTCAGCGGTTGAGCGCCTGTTTTTGGCTCAGGACATGATCCCACGGTACTAGGATCGAGTCCCCCATTGGGCTCCCTGCATGGAGTCTGCTTCTCCCTCTGCCTACATCTAAGCCTCTCTCTCTTTGTCTCTCATGAATAAATAAATAAAATCTTTTTCTTTAAAGAAATTAAATAAGATGATTCCTGCAAATACTGAGTGAATGAAGTCCTACATAAAAGACTACATTTTGTATAATTCCACTTACATGATATTCTAGAACTTGCAAAACTAATATATGGTTTTAGAAGTCGAGATACTGATTTCCTTTGTAGGTGGTGAGTAGAAGGGAGCATGCAGAGGTCTGTAGGAAGAGCTGGAAAGTTCTGTTTCTCCATCCAAGTGCTGGACACAGATGTGTTCACTTTGTAAAAATCTACCAACCTGCATATACTTATGATCTTTTCCATATAAACAGTAATAAATGCCATATCCTGTTAAGCCTGATCCATGCCATGCATCTCAGCACTCATGCCCTGGCATTCTCGCTGGCTTCTGAAAGTGTCTCCCTACAATGTACCTTCGGATGCATCTACAAGTGGATTCTCTGACTGAACCCCTGTGTGCGCCCTCTGGTGTCTCTTGAGGGCTGAATGGTGTCTGAAGCCCCACACGCCCCACACCTGTAGGGCTGCTCTCCTGTGTGGACCATCTGGTGGATGCCCAGGTCCTTGCTCCAGCTGAATTGCTTCCCACAGGCCTCACACCGGAATGGTCTCCCTTCAGTGTGGACACATTGCTGCAGGTAGAGTTTGGCTCTCTGACTGAAACCTCAGACACATGTGTCACATACACATAGGCCTTGTCTCCTGCGTGGTCCTGCTGGTGTCGTGTCAGCACAGAGTGTGAAGTGAAGCTCCGGTCACATACCTTACAAGCATGGGGCTTCCTTCCCCTGTGGATCTGCAGAGCTGCCCTGCAGTGGAAGTCCTTGCCACAATCACGGCACCTGAAGGGCCTCTCACCTGTGTGGACTTGCTGGTGGATGGCCAGGTTGGAGCTGTGGCTAAAGTCCTTGCCACATTCCTCACAGGTGTGAGGTTTTTTCCCTCTGTGGTCCTTCCTGCGCCTTCTCAGAGGAGATCCTAAGCTGAAGACTCTGGTTCATTCCATACATTGGTAGGGCTTTTCTCTGGGAAGGAGCATGGGAAGGTTAAAGTCGGCTGTCTTTACACTGAAGGCTTTTCCACACCTGTCATTTGAAGAGGGCTTCTCTCCTGTATGGGTTTGCTGGTGAACTAGACGTTTCCTGAGCTGTCTGAAGTCTTGGCCACACTGCAGACAGCTATAGGGTTTTTCTCCTGAGGTATTTGCCAAGGGAGAATCCCATCATTCTCAGCCCTGACACCTGGGACAAAAAAAAATGAGATGATGAAAGTGAGCAGGGGCTTTGTCCAAGGCTGCATGGTACACCTGGACACCCTCTCAGGCAGTACTTCACAAAGTAAGGCAAAGAAGCTTCACAAAGTAGGGAAGTGTTGGGGCACTGGTCTTCATCCTCTTGGCCTTAGGTTTTTCATATTTGCTTCAGAGATAAAGAGAACATACTGAGGACCCTTTCCTTAATGAGGAAATTAAATGTTACTAAGACACTTGATTAAAATCTGTGAACTACAAATGTGTAAGTGTGGTTAAAGCATGATTTTTTTAAACAGATTTTATTTACTTATTCATGAGAGACACAGAGAGAGAGAGAGAGAGAGAGAGAGGCAGAGACACAGGCAGAGGGAGAAGCAGGCTCCATGCAGGGAGCCCGACGTGGGACTCGATCCTGGGTCTCCAGGATCACGCCCTGGGCTGAAGGCGGCGCTAAACCGCTGAGCCACCTGGACTGCCTGAAGCATGATTATCAAAAAGCTAAAAACATAACTTTCACATAAATATGAAGTGAACAGGGAGGGGCACCTAGCTGGCTCAGTTAGGGGAGTATGTGACTCTTGATCTCAGGGTTGTGAGTTCAGGCATTGTGAGTTGGGTGTAGAGCTTACTTACACACACACACACATACACACTTATGGGGATACATGCACACATGCACCAAATATGGAGTGAACATCTGTCAAGGGTTGTTACAAATTACTGGTATTGCAGTGGTGACTGCTTGTATTTGGCAGAGCTCAAAGGCAGGCAGGAGAGTAGGAAAACTTTATAGTGAAAAAGGGAAGATTTCAGGAATATGCTGATTGGAGATTATTGGCATAGAGAAGCTGGAAGTGAGCTAAAGAGAAGCAATGCATATTATATGACTGGTTTGGGAATTGAATTTGTCTTTCTATGGAAGCAGAGGCCCCCCCCCCCCAAAAAAAGGGAAGCTGGTAGTCATTGTCCAAAGCTTGAATATTGTGGGCTGATTGCTGCCAAAGTTGTAGTTTGGTTACTACAGAGTTTGTAGGTCAGAATTCTGTTGGCAGGGGCACCTGGGTGGCTCAGTCGGTTAAATGTCTGCCTTCTGCTCAGGTCAGGATTCCAGCGTCCTGGAATGAAGCTTCGCCTTTGGGCTCCCTGCTCAACAGAGTCTGCTTCTCCCTCTCCCACTCCCCCACTCATGTTTGCGTGTGCTCTCTCTCTTTGAAATAAATACAGAAATACATACACACATACAGACAATCTTTAAAAGAATTCTATTGTCATATAGGATCTGTCATTGTCTATAGATCCAGTCTGTCAAGTTTAATGGTTTCAAATGGTTTAATCATTGTCTATAGATCCAGTCTGTCAAGTTTAATGGTTTAATGGTTTCAGCAATCATTTATTATCTTTCATGGCTTCTCTGGGTCAGGAATTCTAGAATAATGTGGCCAAACAGTTTTGGCTCAAAATTTTCATGATAGCTGAACAGTGCAGCATTCCAGGAGCCACTGGGAGCTGGTGAGACATCTCTCTTATTTCATGTAATCTCAGGGTTTCTCCATGTGGTGGTCTCTCTGTGCGGGCTAGTTTGGGCTTCTTAACAGCATGGTAGCCTAGACATCTTACATAGCAGCTCAAGGTTCTGAAGACAAGAATCCCAAGAAAGATCTGGATGGAAGCTATATCACTTTTTATGCCTAACCTCAGAATCACATAACATCATTTCCACTGTACTCACAATTTAAAAGGCCCAAGCAGATTCGGTGGAAAGGAGAAATTGTCTCCACTTCCTGATGGGGAAGTGTCAAGGTTCTGGAAGACCATGGGAGACCAAAAATATAGTTGCACACATTTTTGGAAAATACAATTTGCCATAAACTGCAAACAAATGGAAACAGAGGAAGAAGTCTTAATTTTCGTTCAACCATGAAGACTGGACATTTATACTACTGAGCTGAAACCATTTGTAGTAGGTAGGAGTTATCAAAAAAATGATCATGATCTCTAAATAAATTTTCAACAGGATCAGAGAAGATCTAGCTCCACTGAGCACATTTAAAGTACCAATGAGAGACAAAAATGAAGCTGTTTTCTGTTTACTCTCCTTGAATATTGCTTGATCAAGGTAATGATTACATAAAAATAGATCCATCAATAGACAAGAGATGGAAAAGGAAATGATAAACAGCCTATAAAACTATAATCAAAGTACTGCCACGTGTTTTTTTTTTTTTTTTTTCCTCTCTTTTGCCTAAGCTTGCACCTTAGGGCTCTGAGCTGGGCGTGGAGCTTGCTTGTGATTTTCTTTCCCTTTCTCTTTGCTCCGCCCCGCCCTACTCTCGCATGCCTGTGCTCTCTCTAAAAGATAAAAGATAAATTAAAAATAATGCTGAGCAAGTGGTAAAGGGATATGTTTTGTTATGAATTCTGACAAAATTTACATTGAAGGCTAATATTACAAAGTGGTGAAGCAAGAATTTGAACCCAGGCAGATCGGATTCTGGTATCTATGCTATTTTTTATCCTCACAACTTTATTGAGATAGAATAGACATGCAACATTGTGTAAGCTTAAAGTACAAATTTTGAGGATTAGATACATGTATATATTGTGAAACAATTACCACAATAAGGTTATTTAATATGTTCATGACATAATTATCATTTGTGTGTGTGTGTGTGTGTGTGTGGTGTGAACATTTAAGATCTATTCTCTTTGCAACTTTCAAATCGATAACACAGAATTTTTAACTATAGTCACCATGCTGTACATCAGACCCCCAGAATTTATCCCTCTTATAAGTGGAAGTTTTTACCCTTTGACCAACATCTCCCTGATTCCCACACCCTTCCAGGGTCCATGTTCTTAATCTCTATAATACCTTGCCAATGAGTCAATTAAGAAAAATTTCCAGGCAGCCCGGGTAGCTCAGCGGTTTAGCGCCACCTTCAGCCCAGGGTGTGATCCTGGAGACTCGGGATCAAGTCCCATGTCCGGCTCCCTGTATGGAGCCTGCTTCTCTACCTGTGTCGGTGCCTCTCTCTCTGTGTCTCTCATGAATAAATAAAACCTAAAAAAGAAAGTTTTCCCATTTCAAATATGATAACCTGGGATGGGTAGGCCTTGGGTTTTCTTTTAACTCAAAGGAGGATTTTTTTTTTTTTTTTTTTTTTTTTTTTTAATAAAAAGCAGAGGGAGAGTCCTAGAAATTTACCCCAGATGGTTGCGGTTCATATTCTCCCAACAGTTCTGAGGATGCCTTGGGACCGCTTCTATTCCCCTGACTTTTTCTACTGGGGAGTAGCATGGAGCAGCAGGGGTTCCATGCTGCCAACCGAGGGCCCACCCCTGGCAGGTATTTTTATGTGCTTCCTGCTGCATCCACCAGCCTTCCTGGAGGGGATTTGTGGGTGTTGTGGCTGTTTGTCAGGACCGACTTTGGGCCTGACTTTAAGCCATGGTGCTAAGCCTTGGGGCAGCCAAGACTGTATGTCTCTTGAGGCCAAAGTAGCAGAATCCTGCGGCCCCCTGGAGGCTGGGATTGACGCCTAAAACTCCCTGGACTGGAATTAAAAGGACCATTTAAGTACACTTTATGAGTATCTCATTCTGTAGTTTCCCAGGAGTTCCACAGTTCATTTTTGGGTCGTTCATCCTTCATGCCAAGGGTTTCTTATCTCATCACCTCCCTCAAGAAGAACTTAAAATGACTTCACAATAATAGAAGCACCATCTCTCAAAACATGATTTTGTTCGTTTCCATAACTTTTTTCAACATCTAAGTGTTCAAACGTCTGACACTAATCAGGATTCCTCTAGAGAATTTTGGAATCACTACGTCCAGGAACTTTTCAAGCCTATCTGAGTAGACGTCATACAGACAATGCCCACCCAACCCAGTCAGAGCACTGCGCATGCGCTCAGGCTGACCACCGGTTGGGCAAATCACTGGGTCCATTGTGAAGCCTGCTCTGAAGCTGCCACACACTGAGGCCTGCAAGGAGATCCTGACCGGACCATCCAGAGAGGAGGCTGTGCACATGGCAACTATCCTGACAGTCTTCATATCTCTGGTGATGGCTGTGCTTGTCTGGGAGCAGGGGCCCCAGCCACCACACCCCAGGCACCCTGGTGGGGATGATAAGGCTGAGGTCAGAGCTGCCCTGCCAAGGTTGAAAGCTAAGTGTAAAAGGTATTTGTACAAGAACATGAACAGAGAGAGACTATCTTCCCTTTAATGGATTATAACCCTTGGTTTCTTTTTTTTTTTTAAGATTTTATTATTTTTTTATTATTTATTCATGAGAGACACAGAGAGAGAGGTAGAGACACAGGCAGAGGGAGAAGCAGGCTCCATGAAGCCTAATGTGGGACTCCATCCCTGGACTCCAGGATCACGCCCTGGGCCAAAGGCAGGTGCCAAACCGCTGAGCCACCCGGGGATCCCCTAACCTTTGGTTTCGTTTGATTTTGCTTTGTTTTGTTTGCATAAGGATGCCACCTTAGGCCTACATATTTGAAGACAGCATTACTTTGCCTCTAATACCAGCAGTTATTTTTTAAAAGATTTTATTTATTTATTTGAGAGAGAGAGAAAAAGCACAAGCAGGGGGAGAGGCAGAGGGAGAGGGAGAAGCAGGCTCGCTGCTGAGCAAGGGACGCTGAGATCATGACTTGAGCTGAAGGCAGTCACTTAACTGACTGAGCCACCCAGGTGCCCCCAATACCAGCAGTTTATGATCACAGGTCTGTAATCAGTGTAATACATGGAGACAAAAATTTTTTTAAATAAGACTTTTAGATTTGTCTGGGTTGCATTAAATTAGGAGATTAAAAGGAGCTCCAAAGAGCCATACAAAGCAAGCTATTTTATAGTCAAAAGCAAGCAGGAACAAGGACATTGTACTCGGTGGGGAAAAAAAATCAGATTGGTTATTGCAATGCAAGGTTATTTTCCTTTAGGGGATAGCAGGAGTGCATTAACATTACCTAATTAATGCTGATCAGGCAATTCCTGAATGGCTGGTTTAAGAATCCATTTCTAGCAGAGCTACACCCCTATCAGAATGGCTAAAATGTGACAACAGCAAATGGTGGTGAGGATGTGGAGAACTAGATCACTCACACATTGCAGTGAATATAATATACTAATACTGCACATCCACTCTTAGCAAATAATTTGGCAGTTTCTTATAACACTCACAATGTACTTACAGTATAATTCAGCAATGGAACTCTTATGCATTTATCCCAGATAATTAAAAACTATGTTCACACAAATCTGTACACAAATGTTCATACTAGCTTTATTATAGCCAAAATTTGGAAATAATTCAAATATCCTTAAGTGGAGGAATAGCTTTTTTTAAAATTGTAGCACACTAAAAAAACAGGGGTGCCTGGGTGGCTGAGTCAGTTAAGCAGCTGACTTCTACTCGGGTTGTGATCCTGGGGTCCTGAAATCAAGCACTGCATCAGGCTCCCTGTTCAGTGGGGAGCCTGCTTCTCCCTATCCCCAGCTTGTGCTCATCTCTCTCAAATAAATAAATAAAATCTTTCTTAAGAATAAAAAACAAAAACAAAGAAATTGTGGTATATTCACATCATGTAATACTACTCAACAATAAAAAGGAACAAACCATTGGTACTTGTAACTACTTGGATGGATTTTAAGGCAATTAAGCTGAGAAAAAAGAAAAAAAGCCACTCAAAATAGGTTAAATGTTCTATGACTCCATTTATATAGTATTCTTGAAATTTAAAAAAATTATTGAACTGGTAAAAATATTAATAATTGCTAGGGCTTAAGGATGTGGGGAGGGGTGGGCATGGCTATAAGGTGGTAGCATAAGGTAGCCTTGTGGTGATTAAACGGTTTTGTGTATTGTGGTGGTGGTGGCTACATGAAACTTACACAAATGATACTATTATATAGAACTGTTACATACAGAAATAAGTGCTTATAAAACTGGTAAAATCTAAAAAAAAAACTGGTAAAATCTTTTTTTAATATTGTACTATAGTTATGCAAAATATTAGCATTCGGGGTAACTGAGTGCCACAAACATGGCAGCTCCATTTATTTAGATCTTGTCACAGTTCTTTCGGCAACATTTGTAGTTTTCCATATAAAGGTCTTTCATACCTTTTATTACACTATTCCTAAGTATTTTATATTCTTTGATATTATTATAAATTGTATTTTTGTTTCATTTCATTGCTCATATAAAGTGTTGCTTTATTTATGGTCAATTGATTTTCGATAAAAGTGCCAAAGCACCTCAGCAGAGATGAAAATCTTTTTTTTTTTTAAGATTTTATTATTTATTAAGCATCTGCCTTCAGCAAAGGTCATGATCCTAGAGTCCTGTAATCAAGTTCCACATAGGGCTCCCTGCTCAGTGAGGAGTCTGCTTCTCCCTCTTCCTCTGCCTGCCACTCCCCCTGCTTGTGCTATCAAATAAATTAATTAAATCTTTAAAAAGATTTTATTGAGAGAGAGCATATGAACAAGGCAGGTGGGTAAAGGGAAGGGGGAGACACTGACTTCCCACCGAGCAGGGAGCTCCATGCAGGACTCAATCCCAGGATCCTGGGATCCTTATCTGAGCCAAAGGCTCAACTGTTTGAGCCACCCAGGCACCCTTAAAGTTCTGGAACAACTGCGTGTCTATGTGAGGAAAAAAGAAGTGAACTTTAATCTGTACTTTATCCCATACACAAATACTAATTCTAGGTGAAGCATATACCTAAAAATTAAAAGCTAAGACTATCAAGCATCTGGAAGAAAACAGGACTTTCTAGCTAATCTTTAATCATTGAGCTGCATTTAGTTCTATATTAAAGAACATAATCTGTATGGTTAGTCTGTTGATAGTTGTTGAATCTTGTTTACGACCCAACATGTGGTCTATCATAGTGTTTCCTATATAATTGAAAAGCAAGCATGTTCTGTGGTAGAGAGTGTATAGAGATTATCATTAAATAAATATCAATTAGGTAAAGTTCGTTGATAGTATTGTTTAAATCTGTTGCATTGGGACACCTGGGTGGCTCAGAGATTGTCTCCCCACAGGGAGCCTGCTTCTTCCTCTGCCTCTCATGAATAAATAAATAAAATCTTTAAAAATAAATAAATAAATCTTTTGCATTCAGGGCTTTTCCAGATTTTAATCCATTCAGAAAGGCCTAAGTATCATCGTAGCTCTCATTTCTCTTTACTTCCACAGTCTCTTCATCTGTCCTCCTTCATCTCTGTCCCCATAAAATGCACTGAATTTAGCTATGGAGAGTCACACAGCGATCTGTTCACCTAAAAGAGGGCTTATTTATATCAGAAATTCAATTCAATGCTTATCTCCACCACTCTCCGCCCCATATAAAAGCATGATTTTTATCTTGTCAAGATTGTTCTTGCTGTCATGGAAGTGAAGGCTTTTCATATTCTTCTACACTCTAATTGCAATGAAAATTGAAATCCTGTGTTTAATAAGCTCCTTCTCACTTCCCACTACATCCTTATACTAATATGCATGGCAGTAATTGTATTCATTGGGTGTAATTTGAAGATTTGTCAAGCGAGAAGTAGGGTATAAATGGATGAATGCAGTGGTTTTGTAGCAGGTACATCTAGAAGGTATGGTGCTTGATAGTATATTTTCCTTATAGTGCTTTAGTTATTTTAACTCTAGAAATTCCATGTCAATTACCTTATGTTGTACTCCAAGAATTCCTTGCTGTCCCAATCCATTTGGGTCCTGACTTTCCAATACTAAGGGATACTATATTAACTAAATTAATCTGATTTTCAAGTTTCAGAAAGCAAACAGCAAGTTTGGATAAGAGCTTGTCAGAAACATTTTTTTTTCCTAAATTCAAATTGTGACATATTTATTTTTTCAACAGATTACTAGCTTTTAAAAAAATTATTTTATTTATTTATTCATGAGAGACAGAGAGAGAGAGAAGCAGACACACAGGCAGAGGGAGAAGCAGGCTCCACGCAGGGAGCTCAACGCGGGACTCAATCCCGGGACTCTAGGACCACGCGGCGGGCCAAAGGCAGGCGCCAAACCGCTTAGCCACCCAGGGATCCCCAGATTACTAGATTTTTAAAAAAAGATTTTATTTATTTATGAGAGACACACAGAAAGAAGCAGAGAGAGAAGCAGGCCCCCTGCAGGAGCCCGATGCAGGACTCAATCTCCTGACCGGGATCATGCCCTGAGTGGAAGGCAGGCGCTAAGCCACTAAGCCATCCAGGCGTCCCTCAATAGATTACTAGATTTGATTTGTGCATTTATAACATTGCATATTTTCATAACCAATTCTGGGCATATTATCCTTTTGTGTTTCTTTAGCAAGTTTTGACATTAGGATTATAAATTTATAGAAATAGATAACTTGCTTTCTCAGTCTGTGTCCTCCAAGAGTTCCTAAAACATTTCATAGACTTCATCTATTATATATATATATATAGTTTGGTATCTTCCTTATTATAGCTGTGTGATATTTAAAATAATTTTGGGGACAGCCCCGGTGGCGCAGCGGTTTAGCACCGCCTGCAGCCCGGGGTGTGATCCTGGAGATCCAGGATCGAGTCCCACGTCGGGCTTCCTGCATGGAGCCTGCTTCTCCCTCTGCCTGTGTCTCTGCCTCTCTCTGAATGAATAAATAAACCAATCTTTAAAAAAATAAAATAAAATAAAATAATTTTGGTCTAATTTTAAAATGTTCGTTTTGGAGGGGAATCTATTAAGTCAATTCTGATGTCAATTCAGTTTCTTTATAAAAATCACATGCTTTGTCGAGATTTTCAGATATGGTATAAAAATATCTATAGTACTTTTACATTTTTAAATTAAGATAAAATCCATATACTATTATATATTCATTCATTTTTTAAAAATATTTTATTTATTAATGAGAGACACACAGAGAGAGAGAGGCAGAAACACAGGCAGAGGGAGAAGCAGGCTCCATGCAGGGAGCCTGACGTGGGACTCGATCCAGGGTCTCCAGGATCAGGCCCTGGGGCTGAAGGCAGCGCTAAACCGCAAAGCCACCTGGGCTGCCCTTCATTCTTTTAAAGTACATTGTTCAGTGGCTTTTAGTATATTCGCAAAGTTGTGTAACCTACACCACAAATCTCAGAACACTGTCATTACCTGAAAAAATAAAGGCCTTTTAAAATTAAATATGTAGTCAGGGCGCCTGGGTGGCTCAGCAGTTGAGTGATTGCCTTTGACTCAGGGAGCGATGCTGGAGTCCTAGGATCGAGTTCCACATCGGGCTTCCTGCATGGAGCCTGCTTCTCCCTCTGCCTGTGTCTCTGTCTCTCATGAATAAATAAATATGAATAAATAAATAAAATCTTTTAAAAATAATAAAATTAAATTAAATATGTAGTCATTTCAATTTCACAATGCTGTTTATCTATCATCCATACTTCCCTACATAATGGCTAAAGTTTGTCTATTTTTTTTCTGTCAAATTATCAGATTTTCTATTTGTTTGTACTTTTCTCATCTGTTTCTGCATAATAATGTCTTTCTCTACTCATATTTTAGACTTATTTTTGCTTAAATTCCTTGAGTTCTATACTGAGTTTATTAATGATCTCTCTAGTATTTTAATATATACATGCATATTGGTTTCTAAAACTTCCAGTGCAACCAATACAACCAACTTCCAGTACAATTCGCAGATTTTTCAATTTTGTTCACTTTCATTCACATTTAAATAATATATATATATGGGACGCCTGGGTGGCTCAGTAGTTAAGCATCTGCCTTTGGCTCAGGGAGTGATCCTGGTGTCCCGGGATTGAGTCCCCTATCAGGCTCCCTGCATGGAGCCTGCTTCTCCCTCTGCCTATGTCTCTGCCTCTTTCTGTGTTTCTCATGAATAATAAAATCGTAAAAAAATATATATATATTTACACACACACACACACACACACACACACTAAAGGACTTAGTTCCCTAACCCATGTTAACCAATAGGGAGCACTTAGTTAAAATTCATATATTTAGGGATGCTTGGGTGGCTCAGTGGTTGAGCATCTGCCTTTGGCTCAGGGAGTAACCCCGGGGTCCTGGGATCAAGTCTCACATCAGGCTTCCCACAGGGAGCCTGCTTCCCCCTCTGCCTATGTCTCCATTCTCTGTGTCTCTCATGAATAAAGTCTTTTAAAAATAATAAAATAAAATTCAGATATTTGATGGCTATACTATTATTACCGTTTTATCCATTCTGGTCAAATAATGTGGCCTATAGGTTTTCTGCTTGGGGTGGGGAGACGACTAAATATTAGGAAAAATATTCTTACCTCTTCCTGTTTGATAGCTGTGCTTTCAACTACTCATCATTATATCCACAGGGTCTCTGACTGGCATTAATTTTTGTGCAAGCATAGAAGATGATGTCTGAAGGAAGACTATCCACAAATTCTTCTTTTTTTTCTTTTTAAAATTCCATGCTGAATAATGAGGGATGAGAAAAGCTTTCCTATACTAATTACATTCATTTCTCTTTTTTTCATTATGAATTCTTCGATTTAGACAAAGATAAGCAACATGGTTAAAATCCCTTCCACAAACAGGGGCACTTGGCTGGCTCAGTCAGAAGACTGTGTGACTCTTGATCTCACAGTCATGAGTTCAAACCTCACACAGGGTATAGAGATTACTTAAATAAACTTAAAAAAAATCCTTTCCACAAATAATAATGAAGGTAACTATGAAAATGAATGTATCAATAATAATAGTGGACAAGTTTTACTAAACATTTACTATGTAATAGGAATAGTTCTAAGCACTTTACATTTATTAATTCATTGAATCCTCACAACAAACCAATACATACAGCATGATTATCTTTAATAATACATAGGAAATAAAAATGCCACTAACATATATAAGTAAAAAGTAAAAACAAAACAAACAAAACTGGAAAGATAAACAACACTTGGATAACAGCAGTTAATTACCTATTTAGTAGGAGACTGAGGTGGATGAAAATGAACAAAACAGTTTACAGAGAGAAAAGGTGCATAGTTTCAGCAATTAAAATAGATCTTTTAAAAGACACAAACAAACATCCAAACATAAATTTTGGGTCATAGTAATCAGGGCAGATTTAATAACTGCAAATGCTTAGATGCAAACAAAACACAAGTAATAAAGTCATTTTAAAAAGCCATTAAGTATATAGAAGTCATTTTAAAAAATCTGTATTTACTGAAATGGCAACCATATATTTTGGCATGATCAAAACAGGCAAAGGAATAACATGCATACTATGACTTTGAAAACAAAGTCTGGTAGGATTTGCTCTACTAACTTAAGAGTAATCATTGATAGTTGCTATGATTACTGATAATCTTGGCTTTTTAGTTTCTGGTTTCCTGATTTTCTGAAAACACAAATTTGTGAAATGAAACAAAAAATTATTACTGACTTCAAAAACAAGGTTATAATTCTACAATTAAAAAAATACAAGGTTACACAATTTTAAACAGTGCAATATTGATGTAAGCACAAATATATAGATCAGAGAAGAAAAATACAAGCAAATATAAACAATAATATAATGTCTCACCAAAAAGGTAAAACAAACAAATGGGGAAGAAAAGAATTATTGAACAACGGCCCAAGACTGGGGAACAGGGGGTGGGCAAATGTCAACTTAGAATCTTAATTCATAACTTAGAGTGAAATACATTTGAATTAAAAAGAAATGTAAAATAAAATTTAAAAAGAAAAAATAGTGAAAGAGTAACTATCAAACGAATTATTTTTTTTGTTTAAAGGTGACAAAAGTAACTTTTATTATTCATCAGTATGAATTCCCTGATGACGAATGAGATCTGAGCCACTACTAAATGCCTTCCCACATTCCTTACAGTTATACGGTTTCTCACCAGTATGAATTCTCAGATGTCGTGTAAGGTTTGAGCATTTATTAAAGGCCTTTCCACATTCATTACATTCATATGGTTTTTCATCTGTATGAATTCTCTGATGTTGAAAAAGTTGTGAGTTCTGGGTAAAGGCCTTCCCACATTCAAGACATTCAAAGGGTTTCTCACCAGCATGGATTCTCTGATGTTGACGAAGTTGTGAGCTCTGAGTAAAAGCTTTCCCACATTCCTTACAATCATAGGGCTTCTCCCCAGTGTGAATTCTTTGATGATTAGTAAGTGCTGAGCCACTACTAAAAGCTTTGCCACATTCCTTGCACTCATAGGGTTTTTCACCAGTATGAATTCTCTGATGCTGAACAAGCTTTGAGCTCTGAGTAAAAGCTTTGCCACATTCTTTACATTCATAGGGTTTCTCACCTGTATGAATTCTCACATGTTGAAAAAGTTGTGAGCTCTTAGTAAAGGCTTTTCCACATACTTTACATTCGTAAGGTTTTTCACCAGTGTGAATTCTCTGATGGTCAATAAGATTTGAGCAATAACTAAAGGCTTTCCCACATTCCTTACATTCATAGGGTTTCTTACCAGTGTGAATTCTCTGATGTTGAGAAAGGTATGAGCTACAACTGAAGGCTTTGCCACATTCCTTACATTCAAAGGGTTTTTCACCAGTGTGAATTTTCAGATGTCGAGTAACATGGGAGCCACAACTAAAGAATTTCCCACACTCCTTACATTCATAAGATTTTTCACCAATATGAATTCTCTGATGTTGAATAAATTGTGCATTCTGACTAAAGACCTTTCCACATTTCTTACATTCATAGGGTTTCTCTTCATTGTTAATTATCTGATGCAAAGTAAAGAATGTCTGTTGAATAAATGTGGGCATGTATTCATGAGAGAATATTTCTTGGTTGAAATGCCCACTTTGATATCCCAGTTGTTTTTCAAAGTGGTTTCTATATTCCAAAATGTCTCTAAAACTGGAGTACTCAAGGCCATGCTTTGTAAGTCCCATTATCTCCCTCTGGCATGATTCTATTTCATAAACTTCCTTCTTCAGAGATAGTAACTTGGTTTCACACATTGATTCCAGATCTGAAAGAAAATAAAATGGTAAATATATTTTTTAAACATTTTATTTATTTATACATGAGAGACACAGAGAGGGTAAGACAGAGGCAGAGACACAGGCAGAGGGAGAAGGAGGCTCCATGCAGGGAGCCTGATGTGGACTCCATCCTGGGTCTCCAGGATCATGCCCTGGACTGAAGGCTGTGCTAAACCACTGAGCCACCGGGGACGCCCAAAATGGTAAATATTCTTACACCCCTCCACTCCCACCACCCATTTATGAAAAGTTAAACTTTTATATGAGAAATGGAAAAATTAAAGTGAAAATAATATCTGGTAGTAAATGACATATAGTTCTCAACTATATCTGTTTAATCTGAAAATGGACCCAAAAATGCACTGAAATTAATGAGATATAATGCAGAATGCAGAGGGAGGAGACTATAGAAAAAGGAAACCACAGTGATTTTCAAATACTGATGTGGATCAGAATCATAAGGAAAGGACAGTAAATATATAATACTTGGGCATATGAAAAGATTACAGGTTGTATATACATCTGTATAAGCATGCATATGTGTACATGTAAGAAACCAAAGTGGACCATCATACCATATGTATTACAAAAAGTATTAAAGACCTTTAATAGAGGTCAGAAAATCATTCCACTCCCTGAGAGGAATAAATGCACACAGGGGAAGATTCTTGGGCTCTGTAGTATAATAAAAAATAAGTTTGGTCTTTGTCCCTTGTTTCTAACACAGAGCTTCAAAAACCCTTGGAATTTCCTGATAGGAGTGTTTTTTGCTATGAGGTGACTCATGGCAGATCCCTAGATAGCTACAGGATGGGGTTCACCAGAAAGATCTAGCATGTTGTTAGGAGATTGGGACTTTCGGCTACTGGACCTCTGGGGAAGAGAGAGAAGCCAGAGATTGAATGGCCAATGACACTCACTCAATCATGCCAATGTGATTGAACCTCAATAAAAATTCTGGACACCAAAGCTCAATGGAGCTTTCTGGTTGGTGAACACACTTGATGTGCCATGAAAATGACACACTTTCAAGGAGAGGACATGGAACCTCTACATCCGTAAACCTACTACTAGATGTTCCTTAAAATATATCCTTCAAAGTAAAATTGCAATTTTAAGTATACAACTTTCTGGAGTTCTGTGAATCATTCTAGCAAATAACTGAACTTGCAGGAGCTGTGAAAATCCCCAAATTTATGGCCAGTAGCTCAGACATGCAGGTGTCTAAGAACCCTGAGACTTGAAGCTGGCATCTACAGTGAGGGCAGTCTTGGGGCACCTGGATGGCTCAGTCAGTTAAGCGTCTGGCTTCAGGACATCTGGGTGACTCGGTGGTTGACCTTCTGCCTTCGGCTCAGGGTGTGATCCTGGAATCCCAGGATCGAGTCCTGTGGGATTGAGTCCCACATTGGGCTTCCTGCATGCAGCCTGCTTCTCCCTTTCCCTGTGTCTTTGCCTCTTTCTGTCTGTCATGAATAAATAGATAAAATCTTAAAAAAGAAAAGTGTCTGCCTTCAGTTCTGGTCATGATTCCAGGGTCTTGGAATACCAGGCCCACATTGGGCTCCCTGCTCAGTGAGGAGTCTGCTTCTCCCTCTTCTTTTCCCTCTGCCCCTTCTTCCATTCATGCTCATGCATGCACGCTCTCTCGTGCAAATAAATAAATAAGATCATTAAAAGAGTAAAATAAAAGTGAGGGCAGCCTTGTGTAAACTCTGTTAACCTGTGGGGTCTAGGTTAACTCTGGACAGTTAGTGTCAGAACTGCAGCACTCCCAGATGCAGTGGAAAATGAACAGAATCCAAAATAAGGATCTATTGGCCGAAATTTGAAAGAGATTACAGAAGGCTAGCCAAAAGGGGGGGCAGAGCCTGAAATAAATATAAGGTATTTAACTAAATTTTTAAAAAAGATTTTATTTATTTATGAGAGAGAGAGAGAAAGAGAAAGAGAAAGGCAGAGACACAGGCAGAGGGAGAAGCAGGCTCCATGCAGGAAACCTGATGTGGGACTCAATCCCAGGTCTCCAGGATCACACCCTGGGCTGAAGGGAGGCGCTAAACCACTGAGCCACCCAGGGATCCCCAGTACTGAACTAAATTGATGTGACTAGCAGATAGGGAAGACTCAGAGTATGTTATGTTTTGGTGGTTCAGTAAAAATACCATTTGCTTTGGAATTTTGTGGTGCTGATCTTGGGAGAAGAGAGAGACTTGCTCATGTACTACTGCAGGGGCTGAGAGAGGAGGCAGCTAAAGTTTAAGGCAGACACAAAGAAAATAAGACACAGTGTAAAATACTGTCATGGAAAGATAATAGAAAGTGAAAACAAGCTGACTAGCAAGGAATTCCAACTCTGATTCTTCTACCAGACTTTTACATTATTTGTTCCCTCACTTCCTGCAGGTCTTGGTTTGATATCACCTCATCAAAGAGGACTTCTCTAACTTCCCTTCATATCACATACCACCACCTGACATTATAACATATCTATTTTTCTTAAGGACTTTATTTGAGAGAGAAGTAGAGAGCACAAGCAAGGAGAGAGGCAGGAGAGGGAGAAACAGGCTCTCCACTGAGCAGGGAGCCTGATACGGGGCTCCATCTCAGGACCCTGGGATCATGACCTCAGCTGCAGGCAGACCCTTAACCAACTGAGCCACCCAGCTGCCCTCAAAATGTACCTTTTTTTTTTCTCTCTCACCCTCTAGAACACAGACTCCAGAAGAGCAAAATTCTGAATGTTTTGTTCAATGATATAATCCCAGCAGTGGGACCAATATTTACTATACAGTTATGCTCTTCTGGAGCATTTTGGATAAGGTAACACTTTATCCTAAATCTCCCCTTCTTGACACCTCTTCCTTCCTATTACAGGCCTTTTTGGTTTTCCCAACACTGTCATCATGGAAGATAACTACAATCACCTGCAAAACTCCGAACTATTATTTCAGTATGGATTTTCCACTTCTGCATATTTAGCCTCTGACTTTCTGCTATGCTCCCTGATTCTCTTTACTAGAGTCTACTTTGTGGAAATTCTTTATGGATATATTCTAGCACTACTTTTTGATGCCCAAGTTCTTAATAGCTGACATAATTAGCAAACTATAGCACCTGGCAGACTCCCTTGCACAAATCAGTAAATGAAAAACACTGGGTAAAGGAAAAATGTGCAACAAACTGATGAGTCACTGGCAAGTAATATCCATGAAGACATGGTGCACACACACACACATTATTTTGGGGGTGGTAACCAAAAAAACATTTAGACAAGTCTAAGAGGAAGAAAAGTTAGTAAGGAACTAAATCTAAAATATGGTTAAAAGCGTTTTATTGGAGGGGAAGTGAAGGGTACTTCCTACTTGAAATTATGAGGTGTGTTGGAGAAGAAAAGCAGAAGGAGTAATAAGTGAGAGAAGTAATGAAACAGCTCATTTGTAAACTCATGCCAAGAGGACTTGGTTATCCTCACAAGCCTAGATAATATCTCAAGGTGTTGAGTTTACCTGTAGTGCCTTGCTTCTGCCCAATCATTTCTCACTCACCTGAACACAGGCCTCTTGTCAGCTCTCTGCCAACCATCCAGGGCTCTTTTCCTTGTTCCAGTAAGGAGATAACTTGAGGCTTAGGAATGTAAAGTCCTGCTCACAAGAAAAGATATGGGACATAGTTATGCTGTGGGTAAACCAGATCTGGAAATCAGATCCAGTCCCTTGATGACCAAAGAGGAGATGCCACTACAGGAACAGCCAAAGAAAGAGGATGAAGCTTCTGCCACAGTCACTGGAGTTGCCCATTTCCAACTCTTCCTTTTCATTGCAGCTCAAACCACTTATTTGGGGATAGGGAGCAGAAATTCAGCCGGTAACTCGAAAAGCTGCTGGGAAATTCACTGTGGAAGGAACATTCCAGAGGAGAACTCTAAACTACTGGTATAGAAGCCCTTACCCATTGACAGCAGATTGCTATAGTTCTCCAACATCACATCTCTGTACAAGTCTCTCTGACCAGGGTCCAGGCACTCCCACTCCTCCTGTGAGAAGTCTATAGACACATCACTGAACATCACTGATCCCTGAAACAATAAACATATATATTATTTGTGTAATAAAAGTAATTCAGACATTACTGCACTTGTACCATGGGTTAAAGTAAATGAGTGACTGAATTGTTATCACTCAGAACCAGTATCTTAGGATCTTAAAAAGAGATGCAAGAGTAACTAGTTTATTTTATAATAAAATATCTAGAGGATACATGGCTAGCTCAGTTGGTAAAGCATGTTGACTCTTGATCTTGGGGTTTTAAGTTCAAGGCTCATGTTTGGTGTAGAGAGTACTTAAAAAAATAAATCTTTGGACAGCCCGGGTGGCTCAGCGGTTTAGCGCTGCCTTTAGCTCATGGCCTGATCCTGAAGACCTGGGATTGAGTCCCACATTGGGCTCCCTGCATGGAGCCTGCTTCTCTCTCTCTCTCTCTCTCTCTCTCTCTCTCTCTCTCAGTCTCTGTGTGTCTCTCATGAATAAATAAATAAAATCTTTTTTTTTAAATAAATAAATAAATAAAAATAAGTCTTTAAAAAAAATCTATGAATAAACTTAAACAAAAATGTGAAAGATTCATGCTCTGAAAACTATAAAATACTGATGAAAGAAGTTAAAGACAACATAAACAAAAGGAGACATTCTGCGCTCATGGACTAGAAGAACAAGTACTATTAAAATGTCGATAATACCCAAAGGCAATCTACAGATTTAATGCAATCCCTATCAGGGATGCCTGGGTGGCTCAGCAGTTGAGCATCTCCCTTCGGCTCAGGGTGCGATCCTGGGGTGCCAGGATCAAGTTCCACATCAGGCTCCCTGCATGTAGCCTGCTTCTCCCTCTGCCTGTGTCTCTGCCTCTTTCTTACTGTGTCTCTCATGAATAAATAAATAAAATCTTTAAAAAAAATACAATAAAATAAAAATAATAATGCAATCCTTATCAAAATATCAACAGTATTTTTCACAGAAATAGAACAAACACTCCTAATGCTTGTATGGAACCACAAAGACCCGAATAGCCAAAGCACTCTTGAAAAGGAAAGAAAAAATGGAGGTACCACAATTCCAGGCTTCAAGTTAAGTTTTAAAGCTGTAGTAGTCAAAATAAAAATAAAAATAAAATAAAATTAAATTAAATTAAAAAATAAAGCTGTAGTAATCAAAACAGTATGGTACTGGCACAAAAATAGGCACATAAACCAAATGGAACAGAACACAAAGCCCAGAAATGAACCCAAAATTATATGATCAATTCATCTTTGACAAGAGGAAAGAATATACATTGGGAAAAAGACAGTCTCTTCAACAAATGGTATTGGGAAAACTCAACAGTTACATGCAAAAGAATGAAACTGGACCACATTCTTACACCATACATAAAAACAAACTCAAAATGAATTAAAAACCTAAGTGTAAGACCTGAAACCATAAAAGTCCTAGGAGAGATTACAGGGAGTAATTTCTCTGACATCAGCTGTAACATCTTTCTAGATATGTATCCTGAGATAAGAGAAATAAAAGCAATTTTTAAAAAAATATTTTATTTATTAATTCATGGGAGACACAGAGAGAGAGAGACAGAGACATAGGCAGAGGGAGGAGAAGCAGACTCCATGCAAAGAGCCCGATGCAAGACTCGATCCTGGGACTCTGGGATCATGCCTTGGGCCGAAGGCAGACACTCAACTACTGAGCCACCCAGGCATCCCAATAAAAGCGAAATTAAACTACTGGGACTACATCAGAATAAAAAGTTTCTCCAAAGCAAAGGAAACAATCAACAAAACTAAAAGACAACCTACTAAATAGGAAAAGATATTTACAAACATATTTGATAAAGGGTTAGTATCCAAAATACATACAGAACTAATAAACCTCAATACTCAAAAAACAAATAATCCAATGTAAAAGTGGGCAAAGGCCCTGAGCAGATATTCTTCTAAAGAAGACAGATGGCCAACAGACACATGAAAAGATGCTCAACATCATTCATTATCAGGGAAATACAAATCAAAATCACAATGAGATATTGCCTCACACCTGTCAGAATAGCTAAAATCAACAACACAAGAAACAACAGGTGTTGGCGAGGATGTGGAGAACAAGGAATCCTCTTCTACTGTTGGTGGGAATGCAAACTGGTGCAGCCACTTTGACAGTATGGAAGTTCCTCAAAAAATTAAAAATAGAACTATCTTATAATCCAGTAATTACATTCTGGTATTTACTCAAAGAATACAAAAACACTAACTCGGGACGCCTGGGTGGCTCAGCGGTTTGGTGCCTGCCTTTGGCCCAGGTTGTGATCCTGGAGACCCAGGATCGAGTCCTGTGTCAGGCTCCCTGTGGAGCCTGCTTCTCCCTCTGCCTGTGTCTCTGCCTCTCTGTGTGTGTCTCTCATGAATAAATAAATAAAATATTAAAAAAAACACACTAATTCAAAGGGAGACATGCACCCCTATGTTTATAACAGCATTATTTATAATAGCCAAATTATGGAAGCAACCTAAGTGTTCACTGATAGATGAATGGATAAAGATGTGACACTAATACACAATGGAATATTATTTAGCCATAAAAAGAATGAAATCTTGCCATTGCAATAACATGGATGGATCTAGAGAATATAATGCTAAGTAAAAAAGCCAGTCAGAGAAAGAAAAATGCCATATAATTTCACTCATACGTCAAATTTAAGAAATAAAACAAACCACCAAAGGGAAAAAACAACAACTCTTAACTATAGAGAAAAAGCAAATGGTTACCAGAGTAGAGGTGGGCAGCAGGATAGGTGAAATAAATGAAGGGGATTAGGAGTACACTTATTTTGATGAGCACTAATATATGGAAATGTTGAATCACTATATTGTACACCTGAAACAAACATAACATTGTATGTTAACTAAAAAAGGGGGGTTAATCAGTTTATTTTATATTAAAAACAAACAAGTTCCTGACTCTATTTGAAAAGGCCTACAAATAATAATTAATCTAGTAGGAATAAGCACTTCTAGTATTGAGATTGTAGTCCTTAAGCATCATATTCAAATAAAAGATGACTTCAGGATTGAGTCAGAAATGCACAGGATGAATCTGAATATTCTCTTATATCAGAAAGCAATTTAAAAAAAAGTGTGAGCTACCAAAAATTATTAGAATCATGTTACAAAGACTTAGACACCAACTTGAGGAGTCTCTCAATGGCCAAAAATGGTATCATTTGAGGATCAAGTATAATGTACTGATACATAAAAAAATGTTTACATCATGAACTCATAATAGTGAATAAAAAACTACTGGCCACCTTTTTAGGAATCTAAGAAACCAAAATCATTGTTCAAATATTCTTTCCTAGACAGACTATCCTTCAGAGTAACCAAGCAGTTGATGAGAAGTTTGCTTTATAAAGAGTATTTCACCTAATCTATGAAGAATGAAAGAATTAAAATATCATTCTGCAACCTCTAACTTAGACAGTAATCATCAATAGTATATAACATTACAAAAAGAAAGAGAACCGATATAATGAGCCTCCTGATGGAATCACATATCACCATCTATAACATATTCATGACAAAAAAAAAAAAAAAATCCCAACTGAATCTGATCAATCATCTAGATTTAACTACTAATTTTCAGGAAACACTTAAATGATGCCATAGAGATGTAATCAGCAAAATTCAAATAGTGGACAAATGAGCCATTCCTTTTTGAACAGAGAAGGGGTACCTACAAAGTAAGACTCAAAAGACATCAATCAACTGCAGTGCACAGTCCTTATTTGGATTCTAACCCAAATAAGTGATTAAAAAATTCAACAATTATGAAAATTTGAACACTTGCTGGATATTGATGATACTAACAAATTATTTCTAACTTTTCTAGATGCAATAATGGCATAATGGTTGTTTTCACAAAGAATCCTTATCTTTCAGAAATACATACCAATTTGTATTTGTTTCAAAATAATCCTGTGTGTAGAATAGAGGGTACGGTAGTGTGCAAGGTATCAGTACAAATGAAACAAAACTGACTTGGAGTTGAAGCTGAATGGTGAGTATACGGTATTTCGTAACTCCTCTAAATTTCCAATGTCTGAAATTTATTATTATCAAGTTTTTCAAAGGTTGTTGGTAGAGAATGGAATATCTGTAAGGCTCTAATTATATGTATAGCATTGATTTAAACAAAATTGTGATATAACTGTTGTGGGAAAAGGAAACAGAGTGTGATATGGCACATGTAAATCTACACATACCTTGTAAAAAAAAAAACCCTGCAAAATGTCTAAAAATTTAATTAATCAAGAAATAGCAATATAGGAATATTAATTAAAATATGGATATACTCTATTGGAATCAGCTAAAAAAGATGCAGGTATCTCCCTTTAGGGAGTATTTTTATTTCTGAGATAAAGAAAACTGGCGATTCATATAGAAGTTCCTCATGACCCACACTTCCTGTCCAACTTCAAATTGAACTTGGCTCCTTGCATGCCCTAATAGTCACAGAGATATATCAGGATCAGCTACCAACCCCACAATCTTCCAAGCTGCATAAACTGGGAGATCTTGCAACAGTTTAACATTTGGAGCTACCACCATCACTTCCTATCCTATCTCACTGGTAAATACCAATTTGTATTTACAAATTGATTATTTTTTTTAATTTTTTTTAAATTTTTATTTATTTATGATAGTCACACAGAGAGAGAGAGAGAGAGAGAGAGAGAGGCAGAGACATAGGCAGAGGGAGAAGCAGGCTCCATGCACCGGGAGCCCGATGTGGGATTCGATCCCGGGTCTCCAGGATCGCGCCCTGGGCCAAAGGCAGGCGCCAAACCGCTGCGCCACCCAGGGATCCCTACAAATTGATTATTATTTAAAAGATTATCTGATTAGACTGAGGGGAAAAGGAAACCTAGGATTCTGAAGGGGAAACCTGAAAGGCAGAAATGTCAGGAGTAGGAAAACAAATACTTGTATGAGAATTTTAAAAAAAATAATTCTTTTTAAAATCTGAAACTATCAGGAAGGTAAGTGTTGGGGCCAGGCGGGAAGGGAAACTCCTCAAGATGGCGGATACCCCAAAATGGCTGAGGTTCCTGTCACCACCTCCACTTGGGACGCCAATGGACCAATGACCTGCTGACAGCTTGACGCAGACCCTTACACCTCTCCTTTGGACTTCCCCAACCGAACCCAATGCCCTTCAAACCCCAGAGGAGGAAGTCACCTTTGACTGGTCGAATTGCAATCCTTCCTTTGCATAGTGAGGGTCACTCTGACTGATTGGATTGCAATCCTTCCTTCGCATATGAGCCAACCAATAGGAAACCGTTCTGCCTTACAACGTTATGTAAACCCCCTACCACCTTGTCTTGGCGCGACTTCCCCGACTCACTCTCTTTCCCCTCCGTGAGTCATGGAACCTCGCTCGAGGGTGCCTGCAATAAAATCTGTTCTTGGACCCTCGTTTGCCTTGGCAGTCTCATTTCCATTTAGTTACTAAAAAACCTAACAGTAAGAAAAAGCATCAACTCACCTGGGCCATGGCTTTCAGTATTGCAGGAAATGATCAGTCCTCCTTGGGGCTGTTTTCCTGAGAAAGGAGAGTATTTTGAGAAAGCAGGACTGGGTAAGCAAGAAATGCTCTAGAAACCACACTGGCTTTACAGTATTCATTTGACCATTCTGGGTCTTATGATGTAACTGTGGTCAGTGGGAGTATGGGATAAATCCTACCTCTTCAACCCCAAAAGCCCCAGGCTAGCTGTAGTAAAACGGATTCTGGCTAGCGGATTCAAAGGAATAGACTCAGATTCCCTCTCCTTTTTCGGATTAACCCAGGTTCTTGCCTCAGCCAAAGAATTCAGGCCAGACCTTGTCTCACTTCAGTGATGTCGTTCTGAACCCAAGGCAGAGTTGCTATGACCTACCTGAGCAGATCCCTCCTCTGCAGCCCTCACTCAAGTCCTCACGCAAATTCACCCAAATGGTACTCTTTGGCCAGGAACGGAGTATGCTCTGATCAGGACTAAGACTTTCCTAATGAAGTCTTCTCACTTCCCAAGCCCAAGCCAGTCGGTCAACTCCCATCCCCCCAGAACCCCCACTGCGGCATACACAGAGGCACTCCTCATTCTTATGCTATAGGTCTGTTTTAAAACAAAATTAATTTTGCTTATAGGTTTTTGCCATGCAAAACAAAGTGTCAACTTTTATAGCTTTTGGGTAAGAAGATTTTTCTTATGTATATTTATATAAATTTCTCTGTTTAATGCTTTGTCATACTTAAGACTTCAATCAATTATTATTTTATTTTGGTATAATATTATTTAATAAAGATGACAGTATAAGATTATAAATTATAACTTTATTTCAGTATAATTTATGACTTAGGAATTCTACTTAATTTCTCTCACAGGAGGCCGACTACCCAAGTGTACCAAGGTCACATGTGAATAATATATCTTACTTAAAATGCACTATTATTTTATACACCACTAAGAAAGATAAAAAGTGTATTAGATATTACCTGACTTCAGATACATTGAAATGAGGGGGGCAGTGAGTCTTACAGTAGAGGACTACAGCATTGATTTAAATGCTATACCATTATCACAGATGGTACATGTTTGGATTTACTGTGGTTCTATTTTGGTTCAGTGTTTCATCTTTATTCTCTGGCCAGCATCACACTCACTGCTTCCATTACATACCAATTAGAATGTCCAAATTCAGAACACTGACAACACCAAAGGCTGGCAAAGAGCAACAGGACTCTCATTCATTGCTGGTGGAAATGCAAAATGATACAGCCACTTTGGAAGACAGTTTGACAGTTTCTAACAAAATAAAACATACTCTTGGGATGCTTGGGTGGCTCAGCCATTGAGCATCTGCCTTCGGCTCAGGGCATGATCCTGGAGTCCTGGAATAGAGTCCCACATCGGGCTCCCTGCATGGAGCCTGCTTTCTCCCTCTGCCTGTGTTTCTGCCTCTCTCTCTCTCTCATGAATAAATAAATAAAATCTTAAAAAAAAAAAAAAAAACTAAACATAATCTTGGGGCACCTGGGTGGCTCAGTGGTTGAGCATCTGTCTTTGACTCAGTTTGTGATCTCGGGGTCCTGGGATCGAGTCCCACATGGGGCTCCCCTCAGGGAGCCTGCTTCTCCCTCTGCCTGTGTCTCTGCCTCTCTCTCTCTCACGAATAAATAAATAAAATCTTAAAAAAATAATAAAATAAATATACTCTTATATGATCCAGGAATCACACTTCTTAGCACTTACCCAAAGGAGCTGAAAAATTATGTCCACACCAAGACTTGCACAGCAGCTTTATTCCTAATTCCCAGACTTGGAACCTTTAGTAGGTTTGTGGTTAAATAAACTGGGGTACATCCAGAAAACAGAATGTCATTCAGGATAAAAAGAAGTGAGCTATGGAGCCATAAAAAGATATAAAAGAAGCTTAGATACATATTACTGTAAAAAAAAAGCCAATATATACTATATGGCTCAAACTATATAATACTCTGGAAAAGTAAAACTCTGAAGACAGTAATAAGATCAGTGGCTACCAGGGGCTTGGGAAAGGGGGGAGATGAATAAGTAGAACACAGAGGATTTTGGAGGCACTAAAACTACTCTGTATGATATACTATAATGATGGATACATGTCATTATACACTTGTCTTAACCTACAGAATGAACAAGAATGAACTACAATCTAAACTATGAACTTTGGATGATCATGAAGTGTCAATATAGGTTCATTGGTGTACCAAATGGGGGCACCTGGGTGGCTCAGTTGGTTAAGTGTCTGCCTTCAGGTTAGGTCATGATCCTGGGGTCCTCCCTACTCAGTGGGGAGTCTGCTTCCCCCATCTTTCTGCCCTTCCCCCCACCACTCATGCTCCTTCTCTCTCAAATAAATCAGATCTTTTTTAAAAATAGAAAAAAGGGATACCTGGGTGGCTCAGCAATTGAGTGTCTGCCTTGGCTCAGGGCGTGATCCTGGACTTCCGGGATCAGGTTCCCATATTGAGCTCCCCGCAAGGAGCCTGCTTCTCCCTCTGCCTATGTCTCTGCCCCTCTCTCTTTGTGTCTCTCATGAATAAATAAATAAAATATTTTAAAAAATAAAATAAAAAATAGAGAAAAAATTAAAAACCTTTTATAAAGAAAGTGTACCAAATGTACCTGGTGGGGGATATTGATAATGAATGAAGAGGCTATGGGTGTATGTGGGAAATCTCTGTACCTTCCCCTTGATTTTGCTATAAAACAAAGTCTTAAAAAAAAGTTCTGGCTCTGAAGCCAGACTGTCTAGCTTAAAAATAATAATAACCCCACACTACTCATTTTTTTCAAGTTTCCTGATACTGTGATTTCCCATATGAGCATAAATTGTTTAAAAAATATATTAGTATTTTTCTTGAGGCTGCATAAAATGAATATGTTAACTTAAGGAGTTCTGACACCTTTATGATGTTGAGATGCTCTCCTGGAACATGTATCTTTCTATTTATTCAAGTCAATGTTTGTGTCCTTCAGCATACTGAAAAGTTTTCCTCAAGTGTAACATGCTCATTTCTTTTTCATATTATTCCTATGTATCTTATAATAGTTTTGTGCCTATTATTAATTATATTTATAAATAATATGTAATTATATAATTATAAAAATTAATAAACATAATTATAAGTATATACTTATTATATGTAAATGTATTATATATTATTTACTTATAAATCTTATTATACTTTTCCCAGTGTATCTTCTATTTTGTTTTAAATATACAAAATTCTGGATATTGGCTGTGTACCTTTTTGAATTCTACTTTATTTGTAATAGTTTTCAGTCTATAACAGGATGTTAAACTTTGCCTTTCCCATTCTTGATTTAGAAGTTCTGAAGAAGAGCAAGTCAATAGGAGCCACAAAACTCTGCATTCCACAGTGAGAACCCTGGCCATTGTTTTTTTTGTTTTTGTTTTTTTTTAAGATTTATTTGAGAAAGAGAGTACAAGTGGAGAGGAGGGGCAGATGGAGAGAGAGAAGCAGACTCCCCGCTGAGCAGGAAGCCTAATGTGGGGCTCATCCCAGGACTCTGGAATCATGACAGATGATTTGGCAGATGCTTAACCAAATGAGCCACCCTGGTGCCCCAAGAACCCTGGCCATCTTCTGAATCGTGCAAAAGAAACTGGCTGCAAATTGATTTTGTGCCCTCAGTTCAATTCGACATCTAAAGGTGTTTCAGAGATTGGAGAGTGCATAGGAGGAGGCTGTCCTTGAGATAAAAATCTGTTTTTGGAAAGCACCGGTGTGCTCTGTATTCCTCCTACCTCACAGGGACAGAAAAGAGGGACCTCAGTGCCGCAAGACTTTCAAGTGGAATGTGACAGGAGTTCTTGGGAAACTTTTCCTTGTGTTCGAGTTTAGAGGGCACAAAAGTCTGGGACCTCATTTCCTCTTGGAACTAGATATGGGCCCCACAGGAGGACCCGGCCTGGGTCTGGGTTTATTCTAGGCCTACCAAAAGGATTTCCAGCTCTACAGATGAGCTCCATGGAGGACAGATGCCCAAAGCCTGAATGAATGTAGGAACTGTAAGCAGCCATAGACTAGAGCCACTGCACTCTCCTGAGAAAGAGTTGCAAACATGCCCCAAGGCTATAGAGAACTAGGGTCCCTACAATTAAGATTTTTCTTTCCCTCTCTTTTCACTGCTCCCCACTTCAAGGAATTGTCTAGTGGAACAGAGAAGTTTAGGAGAAGGAAAAAGAGGGATGCCTGGGTGGCTCAGTGGTTGAGCATCCGCCTTAGGCTCAGGTCTGCCTTAGGCTCAGGTTGTGATCCCGGATCTGGGGATAAAATCCTCCCAGCAGGGAGGGAGCCTACTTCTCCAGCTGCCTATGTCTCTCCCTCTCTCTCTGTATCTCTCATGAATAAATAAATAAAATCTTAAAAAAAAAAAAAAGAAAGGATAAGGAAAAAGAGAAGCAATCATCAAGCTTTCTCACTGGAAGCATCTAGCTCAAGGAACCAGGAGGTTAAATTTTTTTTTTTTTAAGATTTTATTTATTCATGAAAGACACAGAAAGAGACAGAGACACAGGCAGAGGGAGAAGCAGGCTCCTTGCAAGGGGCCTGATGTGGGACTGATCCCGGAATTCTGGGATCACACCCTGAGCCAAAGGCAGGCACCCAACCACTGAGCCACCCAGGCATCCTGGAGGTTAAACTTTTAAAAAGAAAGTTTATGGCATCAATTAGTAAAGTGAAAGACATTCTAATTACTGAAATGAGTCTGGTTTTGTGACTAAAAGAAACTAGAGGATTATTTTCTGTGACTGAAACATTTATTCACAGGCAGGAAATCAACTGGCCCAGAGAAGCTTGACAGAAGTTACCAGGGAAAAAATAAAGCAGTTGTTTTCTAGTTGTTTCCTATGGAGTGATGGTTTTATAATGGACTTAGGGGGAAAAAAAACAAAAAAGGTTCAATAATACTGCTGATGGTGCCTTCTCCCTAATTTTACTATGAATACTTCTGGTATTTCTCAATTAGGCATTAGGTTAGTTTTCTTTTCTTTTTTTTTTTTTAACGTTTTAATACTGAAATCCCCAGACACACACAAAAGTAGAGTTTAAATAGTATGAAAATCCTCCATGTACCATTAACTACTAGCTTCAATAATTATCAGGTCATGGCCAATATGGTTTTATCTAGACTCTTCACCACTATTTTTAGGTGGCTTTGATTTTTGTTTAAATAGCTTTATTGAGATATACTTAATATATTATATAAACCAGTCTTTTAAAATATATAAATTCTACATTTTTAGTATATCACCATGATCTAATTTTAGAACATTTTCATTTCCCCAAAAGCCCATTAACAAGCAATCTCCTTTCTTCCCACCTCCCTTAGCTTCAGCCCTAAGCAGACACAAATCTACTTGCTGCCTCTACGGACTTGTCTAACATTGCATATCAATGCATATAAATGGAATCATATGGTATGTGGCCTTTCGTGACTAGGTGTTTTTCATTTATCATGTTTTCAAGGTATATCCATATTGTGGCATGTTATCAGAACTTCATTCCCTTTTATTGCTGAATAATATTCCATTGGAATGGATCACATTTTGTTTATCTCTTCATCAGTTGGTAGACATCTAGATTATTTCTACTTTTGGCTACTGTGAATAATGCTGCTATGAACATTCATGGACAAGTTTTTGTGTGAATATTTGTTTTCAGTTCTCTCTCTCTCTCTCTTTTTTTTTGTTTTTGTTTTTTTTTTTTTTGGTTTGTTCTTGTTTTGTTTTTAGTTCTCTTGAATACATACCTAGAAATGGGACTCCTAAGTCAAATGGCAACATTTTGAAGAACTGCCAAACCGTTTTCTAAAGAGTTGAACCATGCTGCATCTCACCAGTAATTTATCAAAATATTTATCTTGTTACTAACTTTTTTATTTTTATTTTTTAAAATTTAAAAAATTTTTAATTTATTTATGATAGTCACACACACAGAGAAAGAGGCAGAGACACAGGCAGAGGGAGAAGCAGGCTCCATGCATCGGGAGCCCGACGTGGGACTCAATCCCGGGTCTCCAGGATCGCGCCCTGGGCCAAAGGCAGGCGCCAAACCGCTGGGCCACCCAGGGATCCCTACTATCTTTTTTTATCACAAGCATCCTACAAGATAGGAAGTGGTATCTCATTATGGTTTTATGGTTTAACTTACATTTTCCTTAAGACTAATGATGCTGAAATTAACTTTTAAGAACCCAATTCTTGGGATGCCTGGGTGGCTCAGTGGTTGAGCATCTGCCTTTGGCTCAGGTCGAGATCCCAGGGTCCAGGGATCGAGTCCTGCATGGGACTCCCTGCATGAAGCCTGGTTCTCCCTCTGCCTATGTCTCTGCCTCTCTCTCTCTCTCTGCCTCTCATGAATAAATAAATAAATAAAATCTTAAAAAAAAAAAAAAAAGAACCCAAGTCTTTAGAATTCTTTTAAAGATTTTATTTATTTGAGGGATGCCTGAGAGGCTCAGTGGTTGGGTGCTTGCCTTCAGCTCAGGGTGAGATCCCGGAGTTCTGGGATCAAGTCCCACATCGGGCTTCCTGCATGGAGCCCTCTTCTCCCTCTGCCTGTGTCTCTGCCTCTCTCTATCATGAATGGATAAATAAAATCCAAAAAAAAAAATTGCTTTAAAAAAGATTTTATTTGAAAGTGAGCGTGCACACACACACACACACACACACACACACACATGCATGAGCAAGCAGAGGCGCAGAGGGAGATGCAGACTCCCCACTGAGTGGGGAGCTGGATGCTGGGACTCCTGGGTCTCTGGGATCATGACCTGAGGCCAAGGCAGACCCTTAACCAACTGAGCCACCCATGAGCTCCTTTAGAATTCTCTCCTAATGTAATTTCTACTACAGTCCATTACTTTTCTGAAAACATTCCCATTCCTATAGGAAGAGGCAATAACTCTTACTTCCTATTAAGGACAAGGAAATTGAGAGTGGGGTGAACGTTCTGAATGGCTAATGGGAGAGGGAAACCAGTACATCTTTGCATGGTTTTGGCCAGAAGAAAGGATGGTGGAGGTAATTAAGACAGAAAGAGTTTAGGCCCAATGAAAGTGGGGAGACTAATGCTCATCTTGACTCTCTTGAGGAAACTCCAAGATTTGTTTACTTTTTCATCCACACCACCCCAATTACTTTAATCTGGGGTGCTTTGGTGGCTCAGTCGGTTAAGCATCTGCCTTTGGTTGAGGTTATGATCCTGGAGTCCAGGCATCAAGTAATGTGGGGGTCCCTGCTCAGCAGAGAGCCTGCTTCTCACTCTCCCTCTGCCCTTCCCCACCCCACTGCTCATGCTTTTTCTCTCTCAAATAAATAAACTCTTTCTTAAAAAACTACTTTAATCTAGAGTAAACCTGCTCAAAACACTGAGTGCTAATCTGATAAAATACTATATGTATTCTAACTCTCCTACTCTTGTGCTTGCTAGTTTTTAGATAAATAGAGTCATAAGCAAATAGCCTTATGAAGTCAGAGTCACCATGGGAGTGTTCAATCACTGCATAATGAAGCTAATATTTAACAGCTGCATGTACCTGTCATTGCTCACAACCACTTTCCTGAGGAAGAAGATGCCCACCTGCATATATAATTTAAGTCTTGTTTGATCATTAAAAAAAGCAAATTTTGCTCATTGTTCCATAATAGATGTCTATTGCAGAAACATCTCAGATTTAATTACTCCCTCAATTAATTGCTAACTCCTCCCCTCAATAATCTATCCAAGTATGAGAAAATTTTGAAGGTTGAAAAAATGACTTATAAGAAAACCAAAAAAGAAAGAAGACAAGAAGATATGAACACTAAATCTTAAAAAGAAAACTTTTGAGCTGTGGTACCACTTAAAATAGTCCGACAATAGCAGCACATTTGTTCAACAGAAACTCTCAGGTATAACATAGTCATCTGTATTTGGTCTTTTATTCAATTCCAAGAAGGAAAGAAGAGAAGCGAGGAACAGATAAAAGAAAAGAGAGTTCCTAAATAATAGCTAACTCCACACCTTAGAACAAAAAATAATTTGCAACATTTTGCTGCTGTTGCCAAAAGATGATACTCTCAAAAGTATCAGAAGCTGTGCTGAAAGGATTCCTTGTAAGAATCTCCTAAGGGTTGCCTGGCTGGCTCAGTCATAGAGCACTTGACTCTTGACCTCAGGATGAGGAATATGAGCCCCACATTGGGTATAGGGATTACTTAATGTTTTTTTTAAAAAGTCTCCTAGTAGGGGCCCTCACTAGCAGTATAGTGAAACATTATTCAGCAATATACTATGAATATTTCCCCTGCCACTCCTCCTTGTACTATGATGGAGTCCATAACCACCATCAGTTAATTAAAATATTGAAAAATGCTTTAAGTCCATAATACCATGTGAGAAAAAAATATAAAGTGCACAAAAAAAGGTGAATAAAAATACCTTTTTTTTACTGGCTATAATTAGTGAGTGATTATATGTGTGGTTTTTTTTCCTGTCTTACTAGTTATATTTCTGGTATAAGTGTTTGTTTCTACTTGTATAATCTGGAAAGTATAAACTCAAGGAACTTTGAAAAAGCTAATTAGCGTCAGAAATAGGGGTGCCTGAGTGGCTCAATCAGTTAAGTGTCTGCCTTTGGCTAAGGTCATGATCCCAGGGTCCTGGGATCCAGCTCCACATGGGGCTCTCTGCTCAGCAGCAAGTCTACTTCTCCCTCTCCCTGTGCCGCCCCTGACTTATGCTCGCTCGCTCTCTCTGTGTCAAATGAATTAAAAAAAAAAAATCTTTAAAAAGAAAGAGAGGAAGGAAGGAAGCAAGGAAGGAAGGAAGGAAAAAACTGTACCAAAACCAGGTAGGACTCATCATACATGTGGCCTCACAAATAACCCTAGATAGAAAGGGTATTCCACAGTTAGTTGGCACAAGTGAGCACACACAAATCCAAGTAGAAATAGGGTACAATAAAATAATAAGCAAGCTGAATGTTCCAAATGAGAGCTCACTGCATACTCAATCCATTATCATCTAGGAAATTAACATTTTCTTGACAAAATTAAACCCTTAATAATTAAATAGCGATAGTAAGAAAATTTACGTTTCTTAAAAACTGCCTAGCCTAGCTCAGTATGACAGGATGATGAGTTGTGATGACATTGCAGACCATGCAAAGCTTTATGCACATACCACATCCAATAAAGAAAACTGAGTTACAAAAATAAAAATCTATATTAAAACCCAGAAATTGGGATCCCTGGGTGGCGCAGCGGTTTAGCGCCTGCCTTTGACCCAGGGCGCGATCCTGGAGACCCGGGATCGAATCCCACGTCAGGCTCCCGGTGCATGGAGCCTGCTTCTCTCTCTGCCTGTGTCTCTGCCTCTCTCTCTCTGTGTCTATCATGAATAAATAAATAAAATCTTTAAAAAATAAATAAATAAATAAATAAATAAAACCCAGAAATTTACATGTCTGATGACATATAAAAAGGGACTCGGCATAATGATCACAAGGCTCAGGTTCTTTTTTTTTTTTTTTTTTTTTTTTTAGGATTTTACTTATTCATGAGAGACACAGGCAGAGGGAGAAGTAGGCTCCCTCTGGGGAGCACCATGTGGGACTCAATCCCAGGACCCTGGAATCACCACCTAAGCCAAAGGCAGATGCTCAACCACTGAGTCATCCAGATACCCCTTAGTATACTTTGTCTTAACATCCTGAGATGGGTGTGTGGGTGGCTCAGTCAGTAAACATCCGACTCTTGGTTTTAGCTCAGGTCATGGTCTCAGAGTCGTGGGATTGAGTCTCGCCTCAGGCTCCATGCTCAGTCCCTCTCCCTCTGCTGCTACTCCTATCTTAGCTCTCTTAAATAAATAAAAAAGGGTCTTAAAAAATCTTGAGATGGGGATGCCCGGGCGGCTCAGCAGTTGGGCGGTTGCCTCTGATTTGGGTTGTGATCCCGGGATCCGGGATCGAGTCCCGCATCAGGCTTGTGCGAAGAGCCTGCTTCTCCCTCTGCCTGTGTCTCTGCCTCTCTCTCTCTCTGTCTCTGTCTCTCGTGAATAAGTAAATAAACCTTAAAAAAAAAATTCTGAGATGAATACAGAGGTGATTAATTTTTCAACATTCTTCTTTACTAGTTTATGCATTTATAGCTATATTATTTCCCTCAGGTTCAACTTTAGCAACACCACACATTTTGATATGTGCATCTGAAGAGAATATACATTGTAGTTGGAAAGCACACTGTTCCACATATGTCAATTAGGTTAAGTTTGTCAATTATACTGTTTTGGTATTATACAGCTTTACTGGGTATATACCGTTTGTTCTAACAGTGAAAAGTGAGAAAAATGCTAAAATCCCCTACTTTGATTATGATTTGTCCACTCCATCTTTTATTTCTGTCAAATATATTTGAAACATTTTACAAAGGTAACCATTTAGGACTATAATATTTATTGGTAGACTAACCTTTTTATTATAAACTATTGTTCTTTCTGGCAATGCTTCTAATGTCTTTTCTGACACAATGAAATAGGATCTTAAGTTGATAAAATCATTTAGGAAAACCATGATTGTATATTAAAGCTGAATATATGCATAACCCACAACACAAATATTTTATTCCTAGGGATATACCCAACAGAATGCATTCATATGTGCACCAAAAGACATGAAGAATATTCAGGGTAGCTTTTTTCATAATGGCCCCAATTTAAAATCTTGAAAATTCAAATGCCAATCAATTATGGAATTGATAAATAAATTGTGTTATATTCATGCAATGGCATTTTAAACAGCAATAATAATGAATGATCCACAACAACATGGAACATGGATGAATCCTGTATATTCATGCTACATAATATTATTACATATTACATTCGTTCATATTACCTGTGAAGTATAATGTTAAACAAAAAGAGCCAAGCACAAATTGTGTGATACTATTTACATAAAATTCCAGAACAGATAAAATTACTCTATGGCTATATAAGACAGAGTGATGGTTATCTTTGGGAGAGGTGAGTAGTGTAATGGATGGATCAAGAACTGGGCTTCTAAAATGCTGGTAATGTTCTATTTCCTAATCTGATTTGAGATCTGGTTAAATGAATATGCTTACTTTAAAAAATTCATCAAGTCATATGCTTTGATTTCTGTATTTTTGGAATGTATGTCATACTTCATAAAAAATGTATCTTTGTATTAGCAAATAAAAAAATTAAAATACCAAGTAACCAAGTATTAGAGAGAATACAGATGACTATGCTGATAAACTGCTGGTAAGAATTTAACTGATACAGGGACACCTGGGTGGCTCAGTGATTGAGCATCTGTCTTTGGCTCAGGGCATGATCCCAGGGTCCTGGGATCAAGTCCCACATCCGTCTCCCCTCTGGAAGCGTGCTTCTCCTTCTGCCTATGTCTCTGCCTCTCATGAATAAATAAATAAAATCTTTAAAAAAATCTAACTGGTCAACCATATTGAAAACCAGTTCAGCATTATCTAGGAAATTTGAAGATACATATAAATCCTACGGCCTGGCGATTCCATTTGCATGTTTATACCCTAGGAAAGCATACCTATGTGTAGCAGAGTACTTATAAAAACATCTTTACAGCAGCCCTTTCAAATAAGTCAAAAACAGAAAACAACCAATGTTCAAATATATAGCCTTAGTTTATGACCAAAAGGATAAGCCTAAGAAATAAAATATTGTTTAAAAAAGACTCAAAACAACATTACCCAGCACAATTTCATTTCTATAAAGATAAAAAGACAAAACCTAACTATATTACTCAGGAATGTGTACATATATGATAAATGGGTTGTTGTTTTTTTTTTAACATCGAGAAAATACATTATCACCAAAGTCAGAATAAGGATTACCTAAAGAGGTGAAGAGAATAAGTTTATTCTGGGGGCAGGAAGAAGAGAGGCTTTTGGAGGGTGACACAAGTTTTTGTTATATAGAAGTTCCGCTATATAATTCTTAAATTGTATGTCTATATCTTAAGCACTTTTGTGGATGCATGCAATATTCAGTAATTTCTAACCAAGGAAAATTAATTAATAATAGCTATAAATTTTAGTGAAAACAAAAAAAATGTGAAATGATAAATGCTACGAGATTTTGATCTTGAACATAATGTATCTTGTATGTACACAGGAAATGTGTTGGAAGGAAATCAATTAAAATATTGACGATGGTTATATCTAGGTGGTAGGAGTTTACTTTTGTTCTGACTTCCTATTTTCCAAATTCTTTAAAATAATCGTGTGTGTGTGTGTGTGTGTGTGTGTGTGTTCAAAAAAGCAAAAGCTTAATACATTGGAGAAATTGAGATGTTTTCTCAATATGTGAACACTATGTAGAAGGAAATGATGGGAAATGCTGGGATCTGTGGGCCTACCCCTAGGGCTTCCCATTCTTTCCTTTTTTTTTTTTTTAAAGATTTTATTTATTTATTCTTGAGAGACAGAGACACAGGCAGAAGGAGAAGCAGGCTCCAGGCAGGAAGCCCGATGTGGGACTCAATCCCGGGGATTCCTGGATCACACCCTGGGCCAAAGGCAGGTGCTAAACCGCTGAGCCACCCAGGCTGCCCCCATTCTTTCCTTCAATGGAGATTTTTCCAGCTCACATAGATGATTCTGAGTCAAACAAGGCCATCCAGAAGAAGAAAAGCTTAAAAAGGAAACCCCTTCTATTTGGCTTCTTAAACAGCCATTCCTCCTCCTTCCTTTGGGGACCTATCTGAGAAAAGCAGAGCTGAAGAAGGAGAAAGGAATCATGAGATAGATGCCAGACCCTTCTAGAGGCGAAGACTGACCAGGGAAGTGGCAGCTCTGGACTCACACCTACCATCCACAGAGAGAGGTCGGAGTCTAGGCTGTATGGAGCATTTCTGTCTGAGCATGTCAGAAGGGGAGAGGTCTCTGCTATTCAAGACCAAAATCTTGTCCTGACCTCACACAACTGGTGGGACAACACGTACTGCCACCCTGGCAACAGTTACAGACACCCTCCAACTGCACACACGGTGCCACAAAAAGTTACGGGATCACACTCCCACGTCCTCACAAAGTCACAGACATCCAGGAGGCTCAGTGTTGCTAACATTCATTCAACCCCAAACACACACACTCCTCAGATAACTCATGGCCGCACAATCAGGGATTCTGTACACTCCCACATCCTACACAAAATGTCACACAAAAGGAACGCACATACGAACAGACCCACGATGGGGACAGTCACACCTACACCCATTGAGCTGCACAGTCAGAACCACAAACCTACAACAGGGATACCCAGCTACACCTGCAAACAGAGGTCCGCGCATGGTCAGTCGCAATGACACACCCACCACAGGGGCCGACAATCACACCCCCACACGGAGCGCCGCAGAGTCACCTAAGGTCACAGTCGCACACATGGAATCCTGTTCCTCTGGTCCGTTCCCCCAATCCGACCAACTCAAAAGCGCCGGAGACTCCAGATTCGCCCAGAAGGCCCCTTTAGGCTGCTCCTCCCCAACCCAGAGACGCACCTGAGCAGCCTGGTCGAGCCCCCAAGATTTAGGCCTCTCACCTTGCAATTCCCCTTGCCGGGAGGCCGAGACTCAAGCAGGCGAGTGAAGGAACGGCCCTGCTCCCCCGGGGGCCTCTGGGAAATGTAGTCAGGAAGCAGGTCGGCCCAGACAAGATGGCGCCTGGCGCTTCGATTTCCTGCTGGCGTATAAACCTAAGCTGAGCCAGCCGATATCCCTGCTCCCTTCTCCAGATCGCTGCAGAGGGTCTTCTAGATCCAAGAGCAGTCTCCGAGTCAGGTTCCCACAGGAGACATCCCACACTCCCTGGAGATAAGCTTCCTCCATGGGCCCTGCCAGTCCCCGGGAGCCTCATGTTTCCTAAGAAATAGAAAAATGTTGCTGAGTTCCCACGGAAGTTGATTGAAGCCGCAAGAACTTCTGGGAAATGTAGTCTAGAGGTGGAAAGGGTAAGGCTACCTCCTGTGTGGATTGTTTCAGAGCAATGCACTGAGCTTGCCCACAGTGAAGAGTGGAGCTTCACCCAAGACTCTTTTAGGACTTGTATCTGTTAACCTTAAAAATAAAACTTTCAGGGACGCCTGGGTGGCTCAGCGGTTGAGTCCGTCTGCCTTCCGCTTAGGGTATGATCCTGGAGTTCTGGAATCGAGTCCCGCATAGGGCTCCCTGCATGGAACCTGCTTCTCCCTCTGCCTGTGTCTCTGCCTCTCTCTCTCTGTCTCTCATGACTGAATACATAAAAATCTTAAAAAAGAAATAAAACTGTCAGTTATTTTACCACCAAAATGAGTTTGTTGGGAATAACAGAATTGCAATTTAGGAGGAAAAAGCTCTGCCAGAATACAAGTAACAGCAAACAAAGAAGAGCTCTTTCATGGAAAAGAAGGTGGGAGTTGGGAAGTTCTTTTGAAGGAAAATCCATTGGAGAAACCTAGGGTGATGTTGGTTTATCATTGGCTGAACTGCAGGGGTAGTCAATTGATTGTAGGTGATGCTCTGTACATCCTTTACCTTTGGGGCCGGTAATTTACATTCTTTCCTATTGAGAGTCCTTAATTGACTACTCTTCCTGTAACTGACAGTCCCTCTTCTAGCCTCCCAACTCTACTTTAGTGACATTTCCCCTTATTAATTTTTACATAACCCACTGAGACTACCCGGGACTGACTAAATTGCCATTTTTGCCTTCCTCAATGGATGAGTGTGGAGCAGGATCTGGATGCTGCTCAGGGAATAGAGACCTGGGAGTCTCAGACCCAAATCCCACAAGAGAAACCGAAGACGAGTAACCCAAAAGCCTGGAAAGGGGCTGATGGCAGGTTGTCTGGAGTGTCAGGCTATGTGTGTTGAAGATGATAGTGGTGACTCTGAGGATTGCCCCAATGTGTAAGGCAATATGTGAAATTGGAGGAGTTACCTCATTTTCTTCATCCGGAAACTAATGATAGCTGGAGTGCATGTTCTGGTGCCATCAATTTTACTTGACTTTTGGAGAATCAAAAAATAAACCAATTGGTCTGACATATAATTTCAAATATTATATATATATATATATATATATATATATATATATATATATACATAAAATCATATCTTTGTTCTTTGCATATGGCTGTGGATCCCACACCCTCCCATGATTTTAGGGATCTTGTTTTCATGTGTAGAAATTCAGTCTCCTACAGCATTTGTCTTCGATGGTTTGATCCCTGACACCCCTAATTAGGGGCGGAAAAGGATTTGTTAGTATGATCAATACAACAGCTTAGATATGAATCCTACCCCTTTAACCCCTTAGAAACAAAAGTTACAAAAGGGTACCAAAACAGAAAAATCCAGTTTCAGTGAGGTTCAAAGAAAAGCCAATGAGGGCACCTGGTTGGCTAAGTCAGTTGCGTGTGTCCACCTCTTGATTTCTGCCTAGGTCCTGAGGCTGGGCCCCACGCTCAGCCCCCTCAGCTTGGGATTCTTTCTCTCACTCTTTCTCTGTCCCTGCCTACCTCCCCAAACTCACTCTCTGTGTGTGTGTCACAAAAACCCAAAACCCAAAACAAAAACAAAAAACAAAGAAAAGCCCATGAACTCCAAAATACATGTGAGTACTTCTCAATACAGTTGACATTAGGTAGAAAAATGTCAGAGAATGAGAGCTGGTAAGCAGAGGTGAGAAGTAGTGCTTAGAGGCTGGTAAAAACCTATTAGAAAAGACTCCAGAAATAGCAGGAGCAGGAGGCAGAGTGGAATCACTTCAATAAGACTAGGAGTTTACTTTGAAGGGATTCACTTTGGAAAGGGAAATGCTGTGAAGAGAGTAGAGGTCAAGCAGAATGATATCAGGTGCAATGCATGTGCCAAGATCAAGACAATCATGTTTAAGGGAAAATTGATTTAGAAAACTATAATATGCCTGTAAGATAAAATAAAACTTGAGTGTCCAGAGAAAATCTCAAGTTGCTTAAAGGAGAGAAACATCACCTAGTGTCAAGCTTATACTCAATATTTAGCACCACAAAACAGTGGAATAAAACTAAAAGGATAATTAAAGGAGTGAAAGCCAAAGATTTTCATCTAGAGTTAAGCTGCAGTTTAAGTATAGGTATGATTTAGAGTCATCCTAAAATAAGTGAACTAACTTGACTTGACTCGAAAGGAAATATGAAGGTAATAATATAAAGGGTTTTTACTCATAGAAAAACCCAGAGGATAGCTATTAAAATGTGAAAATAGCTAAAAACAAACTAACTCCAAAGACACTAAAGTGTTGGCTGAGCATGGTATGAGTGGAAGAGAATGGAGGAAATAGAGTAGAATAAGTAGGACTTGATGGAAGAGAGTTTGCATGAGAATTCTTTCAGACAAGAAAGAAGAATATGGGGCAGCCCCAGTGGCTCAGCAGTTTAGCGCTGCCTTCAGCCCAGGGCGTGATCCTGGAGACTCAGGATTGAGTCCCATGTTGGGCTCCCTGCATGGAGCCTGATTCTTCCTCTGCCTGTGTCTCTGCCTCTCTCTCTCTCTCTCTCTCTCTCTCTCTCTCTGTCTTTCATGAATAAATAAATAAAATCTTCTTTAAAAAAAGAAAGAAGAATATGGATGCAGCTATTACAGAGATGAAAGTAGAAAAGAAGTATGAGGAAGAGAGTAAAATCTGAAACAAAATGGCTGGTTATAAAGATTGTATGCTTCTGATTATTACAATCTGAGATGCAAATCCCAGATGTGTGCTCTATGCACAACATATTCTACATCATCAAAAATCTTGATAACAGTATTTTTTTTCAAGAGCATCATATGGATCAAGGGAAACATGTGTAAAGCTTATACAAAATAAGTCCTCAAAAACTACTAAATTAAACACTTCCAAACTCATTCTTTGAGGCCAACATCCAACATAGAGTTACTGTATGACCCAGTATTTCCACTCCTATACATACACCCAGGAACATTAGAAATGTATATTTATGCCAAAACTTGCACACAATTGTTCATTACAGCATCATTCACAATAGCCAAAAGTGGAAACAACCCAAATGCCTATAAATAGATGAATTGAAAAAGAAAATGTGGTATATTCACACAATAGAATATTATTTGGCAATAAAAATACATGCCACAACACAGATGATCCTTAAAAACATTATGCTAAGTGAAAAAGCCAGTCACAGAAGACCATTTCATTTATAAGAAATGTACAGAATAGGCAAATCTATAGATAAAGAGAGTAGTTAGAGTTATTTAGGGCTGGCAGGGTTAGGACAAATGGGAGTGATTGCTGTTAGAAAGTTTCTTTTTGGGGTGATAAAAATGTTCTTCAATTAGATAATGAGGATAGACGTACAGTTGAAGGGTTATAATTTTTCTTTCCTTCTTTTTTTTTTTTTTAAGATTCTATCCATTTATTCATGAAAGACACAGAGAGAGGCAGAGGCAGAAGCAGGCTCCATGCAGGGAGCCCAACGTGGGACTCCATCCCTGGGCTCCAGGATCATGCCCTGGGCCACAGGTGGTGCTAAACCGCTGAGTCACCCTACAATTATTCTATATCCTTGAAAACAGCTGGGGGTTTATCCATTTGTTAAAATTATAGCCATTCTAGTGGCTGTGAAGTGATATATCATTGTAGTTTTGACTTGCTTTTCCCTGATCACTAATGATGTTTAGTGTCTTTTAATATAATTATTGGCCATTTACATACCTTCTTTGGAGAAATGTCTATTCAGATCCTTTGTCCATTTAAAAATGAGTTAGTTGCCTATTATCAAGTTGTCAGAGTGTATTTTAGATGGATGTTCTTTAATAGATACATGACTTGCAAATATTTTCTTTCCTCTGGTGTGATATCTTTCCCCTTCTTAGATGGTACCCTTTGAAGCACAGAATATTTAGTCATCTTGAAATGAAAATTATCTAATTCTTTGTGGGTCATGCTCTTGATGTTAATATCTAAGAATCCTTTGGCGATCTGAGACTATGATGATTTGCTTCTGTGTTTTCTTCAGAGTGTTTTACAGAAGTTTTAGCTCCTTCTGTTAGGCAAAGTGAAATGAAACAGAAAAAGACAGAAACCGTATGAGCTCACTCAAATGTAGAATTTAAGAAATAAAACAGATGAATATGTGGGAATGGGGGACGAACAAAGAGAGTGAAACAAGCCATAAGTGATTCAACAGTAGAGAACAAACAGGGTTATAGAAGTTGGTGAGTGGGGGTGGACTAGATGGGGGATGGGTATTAAGGAGAGCACTTGTGATGAGCACTGGGCGCTGTATATAAGTGATGAATCACTGAATTCTACTCCAGATATCAATATTACACTGTATGTTAACTAACAAAATTTAAATTAAAAAAAGTTTTAGCTCTTAAATTCAGCAGTTTGAACCATTTTGAGTTAATTTTTATAAATAATGAGAGATGAGGGCCCAACTTCATTCTTTGCAGATGGATATGCTGTTGTTGCAGCATATTTGTTTAAAAGCCTACTCAAGGGGCACGTGGTTGGTTCAGGGGTTGAGTGTGTGCCTTTGGCTCAGGTCGTAATCCCAGGGTCCTTGGATCAAGTCCTGCATCTGGCTCCCCACAGGGAGCCTGCTTCTCCCTCTGCCTATGTCTCTGCCTCTCTCTCTGTCATGAATGTTTATTCATGAATGAATAAATAAAATCTTAAGAAAAAAATAAAAGCCAGCTCAAAATGGAAACATCAATATTTTTTGATATTATAGATGTATGGGTTTATTTCTGGACTCTCTATTCCATTGATCTGTGTTCCCATTCTTGTACCAATATAATAGCGTATGATAATTTTAAAATAGAGAAGTAGGAGTCTCCTACTTTGTTTCCTTTTTCAAGATTTTGGTTCTTTTGGGGCCCCTGCAATTGCATATGAATTTTAGAATTAGTTTGTCAGTTTTACAAATAAGTCATCTGGGATTCTGATGAAATTGTTTTGAATCTATAGATCAGCTTGGGGAGTACTACCATCTTAACAGTATTAAGTCTCCCTATCTATAAACTTGGGATGTTTTTCCATTTGCTTAAGTCTTGAAATTTTTTTTTGAAATTTATTTAATCAAATGTCTTGTAGTTTTCTACATTTTACACTTTTTAAAAAAAGATTTCATGTATTTATTCATGGGAGACACACACAGAGAGACAGGCAGAGACATAGGCAGAAGGAGAAGCAGGCTCCATGCGGGACCAGAGCCTGATGGGGGACCCAATCCCGGGTCTCCAGGATAGGTCCTGGGTTGACAGCAGTGCTAAACCTCTGAGCCACTCAGGCTGCCCTACATTTTACATTCTTTTGTTAAATTTATTCCTAAGTATATTATTATTTTGATGCTACTATACATGAAGCTGTGTTTTAAATTTCATTTTCAGATTGTACATTATAAGTATATATAAATAAAACTGATTTTTTCCTTTTCTTAAAATATTTTATTTATTTATTCATGGGAGACACCAAGGGAGAGGCAGAGACACAGGCAGAGGGAGAAGTAGGCTCCCTGCAAGGAGCCCAATGAGGGACTCGACCGGGTACCCTAGGATCATGCCCTGAGCCAAAGGCAAGCACTCAACCACTGAGCCACCCAGGCATCCCTCAATATTTGCTTATATTCTGAAATGATCACAGTAAGTCTACTTAACATCTATCACTACACATAGTTACAAATTTTTTTCTGGTGATAAGAATCTTTAAGATCTATCCTCTCAGCAATTCTCAAATATACAATATGATAGTACTAGCTATTGTCACCATGCTGTATATCACATCCTTAGAACTTATTTATAACAAACTTTGACCACCTTCACCCATTTATCCACCCCATACTCCTCATCTCTGGCAACCACCAATCTGTTTTGTACCTATGAGTTTGGGTTTTGTTTTGCTTTAGTTTCTATGTATAAGTGAGATCATACAGTATTTGTCTTTCTCTGTCTGACTGATGTCTTAGCATAATACCCTCAAGATTCATCCATGCTGTCGCAAATGGCATGATTTCCTTCTTTTCGTGGCTGAATAATATTCTACTTTCCAAATATACCATATTTTCTTTTTCCACTCATCCATTGATAAATATTTAGGCTGTTTCCATATCTTGGCTATTATAAATAGTGTTGCAATGAACATGGGATTCATATATCTTTGAGTTAGTCTTTTCATTTTCTTTTTTTTTTAAGATTTTATTTATTTATTCATAGAGACACAGAGAGAGAGAGAGAGATTGGCAGAGACACAGGCAGAGGGAGAAGCAGGCTCCATGCAGGGAGCCCGATGTGGGACTCGATCCTGGGTCTCCAGGATCACACCCCAGGCTGCGCTAACCCGCTGCACCACCAGGGCTGCCCAGTCTTTTCATTTTCTTTGGATAAATACCAAAAGTGGATTTGCTATATCATCTGGTAGTTCTACTTTTACTTTTTGTTTTAGAAACTCCATACTAGTTTCCTTTAAAAATTTTTTTTTAAATTTATTTGAAAGAGCAAGAAGAGTGAGAGAGGTGGGGCTTGACCCCAGGACCCTGGGATCATGACCTAAGCTAAAGGCTGAGCCACCCCAGTGCCCCTCCATACTGTTTTCCATACTGGTTAGATCAATTTACATTTCCACAAATGGTGCAAAAATTTCCCTTTTCTCCAGTTCATTGCCAATGCTTTTTTCTTGTCTTTTTGATAATGATCCTCTGTCAGGTATGAGGGGATATCTCACTGTGGTTTTGTTTTGCATTTCCTTGATATGGTGAGCACATTAACATACACTTATTGATATGTATGTCTGCTTTGGAAAAATATCTATTCAGGTCCTCTTGCCCATTTTTAAAAAAGATTTTATTTATTTATTCATGAGAGACACAGAGAGAGAGAGAGGCAGAGAGAGAAGCAGGCTCCATGTAGGGAGCCCGATGTGGAACTTGATCCTGATACTCCAGGATCATGCCCTGGGCCAAAGGCAGGTGCTCAACCACTGAGGCACCCAGGCGTCCTAATTTTTTAATTTTAAATGTTTCCTGATTTCCATTATAATTGCTTTTTAATCTATGAAAAATATAAAATTGTTTTGGGTCTCCAAATATATGCATTCATTCACTCATTTATTTATTCTAATTTAATTACCTTGTAGTCCAGTAAATGGACTGTAGGATATTTAATCTTTGAAGTATGGGAAATTTCAGGGAAATATTCTGTTTCTGCTTGTAAAGAAGCTTAAAAAAGTATTTTTGCAGAGAAGGCTTCAAAATACAGCTTATAAATCAAGATAGTTGTGTTGTTAAATTTAAATATATTTTTAATGTTTCTAATTAATGTATCAATTTATGGACCTTTTATGTTAAAAAAAATCTATGACTGTAGATTTGTTCATTTTTCCTTGTAATTCCCTCAAGTTGTACCTTACATATTTTCAGACTATATCATTAGAGCCTTACAGGTTCTTCTCTGTTAAATCTTCACGGAGGATTTTTAAAATTATTATTATTTAGTGTCCATTCTTATCTCTATAAATGTGTTTGTTTTGAGTGGTATTACCATTGCCATTTTTATTTTGCTTAGAGTTGCATGGGACATTTTTTCCTTTATTTTAAGTCCTCTTTTTTTAAATCCTTTTTAGGGTTAATCTCTTATAAGCACCACATACCTGGACTTTGTTGACATCCAATCTATAATAAGTGAGATTAATATATTTATATTTATTGTAATTATTGGTATTTGAATTAATCCTGTTATCTTAAAAAAATCCTGTTATCTTTTTTATTTTCCCTTTGACACCTGTCTTCTTTCATTTATTCTCTTCCTATCTTCTATCAGTTGATAATATTTTCTCTTGTACACTTTTAAAAATCTACTCATTTATAAACTATTATTTCAAGTACAAATTCTCAATCATATTAGACACAAAGGCTCCTTTTCACACCAAATATTGTAGTACAAGTCTTTTGCTCTCCTAAAATTAACTTCACAGGTAGTATAATCCCTCACTATTCATAATTTTTTAAAACTCATTATAATGCCCTAACTTGACAAAAATAGGAACATTAAAGGAAAGAAAATTATAATATGAAAATGCCAAAAATGACTAAATATTATTAAACCTATATATACAGTTACCATAAACATGACAGCTACAAATGCAGACTTCCACACATACGTTGGTAATGCAAATGCTGTAAGCAGTGTTGCCACTGTTGATGTGATTTTCCAAAATGACAAAGCTCATGATAAAGTTCTGAATATAATGTGTAATTGTGCCTCAACTGCCTTGGTAGTTGCATACCTGGAAAATTTGGTACCTATTAAAACCATCTGGGGCAGCCCCGGTCGCTCAGTGGTTTAGCACCGCCTTCAGCCCAGGGTGTGACCCTGGAGACCTGGCATCAAGTCTCACGTCAGGCTCCCCAGGCTCCCCCTGAGGAGCCTGCTTCTCCCTCTGCTTGTGTCTCTGCCTCTCTTTCTCTCTGTGTCTCTCATGAATAAATAAATAAAATCTTCAAAAAAAAATTAAATCCATCTAAAAACACTTTGTGTTTATGTATAAAATATCAGGTAATCATTAGCAGGTTTTTCACCTATTTAAATATCCAGCACAATATTAAAAAATGTGATACTTCATTGTACCGGACTATTTTTTGCATTTCAGGACATCAGCACATATGTGTAGCCCCCACATATCTAACGCCAGCAGTTGTCTCACAAATGTCCAGCTCCTGACTCTCAGAGTGGTATCACTCTCATTGAGAAACCCTGACCTTGGGGATCCCTGGGTGGCTCAGCAGTTTAGTGCCTGCCTTCGGCTGGGGGTGTGGTCCTGGAGTCCCGGGAGATTGAGTCCCGCATTGGGCTCCCTGCATGGAGCCTGCTTCTCCCTCTGCCTATGTCTCATCGTCTCTCTGCGTGTCCCTCATGAATAAATAAGTAAAATCTTAAAAAAAAAAAAAGTTAAAAGAAACAGGTGAAATATATTTTAATAATACACTTTAATACATGTCTAAAATATTATTTCAACATGTAATTAATGTAAAATTGTTAATAAGATTCTCTATTAAGTTTTCAATATCAGATATACTGTTTATACTTACAGGACATCTCAGTTTGGACTAGCCATGTTTTATTTTTTATTTTTATTTTTATTTTTATTTATTTATTTTTTTGTGAGGAAGTCCTTTAATAGAGACGGGCACACAGGGGACACAACTCGGCCCTGGGCCAGCGGATGCAGTGGCCCCTCCCCCCACCTGGCCTGGCCCAGGGGTGGACACCAGAGAGGCAGTTTTAAAAATACAGTGGGAGCGTAGCCCTGGTGGCTCAGCGGTTTAGCGCCGCCTACAGCCCGGGCGTGATCCTGGAGACTCCGGATCGAGTCCCACGTCAGGCTCCCTGCATGGAGCCTGCTTCTCCCCCTGCCTGTGTCTCTGCCTCTCTCTCTCTCTCCTCTCTGTGTAATCTAATGAATAAATAAATAAAATCTTTAAAAAAAAGTAAAATAAAAACACAGTGGGACTGATTCTTCATTTTTATGGAGAAGGGGACCCCAGAGGAGCAGCCCGCGGGAGCGTCTGCACTCAGAGAGGCGTCTGAGCGGCCACCCCCAGCTGTCGCACCCGGGAGGGGGCAGCGGCCCTCGGGGGCCCTGGCAGCACGGGAGGGACTAGCCATCTACAGCTCTTATGGTCCCCACTCTGCGTTCACGGTTGTGCTTTAGAACCCCCCGCCCTGCAGCCCTAGCCCGAAGCTCGGGGGGTGGGGGGACCCCCGCCCTCTGCGAGCTCAGGCTTGGGACAGAGCAGCCCTGCTCCTCGCCACGAGCCAAGAGGTCGCTGAAACAGAAGGTTCGACGCTGGACCAGATGCAGGCTGGCGGGAGCAGGCGGGGTTGGAAGGACGGGGGCGAGGCTCGAGGTCCGGTAGCAGGTGCTCATGGGCCGGGCAAAGTTAGGCTGGGGGCGGTGGACGGAGGGGAGCTGAGCATCTCCCGACACCATTCTGCAGCAGTGGGGGTTGGGGGCGAGGTGCCCACCCGGCGCGGCTGCCTCCAGTATCAGGGGCTGGGTGGCTGGGGCAGGCCCGGGCTCCAGGTACGCAGGTGGGGAGGGGCAGGGCATGGTGACGTCTGCGGGCGAGTCCCGCCGGCTGGAGGGGTCTACAGGTTCAGTTGTTCTCAAAGAGAGAGAGCAGGTCATCATTGTTGTTTGCGGGGAGGTCAGGTGGGCCCAGGTAGGATAGCAGTTCCTCGGGATTGGTCAGTTCTGGGAGTAAGTCCAGGGCCGGTTCCGGGGCCTCCCCCGCCCCAGGCATGGGGGGCCCCATCACGTCTGCGGCTGCGCTGAAGCTCAGCTCACCAAGGGAACCTGAGCTCACTGGGCCCAGGGTGGACTAGCCATGTTTCAGGTGTACAGTTACAATAGCCACATATTGCTAGTGGCCGCTATATTGGACTGCACAGATACAGAATGTTAGTCTTATCTTTAAAAAAAAAAAAAAGACACGCATTAAATAGACATTATTTTTAAAAATATTTTATTTTATTTATTCATGAGAGACAGAGAGAGAGAGAGAGAGAGAGAAAGAGAAGCAGAGGGAGAAGCAGGCTCCATGCAGGAAGCCCGACATGGGACTCGATTCTCCAGGATCAGGCCCGGGGATAAAGGCAGGGCTGAACCACTGAGCCACCCGAGCTGCCCTAGACAATATTTTCTAATCCCTAGTTAAACTTAATAAAATGTCTTGTAAATGTCTATGCTTATTATTTCTTACTAAAGTTCTTTCTGGTTTCTCTTGCTTACTATTCTTGCACTTATGGTTTCTTGATCATTCACACATGCCCTTCTACCCAGTAATATTCCTCACCCACAGTATCTTCATAACTTGGTCCCTCACAGTCAAGTTTCTGTTCTCACCTCCTCAAAATGGCTTTCTCAGGGTGCCTGGGTGGCATAGTCGATTAAGTGTCTGAATCTTGGTTTCGGCTCAGGTCATGATCTCAGGGTTTTGAGATCCAGCCCTCAGCTGGGCTCCATATTTGGCGTGGAGTCTGCTTAGGCTTCTCTCTCCCTCTCACTTTCTCTCTGTCCCTTCTACTTGTGCATTCTCTCAAATAAATAAATCTTTTTTTTTTTTTTAAAGAATGACTTTCTCTTGCTCAGTTATCAATTAATACTTTGATCAGGGATCCCTGGGTGGCGCAGCGGTTTGGAGCCTGCCTTTGGCCCAGGGTGCGATCCTGGAGACCCAGGATCGAATCCCACGTTGGGCTCCCAGTGCATGGAGCCTGCTTCTCCCTCTGTGTCTCTGTCTCAGTCTCTGTCTCTCTCTCTCTCTCTCTCTCTGTGTGTGTGACTGTCATAAATAAATAAATAAATAAATTTTAAAAAAAAGAATACTTTGATCTGCTACAAACTATAAACAATGGTGACTTTTCTTATATAACAAAAAACCTGCAGACAGACACCCCAGGCTGGAGCAAAAAGACCATGATATCATCTGTGTCTCAGGCTCCACTGTTTCTGCTCTGCCATCCTTAGTGTGAAGTGTAATTTCTCTTATACCATGTCTCCTTACCCCAGGCAGTAATTGTGGCTTTTTTTTTGACTCTCCTTTGTTGGGCAACATCCCATCCTGTACTTCCACACAGAGTTTCCCTTTCATTTCCTATTGGGGCATGTGACGCCATGCTGAATTGATCCCTGTGAGACTGATAGAGAGGCTTTCAGCATTCAAGTGCAGTAGGCCTCTATGGTACCAGCTTCACACTGTGTACCCAACCCTAGCAGCACCAGCTGCCCTGCTTGTGCCCAACATCAGCAGGAATTATTCTCTCTGGAGGGGTTTAATGGTTTAATTCCTGACCACATAGCCTGCAAGCTTCATTTTCTGGTCTTCATACACAGAGTAAGTTATTCAATATCTTATAATAAATCTTTTTTTTTCCTTTTTTGCTTAAAATTAGCAAGAGCGGGTTGTTCTGTTTGTATCCAAGTACTGTGACTGGTACAAAGAAGTGGCATTGGATGTGGTTGCAAGCAGTGGCCCTTAAGGAAATAAGAATTTGGGACTGTTTCTGTGGTCTAGTTGGATTTACTTATTTTTAAAAATATTTTATTTATTTTTTCATGAGAGACACAGAGAGAGAGACAGAGATATAGACAGATGGGGACTTGATCCCAGGACTCCGGGATCACGCCATGAGCCAAAGGCAGATGGTCAGCCTCTGAGCCACCCAGGCATCCCTGTGGCCTGGTTGGATTGATTGATTGATTGATTTTTAAAGACTTTATTTACTTATTCATGAGAGACACAGAGACACAGGCAGAGACACAGGTAGAGGGAGAAGCAGGGTCCAGGCAGGGAGCCCAATGGCCTGGTTGGATTTAAAGGCTGAGTGAGGGCAGCCCCGGTGGCTCAGCAGTTTAGCACCATCTTCAACCCAGGGCATGATCCTGGAGACCCGGGATTGAGTCCCATGTCAGGCTCCCTGCAAGGAGCCTGCTTCTCCCTCTGTTTCTCTCTCGCTTGCTCTTTCTCTGTGTATGTGTGTGTCTCAAGCAAATAAAAAATCTTTTAAAAAAATAAAAATAAAGGCTGAGTGAGCATGCAGAGACCAAGGACAACCATTATCAGCTAGGAAAAAAGTGGTTACAGCTAAGGGTAGCAGGGCTCAAATGCTGATTAATGTTGGTTAAGGCTAGGACTAGAATGAGGCAAGAGAGACACATGCCATGGGTGCAAAATGTAAAAGCACACCAAAAAACTCAATAACCAAAATAAATATTTCAGTGCAGTATTTTTGGGGATCCTGGATGGCTCAGACAGGTGAGTGTCCAACTCTTGATCTTAGCTCAGGCCTTGATCTCAGGGTGGTGGTAAGTTCAAGCCCCACACTGAAAATTTTTTTTATTTGATATTTTGTACCATACATATATGGTCATATATTTGACCCACAGGGACTATTAGCACTGAACAGACCACTGAGTCAACTTGACCTGTACAACAGTCAAAATCTAGATTTGATGGTAAAGGCTCTTTACAACTTTATCTAGCCACCCCAATGCTTGCTCATTGGGCTCATGAGCTAGGTAGTTGCACACAGTATCAACAATGTGGATTTACCATTACTACAGATTACTTCACAATAGTTGGTACCCAAGCAGTTTGCCACAGTATCCAACCATGAGCAACAGGACTATGTCATCACCAGGTTGACCAGTTAGCTAGATTTCTTCTATTATGGAAGCAGTAATGATTTTTTTTTTCCCTTACTGAGATAGATACTCCACAGGGATTAAAGTTGCCTGACATGCTTATGGCAGCAATACCAGTTATGGATGTTATCAACTCCTTATTCATAATCACGCTTTCCACATAAAATTGCTTTGGACTAAAGGATTTCATTTATAGTGAAAAAAGTAAAGCAATGAGTTGATGCTCTTGAGATTTGCTGGTCTTATTCTGTACCTCATCACCCACAAAGTTCAGACTCTATAGTGTTCTAAAACTTCTAAAAACCAAATGAGAGCACCATCTGGAAGACATACCTTGTAAAGCTGAGTATTGTCCTCACATCTAGTACATGGTCTCATCAAAACAAATATCTGGTAGTTTTTTAAGGTCTGGATACACAAAATAGAGACTGGGATAGAAACTATTAATATTATACCTAATGATCTACTACTAAAATATTTGTTCCCTCCTATTTAAAAAACTACCATCTCTGGGCTTTGCTGATTTGGAAGTCTTAATGTTCAGGGAGAAACTATTCCATCAAATTCATCCCACTGAATTAGAAGTTGAGAGTGCCACATAGACATTTTGGTATTCCTCAAATCACTGAATAACATGATATAAAGAGGTTTCTGTATTTAATAATTCTGATTTGACAAGGAAATAAGGTTCCTGCCATCCAAAGGCAGATATCAGATTTTCCAGGTGAAGTTTTATTTTCTTTTTTAAAGATTTTATTTATTTGGGAGGGGTGGGCAGAGGCAGGAGAGGAGAGAGAATTTCAAGTAGACTCCCTGAATGTGGAGCCCAAGCTGAGGGCTCAATCCCAGGACCCTAAGAACACAACCTGAGCTGAGACCAAAAACTGGTTGCCCAACTAACTGAGCCACCCAGGTGCCCCAGGTGGAGTTTTAAATGTTGTTGGCTCTATGTATATTTTCTTTCTTTTTCTTATATATATTCATAATATATTAGACATTTTAAAATTCTCTGTCACCCATCCCAATATTATTTTAAAAGGGGTATATTGTTCATAGATATCTTTACTAATTATTCTATAAGATACAGAACATCAAGATGGGCTTGTGACAGAACTTTTTGAATGAACATCACCTAGAAATTCTTTTTTTTTTTTTTAAGATTTTATTTATTTAATTCATGAGAGACACAGAGAAGCAGAGACACAGGCAGAGAGAGAAGCAGGCTCCATGCAGGGATCCTGATGTGGGACTCGATCCCGGGACTCTGGAATCATGCCCTGAGCCAAAGACAGACGCTCAACCGCTGAGTAACTCAGGCGTCCTCACTGAGAAATTCTAAATGTTAAGTTAGATGCATTCACTAATGTTACTTTGGATTCCCTCTTTTGGAGACGGCATATTTTGACTTGTGCAAGTTACAGTTGCATATTTCAGGGAGCATTTTTGTTTATTTGCTTGTTTGTTTTATGTTGGGAAGGAGAGTACATGCTGGCCAGCCAGGTATAGACTGTAGTGGGCATTTGTCATGCTTTCTGGCTTCATGGAATATTTTGCATACCTTATATTCAGGAGATTTGCTACATTAGGAGACTTATCTCCCAAAGTTCCTACCCAGAAACTCCCCTTAAAGTAAGGTATGATCAGAGAAGAATGATGTGGAGAATAAAGACACACATGGAATTGATTCTGATAAGTGTCAGAGATGCACTAGAGGCCATGATCCTAATTGCTACATCCTATATTTCTGTTAGCAGTAAAAGGTGTGGTACCTGTGCACAGTGGAGATAGAGGTGGCAGTAGGCAATGTGGGCCACTGCAGACTTGCCAAATGATCTTGCTTCAATTCTCACAAAGCAGCAAATGGGATCCTGTTAAAAAATAAGTAAGATGATGTCACTCCTCTTCTCAAAACCCTCCCATGGGTCTCACTCACACTCACAGTAAAAACTGATGTCTTGAGAATGGTCTACAAGGGGGGATCCCTGGGTGGCTCAGCGGTTTGGTGCCTGCCTTTGGCCCAGGGCACGATCACGGAGTCCCGGGATGGAGTCTCGTGTCGGGCTCCCTGCATGGAGCTTGCTTCTCCCTCCTCCTGTGTGTCTCTGCCTCTCTCTCTCTCTCTCTCTCTCTCTATGTCTATCATGAATAAATAAATAAATCTTAAAAAAAAAGAAATCTTTTGCCACAAAGTCTAAAAAATATTTGATTTTTTTATTAACAGTTTTATTAAAGTTATGTTTTGACATTTGAATCATTAATCCTTCTAGGGTTGGTTTTTGCACATGGTGCCAATTCCATTTCCTTTATGGTTTTTGGCCTATCCAGCTTTCCTTCATGTGGCAATTCACATTACTCAAAATAACCATAGAATTCTCTTGTCAATTTTTTTTATTTTATTTTTGGGGGGGGTGTTTTTTTTTTTTTTTCAATTTTTTTTCAATTTTTATTTTTAGAGGAATGTCCCATTTTCTTTCTAATGTTTTTGTGTATCTCCTCTATTTCTTTCATCTTTATTAAAAAATGACTTCAGTTTTTTACAGAGAACTAGATCATGGTTTTATTATTACTACCAGTATTTTTTTTCCTACTTATTTTATTAATATCTATCACATTAATTTCTCCTTTCCAATTTCTTTGGCAGTATTTAATAGGACTTTAGTAGAATGTGATTGAATTAAAGCTTAATTAATTTGCTTTCACGCTTTCCAGTTTCCTAATTTTAGGTGAGATTTTATTCTGGGTATCACTTTGCCCCATCCCTTATTATTATTATTTTTTAAGATTTTATTTATTTATTCATGAGACACACAGGGAGAGGCAGAGATGTAGGCAGAGGAAGAAGCAGGCTCCCAGTGAGGAGTCTGATATTGGACTCAATCTAGGGACTCTGGGATCATGCCTTGAGCTGAAGGCAGATGCTCAACCACTGAGCCACCCAGGCATCCCTCTATTTTTATTTTTAAGTAGTGTTAGAGTATGGCATATGTGATATCAGTTTGGGGGCTTTATAATGTCTTTTATGGCCTACTTTTTGGAGAATTTTTATGAGTGTTCCAGGTAGATTTGAAAAAATGTTGTTTTTCTTGTTAAAAATAAAAACAAAATGTATATATCAAGCAAATTACCCAATGTAGCCTTATACCTACCTTTCTTCTATTTAATGTTTCTGAAAGACATTTTAGTTACTGTCATTGTGGGTTCCTCAAAAGTTCCCTATTTTATCAGCTTTTGCTGTATAAATTTCAGAGCTGTATTGTTAGGTATTATTAGTGTTGTATGCTCTTGGTGGCTGCATCTTATTAAAATATGGAACATCTCTTAATATTGTTTGCTTTGAAGTCTGTATAATCTAATACTATCAACGCACCTGCTTTCTTCTTGATAATATTCCCTTATAAATGATTTTAAAATTCCTTTTTCAGTTAATTTTTTACTGTGAAATTTTCAAGCAAATACTAAAGAAAACATCATAATGAAGTTTATGTACCTATCACCTACCTTTAACATTTACCAATATTGTTACTGTTTCATTTATTCATCTACCTCTCCTCGGTGATGTTTTTTAAGCTAACATTTTGCTCGTTAGTATTTCTTTCTCTCTCTCTCTTTTTTTTTTTTTTTTATGATAGTCATCACAGAGAGAGAGAGACATAGGCAGAGGGAGAAGCAGGCTCCATGCACCAGGAGCCCGATGTGGGATTCGATCCCGGGTCTCCAGGATCGCGCGCTGGGCCAAAGGCAGGCGCTAAACCGTTGCGCCACCCAGGGATCCCTCTCTCTCTCTCTTTTTTTAAAGACTATTTATTCAAGGGAGACAGAGAGAAAGAGGCAGAGACATAGGCAGAAGGAGAAGCAGGCTCCACGCAAGGAGACCGATGTGAGACTTGATCTGGACCCAGGATCATGCCCTGAGTCAATGGCAGACGCTCAACCGCTGAGCCACCCAGGCAGGCGTCCTTTGTTAGTATTTCTATATAAACCTCTAAAAGGTAAATCTTTCTAACATAATCACATTATCAACAAAATTAACGGTAATTCTTAGATCTTTGGTAAAAATGTGTGTTCACTAATAGATTTCTACAGATTTTTCCTACAACCAGGCTTTGGGAGGAGAACCTGGTGTAAGCATAGTCCAAACCTCTGGATGGCTCTTTTTTTTTTTTTTTTTGTTAAGATTTTTTTTTTTTAATTTATTCATGAGAGAGACAGAGACACAGGCAGAGGGAGAAGCAGGCTCCATGCAGGAAGCCCGATGTGGGACTCGATCCCAGTACTCCGGGATTATGCCCTGAGCCAAAGGCAGACGCTCAACCTCTGAGCCACTCAGGTGTCCCACCTATTTTTAAGCTGAATCTCAGAAAGGGATATAACTAGTCTCCAGGTACCCAGCAGGCCCACACCAGAGCCTAGGTCTGGTTCCCTGAAAACACGTTCCTCACTTCCAGGATTGACACAGACTTTCAGTAGATCATAGAACCTCCTACCACAGTCAGGTAGAAGAACTTCCTGGCAGAAGCAATATTTAGCGGGTTTTGAAGAATGTTTACGGGCTTACCAGGTGAAGGGAACTGTCTTTTCACCTGCTCCCCCATTTACTGCCCCCCCCCCAACCCGACTCTAGGCTTTACTCATATACCAAGGACGTTTTATTACTTAGATTTTAATTTATAAATAAACAAAAATATCAGTTTACCTTAGGTGCTTTTTGTCACACGTTGACCACGTTAAAAACCATTATTATTTTTATAATTGTTGCCTGCTAATGGAGATTAATGGGGATTCAAGGCTCCACTTCCCTCCACCAGCTCCTCAGAAGGTGCCGTCTTGCCCTGGCGGTGTCTCTCAGAAGACTGGACCACCTTGATTTGTACCTTATTTTCCCAGGTGGTTTCTCCCATAAAAAGCTAAAAAAAACCCTTCTTGCAGTGGACTGGAGGTTTGGTCCAGGACGGGGCTCCCATCTGACCTCTCTTCACATTCTCCCTCAGCAGTTTGTCCAAAAAAGTAGATTGGACTGTCCAGATTTCTCCCCATGACTCCTCCCAAGATTCAGCCGTAACAGACAAGACGTTCGTCCTCCTTCCTTGGTGATTTTTCCTCCCTGGCTCCCTTCATCCCAGATCATTGCTCTCAGCTGTATGCCGTATCCCTAGAGGCAAATTAGCTTTTCTAAATATAACACAAAGCACCGGACTTCACCGCCAATATCTTCTCCCTCTCAGAAGCACACCTCGACCAGGGCCTCAAGTGGCAATCACGACCTCGCGCTGTGAAAACCCGCGGGTGGCCTAATCCTCCGCTGTACGGAATGGAGACGCCTCAAAGATGGCGGCTCACGCTCAGAGGCACCACTGGGCGAGGCCATGTTTTCGGCCAGACAGCGTCTCTTATGGGAACTGCGCCATGTTGATTGTTGGCACACGTAGCTTCCAAGGTAACTCAGAGCATGCGCACTACCAACAGTTCTTGAGGGGAGGAGTTAGAGGGCAGACCGGAAGCGGAAGTGGTCCTCCACGAAGGCTTTTTCTCTGCTGGTGTCAGGAGTTTCTCCCCGTATCAATTGCAAGAGGTCTCTGAGGTGATTTGGGTTGGTCGTGATTAGGGATTCTGTGGGGTCGGTGATGGGAGTGTTGTCTGTAGAGTGAGTGATGGCGGTTTCTGGGCTCAGTGGTGAAGATTGTGGCGTCCGTTGCTGTGATTGGAGTCTCTTGGGTCAGTGATGGGGATCTTTGAGATGAGTGTGGGGTTTGTGTGGACTCAGTGATGGGAGTCAGTGGTCAGTGAGCTGGGTTCGATGGGATCTATGATAAGCTTGCTTTCTAACATTCATAAATTTTGGTGTGTAGCATTTTATTGTTCCAGTCAAAAAGTACTGGCTTTTAATTTTTTTTTTTCTCTCATCCATGAGTTATTAGAAGTGTGTTGTCGATTTCAAATAATGCCTCTGGGTAATGCTCGAGTTTAAAGTTTGCTTTACGTCTAGTTCTTGGTCGGTTTTCATAAATGTCACATGTGTAACGTCAAAACAATGTGTTCTCTATTGTGTTGTTTCATAGATACACTCAGCTTATCTTGTCTGATTAAAGAAAATTAAAGAAAAAGGTAAATTGACTGGATTGGTAATTTGTCCACTTGACCTTCCTTTTGTCAGTATTTGCTTTTTATATTTGAAACTATTATTAGAAATAGTTGATTATTTTTAATTATAGATATGATTAACTCTAAAGATACCATAACAATTCTAGCTCCCACCAATAAGTTATAAAACGGGTCATTTTTCCAAATGCTTTCCAACACGGGATTTTTTTATTTTTATTTTTTATTTTTTTAAAGATTTTATCCATGAGAGACAGGCAGAGACCACCCAGGCATCCCTCCAACACTGCATTTTATTTATTTATTTATTTATTTTAAAGATTTTTTTACTTATTTATTCATGAGAATACACAGAGAGGAGAGAGAGGCAGAGACACAGGCAGAGGGAGAAGCAGGCTCCATGCAGGGAGCCCGACGTGGGACTCGATTCCGGGTCTCCAGGATCACGCCCTGGGCTGTAGGCGGCGCTAAACCGCTGAGCCACCGGGGCTGCCCACTGTATTTTTTTTAAATAAGTTTTTACTGGGCACCTTGGTGGGTCAGTCCGTTGGGCAACTGACTGTTGATCTTGTCTCAGGTCTAGATCTCTGGGTGGTGAGTTCAAGCCCTATGTTTTGGGCTCCATGTTGGGCATGAAGCCTACTTAAAAAATAAAATAAAATAAATTTTATTATTCTTAGGAGAAATTAGATCTAATTGCTGTAATGCACTTTCCTGTTAGTAAAATGGCATCTTTTTGCTTAATTACCACTTAAATTTCCTTTTCTGTAAATTTTTATATCCTTTGTTCGGTCTTTTTTTCTGGGCTTTTTCCCCCCATACTGGTTGCTAGATTTTTTTTTTTTTTAATTTAAAGGTAACCTATTGTTACATATTGAAAATTTATTTTTTTTCATTTTTATTTTAAGGTGTATTTTAATATATAATTAAGAAATATCATCTACCCAGAAATGTGTTTTTCCTTTTATAGCATCTGGGTTTTCTCACATATGTAATAAAGATCTCTCTTACCCAACCACAATGTTAACACAAACATTTATTACTAAAATTTATTTAAATATCTTTTGGGATTTAAAAAATACATATGCTTAAATGTTTAGTCTTGCTAGAGTTCAGTCTAATTAATGTATAATGTGTGATGGGGATCTAGTTTGTTTTTTTCCAGGTGGATGATCAATTATGTCAGTGCCACTTACACAATAAATGTCCTGTGTACACTCAGTTGAATGCCATTTTTGTTACATATATGTCAATATGTATGTTTTGTTTTGTCTTTTTTATTACATTGGTTTTTATTAAGTTTTAATATCTAATAGAGAACATAATGGCTGATATTTTTTTATGCTTCTTGTGCGCCAGGGAGATGTTTAATACTTTATGAGCGTCACCTCATTTTAATTTGTGTAACTATGAAATAAGTACTTTCATCCTCATTTTTGAAACTAAAACAAAAGGTACTTCTTCCTGTTTTCATAACTGAAAGATAGCAGAGCTACAGTTCAAATCTTAAGTAATATTACTCCATATCTCATGGCCAATATCCATCATAGATTCCATTAAGCTTTATATTTTCCACAGCACTGGTTCTCAAAGTGTCCTCAGACCCTCAGCATCGACATCACCTGGACACTGCTTAGAAATGTAAATTCTTAAAAAAAAAAAAAGTAAATTCTTGGGCTGAGTGTTTGTACCCCCAAAAGCTTTATGTTGAAATCCTGATCTCCAGAAATAATCGTGTTAGTTGGTGAGGCCTTTGGGAACCGATTAGGTCATGGAGGTGGGGTACTCATAAACGAATAGTGCTGTTACAAAACATCCCACATAGCTCCTGAGCCCCTTCTACCAAGTGAAGACACAATGAGAAGGTGCTGGCTATGAACCAGCAAGAGTCCCCTGACTAAAATGTGACCACACTGTCTCCTTGATTTTGGACTTTACAGCCTCCAAAACTGTGAGCAATAAATTTTTGTTGTTTATAAGCTACCCAGTCTGTTGTATTTTATTATAGCAGCCTGACTGAACTAAGACAACTGCTACCCTGGGCCTATTAAATCAGAACCTGGGAGTGAAGTTAGGATTTTTAACTGTATTCTAAGAAGCCCTCCAAGTGTTTTGAATCCACACTCAAGTTTGAGAGCCTCTGTTCTGTTTCTAGCTCTGGGAACTTCACCTTGGTGTTCACAGGAAATGTTTGTGTGATAAATATCGAGTATCTGACCATGTGGACATTGTCGTTCTAGGTTTTTTGGTGTCTCTGGGGAGCCCCTGGGTTAGATCTTTATCCAGACTCCAGCCTGCGTCTCTCCAGCAGCTCTGCTTGAGTTTACAGATGTCTACAAAGCTTTAGGCTCCTGAGAGATTAAAGTTTGAGACCCACCATGACTATGTCAGCTAATCGGACCTCTCCCCAGAAATCCCTGATCCTGGTTCCAGAGGAACATGACAATTCATTTGAGGTGAGAAGGAAGAGTCCCAACAGGTAGGAGTTCATTCTAGGAGTAGATACCTCTGATATGTCACCAGAGCCTCTGGGCAGCAGCAAATGGGTCACAGGAAGCAACCAGACTCTTTTATTGCCCTGAAGCAAATCTTGATTTTTCTGCCAAGAATGAGCAACACATGGGTGTCTCCATATCCAGAGGCCCACTGTATAACAGTACAGAGATGGAATGTCAAAAACTCCCTTTTAGGGGTGCCTGGGTGGCTCAGTTGGTTAAGTGTCTGCCTTCAGCTTGGGTCATGATCTCAGGGTCCTGGGATCGAGCCCCAGAGTCAGGCTCCCTGCTCAGCGGGAGGCCTGCTTCTCCATCTCCCTCTGCTGCTCCCTCTGCTTATACTCTCCCTGTCAAAAAATTAATAAAACCTTAAAGAAACGAAAAACATTTCTTAAAAAAACAAAACAAAAAAAACCCCTGCCTGTTATTTTGTCCATGTGCTATATTGATCTTTGGCTGAGGATAAGATTCCCGATTAGAAGTTATTTTTGTGTGGAATTCTGAAAGTATTTCTTTTTTTTTTTTTTTTTTTTAAGATTTTTAATTTATTCATCCATGAGAGACACAGAGAGGGGCAGAGACACAGGCAGAGGGAGAAGCAGGCTCCTCCTAGGGAGCCTGATGTGGGACTCGATCCACAGACCCCAGGATCATGCCTTGAGCTAAAAGCAGATGCTCAACCACTGAGCCACCCAGGTGTCCCTCTCTATTTCTTCCTCTTCTTCTTCTTCTTCTTCTTTTTTTTTTTTTTTTAAAGATTTTGTTTATTTATTCATGAGAGACACACAGAGAGATAGAGGCAGAGACACAGGCAGAGGGAGAAGCAGGCTCCATGCAGGGAGCCCGACGTGGGACTCGATCCCGGATCTCCAGGATCACGCCCTGGGCTGAAGGCGGTGCTAAACTGCTGAGCCACCGGGGTTGCCCTCCATTAATCATTTTTATGAACTACTTCCAAAAATATTAATCCAGACAGGCAAAAAGTATGAAACTTTGCTATAATGTTGATTTTATTCCCTAACCAAAAGCATTAAATTAGAAATACAAAGTAAATGACTTTTGTACAACTTTGAGACTAGACAGTATCACTGAGCTGTACATTTTAAAATGGTAAATTTTATGTTATGTACATTTTACCACAATTAAAAAAAATAGTTTTAAAAAGTAAAAGCCTAGCAAAAGAACCCCTCATATCTGAAAACTTTAAATTTTTTCTACTCAAATATTCTTTAAAGGGAAAACTGTAAAGGATCTTAGAAAATTCTTTTAAGTTTAATTTCAATTAAATAAATAGCTACGTTTTATGTATTCATGAGAGACACACAGAGAGAGGCAGAGACATAGGCAGAGGGAGGAGAAACAGGCTCCATTCAAGGAGCCTGATGTGGGTCCATCCTGGGACTCTGGGATCATGCCCTGAACCAAAGGCAGATGTTCAACCACTGAGCCACCCAGGTGTCCCAAGAACTACATTTTAAAGTTTCTGTGGCAAAGCTAAACTATCGATAGAGGGGAAAAATACAGATTTAAATGCCTTTTTATGGAATCCTGGAAGCTTGGGGGGAAAAGACCTAAGGTAAGAGTAACACTCAGAACTGAAGAAGTTAGAAAAGAATTCAGTAGATATGAAATAGTAATAAGGACTAGAAAATAATAAAAATAATAAAATAAGGGAAGAAATTAGTCACATAAGAGAACAATAATTGATGAAGATGTCTGACAGAGCGTAAGTGGCTTCTGAATGTGTGGGTGATCCATATCAGGGAGTAGAGATACAGTGAAAGTATGTATCCAAACAAGAGAGATGGTTATTGCTTTATCAACAATTAGAACAATCATGAATTAATATTATATAAAATCATACAAAAATATGAAAACCTGAACAAAGGTATACAGTTTTATAAAAAATAAATGTCAAAATTGGTAAATACAGATGGTCCAGAAGCCTTTGAAGAAATTAAAATGTTTATCAAATGTTTCCTGCACAGTTGAAAGTGGTGAAAAACACGTGGATTAATAGTTGAGCTTTATGCCAAAGTATTGGGTAAAGATGGTATCTAAAATTATTCCCAACCTTGTTTGTGGTGTTTGTTACTACAGTAATCCTGATGCTTAAACCAGTCAAGAACATTAAAAGAACTGGAAATTTTGAACATAGTATCAGAAGTCATAAATGTATTAACTAAATTCACGAGCACATGAAAAAAATAATCAAATAGGGTTTATCATAGGTTCACATGTGAAGCAGACATTTGCTTACTCAGCAGTTCATTCCAAAGTTAAAATAATAAAATATCTTAAAAATAATAAAAATGCTGTATGTCAAAAGATAAAATATATAGCAAAACAGTGTTCAGAAATAATTTAGAAAAATAATTTGTCTTATGTAAATACAAAAAATCTAGGGATGGAATGGATGAATTTCTCGGAACATACTGAATTTCTCACCAAATCTTTAATTACTATTTACCACACTTTCACTTTTAGGTATTAAGATTTTTATTTAAGTTAATTTTTAAAAAATATTTATTTATTTGCACAAGCATGGGGAGTGGCAGAGAGAGGGAGAAGCAGGCTCCCTGCTGAGCAGAGAGCCCAACTTGGGGTCCAATCCCCGGACCCTGGGATTATGCCCTGAGCCAAAAGCAGACACTTAACTGACCAAGCTACCCAAGCACCCCAAGTTAATTCTACTTTTAATAGAATTGGAGCTTTAGATTTATTTGCACTCATTTTATTCTGCTTCTTGGAATGTTAGGTTTTATGTAAAGTGTGTATGCAAGTCTTATGTTTATTATTTCTGAATGTTACATAGGCACATGAATGTTTCAAGATACAGAATTTGCTGTCTTAAGCCATTTTGTATAGTTATAAGGTTTTCACAGTCTGTTTTGTTTTTACTTTATCTGTTGGAGCTGAGAAATACTAAGTTTCTCACCACAAATATATTTCTGTCTGTATTTATCTGTAGTTTCTGTTCATAAATTTTGATACTATGAAATTTGGTGTGGTGATGACATCTGAAATTAATTTTGGATTGTGTTCTTGTTATTTTTCATATTTTTTCCCTAAAATTCAGCTCTGATATTAAGGTGGAGGCTCTTGATTCCTTTTTGTTGGCATTTCCGGATATGTTTTTTTCATCCTTTTACTGCCATTGTTTGGAGTCCTTGTGCACTTTTTCTGTACAGCAGTTCAGAAAGATGTATTTTATGTACATTTCTGATAAAAATATTTCTATATATCTTTCACCTTACACTCTTTACTCTTGCTTTGTTTCTGTGTCCCTTCTGGTAATTTGGAATTTTGGATTCTTTTCTATATGGTTGATTCTTTTAATATCTTTATCACATTAACATCTTGATCTCAGTCTTTTTTATTTTTAATATTTCAAGTTTTTATTTAAATTTTAGCTAGTTAACATATAGTGTAATATTAGTTTCAGGAGCTGAATTTATTGATCATCACTTATATATAGTACCCAGTGCTCATCACAAGTGCCTCCTTTTTTTTTTTTTTTTTTTAAGATTTTATTTATTTATTCATGTGAGACACACACACACACACAGAGAGAGGCAGAGACACAGGCAGAGGGAGGAGCAGGCTCCATTCAGGGAGCCCGACGTGGGACTCAATCCCAATCCCTGGTCTCCAGGATCACTCCCTGGGCTGAAGGCAGTGCTAAACCACCGAGCCACTGGGGCTGCCCTCACAAATTCCTCCTTAATCCCCTTCACCCATCTAGCCCATCCCCTGCTATCTCTCCTCCAGCAACCCTCATTTGTTCTCTATAGTTAAGAGTGTCTTATGGTTTGCCTCTTTTTTTTAACACTAAATCTTTTAATCTCTTGTTTTAGACAATATCTATTAAATTTATACTACGACCAATGATAAAAGTTCTGTGAATCCACTGCAAGGATTCTTTTGTTTGTTAGATGTTTTTTATTGAAATCTATTTTTTTCTCTTTTCCTTTAAAAATCTTTATTTCCATTTCACATTGCTCACTTGTCTTTTTTTTTTTTTTTTTAAGATTTTATTTATTTATTCATGAGAGACCGAGAGAGAGGCATAGACACAGGCAAAGCGAGAAGCAGGCTCCATGTAGGGAGCCCAATGTGGGACTCGATCCTGGGTCTCCAGGATCAGGCTCTGGGCTGAAGGCAGTGCTAAACCTCTGAGCCACCCAGGCTGCCCTGCTCACTTGTCTTACTGTGCTCCTTGCCAATTTTTGTGTTTTCACATGGTGTTTTATTGGTTTCAGAGAAACCTTTTTTGTGTTGCTTTTTCATTTTCACTTCTTCATTGAGTTCTGCCAATTTATTTTTTAAAAATTTACATAACCATTTTTTTTAGCCTCTTTGTCCATTATTTCTCCCTTGAACTCTTAGATTCCTATTCATTTTAGATAGTTAATTGTTTTAGTGCATTCCTTGAAATCATGGCGAATGTGTTTTCTTCTGTATTGTGGTAATTTATTTCTAGCATGTTCCTTTTAATTTCTTCTTTTTTTCTCTCATTCTTTTTGCTATAGTATCTTTGTACATCAGGAGATGTTTATTATTATCTTTGAATGAGGAGATTTTTTTCCTGGACAAACTATTTATAAGAAGCTCATTTGGTAAGGAGTCAAAGCTACTAATATGATGTCTTTATTCTCCATTAAATTCTGATGGCATTGGGTTTGGGGGGTGGGGTTTTGGTGTATGTAGGGTATCAGTATGCAAATGTGTGAAAGAGGAAAAATTGGAGCACATGTATTCTTTGCAAGTATATAGAACATTTTCAGAAATGAGAATGTTTTAAGCCCCGTAAACAGAATCAACACATCACAAAGCAAACTATAACTGCAATTAAATGAAGAAATTTTTAACAGTCATAATTTTAGACATTAAAAACAAAGATATCTAAGATATACTTTCCAGAGATACAGATACACTTTCTCGATCTTTGTTCTTCCTATATGCTCTTTCCCTCCCCTGAATTCAGTGGTATATGCAACTCCTAAATCCTTATCTACAAATTAGCTCTATTCAACTAGTTAGTATACATCTTTGTATGTTTTATCACCTACATTTCAGTATGTACAAAATTTAAATCATTATTTCTTGTCTTCCCCCAGCCTCCTCTTCTAGTCCTTAAGTCCATCTGTGGTACCAGCATCAACAGTTGCACTGAACTAATAAATGATAATTATTTGAGTTCCCTTTTCTCACCTTAGAGCTGATATCAGTTTCATCTCCTTAATATCAGTCTCTTCTGTAGCTTTACTACTCCATCCTTAACTTTAGATGAGTAAGAAATTCATATTGTCTCACATGAATTTTGCAGAGGTCTCGTGACTGATTTTCTATTCTTGCCTATTCCGAAATGTTTTGTTTTGTGAATACACCTTCTTCAGTGTATTTTTAAAATCTTTTCATTTATTTTGAAACAATTATAGATTCTCAGAGGGCATTGCAAAATACAGTACAGTGGTGGTGCATGATTCTTTTTGTTCATTACCGGTTATAATTTGTTAATATTTTGTTGAGGATGTTTGTATCTAAGTTCATGAGACATATTGTCTTGTTTCTATTTTGTGCTTTGTCTAATTTTGGTATCAGGGTAATGCTGGCCTCACAAAATTGGGAAATATTTTTTATTTTCTGGATGAGACTATAAAAAAGAGACTATTTCTTCTTTAAATATTTAGTAGAATTCTCTGGCAAAACTATCTGGGCCTGGAGACTTATTTTTTCAGGAGCTTTTAAATTAAGAATTTAATTTAATGGTTGTAGAATCATCTTTTCTATTACATAATTCTGTACTTCTGGTAGTTTGTGGTTCTTGAAGAAGTAGTACATTTCTTCTAAATTTGGGGGTGTATTATTAGCACATAGTTTTTGTAGTCTCTTATTTTCCTTTAAAAGGCTGTGGGTCTGTATTTTTTTTTAATTTCATTTATTTATTTGAGAGAGAGAGCAAGCATGAGTGAGGGGGAGAGTATAAAGGGAGAGGGACAAGCAGACTCTGTTGAGTGTGGAGCCTGACGCAGAACTCAATCTCAGGAACCTGAGATCATGACCTGAGCCAAAACCAAGAGTCGTATGCTTATTCATCTGAGCCACCCAGGCGCCCCTGGATCTACATCGATAGGTCTTATTTCATTGCCGACATTGGTGATTTGTACCTTTTTATCTTTGCCAGTCTAGGTCAGTGAACAAAGTATCAATTTTACTGATTTTTTTTTCAAATAACTGTATTATGTTTTATTGATTTTTCTTGTGTTTTTCAGAAATTTTGTTTTTAATTTCATTGATACCTGCTTTTTATTATTTTCTTTCTTCTGTGTGCTTTGTGTCTGTTTTGCTTATTTTCTAGTTTCTTGAGGTAGGAATTTAGATTAGTGATTTAACAATTTTTCTCTTTCCTTTTTTTATTGGTTATGCTTGACATACAACATTATGTTAGTTTCAGGTATATAACATAATATGACATTTGTATATATTGTTAAATGATTACCACAAGAAGTCTAGTTAACATCCATCACCATACATTGTTACAATTTTGTGTGTGTGTGATGAAAACTTTTAAGACTTATTCTTAGCAACTCTAAATATACATGACAGTGTTACTAACTATAGTTACCATGCTGTAACATATAACATAGCCCATGACATATTTTATAAATGGAATTTTACTTTTTAACTGCCTTCACCTGTTTTGCCAACTACCCATCACCTACCTCTGGTAACCACTAATCTGTTCCCTGAGTCTGTGACTTTTGTTTCTTTATTTTATTGTTTCACTTGATATTCACAAATAAATGAGATTATATCGTAATTGTACATCTCTGTCTTATTTCTCTTAGCATAATATCCTCAAGGTCCATCCATGCTATCACAAATGGCAAGACTTCTTTCCTTTCCTTATGGCTGAATAATATTCCACTGTGTGTATCACATTTTCTTTTTTTTTTTTTTAATTTTTTTATTTATGATAGTCACAGAGAGAGAGAGAGAGAGAGAGAGAGAGAGAGAGAGAGAGAGAGGGGGGCAGAGACACAGGCAGAGGGAGAAGCAGGCTCCATGCACCAGGGAGCCCGACGTGGGATTCGATCCCGGGTCTCCAGGATCGTGCCCTGGGCCAAAGGCAGGCGCCAAACCGCTGCGCCACCCAGGGATCCCTTTCTTTTTTTTTTTTTTTTTTTTAAGTTTTTTTTTTTAATTTTTATTTATTTATGATAGTCACACACGGAGAGAGAGGCAGAGACATAGGCAGAGGGAGTAGCAGGCTCCATGCACCGGGAGCCTGACTTGGGACTCGATCCTGGGTCTCCAGGATTGCGCCCTGGGCCAAAGGCAGGCGCTAAACCGCTGCGCCACCCAGGGATCCCTGTATCACATTTTCTTTAGACATTCATCCATTGATGGACATAGGTTACTTTCATGTCTTCGGTATTATAAACAGTGCTGGAGTAAACATGGGGGGATCCATGTATATAATTTTTTAAAGATTTACTTATTTTAGAGAGAGAGAAAGTGTGTGTATGTGTGAGTGGAGGGAGGGGCAGAGGAGAGAGAGAATCCCAAGCAGGTTCTGTGCCAAGCAGAGAGCCCAATATGGGGCTTGATCTCATAACCCAGGAGATCATGACTTGAGCCAAAACTAAGGGTCAGAGGCTTCACCAAATGAGCCACCCAGGAATCCTTGCGTATATATATGGATAAATACCTAGACGTGGAATTGCTGGATCAAATAGTAGTTCTAGATTTAATTTTTTGAAGAACCTCTATACTATTTGCTATAGTGGTTGCATTAATTTACTTTTTTTTTTTTTTTTAAGTAGTCTCCATGCCCAGCATGGAGCCCAATGTGGGGTTTGAACTTATGACCCTGTGATGAAGACTTGAGCTGAGGTCAAGAGTTTGAACACTTAACCAACTGAGACTCCAGTTGCCCCCCAATTTACATTTTTATTTTTATTTTTTTAACATTTTATTTATTCATGAGAGACACAGAGAGAGAGAGAGGCAGAGACACACAGAGAGAGAGAGATTGGGGCAGAGACACAGGCAGAGGGAGAAGCAGGCTCCATGCAGGGAGCCTGATGTGGTACTCGATCCCGGGACTCTAGGACCATGCCCTGGGCCAAAGGCAGGCACTAAACCACTGAGCTATTCAGGGTTCCCCCAATTTACATTTTTACCTGCAGTGCACAGGCTTCCCTTTTTTCCACATCCTCGTCAGTACTTGTTTTTAGGTTTGTTTTGATAATAGTCATTCTGACAGGTGTAAGGTGTCTCATTATAGTTTTAATATGCATAAGTGATGTTGAGCACCTTTTCATGTACCTATTGGCCTTCTGTATGTTTTTGGGAAAATGTCTATTCAGATCTTCTGGCCATTTTTTAATTGGATTGGTTCCCATATTCTAACATAAGCATTTAGTCCCTTAATTTCCCTTTCAGCATTGCTTTATCTGAATCCCACAGATTTTGATAAACTGTATTTTCACTTTCTTTCAGTTTTATGTATTTTCTGAATTTCTTTTGAGAATTCCTTTTTGACTTAAAGGTTATATAGAAATGTGTTGTTTAATTTCCAAATATTTTGTGGCTTTCCAGATAGCTTTTGTCATTATTTTGTAATACAATTCCTTTGCAGATTTTTCTGTTTTCTTTGTTAATTATTTTTAGTTTGATTCCATTATGGTCAGAGAGGCTATGTATTATTTTAATTCTTTTAAATTTGTTTTGCAGGCTAGAATATGGTCTATATCGGTCATTGTTCTATGGGTCGTTGAAAAAATGTGTTCACTGTTGAACAGTTGGAGTATTCTATAAATATCGATTAGATTCTAGTTCTTCTATATGAATGATTATTTCTTATCTATTGTTTCTGTAAATTGCTGAGTGTGGGTATTCAGTTTCCTAGAATCCTTTTTTTTTTTTTTTAAGATTTATTTATTTTAGAAGGGGGGATGAGTGGGGAGAGGGGCAGAGGGAGAGAGCCCCCAGGCAGACTCCCTGCTGAAGTGTGGCTTCATCTCGTGACTACAAGATCATGACCTGAGTTGAAAGTAAGAGACACTCAACTGACTGAGCCACCCAGGTGCCCTTCCTGTAATCCTTTTTTCCCCCCCAAAAGTTTATGAGTCCAGGTAGAAATACCCATTCCTTCAATTATGCATTTACAGATTAAATTTTTTTAATATGGAAGATCATGTTCTTAAACATTTTGTTATGAAAAATACGTATACAAAGGTAAATAAAGTAGTATAAGGAGCCCTTGTATCTGTTGTTGTACTTATCACCTAGCTTTAGTAGTCATACTCTGTCATTCTGATTCCATCTAAAACTACCCTTCTGCCCCCTTAGCTGCTGGGTTATTTTAAAGCAAATCTCAAATACCTATCTTTTTTTAAAGATTTTATTTATTTATGAGAAAGAGAGAGAGAGAGAGGCACAGAGACACAGGCAGAGGGAGAAGCAGGCTCCATGCAGAGAGCTTGATGTGGGTGGGACTCGATCCCGGGTCTCCAGGATCACGCCCTGGGCTGAAGGTGGCGCTAAACTGCTGAGCCACCCAGGCTGCCCTCAAATACCTATTTTATCTGCAAATACTTGGACATGTATCTCTAAGAGATGAGAATTGTTTTTTCTTTAACAAAACCAGTAAGTCGTTATTACAAACAACAGTAATTCCTAGATATGATCTAGTACCTGATTATTGTTTGAGTCTTTTTAAACATGTCATAAAAATCTTTCTAACATTAGTTTTAGTTAAGGGCCAAACAATGTCTACAAGTTGCATTTGGTTAGTATGACTCCTAAGTCTCTCTCTCTGTCTCTCTCTCTCTTTTTTTAAGATTTTTAAGTAATCTCTACTCTCAATGTGGGACTCAGACTCATTACCCTGAGATCAAGAATCACCTGCTCTACTAACTAAGCCAGCCAGGTACACCCCCTCAGACTCTTTTAATAAAAGATTCCCTTCCACTATTTTTTCTAATATAATTTATTTTTTGAAGAAATGGGCCATTTGTCACCTTCTGGATTTAGCTGATGTTTCAATCTTAATATAGTTCAGTATGTTCCTCTTTCTTTCACTTTATCTATGAATAATTTGTTAGACCCAGAGGCTTAATAGATTCAGGTGGCATTTTTCTTTTTCTTTGATAAGAATACTTAATGGATGGTATAATGAAATCAATTACCATATCAGTGTCAGGAGGCAGATAATTTTTGGTTATCTCTTTTTGAGTGTTAAAATTGATCATTGGATATAGATGTTATTAGCTGGTCCATCCATTGTAAACTTCTTTTCTGCCTTTCACCTGAAATAGTTAAGCAACCAATAATGATTACTGAATAAATTCACTATTTCATTAGGAATTATAAAATTATGATATTCTAACTTCCTTATTTATTAGCTAGAATCATTCTATAAGAAATTTTTCATCTTTTATTTAGTTATCCTCCAATAGGGATCTTATATGAAAAAAGTTAACATCAATCTAATTACCTTACTTTTAGTAAAAGTAAAAAATCCTTGTTCTGTGATCAGATTTTTTTTTCCATAACTACCTTTGTGACATATTATACAGACTTCTCTCCATTATATAGAGCTATTTAGTGTTCCCCAAACTTACCGTGTATTTTCCTATCTCCTCACCTTTACTTTTCTTCTCTGGGAAATGACCTTTCCTGCTCTCCATTCTATATTATGCTTATCATCTTTCAAATTAAATTCAACTAATAAAAATGTACTGCCCCATATCAAATACACTTTCCTTTTGTAGGTACTCAGTGTATTTTACTTAAGAGATTTGTTTTTTGACACTTTAGTGAACTGTGTGTCTTCTTTTCCCCTTCTTTTAAATCTTAAGTGTTTTAAGTTGCTAGAGGATTAGAAATGTAAATCATTCATTTCTTTGTTCCCAGGAGGAGCATAATGGCTGGTCCTAAATTACTCAGGAACTGTATCACAGGTCATTCATCCATTTGCTAGAATACTAAAAGAGAGCCTATTTCATTCTTGAGTTTTGAAAAACAAGTAATTAACTGAAATATAGAACAAATGGCAGAAATTCTTTATTGGATTTCTTTCTTCCACAAAATATTGTGTAAAACTAGATATTCAATGTGCTTCCTGTATGAAATATTTTTTTAAAAGTTCCTGTATTACTCAGGTGTATGCATTTATCAAAACTTCAGATGGGACACTGTGGATTTGTACAGTTCATTTTGCATAAATTTTACTTAAGAAGGGTAAACAAATATACTCTACTTGATGATTTGCATTCTCAAGTATTTAGGACAAAGTGTACTGTAATTTACAGTTTATTCTCAACTGCATAAAAGTAAGGTGGACTGATGCTGGATAAAAGGATGGATAAATGTGTGATAGGGATGCCTGGGTGGTTCGGTGGTTATCTGCCTTCAGTTCAGGGTGTGATCCCAGGGTCCAGGGATTGAGTCCCACATCGGGCTCCCTGCGAGGAGCCTGCTTCTCCTTCTGCCTGTGTCTCTGCCTCTCTGTGTGTTTCTAATGAATAAATAAATAAAATCTTTAAAAAATAAAATAAATGTGTGATAAAATAGAGTAAAATGTTGATGATAGATCCTAAGTGGTGGGTATATAGGTTTTACTATGCTGATTCTTTTAAATTTTTTGTACATTTAAAATTTTGTATAATGTTAGGAAATGGGAGATGAGTTTATAAAAAGCAGAAGTAGTGGTGCATGGGTGGTGCAGTTGCCTGTGCATCCAACTCTTGGTGTCAGCTCAGATCATTATTCCAGGGTCATGAGGTTGAGCCCTGCTTTGGGCTCTGCACTTAGCATGGAATCTGCTTGAGATTCTCTCTCTCACTCTCTCTGCCCCTCTTGCTTGTGCTTGCTTTCTCTAAAATACATAAATCTTTTAAAATATTTTTTTAAAAAGAGGAAATAATGAAACCAAAAAAAAATTTGACAAAACCCATATTCCATATTCCTAAATATAGTCTCTCCATCTCCCAAAGCTATCTATTCACATTGAACAGCAATGTGCCCTTACAGGGATCGGTGTCCTTCAGGGATGTCGCTGTAGATTTCAGCAGAGAGGAGTGGCAGCATCTAGACCTTGCTCAGAGAAACCTGTACCGGGATGTGATGCTGGAGACCTATAGTCACCTGCTCTCTGTAGGTAAGCACAGTCAGTTGGGTCCACACGGAGTATTTCTATTCTTAGTTGCTAAATGCTATGGAATATCTGAAGTATGCTTGTTTTATCCTTGGTTTATCTAGGATTCTTTATCCCCTTGGGCATTCTGAATATTCTGTTCCCAGAAATATATGGTTACTTTCCTAAAGAACAAAACTTCATTGAACAAGACTTTTTTGTTTGCACTTTGAAACACAATTAGCTGGATCTAGTCCTTTATAATTTCTCACAAACAGGGTATGAAGTTCCCCAACCAGAAGTTTTCATGTTGGAGCAAGGAAAGGAGCCATGGGCATTGCAGGGTGAGAGCCCACATCAGAACTGTCCAGGTAAGTGAGCATGACCCAGACAGATGAGAGAAAGGAGAGCAAATCTCAGCTGTCTTGAGAAAGACTGGCATCTCTAAAATGCTATTAAGGGGACTCTTTTGGAAGGCCTTAGCATTTTTTTTTTTTTTCTATTGCTTGAAGACCCTTGACATTGGCCTCTCAGATAACTAAATGCCTTTATCATGTCTAATCTTTTTCTTTGGCTTTTTGGAATCTTGATCACATGCTAATATCTTCCTCATTAAAGGTTTTCTTTTTTTTGTTTTTTTTGGTTATGCTTCTTTTCTCAAACATTCTTTTTCTTTCTGCCTTCCCCATTGTCTGAGATTCTTTATGCTTTCAGGCATTGGTGGATCTGCTTTCTTTCAGTTACTGTGAGTCGCACATTCCTACTCCTGGTAGACCTCTGTCATTTCTTTTTTCCGCTATGAGATGCTTGAGAACATTAACCCCAACCAGGCTCTCTTCCTATTTTCTCTATAGGTACTGACATAAGATTTCTTACTTGCTCATTCCCCATGCCTTTCACCCAATTGATGACTTGGGGGTAATTGTCACTTAACCCTTAGGAGTACTTTTCTGTTATTTCCTTCCAGTCATTGTTGCTTGATTTCACACTAACTGGGACTTATGTGCCTTGTTGGCTGATTTTTGTATTTGCTTTATATCTGTACTTCACAAGATGAAGTTTGAGTTTAATCATGGTCCTTATTCAGGGCACACTGTCATCAGTCTGGGTAAAGATTCTCTATTACAGTTGTTGGCCCTTATCTGCAGTTTCACTTTCTGCATTTTCAGTTACTCATAGTCAATCATGGTTTGGAAATAGTAAATGGAAAATCCTAGAAATAATTTATTAGTTTTAAGGTGTGTGCCTTTCTGCATAACATGATGAAATCTCTTGCCATCCCACTCCATCTCGCCTGGGAGTTGAATCATCCATTAGTCCAGTATATCCATGCTCTAAATGCTACCTAACCATTAGTCACTTAGTAGACATTTTGGTTATCGATCGACTCTCATGATATTGCAGTGCTTCTGTTCAAGTAACCCTTATTATACTTAACAGTGCCCCCAAAGCACAAGAGTAGTGATAGTGGCAATTCTAGTATCCCAAAGAGAAGCCATAAAGTGCTTCCTTTAAGTGAAAAACTGAAAGCTCTTGACTTGACAAAAAAAATCATGTTCAGTACTGTCTGAGGATTCAGGCATCCAATGAGGGTCTTGGAACATGTCCCCTTCAGATAATGGTGGAACTCTTATATTTTATTTTTTGATTTATTACCATTTCTTTTTCCCCAACACCCATCTCACTTTTCACCATAGGCACTTGTTTTACATGATGGAAACATATTTTTTAATTCATGAATATTTTAAATTTGAAGGTGACTTGGGGTATGTATTATTAATTTATATAAATATTGCTATGCTGTATATCTTGTTCTTTGCCTTACTTTTTCCACTTCTGTTCATGGTGGATTATATTCATAAAGTTTATTTCCTCTAACCATTGAATTATATTCTAGAATGCTTCCTATTACCACTTTCATTAGCCTTTCCATTAAATGAGTTACTTTCACCCTTTTCTTTGCGTTCAACGTGGATGAGCCATATTTCCCCTCTAGCCTCTGCTAACTGGTCTTTGAGCTAAAAAAACATCATTCTCTTTTGAGGAGAGTTCAGGTTTCAAACCTCATAGCAGAGAATTTCTGAAAAAGCTTCTTTCTACATTGAGAAGGAAGGTGATGCTTCAAGTGATATTTTGTTGTATTTCATTCTAGAAGATTTGTGGCAGATTGGTGACCAGATAGAGAGCTATCAGCAAAAAGAAAACAAATCTTTAAGAGATGTTGCTTTCATCAAGAAAATTTTGACAACAAAGAAGGATTATGAATATAAGGACATTAGAAAAATAATTTATGTGAGCCAAAACATTCTTTCTCCAAAAAGATCCCATCAGTGTGACTCATTTGGAATTGCTTTCAAGCATGCTTTAGATTTACACAGTCATTATAGAAACAGTACCTCAAAGAACATTAATAAGATTACTGAATATAGTAAAATTTCTTACTATACTGACCCTGAGTGTTCTCCAACAGGAGAGAAGTTATGGGACCATAATCAATGTGGAAAAATTCTCAGCTATAAACAAGCACCCTCTCAACATCAGAAAATTCATACTGGGGAAAAACCTTATGAATGTGCTGAATTTGGAAAGATCTTCACCCAGAAGTCACAGCTCAGGGTACATCTGAAAGTTCATACAGGAGAAAAACTCTATGTGTGCATTGACTGTGGGAAGGCTTTTGTAAAGAAGCCAGAATTCATTACACATCAGAGAGCCCATACTAGAGAGAAGCCCTATAAGTGCAGTGAATGTGGAAAAGCTTTTTTCCAAGTGTCTTCTCTCTTAAGGCACCAGAGAATTCATACTGGAGAAAAACTTTATGAATGCAGTGAATGTGGAAAAGGCTTCTCTTATAACTCTGATCTCAGTATACATCAAAAAATTCATACTGGAGAGAGACACCATGAATGTAATGATTGCGGCAAAGCATTTACGCAAAAGTCTACACTCAAGATGCATCAAAAGATTCATACAGGTGAGCGATCCTATATATGTATTGAATGTGGACAGGCCTTCATCCAGAAGACACACTTGATTGCACACCGAAGGATTCATACTGGAGAAAAACCATATGAATGCGATAACTGTGGGAAGTCCTTCATTTCTAAATCACAGCTCCAGGTACATCAACGAATTCACACAAGAATGAAACCCTTTATATATACTGAATATGGGAAGATCTTCAACAATAGTTCCAACCTCATTACACATAAGAAAGTTCAAATTAGAGAGAAATCTTCCATATGCACTGAATGTGGTAAGGCCTTTACTTACAGATCAGAACTCATTATACATCAGAGAATTCACACTGGGGAAAAACCTTATGAATGTGGTGACTGTGGAAAAGCTTTTACTCAAAAGTCAGCACTCACAGTGCATCAGAGAATTCATACAGGAGAAAAATCATATGTATGCATGAAATGTGGACTAGCCTTCATCCAGAAGGCTCACTTGATTGCACATCAAATAATTCATACAGGAGAGAAACCTTATAAGTGTGGCCACTGTGGGAAATCCTTTACTTCCAAGTCACAACTCCATGTACATAAACGAATTCACACAGGAGAGAAACCTTATATGTGCACTAAATGTGGGAAGGCATTCACTAACAGGTCAAATCTCATTACACATCAGAAAACTCATACTGGAGAGAAGTCTTACATATGTCCTAAATGTGGAAAAGCCTTCACACAAAGGTCAGACTTGATTACACATCAGAGAATTCATACTGGAGAGAAACCTTATGAATGTGGTACCTGTGGGAAAGCCTTTACCCAAAAATCACACCTCAATATACATCAGAAAATTCATACTGGAGAAAGGCAGTATGAATGCCATGAATGTGGGAAAGCCTTTAACCAGAAATCAATACTCATTGTGCATCAGAAAATTCATACAGGAGAGAAACCTTATGTTTGCAGTGAGTGTGGAAGAGCTTTCATCCGGAAATCAAACTTCATTACTCATCAGAGAATTCATACTGGAGAGAAACCTTATGAATGCAATGATTGTGGGAAATCCTTTACCTCAAAATCTCAGCTCCTGGTACATCAACCAATTCATACAGGAGAAAAACCATATGTGTGTGCTGTTTGTGGGAAAGCCTTTAGTGGCAGGTCAAATCTCAGTAAACACCAGAAAACTCATACTGGAGAAAAGCCCTACATCTGTTCTGAATGTGGGAAGACCTTCAGACAGAAGTCAGAGTTGATTATACATCATAGAATTCACACTGGAGAGAAACCATATGAATGCAGTGACTGTGGCAAATCTTTCACTAAGAAATCACAACTTCAAGTGCATCAGCGAATTCACACAGGAGAAAAGCCTTATATATGTGCTGAGTGTGGGAAGGCTTTCACAGATAGGTCGAATTTGAATAAACACCAGACAACACACACTGGAGACAAACCCTATAAGTGTGTAGTCTGTGGGAAAGGCTTTGTCCAGAAATCTGTGCTCAATGTCCATCAGAGTATTCACACTTGAGAGGAACAGTATAAGAAAAACTCAGATCAGTTCTGATTGTATATCATTGAATTTTTCCAGGAGGAAAATATGCGTATTATCATAAGTAGAAATACCCTATCAAAATGTTCCACATTACTGAACAGAAGAGGGCCCAGAATGAAGGGGACCCTTCCTACATTGTCACCACCTTCATTAAACCATGAGGCATTCATCCTGGAAAAAAAGGGATTTTGTCCATTTGACAGATTAAAGAAGGCTTCTCATGAAAAATATGATGGAACTGAGGCGCCTAGGTGGTTTTTCCGGTTGAGCATCAAATACTTGATCTTGGCTCAGGTCTTGATCTCATGGTTGTGAGTTCGAGCCCTGTGTTGGGCTCTGCACTGGGCATGGACCCTACTTACAAAAAATATGTATGAAGCAACATTGTTACCAAATTCTGCATAGGGAGGTTTGTTATGTTAATGATAATCCTGTTTACTATGGAATAGGTAAAGTGCTAACAAGCTAAATGGTAGAACAACATATAATACTGACAAACCCTAAGTTCTGTGAGATGTTTGCTGCAGAACACATCCACATCGTCTTAACAGTTTCGGGTGTTTTTTCATCCTTCTGTTGAATCTAACATGGTTGTGTATATCCAGCCCCCATTGAGTATTTCCGTCAGGGAAGAGATAACTCAGCAAAAAAGCTTCTTCTGTGTATGGACACAAACCTCAGAGTGTATGTTGACCCATTATCCTTTAGCATCATGACTTCTAACCCTCCTTTATCACCTATCAGTAAGGTGTCTTTGACTCTCCTCAGTCCCTAGCACAATGTCTTCTAAGCCCCATAAGTGCATTAGTGCTAAACACTGTGCTAACTGCCATTATCTCATTTAGCTCCTGGCATAGTGTTTTGTGAACCTCTACTAACCTCAAGAAAGCTGACCCTCATTTATCCTCCAACATAGTGTTTTGTGAACCACCACTACCCTCAGGAAAGTTTCTGAGGTAAGAATTTTTTTGTCATTTTGATCAACTTTCCATCTAGTCTCCCTTTTGCTGTCATAGTTCTTCCAGCTTAATGACATGACATTTATAATAATAACAAATCAGTAACTAATTTTAAAAACCTCAACATTTGTTCATGTCTTCTCTGTGTCCATCTTCATGCCATGGGCTCCACAAGCACCTTCTCCCCCATGTGCCTCAAACATACTAGTTCAGGTCCTGCCTCAGGGCCTGTGCTCTATCTACAGCACTCTCTTTGAAGAACAAAGTTCCTCATATCTCTGTGGTTAGCTCCTTCATGTCTTCCAGGGGCCCTCTTCATAGAGGATCCTCTGCTTTCTTTCCTGCCTGGCTTAAAATTTTGGTCCCCTTCCGACTATGTCTTTATCTATAGCACTTAATTCCATGATGCCCTGTGTATTTTAATTGTCAATGGCTGCCACACTAGAATGTTTTTCCCTATTTTGTTCACCACTGTGACCCTTGACCTTTGCCTGACAACAACTATTCCATAAATGCACATTTTGGAGTGTTGACCCAGCCCATCATAATTTCCCTTTGATCTTTTATGTATTGCAGTTTAACCCTTTGATCTTCTCTGTATTGCAGCATAAGATGCTCCAATGGGGAGAACCAACTTGCCTAAAACACCAGGCTTTTCATCTCTAGCTTTTACCTGGGCTGTGCCTCCTTCCTGGTCCTAAAGCTGAAACATTACCATAATCCTTTTGGCCTAATGCCAGCCAATTTAAAGAAGGGAAAACGGAGACAGTGGGAATCCCATATAGATGCTTGGTGTTCCAGGATTTCTTACCATGATTCTGAAATGCCACAGTGAGCTCCAAAATCACTGCAGAATTGTCTGCTCACTTTAGCATACACAACCTTACCCCACCCCAGACCCTTACCTATAGACCCATTCCTCATGCCCTGACAGGCCCAAAGTAATAGAAGGTAGGGGCTGACAGCAAATAGTGCAGACCTTCCTTGGAAGTTAGGTGACTGACCCAAGACTGGCAGCAGTGATCTCTCAAATCCAGGCAGAAGGTTTGATTCAACACTTAGCTGCTGGGCAGCCAAATTGGAAGCCTCAGAATGGTTCCTCCAAGTCAGTCAACTGGTGATAACTGGGAGTGGGAAGTAGTAGAGTTGTGCAGATATAATGTTAATCCATTGGTAACCCCCTTTATTTCACCCAGTACTGTATCTGAGGCTTCTCTAAATGTCTTATAACCCAAAATTCTGCCCCAACTTAAGATGTTTGCTGACCCTTCAAGAAAGTGTGTGGAGACCTTGCCCCCTCCCCCCATTTTACTCCAGTACTGTCTTTACCACCCCTCCTAATTCCAGGAAATGGTGTCTAGAGGTCTTTTCATTACCTCCTCCACATTTACCTCCAGCATAATGTCTGTTACTTCACCTGTGTTAAAGTCTAGTAACCTTCATATTCCCCATGTATTCTTACTTTCATGTAGTAGTGGTTGATGGCACTTACTTCAGTTCTCAGATTAGAGAGCTGTGATATACCATTCCCCCCCATCCAACTATTAATATCTTCTGATACTTTCTCTTTACTTATAGTAGGATGGTTTGTGATCTCCCTCCATTACTTGTCCATCACAACAGTGGTGACTAATTACCATTTCCCCACCTAGCAGTGTCTGTAATGATCCCCAACCCAGCATGTGGTGATGTCCTCAGTACCTTCTCTGAAGACTGTTAAGTGCCATTAACCTGTTCCCCCCCCACAATTAAGGTTAAGACTGATAATGCACCATAAACTCCACATTATTCACCTGCATTTTGGAATCTTCATTATCACTCTTCCTGTAGGACCTCCATTAATAATCAGCAAAAAGTCTATAGATGCCCATTTCCCAGTAACACAGTATCTGTGACCCCTCCATTGAATCCTGGTAGTATTTGCTTTTCCCCTATTGATCCCTACTAACAATGCTGATTCCCCATTGCCCATGTTGCTTCATGAGTCCTTTCTTCTCCATATCACCACTGTTTGCATGGACAGGAAACCTGGAAGAGGGAGAAGGGTTGAGGATGAGATCCTGGCATCATAGACCCTCTGGGGAATTAGTGGCCCAGAGTGGGGTGGAGAGGATCTGAGGGCCCCAGGAGACCACAAACTGAGCTTCCTATGATGCAACCAGAATAGTGAAGCCTCTGAGTGTGGATTCAAGTCCTAGTGCCAATGCTGGGGGATTCTGGGCCAACCCAGCAAACTTTCCTCCTGGGCATTAATTGCCTCACCTATAAAATGGAATTATGGAGAATGAAGTGACTTAAGGTAAAGTCCGGGCTTACTAAGGTAGCAGGACTAGTGGAGACCAGTGTGGGTATCCTGTTATTGTTAATAACATTACTAGTTATAAATTGACACAAGCATCTGACCAACATCTACATGGCTGTGCCCAAACCTCACAGAGGGAAACGTTCTTTTGTTGTAAATTACTTTCAGCTATTTCTCTTTTATATGTATTATTATACTGTAGTACTGAGATATATTTTTAAAGTCACATTTATTGAGGTATTTATATAAAATAATATTCACCCTTTTTAGTATACAATTTTGAGTTTTGACAAATGCATACAATTATGTAATCACCACCACAATCAAGACAGAGCACATTTCCCTCACTTCCCAAAATTTCTTCCTGTCCCTTTTTAGGCAGTCTTGCTCCCTACTTCCAGCCTCTTACAGTCACTAGTTTGATCTGTTTCTTGTCTCTATAATTTTACTTTTTCCATAATATAGAAATATACGTGTATCCATATGTATGTATGTACATATGTATGTATGTCCTCTTGAATCTGACCTCTCATTTTATGATGTATTTGGGATTCATCCACATGGTTGTATAAGATACAGACAGAAAATAAGCTGATGAAAAGATGCTCAACATCATTAGTCAGGAAAATGCAAATTAAGACTGTGATGAGATACTACTACACACTTACAAGAATGGCTTAAAAATTTTTTTTTAAATAGTACCAAAAGTTGTCAAGGATGTAAAACAGTGGAAACTTTCATGTGCTGCTCTTGGAAAGGTAAAGTAGTTTACCCACTCTGAACCAAAATTGGTAAGGTCTTATAAAATTAGCCATATTTAACCTAGGGAAATGAAAAGTTATGTATGGATTGAGTTCACAGAAACTATATTCAGTTGCCAAAAGATTGGGAACAACCCAAATGTCATCAGTGCCTGAGTAATTCAACAAACCATAGGACATCTATACAAGGGAATACTACTTACCACAAAAGGGAATGACTTACTGACACAAGCTACAACGTGGATGAATCTCAAACGTATTACATTTTACCATGTAATAATTTAAATTATATTTGATAAAAGATTATTAGATATTAGATTATAAATATAGATAGGTTTCTATAATTTTATATGTGCATATCATTACAAACTATAGTAATATTGTATATTTACAATATATAGCACACTATAATATTTATTGTATATTCCTTATAATAAAATGTTTATTTTATATATGTATTGTGCAATTATTGAATTATGTAATTTTTATATCAAACTTTCACATTAACACTTCAATTATTTGTGTTTTTACATGTTTACATTTAATGTTTATAGTGTAAAATTATAACTATAATAAAAGGGAGCATATGGTCTGGAGAGCCTGCAGTTGTAGCTGGTCAGCATTTTTATTGTCAACAGCTAAACCCTGGGTTTTCTTAACATCAAGGAATCTTGTTCTACTTTGCCCAGCTGTGTTCTGTGAGAGTACTCTGCTTCCCCAATGCCCATGCAGCTTGCAGTCCTTTCCATTCTTTGGACAACCCTCTGTGACACCCCCCTCCAACCATTGTATGTGAAATAACACTTCTTGTGATCAACTTCCTATTTTGTACTGTATTTGCGTTGCAAGTACCACCATCTGACCTGATACTAAGTATTTCTGGGTTTGGTTTATCATTCATTACTCCCCACTAGACTGTCAATCTCATGATGCTCAGACTTTGTCTTGTTCCTGCTGTGTCCAAGGCACCCAACATAGCACTGGCACAAATTAGACACTTCGTATAATTTTTTTTTTAGATTTATTCATTCATTTTAGAAAGCAAGCATGTTCAAGTGGGGGAGGGGCAGAGGGAAAGATTCTTCAAGCAGACTCCCCACTGAGCATGGAACCTGAGGTGGGGCTCGATCCCATGGCCTGAGCTGAAACCAAGAGTCAGATGCTCAACTGACTGAGCCACCTAGGAACCCCTCCATATAGTGAATGATAGTAATAGCAATAGCATCAAGGCTGACCAAATGCCCCACATGGAGTGAGCTAAACTCATGATGTGGCGGTGAGGGAGGGACAGTAGGTTGGTTACATGTCCTCTAATTCAAGAGTTAATGCCCCTCCCCATACCTCAGAACACTTAAGCCCTAATCCTTCCTCATCCAACCTCAACCACTCCATCCTTCCCCTCCCCAGTGTATCTGACCTATATCCTCCATTGTCCCCAATATCAATGATATGTTGTTTCCTTACTCAGCCTCCTAGTTGCAGTGGGCAGGCCATGTAGAGTGGAGAGGGACAATAGTAGGGAACTGACAGGCAGGGGCTGTCAATGTCTACCTCATCACTTCTGTACGCCATCATCCCATGGGTCTGCCCTACCTCCTCGAAGAACCACCACTGGATATGAAACCCTGGGGACAAGAGGAAGGTAGTAGGGCTAAGGCTTTCCAGCCCCAGGCACCGTGCTGGACAATAAATATGACACAATGTGGCAGGTGTTGACCCTAGGCAGGTGTGGGTTAAAGTCACGATTGCCATGGCCGCTTGCCCTAATAGGATAGGGCCCTCCACCCTCAGCCATCAATTGGGGTACTGGTGCTGGTGTGACTATTACCTAATTATATTATACCCCACCCCACTTCCTATGCCATACATCATACTATACTGTACGCAATACCATACCAGTTTTTAACCATTTACACAATTCCATAATTATATTGATTGTATTACTGAAGTATAATTAAATAATTTATATCAAAATTTGGGGGATCCCTGGGTGGCGCAGCGGTTTGGCGCCTGCCTTTGGCCCAGGGCGCGATCCTGGAGACCCGGGATCGAATCCCACATCGGGCTCCCGGTGCATGGAGCCTGCTTCTCCCTCTGCCTGTGTCTCTGCCTCTCTCTCTCTCTCTCTCTGTGACTATCATAAATAAATAAATTTTAAAAAAAAGAATTAAAAAAAATTTGTCATTATTTATACTATACCTATAATTATTAAGATATAATGAATAACACAAACTCTGATGCTAGGGAAATCCTGTATCCCTTTTGCTTTCTGCCACCTTCAGGTCTGTGTTTGCTATCATTGTGTTAATATAATGCAAACTTCACTTCTAAAGGTGAAGTTCTTTCCCCCCTCCATGATATGAGCTCAATTAGGTTATTCCTTTAACAATATTATGACTGCTATTTTAATATTTATTATAATGGGCATTGCTATTAAAACAAAAACTGGTGTTCTGTTTCCTTCTGTGAAATAGGACAATGTAAGTACTACTTTAATACGATAATTTTAATTACATTAAGGTAATGACCATAATTGGGGTGCCTGGTTGGCACAGTTGGTAGAGAATATGACACTTCATCTCAGGGTCATGAGTTCCAGGTCCATGTTAAGTGGAGAAATTATGTAAAAAGATAAGACTATAATTAATGTCAATTCTGAGAACCGATGGTATGTTCCATTACACTCTGGAAAATGGCAGGTTTATAATGTGCTGCTGACTACATTATTTATCACTATGTAACAAGCTACCCAAAACCTAGGGCTTAAAACAACAATAAACATTTATTCTCTCAGTTTCTGAGGGCCAGAAATCTGGGAATAGCTTAGCTAGGTGGTTCTGGCTTAGGAACACTCATGAGGTTATAGTCAAGATATTGTCTAGAGTTGCAATCATCTGAAAGCTGATTGAGGCTTGCGGGATCTAATTCCAAGCCAACTCACATGACTTTTGGCAGGCCTTCATTCCTCATTACATGGGCATAGGGCTTTTCAGTGTATTCACAAATAATGGTGGCTGAATTTGTTATATATTTGATTTTTGGTCAATCCTATTCATTGTGGAAGAGGTAAATATCTGGAAGCAAGATATCATTAAGGGAAATCTTGGAGACTGGCTACCACACAAACATTGTGATTATTTGCATTTACATTATATTATCATTACAACTGATACTACTATTAGGAGTCATAACAATCTTGTAAACCAGAGGGGAAAGTCCATATATTACCAGGCTTAAATGACAGAACCCAGTACACAGTGCTAATAGTGATTGATGATGATGATGATAATGATGGCAGCAATTTCATTTAAACATCCAGGGGGATCCTGGCTCAGCGGTTTGGCGCCTGCCTTTGGCCCAAGGCGTGATCCTGGAGTCCCAGGATCAATTCCCACATCGGGCTCCCTGCATGGAGCCTGCTTCTCCCTCTGCCTGTGTCTCTGCCTCTCTCTCTCTCTCTCTGTGTCTCTCATGAATGAATAAATAAAATCTTTTAAAAAAAATTTTAAAATAAAAATAAAAAATAAAAAAAGCATCTGAATGCACCAGTCCCTATTCTAGGCACTTTATAACAAATCAATCCACACAACAATGCTTAAGATGAGCTGATTATTATTCCTATTTCACAGATGAAGAACATGAGTCCTAGAGAAGTAAAGGAACTTGCCCAAGGTAAAAAGCTAGTAAGCACAGGAGGATTCAAAGCCAAGTTATTTAGCTACAAGATACATTATATTAATCCCCATGCAATGCTGTCCTTCAAAGGCCATCATGAGTATAATCATTTATGGTCTTAATTATAGTCTATATAATTATACTTTGGTTTTTACTATAGTGTGGTTGTAATACTTCTCTCTGAATAGGCTGTTCATTCCTATAACCCTACTGCATCCCACAGAAATAATAAATCATTAACGTCATTATTATCTTAATATTATAACTATGCCTCTATAAGAGTGATTAACACTTCAGTCTTAAATGGTTTGGCTTCATTTCTTCATATACTGTGACCTGTGTGTCTTTCCCTATCTAAGCTTCATGTCAACATTTAGTGACCCATGAAGTCAACAGAAAGAGTAGTAGCTCTATGGGGTCCTATTAATCAAAGTCTCCTCTGTCTTAGCTCTGCCGGCTATAACAATATAACATAGACTGGGTGAGTGGATTAAACAATAGAAATTTATTTTCTCACAGTTCTAAAGCCTGGAAGGTCCAAAATCAGGGTGACCGCTTTAATGGGTTCTGATGAGGGCTCACTTCCTACCTGGCTGCCTTCTCATTGTGTCCTCATATGGTGTTTCCTTGGTGCATGTGCATGGAGAAAGAGTGATCCTGCCCCTCCTCCTCTTATAAGGCTACCTACCAATCCTATTGGGTTAGAACTCCATTCTTATGACCTCATTTAGCCATTATTGGCCTCCTAAAATCTCTGTGGCCAAAAACAGTCACTTTGCAAGTTAGAGCTTCAACATATGAATTTTAGAGGGACACAGTTCAGTCCATAACACTCTCCAAAGGACACTCCTTTTCTTTGAAATCTGTGGTGCTAAATATAACTATCAGGTGGTAGACAGTATTTCTGATTATATAGCTTTAGCATCAGAAAGATTGGTATTGCCTTTGGTTTAGGAAACCCTTGTATTTCCCACTTTGTAACTCAGTTCCCATTGGAAGAAGCACTCATTCCAACTGCAGAATAAATTATCTCCTTGGACAAGCTGGAAACTCCACAGAATCATTTTTATTCTTCTTAAGTATTTAAAACCAGGAGATACAGGGGCGCCTGGGTGACTGAGTTAAACATTTGTCTTTGGCTCAGGTCATGATCCTGGAGTACCGGCATCAAGCCACATGTCAGGCTCCCTGTTCAGTGGGGAATCTGCTTTTCCCTCTGCCCCTCCTCACCCTGCTCATGCTCTCTAAGGGCTCCACATCTGGCTTCCTGCTCAGCAGGAAACCTGCTTCTCCCTCTTCCACTCCCCTTGATTGTGCTCTCTCTGTCAAATATATAACTAAAATCCTTAAACACACACACACACACACACACACGTCAGCCCCGGGTGGCTCAGCGGTTTAGTGCCGCCTTCAGTCCAGGGCGTGATCCTGGAGATGGAGTCCCACATCGGGCTCCCTACATGCTTCTCCCTCTGCCTGTGTCTCTGCCTCTCTCTCTCTCTCTCTCTCTCTTTGTCTCTCATGAATAAATAAAATCTTTATTAAAAAAAAATAAACACAGGAGAGAGCTTTAAACTAGAGTAGCTAGCTGAGGATTGGGAGGCTTATCTTCTCTTCCTGACAATCAGGCCTTCCTTAGAATGACTACATTCTATAGTGAGCATCTTTTGCTAGCACTGCTGATTCCCAACACCATCAGTTCATCTTAATGCTCAGGAACTCCTCTACCTACTTTATACACAAAGTAAGCAGAATCATTTTAACTTATTTTACCTCTTGTGGGTACAAGAAGGGGAGGTGCTAAAGTCATCCTAATGCTTTGCAAAGGAGATTCACAAGTATTCACACCCTGGAGAGAATGCAGTTCTGATTTGACCCATTATTCCTGAGGCAGGGAAGGCAGAAGGTCAAGGTCAGAAGCAGTTCAGAGATTAGGGGTAACACACACTGGAAAATAGCATTAACCTCCCATAGCGAGATGCTTCCTGATACTGTTTTGTTGGCACAACATGGACATGGTTGCTTTCTTGACATTGGTAATCATATGTTGCTCTGGAAGCTATAGAGATGAAAGGACATTTTCTGTTTCTTATCCTGTTGAGAATTCCCTCACCAGCAGTAGGAGGGCCTACAATTACTAAACTTGAAACACAGAAATTTCACAGTGAACGTTGAGGGCAAAGGGAACTCCCCAAGCTGTTTAAACTGTGAGATGGCATAAAGAGGATGCGCACAGGAAGAACCATATTATTTTGGGGTTCTCCAGGATATTTTAAAAAGTTATAGCTGAGAAAACTGATATTGGTCCTCACTACTCATATCCAAATTATCTGGATGACTTTTTAATACATAGATTTCTGGGCCCCACCACCGGTTTCTGATTCAGGAAATGTGGGCTGGGGACTAAGAATCTGAATTTCTTAGAGGTTCTCTCTCAAGTGATAGTGATACTGTAGGTACTCAGATGACACTGTAAGCAATACAGACCTAGGTCAGTGGTTCACTCAAAGTCACAGAGCTTAGTCAAAGGTAGAGATGGAAACTGAAGCCAGCAAATTTGAGTCTAGAACCTAAGGAATATTTAAGAGAGGATGGATGGCAGAAGTTCAACAAATATCCTCCTACCCAGAGGCCTGGTTAAGATGATCCAAGAAATCTTTCCTGGTCCCGTGGACAACTCAGTGAAGTTGAAGAACATGTCTGGGGCAATCAGTTTTGAGGGGGTAGGAGGACACTGGAAAGAAACATAGTTGTATGTGGGAAAAAAAAAAACATGACTATGCTTAGAATAGATGGATGTAAATCTTTGCAACCTTCAATTAAGCAGCAGTTTCTTAGGTAACATCTAAAGCACATGCAAACAAAAAAATAGGTAAATTGGACTTCATTAAAAGTGAATACTTTTTTTGAGTCTAAGGACATGATCAAGAAGATGAAAAGACAATGGGAACAATATTTTCAAATCCTCTCTCTGATACTGAGTCTAGTGTCCAGAATATATAAAGAACACTTACAACTCAACAATAAAAAAACAACACAATCTAAAACCAAAGAATTTGAAGACATTTCTCTAAAGTAAATATACAAATGGGCAATAGCCCATGGAAAAATGCCCAACATCATTAGAGAAATGCAAATCAAAATCACAATGAAATACCAGCTTTGTAACCATTAGGATATCCATTTGAAAGATAAAGGAGTGGCACCTGGGTGGTTAAGTAGTTTGGCGTGTGCCTTTGGCTCAGGTCATGATCCTGGGGTACTGGGATCAAGTCCTGCATCAGGCTCCCCACAGGGAGCCTGCTTCTCCCTCTGCCTATGTCTCTCCCTCTCTCTATCTCTCATGAATAAATAAAATCTTGAAAAAAAAAAAGAGAAAAAGGAAAATAGTGTTGATGAGTTTGTGGAAAAATTGGAACCCTCAACAGATTGCTGGCATGGATTTCATATACCTATTGGCTATTTTTATGTCTTCTTTGCAGAAATGTTTATTTAAAACTTAACCCATTTTTAAATAGAGGTATTTGATGGGTTTTGTTTCTTTGTTTTGCTATTAAGTTGTAGGATTTCCTTATATTTTTTTTCTTAGAGATGAACTCCTTATCTGATACGGTTTGCAAATATTTTCTTCCAGTGCATAGATTGCTTTTCACTCTGTGGATTATTTCTTTTGCTGTCGTAAACTTTTTTTTATTTTTTTAAAGATTTTATTTATTTATTCATGAGAGACAGAGAGAGAGAGACAGAGACATAGGGAGAGGGAGAAGCAGGCTCCGTGCATGGAGCCTTATGCAGGACTTAATCCCAGGACCCTGGGATCCCCACCTGCGCTGAAAGCAGATATTTAACCACTAAGCCACCCAGGTGCCTTGAAACTTAAATTTGATACAGTCTCACTGGTCTGTTTCTGCTTTTGTTGCCTATGCTTTTGGTATTGTATTCATGCTGTGAATCTTTTCCTCTATGATTTCTAGTTTTAGTTTCGGAACTTAATTTAAGTTTTTAATCCATTTTGGGTTGATATGTATGGTGTAATACATACGTCCAATTTCATTCTTATGTGGATATCCATTTTTCCTAACACAATTTATTGGAGACTGTCCTTTCCCCATTGTGTATTCTTGCCATCTTTGTTGAAGATCAACTGATCTTATATGTGTGGATTTAATTCTGGGCTTCCTGTTATGATCATTTGATGTATAAGGTCTGTCTATATGTCTTTTTACCAGCCCATACTGTTTTAATTAGTAAGGCTTTGAAATATATTTTGAAATCAGGAAGTGTAATATCTCCAGTTTTGTTCTTCTTTCCCAAGATTATTTTGGTTATTTGGAGTGAGTTTTAGAATTGTATTATAAGAAAGTAGTCCAATTTCATTCTTTTGTGGGGAAGCCTAGTTTTCTCAACACCATTCATTGAAGAGACTGTCCTTTCCCCATTGTATATTCTTGGCTCCTTTGTTATAAATTAATTGACCGTTTACATGTAGATTTCTGGACTCTAATCTGTTCCATTGATCTATATGTCTTTTTGTATGCCAATACCATATACAGGTTTGATTACTATAGGTTTGTAATATAGTTTGGAATTAGGAACTGTGATGCCTCCAGTTTTCTTTTTCTTAAGATTGCTTTGGCTATTTGGGGTCTTTTGATTCCCTACAAATTTTAGGATCATTTGTTCTATTTCTATGAAAAATACCATTAGAATTTTGATAAGGACTGCACTCAATCTGTAGATTGCTTTGGGTAGTATGGAAATTTTAATATTAATTTTTCTAGTCCAAGAACATGGAATATCATTCTGTATATTTGAGTCTTTTTCATTTTCTTTAATCAATGTCTTACAGTTTTCACTATACAGGTCTTTCACTTCCTTGGTTAAATCTATTCCTAGGGTATTTTATTCTTTTTGATATCATTGTAATTGGGATTGTTTTCTTAATTTTTCTGATAGTGTATAGAAATGCAAATGATTTTTATAAATTGATATCGTGTCCTGCAACTTTACTAAATTCATTTATTAGTTCTAAAAGTTTTTGTGCCAAAATCTTTAGGGTTTTCTATATATAATCATGTCATCTGCAAATAGTGATAGTTTTATTTCTTCCTTTCCAATTGAATGTCTTTTATTTCTTTTTCCTAATTCCTTTGGCTGGGACTTCTAATATACTGAACAAAAGTGGTGAGTGTGGGCATCCTTGTCTCTCCCCTCAAATTCCTAAAGCCTATAGTGGAAAAACCTGAGTCATAGGGGAAAATGTGGTATCTTTTCAGGTTGGATCCTAACTTTATAACCGCCTACCCTTTGTGTGCTTTCTTTGCTTATATTTTCTCACATTTCAAAAGGGGGAAAATACTTTTTTCCCTGATGATTACCCGCTAATCTGTATTTGTCCTTAGTTTTCAGTAGTTTGACTATGATGAATCTAGGGGCATGGTTTTTATATTTTTCCACTTGAGTTTCTTGGGGATTCTTGAATTATAAATTTGTGTTTTAATTTCTTATTAATTTTCATACAGATCTGTAAAATTTCACCTATTATTACTTCAAAACTTTTTTATATTATCCTACAGGTAATTGAGAATATTAATTTTTAAAAACTGTTTATTCTCTTTCCTTCAGTTTAGACAATTTAATTTATTTATATTTTTATTTTAAAAAAATTTTATTTATTTACTCATGAGAGACACAGAAAGAGGCAGAGACACAGGCAGAGGGAGAAGTAGGCTCCCTACAGGGAGAAGCAAGCTCCCCACAGGGAGCCCGATGTGGGACTCGATCCCAGGACTCCAGGATCATGCCCTGAGCCAAAGGCAGACACCCATCTGCTGAGCCACCCAGATGTCCCAAGGGGCAAAATATCTTAAAAGGCTTCTGGGGGAAATAATGAAAAAAGATGGAGGAAAGAAAAGATTGATAATTTATATATTCTTTAGGATTTTCTATGAACACAACGATAATACTTTTTTTCTTTCAAGTCACTGCACCTTTTTTTCTTACCTTACTGAATTAGTAAGAATCTCAATTACAGTATTAAATAGAAAGCTTGATAGCAAGTATCTTTGTCTCATTCTCAGATACCAAGGGAGACCTTTTACCATTAAGAGCTGTTTTCTCTAGGAATTTAAGACACACCTTTATGGGACTGAGGAAGTTCCATTTTTGTTTTTGCTGAAAGGATAAATTCTATGAAATGTCTTTCCTCCATCTATTTGTGTGATAATATAAGATGATTCTATTTCATTACATTAATGTGCTAAGTTACGCTGATTTTCAAATGTTAAACCTACTCTGCATTCTGACAATATTCCCAACATAGTCATGATATATTATCCTTTTCATATATTGTAGGATTTTTTTTAAGACCTTATTTATTTATTCATGAGAGACACAGAGAGAGGCAGAGACACAGGCAGAGGGAGAAGCAGGCTCCATGCAGGGAGCCCAATGCAGGACTCGATCCCGGGTCTCCAGGATCACACCTTGGGCCGAAGGTGGCACTAAACCGCTGTGCCACCCGGGCTGCCCCTATTGTAGGATTTTTAAAAAAAGATTATTCATTCATTCATTCATTTGAAGAGATAGCACAAGTAGGCAGAGGGAGAAGCAGGCTCCCTGAGCAGAAAGCCTGATACATGGCTTGATTTTAGGACCCTGGGATTATGACCTGAACCAAAGGTAGACGCTTAACCCACCAAGCCACTTAGGCACCTCGGATTTATTATTTTGTTTTGTACATTCATTTTCATCAGTGAGGATGACCTATAAACTTCTTTTTTCTTGAATGTCTTTATAAAGTTAAAGTATCCATGCTTGTGTCACTTCATAAAATAAATTGGAGTGAGTTCCAACATTTATCAATTCTCTTGAGACTCCGTATGAGTGGGTTTTTTTCCTTAAAGCATTGGTAGAATGAAGTCACATGAGCTGGAACTGTCTATTGGAAAGGCTTGTAGCAATGGATTCAATTTCATTACTACGTAGGACTCTTCACATTGCCTATTAACCCCCAGCAAAGTTGGTTTACTGTATATTACTAGGAATTTGCCTGTTTCATATAAATTTTCAAATGTATTCATATAAACTGTATATGAAAGCCTTTCATTATCCTTTTAATGTCTGCAGGATTGAGAGTGACCCAATTTTCATTCTTATCTTTTCTCTTTTTATTCTCTCTGTTCATTTGACAGAAGTGAAAAGTAAATGTGACTTGTTATATATTTTGACACAAAAATGAATAAATGATGTGAGAATCAAAAGAAAAAAAAATAAAGTTCCTTGCTGCCTAAAGCCCATTGATAAGACCTTGAAACAGGTAGAGTGACCCTCCTCTAGGAGCTCAACTATCTGGATGTTTTGCTAAGGGCAAAAACACAATCTTAGTTCAACCCTCCAGGATCCTGTAAGTCTTATTTAATATATAAAAATTCCTTTAAAAACTTCCTTTATCTCTACCCCCCAAGATATATGTTGGCAATCATCCCCCAAGCATATGGCCCACTAATATACATCTGAAGGGTTTCATGACTAAGGTTTTACTAGACAGTAATAAGGTACCTTTTCCTAGCAATAGCTAGCCTCCTCAAGGTTCTGAGAATCTTGCTTCCAAAATTCCTTAGAGACTTATGCTCTCCCTAACCACCCCCCAACTTGAAAGTGTATAATCAGTCACTCCTCACAACTCCAGTGCAAGTCTTTCTGCCCATGGGTCCTGTTCCCATGCTTTAATAAAACCACCTTTTTATACTGAAGAGGTCTCAAGAATTCTTTCTTGGCTGTCAGCTCCAAACCCCAACATTTCCTGCATCAATAAATAACCTAGAACTACATGCAACAACATGCAACGGGTGAATCACACAATGCTGAGCAAGAGAATTCAGACATAAGAGTATATACTGTGGGGCGGCCCCGGTGGCTCAGTGGTTTAGTGCCTGCCTTTGGCTCAGGGCGTAATCCTGGAGATCCGGGATCGGGTCCCGCGTCCCATGTCAGGCTCCCTGCATGGAGCCTGCTTCTCCCTCTGCCTGTGTCTCTGCCTCTCTCTCTGTCTCTCATGAATAAATAAATAACTTAAAAAAGAGTATATACTGTGTAATTGCATTGATATAAAAAGATTGCCAAACCAATCTTTGCTGTTAGAAATTTGGATAGTGATCATTCTTGTAGAATGAAAAAGAAAACAGAAGAGAGCATGAAGACATATTTTGGGATGCTGGTAATATCCTTTCTTGACCTGGATATTAGTTAAATAAATGAATGTATTCAGTTTCTGAAAATCCATCCAGGGGTACTTAGACTATATGTGCTTTTAGGTATGTATACTACACATCAAAGAAGCTACTATTAAAAAATCAGAAGGACTTCTGCTTTTTTGCTCCAAAATGGAAAGAGCCTGTAAGTGATCACTACTATTGTCATAACAAGAAAAGAGCTAAGCAAACTGAAAATTTGTAATTCTTATTTCCCACAGAGAATTGAGGTCCCTGGGCAGACAAATGATCTTGAGAACTGGAGAAAAGGGAAAGAGAAACACAGATAACCTGAAGAAGAAGCTGCTAGAGCCAGGGACTGGTAGGAATTGATGAGTTGTTAGAAACTGTTAGAAAACAGTGTGGACCAGCTTCAGACTTAAAAACTCTTACCGGCCCCCACTTTCTTGAGTTTGACCTCTAAGAACACCATCACTTTCTCAGGATAAAGATCAGAGGAGATTCCCCCAGCAGAGGGAGGGGAAACTAACCTTTTTGAAATATTTAGGTATTCTGTTGCTCACCTGCCCTCAAGGGGAACTAATTTACCAATGTTGTGCCCAATATTGCGAATCCCAGAAACCACCACCAAGGAGCCGACACCGATGCAAGCTCATGAGGGTTTGTTAACAAGCTCGAGCTTGGGTCCAAGTATACCTGTCACAGCGGAACAGGGACTTGGATCCCCGAGGTGGGTCACAGCTGGATTTTTATGGGCTGGTCTAGGGGATTTCCAGTAAGGGTCAGGGAGTTTCTCAAGCTCTTAGTTCTTCATTCTGATATGGAACTTTCCATTAAGGGCATGCTCTGAGGTTTTTCTTGGAACTGACTTGGGCTAGAGGCCGCAGTTGTTATTCATCTAGAGCCCAGGGTGGGGGACATTTTCTGAATTTCTTGGGTCCCACACCAGGGACCAACCAATGTGAAGAAAAGGAAATACCCAGCCCCTCTAGTCCTCCTGTGTCACCTAACTGGTTGAGGGAGGAAAGGATCGGAGAACTTGTGCAGATCACAGCTCAGGGTCACCAGCAAACCGAGAGACTAAGACCTAAAATTCTTCCCCACCTCTACACTTGCTCTACATCAACATGATTCTTGTATAAAAACAGGGTTAGAGCTGAAAGAAAAAAAAAAAACAAAAACCCACGACTATCTCAATTGATCAGAAAATTATCTGACAAAATTCAACACCCTTTCGTCATAAAAACATTAAACAAAATCCTTGCAAGTTATTTTTGGATATCGACAGACTGATAGCAAATTTTTACATGGAGAGGCAAAGGAGAACACCCAACACACAATACTGAAGGAGAACTAAGTTGGGGTCTGACAAATGAGCATCCAGTCAAATCTTAATATTTATATAACATTTCTCTTTGGTTATGCTTGGAAAAGCTCTTCGTTTTGTTTTGTTTTCTTGGGGGGATTAAAGTTCATTTTATTTTTATTATTGTTACCAAGTTGATGATTTTCTAAAAAAGACACAAATATATCCAACGTACCTATCTTCAAGCGATAGAAACCACAATTTACATTGGCTTAGGCAAATTGGGATAATAAATACATATTTTGTGAAGGTACATTAACTGAATTTCAGGAAGAATCAGGGTAGAATTAGTCAGAGATGATCATCATAGAAATCTCTATCTCTCACATATTCTCCTTTATTTATATATTTTTCTTTATTTTTAATTGGAGTTCAATTTGCCAACATATAGCATAACACCCAGTGCTCATTCCGCCAAGTGCCCCCCTCAGTGCCCATCACCCAGTCACCCCATCCCCCCCCACTTCCCCTTCCACTACCCCTTGTTCATTTCCCAGAGTTAGGTGTCTCTCATGTTTTGTCACCCTCACTGATATTTCCACTCATTTTCTCTCCTTTCTCTTTATTCCCTTTCACTAATTTTTATATTCCCCAAATGAATGAGACCATATAATGTTTGTCCTTGGAAAAACTCTTCGTAAACCAATATTACGAAACAAAAGGAGATTATCACCAGATCACTTTTACATTATTCAGTTGGCGTTGACTATATCTGAACGTTAAGTATTAAAATTACCTCACTCGTACTCACCACTATTAAATGCAGCTGGTACACATGAAGAGTAGTACCTAGAGGTTCTTTCCCGTGTGTGACCACCAGGCTGCCGCTACTTAGGGGACACCGCACGGAGTCCCCGCATGGCCCTGGGGCCGCTCTACGGAGCCTACCTTGCGGCTCTGCACCCTCAGGCCCGCGGCTGCCGACGGCCGCCAGCTCCGGAGTGCCCTTGCCTGCCTTCTAGCCTGACCGCGCCGTCTTCTGTTTCCCTGCGGGCGTTACCAGCCCTCGGGTGGCGCACTCCTCAGACAATCTCCCCACGGGGCCCGCGCTGGGCGGTCCGGGGGCGACCTAGCGCTTCCGTGAGGCTTCTGGGATTCGGGCTGCTTTCCCCACAAGCCACCGCGGCCACGGACAGGCCGGCTCCAACATTTCCCAGAGGGCAGCGGGCCCAGCGGCTCTTTGGTTTCCTTTCCATTTTTTCGCGCGGTTCTCTCGCTGTGCGCTCGGTGAGTTGAGCTCATCTCGGGATGTAAGCGGCGCGGGGTGTCGACAGGCTGGGCTCTGGACAACCAAGTTAACCTGGGTTGGGGGAGGCAGGCTTTAAAGCGTGGAAGCCCGCGGTAGGGGCGGCCAGTTGTTAACCGTGACCGGAACCGCGGAGGAGGGTGCTGTGGGTCCGCAGGGGCAGAGGGCGAGGGGGCGAGCGAGCGAGCGCGTGTGCTCCTGTCTGCGCACGCGCGCCCAGCGGTGCCTCCGTTACAGCAGGTGCGATTGTGAAGTGAGGGTGAGGCACGTGCGTGGCTGTGCACGTGTTGCGCCGTGGATTTGGTTGCGTGCTTTTTACCTGTGCGGCGATTGTTGTGGCTCTGTTGTGTCCTCGTCCCACGGCTCTGGGTTCCCGGCCGCTTCCTTCCGCTTCTCCTCACAGCTGCTTGTGGCTGCCACAGAGGAATGGCCATAAGAACGAAGTTGGAGGTCGGGAACGCCTTGGAAATCCTTTACATGGGAGCTCTGAGGGGCAGCCACGTGTCTCAGAACCACGGCGTTCCCAGAGATCAGGAACTTCCTGTAAACTTTACACAGATGACACGCTGTCCCATTTCCATCTGTGTGTGTGTGAGCAGGGCGGGCATGGACGTAGAGAATGTTGTACAACGAGGTCATTCTGTGCTCCTGGCATCCTGTGACTCCCTACTGCCTCCTGCCATTCTCCCAAAAGAAGGACCCCGATGAGGAGGAAAGAATTGGAGGAAAGAATTGTTGCGTCCAAAAAAAAAAAAAAAAAAATCACTGTTTGGGCTAGTCCCCCCACCCCCATAAAATTATTGGTTTTAGGACATTCTTTCCTTTTTCTGAAATGTCCCAATCATGATCTGCTTTCTTCCCAGTGGATATTGGGTGATATTGAAGTAAAACCTCATTAACATTCTCATGTTCATTCTGTTATCATTCACATCCTCCTGTGTATTGTTATTGTAAACAGAACCCCCCAGTATTCAGATTTTTTGGGGGGGAGTTAGAATCAAGGACAATTTTCTTGCTTCTAATGATGTGAAACATTTTGTTCAGGATTATGGAAATGTTTAATGATGAACCCATATGGTTGAATATGATGTAGCTGTTGATATTATATTTATATAGGGGTGCCTGGGTAGCTCAATGGGTTAAGCCTCCCACTCTTGGTTTTGGCTCAGGTCATGATCTAGGAGTGGTAAGATGGAGCCCCTAGTCCAGCTCAACACTCTGGAGTATGTGGGCTTGAGATTCCCTTCTTTTCCCTCTCCGTTTATCTCTCCCCCACTCATGCGCATGCTCTTTCTCTAAAATAAATGAATCTTTGAAAAAAGATTATGTTTATACAGAATTAGACTTAAGGAAAATATATACTCTATAATGTTTTTAAAAATATTTTATTTATTTATTTATTCATGAGAGACACAAGGAGAGAGAGGCAGACGCACAGGCAGAGGGAGAAGCAGCCTCCATCCAGGAAGCCCCACGTGGGACTCTATCCCGGGTCTCCAAGGATCATGCCCTGGGCTGAAGGTGGCGCTAAACCACTGAGCCACTCCCCCACCCCCCCCACCCCTGGCTGCCCTACACTCTATAATGTTAAGCAATATTCATATTTATCAACCGTATTCCCTGGGAAAATTTAAATTATATATGAATTATATATGAATCCCACTCAAAAAGGTATTAGTGTGAGAAGTTTTGCAAGGAGTGCATCATAAAGTAATATTTAATATTTAATATTTTAATTGTTCACTAAGGTAGGGTGGTGATGTAGCCACATTCATCAAGCATCTATTGTGTATCAAACACTCTCTACCTTTATTACATTCTCTGATGCAATTTACAAGTGCCATTTAACTGTATTGTGTTTGTTTTCAGTAGAATCTTGGTAATGAAAGTGTTTGTTTTGGGGAGATACAACCAAAGGATATGCAAGGACTGTAGGTATAATTTGTTTCCTTTGTAATACTTTCCCATGACATGCATAGGGTTCAGATGTTATAAATACAAGAATGAAAAAACTGTTGTTTTTTCTCTATGATTTTTAAAAATATTTTATTTATTGAGGGACACTTGGGTGGCTCAGTGTTTGAGTGTCTGCCTTTGGCTCAGGTAGTGATCTGGGATCCTGGGATTGAGTCCTGCATCAAGCTCACTGCAGGGAGCCCGCTTCTCCCTCTGCCTTTGTCTCTGCCTCTCTTTCTATGTCTCTCATGAATAAATAAATAAAAGGTTTTATTTCTTGAAAGAGACAGAGGGAGAGAGCAGGAGAGGAGCAGAGGGAGAGGAGAGAAAGAATCACAAGCAGGCTCCCCACTGCAGGCAGAGCCCTACACAGGGCTCAATTTCACCACTTAAGATCACCGAGCTACAATCTAGAGTTGGTTGCTCAACTGACTGAGCCACATAGGTGCCCCTTTATGATATTTTAAAATACATTTGTCATATGTTGAAATGTCATTGAAATATTTCGAAATATCTTATATTCTGGTGATGCCGTTAATGAAGGCTTGTTGTAAAACATACATTATCCTAGGGAACATCTGATGAAGAAATATAAAATACTCTTATTCCCACCACCCAGAGATATGCTATTCGTATTTTTTCCATTTAGTATATATGTATTGTTTTATTTTGAAGAGTATGATCATATTAGTTAAGTATAAGAGTCAAACCAAAAAGAATTAACAATCTGAGTTTGCAAAGAGTCCATGAGTCTTATTATATGTGCATGTGAGTAGAAGACAGAAGTGACAATTTCTGGTTTGAAAAACTTTCCAAGGATGTCTGGGTGTCTCAGCATCTGCCTTTGGCTCAGGGCATGATCCTGTGGTCCTGGGATCAAGTCCCACATCGGGCTCCCTGCGTGGAGCTTGCATCTCCCTTTGCCTATGTTTCTGCCTCTGTGTGTGTGTGTCATGAATAAATAAATAAAATCTTTAAGGAAAAAAGAAAAAAAAGCCTTTCTAGATATTTATACTTTTTAGGTAATAGAAATAACCCATTAATTAAATTAGTTACCAGGGCGCAAGTATCAAATAAGATAGTCTTTCAGAGTTAAGATTTTTCTTTAAAGATTTTTTTTTTGTTTTTAAGAAATCTCTTATACCCAACATGGGGTTCAAATTCACAAACCTGAGATCAAGAGTCACAAGCTTGGGGTGCTTGGGTGGCTCAGTGAGTTAAGCACTGGACTCTTGATTTCAGCTCAGGTCATGATCTCAGGGTCATGAAACAGAACCCTGTGTGGGGTTCCACTCTGAATGTGGAGTCTGTTTGGGATTCTCTCTCCTTTCCCTATGCCCCTCCCTGAGTTCCTGCTCTCTTTTTTCTCTCTTCTCTCTCTTAAAAAACAAAACAAAACAAAAAAAACAGTGGCATGCTCTACCAACTGAGCTAGCCAGGTGCCCCCAGAGTTAGATTTTTATTTTTATTTTTTTTAAATTTGTATTTATTTATGTTAGTCACACACAGAGAGAGAGGCAGAGACACAGGCAGAAGGAGAAGCAGGCTCCATGTACCGGGAGCCTGCCGTGGGATTCAATACCGGGTCTCCAGGATCGCGCCCTGGGCCAAAGGCAGGCGCCAAACCGCTGCGCCACCCAGGGGTCCCTAGATTTTTAAAAAGAGATTTAAGATTGGTTTTACAAAACTTCACAGTAATAACTGATTTTTTTTTTAAGATTTTATTTGGGGAGTGAGGGGACCGAGGGGAGGGAGGGAGAGAAAAAAACTATATTTATTCATTATTTATTCATGAGACACACAGAGAGAGAGACAGGCAGAGACAGACACAAGAAGACTGAGAAGCAGGCTCCCCACAAGGAGCCCAGTGTAGGACTCCATCCCAGACCCTGGGATCACACCCTGAGCCAAAGGCAGATGCTCAACCACCGAACCACTCAGGTGTCCCTAATTAATTATTTTAGTGTCTTCCAAATAACATTTCCAAGTATGTATTGTAATAAGAGAAAATAACTAATAATGATTTTATTTATTCACATTTCTTTCACAGATTAAAGGTATTGAGCCTTTTATTAATGTTTTAATGTCTCACTTTATGAGACTCCTGATTAGTTTAGGTTCCTTGAGCAAATTATGATTCAAAAAAGTCTCTTTTTTTGCTGCTACAGTTGGCAGAAAGGCAAATTTCCTCCTCCACTTTCCTAGATATTCTTAGTATTTTATTAATAAAAAATGCATTCTCCAACCAAGGTCCTCAATTTTTTTTATGAGTGTTATAAGAGCAGAGCTGAGAAGTAGAACTTTACTCTAAAAAGGAGATTTTAGAATTATTTCTTTTGTAATAATCAAAGAACATGAAATGTTCTTTAAACAGCTAACATTAATATAGTATTACAGCATAATATTAAGTTTTTTTTTTTTTTTTTTAAGATTTTACTCATTCAGGAGAGACAGAGGGAGGCAGAGACATAGGCAGAGAGAGAAGCAGGCTCCATATGGAGAGCCCGATGTAGGACTCGATCCTGGGACTCCAGGATCACGCCCTGGGCTGAAGGCAGCACTCAAACTGCTGAGCCACCCAGGCGTCCCAATATTAAATTTTTATAGAGATTATCTTTCTCCAAATATTCATATTTAGTAGGTGATCTTCATTCTCTGGATTTTACTGATGAAAAACCAAGGCAGTTAAATCTCATGGACTCTAAGAATATTTCCACATTTAGAAAATCTGAATATAGATTTTGTCTTAAATTCAATAGGATACCATTCTTGCATTATATATTTATTTGCCTGAACCAATATCATGATTAATAATGGTATATATGCCATCATATAGTAGAACCAAATTAATTAATGTTACTGTTAGATTTTTATGTAGATATTAACGTAAATCTAAAGAGTAGAATTTGAGATAAAACAATCAGACTCTTCCAAAGTCCTTATGATATGCCTAACCATGCAATCTTAGTATTTGGGTTGATAAAAAGACTCAAGTGATGTGGTTGCTATTTTTATGTTTCTTTTAGTAAGTAAGGTGAACATCAAATGGGAATAAATGCATCAGAGGCCACTAAGGAGATTCAGATAATGCAGTTTGGGATTTTATAAGGCAGTGATGTTATTCTGACGGTAGCCACCACTGGCAGCTTACTATCAAATTATGCTGACCTAAAAAAGCACTATGATGGTAAGGAATATATGTGTAAATTTTTACTTTTTTAAATTCATATAATTCTTTACTATAAAACACACCTTTTTATTTATTTTTTAAAAGATTTATTTATTTATTCATGAGAGACGGATATAGAGAGAGAAGCAGAGACACAGGCAGAGGGAGACGCAGGCTCCTCACAGGGAGCCCCATGTGGGACTTGATCCTGCATCCCAGGATCACTCCCTGAGTCAAAGGCAGATGCTCAACCACTGAGCCACCTAGGTGTCCCTAAAACACACCTTTTTAAAGTGTATAATTCAGTAGTTTTTGTTTCTTTTTATTTTTTTAAGATTTTATTTATTAATGAGTGACACATAGAGAGGCAGAGACACAGGCAAAGGGAGAAGCAGGCTCCATGCAGGGAGCCCAATGTGGGACTTGATCCTGGGACCCCAGGACCACGCCCTGGGCTGAAGGCAGGTGCTAAACCACTGAGCCACCCAGGGATCCCATAGTTTTTAATGTAGTAGTCATAGGTTTGTATAACCAGTACCACTGTTAATGCACCACTATTAATTATGTATAAGTACTTCATTTGTTTTTTTATGTGGTGAAGTATATATAACAAAATTTGATATTTTATTTTTTTAAAGATTTTACTTATTTATTCTTAAGAGACACACACACAGAGAGAGAGAGAGAGAGAGCGAGAGAGAGAGAGAGGCAGAGACAGGCAGAGGGAGAAGCAGGCTCCACGCAGGGAACCCGATTTGGGACTCCATCCCGGGATTCCAGGATCACGCCCCAGGCCAAAGGCAGGCGTTAAACCACTGAGCCACCCAGGGATCCACAAAGTTGACATTTTAACCTTTATTTTTTTAGGGAGTGGGGAGAGAATCTTAAGCAGGTTCCACACTGGGGCTTCATCTCACAATCCTGAGATCATGACTTGAGCCAAAATCAAGAGTTAGACATTTAACCAAACTGAGTCACCCAGGTGCCCCAACATGTTAATCATTTTTAAGTGTATAGTTCTGTAGCATTAAGTGTATCTACATTGTTCTGCTACCATCACTACCATTGATCTTCAGAACTTCTTCATCTTTCCCAACTGAAACTCTACCTATTAAACACTTCCCATCCCCTTCTCCCCCCAGTCCCTGGCATCTACTTTCTGTCTCTATGAATTTGATTATTCAAAGCATCTCATAGAAGAGGAGTCATACAGTATTTGTCCTTTTGTGCTTAGCTTATTTCACTTAGCATAATGTCTTTTTTTGAAAAAAAGATTATATTTATTCATGAGAGACTGAGACACACACACACACACACACAGAGGCAGAGACACAGGCAAAGGGAGAAGCAGGCTCCATGCAGGGAGCCCCATGTAGGACTTGATCAGGTGTGCCCAGGATGAGGCCCTGGTCCGAAGGTGGCGCTAAACCGCTGAGCCACCCGGGCGGCCCTTAGCCTAATGTCTTAAAGATTCATCCATGTTGTAACTTGTATCAAAATAATCCTCATTTTTATGGCTGCATAATATACCCTTGCATGCATATGCATACGTTTTCTTTATCGGTTTATGGACATTTGGGTTTCTTCTACTTTTTGGCTGTTATAAATACAAACATTTGTATATGAGTGTTTTTGTGTTTGTTTTGGTGAATGTGTATTTTCTATTTTTGGGTATATACCTAAGGGTAGTTACCATGGATCACATGGTAACTCCTACATTGTCTGTTTTATTCTCCTGATGTTAGATGCTAAGTCAAACTAATAGAATAATTTAGCACCTTCCTGGAGGATGTGACTTAACATAATAGGAAATAGTTCCTGAAGAAAACTTGCAAAAGGGTATAGCAGTGAGACCAACATTAATATATTTAAGACTATTCTCAGAGACTTTACTCATATTTTAGGTTATAATCCAGCAGTGAGCATACATAAAAATCAGAGAACATCGTATTACTGGTAGCTGAAGAAAACAAGAAACTTTTAACAAAACAATCCAAATTTAATGTACTTCTCCAACACCAACTAAACACTAAAGGAATGAACTTTACACATTTTTTTTTTAACTTTACACATTTTGGAAAACAACTTCCACTTAAAACAACAAATGTTCATATGCATATGCATTTTAATTTAAGACCTGGCCATTGAATCATTAACTTCATATACTTAAGTTCTCATCACGATCAAAAGAAAAATAAATAATGTGATACATACAAAGGGGAAAATTATTCAGCCATTAAAAAGAAGAAGATTTTGCTATTTGCAACCACATGGATGGATGTTACCCTAAAAAGTCAGAGAAAGACAAGTAGCAATACTGTATGATTGCACTTTTTTGAGGAATCTAATTCTCCACCCCCTCAAAACAAAACAAAACAAAACAAAATTGGACTCAGAGGCAGAGAAAAGATTGGTGGTTGCCAGAGATGGTGGGTGGGGAGTAGGTGAAATGTATGAAGGTAGGCAAAAAGTATAAACTTTCAGTTACAAATGAATCGTGGGTATGTAATGTCCAGCATGGTGACTATGGTTACTAATACTGTATTGTAATAATAATGCTGTACTGTATTGTATATTTGAAAGTTAGTAAGAAAGTAAGTCTATAAGTTCTTATCACAAGAAAAAATGAAACTATGTATGATGATGGTTATTAACTAGACTTAACTGTGGTCATCATTTTGCAATATATACAAATACTAAATCATGCTATATATACCTGAAACTAATATAATGTTACATGTCTATTTTAACTCAAAAAAATGTAAGTTTTAGGTGAAAGTCTAATGCAACAATATAATATCTCTGAGAACTGGTTATTGAGGGGGTGTCTGGGTGGCTCAGTCAGTAAGCATCTGCCTTTGGCTCAGGTCATGATCTCCAGGTCCTGGGATAGAGCCCCATCCCTGCTGAGCAGGGACTCCTTCCTTCTCCCCCTCTGTTAACCGTCCCCTGCTCATGCTCTTTCTCTCAAATAAATAAATAAAATCTTAAAAAAAATAAAAAAAGAAAACTGGTTATTAAGGCATGACCTTCTTGAGTTTGCTTTAGGCATTTTCTGTCAGCTTTGTTTTCTCAGTATCTAGTTATTTGATCCCTGGTGAAATTTTGAGATTTTATGACTCAGTCCAACAATATTCTGGAACACAGACATGTGTACACATATGTATACGCATACACACACACACACTTTGGCAAGATTAGCCATGTGAGCTTCACCTTTCTTTTTTTATTCATCAGTACTAATGAAATGCCTATGTCAAAGGAGATTTCTTCAAATGTCATGTCATTGAAACAGCAAAGAAACCTGTCTCTTTGGAGGCAGTTATTACTTTCCAAGAAAAAAAATCAAGAGAAAAAGACAAGTACTGTTAATATATGAGTGTATATAGCTTTCTGGACTTTTTCTGTTTGCCGAAGCCTGATGGTCTATCAGCCTTTTACTATTGAGATATGCAGGGCAGCCCCAGTGGCTCAGCGTGGGGCAGCCTGGGTGGCTCAGCAGTTTAGCGCCCCCTTCAGCCCAGGGTATGATCCTAGAGACCGAGGATCGATTCCCACATCAGGCCCCCTGCATGGAGCTTGCTTTGCCCTCTGCCTCTGTCTCTGCCTCTGTGTGTGTGTGTGTGTGTGTGTGTGTGTGTGTGTTTCTCATGAATAAATAAAATCTTTTTTTAAAAAAGATATGCATATATTTTACAAATAGTATAGTGTAAATGTGGTTTCATAATCTGATTTTTCTGATAGTATTTCTGGAATATTTTCCATGTCTTCATTATTTTCCCTCACTTCACATTTTGTATGTAATGTATTTTGTAATGCATTTCAGCAGTTTTTCTGGAATCAGAATGTTGAACCCTGCCTGACCAATTCTATGTCTTTTCTAACCTGTACACCCTTTCTAACGCATTCATCCTAACCTTATCCCCAAACCAGGAAGTAAGGTGTGGTATGGATGGTGTAGGTCCTTTTCAGTCCTGAAAGCTGTGAATGAGGGGAGGGGAATGTGTTCAGGGCAGGACTGAGCAGCCCAGTCTCAGATGCAGAGCAGCTTCCCCAAAATGGAGACCTGGCCAGAAAGCTGTCTGCGGAAATATCTGTATTTCCTGGGGATTAGGGTAAAAGTTTCAATTTACCTAAAATCCTTCTAATCTTTTGCAATTTCGTGTGTTTGTATCTTAGGAGATATTAAGTAAAATGGAATGGAGAAGCAAAACATTTGATTTCCTATGTAGTAACACTAAAACATGGTACTCACAGGATCTCTTTTTCTTTCCCAGTTTCTGGATTCTCTGTTTTTCTCCAGTAGAAAGAACCCCCCCCCCCCAAAAAAAAAGAAACCTCAAGGAGGACCGATCAATTTTTGCATATCAAACCATGACATATGGAAGTTGGTATTCCCTTCTTGTTGAAATAATATGATACAAATGTTTTCATTAATTATCCTGGAAACTTCCTACCAGAAAACAACCCCAATCAATTATTGGTTCCCTATACCAGTGAAAAATGGTTCTATTTTTAACTGTAAAAAGACCCTAGAAATATTCAACCTAACACATACAAACCTAAACATCTAAATATGATTAATTATAACTCAAGGTTGAGTGCTATGCCACCAGTCAAAATATTTGTTAAAACAGGAAACTGGGATGCCTGGGTGGCTCAGCATTTTAGTACCTGCCTTTGGCCTGGGGCGTGATCCTGGAGTCCTGGGATCGAGTCCTGCATCAGGCTCCCTGAATGGAGTCTGCTTCTCCCTCTGCCTCTGCCTGTGTCTGTGTCTGTCTGTCTGTCTCTGTCTCTCTCTCTCTCTCTCTCTCTCTCTCTGTGTCTCTCTTGAATAAATAAATAAAATCTTAAAATATGTATATTCTAAACTATGAGAGTCTATTTAGAGTTAATATTGAACCAGTTCACATAAAATGTAAGAACTTTGCAAGGTGTGGGCCCATATATAGCCCCTAACTTCTATGTTACAGTTGTCATATGTACTGTATATATAGTATTATATACTTTAATACCATGTCTTTAAAAACATCTCTATTGACATGTAGTACATGGCACATATTTAAAATGTACATTGTCTTCCTCTGTGAGATTTCTCTTCATGTCTTTTGCCCATTTCATGATTGGATTGTTTGTTTCTTTGGTGTTGAGTTTAATAAGTTCTTTATAGATCTTGGAAACTAGCCCTTTATCTGATACATCATTTGCAAATATCTTCTCCCATTCTGTAGGTTATCTTTTAGTTTTGTTGACTGTATCCTTTGCTGTGCAAAAGCTTCTTATCTTGATGAAATCCCAATAGCTCATTTTTGCTTTTGTTTCTTTTGCCTTCATGGATGTATCTTGCAAGAAGTTACCGTGGCCGAGTTCAAAAAGGGTGTTGCCTGTGTTCTCCTCTAGGATTTTGATGGAATCTTGTCTCACATTTAGATCTTTCATCCATTTTGAATTTATCTTTGTGTATGGTGAAAGAGAGTGGTCTAGTTTCATTCTTCTGCATGTGGATGTCCAATTTTCCCAGCACCATTTATTGAAGAGATTGTCTTTCTTCCAGTGGATAGTCTTTCCTCCTTTATCGAATATTAGTTGACCATAAAGTTCAGGGTCCACTTCTGGGTTCTCTATTCTGTTCCATTGATGTATGCGTCTGTTTTTGTGCCAGTACCACACTGTCTTGATGACCACAGCTTTGCCCCCAGATATGGTTTTCTTTTTTAAAATTCCCCTGGCTATTCGGGGTCTTTTCTGATTCCACACAAATCTTTTTTTTTTTTAATTTTATTTATTTATTCATGAGAGACACAGACAGAGAGAGAGAGGCAGAGACACAGGCAGAGGGAGAAGCAGGCTCCATGCAGGGAGCCCGATGTGGGACTCGATCCCGGGTCTCCAGGATCACACCCTGGGCCGAAGGCAGGTGCCAAACCGCTGAGCCACCCAGGGATCCCATGATTCCACACAAATCTTAAAATAATTTGTTCTAACTCTCTGAAGAAAGTCCACGGTATTTTGATAGGGATTGCATTAAACGTGTAAATTGCCCTGGGTAACATTGACATTTTCACAATATTAATTCTGCCAATCCATGAGCATGGAATATTTTTCCATCTCTTTGTGTCTTCCTCAATTTCTTCCAGAAGTGTTCTATAGTTTTTAGGGTATAGATCCTTTACCTCTTTGGTTAGGTTTATTCCTAGGTATCTTATGCTTTTGGGTGCAATTGTAAATGGGATTGACTCCTAATTTCTCCTTCTTCAGTCTCATTGTTAGTGTATAGAAATACCACTGATTTCTGGGCATTGATTTTGTATCCTGCCACGCTACCAAATTGCTGTATGAGTTCTAGCAATCTTGGGGTGGAGGCTTTTGGGTTTTCTATGTAGAGTATCATGTCATTGGCGAAGAGGGAGAGTTTGACTTCTTCTTTGCCAATTTGAATGCCTTTAATGTCTTTTTGTTGTCTGATTGCTGAGGCTAGGACTTCTAGTACTATGTTGAATAGCAGTGGTGAGAGTGGACATCCCTGTCTTGTTCCTGATCTTAGGGGAAAGGCTCCCAGTGCTTCCCCATTGAGAATGATATTTGCTGTGGGCTTTTCGTAGATGGCTTTTAAGATGTTGAGGAATGTTCCCTCTATCCCTACACTCTGAAGAGTTTTGATCAGGAATGGATGCTGTGTTTTGTCAAATGCTTTCTCCGCATCTAATGAGAGGATCATATGGTTCTTGGTTTTTCTCTTGCTGATATGATGAATCACATTGATTGTTTTATGAGTGTTGAACCAGCCTTGTGTCCCGGGGATAAATCCTACTTGGTCATGGTGAATAATTTTCTTAATGTACTGTTGGATCCTATTGGCTAGAATCTTGTTGAGAATTTTTGCATCCATGTTCATCAGGGATATTGGTCTGTAATTCTCCTTTTTGGTGGGGTCTTTGTCTGGTTTTGGAATTAAGGTGATGCTGGCCTCATAGAACGAATTTGGAAGTACTCCATCTCTTTCTATCTTTCCAAACAGCTTTAGTAGAATAGGTATGGTTTCTTCTTTAAACGTTTGATAGAATTCCTCTGGGAAGCCATCTGGCCCTGGACTTTTGTGTCTTGGGAGGTTTTTGATGACTGCTTCAATTTCCTCCCTGGTTATTGGCCTGTTCAGGTTGGCCAACATGCACATGAGAAAATGCTCTGCATCACTTGCCATCAGGGAAATACAAATCAAAACCACAATGAGATACCACCTCACACCAGTGAGAGTGGGGAAAATTAACAAGGCAGGAAACCACAAATGTTGGAGAGGATGCAGAGAAAAGGGAACCCTCTTACACTGTTGGTGGGAATGTGAAATGGTGCAGCCACTCTGGAAAACTGTGTGGAGGTTCTTCAAAGAGTTAAAAATAGACCTGCCCTACGACCCAGCAATTGCACTGTTGGGGATTTACCCCAAAGATACCGCTTACCCGGTTAAATATTTAAATAAAAAATATTTATTTATTCATGAGAGACAGAGTGGCAGAGACATAGGCAGAGGGAGAAGCAGGCTCCTCGCAGGGAGCCTGATGCAGGACTCGATCCCGGACCCCAAGATCACGACCTGAGCTGAAGGCAGCCGCCCAACCCCTGAGCTACCCAGGTGTCCCAGGATTCAATTTTTTAAATTGAGACATAATTGACATATAACATTACAAATGGTTCCCAACTTAATTAATTGACTTTATGATGGCATGAAAGCAATACCCATACAAACATTTTGTCTTTCTTTCTTTCCTTCTTTTTTTTTTAAGATTTTATTTATTTATTTGAGAGAGAGATAGAATGTGAGCAGAGATGAGGAGGCAGAGGGAGAGGGAGAAGCAGACTCCCCACTGAACAGGGAGCCATACTCAGGGCTCTATCCCAAGACTCTGAAATCATGACCTGAGCTGAAAGCTGGCACTTAACCAACTGGGCCACCCAGGAGTCCCAACCATTCTGTTTTTCACTTTTAGTACAGTATTCAATAAATTATATGTAATATTTAACATTTTATTATAATGTAGGTTTTGTGTTAGATGATTTTGTTTAACTGTGAGCTAGTGTAACTGTTCTGAGCATGTTTAAGTTAGGCTAGGCTAACTGCAATGTTCAGTAGGTAGGTGTATTAAATACATTTTTGATTTATGATATTTTCAGCTTATGATGGGTTTATGTGAGAAGCATCTGTATATTAGTTTCCGGTATACAGTATAATGATTTGATATTTGCTTACATTGTGAAATGATCTCTCCAATAAGTCTGGTTAACATCCACCACCGCACATAAGTACAGATCAATTCATTGTGAAATGTGTATATATCCATGAAACAACCACTACAATCAAAATAAGGAACAAATCCATCATCCCCCAAAGCCTTGATAATCCTTCCCTCCCAACCTTCACTGTCCTTTCCGACTCTGCCTCTAGGAATTACTGATCTGCTGTCTGTTTTTTTTTTTTTTTGCTGTCTTTTTTTTTTTTAAGATTTTATTTATTTATTCATGAGAGACACACAGAGAGAGAGAGAGGCACAGAGACACAGGCAGAGGGAGAAGCAGGCTCCATGCAAGAAGCCCGATGTGGGACTCGATCCTGGGTCTCCAGGATCACACCCCGGGCTGCAGGCAGTGCTAAACCACTGCGCCACCGGGGCTGCCCTGCTGTCTGTTTTAATATAAATTAGTTTACGCTTTCTAGATTTGTATACAAATAGAATCAAAGAGTATGTACTCTGTCTTGTTTCTTCCTTTCAGCATAATTATTTTTAGAGTCATCCATGTTGTTGCATATATCAGTTCCAAACAAAATATAATTGAATAGTATTCCAATATATGGATCTATCATAATGTCATCCTTTCTCTTGTTAACATTTTGGTTGTTCCAGTTTTGTGTTATTATAATTAAAGCTGCTAAGGGAATGTCTTTCTGGTATGCTAGAAAGAAAGTGCTCACAAAAGAATAGTGGCATATTGAGGACATAGGAACCAATCTGAAAGAAAGCAGAGGTTTCTATAATTGTCAATTAGGTGTCAATTAGGCTCAGTTTTTATTTCTCTTAGATAAACACTTAGGTGTGAAGTTGCTAGGTAGTATGATCGTTATGTGTTTGACTTTAGAATGAATTGTCAAGCTGTTTTCCAATTTTTAAAACTATTTTATAGTCTCCTATTAATGTATAACACTTCCAATGAATCCACATCTCTGTTACCATTCTCATTTTCAGTCTTTTGAATTTTAGCTATTCCTTTTAAGTCCTTTTTTTTTTTAGCTGAATGTCACAAATTTTGCTGTGTTCTATGTTCATTATTATCCAGGTGAATATATTTTTAAGCTCCACTTGAAATTTCTTCTTTGACTCCTGGATTATATAAATATGTAGTTCCTAACTTCTGAACATTTCCCAGATATTTCTGATTACTTTTAGTAATTGGGGTCTGAGAATATACTCCATTGGATTGAAAATTTCTAAATTTATTGAGATTATAGTTTTATTTTCCAACATATGGTCTGTCCTGGTCAGTATTTCTTTTTTTTTTTTAATAAATTTTTATTTATTTATGATAGTCACACACACACAGGGAGAGAGAGAGAGAGAGGCAGAGACACAGGCAGAGGGAGAAGCAGGCTCCATGCACCGGGAGCCCGATGTGGGATTCGATCCAGGGTCTTCAGGATCGCACCCTGGGCCAAAGGCAGATGCCAAACCGCTGCACCACCCAGGGATCCCAGTCCTGGTCAGTATTTCATATGCACCTAAAGGAATAGATATTCTGTTAGGCAGAGGTTTCTATAATTGTCAATTAGGTCTATTTGGTTGGTAGTGTTGTCTTTTTTATAATTACTGATTAACTGTTTATTTACTGAGAGAAAGATGTTGAAGCCTCCTGAGTATAATTTTGTTTTTTCTTTTTTTTTAATTTTGTTTTTTTTCTATTCTCTCCCCTGTTAGTTTTATTTCCTCTGTTTTGAAGCTTATTGTTTACATTCACATTTTTTTTAAATTTTTATTTATTTATGATAGTCACACAGAGAGAGAGAGAGAGAGAGAGAGAGAGAGAGGCAGAGACACAGGCAGAGGGAGAAGCAGGCTCCATGCACCGGGAGCCCGATGTGGGATTCGATCCCGTGTCTCCAGGATCGCGCCCTGGGCCAAAGGCAGGCGCCAAACCGCTGCGCCACCCAGGGATCCCCTACATTCACATTTTTTATGTGAGATTGAGTAATTGACTATTGTAATGAAAAACCTTTTTACCCTAGGAATATTCCTTGTTTTGAAGTCTACTTTATCTGATATTATCATAGCCACTACACTGTTTTAGTAATTTCTTTTTTTTTTTTAAGATTTTATTTATTTATTCGTAGAGATGCAGAGAGAGAGAGAGAGAGGCAGAGACACAGGCAGAGGGAGAAGCAGGCTCCACGCAGAGAGCCTGACGCGGGACTCGATCCAGGGTCTCCAGATCACGCCCCAGGCTGCAGGCGGCACTAAACCGCTGCGCCACTGGGGCTACCCAGTAATTTCTTTTTTTTTAAGACTTTATTTATTCATAGAGACAGAGAGAGAGAGAGAGAGAGAGAGAAGCAGAGACACAGGCAGAGGGAGAAGCAGGCACCATGCAGAGAGCCTGATGTGGGACTTGATCCAGGGTGTCCAGGATCACACCCTGGGCTGCAGGCGGTGCTAAACCACTGTGCCACCGGGGCTGCCCTGTTTTAGTAATTTCATGATACTCCCTGTCTATTCTCTTACTTTTGACCTTTCATATATATGTATATAATACATACTAAATATGTATATGAAATATATACATAAATAACAGAGAAATATGTAGGTATTTAAAATGAGTTTCTTATAGGAGCATCCAATATTGTTTTACTCTTTCTTTAAAAAGCCAGACTGGCAATCTTTCTCTTTTTTTTTTTTTTAAGATTTTATTTATTTATTCATGAGACACACAGAGAGAGAGGCTGAGACACAGACACAGGCAGACACAGGCTCCCTGCAGGGAGTCCGATATGGGACTTGACCCTGAGACTCCAGGATCATGCCCTGAGCTGAAGACAGGCGCCCAACCGCTGAGCTACCCAGCCGTCCCATGGCAATCTCTTTTAATTGTAATCATTAGACAATTTACAATTGATGTAATTATATCAGCAGTTCTAAAACTTTAACATATGGAACTTGATCCCAGGACCAGGGGATCAGGACCTGAGCCAAAGGCAGATGCTCAACCACTGAGCCACCCAGGTGCCCCTAGGCACCATCTATCCACCCACATGCTCCAATCCAGCACCTCTTTGGTGCTAGATTGGAGTTATCAATATGAACTCATGTTACATATAGATAGATACAGAAATACAGATGTGTGCATGGACCAGCATCCACACATATATTTCTCAGCTTTGTCTGTTGAGAGGGCCTAGAAGCAGTAATGGTTCAGTATCCGTGAGTACCCGTAGCACTCAGATTCTGTTTTCTAAATACTATTCTCCAATAAAAAGAACAAAGGCTCCTTGGAGTAATGACTGATTCTAGGACTGAAGCAGAGAAAAATACAAAATGAACCTGGAAGGTATAGTGTGAGAAAGAAAGTGCTCACAAAAGAATAGTGGCATATTGAGGACATAGGAACCAATCTGAAAGAGTTCCTAGTGACCAAACCTAGAACAATTTGAGCAAGAAAATAATGGCAGTACTGGATTAAAATCCACAGAATAAAATGTATGAGTCCATACTTATATACAAAAATATGACTGAATAAGTAACAGAGGCAGAAAGAACAAATCTTCCTTAGAGAACTATTACAAATAATTTATATGTGAAGTTTAATTTCCCTCCCCATAAATATAGGTGGAATTAGTGACTTGATGCCAAAGAAAAGAATATGGAAAGTGAGAAGTGGTACCCGACATTGGAGAAATCTGCAGATACCACCTTAACCAAATGGTCCAAGTCAGTATCACCAGTGACAAGTCATGTTGATGCGATTTGCTATGATCAGGGGTTTTCAGACTTTTACCATAAAGAGCTAGATAGTAAATACCTTCAGCTTTGTAGGTCATATGATCTGTTACAACCATTCAACTCTGCTATGGGAATATAAAAGCAGCCAGACAATACAGAAAGGAATGGATTACCACATGGCTGTGTTGCAATGAAGCTTACAAAAACAGAATGTATGAAGGATTTGGCTCACAGCGTGCAGATTCTTGTTCTGAATTTGTTTTTCCTTCCTTTAAGTCATAGAATCAAAAACTCTCCAAGACTTGCACGTCTTATGGATCCAAATATGAGTGCAGAGATTACATATGAAAGTGACTGATGGACCAAAATTGTTTTGTTGTTTAGGTTTTTTTGAGACAAAGCTGTAACTTATTCTTTTAAAGTTGTAAGACCACAGTGCTCCTTTGACTTCCTACTATTTTATTGTTGAGACCTACATTTCTAATATCATGTGGTTTCACTGTCAGCCAAGATTTTCTTGTACACTGATAGTCTCAGTGAAAAAATGGAAGTGATTAGGAAAATAGAAAACAGGAATGCTGGGCAGTGTTAATATTCCATTTCTGGCTTATGGTCATGATTTTAATATGAGTCTAGTCTGCTTGTGGTTTTCTTTGACTATATCAGTTGCTTAAGATCAAGTGTAGAGTGAGAAAAGCTTGGGTTTAATTAAGGTGCTGACCTTTCAGCACATGTGAAGCAAAAGGAACTTGGAGATGAGGGTTTAAGCAAAAGAGTGGTTGTAATGAGGGCCTATACTGGGCAAGAAGGGAAGACAGAATGGGATTTGATGGTAAGGTGGTACATAGTCAATGAATGGTTTATTAGTCTATTAATTTTACACGGAGGATTATCTTTTTTTTTAAGCAACCGTTTAATCAGCTGTTTCCTTTGAGTGAAGATTCAATCAGAAATTCAATCAGACAATAGCTAAGTATCTATTTGAATCATTAAACCACGGAGTATGAATTCTTATGAGGTAATAATCTTTTTTTTTTTGGTAATAATCTTTGTAATATACACATTTCTCTGTGTGTGTAAGGAGAGGTGTCACTCAGAGCAGATTTTAGATACAGAGACTTGGAAGGCTTGGAAGGCAGGAAGATAGTTATGAGGTGAAGGGGAAATCACAGGAATATTCATCCTTCTGCTGTAATTAATGAACACCTAATACAGAAAAGGCACTATTCTAGGTGATGGGAGCATAGTTATGGAAAAGTCTCTGCCTTCATGGGGCTCTGTTCCTGTGGTTTGTGGAGATAGTGTTTACAGTTGGGGGGAAGTCTTATTCTTAGAGAGGCATTTGTATAAACCTCAAGGGTAAAAGTTTGCCTTGATAACGTCAGAGTTTTGAGGAGTTATTTTGAATGAAGGGAAAGGGTGAGAATTGATTGTGACCCGTCCATTGAATTTAGAAACACCTAGGTTCTGATCTTTATCTCTCCTTACTGGTTTGATCTTAATGAAGTTATGTAGATCCTTTACTTTCTATTTTCCCATCTCCAGACTTGAGATATGATACCCATGTTCCAAGGGCCTCTTGACATTTTAAGAAGAGGGTATCTATAAAATGTTTGACATCCCTTTGTTGTCAGGTCATTGTATTGTCTGCCTTTACCATTGTATCTGAAGTTAAGAAGATACTATTTAATTCCCAGCTGTGCTCACTTAGTATTTGAGAGACTCCAAATATTTGAATTAATCTTCCTGAGCCTTGGTTTTCTTGTCACTGAAATGACATAAAAACAGCACCTAACTTGTAGTGCTATTGCTGTTTGTCAGTGGATGTTTGAGAAGCTCTAGATACATAGGAAGAATTAAGGGTCGGGCTGTGGTCTCCCAGTCATGGTTTCAAAAATGGATTCCAGGGCAGCCCTGGTGACTCAGCTGTTTGGCGCCGCCTTCAGCCCAGGGCATAATCCTGGAGACCCAGGATTGAGTCCCACATCGGGCTCCATGCATATTCGGAATTAAAAATATGTTTCAAAAACGTTGTCAGGGTTCAATTGTACTCAGGCTGGGCTCTCACTGAGAGTACAGTAGCCACATCCCAGGTCCCTCCCACACCACCATGGCCAGATAGCACACCAAACGCAGCCTGAGTGTCTGAACACGTCTACATGGGGCTATAGGCTCAACAGTTTCCTTTGGCTTTCTGGAAGGACCAGCCCATTTACTACTGCAGCTCAGGCTGAAAATGTGAAGGCCAAGCTTGGCAACTCACTGCGGATACAGCTCATTTAGAGGCAGGTCCAAAATGCAGTAGAGCCATTTGAACAGTGGATCTCTCACAGCCAAGAAGTTCTTTTCTTAAAGGTCAGATTTCCCAGAGGTCATTTAGGCTGCATTAACCTGGCTTGGTGTTGGGGGGCGGGGGAGGGGTCTGGTGTCCTGGGGATTATGGGCGCCATGTGATGAGATGGTGGTGTCAGAGGAACAAACCACTGCAGGACATCCTGCACCAGTAATCAGTGCCACACTTAAACCAGCAGTGAGATTAGAGGTTGATAAATTTAGGTGCTAGGTGAGGGGCCCAGCAGGTATACAGGATATGTTACATTCGTAGGTGCCTAAGAAGCAGAAGAGAGATTGTGTGACAGGGTGACCAAGGGTGGGAGTGAGCATGTGGTGGACATGTCTGTGTGTATAACGGGCTGGGTGGGACTCTTGTGAAGGCCTATGCGATTGTGACCTCCAGAGTTGCGTCTGATTGTGTTCCTTTGACTAGGACGAATGGCCGTTATGTGAGTATAGGTTGTGGCCTCTGCATGTCACTGACCAGTGGCTCTTGATTATGTACTAGTTCTTCTAACCTCTCATCTCACAGCCACGTACAGCTGCAACAAAGAAATGATCTCAAGAGAGGTAATGTTTTGCACTAGCATGAAGGTTTCCAGCAAGAAAGTGCACACATCGGGCAGCCCTGGTGGCTCAGTGGTTTAGCGCTGCCTTCAGCCCAGGGCGTGATCCTGGAGAACCTGGATCGAGTCTCCATGTCGGGCTCCCTGCATGGAGCCTGCTTCTCCCTCTGCCTGTGTCTCTGCCTCTCTCTCTCTCTCATGAATAAATTTAAAAAATCTTAAAAAAAATGCACATATCAACTTAAGGTAGGAATTTTTAGAGCCCAAAGGAGTTTTTAAAGCCTTTTAAGCTTGTCTTTTGTAAAGACATTGGGGGGGGGGGGGTGCACACACTGGTGGAAGCCCTGTCTTTGGAGCCTGTGGGAGCAGCTATGGGTCCAGAACCACAGCATTACCACAGCTCTGACTGCAGGAACCCTCTGTGAACTCAGATTTAGGTTTCTGCCCCTCTCCTGTTTCCTGGTTTTGTATATGAGGTCATGATCCACTTCTCCATTCTTGCCATTCTCCAAAAGAAGGAACCCAAGGAGTAGAAAAGAGTTGATGCATTACAAAAATAATGGATGTTAAGAAATATTGCCAATGCCAAAAACAGTCAAACTTCAGGTGAATTTTCTTGTTCACAGAATTTTCTTTTTTTTAATGATATAGTTTTTTTTTTAATTTTTTTTTATTTATTTATGATAGTCACACAGAGAGAGAGAGAGAGGCAGAGACAGAAGCAGGCTCCATGCACCGGGAACCCGACGTGGGACTCGATCCCGGGTCTCCAGGATCACGCCCCGGGCCAAAGGCAGGCGCCAAACCGCTGCGCCACCCAGGGATCCCCTCACAGAATTTTTATTTGGACATGAGAACATTTGATTTTCTTTGCCTGAAGTGTATACTAGGTAGAGATCATCTTTATACGTTCCATCCCAAGTTGATGGATAGAAGTCATTGAGATAAATCTTCCTTCATGTGGCTCTTATTTTCTCTGTCTTCTCCAGATAATAGTCACATATTCAATTGGCAGATCACCTGAATTAGACAATTGGTCTTTATTTTAGATGGTGATTAAGCAAAGCAGCATAGGTTTATGTGGAATCATACATCACAGATCTCTGATATTCTGCAGAGGCCTAATAATCAACAAATAACAAACTCGTCTGCTTTGTGAAGCTTTTGGAAGTGGGACTGTAATTGGGTGTTTGAGGATAAAGATCTGTGTGAACAAGGGGAGGAATATGTTCAGGTGATCTTTAAGTTAAAATGAGTAGTACTACAGGTGTTATTTGTGGTCTGGTAGCCTGAGTTTTGTTCAGGTGTATATCCTTGTGTGGATTGTGAGAGGCAGTGTGGTATGATGTTGAAGAGGATGGGCCCTGGATATCCAATATTTGGTTTGAACCTTGGCCCTGCCACTTCCTAGCCGTATGAGCTTGGTGTATTCATACAGCATCCGTGTTCCACAGCACTCATACTTCATAGGGATATAACAAGGATAAAAATACAAAGCTCAGACAGCCCGGGTGGCTCAGCGGTTTACTGCCTGCCTTTGGCCCAAGGCCTAATCCTGGAGACCTAGGATTGAGTCCCATGTCGGGCTTCCTGCAGGGAGCCTGCTTCTCCCTCTGCCTGTGTCTCTGCCTCTCTCTATCTCTCTCTTTCTCTCAATCGGTGTCTCATGAATAAATAAATAAATAAAATATTTAAAAAAATAAAAAGCTCATGACAACAGAACTTGGAACATAGGAGTGCTCAATAAATATTAACTTGTGATTGTGGGCAGTTTTCCTTTAGGGTCCAATAGTAATGGAAATATGAAGGTAATTGATGGTTATTTGTAAGGTAAGAAAGTTATCCAGAGGCTCACCTGGTTAAAAACAAGAGTTCTTAATCATTAGTTCTTTGATTGCTCTTGTGAACTTCTACGAGTCCACAGATCATTTGAAACGGTATCCAGAAGTGTGTGTTTATTGATTATCAAAAGTGAATATGATCAAAAAAAATCAGAAATATTGATTTGGAAACAAAATGGTAATAAGAGGTACAATCTTGTATAAAGTGTTCAAGATTACAAAAATGGTTTAGTAAATCCCACATACATGAGATAAAATAACATGCAGCCAGTGAAATTATGCTTATAAAGATTCTTCCTGGGGCACCTAGCTGGCTTAGTCAGTTAAGCATCCAACTCTTGGTTTCAATTCAACTCATGATCTCAGGGTCGTGGGATGGAGCTTCATGTCAGGCTCTACACTCACCAGGGAGTCAGCTTGAGATTCTCTCTCTCTCCCTCTTCCTTTGTCCCTCCCCACTACAGGCTCTCTCTCTCTCTCTCTCTCTTGCTCTCTCTGTTAAATAAATCAATCTTTAAAAGAAAATATTCTGGGAATCCCTGGGTGGCTCAGTGGTTTAGTGCCTGCCTTTGACCCAGGGTGTGATCCTGGAGTTCCGGGATCGAGTACCATATCAGGCTCCCTGCATAGAGCCTGCTTCTCCCTCTGCCTATGTGTCTCTGTCTCTCTCTCTCTCCTCTGTGTCTTTCATGAAAAAATAAAATCTTTAAAGAAAAAAAAAAGATTCTTCATAGGAAAATATGAAGTGCTTTATATGCTTTATATGAAATCTGTCATATAAAGCAATATTCATAGCTGTGAAAAGTATTATTCCAAAGCATTTTTTAAATTATTTAAGAATCTCATTTAACACTACAAGGTTATATAAGACATCTTAGAAGGTATGTATCCAAAATGTTATTTCAATTATATATGTGTGAAGAAGACATAGGTATGTACATTTATTGAGAATCTATTGTGTGCAGAACTTTGTCTGCTTTTTACATATTCAACCTACTAATTCCATTTACCCGAATTATGTTCATTCAAGAAAAATATTGGTAGTGAAACTTTTTCATTTATACTGATGATATTATTTAAGGATTGTCCAAGAAATGGTAGGTGAAATTTATTTCAATAACATTGTTTTTCCAATTCAGAGTTAGAATTCACAGTTTATAAGTGGAAAGATTCTCCCTAATTTTACTTCAAAATTATAATTTTACTTCAAAAATATTTTGGATAATATTGGTGCTATATTTTCAGGTAGGAATTATATCTCACCATTGCAAGAGAATCCAGTAACCTAAACAATTAATGAATAAGAAAGATAAAATTACCCATAGTCTGTTGTTACCATGTCCTTCTCCTTCCCCACTCCCCACAGCATTAATCACCAATTATATTTTGATATAGATTTTTCCAGTTTTTATCTATAAGCATATATTTGTGGTCTTGATTCTGTAATATAAAATAACCTTATTTGATGATATAAAATGACAAAGGATTTCCAACTCTTAATTTATGAAAGAAATCCATGGGTTTCATTATGTCTCTGTGCATGTGAAGGCTCTTTATTTCTTGAAAAACCTTTCTCAATATTTTCACCTCGTAGGAGCATAGATTTGTCAGTGAAAATCAATTACCAGAAAATGTGGTTATCAGCTAACATAGCATTTTTAAATCAATTTTTTAGGGGTGCCTGGGTGGTATAGTTGGTTGGGTATTGGATTCTTAGTTTTGGCTTAGTTCGTGATCTCAGGATCATGGGATCCAGCCCTGCGTCAGGCTCTAATTTTTTTCCTCAACTGATGTTTAGATGCAGAATGAGACTAATAGGATGTTGATTTGGCAGTTGTCTGGAACACATTGTGCTAAATGTCAAGATAAAGCCTTCTTGGGGTCAAGAAGGCTTTAGAGTACTCAGAGCTTTTTTTCTAAGCTCAAGAAGAGAATTTTTTTTTTTTTAATTTATTTATGATAGTCACAGAGAGAGAGAGAGAGAGAGGCAGAGACACAGGCAGTGGGAGAAGCAGGCTCCATGCACCGGGAGCCCGATGTGGGATTCGATCCCGGGTCTCCAGGATCGCGCCCTGGGCCAAAGGCAGGCGCCAAACCGCTGCACCACCCAGGGATCCCAGAGAATGTTTTAAAACTAAATGAAGTCTCTACTTTTTGGAGAATAGCTTCTTCTAACATATACATTTGTATACGTATAAATTTTTAAGTTAACATATGGCCACTGTTAAAATAATTATGAAATATATTTTAAAAAAACAACCAAGATTACACCTATTAAAAAAATCATGGTAGGGATCCCTGGGTGGCACAGCGGTTTGGCGCGTGCCTTTGGCCCAGGGCGCGATCCTGGAGACCCGGAATCGAATCCCACATCGGGCTCCCGGTGCATGAAGCCTACTTCTCCCTCTGCCTGTGTCTCTGCCTCTCTCTCTCTCTCTGTGACTATCATAAATAAATAAAAATTTTTAAAAATCTGAAAAAAATCATGGTAACATAGGATTATATAACGTAACAAAATGTATAAATTACCAGACCTTTCAATCTATTGATATCCTATTCCCTGTCCCCCAGTGTCTATCTTTTTAATGACCTTATCATGTTGTGCAATTTTTTAAAAAAGATATTACTCATTCATTAATGAGAGACACACAGAGAGAGGCAGAGACATAGGCTGAGGGAGAAGCAGGCTCCCTGCAAGAAGCCCGATGTGGAACTCGATCCTGGACCACAGGATCACACCCTGAGCCAAAGGCAGATGTTCAACCACTGAGCCATCCAGGTGTCCCAGCTTCTATTTTTTTTTTTAAGATTTTATTTATTTATTCATGAGAGACACAGAGAAGCAGAAATATAGGCAGAGGGAAAGGTAGGCCTGCTGCAGGTAGGCTGATGCAGGACTCCATCCTGGGACTCTGGGATCATGACCTGGCCAATGGCAGATGTTCAACCACTGAGCCACCCAGGGGCCAGCTGTGCTCCTATTTTTTTAATCTTTTTTTTTTTTTAAGACTTTATTTATTCATGAGAGACACACACAGAGAGAGGCAGAGACACAGGCAGAGGGAGAAGCAGGCTCCATGCAGGGAGCCCGACGTGGGACTCGATCCCAGGTCTCCAGGATCAGGCCCTGGGCTAAAGGCGGCACTAAACCGCTGAGCCACCCGGGCTGCCCTTACCTTATTTTTCTATTGATAGTATATCTGTAATATTTTCCATGTCCTTAAACATGTTTTCCTATTTAGCATTTAGTGGCCACTCTCTATTCTGTTGCCTGTATATTTAGTATTTAAGTAGTCAGCTTGGCTGGACTCAAAATACAGAACCTGGGCCTAGGCAATTCCTTGTGTTCATTTCCCACATATTGACCAACTTCAGTGGACCCTGTGGCCATTAAAGAACCTGTAGTTTATATGATGAGGCCTCTTTCAGCCTTGGAAGGTGGGAATTAAGGCAGGTGGATCCACTCATGGAAAGACTGAGCTTAAAAAAAAAAAAAATACTAAGCAGTCCAATCTTAGGACTAGATCAGCCTTCCCAACATGGGAGCTTGTCTAGGAGAGCTCCTGCTCCTGTGTTTGGATCTGGCGTCAGTACCAGAAGTGACTTATTCTACACAACGACCTTTGTGTAGTCTGGTATCCTGGGACTTGGCAGAGACCATAGATCCATCTTCTACTTTTCCCTAAATTGTGTGTACAGTAGTGGGGGCTAATTTTAGAAGAAGGATGGGGGAACAAAAAGATTTTATTAAATTAAATCATATTAGGAACACTAACACTTTTTTTTCTTTTCTCAGCTCTGGATTCTCTAGAATTTGAAATTTTTTTCAGTGGAAGAACACCAAGGAGCATTGATCCGGTCTTACATTTCTAAAACCATGACCTGTGTAAGTTGATTATTTTGATTATTCATGTCTTCCTGCGATATTATGATTTTAATCTATGTGGGTTTTTTGATTAATTAACCCAAAGCTTCCTACTTAAGAGGGTCACATTCAGTTATCTGCTCTACAGTGTGTCCTAAAATAAAAAAAAAAAAGTGATACCAAATAGCTCAGTTTCCTTCTAATAGGTGTTTTGCTATCCAGTTTTTGTATTTATTATCCAATTTACTCAATCCATTTCTATGCTTATTCTTCAATCAAAGGCTATGATGAAGCAGTAAAAGAATAAAGTCCCATAAACAAAATATTTGAGTTTCCTTTATAGGTCTCTGACTTGATGAATTAGAGGTGTTGGTCCCATTTAATTACCACAGGTAGACTTTAAAATTCTCCATAGACCTGAATTTTCTAAGCAGATGAGATGGATATTGGTATCAATTGGTCTCAGTCTTAGCATGTGATGGTATCTCTTCTTGAACATGTAGAATGCTTGGAAACATTTGGGTCATGCATCTTTTTAAGGAATTCTTGAGAGACAAATATATTATTTTGTGATTGAATCTGATCTGTTGAATTTGGATGACATCTATTTAATTAAGGCTCATCCTTCAGCATACAGTTAAGAACAAGGAAAATATTGATTAACTGACAGAAGATGACAATGGATGAGAATATTATTCTAAGGAGGATAAATATGTTGATTTCTAGAATTGATGAAGACCTTTGAAATTTTGTCCAACCAAGTATATAAATGTCAGGGATGGATTAAGTCTGAGATATCTATAATAAAATGGATTGGGACACAGCCATAATTTATTTGTCAAAACAAAGAAAAATGCTTAAATGATATGTTCTGACAAAGGATGAATTCAATGCTTATAGAAATGTTAAACTGGGGGGCAGCCCCAGTGGCGTAGCAGTTTAGCTCCGCCTGCAGCCCAGGGCGTGATCCTGGAGACCTGGGATTGAGTCCCACATCCGGCTCCCTGCATGGTGCCTGCTTCTCCCTCTGCCTGTGTCTCTGCCTCTCCCTCTAGCTGTGTCTCTATGAATAAATAATAAATAAAATCTTAAAAAAAAAAAGAAAAGAAAAGCCCTTTATTAAAAAAAAAAAAAGAGAGAGAAAGAAAGAAATGTTAAACTGGGAAGCTTGGGTGGCTCTGGTTAAGTGTCTGCCTTCGGCTGCCTTTGGCTCAGGGCGTGATCCTGGAGTCCCAGGGTTGAGTCCCACATCAGGCTCCCTGCATGGAGCCTGCTTCTCCCTCTGCCTGTGTCTCTGTCTCTCTCTCCCTGTCTCTTGTGAATAAATAAAATCTTAAAAAAAAGAAAGAAAAAAATGTCAAACTTTTTTCAAAAGCTTTTATTTAATACAGAAATTTTTATGTTCAGTATGAGAGGGAAATCCCATCTTTGTTTAAAGGGAAAGTAATTTAGAACCTCATTTTTTAAAAAGATTTATTTATTTATTTTATTTATTTATTTATTCATTCATTCATTCATTCATTCATTCATTCATTCATGATAGACCCAGAGATTGAGAGAGAGGCAGAGACACAGAAGGAGGGAGAAGCGGGCTCCATGCCGGGAGCCCGATGTGGGACTCGATCCCGGGACTCCAGGATTGCGCCCTGGGCCAAAGGCAGGCGCCAAACCTCTGAGCCACCCAGGGATCCCCCTAATTTTTTTTTTTGAGAATTTATATCTCATGCAACTAGCTGACTATGTGATTGTGCATTATACTTTATTGACTAGGAAAAAAACTTTAATTTTATCCATTCCCTAGTAGGTCTGAGTTTTTGTTTTGTTTTGTTTTTTGTTTTTTAAGATTTTATTTAGTTATTCATGGGAGACAAAGAGAGAGAGAGAGAGAAAAGCAGAGAGAGAAGCAGGCTCCATGCAGGGAGCCTCACATGGGACTCGATCCTGGGTCTCCAGGATCATGCCCTGGGCTGAAGATGACGCTAAACCACTGAGCCACCTGGGCTGCCCCAGGTCTGAGTTTTGTGATAGCCCATAACTTACAAAGATTTGTCTGTAGCAATAGGATTCTGCAGGAATATGTAGACACTCAGCTTTGAGTTTCTAGTCCTCTTGTACTATATCACTCCTTTTTTTTTTTAAAGATTTTATTTATTTATTCATAAACACAGAGAGAGAGGGGCAGAGAACAGACAGAGGGAGAAGCAGGCTCCATGCAGGGAGCCCGACATGGGACTTGATCCCAGATCTCCAGGATCACACCCCAGGCTGCAGGCAGTGCCAAACCGCTGCGCCACCGGGACTGCCCTCACTCCTTTTCTTTAATTCAGTCCTGTAATCTCCTGTTTTTACCATCTTGAAAATGTTTTTTTCAATTTCATACTACATGGGTTTGCAGTTTCAGGAATTAGTGACATTCAGGGATGTGGCCATAGACTTCTCTCGGCAGGAGTGGGACTACCTGAACCCTATTCAGAGGGACTTATTCAGTACAAGTCCCTCTGAATGATGTTAGAGTGATGTTAGAGAACTATAGAAACTTGGTCTCACTGGGTAAGTTCATTTGCAATGAGAAATTTAGAATGTGCTTTGTTGTGTGTTAACCTTCAACACAGTGAATTTCAAGATGTAAGCTGAATTTTCTTTCTTTTGTTGTTCCCAGAGGAAGGCTTGAAAGCCTGTCAGTTTGTCACTGCCTCTGCCATTTACCATGGTCATTTTCTCTTTTAGTGATATGCACGTCTCCCTCTGGCTCTTCCTGTCTTTGCTTCTCCTTCTTACTTCCCAGGGGGCTAGACAAAAGTTCCTTCTATTTATTCTATATATAGCTATTGTCCAAGAAACCTGGTTTTCCATTGTGTTCAGGCTGAATATTGCTGTGGATTTGCTGTGTCCCTCTGATCCACCTGCCAAGCAATCGTTAGATGTAGATTTGTGATTGGCTGTGGCTCTATAACTTTCATATTGGTGGGCTGGATAAACAATATTCATTTAAAACGGAAGAGTACACATTTAACTTCCTGCAACTAATTTTATATGATTTATGGTTGAAAGTTACAATTCATGAGCTTGACATTTACAATTGAATGAATATTTTGTAAGTGAATCAGGATGCTTCTCATTTTCCTCTTAAGGAAATAGAATAATTATAACTGGTATTATGTCCCAATTATGACACTCTTCCTGGGAGGAGGTGGGGGGAGGGATGGATATATTATACAATATGTATATATAATATACATATAATATGAATATATGTATTCATACAAACTTAATCATAAAATAATCATGCAATAATAGTATTATCATACACACTTTACTTGCCAACATTGTGGAGCAGTGTGTTGAAATGGCTTCCTCAAAGTTACAAGGTTGATATTAGAGGAGAAAGATTTTGTGCACAGGCCCTTAGCTCCAGTGAATGTTCTCAAACATTGTTAACCTTTTCAATCACTTTGTTAAATATTCTCTTAAGAGAAAGAAACTCAAAAAAAAAAAAAGAAAAAAAAAGAAAAAAAGAAAAAGAGAGAGAGAGAGAAAGAAACTCATCTATATGAGTTTAAATTAAAATAAAATTTGATCATACCTGCCTGATTCCTTAGATCATCTCATCCTTCTATTATCTGAAGTGTGTATCAGTAACATTTAACTTTGATTTCATTACAAAGTTAAGCAAAACTAAAGATTTTGTGAGTTCTGTTTTTATTTCTATACCATGTGGCATTTTTTTTCTTGTAAGCAGGACATTCCATTTCTAAGCCAGCTGTGGTTGACTTATTGGAGCAAGGTAAAGCACCCTGGATGATTTTGAGGGAAGAAATACAAAGACAGTATACAGGTAAGGAAGGCAAGGAAGGCAAAGGGAAGCCATCAGGACTGGTAGCAGCCTATGTGGTAAGAGGGAGAGCACATCTCTATGTTGTTTGTAAGGCCCTCCAAGGCACCAAGACTTGAGGAGCATGGGCTTGTGACCTCGGGAGGAAATGAAGGTCTCAACAGGAGCTATAGGAGAAACTTCAACTTTACTCCATTTGCCCATCACCTATTTCTCTTATATTTCAAACCCCTTTCCAGTGACAGGGAATCTCATTTTTCATTAGCACAATATTTTACCTATATGTTGGATTCATCTGGCTCTCCAGTTCCCCTTTTGCATACACACATGTATATCAATGCAATGATAATAAAACTTATAAGTTCCTGCTCTCGTGGAATTTACATTGTACTAGAGTAAGGATAAACAGGAAAATACTTAATATTAGGCAATGGAATGAGCTTTGGTGGAAAGTAAGCAGAAATTGGGCCATTTTAGATAAGGTGGTTGCAGATGACTTTACTAAGGTGGTAACATTTCAGAGGAGACATGATATAAAAGAATATTCCAACCTAAATGAACAGCTAGGAAGGCTCAGGAGATGCCTGGGTGTGTGTGTGTGTGTGTGTGTGTGTGTGTGTGTGTGTGTAGACTGGAGGGAGGGGGCCAGAGAGAGCTTTGTGAGTTTGCAGAGGACCATCAGAGACCAGAATAGAAGGCCTAAGGGGTGAGTAATAAGTAATGAAGCTACACTGTTAGTTGGATTCAGATCATATGAGGTTTTATTAGATTTGAATTGCTATGAATAATAAATATTAGAATCCATTATATAATGTCTTTAAATTTTTAATTTTAAACCATTTTTTTAAAATGTTAGCCAAATATGGAGAACCACATTAAACAAATGTCTAGCTCAATGAGTTAAATGCAGTAAACATCCATGTCACTATATCCATGTCAGGAAATAAAACTTTTTTTTTTCTTAATTTCTTATATGAAATAATTTTAAGTCACAGAAAGATTGTAATAATGATACAAAAGATTCTTTTATACCTTTAAGCTGGCCTTTCCAAACGAGGAAAGTTTTTCTAGTCCACACTGAAGTTTTTAACTTGTCCACACCCCATCACTTAGCAAGGGGATACACCACTCCCCTTGCTAAGTGTAGCCACTCTTCCCACTCTTCTGATTTTAATGGAAATCAGTTCCTTCCCTTTTTTCTCCCTCCAATTTCTTTACATGCTTTTAAAATCTTCTTTAATCTTTAAGTTTCCTCTTTATCTTTTGTTCCTAGCCATTTATTTTCTGAAGGAACATCTTCCATTCTGTTATGCTGATGCCATTTTGAGATTTACTTAGACATGTTCTCTCACCTCTCTATATCCTCTAAATAAGTAGTGGGATCAAGAGGCATAATGAGATTTAGATTATATTATATATAACATATATTATATATACAGTATATATTTTGGCAAGACAGCTTCCTGGACAGTCTTGTATACATAATATGTTGGCAGTATTGAATGCTGGCTCCCCATATATCAAACAGAACCGAACTTATTGCTTACTGTGCTAAAGGAAAACACTACCTCTAAAGAGCTTTGGTAGTGTCTCAGAGGAGGAAAGGGAAGGATGGATCTTACTTAACATTTGGAAGTTTGGTTTAATGACAGTCTTTCAATGTGATTAGGATTAGGTGTAGATAAAGATACAACAAGGGAAAATTCCATGGAAATTAGGTAAGAATTTTGAGGCTTACAGGATATCCGGTGATCCAACCCCTTAAGTGTCTTGCCTTCAGCTCAGGTCATTATCCCAGGGTCTTGAGATTAAGCCCCATGTCGGACTCCCTGCTCAGCAGGGAGTCTGCTTCTCCCTCTCTCTCTCCCTCTGTCCCTCCCCATACTCGTGCTTTCTCTCTCTCTCTCTCTCTATCTTCCCCCCCAAATAAATAAAATCTTGGGGTGCCTGGGTGGTTCAGTCAGTTAAGCATCTGCCTTCAGCTCAAGTCATGATCCCAGAATCCTGGGATGGAGCCCCACATTGGGCTCCCTACTTGGCAAGGAGTCTGCTTCTCCCTCTCCCTCTGCTGCTCTCCCTTGCTTGTGTTTGCTCTCTCTCTCTCTCTCTCAAATAAATAAAAATATTTAAAGATTAGATAGATAGATAGATAGATAGATAGATAGATAGATAGATAGATAGAAGGAATCTTTTTTTTTTAAAAAGGGAAAAAAAGGATTTTGAGGCTCAGGATTCAAAGAATCCTAGAACACAAATTCTGTTGATGTTTTCATCGAAGCGTTGATGGATCTTTCAAGAACTTCTTGTAATGAACAATCAAGCCAATTGCCTGTATAAGAAACTCCAGGAAAGTAAAACTGCACTGTGAGAACAGTGGGATAGTTACAGTATGCTAATGTAGTAGACAGGAAGGTACATTGAATGACTGGTAGTTCCAGTTGCCTGTGTCTAGGCTGAGCTTCTCACAAGCACCCTGAAAAGTATGCCTAGAGAATCCTTACATCAGACCTAACCATCTGTGGAGCAGCCCACTTTTTAAGTCTGGGTAGTGTCTTAGAACTAAGACATGAAAGTGACTGCTGGACCCCACCCAAGGGCAAGGACTGGTTGCCAGGAGGACCAACCATATGATTGGACAGTTTCAGTCCTACCCTCAACCTCTCAGGAGGGGAGATGAGCTAGAGGTGGAATCGTCCAATGGCCAATGACTTAGTCAATCATGACTATGCAATAAAACCTCCAATAAAAACCCAGAAGAACTGGTTCTTTCAGGTTGGTAAATAAGTGTAGATACCGGGAGAGTGACACACCGGGAGAGGGCATGGAAGCTCTAGACACTTTCCCCATATCTTGCCCTATGTATTTCTTCATGTGGCTATTGATTCCTATCCTTTATCATATCCTTTAATAAATTAATAAACATAAGTACCCGTTTCCCTGAGTTCTATGAGCCACTCTAGCAAATTAAAAGAACCTAAGGAGGAGGTCATTGGACCCTCCAATTTGTAGCTGGTAAGAAGCACAGGTAACAGCCTGGGACTTGTGATTGGTGTCTGAGATGGGGGTGGGTGGAAAGCCATCTTAAGGGACTAGCCCTTAATCTGTAGAATCTGATGCTATTTCCAGGTAGATTGTGTCAGAATTGAGTTGAATTCTCAGACACCCTGCTGGTGTCAGAGAATTGCTTGGTGTTGGTGGGGGTGAGGGGATCCCCACCGCCTTGTTGGAATTGTGTCTGGGAAAGTAAAAGCGTTGGTGTTACTAAAACTATATATTGGCACCAGCTCTTATCTCATATGCTTCTACACATATGTTAACAGATACTTATATCTTAATGAGAGAAAATGTTAGTTGAAGGACGCATTGGGCTCAGTTTAGTTTTAGTGAGTTAAGCACAGGGCCATTCCAATATGCTTCTATGCATAAGTTTACAAACACCAACATTTTAATGAAGAGATTACTTGCAAAAGACCCACAACTACATATAAGTTAATATCCTTACAGCATTGTGAAAACCCTTGGGTGATGTCAGCAAAGGGTTAACAAAACACTTTCCCATTCTGCATGAGGATCTGGTCCTACATTAATTCTGCTTCCCTAAAAACAGATGAACTGGAATGTGTCAACTATGTTTATATGTCTCATTATTTATGGTAAAATCCACCCAGGTTGCTGAATTTCACCTGGCTAGACTGAAAGGACACCATATTCCCGGTTTCTCTAAAGACAGTATTACCAGAATGCACCCCCTCTCCCCCGCCGTAGGGTTTTACCAGCTTGTGTTTCCACTAGCAGTGTATGAGAGTATCTCAAAGACAGTGAACATACCTATTGCTCAGATCATAAATAAATACTCTTGAATAAAAACTCAACAACCGAATGTATTATTATACTTTTCATTTTTTACAAATATGGTAGGTGAGAAATGGTATCCTGTTTCAATATGCATTTTCACTATGAATGAGTGAAAAATGTTTTAAAATGTTTAAGAGAAAAAAAAAAATGTTTAAGAGCCATTTCTCTCTATTCCATGAGTTATTGGGTTTGTGTCTCTCCCCCATCTTTCTATCTGGCATTTAATCCTTTGTCCCTCAAATTTTAAGAGTGTTTTTATATATTAGGAGTATTAGCCCTTTGTCTGAAGTGTATGTTGCAAATATGTTCTCCCAGTTTTTCAATTTTTTTTAATTTTGATTATGGCAGTTTATTTTTTAATATAGTCAAATTCATCAGTCTTATTATCTCTGAATTTCGTGTCTTGGTTAGAAGCTATCTCATAAATATACAGCTTTTCTTCTACCACTTGTACAATTTTATTTTTTACATTTAAAATCCCTAATCCGGGATCCCTGGGTGGCGCAGCGGTTTAGCGCCTGCCTTTGGCCCAGGGCGCGATCCTCGAGACCCGGGATCAAATCCCACATCGGGCTCCCGGTGCATGGAGCCTGCTTCTCCCTCTGCCTATGTCTCTGCCTCTCTCTCTCTCTCTCTCTGTGACTATCATAAGTAAATAAAAATGAAAAAAAAAAGAACTTCTTTTAAAAAAAAATAAAAATAAAAAAAATAAAATCCCTAATCCATTTGGAGTTCATTCTTGTGTATAAAATAAGGTATGGATCTAAAGAAATCTTTTTCCAGATGGCTACCCCAGTTGTCCCAATATCATTCATTTAAACATCCGTCTTTGCTCCCTTCATTTGAAATAACTCCTTCATCATATAATAAATTTCCATATATTCTGGGGTCTATTTCTGGGCTTTCTTTTCTGTTCTACTGTTTTATTTGTGTATCCATGCACCACTACCACCTTGCTTTTACTGTGGTTACGGTGTAGCACATTTTAATATTTGTTAGGGCTAGTCCCCCCCCCCCATTTAGGTTTTCAGTGTTTTCTGCCTGTTTTTGAATGTTTGTTTTTCCACGTGAACTCGATTATTAAATTTTCTAACTCCATAAAAAGCTTGTTGGTATCTTATTTGAATTGCACTAAATTTACAAATTAAGAAGAATTGTGATCTTATAGATCCAATCCACTCTCTCTCAAATAAATAAATCTTTAAAAAATAAAGTGAGCAAGTCAGTGTTTTTAATGTAATCACAAGTTTGTGTAACCATCACCAATATGTAATTCCATCACTCCAAAAAGAAATATGATAACCATTAGCAGTCACTCTCTATACCCTACTCTTAGCTTCTGCTAACCACTAATCTACTTTCTGTCTATAGATTTGAATGTCAGGAGTATTTATCTATATGGAATTATACAACACCTGGCCTTTTGCGAATGACTTCTTTGCTAGTGTTTTATATGTTTTCTCTTGATATTTATAAATTTTGGTCCATATTTTCAAGAGAAAACTTTCTAATTCTCTTATAATTTTTATGAAAAAATATTAATATCTAAACCTGTTAAGTTTTCATTCATTTTCTTTTTTCTTTTTCTTTTTTTTTTTAAAGATTTTATTGGGCAGCCCGGGTGGCTCAGTGGTTTAGCACCACCTTCAGCCCAAGGGTGTGATCCTGGAGACTCAGGATCATGTCCCACGTCGGCTCCCTGCATGAAACCTGCTTCTCCCTCTGCCTGTGTCTCTGCTCTCTCTCTCTCTCTTTCTGTCTCTCATGAATAAATAAATAAAGTCTAAAAAATATTTAAAAAATAAAGATTTTATTTATTTATTCATGAGAGACAGAGAGTGGCAGAGACACAGGCAGAGGAAGAAGCAGGCTCCCCGCAGGGAGCCCATTGTGGGACTTGATTGCTGGACTCTGGGATCATGCCCTGAGCTGAGGGCACATGCTCAACTGCTGAGCCACCCAGGCGTCCCTTTATAAATTTTTTCTACTTCTTTAACTACATTAGATATAAATCGATGCAGACATTAAAATTTGGTTCAAAATAATTTCTATTTGGAAATTTAGAAAATACTGCCTTAGATTGACTGTTTTCTTTCTCCCAGTTTTTTGTTTTGAAAAATTATCAAGCCAAATGAGAATATTAAAAATATATATTTAGTTAATTACCCTTCACATAGATTTAACTTTGGTTATTAACATTTTACCTTTTCTCTCTGTATATGCACCTTTCTTCTTGGCTCACTTGATGGTAAGTAGTAGTTAATCACCTCTCAACCACTTCTGTTTGTCTCTCCTAAGAATAAAGACTTTCTTCTATATAGTCACACTATTATTATCATAGCAATTCAGCCTTAACCATCTAATATAGAATCCATTTTTAAGTTTTTGAAATTTTTCCAAAAAATACCATTTGTAAAATTTACTTCTAGAATCCATTCCAGATTCATACACTGCATTTAGGTGTTAGGCTTTTTATCTTACTGTTATTCTACTTTTTTTTTCCCACTTCAAGTTTGATTATTTTATAGCATCTAGTTTAGTTTTCTTGTGGAATGTCTGTGTTCTAGGCTTCATGTTTTCTTCTTATAATTAGAATAAGGTTAAACATTTTTGCCCAGAATACTACAGAGGTAGTGTGTAATTATTATTTTTTTTAGTAAACTTTATTTTTTTTTAAAGATTTAGGGCAGCCCCGATGGCGCAGCGGTTTAGCGCTGCCTGCAGCCCAGGGCGTGATCCTGGAGACCCTGGATCGAGTCCCACGTCAGGCTCTCTGTATGATGCCTGCTTCTCCCTCTGCCTGTGTCTCTGCCTCTCTCTCTCTCTCTCTCTCTCTGTCTCTATGAATAAATAAATAAAATCTTAAAAAAATAAAGATTTATTTATTTATTCATGAGAAACACAGAGAGAGAGAGAGGCACAGGCACAGGCAGAGGGAGAAGCAGGCTCCATGCAGGGAGCCTGATGCGGGACTCAATCCTGGATCTCCAGGATCACACCCTGTGCTGAAGGCAGCGCTAAACCGCTGAGCCACCGGAGCTGCCCATAGTAAACTTTATTTTGTAATGATTACGGATTTACAGAAAATTACTAAGATAGTAGAGACTTACTGTATAGACCTCTCCTGATTTCTACTATCATTAAGATGCATTTGTCGAAACTAAGAAAATGACATTGGTATTAACTAAATTCTAGGCTCCATTTGTATATTTCACCAATTTTTCCATTAATGTCATCTTTCTGTTCCAGGATCCTTCCATTCAGGGTACCACATTGCATTAATTTGTCACATCTCCTGGTTTTTCCTGGTTTTTCAGTTTTTCGATCTTTTCTTGTTTTTCAGGGATTTGACTCTCTTGACAGACCCTACCAGGTATCCTTCGGAATATCCCTTAACCTGAGTCTGTTGTTTTTCTCATATGAGACTAGAGATAGGGATGTTTAGGAAGACTGCAAAGGAAGTGAGATGTCCTTTTCATCACATGATATGAGGGGTACATGATATCCATGGGAATTGACTGGTGATGTTAACTTTTCTCCACTTCAAAGTTACTATTTTTCCTTTTCCATATTCCACTCTTTAGAAGTAGCTCACTAAGGGTAGCTCACCCTGGAGGTAGGGGTGCAGGATTGGAAATTAAGCTTCTGTAAGGATAGGAAATCTATATATTTTATCTGGAATTCTGTATAAAAGATTTGTCTCTTTCCCCTTATTTCAGTGTGGACTCATTTATTTTGCACTTTGAGTTCTAATTAAATGTTACGTTCTTCCTTTTGTTTTGGACATTGATGGCTCTTTTAGTTTGGTTCCTATGACCATTAATATCTCCATCCTTTTGGGGGTTTTTGAGGATTTCTTTCCTGATACTATTTTCACATTCATTTTGTTTTTTCCCCTTCCCTGGTCCTAGAATTGGCCATCTCTCTTAAGATCCCTGGTTCATTTTATTGAAAAGTAGTATTTAGGGGCACCTGGGTGGCTCAGTCAGTAAAGCATCTGCCTTTGGCTCCAGTTGTGATGCTAGGGCCCTAGGATCCTGCCCCACATCAGGTTCCCTGCTTAGTGGGGAGTCTGCTTCTCCCTCTCTCTCTGCTGCTCCCCTTGCTTGTGCTCTCTCTCTGTCAAATAAATAAATAAAAACTTTTTTTAAAAAAAGGAAAATCGTATCTAGAAACCAAGATCGGGATGCTAGGTGTACTCGTTGCTGCTGGTATGCCAATGCTTCTCTATATGACCTGACTAAGCAATAATGTATGCATATTCACCCATGCCATATAGCTGTGTTTTATTATCTATCTGTCTATGTCTACATTAAGCTAAACATGAGTTCATATGATGAACTCCAACTCCCATCTAGTATTTCACAATGCATTCTAGCCTTCTTGTCTTGTTTATCTGTTACTTTTGTCTCTAACAGTGAGAAAACTGGCTACCACCATCCATTATCCATCCCTGTAAGAAACAAATTTACTAACTTGGTAGTGCTTATGTGCAGTTCCTTTTGGCTTTACTTTTCAGTCAAAACGTGGTGGTTTTTGTTGTTGTTGTTGTTGTTTAAGATTTTATTTATTTATTCATGAGAGACACAGAGACAGAGACACAGGCAGAGAGAGAAAGAAGCAGGCCCCATGCAGGAAGCCTGACATGGGACTCGATCCCGGGTCTCCAGGATCACGCCCTGGGCCGAAGGTGGCGCTAAACTGCTGAGCCACCCAGGCTGCCCCAAAACATTGTTTTTTAATGTTTGTAATTATTATATCACGGGACACAGTTCATGTAGTGTATTGATCAACTATAAGCACTTCTTAAACTCCCAATATATGTTGATAATTGGTTGTTTTTGTAATATTGATTTCTAGCATAACTTGCGATCAGTCAACATAATCTGTATGATTTTGATCCTTTGAAATATGTCAAGACTTGCTTAGTAGCCCAGTTTATGGCCTGTTTTTATAAGTAATCTGTCTGTGACTGAAAAGGAACTGAACTCTGCAATATTTGGCTTATAGCCATGAAGTTCTAGATCTTTATTTATTAAATGTTCCACTCAATCTTTGGATTGTGTCGATATTTGGTTTATTTCATGCTGTGTTAATAGTTGAACACAAAATTAATAATCCTTATTAAGCAGTCCTCCATATACATTATAAAAAATTAGAAAATAGAGACAAAATTTTTTTCAAAACATTAAAATACCTTATTCCTACCACTGTAACACCTTAGTGGATATAATACACACATGCATATATATGCTTTTCTTTTTACCAAAGGGACACCATATTCTTACTGTTTTGTGACCTGATTTCTTCTTCTTTTTTTTTTTAAGATTTATTTACTTATTCATGAGAGACACAGACTGAGAGAGAGAGGCAAAGACACAGGTAGAGGGAGGAACAGGCTCCCCAGAGGGAGCCCGATGCAGGACCCAATCCCAGATTCCAGAACCATGTCCTGAGCCGAAGGCAGGCGCCCAACCGCTGAACCACCCAGGTGTCCCTGACCTGATTTCTTTATCAGTGATTTTTCTATTTTATATTTCTATTATATTCTTTTATCTTATTGTATCTTCAATACCCAAATTCTACTCATATTACCTCATTTGGCCCAATTTCATTTGTTCAAATCAGCATCCTAATGCAAGACTGTGCATTCTATCTGTTTATCATACGCTGAAATCCCTCTTAATTTAACACATTCTGTTTATTTATGATACTAACACTTTGAAGAGACAAGGCCACTTATATTGCAAAATTTGTCATCTTTTGAACTCGTCTCAATACTGTCCATGATACAATTTGTTTATTCTCTACCCTTCATATTTTTGTAGGTTGGAAATTATTTTCTGTCCTGAGGGATTCACGTTAAATATTTGTGACTGAAGTACATCACATAGGTGATTATGTGTATTCTATTAACAGACACAACATGTATTGAATTGTACTATTAGTTTTGGAATGTTAAAACTCTATTAAAAAGTTTGATTCCTCCATTATCTTTTATTTGCTTAATATATTTATATATATATAAATTATAATATAAAATTATGTTAATATTTAACATAATAAATTAAAATTATTATATATACATAATCCAACAATCATTTTTTTCCTGCCTTTTTTTCCCCCCACACTATTGGGCAAACACAGCTTAATACTCAGAAACATGTATTTTTTTTAACAAAGCTATAAATCTTTTAAATTTTCCTTACTTGTTTGGCCTAAGATTTGTGAGAATTATCTTGTTTCTTCCCTGCCCCATTCTTGGAATTAATTCTTTCAGAATTCTCTGATCAGGGATGCCTGGGAGGCTCTGTGGTTTACTGCCTGCCTTTAACTTAGGGTGTGTACCTGGAGTCCCGGGATCTAGTCCCACATTGGGCTCCCTGCATGGAGCCTGCTTCTCCCTCTGCCTATGTCTCTGCCTCTCTCTCTCTACCTCTCTCTCTCTCTCACTCACTGTGTCTCTTATGAATAAATAAATAAAATCTTAAAAAAAAAGAATTCTCATCATAATAGTAGATATTTAAAGATAGTAATGTAAATGATCAGGGTGCTTATTGCTACTTGCTTTTTGGTCATTTTTTTCTATTTCATGAAAATAAACCTATTTCAGATTTTTGTCTTTTGTAGGATTGTTTCTTTCTTTCTTTTTCTTTTTTTTTAAGATTTTATTTATTCATTCATGAGAGACAGAGAAAGAGAGAGAGGCAGAGACACAGGCAGAGGGAGAAGCAAGCTCCATGCAGGGAGCCCGATGTGGGACTCGATCCCTGAACTCCAGCATCACACCCTGGGCCAAAGGCAGGCACTAAAACTGCTGAGCCACCCAGGTGTCCCTGGAGGATTGTTTCTGATCAATATGCTCCTATGGTTGTCTTTCACTTTTATAATATCTTGTTTGTTTATTCCCACCCCCCCCCGCCTTTATTGATTAGTTTAGCGAATGTACCATCATACATTGATTTTTTTTTCCAAGAGATACTTTTTTGGTTTTTTGTTTGTTTTCTTAGACTAAGGGGGGAGGTCCCGAGGGAGTGGGTGAGAGAATCTTTTTTTTTTTTTTTTAAGATTTTATTTATTTACCAGAGACAGAGAGAGAGAGAGGTAGAGGGAGAAGCAGGCTCCATGCAGGGAGCCTGACGTGGGACTCGATCCCAGGTCTCCAGGATCATGGCTGAAGGTGGCGCTAAACCGCTAAGCCACCGGGGCTGCCCGGTTGAGAGAATCTTAAGCAGGCTCCACGCCCAGCTCCAAGCCCAACACAGGACTTGATCTTACAACCCTGAGATCATGACCTGAGCTGAAATCAAGAGTTGGATGCTCACCAACTGAGCCACCAGGTACCTCGAAGAGATATCTTTTTGAATTTATGTGTTGATTTTCTTTCTAAACTCATTACATTCTGAGTTTTTTATCTTTATACTTTGTTTTCCTTTGGCTTACTTGATGTTTTTTCTAAATGTTTTCATAAATTGTTTATTTGTGTTGAGGTGACAACTTTTCTCTGGACATTGTGGTTGGATATTGTACCTTCCAAAATATAGTATTTTCATTTTTTGTTTGGTTATATTTCTCTAGTTTCATTGTGTATTTCCTTAGTATAATAAAAATATTGACTCTGTTTTTGTTTTTTTTTTTTTTTTTTGGACTGCTGACAGCTTTCAAGCCCCACCTCTCTGCCTCACTTTTGGGAAAGCAGATTAAAAAAAAAAAAAAAAAAAAAAAAACAACCCTGAGAGCTCCCTACTTTGGTGCCTTTGGGAAGCTCAAACCATGCAAACCCCACGTCCAGGAACCCTCAGCCCTGCACCATACCCTAACTCTCATAAAAAACCTTATTAAGTCATTCTCTTCCAAATCTTTAAGTCCTTTCAAACCTATTTGATAACCACTCTGCTTTCTCTAGGAAGTCTCATTATATAAGTAATAAATCTTTTCACACCTTCCTGATGTATATGTGTCATCTTTAGTCTTGATATGCAAGTCATAGTTTGTATGGGTATCCATCCTACCTCTGCCAGTTGTCCACTACATTTATTGACTTAGCATTTAATTAATAGAGAGCCTTCAGTTTTTCAGATGGAGTGCTTTTTGTTTTCTGATGCTGCTACTAGGTTTGGTGTTATTTTTTGAGGTCACAGAATATATCATTTCATCTGTTATACACATCCCACAATTGAGTCACATACTGTTTGCCCTTGACTCATGCCCCACTCATTCTACACTTACACTCCTGAGTCTTTTCCTGAATCTGGATTGCTTTTTTCCAGCTTATATCTGATATTCCATTTTAACAGTCCTAGGCACTCTGGTATCTCAAAACTTTCCTCCACATTATAATTTCTTGATTCTCTCTAGCATCTCCAAATGGAAGGAATTTCTTATTTCATTTGAGTACGTATCTGTGAATTGTCTGAAAAGGCATCAAAATACTGGGAAGTACAAGGATGGCTGGCCATGAAAATAAAGAAAAGGAAGAGAGGATGTGAAAAATTATATGAACCAACACAGATTTAGCATACTTAGAATGGAGGAGGAATAACAGAACTCAATTGAAGATAAGTAAAAACAATTAATTACTTAGCACCTCTGATATATCAGAACCTTGTAATTCAGTGATGAAAAAGGAAAGATTGTGTCTGCTCTTGAGGAAGTTTAGAGAAATGTAAATAGAATAACGAGGAAACTAATTATATCATAATTGGAAACAAAAGGATGGTGGAAGGAATGAAGTACTAGAACATAAAAAGAGACACATGGACATACTTACATAGAGTTGGCAGGTGCAGCCTTTCTAAGCATAGGACGTTTATCCCAAGACTAAAGAATGAGAAGGATCAGCTTACAAAGTGCCCAGGTCCAAGGAGTCTTGTCAGATGAAACAGTCTATGGAAAGCATCAAGTCCTAGAGAAGGTTGTACCATATCCTAAGTGCTGAAAAGAGATATGAAAGGAGATAGGTGCAAAAGGGTCAGTGTTTGGACATGATGTCATATAAAAGGAGTCCTGGGGTCCTTGGAAAGGGGTTTGGATCATATTTCAAGAATAAAGAGAAACACTAGAGAAACTTAGGATAAATTCTTAACCTTTGATTTGCATTTAAATCTGTGGTAGATTCAAAATAAAGATGTCAAGGTTTTTTTTCCTCTCTCTTTTTTTAAGATTATTTATTTATTTATTCATAAGAGACACACACAGAGAGAGAGAGAGAGAGAGAGAGAGAGAGGCAGAGACACAGGCAGAGGGAGAAGCAGGCTCCATGCAGGGAGCCCAACCTGGTACTTGATCCTGGGTCTTCAGGATCACTCCCGGGCCGAAGGTGGTGCTAAACCATTGAGTCACCTGGGCTGCCCCTTTTTTCCTCTTAATCAAATTTGGTTGGTCTGGGACAGAACCAGGATATCAGATTTATAACAAGCTTGCCAAAGATTCTGGGCCACACCTACATTTCAGTAACTTCACTATCCTACGTAATGTTACATCCCTGAACTGTTGGCCTTTCAAAAATTTCATAACCATATTTTACAATTCAATAAGCCCTTCATTTGTTATGAGAGTTATTAGTTCATATTTCTTTCATAGAAGTTCCATATCCTCTAGCATAAGAAATATAAGTATTTTTTGTTTTCTTCTTTTGTTTCAGATTTGGATTTACATTGTGAGGTAATGAGCTATGTAGAAATGCCCACTTATGAAAAAGATATATCTTCCATACAATATCAGAGCACATATAACAGAGAAAAACTCTATGAACATAAGAAATGTCAGAAGAAATTTAGTAGTGGCTCTCCGTTTACTCTACATCACAGGTTTCATATTGGTAGAAGACTCTATGAATGCAAAGAATGTGGGAAAAATTTTTGTAATGGCTATCAACTTGTCCTACATCAGAGAGTTCATATTGGTGAGAAACCCTATGAATGTACAGAATGCGGGAAGAACTTTAAAAGTGGTTATCAACTTACTGTACATCAGAGATTTCATACTGGTGAGAAAACCTATGAATGTAGGATATGTGGGAAGGCCTTTATTTATGTTTCACATATTGTTCAGCATGAGCGAATCCACACTAGTGGGCCTTATGAACGTCAGGAATGTGGGAAGGCCTTTAGTCAAGGTAGATACCTTAGAATTCATCAAAGAATTCATACTGGTGAGAAACCCTATAAATGTCAAGAACGTGGGAAGGCTTTTAGGAAGCGCTCAAACTTTGTTAAACATGGGCAAATCCATACTGATGAGAAACCTTATGTATGTGAGAAATGTGGGAAGGCCTTTAAAAGAAGTTACCAACTTAGTGTACATCAGAGTATACATACTGGTAAAAAAAACTATATGAATGTAAAGAATGTGGAAAGGGCTATACCACTGCCTCACACTTTACATCAGAAAATTCATAAAAGTGGGAAACCATATGAATGTAAAGAATGTAAGAAAATCTTTACCTTGTATAGAAATCTTACTTGACATCAATGTATTCACACTGGTGAGGAACTTTTTGAATGTAGGCAGTGTGGGAAGGTTTATACTACTGGCTCAAAACTTTTTCAACATCAGAAAACTCACACTGGTGAGAAGCCCTATGAATGTCACGAATGTGGGAAGACCTTTAGCTTATATGGATACCTTCACCAGCATCAGAAAATTCATACTGGTGTGAAACACTTTGAATGTAAGGAGTGTAAAAAAACCCTTCACTTTGTATAGAAATCTTATTCGACATCAGAGTATTCATTCTGGTAGGAAACTTTTTGGATGTACGGAATGTTAGAAGACCTATAGTATTGGCTCAAACTTTGTTCAGCATCAGAAAATTCATACTGGTGGGAAGCCCTATGACCGTAGGGAATGTGGGAAGGCCTTTAGTCGGGCTTCAAACCTTGTTCAACATGAGAGAATTCATACTGAATGAATGGTTTACAAAAACCCTACATGTGTAAGAAGTGTGGGAAAGCCTTCAGATATGGTTCAACTCTTAAAGCACATCAGGGAATGCATACAGATACGAAACTCTAAGAACATAAGGAATGTGACAGTGCCATTAGGCATGACCCAGACTTTTTTCACATCAGGCAGTTCACAGTGGTGAGAAATTATTGAATGTTAGTCTTCATAGGTATCTTTTCACCAGCTGAGAGAATTCATAATGTAGTTTATATTACTTCATAAAGATTTCAGTGTTAGTCTTGTTTTAATGGAATGTTTGACTAAACAATAGCGAATTAAACCCCGAATAGCCAAAGCAATCTTGAAAAAGAATAAAGCTGGAAGTATTATGATCCTAGATTTCAAGATATAATACAAAGCTGTAGTAATCAGTATGGAACTGGCATAAAAATAGGCACCTAGACCAATGGAATAGAATAGAGAGCCCAGAAATAAACCCACAACTATATGGTTAATTAATATTCAACAGAGGAGGCAAAAATACGCAACGGGAAAAAGTCTCTTCAACAAATGTTGGGAAAACTGGACCACTTTCTTACACCGTACACTAAAACTCAAAATGGAGTAAAGACCTAAATGTGAGACCCATACCATAAAAATCCAAGGAGAGAGCACAGGCAGTAATTTCTCTGACATCACCTGTAGCAACACTTTTCTAGATAGGTCCCCTGAGGGAAAAGAAACAAGCAAAAATAAACTACTGGGACTACATCATGATTAAAAAAAAAAAAAAAAAAGCTTCTGCACAGCAAAGGAAACATTCAACAAAACTAAAGGGCAACCTACAGAATTGGAGAATATATTTGCAAATGACATATCCAATAAAGGAATAGTATCCAAAAGGTAGAAAAAACTTCTACAACTCAACATACACACACAGGGGAATCCCTGGGTGGCTCAGCGGTTTAGCGCCTGCCTTTGGCCCAGGGCGCGAACCTAGAGTCCTGGGATCGAGTCCCACGTCGGGCTCCCGGCATGGAGCCTTCTTCTCCCTCCTCCTGTGTCTCTGCCTCTCTCTCTCTCTTTCTCTGTCTATCATGAATAAATAAATAAATCTTTAAAAAAATAAAAAACCATACACACAAAAAAATTCAATTTAAAAATGGGCAGAGGACCTGAACAAGCATTTCTCCAAAAAGACATAAGATGACCAGCAGACAGAAAAAGATGCTCAGCATCACTCATCATAAGGGAAATACAAATCAAAACCATGAGATATCACCTCACACCTGTCAGAATGGCTAAAATCAACAACACAAGAAACAATGTTGGCAAGGATGTGGAGAAAGACTCTTTGCACTGTTGGTGGGAATGCAAACTGGTGCAGCCACTGAAGAAAACAGTATGGAGGTTCCTGAGAAAATTAAAAGTAGAATTATCACAGGATTAAGTAATTCCACTCATGGATATTTACCCAAAGAATACAAAAACACTAATTTGAAAAGATGTATGCACCCCTGTATTTATTTTAGCATTATTACAAGAGCCAAATTATGGAAGTAGCCCAAGTGTTCATCAATAAGTGAATGGATAAAGGAGATGTGATATGAAGGAATATTATATGTAATATTCATATATATATACCTACATATATTTATATGTGTATATGAACTTGTATATATGAATGTATATATTCATATGCATATATAAATATTACTCAGCCAAAAAAAAGAAATCTTGCCATTTGCAACAACACGGATAGATCTAGAGGGTATAATGCTGACTGAAATAAGTCAGTCTGAGAAAGACGAATACCATATGATCTCACTAATACCTGGAATTTAAGAAACAAAACAAATAAAGAAAAAATAGACAAAAGAACAGACTCTTCTCTATAGAGAACACTGATGGTTACCATTCTGGGAGTTGGGGGTTGGTGAAATAGGTGAAGGGGATTAAGAGAACACTGATGATGAGCACTGAGTAATGTATAGTATTGTTGAATCACTACATTGTGCACCTGAAGCTAATATAACACTGTCGACTATACTGGAATTAAAATTTTTTAAAAAATAAAATAATGACAAATTAAGAAAAAAAATGGGAATCTTAATTTTTCATGCCTGCAACATTCATAGAATTTTCAATTAAATTTGTTAATTTACTGAACAGCTAAAAGCCTTCCATAATAATCAATGGTTGTGTTACAGATTACCCCAAATTTTAATTAATGGCTCATCACCAACAACAGCTCTCACAGTTTCTGTGGGTCAGAAATTCAAGAGTGACTTGGCTGAGGGCTTCTGGATTTTTTTTTTTTTTAAGGTTTTATTTTTTCATTCATGAGAGACACAAGAAAGGGGCAGAGGCACAGGCAGAGAGAGAAGCAGGCTCCTCCCAGGGAGCCTGATGTGGGATTTGTTCCTGGATCCTGGAATCACGCCCTGAGCCAAAGGCAGATGCTCAACTGCTGAGCCACCCAAGCATCCCCAGATTGGATTTTTCATGAGATTTCAGCCCTAGAAGGAAGGCTTGACCAGGGCTGAAGGATCTGGTCCAAGTGGCTCAATCATATTGACTGCTGGCACAGAGAGAGAATGTGTGAGAAGAAAGCCCTCCTCCTCCACAGTGGACCTGATTTACATGAGGAAATCCCGGACTTACAGTTGATGCTGTAAATGGGTGAGGCTTCTGGCACTTTTTTTTTTTTTTTAAGATTTTATTTATTTATTCATAGACACAGAGAGAGAGAGGCAGACACAGGCAGAGGGAGAAGCAGGCTCCATGCAGGGAGCCCGATGACTCGATCCCGGGTCTCCAGATTCACACCCCAGGCTGCAGGCGGCGCCAAACCGCTGCGCCACTGGGGCTGCCAGGCTTCTGGCACTTCTTGAGTGTATGTTGCATGTAGTAAGAATGTACACGGTTTATACTGAGGACTCGTGGTTCCATTTTAAAAAATATATCCACGATTTCCTTGAAACTGTGCCTATCTCTTGCTGCATCCCAGGCTACCTGAAAATATAAAATATATTCACGAATTCTTTGAAACTGTGCCTATCTCTTGCTGCATCCCAGGCTACCTGAAAATATAAATAAGTGTGTATGCTTCTCACAGTTTCTATGGGTCAGGAATTTGGGAGCAAATAGATGTGCTAGGCAGTTCTGGTGCCAGGTATCTATTTTATCTCATGAGATAGCAGGTCTTGAAGGGATAGATGAGGGTTGGAGGATCTGCTTTCCAAGATGGCTTAGTTTTGTGGCTGATAGCTTCATCCTGGCAAGTTACTTCCTCTCCATGTGCTGCTTGAGTGTCCTTGTGACAGGATAATTGGCTTTTCTCAGAAGTGATCTTGCTGTAATCCAGCCTCGGCAGTCACTTTCGCTTCACCATTCTTATTACCAGTAAGTCAAGTCCAGCCCACATTCAACAGGAGAGGAGGAATCCAGCTTCACCTTTTGAAGGGGGAAATGTCAAATCATTTGCAGACATATTTCTTTTTTTTTTTTTTTTGCAGACATATTTCTAAATCACTACACCTTCCAGCCACCAAAACGGTTACTCAGTCATTGTTCAACTCTCAAAAATTAATAATAAAGATGTTCACTTCATGTATACAGAAATCCTTTAAGCCACAGCACATAACTTACCTGTCATCGTTGCCATTCTACTAACTTACAGCCTGTGTGTTATTCGCCAAGATATCTATCATCTATTATGGCATCATTTGCCAAATGCTAATAGTCTTATTATGGAAATTAATTAAAGTTATACTTGTTGAGGCACCTGAGTGGCTCAGTTGTGGAGATGATCCCGGGCTCCTGGGATCAAGTACCACATCAGCTTCCCCTCAGGGAGCCTGCTTCTCTGTGTGCCTATGTCTCTGCCTTTTTCTGTGTGTCTCTTATGAATAAATAAATAAAATCTTTTTAAAAAAAGTTGGGGAGGTGGGTAGGGGGATGGGGTTACTGGGTGACAGGCACTGAGAGGAGCACTTGATGGGATGAGCACTGGGTGTTACACTATATGTTGGCAAAGTGACTCTAATAAAAAATATACCAAAAAAAAGTCATACTTATAAAACCTTGGAAGAGTATCTGGCAATATAACCTGTGTTAAATAGATATGAGCTGGTACTCTCGTCACTACTTGTGTTGCTAATAGTTAATTTTTATGAATAAGATCTTAACAGTTTAATTAATTTCACACAGCTTCTTAAAGCCACTCATTAAATTTCACATAATTTTGGAAATAAGAGGGCAGCCCTAGTGGCTCAGCAGTTTAGTGCCCCCTTCCGCCCAGGGTGTGATCCTGGGGACTGGGGATCCAGTCCTGCATTGGGCTTCCTGCCATGGAGCCTGCTTCTCCCTTAGCCTGAGTCTGTGTCTCTCATGAATAAATAAAAAAATCTTAAAAAAAAGTTTTTTTGGAAATAAGCATATGATTTAGAGATGTAAAGATTATGATAATAGCAACACGTTTTTGGAAATAAGCATATGATTTAGAGATGTAGAGATTATGATAATAGCAACAATTCATATTCTCTATTCATAATTAAGTAGGAATTCATAATAGGCTAGTAAGAAGTAAATTTTTTTAGATTTTTCCTAAATTTGTAACGTAAATATTTCTTTTTTAATCAGTATCTATTCTAGTTAATATATTGCATTTGGATTTGTTTTTTGTTTTCTAAGGTAGTACTTTTTTATGTCTTTGATTTTTTTTTTTTTGTGACATGTCTACAGTGCCCACATTCTTGATTTATTCCCTCCTGATATGATTTGTTGATCTGTCCCTCATTTTTCCTTCAAATTGGAAATTATATCCAGACAATTCATTGAGTTGAGACCGCTGGGTGGCTCTGTCAGTTAAGTGTCCAACTCTTGGTGTCAGCTGAGGCCAGATCTCAGAGTCTAGCCCCATGTTAGGACTCTACTCATTGTGGAGTCTGCTTGAGATTATCTCTCCTCCCTTCCCCTTTGCCCTTATTGTGCTTGCCCTCTCTCTCAAAGAGGTAAATAAATCTCTTCTTTAAAAAAAGGAATGTTTGGGACGCCTGGGTAGCTCAGTGGTTGAATGTCTGCCTTTGCCCCAGGATGTGATCTTGGCGTCCTAGGATGGAGTCCCACATCAAGCTCCCTGCGTGGAGCCTGCTTCTCTCTGCCTATGTCTCTACCTCCCTCTTTGTGTCTCTCGTGAACAAATAAATAAAATCATAAAAAGTAATATTTTCCATTATTTTGGCATGTAGTTTTCAGTGTCTTGTTAAACTTTCCCTATTATTACTTACTTTTGACAGTTTAAGCTTTTTTTTTTAGTTTAAGCTTTTAATGACTGAGATCTGATTTAAAGATCATGACTGTATGTCATAACTGTCCATTGACCCTCACAGATTAAATCATTTTTTATTTATGTCACTGGAATGTAAAATAAGATACATTCAATTTTATTTTATTTTTTTTAATTTTTTTTTTATTTATTTATGATAGTCACAGAGAGAGAGAGAGAGAGAGGCAGAGACACAGGCAGAGGGAGAAGCAGGCTCCATGCACCGGGAGCCCGATGTGGGATTCGATCCCGGGTCTCCAGGATCGCGCCCTGGGCCAAAGGCAGGCGCTAAACCGCTGCGCCACCCAGGGATCCTGATACATTTAATTTTAGAAGTCATATCTTCCTATAGAATTAAACCTTGTTAATATGTAGCATTTTTTTAGCCTACAGTCATCCTTTCAAATTAATCTTGTCTGCTCTAAAATTATATTAACTTTTTTTATAAGTATTTAACTGGGGGATCCCTGGGTGGCTCAGCGGTTTAGCGCCTGCCATTGGCCCGGGGCGTGATCCTGGAATGCGGGGATCGAGTCCCACATCGGGCTCCCTGCATGGAACCTGCTTATCCCTCTGCCTGTATCTCTCCCTCTCTGTGTGTGTGTGTCTCTCATGAATGAATAAATAAAATCTTTAAAAAATGTATTTAACTGGTATAGTTTTTATCATCTTTTTCATTGCCACCTCTTTTTCTCCTTAAGCTTCAGATATGACCCTTTTAACACCTACATCCGCATTTTTATTTTTTAAAGATTTTATTTTTTAAATAATCTCTGCACCCAAAGTAGGGCTTGGACTCACAACCCCAGGATCAAGAGTGGCACACTCCACCTACTGAGCCAGCTGAGTGCCACATTCTTATTTTTTTAACAGGAGAAAAAAAAAACCCAAAGCTTTATTTTGTGCTCATGGAGACTCCATAGTGAAATTGAGACCTCCATAATTTTTAAATTGATGTTTAATAGAACTAATCAATTTAAATTACCTATGATTATTGATAAACATAAATCATTTTTAGTTGCCTAATGTTCTTTCTGTATCTTTCTCTGAATTTCTTGTTTTCTTTCATTTACTTATTCTTTCTCAATACATTTTTTTTTTTATCTCTTTGGAAAATTTTCACTCTTGTTTGATTCTGTAGGCTATTAATATAGAACTATAACAAGCATTTTAACTTAAGGTCCAGATTTAGTTGAAACACAGTTTTCCACACACCTGACATTTGTTAGAATTCTTTAATTTCAGGGGCACTTGGGTGGCTCAGTTGGTTAAGCTGGATTCTGATTTTGACTCAGGCCATGATCAGGGTCCTAAGATAATCCTCAACTGGTTCTCCTCCCTGGGTGTGGAGTCTACTTAAGATTCTCTCCCTCGGGTGGCTCAGTGGTTTAGCCCAGCTTTCAGCCTAGGGTGTGATCCTAGAGACCCGAGATCGAGTGCCACGTCGGGCTCTCTGCATGGAGCCTGTTTCTCCCTGTGTCTGTGCTTCTCTCTGTGTGTCTCCCATGAATAAATAAAATCTTAAAAAAAAAAAAGATTCTCTCCCTCGCCCTCTACCTCTACCCACCCCCGCACCTGTGTGTGTTTTCTCTCTTAAAAAAAAAAAAAAAAAAAAAAAAAAGAAAAATAATTAAAAAAAAAAAGTTTCAATTTCACCCTGGCACCTCCACTGTCTGCCGGGTGGAGGCTGTCTGTGCAACAGGCACCCTGACAGTGGTTCTAAGGCCCGTTTAGCTCCCCAGCCAGATGTCTGACTTCAACTGGGACCTGGGCAAGCCTGGGAGCAGAAGATGCTGCCATCAGTTCGGTATTGAAATAGATCAGCTCATGTCTGGACCACCTGGAGGAGAACCACTACTTCTACGTCTGTCTCCAGGAGCTGCCTGAGTCCAACTGGCAGACATGCCTGAGTTCAGCCCAGCTCAGGGAGGCCCCTAGGCTCTGCTAGCCCCCAACCAGTCCCCAACCCTTCCTCCCTGGGCTAGGCTTTGGCCCTGAGCACTCAGCACCTGAGTTAGATACTTCTCAATATCTTGCATTCAGGTCCCCTGGTGGGTCTACCTTCCTGGGCCATCCTTCTGGTACTCCCCTTGGCCTGCCTGGGCCAGCCCCCACCACTTGGCATCCCCTCCTGGGGCCAGGTGTGAGCCTATGACCCACCCACCTTGCCTGCCTGCCCAATTCCCTGGCACTCCTCCCTCTGCCCAGGCCTTGAGTGTCCACATTAAGCAGATCACAAACACCAAGAATTAACTAATTAAAAAAAAAGAATGCTTCCACTTCAATCCTCCCTTATAAGTTGCTATTATGTAGTTCCTTAATCTTTTTCCTTTTATTTTTAATCCAAGAAATTAGACATATTAGTGGTTCACACAGTAAATGATAATATATATATAGGATATACAGTAGGAATAGTTTGTACATTTTATCATAAATATTTCATTGATTTTTTAAAATATTTTATTTATTCATGAGCAACAGAGAGAGAGAGAGAGAGAGAGAGGTAAAGACACAGGCCGAGGGAGAAGCAGGCTCCATGCAGGGAGCCCGATGTGGGACTCGATCCCCAGTCTCCATGATCACGCCCTGGGCTGAAGGCGGTGCTAAACCACTGAGACACCTGGGCTACCCAATTTTATTAATTTTTGTAATGAAATTTATTAGCCTATATTTCATGTTACATCCTTCTTTCTCTTGTATTGTAAGACTTCGATATCTTGGAATCTTACAAGACCCTAAAAGCTTAACCATGTGTTCCCCTCAGCTCACCAGATATGCCTGCTGCCCAAAAGGAAATTCTTTTATCCTTCTTTCTCTTGTATTGTGCTACTTTGATATCTTGGAATCTTACAAGACCCTAAAAGCTTAACCATGTGTTCCCCTCAGCTCACCAGATATGCCTGCTGCCCAAAAGGAAATTCTTTCAACTAGTTAGTTTCCATTTCAGCCAGACCATCTGCACTCTATCTGGTAATCAACCAAATGGGGTTCACCTCCCAGGGACCTACAAGATTAAAATAGCCAATTACATCCCCCCAAGGGAGTCAGGAGTCACTTCATCCTCTTGTTAGTATAAATCTTGCTCCCATAGCTGCTGCTGTTTTTACTCTGCTCCCCAAGTGACAACGTCCTATAGCATGCAGTATCCTATTCCCCTAGGATGTGAGGATATGAAACTAATAAACCGCTGTCAATCTCTGTGTGTAGTGTGTATTGTGTAGGTGTCCTGTGTTCAGACATCTCCAGAACCCTAGGACAGGACTCCTCCCTCACTAGTGGCTGACAGAACACCTTCCAACACATTTTCACCATCATTCCATGAGTTTTCAGCATCTACACTAAATAGGATTTTTATAAAGCTCAATTAATCTTCAAATAGAAGTGCTACATCATGTCAGCCTGGTTTTTATGGATTGTCAGCAGTTGAGCTACTAAAAGAATCTCAGAAATATGTCGGTGATTGAGATTGATTCTTGATTCTTCAGGTTGGGAAAGTGGAATATTGGAATAAGGACTGAGTTAAAATGAGAAATATTGGTGGCAGAAACAGACACTGTTTCACTCATATATTACTATGAAAATGTAATGTTATAATCAAGATGAGAAATCTGTCGACCTGACAAGTTAAAATACAAACAGCAAATCCACTTTTGAGAATTTAATTTACATATAAGCCTATAAATATGTAAACTGAAATTTATGGAGGGATATTAATGGAAGATTGTAAGAAAAAATAGGAAAATTCTTAGTATCTATTTATAGAGTTAATTTTTTTTGGAAAGATTTTATTTATTAGGGAGCGAGCAAGCATGAGTTGGGGGGGAAGGGAGAGGGAGAAACAGACTCCCCACTGAACATGAAGCTGGATGTGGGGCTTCATCCCTGAACCTGTGACATCATGACCTGAGCCGAAGTCAGAGACTGAGCCACCCAGGCACCCCAAGTTTCAATTCGTAAAAAGCGTTCAGCTACACTACTGTGACCTACTTTGCAGCTGTTGAAAATAATGACATGCATATGTACTAATGGGAAGACATTTATGTGAACTAAAAGAAATACATATGCATATAGCACTCATAGGATTTGAAATTGCATATACATATGAGTGTATATAACATCTGCATATTTTATTTGAAAATAATTTATACAGAAGGATGCACATCAAAATGTTGTGGACTCTAGGTTAGTTGATGTATGAAATATATGGGAGAAGAGTTTGCTCACATTTTTATTTAAACCTTCTATACCTTTTGAAATGTTAATCTATGCATGTTTTGCATGTTTAAGATATATTTTAATGTTGGGACACCTGGGTGGCTCAGCTGTTGGACGGCTGCCTTCAGCTCAGGTTGTGATCCGGAATCAGTGATAAGTCCTCATGGCACTCTTGTGAAGAGACTGCTTCTCCCTGTCTGTGTCTATGCCTCTCTCTGTCTTGAATGAATGAATGAATGAATGAATCTTTAATATATATGTATATAGGGATCCCTGGGTGGCGCAGCGGTTTGGCGCCTGCCTTTGGCCCAGGGCGCGATCCTGGAGACCCAGGATCGAATCCCACGTCAGGCTCCCGGTGCATGGAGCCTGCTTCTCCCTCTGCCTGTGTCTCTGCGCCTGTCTCTTTCTCTCTGTGACTATCATAAATGAATAAAAAAAAAAATTAATATATATGTATATATATACTGATTACTAAAATGTGGGAATCCTGGGATGCCAGGGTGGCTCAGCCGTTGTCTGTCTTTGGCCTACAGTGTGATCCTGGAGTCCACTCCCAGCATGGAGCCTGCTTCTCTCTCAGCCTATGTCTCTGCCTCTCTCTCTCTGTCTCTCATGAATAAATAAATAAATCTTTTTTTTTTTTTTTAAAGGAAAGTCTAGGGATCCCTGGGTGGCGCAGCGGTTTGGCGCCTGCCTTTGGCCCAGGGAGCGATCCTGGAGACTTGGGATCGAATCCCACGTCGGGCTCCCGGTGCATGGAGCCTGCTTCTCCCTCTGCCTATGTCTCTGCCTCCCTCTCTCTCTCTCTCTCTCTGTGACTATCATTTAAAAAAAAAAAAAAAGGAAAGTCTTTAAAATAAAATAAAATAAAATATGGGAATCCTTTTATGAAAATTTTACATTTCTCATTTGTTGAACTTACTCCTGAATCTAAATACATAAAAACACAACTCTGATTCTTTTGATACCCCATTATTTCCAGATTTTGAGCATTGGGCCATAATTTATCTTCACTGTCCAAACAAATGAAAAGCAAATTATTTTTCAACAAGATCTCATGACCAGGCATTAAAATTAAAAGGTGTTTCCCAATCTATGGGTATTTATTTATTTATTTATAGTTTTTTTTTTTTAAGATTTATTTATTTATTTATTTTTTCATGATAGACACACAGAGAGAGGCAGAGACACAGGAGGAGGGAGAAGCAGGCTCCATGCCGGGAGCTCGAGGCGGGACTTGATCTCCGGATCGCACCCTGGGCCAAAGGCAGGCGCTAAACCGCCAAGCCACCCAGGGATCCCCTCTATGGGCTTTTATTTTTTATTTTTTTGCTTTTTATTTTTATTTTTTTAATAAATATATTTTTTATTGGTGTTCAATTTGCCAACATACAGAATAACACCCAGTGCTCATCCCGTCAAGTGCCCCCTCAGTTCCCGCCACCCAGTCACCCCCACCCCCCGCCCTCCTCCCCTTCCACCACCCCTAGTTCATTTCCCAGAGTTAGGAGTCTTTATGTTCTGTCTCCCTTTCTGATATTTCCCACACATTTCTTCTCCCTTCCCTTATATTCTTTTTCACCATTATTTATATTCCCCAAATGAATGAGAACATATAATGTTTGTCCTTTTAAATGCAGTCAAGTCCACCAATTCATAATACAGCCGAGAGCGATAAAAAGATTTGCTTAACAGTCCATTTTGGGTGGACATAATATTGTAAAACACACTGCTTTATTGTGATAGTCTTCAGAGAACTGCAGTATTCTTGAAAAAGGGACTAAAATTCTCTTTCCCCTTTTCTACAATGAGAATATATGATGTGATGAAGCTTCACTTTCTCCAGCTTTTCTCCCCGGGAAACACGGCTTTGCCAAAAAACAGTGTAACATTATATGGCTTATGTAATCCCAGCAACTTCAACTCTAAAATGGCAATAAGTACCTGTGGCATTTCGAGCGGAAGGGTACATTCACCTGCACGCTCCTCACGCACACACAGTCTGGCTGGATTATGAACCTACACCTTCAGGGACTGGTGCGGGACGACCCTCCGAGTCTCCTCACTGATTCTACAGGGCGGACCCTCACACACACGCCTGAAGCCTCCAAAGAGAGGAGCTCCGCAGTCCTCTTCTCAGAACTCCCGGGTATGGGACCGGTCGCACTCACCTCCTATCCGCCTGGACCACCGCCGCACTCGGCCCTCACCTCAGGTCCCCGCCCCTCACCTCAGGTCCCCGCCTCCCGCAGGTCGGTGCTCTGCGCTTGCGCACACCCCGGCCGCGCGGCCACTCCCAGAAGTCTCCGGGGCTCGGGCCGGTCGGGTCGCTTTGCTTCGGGGCTTTCGCGACCCTCCGCTCTGTGCCTCACGGTGACCGGGGCGGTGTTGCTTGTTGGGCGCCGCGCGTGAGTGGCCCCGTGTGAAGAAGACGTCCTCATGAGTCGCCGCGGAAAAGGCTGTGCGGACGTAGCGAGGAGCCCGCGTGGACTGCCAGTGGAGGTGAGTGAGGCTGCGCGAGGCTTTGTGAAGCGTGGGAGTCGGGAGCGCGGGTGGCCGCCCCGCTTCGGGCCTGTGGGTGCTCGAGCCGCGGAGGAGGGTGCTTGTGTCCCCATGAGAAAGACGGGAAGGGTATGTGTGTGCGAGAGGCCGTGCTGCGGGTGAGGGGCCAAAGGAAAGAAACAAAATGCAAACCATTCAGTAAAACAGTCTGAACTGAAAATGCAAAGAACTTCCCGGAAACCTCCAACTTAATAAATTAAAAACAAAGTTTCAAGTTACTACGCAGTTGTTACAATGAATATGAAGTAAACATAAAGATCTAAGCGAAAAGATTAGGAATGTTGATGTCAAGTTCTGATCATGGCAAAGGAATATTTGATATGTTAACTAGTCTTGATTGTTTCATGTATTGACTAAAAACATTTGAATACACAGTGATTCGTGTCTAACAGCACACCCCCCAAAACGAAACATGACCACAAATATAAGAAGGGTTAGCATATGACCATGTAAATTTCCAGACCTTTTCTGTTTTTTTTTTTTTCTTTTTAAGATTTTATTTTTCATGAGAGACACACAGAGGCAGAGACACAGGCAGAGGCAGAAGCAGGCTCCCCACAGTGAGCCCGATGTGGGAGTCGATCTCAGTACCCCGGGATCATGCCCTGAGCCAAAGGAGATGCCCAACCCCTGAGCCACCCAGGCATCCCTGTCTTCTGTTTAAAGATTATCTGTCAGGAAGTCTTCTTTGTATTGATTTTTTAAAAAGATTTTATTTATTCGTGAGAGACACAGAGAGGCAGACACAGGCAGAGGGAGAAGCAGGCTCCCTGCAAGGAGCCTGATGTGGGACTCCATCCCAGATTCTGGGATCATGCCCTGAGCCCAAGGCAGACTTCAACTGCTGAGCCACCCAGGTGTCCCTTCTTTGTATTAATAAATTCTTTTTTTTTCTCTTCTTTTTGAAAATTTTATTTTAAGTAAACTCTACACCCAACCTGGAGCTTGAACTCATACCTGAGATCAAGAGGGCATACTCTTATCAACTGAGCCAGCCAGGTGCGCCTAATTAATATATTCTTATATTTTATATAAATAAATGTATTGCTCAGCCTGATTATTTTCTTTTTCTTTTTTTTGCCTGATTATTTTTTGTTGACATTTTCCGTGTAAATATTCTTCCTAACTTAACGACTGTTTCATATTGTAGTGCAATGTTGGTCTGTCTTATATTTAACTGGTAATAATTGTTAGACTCAGAATGCTGAATATTCTATGTCCATCTCTAATATTTTGAACAACTTCACCAAATTTCAAGGCCACAAAAGAGGTTCTCCTTTAGACGATGTGTCCTCTTCAGTCTTGAGGTAGAAGTGGAAAGAGGAGGATATTCTCACAGAGCTCAGGTCCACATTTTCCTTACCACATTCTGTCACATGGATCAGAAAATTTCCTTTGAAAGTGTCTGGTCTGGGTTCAATGCAGAAATGACTCTGCAGCAGAGACCCATGGGAATTGAATGAAGAAATGAATTTGTCTACAATCTAACTTACTAAATTGTGCATGATGTGAGGTAATTTAAAACCTAGAATACTAGAATATAATAATAAGGTTAACTGAAGTCCAGTGGATACACCCTAAAGCACAACTGGTCTCACAGTCCTTCTGTTCTCCCAGGTTTGGGTTTTCTAGACTCTACTTTTCTGGTAGAGGAACACAGAGGATCAGTCACCTCTTGCAGATCTAAAACAATGGCTCATGTAAGTTAATGTTTCTCTTCTTTCTAAAATATGTGTGTATTTTTTAGGTCATGTAAGTATTTTCATTAATTTTCTTGAAGGAAAGGTTCTTCAAATAACCTGCTTCCCAGCCTTTGTTCCAGTGAAATGGGATGCCAAATTGCCTAATGCCCTCTCTGTTGCCCACTTTAAACTAACTAATGTTTATGTAATTACTGACCAAATTATTCAAGATATTCTTAAGTGCCCATTCTTCATTTAAGGGCCTTAGAGAATAGTGAAGGAGTTAAGTTCTTTCAAGTAAAGGTTAGGTCTATTGTTTGATGAGAAGGGGACAGTGGTTCTTTATTCATGATAAGACTTTGAAATTTTCTACAAATCTGAGATTTCTAGGTAAATGAGGAGGAACTTGTCACCGAATGACCTGAATCTTAATGTAGGGTAAAATCTCATGCTTTGTATGGATTAGTATACGTTTGGGCCTTTGATAATGGAGATCGTGGCTTTGATAGGGAAGCCATGAGAAATAAATAGTAAGGCTCTTTTTTTGCTGAATGAAAAACGCCAAATTTGGGTGACACCTGTATAATTAACCAGCCTTCTTCAGAACCTTTTTTTTTTTTTTTTAAGATTTTATTTACTTATTCATGAGAGACACAGAGAGAGAGTGAGAAGGAGAGGCAGAAAATAGAAGAGAAGCAGGCTCCCTGCAGGGAGCCCAATGTAGGCCTTAATCCTGAGACCCTGGGATCATGCCCTGAGCCAAAGGCAGACACTCAGCCCTGAGCCACCAAGGCGTACCTACAGATATCTTAAAACTAAGCTTTGAGTGGATCTGCACTCAAGTTCACTCACATGATTGTTTATAGGATACAGTTCTTCATGGACTTTTGAACTAGGGACCTTACTTCCTCAGTAACTTTTGGCTGGAGATTGCTCTTGGTTTATTGTATGTGGGCCTGTCCAGAAGGCAGCTCACAACATGGTAGCTGACTTTATCAGAGTGAGCAAGTAATACAACAATATAGGATGAGCAACAGAGAAATTATAGTCTTTTATAACCTAATGTTGGAAGTAACATTCCATCACTTTTACTGTATTTCATTTGTTAAAAAAAATTCACTTTGATTAGGTTTCAGCCCGTATTCAAAGGGAGGGGATTACACAAGGACATAAATAGTAGGAAATAGAGATCATTGGTAATTAGTAAAGTGACCTACCATACTTATTTTTTTTTAAGATTTATTTATTCATGAGAGACACAGAGAGAGAGAGGAGAGGCAGAGACACAGGCAGAGAGAGAAGCAAGCTCCATGCAGGGAGCCTGACGTGGGACTTGATCCCGGGACTCCAGGATCATGCCCTGGGCCGAAGGCAGGCGCTAAACCGCTGAGCCACCCAGGGATCCCAACCTACCACACTTAAAATACAGAAAGTGTTGAGTGAGAATTTGTAGGTGGCAATAAAAATTAGCCAGTAACAGAATTTTAGAATTGTGGATGCAACCTATGTTATGCACCTAAGTGTATAAATGATTAAATCTGGCATATCCATAAAATATGTTCTGGTAGAGGAACCCAGAGGATCAGTCACCTCTTGCAGATCTAAAACAATGGCTCATGTAAGTTGATGTTTCTCTTCTTGCTAAGTATGTAAGTGATTAAATCTGATATACCCATAAAATGTAGTATCATGTGTCCAAAAAATACATGGATTTATTGAAACAGGTAAAAATACTTACGGTAAGATTTGAAATAGTGAAGTACTTGATGATTGAAGTAAGTCTTAATTTAATTCAACCCAGTTATCTAAAATTTGGAAAGAGGTATCCCATGATTAAATTTTTTCTTCCCTTAAAAAGAAAAATATTCCTTAGTAGCTCACATTTATTGAGAATATGAGGCACATACCATTTGGCTATTGATCTTATAATTTTTAATTATACTTTTTTAATTTAGTAGGTAGACATTATTATTTTGTTCATTTCCAAAAGGTTTAGACATTTAGAAGTATCCCAGAGCACAGAGGATTTTTTATCTATCAGCCAGCTTCAAAATATATATATGTTCTGTTTCGGTCCCCTTTTCCATCATAGATTTCTAGCCTACATGCTTCCTACGTTGCTCTTTTTCTGCATAGAAGTCCTTCATCTCTCTACTTTTAATTTCTTCAGTAATACATGTATTTACTGTTTCAGGGATCATTAACATTCAGTGATGTGGCCATAGGCTTCTCTCAGCAGGAGTGGGAATGTCTTGACCCTGTTCAGAAGTCTTTGTACCGAGATGTAATGATGGAGAACTATGGTAACTTGGTCTCACTGGGTATGTTTATTGGCGTCAGATAATTTGGATAAATTTAGAATCTGCTCTATAGGCTCAGAAAGTAACAGAATTTTAGAATTGTGTTAAATTTGCTTTTTTCTCTTCCCCCAAAAAGTATCTTGAGCTTTTGTCAGGTTGGAAATGGCAACTCCATTAAGCACCTTTGTTTTTCCTTAAGTGTTATTGAGAACCCCCTCTGGTCTTTTTTTGTATTTGCCTTTTTTTCATAATGATCAAGCTGGCAAATTAGAGTTCTGTGGCATATATTGTATGACCTTGTCAAAGGATCTAAATTTCTTATTCATTTGTGCTCCAGATTGCTGTTAATACCCCACTTTATTTTTTTATTTTTATTTATTCATAGAGACAGAGAGAGAGAGAGGCAGAGACACAGGCAGAGGGAGAAGCAGGCATCATACAGAGAGCCTGACGTGGGACTCGATCCAGGGTCTCCAGGATCACGCCCTGGGCTGCAGGCGGCGCTAAACCGCTGCGCCACCGGTGCTGCCCTACCCCACTTTATTTGATACAGTTTCAGGGATAGGAGCTTGACAGAGTCCTGAATTTCTCTTATTATCAAATGAGCCTCCACGATTTATATAGCGGTGGATTGGATAATTGAAATTCATTTAAAACTGTATGAAAAGCTGTCTGTTTCCTAAGACAAAGTTCATCTGCTTTATGACTGAAAGTTGTAATCCATGAAAATTACATTCAAAATGGGATGAATGTCTTATAGCTATCTCTTGTGTACTGTAGTAACCCTGAGGGCATAACAGCAATGATGTTAATAGCTAACATGATTAGTGTGTCAGTATTCTGTCAGAATTCTGAGCACATTATGTGATAAAAATAACTGAGTATTTTTTTTAAAATATGAGCACTTCACTCCTTAAGAAGGATATGCTTTTTTTTTTTAAGTTTATTTTTTTAGTAATCTCTGTACCCAACTCGGAGTTTGAACTAATGACCCCAAGTTCAAGAGTTATAGGTTCTTCCAACTTAGCCAGCCAGGTGCCCCTAAAGATAATTGAGAGTATTAACTGATATAATCCTCCCAACATTGCTGTTATTATCCCCATTATACAAGTGTGAATACTGAGGTATAGTGGGTTTAAGTGTTGTCCAAGGTTATACCCAGACTGGAAAGTGGAAAAGGCAGGAATTGATCCCAGGTTCCAGAGTGTGTTGTGTTTTCACCCACATTCTGCTTGTTCTCTTGAATTGGAACACATATGAATTTAAATTTTAAACAAACAACAAAACAGAATTTTATATTACCTAACTAATCTCAGGTTCTTTAATTCTCTCACTCTTCTCTAAAATATTCAATATCTTTTTGACCTTTCAATTACTAATTTTAATTTTGATGTTCAAAGTTTATGTCTACAGCCTGTGGCATTTCTTTTCTTTATACTCAGGCTATTCCATTTCTAAGCCAGATGTAATTACCTTATTGGAGCAAGGAAAAGAACCCTGGATGGTTCTAAGGGAAGAAACCAAAAGATGGGATACAGGTAAGTAAGAACAAATCAGGCAAGGGAAGTCATTTATGAAAGTAATAGCCCGAGTGGTCAATGCACATGGTAAACACATCCTTGAAATGTTGGTTGGAAGATTCCTTTCTCAGTAAAGAAAAGGTTTATAATATTGAGCAGAAATTTTTCAGTATGAGCTACCCAGTAAACTTTACCTCATTAACCATTCAGTATGTAATTTTTCTCATTTTTCTCTCCCAATTCATTGCTAGACACTCCCTTCTGAAGTGTAGCCATTTTACCTGTGTTTTGGACCTAAATTTTTTCCAGATACTCTTTTTCAATGGGGCTCTGTTGTCTGAAATACATTAATTCCTGGGGTGCCTGGGTGGATCAGTCGCTTAAGCATCTGCCCCTGTTTTGGCTCAGGTCATGGCCTTGCTGTTTTGAGATTGAGCCCTGCATTGAGTTCTGTCTGCTTCAAATTCTTTCTCCCTCTCCTTCTCCCTCTGCCCTTTTCCCCACTCTTGAGTGCACATGTGCTCTCTCAAAATAAATATATAAAAATCTTTTTTAAAAAATACATTCATTCATGTATCTGGCATGTATTTGAATACTCAGTCTGGCACTGTACTTGGCACAGTCAATCCAGTAATACTCAGTAGGACAGATAATGTCCGTGCAATAATGCAGATTATACTGTATTAAAGAAGAGATAAGTACAAAAATAAATAGATAAGTAATATCAGATTGTGAAATATATGTTAGGACAGACACTAGCCAAGAACACAGCAAACTTCAGTAAGGTAGCATTGTAAGGAACCATTTTCAGAGGAGGTAACATTTTTGCGGAGACATGAAGTAAGGGCTCAGGGTCTCAAAGTGTATGAGCAAAAACATTCCAAAGAGAGTGAAACACAATGCAGAGACCATGAAGGGGGAATGAGGTTTGTGTGTTTGAGGAGCAGCATGTAGATCAGATTTAGTGAGTGGTGACTAATAGGACGTGAAGCCAGTATATTAGGAAGGATCAGATCCTATAAGATTTGTGGTTTATTATAAAGAATTAGAATTGTTTTTTAAGAGTCATTAGAATCCCTGATTAGAAAAAAAGACTTACACAGAAGTATAGATAGAACCATTATAGATTGATTTGTTATTCATTTTCACATTCTTTTCAAATATTTCTTTATTTGTATTAACATTTATCTGTTGGATTTATTCTCATATTTCTAGGTTGGTATTCATTTTTTATTTATATGAAATTTGCTTACAAATTCTATTATCTAATTCTGAATTTTTCTAAATTTCACTTAGGCTCTTTCATAATCTAAAATATTTACTTTTCTCTTAGCATGTTTCTAAATAGTATAATTTGGTTTTTCCCTGTTTTAGGTTTGTTTTAGCATTTGTTTTAGATGTATGTATATTGTTTCTATAACTGTCTTTAACTTTAGTCATAATACTTTCTATGGAACTTTTTTGGCTTCTTTTTTTGGCTACTTAGATGCAAATTAACTTTCCTCAATTTTGAGGAAGGAGTCAAACTCTGGATTTGTGGTTTTAGAGCTTCTTCTATTATTTTTTTTTTCAATTGTTCAGATTATCATGGTTTGGGGAAGGAATGGAGGTATTCAGGAACGTAGTTTTTTATAGTTATAATTAAGTTGATAGTAATTGGTTTATTTTATTTTATTTACTCATGAGAGACACAGAAAGAGACAGAAACATAGGCAGATGGAGAAGCAGGCTTCATGCAAGGAGCCTGATGTGGGACTCGATCCGAGGACTCCAGGATCATGCCCTGAGCTGAAGACAGATACTCAACCACTAAGCCCAGGCGTCCCAACCAACTAAGATCTTAATTGTAATTCTCAGGAACACCATTAAGAAAATAACTAAAAAATTATATAGCAACAAAACAAAACAAACAGTAAAAAGAGTGCCTGCGTGTCTCAGTTAGGCTTCTTATCTTGGTTTTGGCTCAGGTCATAATCTCAGTTTGTGAGATCAAGTCCTGCATAGGGCTCTGCACTTGTTGGGGAGTCTGCTTGAAGACTGCCCCTCCTCATCCCCATGCATGCATTCTCTCTCAAATAAATAAATCTTAAAAAAAAAAAAAAAAAAAAAAGTAAAGAAATCAAATGGTACTCTAGAACATAATTTTTATCACAGGAGAAGGCAGTAATTAAGAGATAGGGAGAAAAGACATAAGACAAAGAAGCTAAGAAGTAAAATTTCAGATGTAAATTTAAAAAAATTTTTTTTTTGTGGGATCCCTGGGTGGCTCAGCGATTAGTGCCTGCCTTTGGCCCAGGGCGTGATCCTGGAGTCCTGGTTCAAGTCCCACGTCAGGCTCCCTGCATGGAGCCTGCTTCTCCTTCTGCCTATGTCTCTGCCTCTCTCTCTCTCTCTGTGTCACTTGTGAATAAATAAATAAATAAAATTAAAAAAAATAAATTAAAAAAAACTTAAAAAAAAAAAAAGATTTTATTTATTTATTCACAAGAGACACACAGAAGAGAGGCCAAAGGAGAAGCAGGCTTCCTCTGGGGAGCCTCTGATATAGGACTCGATCCCAGGATCCGGGACCACAACCAGAGCCAAAGGCAGACGCTCAACCACTAAGCTACCCAGGTGCCCTCAGATGTAAATTCTATCAGTAATTACATTAAATGTAAATTGAGTACCCATTCCATTTAAAAGACCAACAGTGGCAGAATGGATTAAAAATAAAACATTCAACTGTGTGCTGTCTATAAGAAATACATTGTAGTGTCAAAAACACAAATAGGTTAAAATAAAGGATGGAAAAAAAGAGTATGCAAAATACAACCAAGAGAGAGCTGGAGTGGTTCTACTAGTATCAGAAAAAAAAGACTTAAAGTGAAAATTGTTAGTAGAGACAAACAAGAATATTTTGTAATAATAAAAGTGCCAATCTATCAATATGATATAAATACATATCACCTAACAACAGAGCCCTAAAATATGTGAAACAAAAACTCAACAGAATGAGGGAAAAAATAGAACATTCAACAATAATTTGTAGAGACCACAATGTCATTTTCAATAATGGATCGGACAACTAGAGGTACCTGGGTGGCTCAGTCTTCCTGGCCTTTGGCTCAGGTTGTGATCTCAGGGTCCTGGCATTGAGTCCTGAATCAGGTTCCCCACAGGGAGCCTGCTTCTCCCTCTCCTTATGTCACTGCTTCTCTCTATGTCTCTCATGAATAAATAAAATCTTAAAAAACAAAACAAAGCAAAATACTTACTTGCAAATTTAACAAGAGAAATGCTAGATTATATACTGAAAACTACCCTATTAGAAAAGACATTTAAAGGCAGCCCCGGTGGCTTAGCGGTTTAGCGCCGCCTTCAGCCCAGGGCATGATCCTGGAGACTTGGGATAGAGTCCCATGTCAGGCTCCCTGCATGGAGCCTGCTTCTCCCTCTGCCTGTATCTCTCTCTCTCTCTCTCTCTCTCTCTAATAAATAAATAAAATCTTAAAAAAAAAAAAAGACATTTAAGTATATCTAAGTAAATTGAAATTAACCCATATTAATGAATCAGCATATTTAATACTGTTGATAGTTCCCCAGTTAATGTAAAGACTCACCACAATTCCTACCAGAATTATTTCAGCTAACTTGATTACAAGCTGATCGTAACATTTTTTGGAAATGCAAGGAAACCAGAATTGTTTACTATTATTTTTTAAAGATGTTATTTATTTATTCATGAGAGATGTAGACACAGGCAGAGGAAGAAGCAGGCTCCATGCAGGGAGCCTGACACAGGACTTGGTCCTGGGTCTCCAGGATCTCACCCTGCGCTGAAGGCAGCACTAAACCACTGAGCCCCCGGAGCTGCCTGAACACAGAATTGTTTTTTTTGTTTTTTGTTTTTTTTAAAAAAGCTTTAAAAAAAGGTTGTAAGAGCAATTATTCTTTCCAATTTCAAAACTTAGTAACGCAACAGTGTGGTCCTAGCATTTTTTCTGTGTCTCTGTATGTGTAAAATAAAAGTATCCTGAAATAAACCAATATTATCTTTTTATTCCTTCAAATTTCTATTTTAATTCAAGGTGCCTGGGTGGGTCAGTTAGTTAAGTGTCTACTTTCAGCTCAGGACATGATCCCAAGGTCCTGGGATCAAGCCCAGTGTCCCGCTCCCTGGTCAGTGGGGAATCTGCTCCTCCCTCTCCTTCCTGCTTATGCTCTCTCTTGCTATCTCTGTCACTATCTCTGTCTCTCTCAAAAAATAAATAATCTTCACATTTTTATTTAAATTCTAGTTATCAGATTGTGTAGTATTGATTTCAAGAGTAAAATTTAGTGATTCATCACTTATATATAATACCTAGTGCTCAACACAATCAGTGCCCTCCTTAATACTCAGCACCCATTTAGCTCATTTCCCACCTTCCTCCCCTCCATCAGGTTGTTCTCTTTATTTAAGAGTCTCTTGGGGAATCCTTGGGTGGCTCAGCGGTTTAGCATCTGCCTTTGGCCCAGGGTGTGATCCTGGAGTCCCAGGATCAAGTCCCACGTCAGGCTCCCTGCATGAAGCCTGCTTCTCCCACTGCCTGTGTCTCTGCCTCTCTCTCTCTGTCTTTCATGAATAAATAAATAAAATCTTAAAAAAAAAAAAGAGTCTCTTATGGTTTGCTTCTCTCTTTTTCCCCCCTTCCCCATGTTCATCTGTTTTGTTTCTTAAATTCCCCATCTGAGTGAAATCATATGGTGTTTATCTTTCTCTGACTGACTTATATTGCTCAACATAGTACACTCTAGCTCCATCCACATCATTGCAAATGGCAAGATTTCATTCTTTTTGATGGCCGAGTAATATTCCATTGTATATGTCTGTCACATTTTCTTTATCCCTTCATCAGTTGACGGACATCTGGGCTCTTTCCATAGTTCAGCTTATCGTTGATAATGCTGCTATAAACGTTGGGGTCCATATGCCCCTTTGAATTAGTATTTATGTATCCTTTCAGCAAGTACCTAGTAGTGCAATTACTGGGTTGTCAGGTAGTTCTACTTTTAACTTTTTGGGAACCTCCACACTGTTTTCCAGAGTGGCTGCACCAATTTGCATTCCCATCAGCAGTGTAAGAGGGTTCCCCTTTCTCCACATCCTCACCAACATCTGTTATTTCCTGTGTTAATTTTAGCTATTCTGGTAGGTGTGAGGTGGTATCTCTCATTGTGCTTTTGATTTGTATTTCCCTGATGATGAGTGATGTTGAACATCTTTTCATGTGTATGTTGGCTATCTGGATGTCTTTGAAAATATGCCTATTTATGTCTTCTGCCCATTCCTTAACTGAATTATTTGTTTCTTGGGTGTTGAGTTTAATAAATTCTTTATAGATTTTTGGATACTAACCCTTGTTAGATATATCATTTGCTAATATCTTCTTCCTTCTGTAGGCCTCCTTTTAGTTTTGTTGATTGTTTCCTTCACTGTACAGAATTTTTCTATCTTGATGAGGTCCCAGAAATTCATTTTTGCTTTTGTTTTCCTTGTCTTGAGAGATGTGTCTAATAAGAGATTCCTACTGTTGAAGTCAAAGAGGTTGCTGCCTATGTTTTCCTCTAAGATTTTGATGGTTTCCTATCTCACATTTAGGTCTTTCATCCATTTTGAACTTATTTTTGCGTATGCTTTAAGAAAATGGTCCAATTTCATTCTTCTGCAAGTTGCTATTCAGTTTTCCCAACACCATTTGTTGAAGAGACTGTCGTCTTTGCATTGTGTGTTCCTGCTTTGTCAGAGATTAGTTGACCATATAGTTGTGTGTCCGTTTCTGGGTTTTCTTTTATTTTTTTAAAGATTTTTAATTAATTTATTAGAGAGCAGAACCAGGGGGAACAGCAGGCAGAGGGAGAGGGAGAAACAAACTTTCCGCTGAGCAGGGAGCCCAGTGCGGGCTCCATCCCAGGACCCTGAAATCATGACCTGAGCTGAAGGCAGACTCTTAACCAACTGAGCTACCCAGGCACCCATTTCTGGGTTTTCTGAGTAAACCAATAGATCTATGGCCATTGGATTTTCAGTAAGGATGTTGGTACAGTTCATTGGGAAGTGGGATGGGGATAGGAGAGGCTTTTCAACAAATGATTCTTTGTCAAATGTGCGTATATATGTGTGTGTATAGTATATATATGTGCGTGTGTGTGCGCGCGTAGATATATATATGTATGTATATATATGTATATATATATGTATACATGTATATATGTATATATGTGTGTATGTACTCCAGGATCACACCCTGGGCCAAAGGCAGGTGCTCGACTGCTGAGCCATCCAGGTGTCCCTGTCAAATGTATTTTTATAGGGGCGCCTGAGTGACCCATTCAGTTAAGTGTCTGTCTCTTGATTTCAGCTCAGGTGAGGGTTGTGAGATTAAGTCTTACATCAGGCTCTGTGCTGGATATGGAGCCTGCTTAGATTCTGTCTCCCTCTGCCCTTCACTTCCTTGCTCACTCTCTCAAAAAAAAAAAAAAAAAAAAAGATATTAACACGCAAAACGATGAAATTGCATCTCCACCTCACACCATCTACAAAAATTAACATAAAATAGATCAAATGTTAAGTGCTTAAACTATACTTTAGGGCACATAGGTGTAAATCTTTGTGACCTTCAATTGGATTTTTTAAAAGATGTATTTATTTTCAAAAGAGCATGAACAGGAAGGGCAGAGGGAGAGAGAATCTCATGAGCATGAGATCACGATCTGAGCTGAATCCAAGAGTTGGATGCTCAACTGACTATGCCACCCAGGTGCCCCTAGATTGTTTTTTAAATGTGCTACCAAGAGCTCAGGCAACCAAAGAAATAGATAAGTAGTGCTTCATAAAAAAATTTAAAAGTTTTGGGACACCTGGGTGGCTTGGCAGTTGAGCATCTGCCTTTGGCTTAGGGTGTGATCCTGGAGGCTGGGATTGTGTCCCACATTGGGCTCCCTGTGGGAGCCTGCTTCTCCCTCTGCCTATGTCTCTGCCTCTTTCTTGTGTGTGTCTCTCATGAATAAATACATAAAATCTTTAAAAGAAATTTTTTTTAAGTTTTGAGATTCGTAGGATACAGTCAAGAAGGTAAAAAGCCAAGATACAGAATGGGAGAATATACTTGTAAATCATTGGTCTACTAAGATTCTGGTATTCCAAATTTATAGAGATCTATAGCTAAACCACAGAAAGACAAACTAACCCCATAAAAAGTTGGGCAATGGATTTGAGTAGACATTTTTCCAAAGAAGACAGGAACATTACCACAAACCAGATGATTTCAAATGACAGGAATTTATTGTTTTACAGTTCTCTATCTCAGAAGTCTGAAATCCAGGTGTCAGCAGACACTGTAGGGGATAACCTATTCCTTGCTTTTTTATTTTTTAAGCTTTTGGCTGCTGTTAAATATTTATGGCTTGTGGCCATCATTCCAGTCTCTGCTTCCATGGTCATATTGTGTCCTTCCTTTCCTCAAAATGCTGTCTACTGCTCCCTAGTAAGAGTACCTATGATTGCATTTGGATCCCAACAGATAACCCAGGATCTTCTCAAATCCTTAACTGAGACATGGTTTTTGCTATATAAAATATTGTTCAATCACATAAGGTAATATTCAAATATATCTTGGGGGTGAGGAGTAACATGCTTTTAGCCTACTCTAATCCATAGAAGTTTCTGTGTGTCCCATTGTAATCCTTTCTCGTCTTCCTTCAACTTCCTTAGACAAGCACTGATACACTTTATACTTTTTGTCACAATGGAATTCTTATATTTTCTATAGTTCTCTATAAACAGAATAATAAAATCAGAAGTTTTCTTCAGAATTATGAGGGAGTTTCATCCAAGTTGTTATGTGCATTGATAGTTTCTTTTTATTCCTCAGTATTATTCCAGTATTTTGTTATAGTCATTTGTTTGTCCATCCATTTGTCCATTTCTAAATGGACATTTGGGTTATTTCTAGTTTTGGTGAATAACAAAGATGCTAAGGACATTTGCTTATGTTTTTGTATGGATGTGTGCTTTTATTTCTTTTGGGCAAGTACCTAGGAGTTGAATACCTTGATTGGGTGGTAGGTATATGTTTAAATTTGTAAGATTTTAAACTTAGATTTAGATAAATAAAATTATAAATTTAAATTTATAAGAAACTGTTTTATAATGTTTTTGTACCATTTCATGTTCTCACGAATTGTAAGAGACCTCTGGATCTTCCATATCTTATGAACAATTGGTATGGACATCTTTTTAATTTTGGCCTTTCAAATAAAGATATAGGGGCATTTCATGGTGGTTTTAATTTGCTTTTCCATAATGACTAATAATGTTGAGTGTCTTCTTTGCTGTCTTTTTTGGCACAGTAGCTTTTTAAATCTTTTGTCTGTCCTATTAGGTTGTGTTCTTATTGAACTTGTGGTATATTTCTCATATTCTACATAAAAATACATTCTTTTTGACTATTGTCTACTGCTATTTTGTTTTCATTGTTATAGCAATATCTTTGGAAGAGCAGAAGTTTTTTAACTTTGACAGGATCCAGCTCATTAATTTATTCTTTATGAATCATGGTTTTTGGTGTTGTACCTAAGAATTTTTTGCTAAGCCCAGGGTCACAAGTATTTTTTCCTGTTTTCTTCTAGAAATTTTACAATTTTATGTTTTACATTCTGTCTGGTCTGTGATCCATTTTAAAGTTTATTTTTGTTCATCAGAGTATGGATTTTTTTTCTCTAATTGTTCCTGCATCATTTCTTGAAACGGCTACCCTTTGTTCGCTCTATTGCCTTTGCACACTGGTGAAAGTAACATTTCCATATATGTATGAATCTATTTCTGATTATTTATTCCATTAATTAGTGCATTTTGACATTAATACTAAACTTGCTGATTATTATGTCTTCATAGTAAGTCCCATAATTGTGTAGTGTTAGTCTTCTTACTGTGGTTTTTTTTTTTTTTTTGTAAGTTGTTGTTTTGATTATTCTAGGTCCCTTGCATTTCCCTGTAAACTTTAGGAGCAGCTTGTCAATTTCATCATCCTTGACAAAAAAAAAAAAAAAAAAAAAAAATCTGGAATTTTTATTTGAATTACATTGAATCTGTAAATCAATTCAACAATAATTATTTCATACATATTTTATCAGATTTATTCCTCAATATTTCCTGTTTTTGATGCTCTGTAAATTGCATTTCTAAAACTTGAATCTTTCTCTATTATCTAAATGTTGGTCTTATATGCTTCACCCTTGCTATTAATAATAAATACAGTTATTTTCTATTAGCTATTTTGTAGATTACATTTGACTTTTATTGTTCCTAATATGCAGTAAGCATTCATTCTCTCACCAATAGATCTGTTGTTTTTATCAAGTATAGGTGTTAGCTTTTGTTAACTTTTTTTATCTTCAGGGGCAGCTCTGGTGGCTCCGCGGTTTAGCGCCACCTTGAGCCCAGGTCCTGATCCTGGAAACCCGGATCGAGTCCCGTGTCAGGCTCCCTGCATGGAGCCTGCTTCTCCCTCTGCTTGTGTCTCTGCCTCTCTCTCTCTCTCTCTCTCTGTGTCTCTCATGAATAAATAAATAAAATCTTTAAAAAAAAAAAACTTTTTATCTTTAGACGCAATCCATATGGGTTTTTTTCTTTTATTTTGCTAATATGGTGTATTATATTGATTGAATTTTCAGATATTAAACCAGTGTCTTCTTTTTTTTTCTTTTTAAGATTTTATTTATTTATATTTTGAGAGAGAGAGAGGACAAGCAGGGGGAGGAGCAGAGGGAGAAGGATAAGCAGACTCTGTTCTGAGTATGGAGTCCCATGTGGTGCTCAATCCCACGATCCTGAGATTATGACCTGAGCCACAATCAAGAGTCAGACACTTACCAGCTGAGCCACCCAGGTGCCCCACCAGTCTCTTTATTTCTGAAATTGTTCATTGTTATGGTCTGAATGTTTGTATTTCTCCAGCATTCATATGTTGAAATCCAAACCCCCAAAGATGATGGCATTAGGATGTTGGCATTTTGGGAGATGCTTAGGCTATGTGGACAGAGCCCTCTCAAATGGGATTAGTGTTCCTTTTTTTTTTTTTTTTTTTTTTTTTTTTTTTTTTTTTTTTTTTTTTTTTTTTTGGGATTAGTGTTCTTATAAGGAGATCCCACAGAGATCTCTTGCCCCTTCCACTATGGGAAGGCACAATGAGAAGGTAGTGGCTAAGGGTCTTCACTAGAATATGACCATGCTGGTGCTTTGATCTTGGACTTCCTGGTCTCCAGAACTGTGAGAAGTTAATTTCTGTTGTTTATAAGCTACCCAGTCTGGTATTTTGCTATGGTCACAAACAGTCTAAGACAGGCATGATGTATTTTCTTTTTTGAAATATTGGTGGATTCTGTTTGGTAACATATTGTTTAGTATTTTGCATATACGTTTACAGGGGGTTTTACTGTGTAATTTTCACTTCTTGTACTGTTTTTTTTTTTTTTTTTTTTTTTCCTGTTTGATATTAGAGTAACTGGCTACATAGAGTGATTCCTCATCAATTTTCTGGAAGTTTGTTTAGAATTGGTTCTACTTTTTTATTATATTTGGAACAATTCACCGATGAACCAGCCTGGGCTTAGGATTTTCTTTATGGGAAGGTCTTCAAGTACCAGTTTAAATTGTTTACTAGATATAGTGTTACCACACTGATGTATATCCTTCTTATGCATATGTTGTTGGTAACGCTACATGTTGTACTGATCCACATACCCAAATACCAAATTGGGAAATTTTCTTCTCTGGCTGTTTCTCTATCAGGATTCTCTTCTCACTTTCCAGTTTGGCAGTGCTTCCTCCCATTGATCTTACAGCCAGAAATACATTAGAGGTTTTGTTGGAATTTTTGTAGCTCATGCTTGCCTCCATCATAACTTGGGACCAACCCTTGAGGCAAGGACATGAGAGTAAGTAAAATAGCAAGAAACTCAGCTCAATCTGGGTTACTCTGTAAAGTTTTGACTCCTTTTAAAAACCATACTACTTTTATTTATAGTCCTTATGTGGTTAATGTTTTTTGTCTTGTCAGGTATTTATAATTGAGATCAGTCAAGGTGAGGGGCATGTTGTAGGGACTTAATGCCACCATACTGGAACTACTTTTTCTTTTTCTTTGTTAAAGGATATTTATTTATTTATTTATTTATTTATTCATTCATTCATTCATTCATGAGAGACACATAAAGAGAGAGAGAGAGAAAAAGAGAGGCAGAGACCTAGGCAGAGGGAGAAGCAGGCTCCATGCAAGGAGCCCAATATGGGACTCAATCCCAGATCCTGGGATCACACGTTGAGCCAAAGGCAAACACTCAACTTCTGAGCCACCCAGGCGTCCCTGGAACTACTTTTTCAACTATGGAATTATTTAATGGTGAGAATTTTTTTCCTCTTGTAAAATCTCATTGCTGATTGATGGCTTTTTATTGCATGGTTTATCTCTCACAATAATTTTTATGCTAGTAATTTTGAAGTTTTGGGATGTCATAGCTGTGAGTCTTTGAAGTCTTCCCTTTCTTCTGGAATAAGATCTCCAGGCTCACCTTTTTTGCTTGCTTCCTAAATCTACCCTTTATCCAAATATCCTAAATCTATAGTTTATTTATTTATTTATTTATTTATTTATTTATTTATTTATTTTTCTTAAGATTTTATTAATTTATTCATGAGAGATACAGAGAGAGAGGCAGAGACACAAGCAGAGGGAGAAGCAGGCTCCCTGCAAGGAGCCCGATGTGGGACTCAATCCCAGATCCCGGGATCATACCCTGAGCCAAAGACAGATGCCCAACCACTGAGCCACTTAGGCGACCCTAAATCCATAGTTTAGATTAGATATTGAGAAAGTATAATATAGGTCTTCAAGTCTGCTTATACAACTGTCTCCCTTCTTTTTTTTTTTCAATTTCATTTATTTATTCATGAAAGACACAGAGAGAGAGAGGCAGAGACACAGGCAGAGAGAAGCAGGCTCCATGCAGGGAGCCTGATGTGGGACTCGACCCTGGGTCTCCAGGATCAGGCCCCAGGCTGAAGGTGGCACTAAATCACTGAGCCACCCAGGCTGCCCACCTGTCTCCCTTCTACCTCCCCATATCTGACAACCATCAGTCTGTTCTCTGTAGCCATGAGCTTGGTTGTGTGTGTGTGTGTGTTTAAGATTTCACATATAAGAAAGAAAGATCACATAGTATTTGCCTTTCTCCATACTGTTTCCTGCAGTGGCTGTACCAGCTTTCATTCCCACCAACAGCACACTAGGGTTCCTTTTTTCCTATGTCCTTGCCAACACTTGATATTTCTTGTGTTTTTGATTTAGCTGTTCCAGCAAGTGTGAGGTGATACCTCATTATTTTTGTTTACATTTCCCTGATGGTTAGAGAATCTTTTCATGTGTCTGTTTGTTGTATGTATATCTTCTTTGGGAAAACGTTTATTCATGTTTTCAATTGGACTATTTTGGTCTTTTGCTGTTGAGTTGTGTAAGTTCTTTATGTATTTTGGATATTAACCCCTTATTGGATACATCATTTGGAAACATCTTCTCCCATTCAGTAGGTTGCCTTTTTGTTTTTTTTTAATTTCTTTGTTCACTGTGTAAAATTTATTTTGATATATTCCCAATATATTGGGATATATATGTGTATGTGTGTGTGTATATATATATATATATATATATATATATATATTTCCAATAGTTTAATTTTGCTTTTGTTTGCCAAAGGAGACATATCTTGCCAAAGGAGACATATCTAGAAGAATGTTTTTATAGCTACGTCAGAGAGATTACTGCCTATGTTTACTTCTAGGAATTTTATGATTTCAGGTTTCATGTTTACATTTTCTTTTTTTTTTTTTAAGATTTTATTTATTTATTCATGAGAGACACAGAGAGAGAGAGGCAAAGACACAGGCAGAGGGAGAAGCAGGCTCCATGCAGGGAGCCTTACATGGGACTCGATGTCCCAGTCTCCAGAATCACACCCTGGGCTGAAGGCAGCGCTAAACCACTGAGCCACCCAGGCTGCCCAGCACATTTAGGTCTTCAATGAATTTTGAATTTATTTTTGTGTATAGTGTAAGAAAGTGATCCAGTTTCATTCCTTTCCATGTAGCTGTCCAGTTTTCCCAATACAATTTGTTGAGGAGACTGTCTTTTTCCCATTGTAGATTTTTGCCTCTTTTGCTGTAGTTTGGCCATAAAAGTTTGGATTTATTTCTAGATTTTCTGTTCTCCTCTGTTGATCTATGTATGCCATACCATACTGTTTTAATTACTGTAATTTGGTAATATATCTTGAAATCTGAGATTGTGATACCTCTGGTTTTGTTCTTGTTTTTTAAGGTTGCTTTGGCTGTTCTGTGTCTTTTGTGGTTTTCATACAAATTTTAGTATTTATATTAGTTCTATGAAAAATGCTATTGGGGACAGCCTGGGTAGCTAGCAGTTTAGCGTCACCTTTAGCCTAGGGTGTGATCCTGGGGCCTTGGGATTGAGTCCCACATCGGGCTTCCTGCATGGAGCCTGCTTCTCCCTCTGCTTGTGTCTCTGTGTCTCTCATGAATAAATAAATAAAATCTTAAATAAAAAAAATAAAAATGCTATTGGTATTTTGATAGGGATTACATTAAATCTGTAGATTGCTTTGGGTAGTATGGGCATTTGAACAATATTGCTTCTCCCAATCCATGAGCATGGAACAACTTTCCTTTTTTTTTTTTTTTTTTTTTTTTGGTCATCTTCAATTTCTTTCATCACTGTTCTATAGTTTTTCAGAGTATAAATCTTTGACTTCCTTGGTTAACTTTATTCCTAGGTACCTCATTAATTTTGATGCAGTTGTACATAGGATGGTTGTCTTAATTTCTCTTTGTGCTACTTCATTATTAGTGTATGGAAATGCAACAGAGGGCAGCCCCAGTGGCGCAGTGGTTTAGCACCGCCTGCAGCCTAGGGTGTGATCCTGGAGACCCAGCATCGAGTCCCACATCGGGCTTCCTGCATGGAGCCTGCTTCTTCCTCTGCCTATGTCTCTGCCTCTCTGCCTGCTTGCCCCCCTCTCTCTCTCTCAATAAATGAATGAATGAATGAATGAATGAATGAATGAATAATAAATAATCTTTAAAAAAGAAATACAACAGATTTATATATTAATTTTGTATTCTCTGACTTTACTGAATTCATTTATCAGTTGTAGTAGATTTTTGCTGGAGGCTTTAGGATTTTCTTTAGTATCATGTCATCTGCAAACAGTGAAATTTTTATGTCTTCCTTACCAATTTGGATGTCTTTTATTTCTTTTTGTTGTCTGATTGTTGTGGCTAGGACTTCCAGAACTATGTTGAATAAAAGTAGTGAGTGTGGGCATCCTTGTCTTATTCCTGATCTTAGAGGCTCTCAGTTTTAACCATTGAGTATATTAGCTATGGTAAACCCTCAGTATCTTTGAGGTATTCCTATAATGTAAGGTATTTACCTGGTATTTGTCAGAAAGTTGATTGATAGACTTTTCTTGGGATTATTACAGTGGTTGGCCTTGGTTAAAAGGGAAAGCCAGAGAGGATCTGAGGAAAGATATAAAGGAATAAAATAGATTGAACAGCTCTAAGGATAAGAAATAAAAAAATCTCAGGATAAGTAAAGACCCTTGAAATCTTAACTATTATGAAGAGCAAAGGAGAACGCACATGGCTATGCATAGGAGGGAATGAACCACAGTGGTGGAAATGTGTATTTTTAGGGGAGTTGTGACTGAGGAATGTTGACGTATAAGTAGTTGCCTTTTTCAATTTTATGCATGTATAAATTATATTTTAGATGGAATTATATGTTAGAGCTGGCTGGTACTGGCTCTTTAAGGACAAGATTTTCCTTTTTGTCCAGAGCCTAGGTTCCATTACATTATATTGATAGCCTGAAATTACCCATGGTGGGAGTATTTATACCATAGACATTGACAAACACTATAAATCAGTGCTGGATGTGGGTGCAGAGCTGGTTGTTGCACATTATCCAGCACTCTACTGCATAAATGTTATTTCCTGAATTCTCCTTGTATGTGTTCCAGTTGTTTAACTATTTTAGACATCTTTAAACCATCTCTAATGGGTATGATTTCCTATTTTTCTTAATTCTGTAGAACCTTTTCTGATTAGGAAAATAATTTTTTTCTTATTTGTTTTAGATTTGGAATCAAGATATGAAATAATCTGCTATGGAAAAATGTACATTTATACAAAACATTCATCCCTTAGCCTGCATTCCAGAAATTATAATGAAGAGAAACCATGTGAATGTAAGGAATGTGGGAAGGCCTTTTGTTGTCATACAGACCTTAGAGTACATCAAATAATTCATACTGGTAAAAAACCGTATGAATGTAAGGAATGTGGCAAAGCCTTTAGTCGTCTTACAGACTTTAGAATACATAAGAGAATTCATACTGGTAAGAAACCCTATGAATGTGAAGATTGTGGGAAGGCATTTAGTGATGTTGGGACATTTAGAATACACCAGAGAATTCATACTGGTGAGAAACCCTATGAATGTAAGCAATGTGGCAAAGCCTTTAGTCAAGCCTCAACCCTTATGCTACATGACAGAATTCATACTGGTGAAAAACCCTTTGCATGTAAAAATTGTGGGAAGGCCTTTCGTCAGGCCTCACATCTTGTTAGACATGAGAGAATTCATACAGGTGAGAAACCTTATGAATGTAAGGAATGTGGCAAATCCTTTAGTCGTCTTACAGATCTTAGAATACATAAGAGAATTCATACTGGTAAGAAACCCTATGAATGTGAAGATTGTAGGAAGGCCTTTAGTGATGTTGGGACACTTAGAATACACCAGAGAATTCATACTGGTGAGAAACCCTATGAATGTAAGCAGTGTGGCAAAACCTTTAGTCAAGCCTCAAACCTTATACAACACGACAGAATTCATACTGGTGAAAAACCCTTTGCATGTAAAAATTGTGGGAAGGCCTTTAGTCAGGCCTCACATCTTGTTAGACATGAGAGAATTCATACAGGTGAAAAACCTTATGAATGTAAATTGTGTGATAAGGCTTTTAGGAGCAGTTATCAACTTACTATACATCATAGATTTCATACTGGTGAGAAACCCTATGTGTGTAAGGAATGTGGCAAAGCCTTTAGTCGTCCTACAGACCTTAGAGTACATAAAAGAATTCATACTGGTGAGAAACCCTATGAATGTGAAGAATGTGGGAAGACCTTTCGTCGTGCCTCAAACCTTGCTCAACATGGAAGAGTTCATATTGGTGAGAAATCCTATGTATGCAAGGAATGTGAGAAGGCCTTTAGTGATGTTGGGACACTTAGAATACACCAGAGAATTCATACTGGTGAGAAACCCTATGAGTGTAAGGAATGTGGCAAAGCCTTTAGTCGTCGTACAGACCTTAGAGTACATAAGGGAATTCATACTGGTGAGAAACCCTATGAATGTAAGCAGTGTGGCAAAACCTTTAGTCAAGCCTCAAACCTTATGCAACATGACAGAATTCATACTGGTGAAAAACCCTTTGCATGTAAAAATTGTGGGAAGGCCTTTAGTCAGGCCTCACATCTTGTTAGACATGAGAGAATTCATACAGGTGAGAAACCTTATGAATGTAAATTGTGTGATAAGGCTTTTAGGAGCAGCCATCAACTTACTATACATCATAGATTTCATACTGGTGAGAAACCTTATGTGTGTAAGGAATGTGGCAAAGCCTTTATTCGTTTTACAGACCTTAGAGTACATAAAAGAATTCATACTGGTGAGAAACCCTATGAATGTGAAGAATGTGGGAAGGCCTTTAGTCGTGCCTCAAACCTTGCTCAACATGGAAGAGTTCATACTGGTGAGAAATCCTATGTATGTAAGGAATGTGAGAAGGCCTTTAGTGATGTTGGGACACTTAGAATACACCAGAGAATTCATACTGGTGAGAAACCCTATGAATGTAAGCAGTGTGGCAAAACCTTTAGTCAAGCCTCAAACCTTATACAACATGACAGAATTCATACTGGTGAAAAACCCTTTGCATGTAAAAATTGTGGGAAGGCCTTTAGTCAGGCCTCACATCTTGTTAGACATGAGAGAATTCATACAGGTGAAAAACCTTATGAATGTAAATTGTGTGATAAGGCTTTTAGGAGCAGCCATCAACTTACTATACATCATAGATTTCATACTGGTGAGAAACCCTATGAGTGTAAGGAATGTGGGAAGGCTTTTAGTGAATACGGACGGCTTACTCGTCATCAGAGTATTCACAGTGGTAAGAAACCATTTGAATGTAATAAATGTAGGAAGTCCTTTAGACTAATTTCAAACTTCAAAGTACATCAGAGTATTCATACTGGTGAGAAACCCTTTGAATGTAACTAATCTGAAAAGTCCTTTAGGCTTAGTTCAATGCTTAAAGTACAAACAATGTGAGAAGGCTTTTACATATGGTTCAATTCTTATAAGGTATAAATAATTTATATTGATATAAACTGCCTAGAATTTAAATAATCCTTGAAATTTTTCAGTTATGACCCCAGTGTTGTTCATATTCAGAGAATTTGTATTGTACTTTATATAAGAAAGTCTTATGGCATTCCTCTATGATTCACTATTGACCAGGAGGCTAGGCTGTCTGCAGATAAGTAGCACTCAGGGAAGAGACTACTGTGTGACTTGAGGTCATGGAGAACAGCAAACACCAGGATCAAGTAATAAAATGTTCACTTAGAGGAAGAAAGGAGATAGAGTACATAGGATCTAGCTTTTTATAATAGTATGTCAGTAACCCATGGCCAGCAAATCAACTCCACATTTGATAGGAGCAGTGTACCTGCACATAGTAACACACTTTGTGCTACACAGCAGATCAGCAACCCCTTGCCCAAGGGATTTGATATCCAGAAAACTGGGAGCATCCCTGAGGGTCCTTGACATCTGTGATTAAGCAGAACTAAGGAGTACACATTGAGTCTGACACAGGAAAAGATATTTCCACAGAAGGCAATAAGCCCAGTAGATGGCAGAGGCTATGAGGGCTCTTGATCTTTTGGTAAGGAAGTGTTATAGGCCCAATATGACCACTCTTTTTCTGTTAACCAGCTTTACTGAAAGTATAGTTGACAAAACTATAAACTTAAGTTTTACAAGTGATGCTCAGGGCGAAGTTTATAGCTATAAGAGTTTATATTTAAAAATAACAACCTAGGGGATCCCTGGGTGGCTCAGCGGTTTAGCGCCTGCCTTCAGCCCAGGACGTGGTCCTGGGGTCCCGGGATCGAGTCCCACATCGGGCTCCCTGCATGGAGCCTGCTTCTCCCTCTGCCTATGTCTCTGCCTCTCTCTCTCCTTCTCTGTGTCTCTCATGAATAAATAAAATCTTTAAAAAATTAAAAATTTAAAAAATTTAAAAAATAAAAATAACAACCTAACTCAAATCAACAACTTAATTTTACAACTTAAGGAAATAGAAAAAAGGACAAACTAAGGGCAAAGCTAGCAGAAAGAAGGAAATAATAAAGATTAGGACAATTAAGTGAAGTGAAATAGAGTTAACAGTAGAGAAAATCTTGAAGCCAAAAATTGTTTCTTTAAAAAGATCAACAAAGTAGATAAACTTATCTAGATGGATTAAGAAAAAAATTCAAATTGCTAAAACTAGAAATGAAGTGAGGACATTACTACGGACTCTGCAGAAATACAAGGATTATTGGAGAGTACTCTAAACAATTATATGCCAAATAATTAGATAGCCAAGACTTAATCATAAAGAAATAGAAAATCTGGGTAGACTCATAACTAGTGTATAGCTAGTAAGGAAATTGACTCAGTAATAAAAAAATCTCCCAACAAAGAAAGACCTAGACCTGATGGATTCATTAGCAAATCAAACCAAATATTGGAAGAATTAATACAAATCTCTCTTAGATTTTTCTAACAAATGAAAGAAGAGGGAATGTTTCCTAACTTAGTCTATGAGGCCAGTATAACCCTGTTACCAAAGCCAGTCAAAAGCACTAGAAGAAACAGGACTACAGAACAGTATCCCTTTTGAACATTGGTGCAGAAATCTTCAGCAAAATACTAAACAACAGTTCAGTATATTAAGATTGTATACGATGAACAAACAGGATTTATTCCTGGAATGCAAGGATGGTTTAACATAAGAAAATTGACCAATGTAATATGTCTTGTCAAGAAAATGAAGAGAAGAAAAAAAAATGAAGAGAAAAACCCATATGATCATCTCAGTTGATGTGGAAAAAAGCATTTGACAAAATTCAATACCCTTTTGTGAAAAAAAAATTTTAACAAACATAGGAATAAAGAGAAACTATCTCCACATAATAAAAGCTGTATATGAAGAAAAGAGATATCCAGATGGTCCAAAAACATGAGAATGTGCTCACCCTCATGAGTTATCAGAGAAAGAAATATTGAAACCATAAAATAATACCCCCCCCCCCAACACACACACACCTGCCGAAATGGCCAAATATCTTATAGTACCAGGTGTTATTTGCTAGACTGTGGAGCAATCAGAACTTTTATGTGTGTTGGTGAAAATATAGTTTGGTACATCCAGTTTGGGAAACTTGCAATGTCCACTAAAGGTAAGCATATACATGCCCAATGACACAGAAGTTCCATTTCTATTTACTTGCCAAGCAGAAATGTATACATGTGTTCACCCTGACATGAGCAAGGAAGTTCCTAGCAGTATAACGGATACATAAGAAGTGGTACATTCATGTGATTGGAGACTATACAGCAATGAAAAAGTTGCATTGCTAGACACAGAAACGTGTTGGAACCTGACAAACATAACATTGAGAGGAAAAAAGCCAGACATAAAAGAAAATGCTCTATAATTGTTAAAACCTTACAAACAGGCCATACTAATCTGTGTTGGCAGAGGTTGGAATACTGACTACCCCTGTGGGATAGGGATTAGTGACAAGAGGATACAAGCCATGTAGGTATTTTTCTATTTATTGATCTGGGTGAGTGTATACATTTATTGTTTATATAATTGTGATTTGTTCATTTTTCTGTATATTATACCTCAAAATAATTTAAAAAATAAAGATGTACATGATGATTTTGGTATAGACTGTGAAATGATAACCACAATAAAATAACATATATATATATTGTCCTTTAGTTACCATTTTCTTTGTGTGTGTGTGTTGAATACATTCTAAGATCTCAGCAAATTCCAAGATACAGAATTACTAACTGTAGTCGCTATGTGTATGTTAGATCTTAGATTGCTAGAACTTATTTAGCTTATAACTGAAAGTTTGTATCTTTTGACCATCATGTCCCTGTTCCCACCAGCCTCTGGCAACCACCTAACCATTATATTCTCTGTTTCAATGAGTTTGGCTTTTTTAGATTCCAGATAAAAAAGAAATCATACAATATTTGTTTTCCTGTTACTTATTTCATTTTTTAAAAAGATTTTACTTTTCGGACACCTGGGTGGCTCAGTGGTTGAGCATCTGCCTTTGGCTCAGAGCATGATCCCGGGGTCCTGGGATCGAGTCCCACATCTGGCTCCCTGTGGGGAGTACATGTGGGTAAGTCTACCATGGATTTTACTCTACCTCCCATCACTATCATCTCCAAGTGGGACAGATGAAATAGCCTCTTGAATGGTCTTCCCATTTCCCATCTTGTCCGTATTCAATCTGTTCTCCAGAGAGTGATAATTAGAAGATAAATCAGCTTAAATGTGATGCCCCTGCTCAGAAATTTCTGGGGGCTTTCACATTTGAAAGTCCCATGCCCTACCTTGGAATAATAATCCTAATCATCCTGGCCTTCTTGCTGTTCCTCAAACACACAAAACTTCCATCTCCCAAACCAAGGCTTTTGCATTTGCTGTTCTATCAGGATTGCTCTTGCTTTAGATACTCTTGTAACTAGATTATCCTATAGATATTCCTATAGCTGTTTTTTCAGGTCTCCGCTCAATATCCCCTCTTCAAAAAGCCCAGAGCACCCTAAAACAAATGTGTCTACCTGTCAACTTCTAGTCCCTGGTCTTCTCACTTTTCTTTCTTTTTTTTTTTTTTTTAAGATTTTATTTATTGATTCCAGAGAGACACAGAGAGGCAGACAGAAACAGGCTCCATGCAGGGAGCCCGATTTGGGACTCGATCCCAGGACTCAGGGATCATGCCCTGAGGGGAAGGCAGACGCTCAACCACTGAGCCATCCAGGTGTCCCTCTTCTCACTTTTCTTAATAATACTTGTCACCACCTAACATTATTTATTCATTTACTTATTTACTTCATGTCCTTCTATTAAAATGTAAACATGGCTGCTGGAAACTAGCACTCTTGTTCACAATTGTTCTACTGGTGTCCAGCAGTGCATGGTTCAGATTGGGCATTCAATGGATGAATACATTTTTAGGCAACAAAAGACAAAAACTAAACAAAATAGAAGCCAGAAAGAAACTGGATCCTATATAGATAGATATTGCTATGGATTGAACTGTGTGTCCCTCCAAAATTAGACACTGAAGCTCTGACTACCCAATGTGACTATATTTGGGAATGGTGCTTTTAGAAGATAAAAAGGTTAAAAGAAGTCATAAGGCTCTTAGCCTGATAGGACTGGTGGCCTTATAAGAGGTCTGTCTCTGTCTCACTCCCTCTCCTTCTCTGCCATGTGAGGACAATGTGAGAAGGGAAGATCTGCAAGCTAGGAAGAGAGCCTTCATCAGAGCCCCCAAATGCTAATATCAGACTTCCAGCCTCCAGAACTATGGGAAAACAAATCTCTGTTATACCAGCCTATGGTATTTTGTTGATGCTGAGCATTATTCCATAGTATGGATGTACTCTTTACTCATTTTTTTAAAGATTTTATTTGTTTGTGGGGGGAGGAGGGAGAGAGAAAGAGAATGAGCGGGGGAAGGGCAGCGGGAGAAGCAGACTCCCCACTAAGCAGGGAGCCGGATATGGGGCTCAATCCCAGGACCCAAGATCATGACCTGGGCTGAAGGCAGACACTTGACCAACTGAGCGACCTAGGCGCCCCTACCCATTTTTAATTGTGTTATTAGTGTTAAGTTACAGTACATATCGGTCTCTGTTGGATATGTTTTGCTGCTGTTCTCTCTTGGTCTGTGACTTACTCATTTTTTATTGGTATATTTTGAACAAAGTTTTTAATTTGGATAAAGTCTGATTTATCAATTTTTATTTTATTTCTTTTTGTTGCTGAGCATTATTCCATAGTATGGATGTACCTTTTACTCATTTTTAAAAAGGTTTTATTTATTTATTTATTTGACAGCACAAGCAGGGGGAGCAGCAGGCAGAGGGAATGGGAGAAGCAGGCTCCCCTTGGAACTGTGGGCCCAACTCAGGGCTCAATCTTAGGACCCTGGAATCATGACCTGAGCTGAAGGCAGAAACTTAACTGACTGACCCACCCAAGTGTTCCATCTGTGACTTCATTTAGCAAAATGCCCTCAAAATTTTTCCATGTTGTTGCAAAGGGCAGGATTTCCATTTAAAGGCTGAATAGTCCATTGTATATATACAACACAGTTTGTTTACCCAGTCAGCAGTTGAGAGACATTTAGGTTGTTCCCATGTCTCGGCAATTGTGAATAATGCTGAACATGGGGGTGCGGCTGTGTCTTTTAAGATAGTGGTTTTTATTCTTGTGGGTATATTACCAGAAGTAGGATTGTTGGGTCATATGGTAATTCTATTTTTAATGTATTGAGGAACTTCCATATTGTTTTTAATAATGGCTGTGTCAATTTACATTCTCATCAATAGTGTGTGTTTTCCTTTTCTCCACATGCTAGCCAACACCTCTTGTCTTTTTGATAATACTCATTCTAAGAGGTGTGACCTGACAGTGTATTTTTGATTTGCATTTCCTTGATTAGTGATGTTGAGCACTTTTTCACTTCAGCCATTTATAAATCTTTTTTGGAAAAATATCTTCAAGTCCTTTGCATATTTTTAGATCAACTTTTTCTTCTTTTTGCTATTGATTTGTATTAGTTTCTTACATATTTTGGAGATTAACCCCTTATTAGATTTTGCTTTGCAAATATTTTCCCCCATTCTGGGTTGCTTTTTCATTTTATTGATTGCTGTACAGAAGCTTTTTAATTTGATGTATTTTCACTTTTATTTATTTTTTTAAGATTTTATTTATTTATTCATGAGAATACAGAGAGGAGAGAGAGAGAGAGAGAGAGGCAGAGACACAGGCAGAGGGAGAAGCAGGCCCCAGGCGGGAAGCCCGACATGGGACTCGATCCAGGGTCTGCAGGATCACACCCCGGGCTGCAGGCGGCGTTAAACTGCTGAGCCACCAGGGCTGCCCCATGTATTTTCACTTTTATTGTGCGAATAGCAGGAACCTGGGTGACTCAGTGGTTGAGCATGTCTTTGGCTCAGGTCATGATCCCAGGGTCCTGGGATTGAGTTCCACATCAGGCTTCCTGAAGGAAGCCTGCTTCTCCCCTGCCTATGTCTCTGCCTCTCTCTGTGTGTATCTCATGAATAAATAAATAAAATGTTTAAGAACAAATCCCAATAGCAGGGGATTCAGAGAGCTTCCAGGTTGGTAAACCTGTGTTGTGGGAGGGTGGAACACACCAACTCCACAGGGACAAAAGATCCTGTGCTTAGGACCCTCCTAGACCTCTCCCTATGTATCCTTTCATCCGGCTGTTCATTTGTATCCTTTATCATCATATCCTTTAATAAACTGATAGATATATTTCCCTGAGTTCCTGTGAGCTGCTTGAGCAAAGTAATGGAAACTGAGGAGGGGATAGTGAGAACCTCCAATTTGTAGCAAATTGGTTGGAAGTTGTGGGTATTCTGAGAGTTCACTACTTGCAATTGACATCTGAAGTAGGGTGTTAGCAGTCTTGTGGGACTGAGTTCTTAATGTGGAATCTCACATTATCTCCAGGTAAATGGTGTTTGAATTGAGTTAAATCATGGGACACTAGCTGGTGTCTCAGAACTACTTGTGGAGGAAAGCTCACACACATATTTAGCAATCAGTAGATGAGTTTTCATGTAAGATGTAAAGGAGACACAGAAGGGAAGAATTGCATTTTACCCCACCTGGGAGGAAGACTGGATTAAGGTTTTTCCTTAGGTAAAGATTATGAATTTGGGGTGCCTGGGTATCTCAGTCAGTTAAGTGTGTGCCTTCAGGTCAAGTCATAATCCCAGGGTCCTGGGATCCAGCCCTGCATTGGGATCCTCAGTGGGAAGCCTATTTCTCCCTCTCCTTCCCACTCATACTCTCTCTCCCTATCTCTTGTCACTATCTCTGTCTCGCTGTCTCAAATAAGTAAGTAAAATCCTTAAAAGATTATGGATTTAATAAATTAAGAAATGTTTCATGTAACTACTTAGCCCTTTTTGAATTTGAATTCTTTCTGGACAAACTCTGCTTAAATATTGAAAAAAATGATGGCATCTTCATTCAGATCTCCTTAGGCGAGTCAAACATTTAATCCTTTCATGAAATTTAGTTTTATAGGTTTAGAAAGTATAAAAACTGTTTACTCAGTAATTTACATTCCTTGTTCACAATTCAAAATTGATGTGAAGTTAACAAAAGGATATCCATTTTGGGATTTTCCTATATTTTTAGTATGAAAAATTTATACATATACAAAGGTTATAACATCCATGAAATATTAATGTATTGTCATGTTAACTTTCTATTTCCTATACCTTTTGTAGTATAACTTGACAGTGTTATAAACATCAGTATAATACATCTCCTAAAAAAAGACTATTTCCTACTTACCCAGAATGTCATATAATCACATATAACAAAATTGATAATAATTACCTCTTCTAATGTCAACCCATATTCAAATTCTTGTGATTTTCCCCAAAATGTCTTTTAACTACTTATTTTCAAAATAGTATCCAGTCTAGGTTTATGTATTTATTATGACTAATTGCTTTTAATTAATTAATTTTATTTTTTTATAAAAATGTTATTTATTTATTCATGAGAGACAGAGAGAGAGAGAGAGAGAGGCGCAGAGACATAGGCAGAGTGAGAAGCAGGCTCCATGCAGGGAGCCCAATATGGGACTCGATCTCAGGACTCCAGGATCATGCCCTGAGCCAAAGGCAGATGCCCAACTGCTGAGCCACCCAGGCATCCCAATAGTCAAAAAATCTTGAAAAAAGTAGGACTCATATTTTCCAATTTGACAATTTACTATATACCAAAGGTTATGGGATGCATTGAAAGCAGTGCCAAAGAGGAAGCTTATGGCCATAAATGCTGTTAGGAAGAAAATTCTCAAATCAACAACCTAACTTTATACCTCAAGGAACTACATAAAAAAGAATGAACGAACCCCAAAGATAGCAGAAGGTAGAAAATAATAAAGAATAGAGCAGAGATAAACAAGAGATAAACATAGTAGAGAATATAAAAACAATAGGAAAAAATCAGTGAAACTAAGAGTTGGTTCTTCAGAAAGATCAAAGTGAGAAAACATTAGCTAGATTGACTAAGAAAAAGGAGAGAAGACTGACTTAGCTAAAATCAGAAATGAAAGAACTATAAACAATTGTATGCCAACAAATAGGGTAACCTAATGAAATCCTGACCTAATAGAAAATCTAAACAGACTTACACCAGTACAGAGATTGAATCCGTAATTAAAAACAGACATGTTCAACATCACTCATCATCGGGGAAATAAAAACTATAATGAGATATCCCCTCACACCTGTCAGTTGGCTAAAATTAACACAGGAAACAGGAGGTGTTGGCAATGATGTGAAGAAAGGAGAACCCTCTCACACTGTTGATGGGAATGCAAACTGGTGCAGCCACTGTGGAAAACAGTATGGAGGTTCCTCAAAAGTTAAAAATAGAACTACCCTGTGATCTAACAATTGCACTACTAGGTATTTACCTAAAGGATACACACATACTAATTCAAAGGGATACATGCATCCCAATGTTTATAGTAGCATTATCAGCGATAGTCAAAATATGGAAAGGGCTCAAATGTCCATCAACTGATGAATGGATAAAGATGTGAGATATATATCTATATCTATAGAGATAAATATATAAATGGAATATTACTCAGCCATAAAAAAGAATGAAGTCTTGCCATTTGCAGTGATGTGGGTAGAGCTAGAGTATTATGCTAAGTGAAATACATCAGAGAAAGACATACCATATGATTTAATCATACATGGAATTTAAGATACAAAACAAAGGAACGTAGGGAGGAAAAGAAGGAAAACCAAAAAATAGACTCTTAACTATAGAGAACAAACTGACGGTTACCAGAGGGGAGGTGGTTGGGGGTGGATGGGTTAAATAGGTGGTAGGTATTAAGGAGGGCACTTGTGATGAGCCCTGGGTGTTGTATATACACGTTGAATCACTAAATTCTACACTGAAACTAATATTACTGTATGTTGAATAAGTGGAATTTATTTTTTAAAAGATTTTATTTATTTATTCATGAGAGATACAGAGAGAGGCAGAGACATAGGCAGAGGGAGAAGCAGGCTCCTCACAGGGAGGACTCAATCCCAGGACCCCAGGATCACAACCTGAGCCAAAGGCAGACTCTCAATCACAGAGCCACCCAGGTGCCCCAATTAAGTGGAATTTAGAAACTTAGAAAGAAAAAAATATCCTGTTAAACAACACCAGTTCGCCTCACATTCTTCCAAAATTTTCAAGAGGAAGGAACACTCCCAAACTTACTCTGTGAGGCCAGCATTACCCTGATACCACAGCCAGACAAATCCAGTGAAAGAGAAAACCACAGCTCAATGTTCCTGAAGCATATTGAGGCAGAAATTCTCAAAAAAATAGTAGGAAACTGAATTCAACACCACACGGAAAGGATTGTACACCATGACAAAATGGGATTCATTTCTGGAATGCAACGGTGATGCAATATATAAAAATCAAGCAATGCAATACACATTAGCCGAATGAAGGGGGGGAAAACACATGATTATCTCAGTGTAGAAATACAATGTAATAGTTTTCATAACAAAATACTCAAGAAACCAGGAGTAGAAAGAAACTGCCTCACCATAATAAAGGCCATATATGTTAGTCTATAGCTAACCTCATACTCAGTGGTGAAAAACTGAAAACACTGGTTTTTTTGCATCCATAAGTTTGATATGTTCTGTTTTTTATTTTCACTTATCAAGATATTTTCTAATTTCCCTTTTAATTTCTTTGTTGTCCCATTGGCTACTTAAGTGTGTGTTAATTCCCATATGTTTGCATATTTTCTAGTTTTCCTTCTAGTTTTGTTCCTTTGTGATCAGAAAAGACACTCTCATTTCAATCTTTTAAATTTTATTAATAGTTGATTTGGGTCGAACATGGTCTATCTTGGAAGATGTTCCATGTGTATTTGAGAAGTATCCTGCTGTTGTGTGTGGAATACACAACATGTATGTCTCCTAAGTCTAGTTTGTTTAGAGTGTTGCTCAAGCCCTCTGTTTCCTTATTGATCTTCTGTGTTTTTTCTATCCATTATTGAAAGTAGAGTATTGTTATTATATTTTAGTAGTAATCAAAGCAATAAAACTTAGACTGTGCATTCTGTCCTGCTGTTTGTGGGCAGCAGTTTAATGCCCAGTTTAGTTCTCTAAGGCTTTGCTTACACTGCTTTGTGTCCTTCTCATGCATGCGTGATTCGGGTTTAGGCTAAACTTTGTACTGGTTTGTATGCAAAATTCGGGAATCTCTTTTTCAGAATGTTTCCCCTCAAGAGTTCTTCCCTTACTTTCCAATTTGGTAGTGTTTCTTGCCACGATTCTTGCAGCAAGAAATACGTCAGGGCTTTTACAGCCCATTTTTTTGCCCCAATATTACTGGGCCCCTCCCTTGTGGCAAGGTTGTGAGTGATAGAGAAAACAAGAAACTCACCCTAGTGTAGTTTACTTTTTAAGGTTTTCACTCCTCTCCACAGGCCTCTGTTTTTTTTTTTTTTTTTATGATAGTCACAGAGAGAGAGAGAGAGAGAGACAGAGAGAGAGAGAGAGAGAGGCAGAGACACAGGCAGAGAGAGAGGCAGGCTCCATGCACCGGGAGCCCGATGTAGGATTCGATCCTGGGTCTCCAGGATCGCGCCCTGGGCCAAAGGCAGGCGCCAAACCGCTGCGCCACACAGGGATCCCCAGGCCTCTGTTTTAACTTAATTTTTTTAAAGTAGGCTCCACACCCAACATGGGACTTGAACTCACAACCCTGAGGTTAAGAGTCATATGCTTTATCTACTGAGCCAGCCAGGCCCCCCTACACAGTCCTCTTTTGTCTACTCTTTTTTTTTTAATTTTTATTTATTTATGATAGTCACACACAGAGAGAGAGAGAGGCAGAGACACAGGCAGAGGGAGAAGCAGGCTCCATGCACCGGGAGCCCGATGTGGGATTCGATCTAGGGTCTCCCGGATCGCGCCCTGGGCCAAAGGCAGGCGCCAAACCGCTGCGCCACCCAGGGATCCCTCTCTTTTGTCTACTCTTAATTACTGACCTCAAGTGTTTGGGTTTTTTTATTTTGTCAAGCATTTTTAGTTGATATCAGTAAAAGAGGAAGTTGACTATAAGGGATTTACAGCACAATAATGGAACTAGAACTTCTTCAATTAAGGAGTTATTTAATGGTGAAATTATTTTTCATTTCTTTTGTATCATTGTGGCCTCATTGCTTTTTATTGTTTATATTTATCACAGTCATTTTTATACTACTATTTTCATAGTGTTTGCCAGTCACGTTTTTGTAATTCTTTGACATTTTCATTTCTTTTTTGGCCTAAGATATCTAGGCTTACCTTTTTTGCCCTATTCAAAATTGTTTCTTTATCTAACCAGGCTGGATCCATATAAATGACATTGATATTTAGAAATGACAATTTAGAGCTTGTAAATAAACCCTCGTGTGTTTGCATCGGGAAAAAAAAAAAGAAATGACAAGTTAGGAGTTAAAGATTACTCAATACAACTATTTTTTTACAACATTTTCTATTTCTTCTATTGCAATTGGCCTATTTAAACTTTCTCTTCTTGGTGATTTTTGATGAATTTTTCTAGAAAATTATCTTTTCCATTAACTTCAGAAGTATTAATGATGTATTCAAAGTATTCATAATACTAATAAAATTCATTTTAGTTTTGCATTTCCCCCTTTAATCATTTCTTATTTTTAGTTTTTACTCTTTTTTGGTTGGTTTGGCTAACATTGACTTCTTGACTTTTAAAGCACCAGCTCCTTAGTTTGTTAATACTACACTTTTCTGACTCATTACATTGTACTTTTATCTAAATTTGTTTTTTCTGCTTTTCTTTACTTCAGTTGTTTTTTAAGTTTTGGAATTGGTTCCTTGACTCATTTATTTCTTCCATTTTAATGGTTATAATTACTTAAGTCTTTGAATTCTCTGAATACTCAAATGAATGCCCCAAATTCAGGTATTTGCTTTTTTTTCCTCTTATAGACTTTCCGTTTTGTGTGTGTGTGTGTGTGTTTCTTTTTCCATACTAACCTAGTATTTATTCTGGAGAGGATATTTCCATTTTCACATTAAACATGTTTTGGTTTTCTGATATTGTTACTAATTCCTATTGTTACTTATTTTTGGAGAGAAAATGTATTATCTTGGAGTTTAGCACATACCATATTCTACTCACAAGATGGTATTTCTTGCCCCCCAAATCTCTTCCCATTGGTTCAGCACATATAAATTTCATCAAGATAGTCTTTCATATTGGTTATTATTCTGCAGGCTACATCTGTTCATTCTTTTTCACATATTTTCTGAAACCCTTTTTCCAGATTCCTTTACTGTATAGTTCAGTTTCACTTTTCTTCAAAGTACCCAAATGCTCAGAATTCCATAAGACTTTCAGTAAAGTGTATACCTAGTCGCTGTCTGAAAATTCATTGACAGACTTGGAGTTAACACAGTGGTCACTCTTGCTTAAAAGGGAAAGAGAGAGGACCTGAGAAAAGATACGAAGGAATAAGACAGATGGAACATTTGTGGAATGAGTACTTAATAAGAAAAAGCTCAGTGGGGCAGCCCGGGTGGCTCAGTGGTTTAGCGCCACCTTCAGTCCAGGGCATGATCCTGGAGACTCGGGATCAATTCCCACATCAGGCATGGAGCCTGCCTCTCCCTCTGCCTGTGTCTCTGTGCCTCTCTCTCTCTCTCTCTCTCTTTCTATCTCTGCCTCTATCAATCAATAAATAAAATCTTAAAAAAAAAGAAAAAGCTCAGCAAAGATAAGCAAGCAAGAACTCTCATTTTACTTAAAATGAGAACAAGGAAATGCACACATGGCTATGCACTGGAGGAAATGACACAATATTTATATTTTCAAGGGAAAATATATTTGCAGAGATCTGGTACAATTAGTTGCTTTTAATATACTTTATATGGAAACTGATACTAGAGAGAGTGCATTAAATTATAGTAACATGTAATAAATGAATTATGGAGACATGTCAATAACTATTGCAAACTGTAGAGCTAATTTTAGAGTTCTCTAAAATATCTCTAGTGGGTAAAGTTTTTAATTTTTTTAATGTTTCCAATTTTTAAACAAATTTACTATAAAACATCCACTTATTTTGTCCAGGAAAACAAAATGTTTTTCTCCTTTCTCTTAGATTTGGAGTCAAGAAATGAAATAATCAGCTGTGACAAATTACACATTTGTAAAAAATTTTCATCTTTTACTCTGCATCAGAAAATTCATACACGAGAGAAACTATGAATGTGACAAATGTGGGAAGGCCTTTAGTCGGCCTACAGACCTTACAGCACATCAGAGAATTCATACTGGTGAGAAACCTTATGAATGTGAGTAATGCGGAATAACATTTAGTCATAGGATAGACCTTAGAGCTCATCAGAGAATTCATACTGGTGAGAAACCCTATGAAGGTGAAGAATGTGGGAAGGCCTTTAGTTGTGCTTCACATCTTACTCAACATAGGAGAGTTCATACTGGTGAGAAATCCTTTGTATGTAATGAATGTGGGAAGGCCTTTAGTCAGGGTGGAAGACTTAGAATACATCATAGAATTCATACTGGTGAGAAACCCTATGAATGTAAGGAATGTGGAAAAGCCTTTAGTCAAGCCTCTCATCTTGTGCAACATGACAATTCATACTGGTGAAAAACCATATGAATTTCATGGTGCAAGATGGCCTTTAGTTATGGTATAGATTTTAGAGTACATCATAGAATTCATACTGGGGAGAAACCCTACAAGTGTAAAGAATGTGGGAAGGCCTTTAGTCGTGCCTCAAATCTTGTTCAACATGAGAGAATTCATAGTGGGGAAAAGCCCTAAGGAATGTGGGATGATATTTAGTCATGATTATCAACTCATTCCACATCAGAGATTACATATTGGCCTAAAACCCTATGAATGTAATGAATGTGGGAAGGTCTTTTGTCATGCTTCAGCACTTACTCAACATGAGAGAATTCATACTGGTGAGAAACCCTATGAATGTAAAGAATGTGGGAAGGCCTTTAGTCGCACTTCAAACCTTGTTAGGCATGAGAGGATTCATACAGGTGAGAAACCATATGAATGTAAGGAATGTTGGAAGGCCTTTAGTCATATTGAAAGCCTTAGAGTGCATCATAGAATTCATACTGGTGAGAAACCCCATGAATGTAAAGAGTGTGGAAAGGCTTTTAGTAGTGGCCATCAACTAATTGTACATCATATATTTCATACTGGTGAAAAACCCTATGAATGTAAGGAAGTGTGTATGGTCGACTTTACTTGACACCAGTATTCCCAGTGGTGCGAAACCTTTTGGATGTACACATGTGGGAAGTCCTTTAGGCTTCGTTCAAGTCTTAAAGTACATCAGAGAATTCATATTAGAGAGAAGCCTTATGAATATAAGGACTGTGGAAAGGTGTATATATGCAGTAGAGAATGTATAGTAGTACATCAATGGATATATAACACTGAAAAACAGGGTGAATGAAAGGAATATGGGAATGCTTTTAGATATGGTTCAGTTCTTAAAAGGCATTAAATAATTTATACTAGTAAGAACCCCTCAAAATGTAAATAATGTTTGGAATTGTATCATTATGATCCAAATGTTGTTCATATTAAGAAATTTATAATATAACACAGGGAAGCCTTTATTAGCATTTCTCTATTTATGGATTGTCAGAATATTCATAGTGGAAGAAAATTCAGAGGATGTAGAAATGCTCTTTTTTCTAATATACTTTATTTGTAAAAGCTCTCCATCCCTAGTCAATTATTGTTAAATTTGAAGAAATTCATACCACAGAAAACCTGTTATTCTAACAAATATGCAAAAACCATAGTGATTGCCATTTGATTCTTTACAGCCTGTATGACATTGGGCAAGATAATTTATCCCTGTGGGAGTCATTTATAAATGGTGATAATAGTACTTGCATTATAGTGCTGTTTTTGGATTGTAGAAAATTAAGAAAGCTACCTTAGACATAGTGTCAGTTCAGTATTAGGTACTATTTTTTAGATACTATCTTTAATAATATATTTTGTATTATTATTAGTGAACTTAAAGAGGGCAAGTCAATATGGGTATAATGAGTTTAGAAAAGCTTTATTTCTTATGTAATTACTTCCACCTTTTTGAGTTTTAAGTAATTTTTTTCTGGCAGAATATGAAAATCTTGAGGATTTAAAACATGAGTTTTGGGATCCCTGGGTGGTGCAGCGGTTTGGCACCTGCCTTTGGCCCAGGGCACGATCCTGGAGACCTGGGTTCGAATCCCAAGTCGGGCTCCCGGTGCATTGAGCCTGCTTCTCCCTCTGCCTGTGTCTCTGCCTCTCTCTCTCTCTCTGTGTGACTATCATAAATAAATAAAAATTAAAAAATTAAAAATATGGGGATCCCTGGGTGGTGCAGCGGTTTAGCGCCTGCCTTTGGCCCAGGGCGTGATCCTAGAGACCTGGGATCAAATCCCACATTGGGCTCCCGGTGCATGGACCCTGCTTCTCCCTCTGCCTGTGCCTCTGCCTCTCTCTCTTTCTCTCTCTGTGACTATCATAAATAAATAAATAAAAATTAAAAAAAGTTAAAAAATTAAAAATAAAAATAAAACATGAGTTCTATTGGAAGACTGACACATTCATTTACATACTTTCTATGGATGCCTTCATACTTCTCTGGCAGAGCTGGATAGTTGCAACAGAGTCTGTATGGCCCACAAAGACTAAAATATTTACTATCTGGTTCTTTACAATACAATTTGCCCACCATTTTAGAACAATATCCCTACCATTTTTTCATCACTTTGGATTTTTTTAAAAGATTTTATTTATTTATTCATGAGACACAGAGAGAGAGGCAGAGACATAGGCAGAGGGACAAGCAGGCTCCATGCAGGCAGCCCAATGCAGGACTTGACTTCAGAACACCAGGATCACGACTTGAGCCAAAGGCAGACTCAACCCCTGCACCACCCAGGTGCCTCTTACTTTCAGTTTTTGAAGAGTACAGGAAAGTTGTGTTACTGAATGGCCCCACCTTCTGGGTTTTTTAAATTATTTCCTTCTGAGTCATTTATCCTTCCATCTTTAATAGTTCTAGTAAATTCAAAGTTAAATGAAGTTTCTTTGAGACAATGTTGTGACTATTAAAAAGCATATAATGTTATGTTTTCCCTCTGTTAATGATGCTGGATGTTAATACCTGGTTATAGTGGTGACTGCTAGATAACTCCATTGTAGAGATCCATTTTATAGTTATTAATTTATATGGTAATATTTTATCACCTCCTTTTGTAAATTGATCATCTCTGTACAAGTTCTGAATTAAACAGAAAATTGAAATTAGGTCTTATTCAGAAAGGAATGGTTTATACACCATAACTTTGGGATGTTATCAGTGTTTATTCATGAGAGACACAGAGAGAGAGAGGCAGAGACAGGCAGAGGGAGAAGCAGGCTCCAGGCAGGGAGCCCGATCTGGAACTCAGTCCCGGGACTCCAGGATCACGCCCTCAGCCAAAGGAAGACGCTCAACTGCTGAGCCACCCAGGCATCCCAGGGATGTTATCAGTGTTATACTCATGGAAAACTTAATACTCGTTAGTACATACAGAAAAATAAAAATGAAAACTAGAACTTTTCTGTTCTCAGCTTTATCTCCAGATTGTATCTATTATCATTTAGTAGACATTAATAAAATTGATAAAATAATGAATGAGAGTTCTACAAAGCTAGAAATAAATGAACATAAATTCTAAGTCAGTATAAGAAAGCAATGAATAAAGCCAAAGTTACTAGAGCTCATTGGTTACTAATCAAAATTGTATTCTAACAGCTTTGAGTTTTTTTCTGGGAAAAGCAATGAATACATCTAAAAGTAGAGTTTAGTGATTTAGAGGTGAAGCTGCAATCTTGAAACAATGTTTTTTAACTTTAATTTTTTTCTGTTAGAAGTATACTAACATCAAATAAGCTTTGGTAAATCTGGTCAAGATAAAAATAAGAATGATTATATTATACTATCATTAATAAGAAAGGGGATATAATCATAAATACAGAAGAAAGAATTTGAATTATAAGTTTATTCAGTTTATTCCAGCATATTGGAAATCTAGAGAGAATATATTATGTTCCTAGGAAAAAATGTAATTTATGAAAGTCAACTTTAGATGATATCAGACACTATTTAAGTTAAATTTTTAAAAAATGAAAGGATAATAACCTCTTTGGTTTTTTTTTAAGATTTATTTATTTATGATAGACACACACAGAGAGAGAGAGAGAGAGAGAGAGGCAGAGACACAGGCAGAGGGAGAAGCAGGCTCCATGCCGGCAGCCCGACGCGGGACTCGATCCCCAGACTCCAGGATCGCGCCCTGGGCCAAAGGCAGGCGCCAAACCGCTGAACCACCCAGGGATCCCCAACCTCTTTGTTTTAAAAGCAGTACTATGGTACATACTCAGGTAAGAGGGAAGGAATTATTTCTAACAGTCTTTCTAGCTTATTGCCACATGGATTACATAATTATAACAAATCTCTATAGAATAGGTCCTAAAAATCAAAAGTGAAATGGGTTTTCCATGTGAAATTAAGCATAGAAAATCTAAATACATTATGTACCAACTGAAACTGAGGATCTACCAGAAGAAATATGAAACTAAAAAGCATTTAGAATATCCAAGACTTAATTATTCTGTTTTTTTGTTTTGTTTTGTTTTTGTTTTTAACTATTCTGGGTTTTTTTTTTTAAGATTTTATTTATTTATTCATGAGCGACACAGAGAGAGAGAGACACAGGCAGAGGGAGAAGCAGGCTCCACACAGAGAGCCCAACGCAGGACTCGATCCCGGGTCCCCAGGATCACACCCCAGGTCGAAAGCAGCACTAAACCACCAAGCCACCAGGGCTGCCCACTATTATGGTTTAATTGTAAATCTTGGTGAATGACAAAATAATTGATCTGGTACTTTCAAGATTAGAAAGCAACAAATGACAGGTTGTGGGCCAACTACGTGTTTTTCCAAGTAAAGTTTTATTCAAACACAACCATACTTGTTCATTTCCCTATTATCTAATGCTTTTTCATTTCGACAGCAGAGTTGACTAGTTGTAACTACAGACTATTGTAGACCATATGCCCCATAAGCTGAGTATATTTACTATTTGCTCTTGGCTACTGGCCTTTTAAGAAAAAGTTGGCCAACCCATGATCTAGGTTCATTAGTTTTTCTAAACTTTATTTAACTTTAGGAATGAGTTGAATTATAGATAACAGATTTCTTCAATATTGATTGAAAACTCACTCCCCCCCATATTTTCTAAATCAGGATGCAGTTTACAATTGATAACTACTCTCAGTTCCTTTCAGCTATATAAATGTCTTAAGTTAGTCATTTAAAATAACTTCCTCTGTACTTTCTGGTATTGTCAAGAAAATGCCACCATCAAATCATATAAGTTTTGATGAAATACTGTATTTTTCCATAATTATATTCAATCCTATTAAAAAAAAAACAATACCTTTCAAATAAGAATGATCGTGGAAAACCACACAATTACCTAGTGTCAACTAACCAGCTATGATGTCACTTATAACCAATACTTCTGTGTCCATTTATTGCAGATGGAGAATCCAATATCCTATTTAGTCATTCACCATCTGACGTTTAACACCATTGCCCCATACAAGTTTAGGTTTGAGAATTAAATATAGCACAAGATAATAACTTGAGGTCTCTAGTAAAATGTCTTTACGGGCAGCCCTGGTGGCTCAGCGGTTTAGCGCTGCCTTCGGCCCAGGGCGTGATCCTGGAGACCCGGGATCGAGTCCCATATCAGGCTCCCTGGGTGGAGCCTGTTTCTCCCTCTGTCTGTGTCTCTGCCTCTCTCTCTCTCTCTCTGTGTCTCTCATGAATGAATAAATTTTTTAAAAAATCTTAAAAATATATATATATATGTCTTTGCAATAGGTCAGCATATTTCTCCAGGTTACTATATATCCCTGTTGAATATAGAGACATACCTTTACCCAACATTTAAAAAATTATGCCCTCAAGCATACCATGCACACCATTAGTATTTCATAGTACTTTTTAAAAAGTTATTGTGCTTAGATAAGTTAGTGAAATACTGAATACTAAATCTCTACCTTTGAGCAATGTAAAGCTTATATCCATCAAACATGGTTAGAGATCTGTGGTAATGAACATTTCAAAATGTTACTAGGGGGACACCTCTGTGGCACAGTCTGTTAAGCTTTTGTCTCTTGGTTTCGGTTCAGGCCCTGACCTCAGTGTCCTGAGATCAAAGCCCCACATCAGCCTCCCTTTGTCCTTCTGCCTCACCCCCATCCTTGTGCTGGAGCACACGCACTCTCACTCTCAGATAAATAAATAAATCTTAAATAAATAAATAAAATGTTACCAGGGAATCTCCATTCTTAATACATATTAACATCTCCAGGAAATGTTGCCTAAGAGTCACTCCCATTGGAGTGGAAGGTTGGAATTGTCAGTCATTATTTCATGTCATTAGTGATGACTGGATGGCAGACAAACTCACATTATCATTGTTTTTCTGAATGTACAGCTCTCTTTTTCTACAACCTGAAATATCTTTTAGCCCAATCCTTATATACATACACTTCAATGAATTTAAATCTTGTCTTTTGATCATGATACAGTAGTTGACAATAGCTTTGCTCCTATATACGTATACATGAAGGGCAGTCTCTAATTACTCAGGCATACATTTTCAGCCTTGGTACAAATTGCTAATTGGTTTATTTTTGATGTCTGACATCTGACAACTCAATCAAAGATGAAATATATCTTATGTTTCTCCTTCTAGTTTGTGATTTAGTTTTTAAGGTTCTTTTTAAGATTTATTTATTTTAGGTAGAGTGTAGAGTGGGAGTAAAGGGAGAGAATCTTAAGCAGACTCTCCACTCAATGCAGAGCCCTATGCTGGGTTCAATTACACGATTCTGAGATCACGACTTTGGCCAAAATCCAGAGTCTGATGCTTAATCAACTGAGCCACCCAGGTGACTCAGTTTTTAGTTTTCTAATTACTGGTAAGTTGGATATTTTCCACATATTTTTATTGTGGAAAAAGTCACACTGCTTATTGTGACTTTTCTAGTTCTTTTACCCATTTATTTATTTTTTCCTCCTGACTTAATAGATGCCTTAAAAAATACTCAGTATCTTGGGCAGCCCAGGTGGCTCAGCAGTTTAACGCCGCCTTCAGCCCCGGGCATGATCCTGGAGACCCGGGATCGAGTCCCCCATCAGGCTCCCTGCGTGGAGACTCCTTCTCCCTCTGCCTGTGTCTCTGCCTCTCTATCACTCTCTCTCTCTGTTTCATGAATGAATAAATAAAATCTAAAAAAAAGAGACTCTTTAAAAAAAATACTCAGTATCTTAATCCTTTGCTTTTTTTCTAGACTTGTGTTAATTTATGCTGTTTTTTTACTATGTTCAATACCCCTTATACAATTTTTTTCAATTTTGATGTAGTAAGTGTTTGGTCCTATCAAAAATATTCTTCTGCTAACAATTTTATTAGACAATTTGATTTTTAAAATCAGTTATCTGAAAGTCAAAATGAAAATTCCTTTTCTTAATATCTATATGGATTATTTACTTTCATTGAAAGCATATATAGCTTTGGCCAAATTGTATATTGGTAGCTGTGATGTCAATGTGATTGTCCTTTATTTTTTTTTAAAGATTTTATTTATTCATGAGAGACACAGAGAGAGAGGCAGAGACATAGACAGAGAGAGAAGCAGGTTACCCGCAAGAAGCTCAATGTGGGACTTGAATCTGGATCCAGGGATCACGTGCTGAGCCAAAGGCAGAGTCTCAACTGGGAGCCACCCAGGCATCCCATTGTGTGATTGTCTTTTATAACCAACACTCTATTTGTTGCAAATGGTGAATTCGATAATCTATTCATTTACCATCTGGTAGTTAAAACCTCTGTCCCACGTAAGTTTAAGTTTGACATTAAGTATAACACAAGACAGAATAATTAGAGTCACACTTTTTTCAGGCTTCTAGTCTTTTCCTCCAATTTAGTGCAAATTATATCAATTATTTTGTGGTGAATATACTGTTAGCTTTTGGTTATGAGTAGATCTGTGTTTTATGTTAAATAGTTTCCTACATAGGAAATGCCTCATTTTTTCCAAATGCTATTTCCTTATTTGTTGCTTTAATCATATACTGCTCTTCCTTAATTTACTGATAAATTCATTAATACTGATAGATTTCTTGTTTTTTAACCAACCCTGGGATAATCCTGACCAGCCATGGTATATTATTCTTTATACTGTTCAATATCATTTGTTAATATTTTATTTAGAATGTTTGCATCTGTATTTATATGTGAGCTTGTATTCTAATTTATTCTTCATGTTTGATATTGCACTTATCAGTTAATTTCAGTTTTAAAGCTTAAAGTTTAAAAGATATGATAGAACTTCTCTTTGGAAACTTATGGAACTTTCTATATATGTTAATTTGATTTCTTTTCAATGTTAGATCTTTAATGACCTTAAAAGCAGTATCCTTTTACATGAGACCCTCATGTATAAGTCAAGTAGAATGTGTTTTGGCAATACTAATTGGAACACTGGAGCTTCTCTGGAAGGGAATAAAATTCAGTTTGGCTCCTTTAAAAGGTTTGGATACTTTTCAGCAACCACACTAGCACTGATAGATTCTTTCATGTCTGGGATTTTATAAAGATTTTAAATAGAAATATTTACTAATTAGAAATATTAGAAATACTACTTTATAGTAACCAACTAGAAAATTACTAATTTAGGAATATTTAGTATTTAGAAATAGTCATTAATATTTGCCTTTGTTTAAAGCCAATTTCTACTCTTTTAATCTGTCAGCATTTCATTAAACATTTAGCATTTCTCTAAATACTTGCTCTATCTATATTGATAACAAACCAGATCTTAAAGATTTAACAAATGCAATGTCTTTATATAGTGATCAGTTGCATATATAAGTTGCATATATAAGATCAGTGCATAACAAATGCAATGTCTTTATATAGTGATCAGTTGCATATATAAGTACATCTGAAAATCATGAATTCGATGTTTTTCAAAATCACCCCAAATCTGTAAATTTTGAGACAACATTCACAGAAGATTGAAATAATCATGAAACTTATCAGTGGATTTACAGTAATTTGTATTTAAACATACTGCCATAGGTTCCACTTTTTCTCTATTCTTAATGCATTTTAATTTATGTTCTAATACCTTCTCAGTTTTTCTTCCTTGGTATTTTTTCCCCTTGGGAAAAGATTTATAGTTCATAGTTTCAATACTCTTACTTGACAGACAAAGTAGCAGGATCTGAGTGATCACATAGTTGTTTCTTGGTCAGATTACTGGGACTGGTGAGGGTCAATGTGATCTTGAACTCCTTTAGGTCTTTTTTCTCTCTTAATTTAATAACACATTTTCAAACTGTGGTAAAGTACACATAAAATTTGCTGTCTTAAATGTTTAAGTGTACAGTTCATTGGTATTAAGTACATTATTGTACAGTCATCACCACCATCTATCTCTAGAATTCATCATCTTGAAAAAGATGATACCTGTTAAACAATAACTCCTTATTCCCACCTCCCCCCAACCCCTGGCAGTCATCATTCTACTTTCTGTCTCAAGATTTGAACAACTCTGGCACCATATATAAATAGAATCATATACTATTTCTGTTTTTGTGACTAGTTTATTTCTTTTTTTTTTAATTTTATTTATTTATTCATAGAGACAGAGAGAGAGAGAGAGAGGCAGAGACACAGGCAGGGGGAGAAGCAGGCATCATACCTGAGCCTGAGGTGGGACTCGATCCAGGGTCTCCAGGATCACGCCCTGGGCTGCAGGCGGTGCTAAACCGCTGTGCCACCGGGGCTGCCCGTTTTTGTGACTAGTTTATTTCTAGCATCCTGCTTTCTTTTGGTTACTGTTTGCATGGAATATTTTTTTCCAGCCTTACACATTCAACGTTTTTTTGTGTCTCTAGTGAGTCTAAAGTGAGTCTCTTGTCAACAGGGTATAGTTCAATAATTTCTTAAGTCCATTCTACTAAACTCTGTTTTTGATTGTAGAGTTTACTCCATTTACATTTAAAGTAATAAGTGATTTAAAAAAGGACTTATTTGTGTCATTTTGTGTGTGTGTGTCATTTTTCTATTTGTTTTCTATTTGCCTTATAGTTTGTCTCTCATTTCCTGTATTACTGTCTTCTTTTGTGTTTAATTGATATTTTGAAATGAAATGTTTTAATTCCTATGTCACTTATTTTTGTTTGTATTCTTTTTTTAAAATTTTTTTTTTTAATTTTTATTTATTTATGATAGTCACAGAGAGAGAGAGACAGGCGCAGAGACACAGGCAGAGGGAGAAGCAGGCTCCATGCACCGGGAGCCCGACGTGGGATTCGATCCCGGGTCTCCAGGATCGCGCCCCGGGCCAAAGGCAGGCGCCAAACCGCTGCGCCACCCAGGGATCCCTGTTTGTATTCTAAAGCTATTTTCTCTGTGATTACCATGGGGATAACATTTAATATCCTAACATTATAACATTGCAATTTGAATTTATACCAACTTAAAGTTTGAGTCTCTTTTAATAATAAAGATTGACAAATAAACTTGTAGGATATTTAAGGCATAATCAGTTTTTATTAACTAAAATTTTGTGTGATTTCCCCCCACTTAATAATATATAAATATGCCAGTTTGCTTTTTAAAATGTTTTGCTTCTTATTAAAATTTATAGTTCTTTAAAAATAATTGATAGATATTTCAACTCCTGAGAGATGAGTGATTTAGTCTTTTGTGGCAGTTTTTTCTTTTTGAAATACTGTTAAATTCTACATCTATTTGCTTATTGTTTGTGACATTCCTCATACTGATGACCTTTTGGACCCCTTCTGTGTGGTTATTCTGAGTGGTCATCGGTGCTGATCCACTTTTCCTTTTCTTAGTACAGTTCTTAATGCTTTCATGCCTGCTTGGAATTCCTGTATTTCCCTCCCTATTTACAGAGATAACAAAATTGGAAGTGGATATCTTCACCTTCTAAACAGACAACTGATGATGAGGCTGGCTCAGTCAGTAGAGCATGCAACTCTTGATCTCGGGGTCATGAGTTCAAGTCCCATGTTGGACATGGAGTCTACTTAAAAAAAAAAAAAAAACTAATCAAGGGGCTCCTGGGTGGCTCAGTCAGTTGAGCATCCGAGTCTTGGTTTCAGCTCTGGTCATGATCTCAAGAGTCATGGGATTAAATCCCATGTCCGGCTCTGCACTCAGCAGGGAGTCTGCTCAAGATTCTCTCTCTCCTTCTCCCTCTGCTACTCTCCGCACTCGCTCACGTGCTCTTTGTCTCTCAAATAAATAAATAAATCTTTTAAAAAATAAATCAAGTCTCTTGGCTAAACAAAACCAAATTAAACTTGCAGTCTGGGGCACTCAGTCCTCAGATATTAACTAATTATTAACAGACAACTGATGAGAGTGAAAAAGTACCTGTTTGTATTAACACTCTTTAACTTGTGAATAGTACAATGTGAATGATGTGAGTAGTATAATACATGTAACTTATTATACTCATACATGTTTATATCATAACTATTTTTGTACATTTTTATATTCTCTAACCATATCATTTTAACCTGATTGTCATTTTTTACCTGATTATTAAAATGTTATTGTCATTTCATACTTAAATGGAACTTCACCTTAGCAGTCCCATTACATTGACTTCTTTTTCTTTAGCACTGTCCATGACTTTCTTGAAAGCATTACATTTTTCTGAAAATGGATGTTTAGAACTGTCCTTTTGCCTGTTTGCTTTGAATTTTGTCCTGAGTCAGGGTATCAGCTTCCCTTCTTATGCTAGAGAACAACATTAGAAACCAAAGTTTGAGTGTTGTGTGATGACATGTGAAATTAGGGAGGGAAATGGAAGAAGATAACTAGGTTTTTCTCAGACACTCTGGAAGTGAACTTGTATGTCCTCAATTCCAGGATCTTGGTTGAATTCAGTAAGTCTTTCTATTAGTAATGGTCTCCAGGAAATACTGAGTCTCACTGTGCTTAGTTGTATTTAGTCAAAAGTAAAATTACATCTTTGGCTTCTGTAGTAAGCAGTCTTATTTATAACCTGTGTAGAATTCATTATATTCCTCTTTTGAGGTAATCCTCCAATTGTTAATTGGTGTAATGACATTCAGTTTAGGGACTTCATTTATTGCTGCTGGGTGTGGCCATAGAACAAATTACAGTCAATAGGCTGACATTGGAATTTTCTAGCAGTTTCTGGGTGACTTTCTTGAAAGCATCTTGCTCAGATCCTTTACTCCTTTTCTTCTTCCCTTTCTCAATGCTATTGCCTGCATATATACATATCCCTGAGGACATCACATATTTGTCACATTCATATAGTTTCTCCAGACTTTTATGCGATAGGGAAATTTACTACTGTCTGGATGGAGCCACTAGTTACTTTATGGAACAAAGTTAAATAGAAAGTCTCATGAAAGAAAATAAATGTTCCTAATTGTGTTAGTCTGCTTGGGCTACTATAACAAAATGCCAGGGCTGGCTTGAAACAACAGAAATTTATTTTCTCAGTTTTGGAGGCCAGCCAATTTCGTTTCTGGTTGCAGATGGCCACATTCTTGCTTGTTCTCACATAGCAGAGAGAGCAAGCTCTCTGGTGTCTCTTATGAGGGCACTAGTCCTATTATGAAGACCCCACCCTCATGACCTCATCTAATTCTAAGTACCCCTCAAAGGCCTCATCTCCAAATACCATCACATTGGAGTTGGGCTTCAACATATGAATTTGGGACTGGGGGCACAAACATTCCATCCATAACACCAGTCCTTGAAAAATATAAGTATAGCAGATTTGTAAAAGTAAAATCAGTAATTCACCTGATAATATAGCTTTCAAAATCATGATAGCTGATCATTCCTTAAAGTTTTTTCTTGTATAGATCTTTGAGGCAGGCAGACATGAGTTGCAGAAGTCCATGAAAGCATACATATATTTATCAAAAGTGATGTACTAGAATATTCATAGCAGCTTCTATAGAGTCTAAAGTTGGGAACTACCTGAATGCCCATCAGTGGTAGAATGGATAAAGTCTGATATATTTACGCAATAGAATAATATACAGCAATGAAAATGAATCATCTGAAACTACCATCAGCAATGTGTATGAATCCCCCAAAGAATGTTGTTGAGAAAAAGAAACCGGATACCAAGGACTACGTAATATATAATTTCAATTATGTTTTCTAACAGTACAGATTAGGAAACTAGTTTATGCTCTAAGAAATTAGGACAGAGGTTTCCTTCAAAGGTAGTGACTGGTGATGCCTGGGTAGCTCAGTGGTTGAGTGCCTGCCTTTGGTTCAGGGCGTGATCCTGGAGTCCTGGGATCGAGTCCCACATTGGGCTCCCTGCATGGAGCCTGCTTCTCTACCCTCTGCCTATGTCTCTGCCTCTCTCTGTGTGTCTCTTGCGAATAAATAAATAAAATATTTTTTTAAAAAAAGTAGCAACTGGAGGGAACCATGAAGTGGAAACTTGAAGGTGCTGGTATTAATGCTACTCTTTTTTTTTTAATTTTTATTTATTTATGATAGTCACAGAGAGAGAGAGAGGCAGAGACACAGACAGAGGGAGAAGCAGGCTCCATGCACCGGGAGCCCGACGTGGGATTCGATCCCGGGTCTCCAGGATCGCGCCCCGGGCCAAAGGCAGGCGCCAAACCGCTGCGCCACCCAGGGATCCCCAATGCTACTCTTAATCTGAGTGCTGGTTACAAAAGATTGTTTAGCTTAGGAAAATTCGTTGCAATGTTCCCATATATGTGCATGTTGAGTAAGAATCTCTGTCTTGAACCCTCAACAATTCTGCATATTATTGCTGAGTGTTTGGGGCTGAGTTGTGCTCCCCCTCTGCCAAAAAAATTTTGAGAAATCATGAAGCCCAACCCCCACTACCTTAGAAGGTGACTGTTTTTTGAGTTAAAGCCTTTAAATGAGTGATTAAGTTAAAATAAGGACCCTTAGGGTGAGTTCTTTTTTTTTTTCTTCCTTAGGGTGAGTTCTAACCCAATCTCTCTGATGTTTCTATAACAAGAGATTTGGACACAAAGACATAACCATGTGAACACACAAGAAGGCAGCCATCTCTGGCATCTTGATTTTGGACTTCTAGTTTTCAGAATTGTGAGAAAGTTAATCACCCAGTCACCCAGTCAGTGATATTTTGTTATGGCAGTGCTAGCAAACTAATACACTGGGTGTACCAAAACCACAAATCTCTAATCACATTTTATCTGGACATGTTCAGGGTTGTGCTTGCAGCAGGCAAATCTCAAACATGAGAAAAAAATCTCACTCTAGACAGAAGCTTGCTCACAGGCTCTACTATAAAGTAGCAACCTTCTCAGGTTCAATGTTTGTTACCTGTAACGTAATCCACCACCCTGTGTATAGGCATCTGCCTAGGCTCAGTCACCTGCTGCATGCCTCTGGGACTTTGGGGTATGGAGAACTGACACAAATATGAAGTTTACGGTTCTTGGTATGCCATGAGTAAAATCCTTTGTTTTCAACCAGAAATCTCATGTCTTCTGTCAGCTTCCATGAAATATTAATGGGCTAGCCCACTAGACATCACATAGGGTAAAATCTTAGCCTCTTCAGAAAACTTGACAGTGCATACTATAAAAATTATATACATTTTTAGGTTCATGAGAGAATAGTCTTGACTTTTGTCTCCCAAACTGACTTATTTTAAAAAGCCCCTCTACACTCCAGATATGTTGAGCAAATCTGGACAACAGCCACTCCTTCCTTCAGCACCAGGGATTTCCGTCTCTTTCTGGAGTGGAGACAGAAATTAGCCATGTTTTTTCCTTCATGCATTTGCCATATTCATTCTCCCTCAAAATTTTCACAGAGGAGACTCACAGCTTCCCTTACAACAAGGAAAGATTCTGGGGATCCACATCAGGACCAGGAATTTCCTGAACTTTCCTGAGCATAGCTTAGTCTGACTGAACAAAAGACTGAATTTACTTCTTTGGTATTCCAAGTATAAAAAATTTTGCTCTTACCTCTCTGCATATAATAATAGTGGCATTCCCTCATGGGCCTGAGGGGGCAGAAATCCACTCATATTTTCTACAGCTTTGTTATCCATTCATTTCCCAACACTTGCAAGCCATGCTTACTCCTGTGGGAAAACAGAACTACTGCTTGGATGTTATACTGTAAATCTCAAAAATTATACTATTGCTAAAGTGATAATAAAAATAGATATTAAAAAAACAACAGGGAAAGCAAATACTAAAAAATACTAGACAGGTTTGAAAAACGACAGACCTCAAAACAGTTAACTGATTTAATATACCTGGGTGGTGGGGGAGGATGAGTAATTTAGGAATTAGAGAAAAATAAAAAGATAATTTAGATGTACAGATAGTAACTATGAGAGGCCAAGAAGCAATATCAATGAATAAGAAGTCCTAACCTACTTGTAATCAGTGTTCCAGAGAATCAATAGAGTGAACAAGGGATAGGAGATAAGAATGTTAACTTTTGAGAATTTCCCAGTAGTGAAGAAACACGTGAATCCTCAAACAACACAATAAAAAAAAATTGTTGCCAAACATTTAAAGAACTAACACCTTCTCAAACTCTTCTAAAACATAGAAGAGGAGGGAATACGTCCAAGCTTATTTTTACAAGGCCAGAATTATTCTGATACCAAAATCAGACAAGGATTCTACAAGAAAAGAAAATTATAAGCCAATACCTATAATGAAGATGGATGCAAAAATCCTCAACACAATATTAGCAAATCAAATTCAACAATACATTGAAAGGATCCTACCCGCTCATCAAGTGGGATTTATTCCAGATTTAAGGATGGTTCACCATCTACAAATCAATGTGATACACCACATTAACAAAATGAATAATAAAAATCATATAATCATCTCAGTAGATCCAGAAAAAGCATTTGACAAAAGTCTACATTCATTCAAGATAAAAATTCTCAACAGAATGGGTATATAGGGAATGTACGTCAACCTAATAAAAGCCATACAAACCCACAGGTAATATCATACTGAACAGTGAAAAGCTGAAAAGATTAAAAAAAAAAAAGCAAGACAAAGGTGCCCACACCACTTTTATTCAACATTGATCTGGAAAACCTAGATAGAACCATTAAGCAAGAAAAATAAAAGTCATCCAAATTGGGAAGGAAGAAGTGAACCTGTCTCTATTTGCAAATGACATGTATGGCAAACCTTGAAGAGTCCACCAAAAATCTGTTAGAACTAAAAAATGAAATTAACAAAGTTGCAGGATATAAAATATAAAAAATCAGTTATGTTTGTATACATGAATAATGAACTGAAAGAAATTAAGAAAACAATTCCATTTGCAATTGCGTGAAAGAGAAAATACCTAGGAATAAATATAACCAAAGAGGTGAAAGACCTGTTTGTTGTAAAGTATAAAACAGTGATGAAAGACATTTAAAGCCATGAATGGAAAGGTATTCTGTGCTTATTTATTGGAAGAATTAATAGTGTTTAAATGTGCATACTACCCAGTCTGCAGATTCAGTGCAATCCCTTTCAAAATCCAAATGGCATTTCTCAAAGAAATAGAACAAAATCCTAAAATGTGTATTGAATCACAAAAGACGAATAGCCAAAGCAATCTTGAGAAAGCAGAACAAAGTTGGAGGTATCACACTTCCTGGTTTCAAACTATTATAAAATGATAGTCATCAAAACAGTATAGTATTGATACTAAAACAGACACATAGATGAATGGAATGGAATGGAATGGAATGGAATAGAGCCCAGAAATAATCCCATGCTATATGTTCAATTTATGACAAAGGAGCCAAGAATATACAGTGGGGAGTGGATGGTTTCTTTAATAAGTGGTGCTGGGGAAACTGGACAGCAAAATACAAAAGAATGAAGCTGAACCATGATCTTCTATTCTACACAAAAATCAACTCAAAATGGATGAAAGACTTGACATTAGACTTAAGCCATAAAACTCCTAGAAGAAAACATAAGAGATATGTTTCTTGATGTTAGTCTTGGTGATTTTTTGGATTTGACACAAAAGCAATGGCAACAAAAGCAAAACCAAACAAGTGGGACTACATCAAACAAAAAAGCTGCACAGCAAAGGAAATCAAAATGAAAAGACAATCTACGATTGGGAGGAAACATTTGCAAATTATATATCTGTTAAGGGATTAATATCCAAAATATACAAAGAACTCCTACAACTCAGTAGGAAAAAACAATTCAGTTTTTAAAAATGGACAGAGGAACTGAATAGACATTTTTCCAAAGAAGATATATAATTGGACAATAAGTGCATGGAAGGGTACTCAACATCATTAATCATTGGGGAATACAAATGAGAACTCTAATGAGATACCTTTCATACCTGTTAGAGCGGCTATTATCAAAAAGACAAGAAACAACAAGTGTTGGGGAAATAACTCATGAGTGTGGACTGTACACTGTTTTTGGAAATACAAATTGGTGAAGCCTCTATGGAAAACAGTAAAGAGATTCCTCAAAAAATTTAAAACTACCATAAAGTCCAGCAATTCCATTTCTGGGTATTTATCCAAAGGAAACAAAATCACTATCTTGAAAAGATAGTTGCACTCCCATGTTCACTGCAGTATTATTGTAGTAGCCAAGACATGGAAACAACCTGGGTGTCCATCCACAGATGAATGGATAAAGAAAATGTTAACACACACACTAAGGGATATTATTCAGCCATAAAGAAGGAAATACTGCCATGTGCAACAAATAGCACTGATTTGGTAGTCATTTTACAATATATACATAAATCATTGTGTATACATCTAAAACTAATACAATGCCAATTACACCTCAAATTTTACTTATTTAAAGATTTATATTTATACACATGCACAATATGTGGAGGGGCTGAGGAAGAGAATCTTTAAGCAGACTCCATGCCAAGCATGGAGCCCAACTCAGGGCTTGATCTCACGACCTAGGAGATCACAACCTGAGCTGAAACCAAGAGTCAGATACCTAACTGACTGAGTCACCCAGGGGCCCCTATATCTGAATTTTTAAAAAGTCCACAATGATGGGGGTGAGTCAAAAGAATATAGAAACTAAAGAAAAAGCTCCCAATAGCACTGAACAATTAAACAACAAAATACATGAATATATAACCGAACATATAAAGTAAATATGCATGATGCAAATAATTTGATAAATAAATGGGGGAGAATAACTCTCCCATGTGGTAGAATTCCAAATAATGTATGTGGTTACTCAACCCTCAAGGAGGTGCATTGTAACTCTCCAGTCCCTGCATGTGAGCTGTGCATAATGACTTCATTCCATTCATTCCAAAAAACACAGTATAGAAAGGGGGAAAAAGTAACTTTACAATAAAGAAGTCTGACACATACTACCTCAGCTAGGTGATCAAGTTAACTTCATCAGTGAAAATTTATGTTTGTAGTATTATACTTGATATGACTTGATAAGAATGGTGCTTTGCTTCTGTGGTCTTCCTCCCAAAAACCCATTAACCCGTAATTATGAGAAAAGTATCAGACAAATCAGGCCCTCATTTGAGGGACATTGTACAAAATTTCTAACTAGTATTCTTTAAAACTTCTGATGTCATCAAAGGAAGGAAAGTTTGATACTGTCACAGCCAGAGGATCCTAAGGGAATATGACAACTAAATATAACATGGTGTCCTAGATGGGATCCTGGAACAGAGGAAAAGACGTTAGGTAAAAATTGAGAAAATCTGAATATATTTATCAAATTAATAGTTTGATAACTAAATGGGGGAATCCCTGGGTGGCTCAGCGGTTTAGCGCCTGCCTTTGGCCCAGGGCGCGATCCTGGAGTCCCGGGATCGAGTCCGCATCGGGCTCCTAGCATGGAGCCTGCTTCTCCCTCCTCCTGTGTCTCTGTCTCTCTCTCTCTCTATGTCTATCATAAATAAATAAATAAATCTTTAAAAAATACTTTATAATGTATCAGCACTGGTTCATTAATTGAGAGTGTACCATAATAATGTAAGATAACAATAGAGAAAACCTGGTATGGGATTTATGGGAACAATCTGTGCGGTCTTAACAACTTTTCTGTTAATGTTTACCAACAAAAATTCATTCTCATAATAAAAATTTTCAGCATACTAAAAAAAAGAGAAGAGTTTCCTTAGGCTGATAAAAAGAATGTAGGAAAAACATGCATTTAATGGTGAAATTTTGAACACTTCCCCCCTAAGTTTGGGATGCCTATTCTCACCACTTGTATTCAACATTGTATTAGAGATCCTAGTCAGTGTGATATTGTAATAAAAAGAATAAATATGAGAAGAGATGAAGTAAAACTTTTTTAATAAAAAGAATAAATATGAGAAGAGATGAAGTAAAACTTTTTTAAAGCAATTACAAGTTGAAGAATTGAGGTCTTAAAAAGCTAAGTAGCTAAGTAAACAAAAGATAGGATAAGGGTATAAGACAAATCTCCAACTTAGTCTCTGCTTCAACTGATAACAGGTGTCCTCTGCTTACTGATACAAAACTTATTTGCAAATAGCATGTTTGCATTTGAAGAGAACTCTATGGAATATTTTTAGAATATTAGTGAGTTTATCAACTTCATAGGATATGAGATTAATACACAAAATTCAATTGAATTTCTGTATTCTACCAACAAACAGAAAGTGACATGAACAATACCACTCGTCATGACACAAAATCATCAATTTCTTAGCATTAAGTCTACCTAAAAGGTGTGCATGATCTCTGTTTTGAAAATGAATTGACTGTTAGGATAAATTAAGGCAGACTCAAACAAGTGGAGAGATGCCATGTTCATTGGAAGAATCAATATTCTTAAAATGTCCATTCTTTCTAAATAGATCTATAAAATACACCCCCTTTCAAAAATTCCAGCAGCCTTCCTTGAGGAAATTACTAGTTGATTTTTAAAAATTGTTTTAAGACTTTATTTATTTGAGAGAGAGAATGAGTGGGGAAAGGGATAGAAGGAGTGAGAGAAGCAGACTCCTCGCTGAGCAGGGAGCCTGTTGTGTCAATCTCAGGACCCTGAGATCATGACCTGAGCCGAAGGCAGATGCTTAACGACTGAGCCACCCAGGCACCCATTGCTTTTCTTTTAAATATTATTTTTTCTCTTTTAGGTCCTTTGTATTTCCATATAAATTTTCAAATTAAGGGGCAATATTGGGAAAATATTCCTTTTTTTAAAGATTTGTTTATCTAATAGAAAGAGTGAGGGGAGGGGCTCAGGGAGAGGAAGAGAAGCAGACTTCACACTGAGTGCAGAACCCAACTCAGGACTCAATCTCAGGACCCTGAGATTATGACCTGAGCCAAAATCAAGAGTCTATTGCTTATCTGACTGAGGCACCCAGTGCCCTTTGGGGAAATATTCTTAAAAACCTCAATTCCATCCTGAAGTAAGTACACAAGAGAAATGAAAACATATTCACAGTTTTGTCCAAGAATGTTCATAACAGCCTCATTCATAATATCTCTACCTGGAGATAATTCAAATATCGATCAAATCATACAATGATTAAAGGACAGACTACTGATACACACAATATAGATGCATCTCAAAAAAAAAACCATATTGAGCAAATAAACCCAAAACAAGAGTCTGCATACTTCATTCCATTTATATGAAGTGCAAAAACAGGAAAAAATAATGTAATAAAAGAGTAGTTACCTTGAAGGAGGGAGTTGAAGAAGTGACTGGAAATTGGCACAAAAAACTGGAAAGGGCCATATGGAAATACTTTACCTTGGTCTGGGTAGTTGTTACAGGGATGTATACAATTGTCAAAACTCAGTGAACTAATAGGTTGATATTGGGATCCCTGGGTGGATCAGCAGTTTAGCACCTGCCTTCAGCCCAGGGTGTGATCCTGGAGTTCCAGGATTGAGTCCCACATCAGGCTCCCTGCGTGGAGCCTGCTTCTGCCTCTGCCTGTGTCTCTGCCTCTCTCTCTCTGTGTGTGTCTCTCATGAATAAATAAATAAAATCTTTTAAAAATAAATAAATAAATAAATAAATATGTTAATATCTGTACATTTTATTATATGTTAATTACACCTCAATGAAACAATTAAAATTTAAAATATACATAAGGAGCCTTATATTTTATTTCAAAATTTGTGAAACACAGATTTAGATCACTGCATAAACTCAGAAAACAATCGCTACAGTGAACCCTAATGGTATTTTTAAAATTATGCCAACTGACAATTCCTTTAAAAAAGTAAAAGAAGGGGACGCCTGGGTGGCTCAGTGGTTGAGCATCTGCCTTCGGCCCGGGGCGTGATCCTGGAGTCCCAGGATGGATTCCTGCATCAGGCTTCCTGCATGGAGCCTGCTTCTTTCTCTGCCTGTGTCTCTGCCTCTGTGTGTGTCTCTCATGAATAAATAAGTAAAATCTTAAAAAGAAAAAGTACCATATAAGCCAGCAATTCCACCTCTGGATGTATACCCAAAAAAATTTTTTAAAGATTTTGAAATGCATGTTCATAGCAGTATTACTCATAATAGCCAAAAAGTGGAAGCCACCCAAGTGCCCATCAACAGATAAATGGATAGATTAAATATGGTATATATGTACAATAGAATACCATTCCATCTTAAAAAGGAAGTACATTCTGACACATGCTACAACATAGATGAACTCTGAAGACATAGACACTGTGCTACATGAAACAAGCCACAAAGAAAAAATACTTTTTTCCACTCATATGAGGTACTTAGAGACAGAAAGTAGAATGGTAGGTGCCAGGAGTTGGGGGGTAGAGAAAATGGGGAATTACTGTAAACTGGCAACAGAGTTTTAGTTTTTCAAGATGAAAAATGTCTTCTGGAAAAATGGCTGGTGTTGGTTGCACAATGTGAACATACTAAACTGTACACTTGAAAATGGCCCAAATGGCAAATTTTGTTAAAAATAATTTTTAAAAATGTATCTGCTGATGTAAATAAATCAAATTCAGTTTCTTCTTTATGGTTCTTTTGTTTCTGGGATCATAAAAAGCTTGGCAAAACTCCCTAGTGTTAAAGAAAAACAAATTTCACCTTCCTGCTATAGCAGATCTTATTATAAACTATTAACAGTTTTCCTCAGACTAAACATGATTTAATACCTTTCATTTTATTTTTCCCTCTTCTGGAAATAGGATATTTGAGGAGATATTTGATGGGGGGAGGTGCCTAGGGAAAACTGATTGGATTTTCCTTTACTCACATTCACAACACTTTGACATCAGATGTGTGGTTGTTGTTTTTTTCCCCCACACAGACCAGTTCTCCAATATGAACCTGGTGTCCTGCAATCCAATTCAATTTTGACACTAACTAGAGTTAGCACAGATCCCACAGATTAAGGGCTCAGTCCCACAAGACTGCCCTCCATTTCAGACCCTAATCAGAGGTAGCTGGTATCCAGATTACCCAGAACTGTCTGACTGGGATAGAATATGCAGGCTCTCACAATCCCCTTCTTGGGTTCAATTATTTGCTATAACAGCCCACACAACCAAAGAAAACAGTTTACTTATTATTGCTGGTTTATTACAGATGATTTTTTAAATCATACAGATGAACAGCCAGAAAAAGACATACGTAGGGTGAGATGTGAAGGGGTCCTAAGTGCAGGAGCTTCTGTTCCATGGAATTGGAATGCATTACCCTCTGGCACATGAATGTGTTCACCAACCTGGAACCTCCCTGAACCCCAAACTTTTTTTTAGAGGTATTTTTTTATAGAAGCTTCATGTAGGCATGATTGATCATTAACTCAATCTCCAGCCCTTATTTAGAGGATGGGAGATGTGGCTGAAAGTTCCAAGCTTCTATGCATGGTTTATCTTTCTAGTGAGCAGCCCCTTTCTAGGAGTCTACCAAGAGTAACCTCATTAGAACAAAAGTCACTCATATCTCCCAAGAGATTCCAAGGGGTTTAGGAGTTCTGTATCAGAAACGGGTCAAAGACCAAATATTTGCAGGAACCAGAGGTAAAGACTATATAGATATATATACAATATACATTATATATGTGTATATATATATACAATATATATACAATATATATAATGTATAATATATATGATTGTATTATAATTGTATAATACAATAATTGTATAATAATATATAATGTATAATATATAATGTATAAATATATCATCTATTATTTTACATGAGGAAATTACCTCATATATAGCTATATGTTTTAATCTTTAGATTTATTCAACTTACTCTGACCTTGCAGACTGCTTCTCTGGATTCTAGCTCCTTCTCTGGAAACTTGGAGGCTTCTTTTTTCTCCTAAACCCTTCTACCTCGCACTCTGACTTCTCTCATGAGTTCTAGGCATCTCCCCTGAGCTCTGGTTCTTCCTTCAAGGGCTCCATGGCTCCTCTAACATCAAAATCTGCTTCTTCTACTCTTCTTTCTTATGCTTTGCTGGGCATGGGATTTGTTCCCAGAACTTATTAGCTTCTGTACATTGTCAACTTCATCTATTCCCTTTGGGGCTCATACCTCTCCCCTGAGATCTGTCTCCTGCTCCAGGGTTTCTTCCCAGTACTCAAGCTTCTGATCTCCTGGGCTCCCAAACTTTCTTCCTCAGAATTTGTCACCTCCCTCAGGAGTCTGATTTCTGATGCCCAAGATCTTCTCTTGGGCTTCCAAACACCTTCAAGCTCTAGCTCCTCTCTTGCTCTTGCAGACTCTCTCCTTGAGCTCTATAGCCCCTCTCTAGGTACCCTCAAACTCCCTTGAGGTGCCAGGCCCCTCCTCTATCCTTCAGTTCCTTTCCTGCGTTCCCAGTACACTAATATGGGCATACCCAGAATCTCATTCTAGCCTCCCAGTGAGCCTCATTTGCACATGATAAAGCTGAGAATTAGAATAAAGTAAACAATTGAAAAACTTAAAAAAAACAAAAACAACCCAATACCTGAGGCTAAGAGAGGTGAAATCACTGGCTCAAGACTACATGTCAAATTGAAAGGCAGGGATTCAAATATTCTTTGAGTCTTAGACCTCATATTTTCATCTCCACACTTCAAATAGCTACATCTAAAATAAATAAATAAATAAATAAATAAATAAAACAAATAGTTACATCTGCCATTAAAATAGCTACCTATTAGAAAAAGAGAACTATATTCCAGTAATTGTGTTAAGAGTTTCACCGAGGTAGGCATTATTATCACCATTTTACTTTGAAGAAACTAAAAGCTAAGATTAAAGAGCTAATAAATGGCAGAAAAAGAACTAGAATGAGAGTTCTTCCAAATGCAAAGTTGGCTTTCTTTTTTTTTTTCCAAAGTTGGCATTCTTAATCATTTTTTCACTCTATTTCCCCATTATGTAGATGAGAACACTGAGATTTAGAGACATTCAGGAACTTCAGATCAAAGTTTATGAAGGGGCAAAATTATGGGTCTTCTCTGCTTCCTCTCAGATTAATGCTAAATAAATAAAAGCCCAACTGTGCCAGACACTCTCCCCCCTAGGGACCTTTGAAGAAGGAAATATTAACCAAAGGAAAGAGCTCAAGGACAGACTTTTCTATCAAAAGTTGATCAACTGGTACCTACCCTCCAAAGGATGTACCCAACTGACTGAAAAAACAATTGGTCCAGTTAGGATAAAAGTTACTTGTTTTCTATACCTACTTTCTATGGGGATTCTAGGCTTGGGGAGGAAGAGAAATAAGCCAAAATGTTTGTTACAAACGAGAAATGCCATTTTATTCAGTACAAGGCAAGCAGGTTTCTGGAGCTAAATAAGTACAAGTCCTTGTCTAGCCCCACCTTGAAGTGGGGAACAGGGAAGGAGGCTTAAAATCTATGGCCAGGGTTATTTCCCACTAAGACCCCAAAGTCCTAATATTAGGCCAAATCATAGAGTAGGAGTAGGGATGTTGGGCAGCCTCTCAATAAGGTAAGAATTGACTTGTGGTAGGTTTTTCCAGGCAAGTTCTAGGAACCCATACTGGGCAATGCCCACAGGTTGGATAGTATGCACTCTGCTTTTCCCAGGCAGTGGTACAACGTTCTGGAACTTGAGAGGACCTGCAGGGACATGGGAATGACCACAAAACAGGCCACAGAACAACCGTTCACCAGGGACTAGCTCCTGAGTTTTCAGGGCCTTTTGGTACATAATCTCTCGGGGTTGGAGTTCTTCTCTGTGCAGCAACTCTAAGAGAAGCCTCTGGATTTGAGGGGACTTAAATTGGTACAGATCCATGAGTCGGTAAAACTGTTCCATCCAAGCAGTGCTGTCTTTTGCATATCGTTGCTGCAACATCTGCAAAACATAATACAGTGCCACAAATGTCTCCCACTGAGGCACCTCTTCCTTTTTTTTAGAGGTGGTCTGTGCCTTCTTCAACTTAGGCAACATGAGGGGCCTGTCTTTTCCCTTAAAAGCCCCGAGATCCTTCTGAAACATCAGTGCTAGAGTTTGTTTGTCCACAGAGGCATGGGCACCTGTGAAAATCTCTCTTGCAGCAGGATAAAAGTGTTTCATTTCCATCTCTCTTAGAGCCTTGGATAACTGCTGTACCCGCGCACTCCTGTAAGGTTCTCCTAAGAGATGCCAGTGTAAATTGGCCTTTGGGACTCGAATCCTCTTAGTGGTTGATGGTAACACTGGTGAAGGGATGGGCAGTGCTTCCCTCTTTGCCATGTGAAATTTGGGGAGCCCTCCCTTATACCTCAAGGCCTGCAAGTCCTTCTGGAATATCAAGTCCAGGGATTTCTTACCCACAGAAGGATAGACAGTTGTGGGAATGTGTTTTCTGATTGGATAAAGGTGCGGTATCTCCTTCATAGCAGAGGATAACTGTTGTGCCTGCTTCTTCCTTTGGGACTCAGCTAAGAGATGCCAATTGAGAGCTTCTGGGGTTTGAGACCTCCTGGTAGCTGATGGTAACACTGGCTCAACAATAGATAATGGCTCTAGCCAGCTCTCTTTTTGTTTTCTTCTAATTGGAGGGATCACTTTTAAGTGCACTGGACTCCAAACATCCTTAGAGGGCTGTGATATGTCTGTGTGACTTACTTCTAGGTTCTGCCTGAGGTGTTTAGCAATGGCTTTAAGACTGCACCGATGCATCCATTTCAAATATCCCTTTGAAGTGAAGTCTCTGAGATGCTGGTGCAGTCTATGGAAACTGTCCCTGGAAAGCTGCTCTCCTGCTTCCAGTCTTATTAAGGCATTGGTAATCCAGTCCTCATCTGAGAAGCTTGCTTCTGAGTGGCATGGCCTTTTGGCTGGTATAGAAGTAAGGGATGGGGCTAGGGCTGGGGCTGGCCCTGGGACCTGACCTTCAGTTTTCCCCACTGGGGAATCCTGGTACTTAAAGAACCGCTTCCACTTCTTACCTTTGGACCTATGTTCACGTCTCTGTGGTTTCATGATATCAGATAAGTGGGACTCTAACCTGTGGAGGCCTTCTGGGATCTGTGTCTCTAAGCCTGTTCCCATACTCTTGGCTTTCTCCAAGAGCACATCCTCTTGTCTTCCCCAAGAACTTGTCATAGGGTGTGCTCCAAGAAGTGGACTTTCCTGTCCTTTCAAATCCAAATGAACCCCTAACACTTTCAGGGGCATTCTCTCTTTTTCTGGGGCTCCTGGGAGTGGTATTTTGAAGGGGCTCTTCAGAACTGTTGGCCACATGACCTTATCCCTTAGTGTGGGATATCTCTTTCCATCAAGCAATCTTTCTTTCGTAAAAGGCATTTCCCTTCTAGTTATACCCTCCCTTTTCTCAGCAAGAGCTTTATCTTCTATTGCTAGCTTTGATAAGCTCACTTCTTCCTTGGAGAGCTTTGTTTTCAGTACTCTCTCTTCTGAGCGTATCACCTTCATAAGTCTGCTCTCTGCATCCTTCTGCCTTTCCTCCTCCTCCTTCTCTCTTTTCTCTATCTTCTCCATTTCTGCCTCTTCCTCTTCCTCATCACTCAGGCTCTCCTCCTCCTCCTCCTCACTCAGGTGCTCCTCCTCCTCACTCAGGCTCTCCTCCTCCTCCTCCACCTCCTCCACCTCCTCACTCAGGCTCTCCTCCTCCTCCTCACTCAGACTCTCCTCCTCCTCCTCTTCCTCCTCACTCAGGCTCTCCTCCTCCTCCTCCTCCTCCTCCTCCTCCTCCTCCTCCTCACTCAGGCTCTCCTCCTCCTCCTCCTCCTCCTCCTCATTCAGGCTCTCCTTCTCCTCACTCAGGCTCTCCTCCTCCTCTTGTGGGCTCTCCTTTTTCTTCTTACTCAGCCTCTCTTTCTCTTCAGTTGACTTCTTTTCCTTTTTCTTTCTTTGGGTTGAACTCTCTTTTTTATGCTTCTTAGCCAAGTTCTCCTCCAATTCCTCTTCACTCAGGCTTGCCTTCTTTTTCTTCTTCCTAATCAGATACTTCCCTTTCTCTTCCCTGGGCAGAATCTCTTCCTCTTTTCCTTCCTCAGGGACACTCTCTTCCTCTTTCCCCTTCTTCTCTGGACCTTCCATTATTTCTTTTTCAGTCAAACTCTCAGATAAGCCTTCAAACAGGGTATCTCTGATATTCTCTAATAAGCACTTTAGTTGAGTTTTTTCTGGTTTATTCTTCTCAATTCTCCTCAGAAGTTTCTTTAGCTGCTTTTTTCCTAACAGATTTTGTTCCTGGACTTCCTTTAATATACTCTCTACCTGAACTTTATCTAATAGTATCTTTCCCAGGACCTTTTCTAATAACCTTTGGTTCTCCTGCAAGCTGTCTCCATCAGTCAGTGTTTTCTCTTTGGTGGCCAGTCTATCATCTACTTTTCTCTCTTCCTGATCCAGCTCCTTCTCTTGTTTCATTATTTCTCCCTGTTCCTTAAAAAATTCCCACCTCTGGCCTTCCATTTCCATTGTTTCCATCCACTTCCCCATCATGGATGATCTCTCTTCCTCAGATATTTCTGCCTTTTCCAGTGGCACTATGTTCATTTCTCTAACTATTTTAGCTAGGCTCCTCAACAGGTAACTCTCTCTCTTCCTTATATCTTTTAACCTGGAACTAGCCTCTTTGTCTTCAGAAGGAATCCCTTTCTCCATGTCCAGTTTCCTCATTGCCTGTATTCTCTCTTCTTTGGTTCGTTTTCTTTTTTCCTTGGCAACACCCATCTCCTTGGTCCTAGTGTCACAGACCAGTTCCCTCTCTTCCTGGGACAATTCCTCTTCCTTCATAACTTCTTTCTCTTCTTCACTTTTTTTCTTTCTCTTTGTTATGCCAATTCCCTTTCTGGCTATTGCCTTTTTTTTCTTACCAATATGACTCTCCCCCTTTGCCAGTTTACTATCTTTCTTGGTCAGTCTTTTCTCCAATGCTCTTTCCTCTTTTTCCTGGGACTTCTGCATTTCACCAGCGTGTTCCTCCTCTTCTACATACAGCTCCTCTTTTTCCCAGGCCCATTGTTTTCTTTGATCACTCTCTTTCTCTTTCTGACTCCATATCCTCTCTTCCTGGGATTGTTTCTGCTCTTGTGGGGCTAGTTGCTTTTTTGTGGGTGGCTTTTCTTTTTCATCAGTGGCTTTCTTATCTTTCCCAACCCATTTATCCTCTTTCTTGGCTTGTTTCTCTTTTTGGGGGGACACTTTTTCAATTTCTGCTATCTTTTTCTCCTTTTGTGGGATCAGTTTCATTTTTCTTCTGGCCCGTTGTTTTTTTCCCTTAGCCTGTTTCCCCACTTTTTGAGCCAATTTCTTCTCTTTCTGATCCCATCTCTTTTCTTCCCAGGTCTGTTTCTTTTCCTCCTGTGACCATTTCTCCTTTTCCCCAGCCTGTTCCTCCTCTCCTAAGTCTGCTCTCTTTTTTTCCCGGGCCCATTGCCTCTTTTTCTTGTTTTTTTCCTCCTCTTTCTGGGACCTTCTCTCCTTTTCCACAAGCTTTTCCTCTTCTTCTAGGCCCAGTTTCTTTCTTTTCTGGGCTAACCATCTGTCCTTGGCTTCTTTCTCCTCTTTCTTAGTCTGCCTTTCTTTTTGATCTTTCTCCTGTTTCCCAGCTTGTTTTTTCTTTTCTTGGATTTGTTTCTTTTTATGGGCCTCTTTTTTCTCCTTTTCTAACCATTTCTTCTTTTCTGGGGTCAATTTAATTTCTTGCTCTGTCAAGCTGCCCCTTTCTGATGCCTGTTTTCCCTCTTCCCCAGATAGTCCCTCCTCTTTGCTAGACAAATGTTCCTCTCCCTGGGCTAATTTTCCCCTTTTCTGGGCCTCTTCCTCAACATGTTTCTCCATATCTTGGACATCTTTCTTCTTTTTATGGGACTTTTCCTCCCTGCTCTTAACTTGTTTCTTTAAGTGCAATATTAGTTCCTCTTCATCCCAGGTCAGTTCCTCCTCTTTCACACCTGGCTCCTCCTCTTCCTCCCCCAGTTCCTCCTCTTCCTCACTCAGCTCCTCCTCTTCCTCACAAGGTTCCTCCTCTTCCTCACCAAGCTTCTCCTCTTCCTCTCCCAGTTCCTCCTCTTCCTCTCCCAGCTGCTCCTCTTCCTCTCCCAGTTCCTCCTCTTCCTCTCCCAGCCATTCCTCTTCCTCTCCCAGTCCCTCCTCTTCCTCACCTAGCTCCTCCTCTTCATCCCCCAGCTCCTCCTCTTCATCCCCCAGCTCCTCCTCCTCCTGGGACAATTTCCTCTCTCCCCAGGTAGGCAACCCCTCTTCTTGGCACCACATGCCTTCTTCATGGGCCATCATAATCTTCTCCCAGTCCCACTTTCCTCTTTTCAGGGCTGCCCTCCCCTTCTTTTGGGTAACTCTTTTTCTTTCCCTTAGTAGTTTTCCCCCTTTTCCAGTCTCTTTCTTTCCTCCTAAGACTAACTTCTGCTCTTCCTTGCTTGTTAATTTCTCTTGTGGAGAAGCCACTATTTTTTCATCCCAAGGTATTTTTTCTTTCTGGTGGGTCAGTTTCTTCCTATCCTGAGTCAGTTTCTCCTTTCTTTGCATTAATTTCTTCTCTGTTTTACTCAGTTTCCTTTCTTCCTCAGCTATTTTCCTTTCTTGCCTGCCCAGTTTCCTTGCTTCTTTTTTAAATTTCCTTTTCTCTAAGACTAGTTTGTCTAAGAAAGCATCTTTCTTTTTCTTGACTTGAGAAAATGCCTTGTCCTTTAATGCTTTTTTACCTCTCTGTCCTCCCAATTCTGTCCTCTCTTCCTCAACAACCTCTGTATCCACCTTTTCAGTTATAATGAATGGTTCTTCTACCACCTTTTCATGCAATTCTGATGAATCCTTTAAAAGGGGGCAGATCTCTTGAAAGAGATCCCAGCTGGGATCTTGGGGAGCAAGCATCACCTGAGCCAAGTCCACCAATTCTTGACCCAGATCCCTTAACATTCCTGGACAGGAACTTGCTATCCTTGAGGTAACAAGATAGCAAATGTCATCCCGCCAAGACCTGGTATCTAATCTACCAATGCGTCCAGGCATACCAGCCAAACCTCGGCCACTCTTTCCATGTTTCTTCCTTGTATCTATTTCTTCCTCAGTAATCTGCATGCCTTTTTCCTTGGTCTCTTCTACAATTGTCTCTGAAATATCCTTCAAGTCTTTTTCCTGTTTTAACTTTGCAGCTACTTTTTCATAGCCTCTTTTTACTGCCCTTTTCCAAAGCCTATTCATAAATTCATATTTTTCCATCTTAGGGAACACTTCCCCATAATCTTTATTGCCATGTTGACCCATGGCCTTCATAAACTCTGTGACCTCCATGTGGCCTCCTCCTTCTACTTCATGTCTTTCCACCTTAGGGAACACCTCTTCATAATCTTTCATGCCACATTGATCTATGGCCGTCATAATCTCTGTGATTGCCATGTGGCCTATTCCTTCTTCTGTGGCTTCCACCATGACCTCCTTTGATTCAGCATCCTCTTGATATTTGGCTGGGCTGAAAGTACTTAATGGTAATTCAGGCTCTAAGGCAACATGCTGGGTGTCAATCTGCTCTGATCGTCTTGCCTCTCTTTGTTCATCTTTATCCTCTGAAGGTACCAACACAGAGCTAAATTTTACAAACTTTGTCTGTATTGGCTTTCTGGAAACTCTCAGTTCCTTTTTAACTGCAGAGATATTGGGAGAAAATAGTTAAGAAAAAAAAGAGGCTCTGAGTAATATCCTTTATAACATCTAGTCCAATGAACTGCCATTAGAGGCACAATGGCAGGGCAGCACGGTTGGCTCAGCGGTTTAACGCCGCCTTCAGCCCAGGGCGTGATCCTGGAGATGTGGGATTGAGTCCCACGTCAGGCTCCCTGCATGGAGCCTGCTTCTCCCTCTACCTGTGTCTCTGTCTTTCTCTCTCTCTCTGTCTCTCGTAAATAAATAAATCTTAAAAAAACAAAAAGGCAAAGGGGACTGAGGCTTTATGGTACAGAAATGCTTGCCATTTTATCCCAGCTTCCATATCCTAAATAAATAAGACCTTGGTATTTGTTGTGGCATATGTGTTTCTTTCCCACAAAGACTATTTTCTGTGGAAAAGAATCTCTTTAGGTAATAATATTTCCCAATATCATTTTAAATACTTTGGCCTTATTGACTCTGACTTTTGGTACCCAAATATACCCCATATATTAACCCATACATACTAAGCTGTCTTCTCTTTGCTTGAACATGTGTCATTCTTTCCTTTGGTTTGGTGATCTTTTCAGGTACGACTATTCGTTTGACAAGCATCTCAGGTTCGCCAGCCATTGATATGTCTGAATGAAAAGTAGGTTGTTGGTCTCTATATGACAAGGTCAAGTTTTCATTTAGCCGCTGCTTTACCTGAGTAAGCAGGCACTGGATATCTTTAGCTTGGATCCCCAGTAGCTGGTCCAGAGAGGCTTCTCCAATAAATTCTTGCCTACAAAAGTCAAGAGGAAAGAAGAATGATACCCAGCCAGTGATAAAACATGATTTGAAAGAGGATGTGGAGGAGGGAAGGAAGGGAGAGAAGGAGGAAGAAAAGGAGAAATTACAATTGAACAGGCAGGGATAAAGTAGCCATTTAATCCAGAGTCATCTCAAGTAAAGGGCGGGTAAAGAAGAAAAAAATCAGGGACACCTGGGGGGCTCAGCAGTTGAGCATCTGCCTTTGGCTCAGAGCATGATCCCAGTCCCGGGATCGAGTCCTGCATCGGGCTCCCTGTGAGGAGCCTGCTTCTCTCTCTGCCTATGTCTCTGCCTCTCTCTGTGTGTTTCTCATGAATAAATAAAATATTTTTTAAAAAATCAAACATAGCAAGGAATAGAATTGTCAGATACAAGATGCTTTTTTGATTGGAAGATTTGTGGACTTGAGTCATGAGGAATCTTAAGGAAGTGAAGAAGTGAGAGAAGGGCAGACTAACTAATGGTCAGAGGAAGGGTAGGCATCAGGGAAAAAATGCAAATGGAAACAAAGAACATAGTGGGAGAAAAAGAAGAGAACAAGTTGTGTGAAAAGAGAATAAGCAATCATATTTTGGAGGTTAGGAGCTAGAAGAAACAGAAGAGGGAAAGCCACCAGCCAACTTACTGCATTTCTCGGAAGGTTTCTTCTTTGCTCAGCAGGCCTACCAGCATAGTCTTGGTTTGGATGCCTGTGACTCTTATCATAAGGTGTAAGGCCTTAGCCCGCACATTCTCATCACTGTCCATCAATCCTATAGCCAGTGGAACAGCAAAGAGATGGCTCAGGATGCCTAGCCTCTCCAATCCCTCCCAGGCTAGCTCACGGATGCATGGATTGGGATGGACTGTATCTTCCATTAGGCGACAGGCAGCCTCATAGCACAATCTTGAAGATACTTGATAAGTGGCAAAAATTTGTGCCAGTACAGTAATATATGTCTTATATTGATCTACAGAACAGTAAATTGTGAGGTTGAGGATGGCCTCAATTAAATGATTTATAAGCTCTTCATCAAATTTTCTTCCTGTCCAATTTTGGTTTATCATACTTACTAGAATATCATAGAAAGTTTTTTTCCATTTCTTGGATTTATCCTCTTTTTTCATTGAGACGTTCTCTTCTAGTAGAGTCACAGGTGACAGTGTCAGGGATCTGACAAGTTTGGTCATGTCCCAGTCCTTATCTTGGTACAGATCATAGCGTAAGAAGATTGGGGTACCATCAGGCCAAAGGCGGGCACGGATAACTGAGTTGGGGATGTAGCCATCAGGAGCGAAGGGCCATTGCTGCCCTTTACCAAAGAAGCAATGTAACATATGGTAAGAGTTCAATCCATCCCAGTCAGCAAGTTGTAACTGAGCAGGAACCATGTGTGGAGTACTATTATGCTTGGGGTCAAAAGCAATATTCTTATCCCCTGAAAAGTATAATTTGGGTTCCACTTGAATCACAGTGGACATATGTCTCTCTTCCTCTACAACATGGGGCACAGTGTTGTCAAAGGCAATGACCCGTTTGTTAAGAAGGGCTTCTAGACCCTGTAATTCCTGGAGCCCTTGTCCAAGGTAAACAAATTTGGGTACAAATATTCTTTCAAAAGAAAGGAAGAAACTAGGCAGAAAGGGTTTAGGGACTTCTTGTATATCATCTGCACTGCTTAGGTTAGCTAGGTGAATCAGCTGAGTAGGAGGGAGCAAATTTAAGCAGGATACCAGGTAAAGACTCTGGTTGAAAGTCAAAAGCAGGTCACCCCGATTATTGGCAAAGCAGAGTGGGCCAAAATCCAATGCTGAATCCAACTCAGTTATAAGCCTACCATGGAAATCCCAGATCCGGACTGAGCCATCAATGCCCCCTGTGACAAAAAGTTTCAGGGAATAGCAGACATCAAATGAAGTTATTGCACATTGGTGCAGGCATTTTGTTTCTTTAAACACAGAACTTTGTTTTGACTCTGAAGATTTCAGAAAATCTTGGTAGTGCCAGAGACGCCAGCAGTGGTTCTCAGTGATAGCACCCACTGAACCTGGCAAGAGTATCACATGTGTTAGGGCACAAGCACATAGAATTTTGTTTATGGGCTGCAGAATTACCTTGTTCTTCTGAAGCACAGCCTCTGTCAGGTATAAAGTATGATCCATGCCGTAGGAACAGAGTAAGGAGATTTCCTGGGGACCCTCCAGGGTAGACAGTGCCAAAACTGCCCCAGAGTGAACAGTCTTTTCTATTCGGGCATAGCTATAGTGGGAGAGGATTCTCACAATGCCACTGTCATGCCCACAGAACATCAGTCCTCCTAGGCCCATACCCAAATGGGACTGCCCATAGGCCAGGCATCTTACTCTATCCCTAGAGTTTACCGAAGTGCATACCAGGTACTTGGCTGTGCAAGGAGAGTGCGTTGCATCAAACACCAGCACCTCTGAACTGCCTGTTGCCACAAAGAGCTCTTCTTTGTCTGAGTCATAGGCCCAAGCCATGGCCTTATCCATGATAAGTAGAGGCCAGGTGATAACGAGGAGATCTCCTGTTACTGGAGACAAGAAGCGCAACAAACCATCCTTAGTGGCACACAGGATCCGAGTCCAATTATGGCCACAGCAAACCCGCTGCACCTTCTCAGGAGCAGAACCACAGACATTGAAGAGGCTATAAAAGTAGGGCAGGTGGTGCAATGAGAAAGTGTGGGTGGTCTGGCAGAAAAAAGTGGTGTTATCAATAAACTGCAGTCGCTGCAGATCTTCATCAATATTCAGCTGCCGCAGCAAGTTCCCAAAGGCAAGATTCCATTCCTTTACTACACCTTCTTGGCCTGCTGTTAGTAAAGTATAGGTCTCTGGCCGGCTATGAACACATATCACTGAAGAGGAATGGGCTTGGAAGCTGTGGAGGAAGTTACCCTGGTCTAGACCCCAAGCATGGATCTCTCCATCCTTGTTTCCAGCATAGAAAGAGCCCTGAGAGACACAAGTGAATGAGCAGGTTATGGAAGAGCCACTGGCTATGGGAGTGAACTTTTTAACCTCTTTCAGCTGGCCCTGACCCTGGTGGGTAAAGACCCTCACCATATTCTCACAGAAAGCCAGGAGGGAGCCATGGGGGCCATTCAGGGAAAAGCCCTGTACAAGCTCATGATCAGGCATGGGCATTATTTGTGCCATCTGGAGGCCCCTGCCGTTTGGTATGATAAGCCAGGTAACCACAGCTCCCAAGGTACCAGAGAGCAGTATATCAGTTTCTGAGTCATAGCAGAGGCAGCTGATGGAGAAACGACAGGGCACTGTGCCCAGAGATATGAATGCTCGATGATGATCTCCGAAGAGCCGCAGGCGCATGTCACCACAGTAAGCAATTAACATGTGGGAAGAACCTGTGTGGACCATTGTTTCAACGGGTGGCACTTGATCCATCACAGGAAAGTTCATCTTCTCTATGATTCCTCCCATTTCTGTATCTTTCTTCTGTACCCAAAGTACTGCCTAGAAGAGGAAGAAAGATGAAAGCCCTGACATGGAGGCAGATTATTTCCCAAGAGTGAGGCATACCAAGGGTTGAATGTTTAGATACTTGTCTCTTCCTGTCAGACCAAGGAAAGACTGCACAGCTTGATTTGGGGAATTTCCTGGTACTGGTATTCAGGTATGTAATAGAAACACGATGCTTAAGGCTCTTTCCTTGGCCTTCAGTCTGCTTTCTGGGGAATATGAATTCTCTGGACCTGATGACTAGAGGTGAAAAAGGATCACTGCATCTAGGTCAGATTGGGATATGGAGATGAATATTAAAATAAGCTAACTTAGAATCCACTCTCATCATTCTGACTATGAGGGCAGTTGAGGTATGATATATGTAAAGTGAATTAAGATGGAAGGAAAAAATGAGGTAGCTTTACCTGTATTTGTTTTGAATGTGGCTCCATCCAGTTTAAGGACACAAAATAGTTGACACTGATGGAGTAGAAGCAGATGAAAGGCTTACTCTGGGGATGGTGAGGCTCCTGGTAGAGAGTCTCAGGCCAGTCACTCAATACAATCACATCATTCTTTGGTTTTTCATCAGCCTGAAAGAGAAGAGCAGCCTGAGCTAAAAGCCCGGAGTACCCAGTCACTCATTCATTTAATAAATATTTATTGAGGGCAGCCCCGGTGGTGCAGCAGTTTAGCGCCGCCTGCAGCCCAGGGTGTGATCCTGGAGACCCGGGATCGAGTCCCACATCGGGCTCCCTGCATGGAGCCTGCTTCTCTCTCTGCCTGTGTCTCTACCTCTGTGTTTGTGCGTGTGTGTGTGTGTGTGTGTGTGTGTGTGTGTGTGTGTTTCTCATAAATAAATAAATAAATCTTTAAAAAAAATAAATATTTATTGAGGATTAGTGGACATTTGTTGTTTTTTAGCTAACCAACATTTATTCACCCTACCACTGGAAAGCACTATTTGGGGGAGTCATCCCTCCCTCACCCTCACCCATGTCTTGATTCAAAGTACCTTGATCACCACATCTTGATTGAAAGTACCAGCCTTTCTCAACCAAGTTTCCATAAGAAGTAAGCCCTAATGTCCTAAAGTATCCATTCTACATAAGGCATTAATTTCTTCCCTATGCATCTAGAATGCTAGTAGTTATGTACCATCCTTAAGGGTACTAAGAAAATAGCCCCTCAGATAATTTTGTTTTCCATGGTTTAGATGAGGAACATTTAAGAAAGGCTGGTACATTCTATGACAGACACTGGAGATATGATGCTGAGCAAAAGAGACACAGTCATAGCTTTCAGAAAATAAGAGTACAATGAGGGAAACATAAATTATAAATAATTTAAAAATCTCTGTCCAAAACAAAAAAAGTACTTCAAAAGAAAGGAATACAATCCTATATGAATATGACAAAGTAATCCAACCATGGCAAATATCCCTACCTGTCACAGTTTGAACAACTCTTCAAAGTTCCTCTCTATACCCAAAGGACCATTCCTGTCACCATCACACTCCAAGATACACTGCCTATGGGAAACTCATACTTTACAGACATAGAATTCCCACCACATGGGCATTAGAGCTAGACTCTTTGGCATGCACCTTTCTATTCTTATGTGCATCCAAGGAAAATGTGTGCTATTCACAACATGGGGTTAACTGTGCTTCAGCTCTAACATTCTGTGTTCTGAACCAGTGGGGTGTGTGTGTGTGTGTGTGTGTGTGTGTGTGCATATGTGTGTGTGGTATATTAAGAGAGATATATATCTTTTAACATGATACACAGTAGAATATGTACAACACACATGCTATCTTCCAGTGACATAATATATATCTAGGATTTAAATACATGAGCTCCTTATACTAATTAATTGAGGCTCATAAAATCTTTTAGGTCCCTCTTCTCAGCAGATGCCTGTACTATACTGCCTCTTGAACAATGTTCCATGAATCTAACTGTCTGAGTTTCTCTGCATCCACAAAAGATTTGAGAGTATACTAAGGCCATTATCAGCAACTTAAGAGTCTCTCTCTTCTCCTTATATTTCTCATATTCCAATTTTATGTATTCTGAGAGAATACAGAATACAGAGAGCTGGAGAGCTTCCACTGTCATTGCTGGTTCAGTGACAACAGGAGAGTTGAGAGAAAGGACCCTGGTATCTGAGCTCTTAGTCTCCCATTTCTCTTCATTGAACCTGAAAACTCATTTACGTACCCCTTATTCCATTAGTTAATCACCATTCTTCTCCTTTCCAGACTTTATGTACAAATAATTCGCTCACTCACTCAACAGTATTAATGCTTTTCTCAGGAAGACTCTAAAAGACTGAGAATATCTTAAACCCAAGCAATATATTTGTGCCTGTACGTACTATTGCCTACTCTATATCATTCCCCATCCTTCCTCATCCCCCTCCTTCCATCCCAATAAAACTCAGATCTTGTTTAAGGTAATCATGAACCCAGAAATTCTGGCAATATAGAGAGGCACTGTGGTACTCCAGGGCTGGCACAGCTCTGTACTTTCTGGCCTTCTTTCTTCTTGGAATTTAAAGCCAATGCCTGGAAGTGAAGGAACTAGCTCATAACCTTAAGATGATAAACTAAAATATTAAGGATAGTGTGAAAAAAAAGGAAAACAACATGGGTCCTTGACAACCTGTAACACAAAGGCACCTCCTGCTTGTTTAATCCATGTGAGTCCCTTTTCTGTTTTTTTTATTATTATTATTCAGCAGAATATGTTTTAATTATCACTGTTACCATCTTAATCTAGAAGAAGGAGTTGTTGAGGGGTATGGGAGGGTTCTTCCAAAGCTGCTCACATGTTGCCCATGCCACAGGCTGCCTTGTCAGGGATACTTAGTAAAAGCCCACTATGTGCATACCCCTTACACACATTACCTTTATATCTTCCAGGCTATGATTTATGAGGACTTTCAAGTCCTTCCACTGAGGAATAAGACTGGGTGAAGGTGACATCTTTGTAATGTTCCTGCTCTTTACAGACATCATGGATTACAGACCCTGTGGAAGGTAAAAATGACTTATCACAACATCTGACATTAGAATGGAAATCAAGGGAATTGAGAGAAGAGCAACAGGGAAAGAGAAAATATTAGAAAGAGGAGAAACTCTCTTATTTCAGAAAAATCAGAGTGACAATGAAATACTGACCCTTGCAACAACATGGATGAATCTCAAAAACATTATAAGGAGGAGAAGCCAGACACCAAAGAGCATATGCTATATGACTCCATTTTTATGAAATTCTAGAAAAGAGTCACCTAACCCATAAGAACAGAGCAAATCAGTCATTACCTGGGGCTGAGAGACTGGGAGATTCCTGAGAAGGGGTAAAAGGGAACTTTATTTAAAAAAAGATTTTTCATTTGTTTTAGAGAGAGAGAGAGAATGAGCAGGGGGAGGAACTGAAGAAGAGGCAGGCTCCCCACTAAGCAGGGAGCCCCAAACGGAGCTTGATCCCAGGACCCCAAGATCATGACCTGAGCTGAAGGCAGATGCTTAACCGACTAAGCCACCCAGTTGCCCCAAAAGGGGAGCTTTTTAAAGTAGTGATGGGAATGTTCAATATCTTGGCTGTGGTAGTGGTTATATGGGTACATAAATTTGTCAAAACTCATCCAAACATACACTTAAAATGGACGTACTTTATTACATGTAAGTTATACCTAATAAATTATATTATTAAAAGAAAAAAATAAAAATTAAAGAAGAAAGGAGTGAAGTAGGATCTTTAGAAATCTAGAAAGAGGGGATCCCTGGGTGGCGCAGCGGTTTGGCGCCTGCCTTTGGCCCAGGGCGCGATCCTGGAGACCCGGGATCGAATCCCACATCGGGCTCCCGGTGCATGGAGCCTGCTTCTCCCTCTGCCTGTGTCTCTGCGCCTCTCTCTCTCTGTGACTATCATAAATAAATAAAAATTTAAAAAAAAAGAAATCTAGAAACAGGAAAAACTGTCACAAAAGAAAGCTGTGAGGTGACCTTAGGTGAGTCCATTGCAGCATAGCTGGAAGAATACTGGAGCCTGGCTTTGCAGCCCTTCTTTCTCTTCATTGGGATGCTTATTTTTGTAAACATAATTTTTAGACTTAATTATATCTATTCTTCTTTCCTACTGAAGACTTCATGTTGTGAGTTACTTACATGTTCAACAAATATTTACTCAATATTCATTATATGCTAGGCTCTGTGCTGAGAGCTGAAGGTAAAGCAGTGAACAAGAATAATTGTCTGCCTTCCTGGAGTTTACTATCTAATACATAAGGCAGATACTGAGCAAGTTAAAATAGATGTCTAGTTCTGGTAAGATGCCAGACTAAAATAGCCTGAAATTCTCCCACTTAAAAACTCCTAGAAATTATGGATAAGATAACAAGAGACTGAATTCCAGGAACCAGAAATGAAGAGGGAGGGGAAAAAAGACACAGCAATAAGTACAAAATTGCCTCTGTGATAGTTCTGAGGAGGTATAGTTATTAGAACCAGAATTAGGGTAGTGTTGCCATAGCAGAGAGGAGATAGGACTAGGGTTCATAGGTGATAGAGAGCTAGAACTGAGACCCCTTCATTACCTTGGAAACAGATACTTAACATGGACAGAGCTGGCTCATGACCAGCTTTCTGAAAGCCTATATACCTTTAAACATTTTTCCAAGCATGAGTCAGGAACCTACATACCTCGAAATTCCAGGGGATACCCATCAAGTTCTCCAAATGATTTTCTGACATATACCTTACTTGGATTGAGAGGAAAAAGAAGAAGGAAGTGCTTCTCTCTCTCTCTCTCTCTCTCTCTCTCTCTCTCTCAGAAAAAAAAAAATGCTAAGGAAGAGAGGCCCCTGGCTGCCTTAGTCAGTAGAGCATGGGGTTCTTAATCTCAAGGTTGTGAGTTCAAGCCCCACATTGGTCATAGAGCTTACTTAGAAAAAAAATGCTAAGGAAGAAAGCTTCTCTCTACTTGCTGGAAGGGATGCTGCTTGATTCATGAATTCCTTAACAGGCAAAATGGAAAAAAATCAAATATCACAAATATGACAAGAAGAAACAGAGGTGAGGAAAAAAGAAAAATTCAGTTAAAGAATACAGAATAAAAATGGATGGGAAAAACAAAGAAATAAGATTACTTAGAAAATAATATATATTTTCAAGAACTGTTGCTGGGACAACTGAATATCTACATGCAAACTAATGAATTTGGGTCCCTATCTCACACCATATATAAAAGTTAGCCCCAGAGTACCTAAAGGTAAGAGCTAAAAACTCTAAAACCTTTTAGAAAAAAAGACATAGGTATAAGTCTGACCTTGTAGTAAACAGTGGTTTTATAGAGATGACATTTAAACCACAAATAACCAAAGGAAAAAACAAATTGGACTTCATCAAAAAATGTGTACATGAGGGCAGCCCCGGTAGCTTAGTGGTTTAGCACCGCCTGCAGCCCAGGGCGTGATCCTGGAGACCTGGGATGGAGTCCCATGTTGGGCTCCCCGCATGGAGCCTGCTTCTCCCTCTGCCTGTGTCTCTGCCTCTCTCTCTCTCTCTCTCTCTCTCTGTGTGTGTCTCCATGAATAAATGAAGAATATCTTTTTTAAAAAATGTGTACATCAAAGGACACTATCAAAAAAGTACAAAGACAGGTGGCTGCTTCCTGGAGACCCCAGGTGTAGAAATGAGTGTGACCTCAAGACAGACAGGCTTCTGAAGCCAGCAGGCTATGTATGTCTTCTTACATATGGTGAAAGGGACACCCTTTGAGACCCCTGACCAAGGAAAGGCTTGGCTATTGACACACGGGGAACACATGGACTACAGGCTTCACTTTATCTCTTTCTGCAAATTCCTCAGCATCTCTCCTGTTGTACTCTGCCTCCTGGCCAGCTTCTACACCAGGTATGATGTTGCTCATTTCCTCATCAACACAGCCTCACTGTTCAGTGTAATGCTGGCTAAGATTCCATGGGGTTCATCTCTTTGGCATCAACAAATACTGAGAGATGGGGCTGGGGATGACACTGGACCTAAGGGCCATCCTTTCCTTCTCCATACTGTCTTTTGTATCTTGAAAGCCTGAGAATTATACAACCTTTCCCAAATTCCCAGGAAGTGAAGAGATTGGAAAATGGGGCTCCTAGACCTAGTCCTGCTAAGAGCAGATTTCTTTGAATCAGGAAATGTGGGAAAGATAACAGCCAAATAAATCACTCTCCTCCACAGCAGGAAGCTATGTTTAGGCAGCTTGTTTGGTGATTAACTTTTTCCAGTTCTTCCACCTCTACTACCTCCCAGTTCTGTTTTGCTATATATTTTCCTAGTAATAAAAAATTAAAAGACAACCTAAAAATTGGAGAAAATATTTGCAAATCATCTGTTTGGTAAGGATACAGTATCTAGAATATGTAAAGAACTGTTACAACTGAACAATAAAAAGACAAAAAAAGTCAATTAAAAATAGGCTAATAATCTGAAAAAACATTTCTCCAGAGAACATATACAAATGGCCAATACCTACATGAGAAGATGCTCAACAACATTAGTCATCAGGGTAATGCAATCAAAACTATAATGAGATACTTCTCCCTCTGCCTATGCCTCTGCCTTTCTCTATCTGTGCCTCTCATGAATAAATAAATAAAATCTTTAAAAAATGTTTATATATTCAAATGGACTAAAGAAGAGTAGGAGCCAGTATGGAGGAGCAAAGGTCAGTTTGATTTTGGATTTGTTGAAGTGGTTATGAAATATCTGATGACAACTAAATATGTGGGTCTGAAGATCAGGGAAAAGGTGTGGGTTGGAAACAAATATATGAAAATGACCAACCTACAGGAACAGCTGAAGCCAGGTATCTGGAACAGTAAGCCCACATGGGGGTATGCAGCATGAGGAGACTTGATAACCAGATAATTAAGGGGGCACACATGGAGAAAGAACAATGAGAGAGAGAGAGAGAGAGAGAGAAAGAGAGAGAGAGAGGATCTTTCAGAAACTACAGGAGAGTTTCATGAAGGTAGATCATCTGTAACAGAGAGGTCAAGAAAGACAGTGGATTTGGCAAATGATACTGGTGTCCATGAGAACAGTATCCGCAGAGTGGTTATTCCTGAAGTCAGACTGGAAGAAGCTGAGAAAATGAAAATAAGAACTTTTTCAAAAGTTTGGAGATGAAGGGAAGAGAGGGAGAGGAGGAGAAAGCAAGAGAGAGAGGGAGAGAGGTAGAAGAGTATATAGGGAAGATCTTTTTTAACTCTAGATTTTTCATGAAGTTCAATAGACAAGATTACTCTGTCAAATAGCTACAAAAGTTCCTAAAAGTTTATTCTGAATTTCTGCACTTACCTGGCTGAGGACCTAGGCAAAGAGCTCCCAAGCTGGCCCCAGAGTGCTCTGGAGGACCACCCTGGGGACTCCTATCCCTAGCTGAACAATTCCAAGCATTTTTCTTGATCTAACAATAGTTACTACCTCACTTCAATTTCCACCGCAAGTTTAAACCCTCCAGAATCCTGTATAGAGTTCTCAAGGACGTGCATGGGAAGACCAAAAGACTGGCCCCTGGAGAGAAGATTTTTTTTAATGAGATAATTAAACATATTTAAATGTCAGGAGGAAGAAACGATTAAGGAGAGAAAATACAGAAAAGAGAGAAAAGGCTGCTACATCAAGCTAATGTGAAGAGAAATGAGGGTTAGACACCACAATCTCAAAGACTCTAAAACTTCCTCTGGAAATTTAAGAGTAGGAGCTCTGATTGGAAATGGAAAATGCCTGACACTTCTGCCTAAATCCTGGGCTAGCACTCCATTCCACCAGGTTTGCAGAGAGACATTTCACTTTAATCAGTCTTGGCCTCAGAAAGGAATGCTCTTCTTTTTCCCTACTAAAGCCTTTAAAAAAATAAAGCAAAATAATAAAATTCAAAAGGCATTCTAATGAGGCGCCTGGGTGGCTCAGTGGTTGAATGTCTACCTTTGGCTCAGGGCGTGATCCCAGGGTCCTGGAATCGAGTTCTGCATGCAGCTCCTGCGGGAGCCTGCTTCTACCTCTGCCTATGTCTCTGCCTCTCTCTGTGTCTCTCATGAATGAATGGATGAATGAATGAATGAATGATTTTTTAAAAAGGCATTATAACGAAAAAGTGCAATATAAATTCAGGGCGCTATTATTGTTTGAGAAGTGAAGGGGCATGCTGACATTGGGGGAGTAGAGGACAGGCAAAAAGAGAAACTTCAGGATCAAATAGACTTACATTTACAATCCTAGATGCAGCCACTCCGATGTTTCCTTTTGCCCTTTAGACTCCTCAGACTGAACAGTCTTATCTCACATACAGCCACATGTCTTAATGAGCTCAGTGGGACCACTGCCATTCCATATACATTCTCTAAATTGGGAAAACCTATTACTAACACCATACAACATCATAGACTTCCTGATTCTCTCTCCATTCCATCCTAGCTCACACAGTGTTACCTTCCACAGAAGACAACATGCCCCTTATTCTGGAAGAAACAGACTCTTGTCAGTTTTCCACAGAGTGTCACTGGCTCCAACATCATAATAGTTCAGTAATGGTTCAGACTCCCCTCAATACCCCCCCCCCATCATACACTCATGTCCAGTGATACAGCACCAACATTACGAAGAACCTGGAAATACGCACATGAATGTGCCAAGTGTGGGAGGCAGGGGGACCGCGGCTCTTCGTTATCCTAGAGCTGGGTCAATATCCTAGAGCGCCACTGGGGTGGAGAGGGCTTAAGAACTGACCTTGTAGGACAGAATGGCTTAGAGTGCTAGGCATTTCACCTATTACATCAGACGACTAGACACACTCCTGTGCGGGAGTGAGGGGGTGGAGGAGTGCCCGGTGGGAGGAGTTTGGCCTTTTTATATAAACACACATTGTTGCATGTTTGTGCCAGGAGCAGCTCTAGGGGCTGTTGCTGCATTATCTCCCATAAAGCCTTCAACCAGACTTACCAAATAAAATAATTAAATTTGAATTTGATTCCCAATTACATTTGAATTTCAGGTAAATAATATTTGGGATATACTTATGCTTAAAAAATGATCAGTTTTTTTAAGTGAAATTCAAACTTAACTGGACGTTCTGCATTTTTATTCACTGAGTGTAGCAGCGCTCCTTAAAAGAACTATTATAGCTTTCTCCCACCACACAGCCAGAACGTGGTAGGGCCGGGCCCACTCCAGCAGGTCCTTGGCTATAAAGCCAGTCACCAGCCATGCGGGCCTGTGTGCGTGAGGCCTTTATGACAGAGGCCCTGCATCAGCGGCCCGCATGCGCAGCTGGCTCTGTGTGCTTCTGAAGGGGTCCCCGGAACCCTGTACGAGGGCAGCGCCTGAGCCCCACCCCGCCTGGAGAAGCCACAAAGCAAAACTTATCATAAAACCAACAGTGGGGCAGCCCGGGTGGCTCAGCGGTTTAGCGCCGCCTTCGGCCCAGGGCGTGATCCTGAAGACCCGGGATCGAATCCCATGTTGGGCTCCCTGCATGGAGCCTGCTTCTCCCTCTGCCTGTGTCTCTGCCTCTCTCTCTCTCTGTGACTCTCATGAATAAACAAATAAGATCTTTAAAATAAAATAAAACCAGTGGTACAAGCAGTCAGTACTCAAATATTTCTCCGGCTTCTTTCTGCACCCCTCCTCATTGAGGCAAACAGGTGGACGGGGGTGGACGCAGAAAGGCAAACCTGAGAGGCCTTCTCCCCTCTGCCTTCGGTGTAGACGCCCGAGGAAACCGATGTCTGAGTGGGTTGGTGGGGAGCAGAGACGCTGCCCGAGCGCAAGCAATCGCTCCCTTGTCCCGCGCCCGCCCAGCCCCCTGAGAAGGCCTCACCTCCGCCTTGCTGGGGCTGGGAAACACCATTACCAAATTTTGGCGGGAAAGAAAGCACGCGAGACCCACCCGCCAGGCGTGCGTGCGGGCACCTGGGTGGAGCTAGGGCGCGCGGCGGCCGGAGGCGGGGGATCCAGATGCGCATGCGCGCGCTGGCGAGGAGGGCTGCCGTCCCGGAGGCCCCGGAGCGGGCGGGACCCCACTTCCCGCCCCGGAACCCGCAGGGCTCACCCCGCCTCCTCTCGGGAGCTCCACCCGCCGCCTGAGTCGCTCCCGCGCTCGTTGCCTTCTTTGGCTACAGGGTCGCCCCTCCCCTCCGGTTCTGAGATGGACCCGGACCCTCGGAGGGAGGGACTGGGAGAGCAGCGGGAAGAGGAGGCTCAGAGGGAGTAGTGCGGCATCTCTCTCCGGAACGACACTCAGAACGGCAGGTGGCTTCTACTCCAGTTTGGGCCACGTCCACGGTGCGGCGCTCCCTAGGCCATACTTTCTCCATCCATGCAGGGCACGGGAGAGCTGCCCACTGGATTTTGCAGGATGCAGCCACTGTCCTGCAAACTGGATCCCTCCCAAGTTCCATGAGTTTCACCTTTGCCTTCAACGACTGCCCCATTTCTAGAAAAACTCCTGGGATATATGATTGATATATCTTGCTTCCGGTTTCGTTTCCCTTGTTCTCTCCTGAACCCACCTAATCAGACTTTTTACACTCATCAGGTCAGCTGAAACTGCTCTTGTCAAAATTACGAATGATCTTCGTTTCGCTAAATCTAATGGTTGACTTTAAATTCTCACTCTACTTATTAGCAGCACTTGACACGATCATTACTTTCTGTGACATCCTACTGTCTTTTTAAAAAATATTTTATTTATTCATGAGAGATAGAGAGGCAGAGACACAGGCAGAGGGAGAAGCAGGCTCCACGCAGGGAGCCCGACGTGGGATGTAATTCCGGGAATCCAGGACCACACACTGGGCCAAAGGTGGCCCTAAACCGCTGAGCCACCCAGGCTGTCCAGTCTGGTAGGTTTTGTGTGTCTAGGAATTTGTCCAGTTCATCTAGGTTGTCCAGTTTGGGGTGTATAATTGTTCATACTGTCCTCTTATAATCCTTTATGTCTATTGTGTCTTTATTTGGCTTTGATATTAGAGTAATGCTGTCCTCATAAATGAGTTAGGAAGTATTCCCCTTCAGTTTTTTTGGAAAAGTTTGAGACAGGTTGGTATTGTTTTTTTTTTTTTTTTTTTTAAGATTTTATTTATTTATTCATGAGAGACACAGAGAAAGAGAGAAAGAGGCAGAGACACAGGCAGAGGGAGAAGCAGGCTCCATACAGGGAGCCCAATGTGGGACTCGATCCTGGGTTTCCAGGATCACGCCCTGGGCCGAAGGCAGGCACTAAACCGCTGAGCCATCCGGGCTGCCCGGTATTGTTCTTTAAATGTTTGGCAGAGCATTTAGTAATTTAGTAATGTCCCCATTTTCATTTCTGATTTTAGTAATTTGAGCCTTCTTCTTTTTTGGGTGGGGAGAGGCTTGGACTCACAATCCTGAGATCAAGAGTTGGACACAACCTGCTGAGCCACCAAGTGCCCCTCTCCTTTTCCTTAGTCCACATAGCTAAAGGGTTGTCAATTTTGTTGATCTTCGAAGAAACAACTTTTGGTTTCATTAATTTTCTCTGTTTTTCAATTTTCTATTCCATTTATCTCTGATCTAATATTTTCTTCCTTCTGTTTTGAGTTCAATTTGTTCTTTTTTTTCTAGTTCTTTAAATTGTAAAGTTATGTTGGCTAAATAGCTTTCTTATTTTTTTAAAGATTTATTTTTATTTATGAGAGAGCGGGGGAGGGGGGGCAGAGACGCAGGAGGAGGGAGAAGCAGGCTCCATGCCAGGAGCCTGACGTGGGACTCGATCCCGGGACTCCAGGATCGCTCCCTGGGCCAAAGGCAGGCGCCAAACCGCTAAGCCACCCAGGGATCCCAGCTTTCTTATTTTTTTTATGTAAGAATTTACAATTATAAGTCTTCCCTTTAGTACCACTTTCACTGTATCTCATAAATTTTTGTTTTCCAGCTTAACTTCATTTCATTAACTAATTCATTTTCCCTTGTGGTTTCTTCTTTGATCCATTGGTTGTTTAAAAGTGTGTTGTTTTCCTTTTCTACTTTTGTGAATTTTCAGTTTTCCTTCTGATACTGATTTCTAACTTCATTCTATTGTGGTTGGAGAAGATACTCTGTATGACATCTATCTTTTAAAATCTATTGAGACAGGGTGCCTGGGTGGCTCAGTTGGTTAAGCATCTGTTTTTGGCTCAGGTCATGATCCCAGAGTCCTGGGATCAAGTCCTGCATCAGGCTTCCTGCTTCATGAGGAGCCTGCTTCTCCCTCTGCCTCTCTCTCTATTTCATGAATAAATAAAAATCTTAAAAAAAAAATCTATTGAGACTTAACTAGTGGCCTAACATATGGTCTATCTTGGAAAATATTTCATTTTTCACTGCAGAAGAATGTGTGTGCTGTTGTTGGGGAGAGTGTTCTGTATATATCTGTTAGATTAGTTGGTCTATTGTGTTAAGTCCTCTGTTTCCTTACTTATCTATCTAGTGGTTTATCCATTATTGTGAGTGGGCTATTGAAGTCTCCAACATGTAGAATTGTCTCTCCTTTCAGCTCTTTTTGCTTTATATATTTTAATGGGCTGTCATTAGGCATATAAATGTTTATAATTACTATATCTTTTTAGTGTATTAAAGCTTTTATTAATATATATAATGTCCTTTATCACTTGTGTTTTTTATTTAAAGTATATTTTGTCTGATATTAATATAGACACCCTTGCTCTGATATTAATATAGCCCCCATTGATTACTATTTGCATGGAATAGAATATCTTTTCCCATCCTTTCCCTTTCAGTCTATTTGTGTGTTTGGATTTAAAGCAAGTTTCTTGTAGACAGCATATAGTTGGGTCATGTTTTTTTTAAATCTGCCAGTCTCTGTGTTTTGATTGGAGAGTTTAATCTATTTGCTACATTTAATTACTGATAAGGTTGGACTTGTCATTATTTTCTCTATGCCTTATTGCTCTTTTATCTCCTATTTCCTGCATTACTGTTTTGTGTTCAGTCAATTTTTTTGTACTGAAATGTTTAAATTCCTTTTTCATTTCCTTTTGTATATATTCTATAGCTATTTCCTTTGTGGTTTCTATGGAAATTGCATTTTACACTCCAAAGTTACAAACCTCTAATTTGAATTTATACCAGCTTAACTTCAAGACCACACAAAAACTCTGTTCCCATACAGCTCTGTCCCTACAGCATAGCATGGAGCCTAACACAGGGCTTGAACTCAACAACTGTGAGATCAAGACCTGAGCTGAGATCAAGAGTCTGATGCTTAACTGACTGAGCTACTACCCAGGAGCCCCTCCCTCACTTTTAAGGACAGTTTTGCTAGATACAGGATTCTTAGTTGACAGTTTTTCTTTTAGCACTGAATATAGCATCCTACTGCCTCACTGTCTCAAAAGTTCCTAATGAGAAATCTGCTGATAATCTTATCATTCAGGGCAGGGGTGGGGGCAGGAGTCTCTTGTATGTGACGATTCGCTTCTCTCTTGCTTTTAAGATTCTTTGTCTTTGTCATTTAAAAGTTTGATTACAGTGTGTCTTGGTGTAAGTCTCTTTGGATTCATTTTACTTGGAGTTCATTGAACTTCTTGAACATTTATAATCATGTCTTTTATCAAATTTGGGAAGTTTTCAGCCATTATTTCTTCACATACTTTCTTTTTTTGAGAGTTAATTTCTCTTTATCTTCTCCAGCACTGCATTATGTTCGTCCACTTCATGGTGTCCCATAGGACCCATGGGTTCTGTTCACTTTTCTTCAATTCTATTTCTGTTCCTCAGACTCAATAATTGCCTTTGTCCTAACTTCAAGTTTGCTGATTCTTTCCTGCCTTCTCACATAGGCCATTTAATCTCTCTAGTAAATTTTTTTACATCAGCTATTATACTTTGCAGCCTTTCTTTTTAGTTTTCTCTTCATTGATATTTCCATTTGCTCGTGTTATTTTACTTTCTTCACAGTATTGCTTAGCTCTTTGAGCTTTAAAGAAGTTACAATAAAGTTTTTGTCTAGTATAACTGCAATCAGATCTTTTGCAGGGATGGGTTCTGTTAATTGATTTTTTTTCCCTTTGAATGGTCCATACTTTTCTGTTCTTTGTAAGCCTTGTGGTTTTTTTGTTTTGTTTTGTTTTTGTTTTTTGTTTTTGCTGGACACTGAACATTTGAATCTAATAATATGACTATAAATGAAATTCTTCCCTTTCCCCTGGGTTTACTGGTTTTTGTTATTTATTTATTATAGTCATAGGCTGTCTCTGTGCTGAGGCTGACCCTAAACCTAAGGTCTTTATTTTTTTTAAAGATTTTATTTATTCATGAGATACAGAGAGAGAGAGAGAGAGAGAGAGAGAGGCAGAGACACAGGTGGAGGGAGAAGCAGGCTCCATGCCGGGAGCCCGATGTGGGACTTGATCCCGGGACTCCAGGATCATGCCCTGGGCTGAAGGCAGGCTCTAAACTGCTGAGCCCCCCAGGGATCTCCGGTCTTTATTTTTTTAAAGATTTTATTTATTTATGACAGACACAGAGAGACAGAGAGAGAGAGTGGCAGAGACACAGGCAGAGGGAGAAGCAGGCTCCATGCAGGGAGCCCAACGTGGGACTCGATCCCAGGTCTCCAGGATCACACCCCAGGCTGAAGGCGGCACCAAACCACTGAGCCACTGGGGCTGCCCTAAACCTAAGGTCTTTAAAGATCTTTTTGAGCCTCTTCCTGGCATGTATGGTCACTTTCTGATTTTCTCTGTATATGCAGTGGTTTTCAAATGCCTACCATTTAATGCCTGGCTCTCAAAGGGGGAAAAATAGAAAAGTGAAGAGGGGAAATAAACACCTCTGTCCCTTTAAACCCCCTGGAAGACCTTTCAATCAGAAGGGAAGGGCTTCCAACAATGGAGGAGGTACATTGTTGAAATGGCTGCCCACTTCTTTGTCTGCACCTCTGTGATCAGAAGCAGCAATCGGAGGTGAGAGCACAGATACCTGATATTTGAAGGGTAGGGTCCTTTTTGCCTGTCCTGGCTGCTGGAATTTGTGTGCAAGCTGCTCCAAGAACGCAGGCATAGAGCTGCCTGCCCCTGGGCTGGGGCTGCGGCTGGGGCCTGGGTAGCTGCTACTGTGCAAAGAGCTGAAATTGACCCAAATTAATTGCAGTTTAGCTTCCAAGTATTCTCTGGAAGTTGCAAACCTCAGTAGACTCCAGAGTTCCAACATAGTACTATCAGATAGATTCAGCCAGTGCAATTGTTTTCTACCTGGGGAAACAAGGATGTTTCCTTATGTTTGGCAAAATGGGGCAGATGGTATATGGGAGAGAATAACCCTTCTCTGAGTGTACTTTTTATGTACTATTGACTTTTGAAAGTATGCTAATATATATATTTGAGCAAAAATAAATTTATAAGAATTGGAAAGTGTGAAAATCCTATAACTAAAAGCAAACTGACAGAAATGAAACTAATTGTATTTCAAAATGAATAACATAACTAAATGAAAAAAGGAAAGAATGGAAGGGCGAACTAGTCCATGTATCTTACGTGCATAGTATTTGAAAAATACTCTGTCTTGGGCAGGATAGGGTGTGTATGAGAAAAGCATCACAAATTCTGAATTGTTTTTAATAGGTTTATTTATTGTAGTGGTGTGGGCAAAGCAATTCTGAAAAACTATTTTTTTAAGATTGATTTATTTTAGAGAGTGTGTGTGAGCAGGAGAGAGGGAGAGGGAAAGTCTCAAGCAGACTCCATACTGATCAAGGAACCCAGTGTTGGCCTGGATCTCACAACTCTTGAGATCATGACGTAAGCTGAAACCAAGAGTCAGACAGCTAACCAACTGTGCCACCCAGGCACCCCTGAAACTATTTTAAATGCATCATAGATTTGAGGAAAAATGAATGTGTTTCTGGTGTTAGGAGTCAAGGTACTGACTATAGAAGAAAAGAAAGAAAAGACATAATAATACAAAATAGGGGCAGGCAACAATGACCCCTCTGGAGATGGATTGAAATTAAAGGTATTGATATAAACTCATGGTCTCTAAAATATGTACATGTAGATAAGCATATGTGGATACGCATATAGGTATATGTGTCCACATATATGTATTTATACATACACATATTTCCTAGCTTTGTCTGCTGAAGGGGCCACAGAGCAAGCAAAGTCACCCTAGTAGCAAATGAACACCCTTAGTGCCCAGATCTTGTTTCTTAGGGCCGCCATAATGAATTACTACAAACCAGGTGGCTTAAAACAAAAATTTATTCTCTCAGTTCAGGATGCCAGGTGTCCAAAGTGTCATCCCATTTGGGTCCTTCTGGAGGCTCTCAGGGATAATCTGTTGGGGAACATCATCAAAAAGATGTGATGGCTGGGACAGCTGGGTGGCTTAGTGGTTGAGCATCTGCCTTTGGCTCAGGTTGTGATCCCGGTCACGGGATCAAGTCCCACATCAGGATCCCTGCGAGGAGTCTGTTTCTCCCTCTGTCTGTGTCTCTGCCTCTGTCTCTGTGTCTCTCATGAATAAATAAAATCTTAAAAAAAAAGATGTGATGGCTGATTGATCCATGAAATAGACCCAGGCACTCAGAGGTTCCTCACCCTCTCCTCTACCCTTGGAATGGAGAAGTTCTGCTTGCCTTTTTCAGCAGCTCCCAGAGGCTGCTCCAAGGACAAAGCCTAGAGATAATGTGGTGCTGAAAACACTGCATGGTATACATGACTGAGCTTGGTTAGGGCTTCTTTATAAACTTTTTAAGATTTGATAGGTGGGATCCATTCATCTTGCTGTGGCCAAAACAAATCTCATATAGAAGTTATTTCTTTCCATATTAAAATTGCCACCTACCAACCTGAAAGGCCTTACATCTTTCTTCTCTCTCTCCTTACCCTTGGTGTATAGGGACTAGTTTCAGATTATACCTGAGAAGCTCCCAAGAGGGTTGTGAACCAATGCTGTGAGATATAGTCCCTTGTTGGGTTGTGAATTGAGCCTATTTAAGATTCTCTCTCCCTCTCTTAAAACAAAACAAAACAAAACAAAACAAAAGAATGCCTAACTTTGATCTGTTCATGAAGAAACACCAGACAAACCCAAAACAAGAAATGTTCAACTAGGGGCACCTGGGTGGCTCAGTCGGTTAAGCAGCTGACTCTTGATTTCCACTTGGGTCGTGGTCTCACGGTTGTGGTATTGAGTCCTGCAGTGGACTCTGTGCTCAGCACAGAGTCTGTTTAGGATTCTCTCTCTCCCTTTCCCTCTGCCCCTCTCCCTGCTCACTCTAAAATAAATCAATCTTTTTTATAAAAAAGTGTGTGTGTGTATATTTTTTTAAAATGGCAATGTTGTAGTCAAAATCCTAGATACAGAAAGTAAAATGGTGGTTGCTGGAGACTGAGGAGATGGGGAATAGGAGTTAGTGTTTAATGAGTACAGAGTTTCAGTTGGGAAAGATGAGAAAGTTCTGGAGGGAGGATGGTGATGGTTGCACAAGAATGTGAATGTACGTAATGCCACAGAGGTGTACATTGAAAAGTAGTTAAAATAATAAATTTTATGTTATGTGTATTTTACCACAAGTATCAATATTATTAGAGGCAAATAAAGGCTATAGAAATGTTCCATATTAAGGACATTAAAGAGACATGACAACTAAATGCAAAATGTTACTGCAGACTGGAACAGGAAAGAAACTACAAAGGACCCTAAGTCAAGGGACAACATTGAAATTGGAAAATGGATGGCAGAGGGAGAGAATGAAAAAGCAAATGAGGTAAATGTTAATAGTTGAATCTAAATGAGGGTATACCTGTTTATTGCATTATTTTAATTTTGCAATTTTTTTGAACTTGAAATTATTTCCAAGTAAAAAGTGAAAAAAAAATCCAATGAGCTCATTCCTTTCATTCCATTCTCTCTTAAACCCACTCTATTCAGGCTGTCTATCCCACAACCCCACTAAAATACATTTGTCAAGATTACCAATTATGTCTAATTTACCAACTCCAATGGTCAATTCTTGGTCTTTCTCTTACTTGACCCATCACTAACATATGACACAGTTTATCACTTCCCTCTTCTTAAAATGTATTCTCTTGAATTTTGGACACCACTTTTTTGTGTTTCTTCTCTCACATTCCTGGTTGCTTCTCAATGTCCTTGACAGTTCCCTGTTATGTCTCCCTCTTCTTTTTTTTTAAGATTTTATTTATTTATTCATGACAGACACAGAGAGAGAGAGAGTGGCAGAGACACAGGCAGAGGGAGAAGCAGGCTCCATGCAGGGAGCCTGACGTGAGACTCGATCCTGGGTCTCCAGGATCACACCCCAGGCTGAAGGCAGCGCTAAACCGCTGGGCCACTGGGGCTGCCCGTGTCTCCCTTTTCTAAACATTGGAGTGCCCCGGGACTCAGTGCTCAGAGATAAGCCATCTAGGAGTTCTTTTGTGCTGTCAGGATCCATTTCACAATCTCAGTCTGATGTCTATAGTCAGTCACTTGAATTTGAGCATATAGTAATCTTCCAGGAAATGTAAGGTCCTCTTCCTTTTCAGGTCTTACCCAAGTTCAACTCCCTATTACCTATTTCCTGGTTCAGAGCAGTTGCTAGCTGTGCAAAATAGGGAAAATCTTTCACACTATCCTGAGCACATATTCTAGGAGAAAGATGTGGGGCTGGAAACCCTTTTTAAAATCCCAGAGAGGTCTGAAATGTAATTGTCCCATCAAAAATGAAAAATCTAGGGCCCAGGAAAGGGAGGGTACTTGTTATAGGTCATTCAACTGATTACTGGCAGTATTTGAGCTAAAGCCCAGGTTTCTTCAGTTCTTTCCTTACGTGGTGATTTAACATGTTTGTTTCAGGGACTGGAGAATCTGATGAAAGCTACAGACTCTTTCCAATGGCCAGAGAGTTGGGGGTGAGGGGGGCGACCTAGTACATTCTTTTCCATCTAATTTCAGGAGCTTTGGGGACCCTTGAGCACATCCAGACCTCAGGTTTCAAACCTCTGCTCTATCAGAAAAACCCCAAACATGGAGAAATCTACAGGATAACTGATTGTCTTCAACAATCAATGGTATGAAAAACCGGGGAAGGGGTAGTATTAGTGTTTAAGATTAAAAGAGTCTTAGGAAGCATAATAGTCAAATTCAGTATGTAGACCTTGTTTGAATTCTGATTCAAACAAAGTATAAAAGGACGTTTTAGGGGACAACCAGGAAATTTACATAGAGTATTGAATGACTTCAAGGAATTATTAATTTTGTTAGATGTGAAATCATTATGTAAGAGAATTTTTTTTTTTTTAGGGAGGAGTATCAGAATATTTAGGGTTGAAATATGTCTGGGATTTATTTTAAAATACAAAGAAAAAATAGATGAAACAATTTTTGGAAGATGTTTACAATTAAATCTAGGAGATGGGGATCTGGAGGTTTGTTTTAATACTGTTCTACTTTTGTGATTGAAATTTTTTATAGTAAAAAAAGAATAAAGGGATGTCTGGGTGGCTCAGTGGTTGAGTGTCTGCCTTCCGCTCAGGGCGTGATCTCAGGATCTGGGATTGAGTCCCACATCGGGCTCCTTGCCGGAAGCCTGCTTCTCCCTATGCCTGTGTCTTTGCCTCTCTCTCTCTCTCTCTCTCTCTCTCCTCTCTCTCTCTCTCTCTCTCTCTCTGTGTGTGTGTGTGTGTCTTTCTCATGAATAAATAAAATCTTTTAAAAAAAATAAAAAAGAATATACAAACAAGTTCTGCTCTCTGCCATTCTGGCAGAGACAAGAGGATATCTAGAGTATCACAGCCAGTACCAAGGTTTTAAGGCTCCTCTGAAGAGCCATCCATAGAATTCCTGACTCTAGGACCACAACAGCTAGACTAGTTTTCTTCGTTGTTCTGTTTGTCACAGATTCTTGTTTGTTTTTCACCAGGGGACCCACTGATATCCTGCAAAATGAGTTAGGTATTCTGGGAGTTTTAATGAATTTGTCCATTTCATCTACATTGTCAAAATTATGGGCATAGAGCTATCCATAGTATACAGTCCTTATCCTTTTAATGCCTGTAGGGTCTTTAGTGATGTTCATGACTCTTTCATTCCTGATCTTTGTAATTTGTGCACTGTTCTTTTTTTGACCTAGACAGAGGCCAAAAAGGAGAAATGATTTAAGTCAAGGCTGCAGAGCCAACTGGGCCATCCTTATTTCTGTTGCCTTGCCCAACTGTTGGGTCAGTCATCCTTTTTGATTGTAGGCTTATACTGCTTGGCATCTGAGATGACTCCCAACTTTTCAGAATTTTATCTTGCCCTCTATCTGTGACTTCTCCCAAAAAAAACCAAACTCAGATAAAGGGAATAGAATAACAAAGGAGACATCATGATGAAGGATGGCAAATGGCATAGACAGGCTCTTTGGTAGAAGCTAATAGAAGGCTCAGCTTACCTGGAGAAAGGCAACTCTGAAGTTTTCATGGTGGGGAGAGGAGATCAGGGAAGGAACACAGTTACTGGCAGGGCCAACTTCTTTCACTTTACTACTCCTTCCCTCTAACCCTTGTCTTCTTCGTTGGTAGAGGGAAGTAACTCATGAGACACTCTCAGGGTCCCCTCAACACCCACCATACCTGCTGTTTGGGACTCCAGTCATCAGCATGAACAGGGAAATAAAGTCTGCCTCCACTGTGAACCTCTAAAAACTATGCCAGGTCCTCTGATTCTAAATTCCATTTTCTTTCTACTATGTCAGTGCCTCTTATATTCATGCCAAATATTCATTTTTGTGCCAGGTGCTTTCTTTCCCATAGTCTTTAGGGAAGGTTGGAGGAAGGCAAGGAAGGAAGAGGACAGGAAAGATTCTTCTGCCTAACGACCTCCAGAGTGTGAGCACCCACTGGCTTTTGGGATGTTTTCCCATTCTCAGGAGTATATATATATATATAGTCTCCCTGGCCACTCCTCTGGAGAAGCAATGTCCGAGGAACAGGGACACATTACAGGGCTGCTGAAAATGAGAACTTCCTCTTTATTCCACATATGGAAGCTGGTTTCTGCAGCTAGGTAGGGAAAGGGCTTTGGCCTGGCCCTACCTCTGTGTGGGTCCTAGAGATAAGGGTCTAGATTATGGTGACAAGGCCTTCCTCCAGGTGGGAATGAAAAGTCCTGACCTCCAGTCAGTCTCAAATTAGGGGGTGGGGGCAACAATATGGGGCAATTCCTTGGTAAGGTGAATATCAGCTTGGGGCAGGCTCTTCCAAGCGAGTTCTAAGATCCCATACTGAGCAATGCCCCTGGGAAGCATGGTACGGACGTTATTCTGACCTGGGAGGGACACCACTTCCTGGAACTCCAGAGGACCTTTAGGTTTTTGAGAGCCACTACAAAACAGATGATAGAACAACCGCTCCCCAGGAGCTAGCTCTGTGGCATTTAGGGCCTCCATGGAGGTGATCTCTTGGGACTGGGGTTCCTCTCTCAGTAATAGCTCCTGTAGCAGCTTCTGGATTCGAGGTGACTTAAGTTGGTACAGGTCCATGAGTTGGTAGAACTGTTCCATCCAAGCAGCATGGTCTTTTGCATATCGTTGCTGCAACATCCGCAAGACATAGTACAGAGCCACAAATGTCTCCCAGAGAGGCACCTCTTCCTTTTTCTTAGAGACGGGCTGTACCTTCTTCTCCAGCTTGGGCAATTTGGGAAACCTGCCTTTGTCCTTAAAAACCCAGAAGTCCTTTTGAAACATCAGTGCTAGGGTTTGTTTTTCCACAGAGGCATGGGCACCTGTGAAAATGTCTCTTGTGGCAGGATAGAAGTGTTGCATCTCCATCTCCTTGAGAGCAGCAGATACCTGCTCTGCCCGTGCACTCCGGTAAGGCTCTCCTAGAAGATGCCAATTTACACCCTTTGGGGTCAGAATCTGTTGGGTATCTAATGGGGACGTTGGTGTGGGGACAGCCAAAGGTTTTAACCAGCCTTCCTTTTCCTTTCTTTTTATAGGTGGGATCACTTTCAGGTACTTTGGATCCATGGGCTCCTTACTGGGTTTTGAGATCCGTGCACTTCGTGACTCCAGGACCTGCTTGTGACGGTTTACAATAGCTTTAAGTTGAGCCAGATGTATCCAACCTAAGTTTCCCTTTGAGGTGAGGTCTTTGAGAAGCTGGCACAATCTGTGGAAACTATCCCTAGAAAGCTGTTCTCCTGCCTCCATCTGTTCTAGGACATGGTGGATCCACTCGATATCTGAGAGTCTTACCTGAGCACCCTTGTCCCAAATTTGGGGCACAGGTAATTGTACCTCAGTCATTCCTTTCAGATATGGATGATGCTGCAAAATCCACTTCCACTTAGGCTCTAGTGGTTTGCCTTGGAGTTTGTGAGCTTCTATGGTCTTCCTCAATATTTGAAATAAATATGGAGTCTTTAAGCCTGGCTCTGGGGACTCCAAAACTGTATCCAAAAGTTGTAGAGGTCTGGGCTTATATTTCTCCAGCAGTTCTCCTTGTTTATCCCTAAACCTTGACTCTGGAAGTATCCTGGATGTCTCAAGTGCTCTGGCCTTGTCTTCCCAGGATACTTGTTTCATAGACACTGGCACTAGTATCTTCTCTTGCTTGCCCAGAGCTACGGAGATCACTTTCTTGGAAGGGATTTTCAGAACTTTCAGCTGTAGAGCAGTGTCTTTGATATCAGGGATTCTTTTTCCAATAGAGGGGATTATTTTTCTTCCTTTTTGGTCCTTTTGTTTTTCCACTGGTGACTTAAATAACTTTTCTTTTCTTATGATCTCTTTTTCCCATGATCTTTTCTCCTCTTCTTTCTCACTCGGACTTTCCAACTCTTCCTCACTCAGACTTTCTGACTCTTCCTCACTGATGCTTTCCTCCTCCTCCTCTTCAAACACTTCCTCTTCCTCCTCCCCTTCTTCCTTCTCCCCTTCCTTCTTCTCTTCCCCTTCCTCCTTTTCCTCCCCTTCTTCCTTCTCCCCCTTCTGCACCTTCTTCTTTTTCTTCTTCTTTTTCTTCTCCTTCTTCTCTTTCTCCTTCTCTGCCTCCCTCTTCTTTCCCTCCTCTTCCTCCTCCTCTACCACCTCCCCTTGCTCCTCTACCACCTCCCCTTTGTTTTCTTCCTCTTCCTCTTCCTCCTCCTCCTCCTCCTCTTCTTCCTCTTCCTCTTCCTCAGACAAACTCTCTTGTTCTACTTCACCTACTAAGCTTTCCATTTCTTCAGAAAGGCTCTCTCTGCTTTCCTCATGACCAGGAACTTCTTTCTGTGGTATATCCATGGTCTTTAGCTTTCTTCCTTTTTTCTGTCCCAGCAGTGGAATTACCTCCTCATCCTCTGTTAGTTCCTCCTCCTCCTCTTCCTGTATGACCTCTCTCTGTTGCCTGGCCAACCTGCTTTCTTTCTCCGTTATTTTCTTCTCTTTCTTTATCATTCTTTTCATTTCCTTGGCCAGTTTTCTCTGTTTCTTAGCCAGTTTCTTCTCGTCTTTGCTTATTTCTGGTTGTTCCTCAGAAAAATCCCACTCTTTGGCATCAAGTTTGTTTTGTTCCTTGCTCAATTTCCTTTCCTTAGCAAAGAAGTTCCTCTTCATCTTTGTCAACTCTATTTCCTCCTGAGTCAGTTTCATTTCTTCTTTGGTAAGGTCTTGAAGTGCCTTTAAGATTTTGCTGCTCACTTTTGACTGTGGCTTGGCAGCAACCTCCTTTTCTTTAGCCAACTTCCTCATTGCTTTTGCTAGCTTCCTCTCTTCCTGGGCGTATACTCTCCCTCCTCTGGTAAGTTCCAGTTTTTCCTTGGCAATGTCCCTTTGCTCTGTGGCCAATATCCTATCCTCATACCTCAGTATCTTCTCCTCTAGTGACAATTTTTTCTTGATTAGTTCTAGTTCATTCTTAGTCAGTCTTCTCTGTTTTAAGGTTTCATCAGTCTCTCCGGTGGAGAGAATTTGCTTTCCCTCAGCCAGCCTTATCTTCTCCTGGGCCAGTCTCTTAATTTCTGTGCCCAGTGCCTTTTCTTCCTTGGTTCTGTCCCAGTCTCCTCTGAGCAGTTTTAGTTCTTGAAATACTGTCCTCTTCTCCTTAGCTACTTCCATCTTGTCCTGGGCTAGATTGTGCTGCTTCTCGGCCAGACTCTCCTCTAATTGGGTCAGCTTTTTCTCTGCTTCAGCCAGCTTCTGCTTCTTCTGCAAAACTTTTTCCTTTTCTTCTATCAGCCTCTTCTCTACCTGAGCAAGTTTATTCTTATACATGTCCAGTTTCTCCTTTGCTTGAACTAATTTATTTCTGTTCTGGGTGAGGTTTTCTTTGACCCAGAGGAAGTTCTCTTTCTTCTGAGCCAATTTCACTTTCTCCTGAAGCAGATTCTCCTTCTCCTGAGCCAAAGACTTCTCCCTCCAGGCTACTATATTCTTGTTCTTTGTGAGTTTCTCCTTGCTCTGGGCCAGTTTTTCTTTTTCCTGGGCCAGTTTTAACTTGTTCTCCATCAGTTTCTTCCTTTTCTGGGCCAGCCTTTCCTCTTCCGCAGGAAGTTTCTCCTTGTCCTCAGCCAGTTTCTTCTCTTCCTGGATCAGCAGTTCTTCTTCCAGGGCCAGTGTTTTCTCTTCCTTAATCAGTTTCTGCTCTTGCCAGGCCAGTGTCTTCTCTTCCTGAGCCAGACCCTCCTCTTCCTCAGCGAGCTCCTTCAATTCCTGATTCAGTTCCTCTTCTTTCCGAGCCAGTTCCTCCTCTTCCCATGTCAGCTCCTCCAATTCCTGGGCTATTTCCTTTTCTTGCAGTGCCAGGTCTTGCTCCTTTTGGGTCAGTTTTTCGATCTTCTTGACCAATATATTTTTTATCTCAGCCAGCTTCTCTCCTTTCTTTGCTATTTTCTCTTCTTCTTGAGCCAGTTCCTCAAATTTCTTAGCCAGTTTCTTCTTTCTCTGGGCCAGTTTTTCTGCTTCCTGGCTTAGCTTTTCTTCTCTTTGGGCCAGTTTTTCCTCTTTGTAGACAAACTTCTTCTCTGCCTGGACCATTGTCCTGTCCCTCTGAGCCAGCTTCCCATATTCCTTGGCCAGTTTTCTTTCTTCCTGGGCCAGTTTTCTCTCTTCCTGGGCTAGCTTCTCTTCTTCTTGTGCCAGCTTCCTTTCTTCTTGGGCTCGTTTCCTTTCGGCCTGGGCTCGTTTCCTCTCGACCCAGGCCTGTTTATACTCTTTTTGGATCTGTCTCTGCTCTTTTGACATTGGCTCTTTTTGTTCTCCCTGTTCCTGAGACAATTCTTCTCCTTCTAGGGCCAATTTCTCCTCATCCTCTCTGGGCTTGGCTTTTACCTTTTCCCAGATCTCTGCCCACTCATCCCATATCTGCTTCTTGTCCTCATCGAGCTTTTCCTCCTCTGAGAGTGGTTTCTTTTCATCCATTTGTGGTTTCTCCTCTTCCCCAAGACTCCTCCTGTCCCAAGCTTTCTTCCATTCATCCCACGACATCTTTGTCTCACCATGGCCCTGTTTCCACTCATCCCAGGACTTCTTCCACTCCTGCCAGGACAGCTTCCTCTCATCTGTAACTGGCCTTTCTTCCTGCTTAGCTACTTCCTCCTTTGGTTTGGCCACTTCCTTTACTGCCTGACTCACATCCCTCTCTTCTTTGCTCACTTTCCTCTCTTTTTTATCCCCTTTTATTTCCTGCTGAACTTCTTTCCTCTCTTGCTTAAAGGGTTTCTTAAATTTCTTCTCTTCTTTCTTTGGTATTTGTTGTCCCTTAGTTAGGCCATCGGATTTTAAAAAGATAGCTTTCTTTTTCTTGCCTTTTTTGAGAATCACCTGGGTTTCCTGCAAGTACGGCATGTCCCTTGTTTCCTCTTGCACCTGCTCTTGCACCTCTGGTATCTCATCCTCCCTTTCGGTCATTATGTCTTCTCTAATTGCCCCTTCATGAATAAAAATTGGTTTCTCCTCTGGCCAGGCTACATCCCAGTCTAGGTCCTCAAGCAGAATGTCACTTTTTTTCTCCAACAAAGGGCAGATCTCCTGAAAAAGTTCCCAACTGGGCCGCTTATCTGCCAGTACCTCCTGAGCCATGGTCACTAGTTCCATGTTTAGAGCCTCTGACATTTCTGTTTGGGAACCAGATATTCTCAGGGTCATAAGACGACATAGATCATCTCGCCATGATGCGCCATCTTCAGTGGTGGCCTTGCGGCCAGGCGCTCCAGAGGCACCCCGCCCTTTGGCTTTCAGCTGCTTCACGACTCGCTCTTCCTTTACAGCAGCCAGAGATTCATTGATTGTAAACTTAGCTTCTTTTGTCTTCTTCTTGCCCCTCATTATGGGTTTCTGAACTGTTCTTTTCTTGCCTTTTCTGTCATGTATTTTCCTCAGCAGCTTCAGGGTCAATGCAAAATGGTCCTTTGAGGTGTCTTTCTCTGGAGGTTGTTCACCATCTTTTGAAATCTTTACTAAACTGATGGTTGAAGACACTCTAGAATGGGCGGCTGTATCTTCCACCAAAACTGGTGCAGCTTCACTCTGGTCAGTTTCACCCTCTAAGGGACCCGGCTCTTTGCCAGCCTCTTTTATCTTCTTGAGGGTCCGCCACAATTTTCGGGCTGCAGGGAAGACCAGGAAATGGAGATAAGGAAGGCATGGGGGTGCCTAGATCACATTTTTCCCACTAATGGTATGAGCTAAGAGGAATTGTCATTTTAAAAAAGTAGCAACAGAAGGGGGTAAGGCCTTTAAAGAAAAAGGACTCCCCTTACTGTATTCCAGTGCGCCCCCCCCCCTTCCAAATCCTACGGAGATAAGCCTTGGAGTGTCCCTGAGTTTGGGTAGATTCTTCCTAGGAAGTTTCTTTCTATGAAAAGATCTACTTATCTCTAGTCCTACATGGTTGATATCTCTTCACCTGTGTTAGCCCTAACTACGTTGCCTCTCAGGGACCCTTAGGCATGAGCCAGATCACTCCATACGTACTCTGCTTTTTGCCCCCTGCTCGGCCCCGTCTTTGGCCTTTGCCAGGCTTGATGGCAACTTCAGATTCTTGGGGAATTCTGTCAGATTTCTTGGAAAGGGATAAATGTGAAGAAGTCTTTGAGACCTCTAAAGAAAAAGCAGGCTTTTTGTGTCCCTCTGACAAGGTCAGGTTTTCATTCAATCGCTGTTCCACTTGATTATGAAGGATTTGGAGATCTGTGGCCCGCATCCCCAGCAGATGATCTAGGGATTCCTCTCCAATCATTTCCTGCCTTTGAAAGTCAAAGAGAGGAAAGACCATGGTGAATCAAGGACAACAAGAAAGAGACGGAAGGAACTGCTGTGCAACAGGCAAGGGGGCCTGGCATAGTGGCCAAAAAAAGACAGTATATGTCAAGGTAAAGGATGGCGAAGAAGAAAGAAGTCTAGAAAGCCAGGTGGCAATGAATGGTGTGTATGGGGACAAGAGGGGTAGGAGAAAAGGATGAAAAGGGGAACTCAAAAGGTAGGGGACAGACAGGAGCAAGAGAAGAAATGGAGACAAAGGAGCAATCAGGATTGTCAGGATGGTCTAGGAATGGAAAAAGACTATGAAAGATAAAAAGGACAGGAAGAGTTAATGGACAAGTATGAAGAGATAGTGAAGGAAGGGTAAGGGAGAAGAAAAGTAGAGACTAGTCAGAAACTGCAGAAGGCACAAAGAACTTACTGCATCTTCCGGAAGGTCTCTCGGTTCTGGATCAGGTGTAGGAGTGAGGACTTAGAGTGGACTCCAGTGTCAGTCATGAGGCTCAGGGCCTTACTCCTCACTCTTTCATCCTTATCCATCAGTCCTTGGGCCAGTGGCATGGCAAAGAGATGAGTAATCATTCCTAGACGCTTTAGCCCTTCCCAAGCTAGCTCTCGGATCAGTGGGTTGGAATTGGTGGTATCATCCAGTAGACGATGGGCTGTTTCAGAGCGCAAGGATGAAGACACTTCGTAAGAAGCAAAGATTTGCCCCAATGCACCAATACAGCACTGGTACTTCAGTGGAGAAGCGTGAATCATGATGCAGAGGATTGTCTCCACCAGACTATTAATAGCTATTTCACTCATCTTTCTCCCTAGCCAACTGCGATTTGCTGAGTCTGTAAGGACACTGTAGGTTATATCCTTGGACATTCTCATTTCTAGGAAGCTTTCGTCTTCCTTTTCCTGTGTATATGGTTTGAAATCACTGAGAGCTCTTACCTTTCTGTGCCAGAAGAAGAATTGTTGGGTCTTGTCCCATTCCATCTCCTGCATGGGTGAATGCAGGTTGCACTGTAGGTATATTGGACTACCCTCTGGCCAAAGACGGGCACGAATTACTGAGTTGGGGATGTAGCAATCAGGGGCTAAGAGCCATTTCCTCCCATGACCAAAGTAGCATTGCAATGTTTGGTAAGGGTTGAGTCCATCCCAAGAAGTCAGCTGTAGTTGGGGAGGAACCACGTAATGAGGAGGTTTGCTCACATCTGTCTGACTGGTTTCCTCTTCATACAAGGAGTCATATCTGAAGGCAGACAGTAACACAGTGCTCCCCTGCTCATCTTCTTCTATGACGTGTGGCACTGTATGGTCAAAGGCAATGGCCCGCTTATTGACAAGTTTCTCCAGACCCACTAATTCCTGTTGCCCTTTTCCAAGGTAGATATACTTGGGCACAAACATGGTCTCAAAGGAGAAGAAGAAGCTCGGTGTGAAAGGCTTAGGGGCCTCTAGCACGTCATCTGTCATGCTCATAAAGGAAAGGCGAGCCAGCAGGCTTGGGTGAAGCAGTTTTAGACAGGACACCAGATAAAGACTCTGGTTAAAAGTCACAAGCAAGTCACCCCGGTCATTTGCAAAGCAGAGTGGGCCAAAGTGCAGTGATGAGTCCAGCATAGCTACAAGTCTACCATGGAAGTTCCAGACCCGGACAGACCCATCAATACCACCCGTGACAAAAAGACTCAAGGACAGGCAGACATCAAAGGATGTGATGGTGCACTGGTGCAGAGGCAATGTCTCTATAAACGATGAGCCTTCCTGTGACTCAGAGGACAGAAAATCATGGAACTTCCAGAGACGCAGGCAGTTAGTCTCCGTAATGGCACCTACAGACTTGGGCAAGAGTATCAGGTGTCTTAGGTGACAGCTGCTGAGAATGCTGGCAAGCGGTTTCAAATGGACTTTCCTCCCCTCAAGCACAGCCTCTGATAGGTGCACGTAATTATCCATTCCATAGGAACAGAGCAAAGCATTTTCTCGGCTACCAAGAAGCCCTCCAGATAGTGTAGTGAGTGCCAGGATAGGTCCGAAGTGCATGAATTTCTCTATTCGGGCACAGTGGTGCTGGGAAAGCACTCTTACCATACCACTCTGGTGTCCAGAGAACATAAGTCCCTGTAGACCCCGACCCAGGTGAAAATCCCCATAAGCCAGGCATTGCACCCAGTCTTGAGAATCCGGTGAAGTGCACAAGAGATACTTGGCTGGGCAAGGGCAGCGGGTCGTGTCAAACACCAGCACCTCTGCATTGCCTGTCGCTACAAAGAGCTCCTCTTTTTCTGGGTCGTAAGCCCAATCCACAGCCTGGTCCAGGATCGAGAAGGGCCAGGTAAGAACCAGAAGATCCCCAGTTAGTGGGGACACAAAGTGCAATAAGCCATCTGCGGTAGTGCACAGGATCCGGAACCAGTTATCACCACAGCGGACCCGACGCAGCTGCTGGGCAGCAGAGCTGAGGACGTTGAAGAGGCTATAGAAGCAAGGCAGACGGCGCAAGGAGAAAGTATGGGTAGTCTGGCAGAAGAACGTCGTGTTGTCAATAAACTGGAGCCTGTACAGTTCCTCATCAAGTTCTAGCCGCCGCAGCATGTTCCCCGAGGTCAGGCTCCACTCCTTGATTAAGCCTTCCTTGCCAGCTGTTAGCAGGGTGTGGGCCTCTGGCCGGCTGCGGATACAGATCACTGTTGACACGTGCGCCTTGAAACTGTGGAGGTAGTTTCCCCGCATGAGGCCCCATACTTGGATTTCCCCAGTCTTATTTCCGGCATAGAGGAAGTCCTGGTCAAAACAGGTGAAGCAGCAGGTGATAGAGGAGCCACTGGTGGTGGAAGTGAACCTCTGAACCTCTCCAAGCTGGCCTTGGCCTTGGCGCTCAAGGACCCTGACCACCGTCTCACACAGCGCTAGCAGAGAGCCATTGGGGCCATTCAGCCTGATGTCCTGGACAAGCTCGTCACCAGGCATGGGAACCGTGTAGGCTATCTGGAGGCCCTTGCCACTCCTCTCGATGCTCCAGGTGACTACTGCCCCCAGGATGCCCGACAGAAGCATTTTCATTTCTGGGTCATAGCAAAGGCAGTTGATGTTGAAGTGACAGGGCACTATACCCAGGGGTTTGAATGACCAAAAGTGGTCCCCAAAGAGCCGCAGGAGCAGGTCACCACAGTAGACCACGAGGATATGAAAGGAACCTGTGTGGACCATGGATTGGATGGGCGGCAGTCGTTCACTCATGGAGAATGTTCTCTTCTCGACCAGGTCCTCAGATTTGCTCTTCATCCATACTACGGCCTACAAAAAATAAGATGGACAATGCCTTAAAAAGTTAGTAGAAGGGGAAAGGGCAAAATATTCAGCTATTTTCCTCTGTGCTTGTGCTGAAGAGGACTTGGACGGCTCTCATGTGTTTTTACCCCTTGGTTATGGGAATTGGAAATCTGTAGAAGCAGGAAGCCTGCGACCCTTTCTCTAATGTTGGCCTACTTTAGGGGACCCAAAAAATCTATTCAGGGAGAGACTGTAATTGGGAGAAGTGAGGAGAGGGAACCCTAGATCTAGGCAATTCTCATTCAAGAGGTAGATTTCCCTTTGTCAGTTGGGTGAGAGCTTAAGTGGGCACAGCCCCCTGTTGAATGAGCTAAGAAGGAGAAGAAAGGCTCGGCAGTTTTACCTGTATTTCTTTGGAGCTTGTCACCCAAGAGAGGGAGGCAAAGAAGTTGGCCTCACTGAAGTAATGGCATATAAGCGGCATGTTTTGAGGATGGCGAGACTCTCTGAACAGTATCTGGGACTGGTCGCTCAGCACAACCACCTCATTCTTTGGGTCTTCTGACGTTTGCTGGAGAGAGGCATGGCATGAAACAAAGAGACCAGGACACACGTGTGCTAAATATATTCTCACACAAGTCACAACTGAAGCATTTCCTGAGGACATGCCTCATGCCTGTTATACCCACACACGCACAACTTATCACTTGTAGGATACTAACACCTCACAAGCAAGTAACACATGCCCAACACAAGAGAGAACCAAACCGTTACAGGGCCTAAATGGGCAAATTTCACAGTGTGGGAAAACAGATATTCTTCTCAACATGTCTGTTCACTAACACTCCCCCCTCTATCTCTACAAGGTACATAGGTCATAAAAGACACATTTTGCACATTACCCAGGCAAGTGCGCCACCGCAGACCTACATGCACTGTAACAGAGCGTGACAAAAGTCAGCGCCACTTTAAAGTCTTTGGCACTTAAATGTGCACAAAGTTAAGACTTTAACACCCTACCTGGCCTTTAAACTTGACAGAGGAAGATATTTTATATGCAGTATGTATTATTCCGCAGTGATAGAGCAGGTGCTAGGACACACGTGCCTGGGATGGTTTACACAGAGCGAACCAGAGTGAAACTGAGGTTGGCAGATGTCCTGTCGGTGCCTTCTCCCTTCTCTTTTAGAAAAATATCTCTCCCCAAAAGGTTGGCTCCTCTGACAATGCTCTAAAGTGTTCACCTTCCACTATCAAAATGTACTCACAAGAGATCCCTAGGCCATTCATTTGAAAATGGATGGCCCACTTCCTACTAAGGTGACAAGTGTCTTATAGTCTACTGTGCCTGCTTCCTGTATCCCTGGAAAACCTATGCTCCTCTGAAGCGCTCATAACTATCAAGATAGATAGAGGCCAATAACATGTTTATGTCCTACATATGTATTACCTTGCTTTTATGTATGATGTCATTTATGAGATATTTAAAATCCTTCCACAGGGGAATGAGTCTCGTGGAAGACATCACATTGATTATTCCCTGGTCCTCCTCAGGACCGTTGCTTAAAAACCTGTGGGAATCCAAAAGAGGCCAGCTTAGCCATTACTACTCTTTGAGGAATTAGGACTCAGGAGTCAAGATCCATGAACTCTTGTGTATGGAACACTTTTTTGAACGTCAGGAACTAACACAAGACACACATTCTCATTTAATTCTCACTGAGGCCCAGTGAGGTAGGTATAACCCCATTTAATAGATGAGGAAATTGAGGCTTGGGGAGGGTGAATAAAAGAGTTGAGGATTGAATCTTAACACTGGCTGTTATAACCCCACAGGATATTATGGGTGAAGGAAGCAGGGAGGGGGTCTAGAAAGGAATACTGTCACGAACAAATAGCATTTCTTTGCTACTGGTGGTGTGTCAAGAGAGCATTTGCAAGGGCTTGGAGTTCCCAGAGTGTGGTCTCTGGACCTCATGTACCAGGATTCCTAGGGAAAGAGTCTTTCCTAAAATACAAATCCCTAGGTTCTGTCCTAGACCTACTGACACAGAACCATGGCGGTGGGACCCACAGGCCTTCACTTCTAACAAGTCCCCTAGGTGATTCTATGGACATTCATGTCTGACTACTGAAATAGGAAATTGAAATGAGAGGGCCTCTAGGACTAAGAGTCAGACCCTACCTTGTACTACTGGAGAAAGGATTTAGCCCTCTGGCTTTGCAGGCTTGCCCAGGCTTGTGGAATCAAGTAGCTATCCTACACATGATGCATCGGCTGTTCATCATCCTCTTCCCCCTTTCCTTCTCCTTGGCCTTCATGAAGACAAACCTCTACTTTTCCTTCTTGGGTTGAGAATGTTACTTATATAAGCCCCCCTCTGTCAGGGGGCATTCCTGGTCTGATGATGGGCTTGTGTTCTTTATTTGTAAAATGTTTGCCAGCCTTGCCTGCTTCACAGGATTGTTGCAAAGATCAAAAAGGATAATTCCTGTGAATTCATTTTTAAGTATACTCTGAAACAACAAACAGTGATTCCCGCTGTTTTTAGGCTGGTTTGGTTCTCAGACAATTATTTATCTTTCCAACCCATACTTGGTACTTTTCAGTTGCTCTGGAAACATGACAGCTAAATTTATAGTCTGGCCAGCAGAGGGCAATGGAGGCCACCCTTGTGCCTGCCAGATGAAGGAAAACTGATGAACTTTAGGTTTGAAGTAGCTCCTGCTAGGGTGAGACCCTAGGCCAGCACTAGGAACTTGTTAGAAATGCAAATTATTGGGCTCCACACCAGACCTACTGAATTGGTAACTCTGACGGTAGGGCCCCCAAGTCAGTTTTACAATCTCTCTGATCTTAAATGCACTCAAATCTGAGAACCACTTACCTGGAGTAATTGGGAGTTCAGATCAGTTTGGCCTGGACCTCCTGAGGTAAGGTCAGCAGAACCCACCCTCTGGCACTGCTAAGCCCAGGCCCTCTGTTACCACAGAGACTTGGTGGCTGGATTTAGGGGAAGTAGCAGGCAAAACGTGTCGTCCTCTCGTGTATAGAGTGGGTTAGATCCACCCTCCCAAAAAAGTTTTCACATCACTTCATTTCGTCTCAAAAGAATCCCGACAGGCAGAGAGTATTATCTGCATTATAAATTATAAGGAATATGAATTCAGGAGGGGAAAGGGATGTGTTCAGGCTACACGGGACAGATTCAAGACTATGATTCAATCCATTGTTCAGGATTCCACTACCATATCAGAGGAGGAAGAGGCTCTGGCAGCTGATGCCAAGGAAGCTCTCTGACCCACAGACCCACTAATGGGAACTGGTGGCTGGCTGTCAGACACTAACATCCCCTTTGCCTCTTTCTACTCTCCCCAAGGCTGCATGCTGCCCCCCTGCCATACCTTTTCCCATTCTATTCCCCTGTACCACTCCACTTGCTGCTCCTTTGGACATTTCTGGAGCCAGTGTGAGCTGCTTCATTCCAATCTTGCACATTAGTGGATGGCCCAGTGGGCCAGGCCCTTCAGCTCACATTTACCCCACTGGCTCCTCCTTGAAGCCCCAGAGCTGCTCAGAGAGTAGTCATTTGTAACACATTTGTGGTCATTGCCATCAGTTTGCATTGTTTCTAACATCTCCTCTGGATCCAACATTCTCTTGGCTAGCCTGCAAAAAGTAAGCGGTTAGGAAGGACCCTTTGGGGGCACATTCCTTCAGAGTTAGTAAGAAAGAAGGTCTTCAAACCCCAAGCCTCTGTGTTTGTTTGTTTGTTTGTTTGCCATTCTCTCATTCCCTATATACTAGCTTCCTCAGGTCACCCTCAGAGGAAACCTCTCTCCTAAAGTTTCCTCACATTTGACTCTCCAATCCCATTATCTGTCCCTAAAAGCTGGAGTGAGCTCCAGATGCCTTAATTCCAATAGTCTTGACATTTTAATATCTTGATAACCCAAAGATGATCTAATGGGAGAATTCAAACCCTGCAGTCAATTTAGGGGAGTTAGTATTTGGGGCCAAGGTTTGGTATGTCCTACTGACTATGGAGGCCAACCAGGTCTATGACTGGGCACTGCACTACATCCTTTTCTTAGCTGCACTCTCCAATGTGATGAGATGGAAGGCCAGATTCCAGCAAGTCCTGCCTTTGTAATAAAGAGAATTGGCTCTAGGGGGCACTGCACTCCATGAGACTCTTGGGCTCCTGGGCTCCCTTAGGGTCACTGTGTGGCTAGGTGTATGACCTGGAGGGCATACAGTTCTTGCCCCAGAGAGCTTATAGTTCAGCAAGGAAGGCAGACATCAAAGAGTAGTCATAAAATTGATTACAATGAGAAATTCTGAGTGATGGGTTATATTATTTGAACTTTTCTGCAACTTTTAATCTTCTCAAGGTTAAAACAGATTATGCTATAGATTTGCTTTTAAGAAGGAAAGGAACAAAGCCCTGTGAGTACATATAACAAGGAGACTTGGCCACCCAGAAGGAGGGTGATGTGTGCTCCACACATTGAGATATGTCCTGCATGAACCCCATGGCCTCATAGGCGGCTCTCACATTATAGGACAAGGTTACAGAGAACTGGCATCAGAAGGGCCTAATTAGTCAGGGGGGCTGTAATGCCAGAGGCAATCTTGGGAACTGATTGGGCATTTTAAATATATTGTTTCATTTAATTCTTTTTTTTTTTTTTTTTAAAGATTTTATCTATTTATTCATGAGAAAGAGAGAGGCAGACACAGGCAGAGGGAGAAGCAGACTCCATGCAGGGAGCCTGATGTGGGACTCGATCCCAGAACCCCAGGATTACACCCTGGGCCCTGGTCTCAACCGCTGAGTCACCCAGGCATCTTTGTTTCATTTAATTCTTATGATGATTCTATGACTTAGCTAGCATCCTCCATTTAAACAACTTTTTTAAATGGACATGGTAAAAAATATTCAAAAGATAACCAAGGAGCGTATAATGAAAAAGTCACACATGAGAACCTATCCCTGCTTCCCCTTCACAAAGATAGCCCTGGCTGTGTCTTTCTACAGGTGTTCTGTACATACTCAAGCATATATGTAAAAGGTATCCTTCAAATGGTAATGCACTATATATACTGTTCTGCAGTGTTCTCTCTCATCTAATATATCATAGAGATTAACTCATATTAATACATATAGCTTGGTCTCATTTTTCAGCAGTTGCCAGCAGCATGGTATTGATCATTTATTTATCCAAACTTAATAATTAATGGACATCGGACAGTTTCCAACCTTTTGCCACGACAGCCCACACCACAAATGAGTATCTTTGTTAATGCCTCAGTTTTAATTTTATTTCATTTTAAATGAAATTTTAAAATTGAAGCAATGTAAACATAACTATTTGGGATATATTGGGTTAAATAAAATATTAAAATTGATTTCACCCGTTTCTTTAATTTTTTAATGTAATAATGAAAATGGCATATGTGGTTGCATTATAATTCTGTTGGATACTCCTGTTTAAGATTGTCCCTGTCTGGGAGTGGTCTGATAACCCCACTGGTCTTAGGTCCCTCCGTTTAGGAACCCAGTTTGTCCTGACTTCCCGGTGTCCCCATAATCACCCAACCTGGCAGGAAGTAAGCGCTTAACACATTTCTGTTGAATGAATGACCCTCTGCCCTCTCCCAGGAAGAATATATATTTCCCAGCTTCAAGTCTTAACGGAGCATCTTCTTGGAAGAATGAATGAAGTGGGAATGGTATTGAGTGGATTTTCTTGATAGAGGACCTTGCACTTGAGCCAATTTCCTCTTTAATCCCAATGGAGTTGGAGTGGTTAACATCTGTTTTTTTTTTTTTTTTTTTTTTTTAAAGGTTCGGATTCTTGATTATGTCAGTAGGTGGACTAAATCTGAACACAATTCCCAGGCGGTCGGTACTCAACAAGCAGTAGACACCCTCAGAATGTGTGATCAACGGAGGGTGGCTAACAGGGCCTCCGGGCAGCCTTCTGGGTGGTGGTCCTGAGGCTCCCGTGGAAGCAAGAGCTCTGGGGCTGCCGGGGCCGGTGAGGCCACCACACCCGAGGCCCCTACACACTCGGCCGCCCGGCCCTCGGCGTGGGCAGGGAGGGCGCGCCCGCCTCTTCAAGGCTGGGGCCATCCATGCCTGTTACCTGCGACGACAGGAATCCGGACAAGGGACGGGTACGGCGCGTGTGGCGACACCCGAGAGCTCCTATGTGAAGGAGCAGACCTAGAAGGAGCGCCTGGCTAGCGACCTTGGGGATGCTGCGGGAAGACTCCGCGGACGGAGCGGTTAGCCCCCCAACCCCGCGCGGCGCAGAGTGACCGAGGCGAAGGGAGGGAGCGCGCGTGCGCACTGGCGCGTGCCCGGTAGGAAGCAGCCCAGAGCGCGATTCCGCGCGCGCGCGCGTTCGAATGAGAAAAAAAAAGTCTCCCCGCGGGGGCCCGCGGCATTTAGGCCCGTGTTGGCCAGCGAGCGCGCGTGCGCGAGCGCGCAAAGACGCCCTCCTCGGCCGCTCCCCTCCGTTGGGGGTCTAGCGCACAGCTCCGCTGTCCCCGCCTCTCCCGAGGCTCGCGCCCTCGGGGTAAGTGCCTCGCGCCCGGCGGAGAAGGGCGGGTGAGTCAGCCGGAGGAAGGTTGGAGGTGGACAGGATTGGGAGAAAGGGAAAAACCGCCCTCGCGGAGCCTAGAGCTCGGCTACCGGGCTGAGAGTCTGCAGAAGACACGCCTCCATCCCTCACGCCCCTCGGGGCTGCGGAAGTGCTCTGGAGACTGGAGCGGCAGCGAGGCGACAGGTGGACTACCATTCCCAGAAGGCGGTGCGGGGCTGCGCCTACTGCTCCCGGCAGTACCTGCGCGTCAGGCCTCTCTTTTTTTTTTTTTTTTTTTTTTTTTTCAGTTTGCTGCCGCCTAGGGCGAAACTACAGTTCCCAGGAGGCTTCGCGCGAAGCGGCTTGGAAGTGGGCAGCCTGGAAGTCACTCGGGCCACTGGAGCTGGCGGCGTCTCCAGCGAGCAGCGCGGGGCCGGACGCCGGGTTCGTGGGGCCCGCGGGGCGGGCAGCTAGGACGCCCAGGTATGTGGCTTCGGGTGCAGGGGCGGCCTCACGCAAGGGTGGCGGGGGGAATCGATGTCCGCTCGGACCCCGAGGTCAGCGCGGGCTGGAGACCCGGCGGACGGCCGGGTGTGGGCACCGGTTGTTGGGGGCGGGGGCGCCGGACTCACGCCCTCCGGACCTGGCCGGACCTGTGCCCGCATGGCTCAACTTTCGGGACCTGCTCCCCGGCACTGTATGGTGGAGCATGGAGTGGGAGTCGGGTAGCGGTGGGTTCGCGTCCTGCCTCTGCCACTCGGGAGCTGCCATCTAGGGAAACCGCACCGAACCTCAGTTCTCCCTTAGATAAAACGGAAGGAAGAGTGCCTTTTGCTGGGCATTCTATTGAGATGTTGAGATATGGCGAATAAAGCATTTGGCACATGGAAGGCATTTACTACATGTTTGCGCTATTGTTGGCTCCCAAGAAATAGGGTGAAGGTATTATCTGTAGCATAGGATTAGTTGAGGGTGTGCGTGTATGGGGCCAAGTCCATACTTAGCACTCAGTGCAGGATGGCTGCTGTTAACTGAAATTATTTTGTGAGCTTTGGTTTGGAAGGAAGAGACCCAAATTCAAATTTAGGCTCTGCCATTTATCAGCCGTGTGACCTTGGGCAGCTGACTTCACCTCTCGCTGGCTCGGTTTCCCTGTCTGTAAAATGGGGGTTTTGATAGCAGCCACCTCATGGAGTTGTTTTGAGGATGCGGTGAGAACATTGTGTGTAAAGTGCTTAGAACAGCAGTTGGCGCATAGTCGGCATTCAATAAATGTTATCATTTATTCAGCATTTTCCCTGCGTCCCAGAGACCCTCTGAGGGTGGGGCTCTGACTGTAGTCTCCGTCAGGCCTCCTGGGGAGACCTCCCATCTAGTTGATTTCCTCTCCTGCAGCCTCAGGTTCCTCATTTGTAAAATGGGATGACAGCATCAGTCTCATAGGGTTGTAAGCATTTGCTGAGATTGTATTCCTAGTCCAGAGCCATCTCTTACTAAGTAGCAGCTCTCATGTATTATAATTGTTCTTCAGTGTTCTCCATCTGGCCTAGAGACTGTCTCACTGTGGGCTGTGACATGACAGCCCTGAGCTCCCCCACACGTTCACTCCCAGCCTCAGTGTCCCATCTGTGAAATGGTAGTCACAGGATTTTGTGCCAGGGTTGTTTTGATGATTCCAGGAGATAATTCATGTTTAGCGTTTAGCACAGGGCAGGGTGCATAGTAAGCACTTAATAAACATATCTTGTTTCTCTTAATAGGTCTTGGCTGCTTTTGTTTATTTACAGAGCAGAGCAGGAATGAGATTAGTGCCCTCCCCCCTAATTTTTATTCACCAAAGATTGAATTGTGGAACATTCATAGTATAAGAGCCGGAGGAGAGATGGCACTGGCCTGCTGTCAGCCCCCCTCTGCTCACCTCTCCCACACTCCTCCCCCCAAGCCAGCACGTTCACCCCAGTTCTTTATGTATCACCCCAGGGCTGCAAGTATGTGACTCTGTCTCAAGGCTATATTAGCCCCCTGAGTTCCAGCTCTAGATGCGGAGCCTCTGCTTCCTTGATGTCCCCTGATAACTGTCCCCTGGGCACCATGAACTCAGCATGTTCAACCGAAACTTCTCTTCTCAGACCCAGTAGTCACAACCATCTCCGCAAATGGGCCAACAGTGACCTAGTTGCCCAAGCCAGAAACTTGGGAGTCACTCTTTTCCCCCAGCCTTCCCAGGTCTAGCTGATTGGCAAGAAGGATGGCGCTGCCATTTCATAGAAACGACATATTCATTGGCCCATCATGGTCTCCCATCTTGTGGACACCCAAAGCCCATTTTGGGGACTGGAGATGGTCTTTCCCGACGAGGTTGAGATGTTTCTTTTAGATCATCAAGGATTAATGCATGTAAAACATTAGTAAGGGGTGGAGAAGACAATATGGACTTGGCCTGATTATGGTGGCCCCAGCTGTGGCATAAAGATTTGATTTCCAGGGGGCCCATCCCTCCTCTCCCCCCCACGTTTTGGGCGAGTCATTAATTTCTTTCTCAAAAGTTATACTCTGTCAGTGAGTTAGAATATTCTGTATGGGAAGGCAGCCATCCCGGGCATTTGGGGAGGCAGCGCACATGCCGTTGAAGAGGCTGGGAAGGGAATTTATTATATCCCTGTGTAGGTTTAAGTCTGTTGGCAGAAACCTGTCATTGTGATTTCATTTGATGATGGGAACCCGTGATCTGAGTAACATTTGTGATGGCCACCAAATTTACCTATTTTTTTTTAATCCGAGGATATAAAGCAGTGACTTTTAAAGAAATCTTGGTCTTCGTTGTTAGTGACAACAGCACATGGCTTTTTAGCAGTCTGTGTGGAATGGTCTAAGAGTTAAATGTGAGCCTGTTTTTCAGACATTGCAGTTGTCAGGTGGTAAATCAAAAATGGAATTTAGAATGTGCAGTAATTGGCGCCTTTTTTCCCCCCTGTAAAACCTATTTAGCTGATAGATTTCAAACTTAGATTTAAAAAAATGATGCTAGTTATGGTAATAGCTTAACCTTGTTATGGGTTTAACTCGCAAAATCTAAATTAAATGTATTTATGTTTTAATAAGAGAATTAAGCCATCATCTCCTTCAAAGCGTCTGTTTCTAGCTTTTAGAATGAGAGGCTACTGGCCCAATTCATGCGTCTGTGCTTTCTTTAAGACTGTTACTGCTCCCGTTGCTCAGGAGGGCTCTGGTCATGGACTTGATTTGTGTGTGTGAGAATGGGTTGGATTTGGCTTTAAAAAGGTTATGCACGCTCCTTGTAACATTTCAAACAACACAGAGAAGTAAGGAAAATAGTAGGTACCGCCCTCCACTCTAAAATCCCCTCCCCAGGGATCCCTGGGTGGCTCAGCGATTTGGTGCCTGCCTTTGGCCCAGGGCGTGATCCTGGGGTCCCAGGATTGAGTTCCACATTGGGCTTCCTGCATGGAGCCTGCTTCCCTCTGCCTGTGTCTCTGCCTCTCTGTGTGTCTCTCATGAATAAATAAATACAATCTTAAAAAAATAAGATAAAATAAAATCCCCTCCCTGGAAAGTAATCATTTACTCAGGCAGGGAGTATTTATTAAGTATCTGCTGTCAGGATTGGAGATACAGTAGTGAACACAACGTATATGCTTTCTGCCCTTGGCAAGTTTGGTAGATGCGCTCTCCCTTGCCTTTTTCTGTGCTTGTAAGGATCTGTGTATGCATCTATTGATTGTTTTCTTCTTTCTGCCTCACCACTCCCGCAAAAGGGGATCAAGACACACATATTTGTGACTTGATTTTTTCAATTAATAAGGGGGCATATTCCTTCAAGTCATTGCATACAGATCTGACTCATTTTTTTCTAAAGATTTTATTTTTAGGGGATCCCTGGGTGGCTCAGTGGTTTAGCGCCTGTCTTTGGCCCAGGGCGCGATCCTGGAGTCCCGGGATCGAGTCCCACATCGGGCTCCCGGCGTGGAGCCTGCTTCTCCCTCCTCCTGTGTCTCTGCCTCTCTCTCTCTCTCTCTCTCTCTCTCACTCTCTCTCTCACTCTCCCTGTGTCTATCATAAATAAATAAATCTTAAAAAAAAAAAGATTTTATTTTTAAGTCATCTCTGTGCCTATCGTGGGGCTCGAATTTAGAAGCCCGAGATCAACAGTCGTACACTCTACCAACGGAGCCAGCTGGGTGCCCCTGACTCATTCTCCTTAACAGCTAGACCCACATTCTTCAGTATGAAGAGACCACGTTTTAGTGCACCTTTCCGCTGTCGCTGGACATTTAGGTTGTTTCTGGGATTTCTTTTAGCTTTGCAAAGACACATCCAGTAAGCAATCTAGTATGTAGGCAGTAGAGCATAGAGGCTAAAGGAGCTTGGACAGTGAACAAGACAGGAAGATCCTCATTGTCCTAGGGTTTACGTTCTAGCTGGGGAGACCCGTGATAGACCAGGTAATTTTAGATGGTTTAAGTATCATAGAGGAAATAACAGGGTGAGGGGATGGAGTGGCTGATGGGGCAGGCTGGTGGGCGGGGAAGGGCTGGTTACTGTAACTCGGATGGTACAACCTGCATGAGCAAGAGGTACCAGCTGTGCCAAGAGCTGGGGGAAGAACATTCCAGGCAGCAGGAACAGCCAATACAAAGGCCTGGCGGTGGGAGTGAGTTGGCTACAAAACAGGATCATTGTGGCTGGAGAAAGGCGAAATCCCATTTTTCGAGTTCACACTGCTTTAATTTCTGTGAAGTAACGATAATGATAATAATAGCATCTAACATTTCTCAGTGCTTACTCTGTACTAGTCGCCTTCCTAAGCATTCCACACTTTTCCCTAGTGAATTCCTCACAAGACTCCCATGAAGTAGATAAGTGTATGGGACTCAGTTGACAAACGAGGAGCCGATCCCAGACCTCAGACTCTGCCCACACGCCAAAGTGCCCCTCGTCCTTGGCCATCCTCATGAGGCCCAGGCGAGTTTACGGAGTGGATGCAGCATTTCCTGCCCAGTTGCCTGCCATACAGAGCGCTGCAGGCTGTGTTTAGTACCTCCATGTGGCAGCACGAGTGGTCTGGGGATGTTGTGGCATCGTCTCCACTGATGGATTCACAGGGGTCAGTTTCTGGTGGGGTGTGGGGTTGGTTTCAGAATTGAAGGCCTTTTAGCAGAGCCTGTCCTCAAAAAAACAAGGTTTCCCGCCTGAGGCATGGAGAGTGGATAAGGTGAGTGTCCCATCTGGGTGAGCTCTGAAAAGGAGGACTTGGGCTGGCAGGGGAGAGAGTGTTTCCAAGCACCAGGCCTACATTTTTGAGTGTCAGTGTATCAAAATACTGTCTAGCAACTGCAGAGCTACCAGGTCCTGCAGGGGCCCCAGTACCCTGCTCTTGCCACTGTGACTCTGTCCATTTCGATTTGCTAAAGCCTGGGCCTTATGGGTTGCATGAATGAAGGGCAGGCCTGGCGAGGTGTGAAGACAGTAGCGGGCCCTTTTCAGACCAGGAGAAGTGTGGAGAGCCTCTTTTATCCAGCCATCTAGGAAACCTTTTTTGTCTACCTAGCCTGCATGCCAGGCACTGACAGTATGAAGTCGGATGAGAAGACACTGGCTTTCAAGGGTTTGCAGCAGTATTGTCCATTAGAAGTATAACATGAGCCACTGATGTGGATGGACCATACACAGAACTTGAAATTTTGTAAGGGCAACATTTAAAAGAACACGAAGTGTAAGAAATAAGTTTTAATAATGTATTTCATGTGGTCTAAAACATTATCATTTCACATGTCATCAGTGGAAAAATTATTGATATGTTTTAGTTTTTTTTTTTTCATGTTAAGTCTTCAAAATGCGGGCAGCCCCGGTGGCACAGCGGTTTAGCGCCGCCTGCAGCCCAGGGCGTGATCCTGGAGACCCTGGATTGAGTCCCACGTCAGGCTCTCTGCATGGAGCCTGCTTCTCCCTCTGCCTGTGTCTCTGCCTCTCTTTCTCTCCCTGCATCTCTATGAATAAATAAATAAAATCTTTAAAAAAAAAAAAAAAAGTCTTGAAAATGCAGTGCATGTCTTACGCCTTCAGCACATCTCTGTTTGCGCCAGGCATGTTTCACGTGCTCGTAGCTGCACGTCTTAGACAGTGTGAGCAGAGGGCACGAGACTCACCTGTAAATCAAGGGTGGTAGTTCACGGTGCTAGACCGAAGATGCGTTTTATCTTGGTGAATAAAGGCTGGTGCTGGATGAAAAGCATATTTAACCAGAGGTGGGTATAGCTAACCTCACAGCTGTCCTCCATCAAAGGTGCCTTCTGGGCCTGGCACTGTGCTTAGTGCTTGACAGGTGTGACACACATTCTGAGGTGGCAGGGACCGTGACTCTCCCTGTCGTATGCATGAGGAAGCTGAGGTCTGGCAACATGAGGCCCCTCGCTTGAGGTTAGGAAGTGGCGGAGGCAGAATTTGAACTCCGGTCTGGAGACCAGACTCTTAAATCTGTGTCGTATCTGCTATATTAGTGTTTGAGGGGAATGGGCTCTGAGTTTGGGGCAGTAAAAACTACAGGAAGGATTCATCCTATAAAATGGATTCACAGAGTTTGTCAGCATCGATCCTCGAGTCTTTGTTGTTGCTGGGGTAGACCTGAGTGACTGTCTCTCTTCACTTTAAGCTCTAGGTTTGGTGGAAACAGGAAAGAGGGGACTTTGGGGCCTGAGGAGGAGTGTGGCCTGGGACAGTGAGGGAGGCAAGAAAAGGACCCCAGCCTATTGAAAGCCCATCCTAATGCACTGCTTCTTTGGGGGTGCCTACGGGGGTGTTCAGTGGTTAAGCGTCCGCCTTTGGCTCAGGGCATGATCTTGGGGTTGTGGGGTTGAGCCCCATATTGGGCTCTTGGCTTTCTCTTGGAGAGAGCCTGCTTCTCTTCCCCCCGTCCCACCCATGTTCTCTCTCTCCTCTCTCTCTTAAATAAATAACATCTTAAATAAAATAAAATAAACTACTCTTTGGGAATGAAGCCTCTTTTCTCTTTCTGCCACTGACTCTTGTCCCTCGAGGCTGTGGCCCTCTGTGGGAGCCTGGTGGCATATCCCAGGGAGCCCAGCCACAGGGGCACTTACCCTGGCCTTTGCCCTGATCCAAAGAGGTATTGCTTGATGGGGGAGAGGGGAGGGAGGGATGCCACAGTGCTTTCCTCTTTCATCTGTGAGAATCATTGTTCTAGACTTCTAATTACTGTCCCCAGGATTCAGGGTTCCCCATCTCAGGGGCAGGATTAATCTGGGCCTCCTACCCAAACAAGGCAGGTACTGGAGCTTCTCAGTTTGCTCATGTCCCCAGGTAGTGGCCTGGTACCAGTCCCTGTCCCCATTTGGTGACTCAGGAGGGTTTTAACCTCTTCACCACTGTCTTCTCCTGCTGCTTGACAGTGCCTGGTTTGTAAAAGATGCTCAATAAAGTGTCTCTTGCCTGACCTAATGACAACTAGCCAGCCTTCACCGAGCTTTTACTGCGTATAAACATGCTGCTTTTCATGTAATTTTATGTAATTTCTCATTTAATCCTCATCATGACTCCATGGGTACTGTTATTCTTCCCCTTTCCCATGTAAGGAAACAGGTCCTGAGAGGTGCAGGTCTTAAAGCTGCCTAGAGTCCAAGCCAAGATTCAAACCCAAACCACTGGATCCAGAGTCCAGGCTCTTAACACTCACTCTGCAGTCCCTTGTGGAAGGACAGATGGATGAATGGGGTGGGTAGGCAGGACCAGACTGACCAGTTCCAGCCTCTCTGCTCCACGTGCGGACTCTGTCTTCCTGTTCTGGGATAGCCCTGTGTCAGGTCTCAGGCTCCTATGGGACTGGAGGCTTGATCAACACTCTGGGCATGAAATTTTTCTAGGATTCTGGAACGTGCACTCCCCATTTCTTTAACAAAAACTAACTGGTTATTTGATATTATTAAAGAGTTCTTATTTTTTAGGTGCCATAACAATACTGTGGTTCTGCTTAAGACAAAAGTCCTTATCTTTGAGACCTATGTTCTGAAATACTTGTGAACTGTAAAGGTGTCCAGGATTTGCTTCAAAATAATATGGACGGGCTGGGAGTGAAGGGACAGTGTGTATGGGTGAATAAAGATGAAGTAAGATTGGCCCTGAGCTGGCAACTGTTGAAGCTGGCGGATGGGGGATTATTATAGTCTTTTTTTTTTTTTTTTTTTTAACCTTTCTGAGTTTGAAATGTCTCACCATGAAAAGTTAGAAACAAGCACAACAAATTTCCCTCGAAATTTGTGTATTTTGAGCTCAAGTGTAGGTATGGGGGAGCTTCCTGGTTCTGCCCAGTTATCTTGTGTAACAAAAACAGGGTTTTTGTTTTGTTTTGTTTTGTTTTGTTTTGTTTTGTTGTTGTCATTTACGTTCTGGGAGTCAATACTTGTCTGGGGGCCTTGGAAACCCCTTTGGAAAAGCAGTGCCCGGGAGCAATGAGGACATTGGGAAAGGTTCCAGCAGCCCCATGCTCCCCCCCTGCTCGGGGCACTGGTGGTGGTGGCACTGGCCCTCGGAGCCGCTCTCAGAGGTCCCACTTCCCGAGATCCGCTTCCCTCGGGCACCTGACTGCGGGGCGCCGCCCACATTTTTTCCAAAGACGGGTTTCAACAGGAGGCCTCCGCTCCTCCCCCGGCCTCCCCTCAGGACAGCAGAGCACAGATCCTTCCTTTGATGGGTCTGTTAAGGCCCCACACAGAACCAGAAGCCAGCATTAGGTTTGCCTCTAGCACTGCAGCAGGAGGCAGGGAAGGTGCCCCCTTTCAGGTCTGCCTTTTTTTTTTTTTTTTTTAAGATTTTATTTATTGGGGCAACGCCGGTGGCTCAGCGTTTTAGTGCCGCCTTCAGCCTAGGTCGTGATCCTGGAGACCCGGGATCGAGTCCCACATTGGGCTCTCTGTGTGGAGCCTGCTTCTCCCTCTGCCTATGTCTCTGTCTCTGTCTCTGTCTCTCTCTCTCTTTCTCTCTGTGTGTGTATCTCTCATGAATAAATAAATAAAATCTTAAAAAAAAAGATTTTATTTATTTATTCATGAGAGACCCAGAAAGAGAGAGAGAGAGAGAGAGAGAGGCAGAGAAAGAAGCAGGCTCCCTGCGGGGAGCCCAATGCAAGACTCGATCCCAGGACCCTGGGATCATGCCCTGAGCCAAAGGCAAATGCTCAACCACCAAGCCATCCATGTGTCCCTCAGTTCTGACTTTTGACAACAGGAGGGGCAAGATGCAGCCTGTGACAGACAGACAGAGGGTGGTGCCTCGGACCTGATGCTGTTCCTGGTCAAGCCAGCAGTTAAAACTCCTTTACCACATATATGCACCCCTACACACGTGTGGAGGCTCCCATTGCATTTGTTCTTTTGGGAACTATCCCTCAACAGTGAATGGGGGACAGAAATCCCTGTTGTGGAAACGGCAGGAAAAGAGGACCCCCCTCATTTGGGGTCTCTGCTTATCGTCTGCCAGCCAGGGAGGTAGAGATGGCTGGCGGGAGCAGGAGCTCTGGTCTGATCCTGCTAGATAGAGGCCGGTGTTTTTTCCCTGTCATGATAAGTTCCTCTTTCCAATGCCCTGTGTCTACACCACACTCTTCGTTTGTGGGCAGGAACGCAGAACTCCCTCAGCCCCTCTGGCTTCCTCAGACTTCAGCCCCCCTCACCCTCTTCAGTTCTGTCTTCCTTTTTTCAGAGGCCCTGAGGTGAGTCCAGGGTGGAGAAAATGTTAGGAACACTGTCCCAAGCTTAGCTTGATTCCCCCATGTTTCTGGCATAGACCTGCACTGTGGGGTCTGAGGGTAGCGCACCCTAAATAGTGGCTCTGCATCTGCTTTACTCAGCTTAGCCATTCAGTGGGTATTCACGGAGCCGAGCACTCTTCCAGGCACCAGAGAGACAGCAGGGAACAAGACAGAGAAGCTTCTCCCCTCCTGGGGCTCTCTTTTGGGCAGGGATCCAGACAGTAAACAAGTAAGGAAGATGTGTGCTGTGTCACATGGTAAAAAACACTAAGCCGAGGAAACCAAACAGGGAAAGGGGATCTGAAGTATTGGGGGGAAGGGGAGGCTGAAGTTTCAGACAGGGTGGTCTGAAGAAGGGGAGGCAGTGTGAGCAGTGAGGGTGTCTAGGCAGAGGCAGCAGCCAGTGTAAAGGCCTGGGGGACAGGGGCCTTGTGAGGATTGAGGACCTCACAAGGAGGCCCTTGTGGCTGGAGCAGGGGATGAGGGCACAGAAGTGACAGCCCTACTGACCTCTTAGGATCAAACTTTTCTTTGAGATGGGAAGTTTTGCAGAGTTGATTGGTTTATTGTTTCATTAAATTGTGAAAACATGCATGGAACCAAAGGACCAAAAATAAGGCACTCACCTCCCTTGCGCAGAGGCCACCACCATTCCAGCTTGCTGGCGAGCAACTTCTTGATGCTGCACTGAGTGAATTTTCTGGCTTGTATTAAGTTGAGCCATATGAAATTACCTTTTTGCAGGTTAACAGTTTTTGAATATTAGCAGTTTTCTGAGGTTCAGCCAATAGCTTCCTCCGCAGAGCCCAACAGACCGGACCAATGCTTTCTTGCTGCGGGGGTTAAGGGGTCAGAAGTTAGGACCTCCTCGCCCTTTCTGCATCCCACATTGCTCTTTCAGTGACTGCAGTGAGTACAGAACCCCTGCCCCACCCATAGCCCCATACCCAGTCTTGCTGGTAAGCCCAGCAAGAGGCAGCCTCTTCCTGCAGGGACCTTCCCTGGGGGTGGCGTTAGTCATTCTTCGGCTTTCTGCATCTTGGTGCTACTAGTTTTGAAATCACAGCTAGCTCCCAGAGGGAAGGGCACTCCTGGACTCTTGCCGGAGGCTTGGCATGACTCACATGGTGGGGGTGCTCTCTGGGGCCCAGCAGAACTTCTGGGCCTTCTGGATCAGTAACTGGGCAGAGGAGCTGGCAGGGTGCCCAGCGTGGAGTGTCCGCGGGGTATCTCCTGGGATCCCAGAGGCTCAGGCTATGGGAGGAGGTCCGAGGAGAGACGGATAAAGGCCATCAACCCCTTGTGTGTGTCACACCCCTGCACTGACCAGTATCATGTCTCTAGAAGCCCAAGGCACTAGGCTGGGTTCTGGGTGTAAAATAGAGGTAAAGGAGTTCTGGATCCAGCTTTGGAGGAGCTTGGTCAGGAAGTTGTGTCAGTTGTATGTCTTTGGTTGCAAACAATAGTAGTAGCAACAGCAGCAAATAGATCATTTATATAACATCTACCTTATGCTAGGCACTGTGCTAGGCGCTTCCCACAAAGTGACTCATCCAAGCCTCCCAACAACCCTGTAAGGTAAGTACTCTTATTATTTCCCTTTTTGCAGGTGAGGCAATTAAATGACTTGCCCAAAGTCACACAAGCTGGCAAATGTAGTGGCCAGATTTGGACTCAGGGAGTATGACTCCAGAGGCCTCACTCCGAACTTTTTTTTAAGATTTTATTTACTTGAGAGAGAGAGAGATCACAAACAGAGGGGAAGGGCAGAGGGAGAAGCAGAATCCTGCTGAGCGGGGAGCCTGATGTGGGACTTGATCCCAGGACCCCCCGGGATTGACCTGAGCCGAAGGCAGCTGCTTAACCAACTGAGCCACCCAGACACCCTTACTCAAGCTCTTAATCACTGTGTGTTTCTGCAGTGGTTCTCAAACCTGAGCAGACCTCAGAATCCCCTGAATGCTTGTTAAAACACAGATTGCCAGACCCCACCCTGAGTTTCTAATTCAGTAGGTCTGGCTTGAGAATCTTCATTTTTAACAAGTTACCCAAGTGCTACTAGTGCTCCTGGACCCGAGAGCACATTTTGAGAATTACTGATCTACTGGAATAGGAAACCCAGATAATATTGGCCTGAAGTCAGATTTATGATCTCACATGACAAAGAAGCCTGTAGATTGGCAGTACCAGGACTGACTGATTAAGCACTTCCGCAATGCCTGTAAGCAAGCCCTTGGTGTTGTGCCACTCCGCCATCCTTGGTTTGTCTCCTGTGTCCTCGGACTCTCCTCATGGCCACAAGACGATTGCCACAGCTCCAGTGGTCACACCCTGATAAGGTTATATCTTGCAGCAGAAAGACAGCATCTATCTATTACTCACCATTTATCTCTAACAAGTGAGGAAACCTCGCCTAGACACACCGCCTCTCACATTTCCCTCAGATTTCATTGGCCAGCGTTGTGGCATGTGACCATGTCTGGGTAAATCATAGGTAAAAGCTGATTAGGATTTACTCTCAGGGCAGAGGCTGGAGGCATCCTTACCTGAAGCACATGACTGGTGGGACGAGAGTGGCTAGAGGAATAACACTGGAGTCCTATTTAGGAAAGGACTTGGAGAGGGGCTCGGAATTGGTAGGCAAATGAGTGGATCTGCTGCAGAAGTCAGTAAAACAAAAGTGGAAGCCTGATACCCATACATTTTCATGTCAGTGTATTTACTTTGTTTTATAATTACCTGACTCAGGACATTGCTTTTGTTCTCTACTCATGTCCACCTTCGAGAAGGTATACTCAGTCCCTGTACCATAGGAGATGTTGGTCTTGTTGAGAAATCCAATATTTTGTCTGAGGATCCAGGCAAATCCAAACTAAGTGATGAGGCAGCAGCCTCAGAGGCAGTGTGCAGGTTTGAGAGCATTTGCTTTGCCCAGAAGCACTTGGCTCTCCCTTCTCTCTCTGCTCTTGACCAATTGTTCAAGGTGGTCCTTGCAGAGGCTCAGTTTCCCCTCCTGAGGACTGGTTCCTAAGGTGGTTGGGTGGATGAAAGGAGAGGATACAGGTCAAGTCTTTACCTGTAGTCGCTGGTACGTGGTAAGTGCTCACAAGTATGACCTCTGCTATTAACAAATAGGACTTTATTTCTTTAAAGATTTTATTTATCTGAGGAGGGAGAGAGAGAGAATATGCCTGAGTTGTAGGGGTGGGGAGCATGGGGAGGAGAGGCAGACACCCCACTGAGTAGAGAGCCTGACAATAACACAGGGTTCTATCCCAGGACCCCGAGATCCCCACCTGAGCCAAAGGCATATGCTTAACTGAGCCTCCCAGGTGCCCCAACAAATGGGACTTAAGTAAGTTACCATTTAATAAGCCTGCCCTCCCCTTCCAACAGTATTTGAAAGTGACCATTCATTTTGTAGACTGAAGTTTTCTGTGGATGCCTGTTGCTCCTGCTTATGGACACAGTGTAAAGTTACTGCCCTGCAAGACTGCAGAGGGACTTGGAATAAGTGTGGGCTCTGGAGCTAAAGTGGGGCTAGTAGTGATCCTAGCTTCTAGGTTTGTTGATTGGATTCAGCGCACTCAAGTATGCAAAGCACTGAGAACACTGCAGTGTCTGGCCTACAGTGAGCACCTAAGACACACTGTACAGTTGACCCTTGAACAACTTGGGGGCCAGGGGCACCGACCCCCTTGCAGTAAAATCTGTGTGTAACTTTTGACTCACCCCCCACAAACTTGACTACTAATAGCCTACTGTTGACCCGAAGCCTTACGGATCGGATCACGTATTCACATTTTGTATGTTATGTGTATCGTATACTGTATTTTTAGAATAAAGTAAGCTGGAGAAAATGTTATTGAGAAAATCATAAAGAAGAGAAAATGCATTTACAGTACTGTACACAAGAACTGTATGAGTGGTCCTGTGCAATTCAAGCCCATGTTCTAGGACCCACGGTATTTTTTTTTTTTTTTTTTTTTTTTTACGGAAAAGAAGGGCAGTAAGGATCTTAATTTTTTCCCCCTTTAGTTTAGCTGCCCGTGATTTAACGCCATGACCACAATTAACCCTTATTTTCAAGGTAGAGGCTGAATCTGATTGAATCTGAGGGCAGCATGTCCTAACGCTAAGCTGATAGTTTTTGAGCATTTTTTTTGTGTGAGTTAGGCTAAGCCCTCACCCTACAGACCTCCCTAACTCTCACACTCACCCCATTTTACAGATGCGGCAACTAGGGCCCAGTGTGTGTATGTGTGTGGGGGTGGGGGGGGCGCGTGTCTCCTCTTGAAACTAGACCTGGTGCAGCAGCGGTTAGAACTGGAAACCCAGAACCGCTCTCCTGGGGTTACCTCGCCACCCCACCGCTTTCTTGCTGTGTGCCCTCCAGCCCGCGACGTCTCTGTTCCTGAACTTTCTCACCGGCGAAATAGGAATGATCATAGGGGACGCCAGGAGGGTGGCCGCGAGGGCCGGCGGGGGCACTGCGGCGAGGGGCTGAGCGGGGCGCGGGTGCCGGGGCAGCGCTCGGGCTCTAGCTGCGTCGGGCAGAGCCGCGGGGCTGTGCTCCCAGGGCTGGCGGAGGGGCCGGCGCGGTGCTTAATCATTAAGCTGCGCAGCCTCCGCGGGGGAGCGCGGCGGAGCCCGGCCGGGGAGGGAGCCCACCTCGGACCGGGAGCCTGCGGGCGGGCACGGGTGCAGCCCCGCGCGGCCGGCGAACAGGTGGCCGCTCCCGGCCGGCGCGCACCGGCGAGCCGCCTTTGTTACCTTTGAGCTGTCCCCGAGCCCATCCAGGCTCCTCAGACCACGTGTCTGGTGAGTAAGGAGCCCTTTTTTCCCCCTTCTTCCTCCCCTGCCTCCCCGCCGCGGGACTGTGGGCGAGACGGGCGCCCTGCGGAGCGCGCCTGCTGGCGGGAGCGGGCCCGCGCGGGGAAGCGGGGACCCCCGGCGGCGGGCGGCCGCGCAGGAAGCCGCCGGTGGGAGCTGGCGCGGCCGGTTCCCGTTTCCGCATTCCAGACGCCCGCAGCGGCCCGCAGGCCCCGCCCCGCGCCCCCCGGCCGCCCGCCGCGCTGGGGCAGGTGGCCTTGCCCTTGCGGGAGGAGAGCCGGCCCCGCGGCGCCCCCGGCCACCTGCCCCGGCACCTGCCCGGCACCTGCCGGCCCTGAGCTCGGGGCTCCCTCCCGCCGGCTCCGGGGTGAGTGACGCGCGCTAAGTTTGCTGGTAACTTGTGGAGCAGAGAAAGGTAATAATGTGTTTCTTGGTTTCGGGAATTCGACTGGTGGCTTTTTTGTTTTCTGTCCCCCGTGTCTCCCCCCCCGCCGCCCCCCGCATGAGATGTTTACCTGTCTGCTCCTAACTGTGAAGAAAGGTGGGCGGAGTGTTGAGGGAGTGAGAAGAAAGTGGAGGCTGTTGGTCTCCCCACCGCCCCCCAGCCCCAAGGAGTCCGGCGGTGCCTGCCGAGCTGCGGGGTGCGGACCTCTGCGCCCGCCGGCGGGCATCCCAGGAGCTGTGCCATCTCGGGCTGGTTCCCTTTCCTCTCTGGGCCTCCGGGTCCTCATCTGATGAAACGGCAAATAAGAGCAGTACCCACTCATCTTTCCAGTGAATCTTAGAACATAAAGTGCTCACAGCCTGGGCCCCGAGCCGTGTTGAGCGTCAGCTGTCCTTGGGTCCCCACCCCAACCTGCAGTCCCCCAAATTCCCTGGCCTTATCTGTGACTTCTCAACTGCTGCTGGCTGTACTCCAGCAACTGGGGCCTCCTCCTGTTCCTCCTCCTGTTCCTCCCTCAGGGCCTTTGCCCTGGCTGTTCCCTCTGTCCAGAACACTTCCCCCAGTATCCCCAAAACTCCCTCCCCTTTCGGGTCTCTGCTCAGATGTCCCCCTTTCGGCGGGGCCTCTGTCCTTACTAAATAGCACCTTCTCCACGACTCTTAGTCCTTTATTGTGCTTAATTTTTCTTCATAGCATTTATTACCACTTGACATACTGTTGATTATCTACCCCCACCCCCAACCCAGCTGTAAGCTCCACAAAGCACAGGGACTTCTGTCTCTATCCTTGTAGGCCAGTTCCTGGCATGGGGTAGATGTGGGATAAATTATTTTATGATTGAATTTATGATATCAGGAGCGTGATTGTCCAAGGATGGACAACTGTCCCCATTTGGGGTTTGAGTCAGAACATCGCCAACCCTGCAGCTATGGGGGAGATGGCATACCCACACCTTCCCTTTCATCCTCCTTGGGTCTCCCTCTCTAGCTTCCTGTCCCTCAGCCCCTTCAGGCTGTACAGCCTTGGCCCTGCCGGTGGCTCATCCCCAAAGCCTAGGTTCTTGTGGCAGGGAACCGATGGCCTTGGCCTTGGCCTTGGCCTTGGTGAGTGTGCAGGATGTGTGCGTGTTAATCCAGGTGGGGCAGGCTTCATCGAAGACACACATCCCCATGTATATGGAAAGCCCACTTTATCGCCAGGTCCTGCTCTGTGTTCCTGCAGTAAGGTCAGGGAATGCCTTGGAAATAAGAATTAACCGCCGGGTACAGTTTATTGGTCTTCCCTGCTTTAACGGGCAATAATTCTCGTTCTGGGGCTGAACAGATTTTAATTAAACGGTGAACTCGAAGAGTCTTTGTGGTAGCTGACACCTCTTCATCGGTCCTCTGGCTCCTGGTGTCAGCAATTGGTTCTGTAAAAATATGCTGGGCAGGGCTTCCCCAAGCTCGGTGGAGCCAGGTCAGCAGCCCTCTCGAATTTCTCCCAACAGCATGAAACACGGAGGGATTGAGGTGCTGATGGACTTCCTGCTGCATCACACATCATTACACCTCTGGGCCTGCCGCTATATTAAGAATGTGCAAAGTGTCAGAGGAGCTGCTCCCACAGCATTTAATTCTGCCCTTCAAGCTCCAAGTACGGTGGTTTTGGAGTTGGGTTGAGGCCCCTCCTGAGAGGCCATTGCTCAGGTCCCAGTGCTGCCCACGCTCTGGGCACAGTGCGTACCTTCTCTGGGCCTCTGCTTCCTTATCTGGAAAAGGGGAATAATTAACAGTTCCTGCCTGAAATGAGAAGTTGAAGTGAGATCAGGTGACCCAGTTAGCACTGTGCCTAATGCATAGAGAGCACTCACTAAATGGGGGTGATCATTTATGAATTAATTCCACGCCTCTTGTAAATTTTTTTCTGTCCCTATACTGTGGACTCCTCTCTGTGCTACCTCCATGTCACCATCCTCCCACAATCCTTCACTCATAGTAACAATCAAGTACTATACAGACCTTTCTATACTTTCCCCCATGGTTATGTAATCCTGTAGAGAGAAATGTTACACTGTAAGGGACAGTATTACCCTCATCTTCCTGCATTTTACATTTCTAACATGGCAATACCATGTAGAAATGCTTCAAGTTCTCAAGCAGCACTTGCATTTGCTCTTTATAATAGCTGCGTAAAACACAGTGGTGTGGGTGTACCATAATTTTGGCCAGGCCATTGCTGATGCGCATTCCCTTTGTTTCTGTGTTTTTTTCCCCCCAAATTACTATTTTTATTGATAGCCTTCTTTAATTAGATTGCAGGTATCCAACCTGCTTCGCTACCTTGTTAACTTAAGCTCTAAGCCTTTGCAAATGAATATGAAGTAGCATTAGCATAATGACACCTCTGGCCCAGAAAGGAGATGCATTTTCTGAGGGTTCTCACTGGGTTGGCACAATGTTGAACTGTCTACCTTAAATGCCTTTTGATTATAAAAGTGATTAATAGATTCATCACCCTCAATATAGATCAATATAGATCAGTTGTGCTTCATGAGTACCCTTTACAAAATAAGAGAGAAGTTTCATGTTTTTTCATTTTAAGGATCTTTGTTGTCAGCATGTGAGAGTTTTTGTGGGGCTCTTGGATCCATTGGCCCGTTTCTTTTTCAGGTGGTACTTTAATTACAGAATATATTTGGCTCTGTGAAACTTACAGTGGTATACCTAGATTGAGGTTTGTTCTACTTCTCTATTGCTGCATAACAAGCCACTCTAAACATAATGCCTTAAAATGACAAACTAGTTTACTGAAGCTCATGTGAATGGCTCTCCTGCCAGTCTTTTTTTTTTTTTTTTAAGATTTTGTTTATTTATGAGAGACAGAGAGAGAGAGAGAGGCAGAGACATAGGCAAAGGGAGAAGCAGGCTCTCTGCAGGGATCCCAAAGTGGGACTTGATCCTGGGACTCCAGGATCACTCCCTGAGCCAAAGGCAGAAGATCAAATGTTAAGCCATCCAGGCATCCCACCTTCCCTGATACCTTTAGCTGACTTCTACTTGTGGTACTTTGGCTAGAGAACTCCATGGTCTGACCGCCTGTCCAGAGAAGTCTTGGAAATGCAGTTTTTATTTTTTAATTCTTAAAAAAAGATTTTAAAGAATTTATTTATTCATGAGAGACACAGAGAGAGAGGCAGAGACATAGGCAGAGGGAGAAGCAGGCTCCCCCACAGGGAGCCTGATGTAGGACTCGATCCCAGGACCCTAGGATCACCACCTGAACCAAAGGCAGGCACTGAATCGCTGAGCCACCCAGGTGCCCAGAAATACAGTTTTTAAAGCCGAGCTTCACTCACCACCCTGAGTGAAGGATCAGTACTGAAGAAGGGAGAATGGACACACAAGTAGGCATCTAGATGCAGTCTGTTCAGCCAGCCTAAGAAGCAGTGAAGCAGTTTGTACTCATTTACCATCTGCTTAGTAAGTACTTGGGATAGGCAACAGACCTGGCCGCCTACAGAGGCTTCAAGTGTTGGGGAAGGAAGCACATCTGGGGGTTAAAACTGATCATTTACAGACCTTGACTAGATCATTGCTCAGCTCACACTTCCCATGTAGATGTTTGAAGTTAGACTAAAATGATAATAGTAATAAGGGCTTACCTTGTGTAGAGGACTATGAATCAACCCACTGGACCTCCACAATGGCCCCCTGAAGCAGGCACCATTACCACCCTCCTGGCCTCCCTCCCTCCTGCTCTTAGGGAGTAGTGCGGTCGACGTGCGTCTGGTGGTCTGGCTCTGGAGTCCATGAACCGCGGCACTGTACTTCTTGAGTTTATTACAGGAGACATTTCTTGTGGAAATGAATATGTAAGTGACAGCAGCACAAAACATGAAGCAGAAACCACCTACTACTTCATCCCCTCCACTCCTACTTCCTGCCTCATTGGCCCCATCTGTCAGTAACTTGGTGTACATCCTTCTGCACCTCTTTCTAAATGTATTCCATTTTTTAAAGATGGCCTTTGGGCACACAGCATCAGATTAATCAGAATCCCTCCTTGGTGCACGGTACACTGGTGTTCTGGGTTCCTGCAAAAGTGCCTCTCTATTGTAACGAACAGCCATTGGCCTGTTGCCTACCCAGGAATTAGAACATCAGCAATAACATGTGAACCTGTGTTGTGGTCCCGTTCCATCCTCTATCTTCTCTCCCAGGGGTCATCACCATTTTGAACTTTTTATCCTTTATTTAAAAAGATTTATTAAAAAAAAAAAAAGATTTATTTTTGAACTTTATACACATGGTATTGTACTGTATATAGTCTTGTGGGACTTGCACTTTTCACATGATACTGTGATTCTAAGATTGATCTGGACTGTTTTTTTTTCTTTTTTTTTAAAGATTTTATTTATTCATGAGAGACACACAGACAGAAAGAGGCAGAGACACAGGCAGAAGGAGAAGCAGGCTCCATGCAGGGAGCCCAACATGGGACTCGATTCCGGGTCTCCAGGATAAGGCCCTGGGCTAAAGGCGGTGCTAAACCACCGAGCCACCCAGGCTGCCCCCAGACTGGTTTTTGCTGCTATGTGATATTCCATTGGTTGAATATACCACATTTTTGTGTCAGTTATTTGCATGCCAATGAACAGTTCATAAGTTTCTAGATTCTTGGCTATTCGTGGGCTGCTGTGAATGTTGTTCCCCACATTTCCTCATATGCATCGATAAGAATTTCTTTTGGGTTTGTACTAGGCATGAGATTGATGGGTTGGGGGATGTGAGCATCTTTGACTTCCATCAGATATTGTCAGACTGTTCTCTGAACATTGTCGCCAAGGCTTGGTTTGGTAAAGCTTTTTTATTTTTTACCACACATGAGATGGGATCTCATTGTGATTTCAGTTGTGCCTCTCTGAAGACTAATAAGCCTGAATATCTTTTTCTTCTGGATGAAGCTTGCTCATCACTTTTGCTGCTTTTTCATACCGATTTGTAGGTGTTCTTTATGTACACTTGATCCTTAAACAATGTGAGGGTTAGGGGCGCATATCTACCCGTGTAGTTGAAAATCCATGTATAACTTTTCACTCCCCAGAAACTTAACTACTAATTAATTGCATACCGTTGACTTGGAAGCCTTGCCAATAACATAAACAGTCGATCGACATGTGTTTTGTGTGTCCTGTGTATTATATAGTGTATTCTTAAAGAAAGCCGGAAAAAAGAAAACATTACTGAAAGAAATCAGAAGAAGAGAAAGTGCGTTTATAGTTAGAACTATATAGACGGACTTGCATAGTTCAAACCCATGTCATTTCGGGGTCACCTGTACTCTGGTTACTGGGGCAGCAGCCTACTTAACCTAATTGAAAATCTTGTGATTCTCATGTCATCATTTCCTTGGTTGTTCCCTTTACCGTGTTCACCCTCTCACCAACTCCACGATAGCTCTTGGTGTATTATCTGCAGCTCACAGTGATTCTTCTTTGGAATAGTCCTCAATTTGTGGGCGTTTTTATACAGTTATATAGATATAGGACCCATTCACTCTCTGTAGAGCTTTTTGAGCTTAGTGTATCAGTTTGATTAGGTTCAACTGCACATAATAGAAAACTGCATATAAAACAAAATGGCAATGGCCTAAGCGAGATAGAAGTTTATTTCTCTATCACATAAAGGAGCCCAGTGATAAGCAGGCCAAGGCTGCATTCTTACCATAGAGCCATGCTGCTCCTACCTCTTTTTTTTTTTTTTAATTTTTTTAATTTATTTATGATAGGCACACAGTGAGAGAGAGAGAGGCAGAGACACAGGCAGAGGGAGAAGCAGGCTCCATGCACCGGAAGCCCGACGTGGGATTCGATCCCGGGTCTCCAGGATTGCGCCCTGGGCCAAAGGCAGGCGCTAAACCGCTGCGCCACCCAGGGATCCCTGCTCCTACCTCTTTGATCCATCATCCTTTTCCTACCACCTCATGATGTAAGATGGCTGCTCAGGCTCCAGCCATTGCATCCTAGCAAGCAGGAAAGAAGGGATGAAGATGGGCACTCAGTCTCTCTGAAAAGACTTAATGGGGGTAGCACACAAATATTCTACTAACAGACTTGCTGAGAACTCAGTTGCAGTACCATATATGGCTTCAAGGGGTCTGGGAAATGTATTCTTAATTTCACATGGCCTTGTTCTGAGCTAAAAATCCGATTCTGCTAAGTTAAACAGGGAGACTCCCCTTTTGTATTGGATTAGGCAGCCAGTAGCTTTACTAGTTCTGAAGTATTCCCTAAAACTGGCTTTTAAAGGAGTTGCTGGACACAAGGATGGTGCTTCAAGATGATGCCCCTTTTGATTCTTTGATTTATTACACAAATATTTTGTGAGCATCTGTTTTGTACAGGCACTGTTCTGAGAGTTGGAAGACAGTAATGAACAAAACAAATGAGATTTCCACCCTCGTGCAGCTTATGTTGTTAAAGGGAAGATAGATAATAAAGAAAGAAGGAATATAGAGTGAGTCCAAAAGAGATAATAGGTGTGAAAATCAATAAAGAAGGCTACGCACAATGAGAGTAAGTAGCACATGGTGTTCCCTAATTAATTTTTGAAGACACGCGGTGCTGTTTTAGAGAGTGGGGTTAGGGCAGACTGTTTTCAGATGACATTGGAGCAGAGGTGAAGAAGGGGAGTGGGGGAAAAAAAGGGGGGGAGTGGGGGAGTCATGTGGGTTTCTGGGGGTAGAGCATTTGGGGCAAGATAAGGATGGGGAGTGAGGGAGGGAGCAGAGGTGGGGGGTGAGGATGAGAGAGGCCGGTAGTGCTGGGCCCAGGGGGCCACAGTGATGACTCTGGCTTTACCCAGACTGACACAAAGTCCCAGGAGGAAGACGTCATCTGATTGTTAGCCCTGGGGAGTGACAGTGGACACGAGTCTTCTTCCCAGATTCAGGCTCTCTATTTAATTGCCTCTAGATACCTTGTGAAAAAAAAATAGCTTCAACTCTTCTTAACCAGGACCACTCTGGTTTTATTTGTTCAAGCCTACCTTACCCTACGGGATGATTTTAAAGTTAAATAGTTCAGTTTTAATCTATAAAAGAAGGATTTTTTTTAAAGGGCACAATGACCATACTATGGCCCTGATTAAAATAACTAGCAATAATTGCTTGACGTCATCTAGAATCCAGTTAGTGCTAACATTTCCGGTCATCTCATAAATGTCTTTTTAGAATTGATTTGTTCCAATCAAGGTCCACTGTGGGATTTGGTTCACATGCCTGTTAAGTGTCATTTAATCTGTGGGTCCCCCAGTTTTCCCTCCCCTTTTTTTGTATTGTTTATTTGTTGAGAAAAGCCCTATAATTTGTTGTGTAGATCTCCCACAATCTGTGTCTGGGATAGTATTTCTGTGGTGGTGGCAAACTAGTCCTTCTGTCCCTGCTGTGTTTTCTGAAAACGGGTGGTTGGGTTTGGAGACTGGATCAGATTCAGGTTTGAGATGTACACACACACACGTGCGCGCACACACATGCATGCACATATTTGTGTGTGTTTCGGGGGCAGGGATGGCAGTACATTCTCTTGGCTGTCGCTGCGTGTTCTGTCCATCAGCAGGTGGGTAAAGCCCGTGGCCTCTCTTGTGTCATGTTCTGTAGAGTTAATGGCTGTAAATCACCATTTCCTAGACCCATGATTTCACTTGGGGTTTGCAAAAATTCTGACATTTGTAATTCTGCCCTTCTCTTCATTTATTAGCTGGAATATTCCTCCAGAGAGAAACCTCTCTCATCTATTATTTAGGTATCCTGAGGGTATTAACTCTTTTGAACTTTTGTTTACATTAGGAATGAGTATCGAACAACTGGGCTGGTGGCTTCTGAGCTGGCGATTTTTCCTTCAGTGATTCAGATCTTCTTTGTTTTTGTGCTCATTCATTCCGCGTGTCCTGGTCTCTGCTACTGGCACGCCTGGTCTTGGATTCAGGAATAAACTGATGAACCATCACAGATAGCTCATTGTTTAGGCACAGGTGCTTCAGGCCTTACCTTCGGCCAGGTGGAGCTGTGTGTGTGTGTGTGTGTGTGTGTGTGTGTGTGTGTGTTACCCTGTGTAACCAGGAAGAGATGACTTGAAGCTGTTGTTGACATTTCCAGTTTTGTTCTCTCTCCCTGGCCATGTATCTTCAGACCTACAGCCTCTAGAGAGTTCTTGCTCCACACCAGGGGATTAAAACCCTTATGCTTAGGGCAAGAGGTTTTTCTGAGCATCTGCATTTCTTCTGATCTGAAACTCCATTCCTAGACAAAAGAACAAAAAAGGGCTCTGCCTCCTTGGAGAGTCTCTCCTTCTAGTAGCCTGGCCAGGGGCAAGCTCTGACCCCAGGCACTGTTGTCTGGGTCATAAATTCTTTAGAGCACTAGCACGCATGAAATCATTTGGATGCCTTGGGATCAGTTACGCATTATATTGCATGCTACCTAAGGGCTTTCTTTTCTTCTGGAGATTACAACACATTTACCTCCTCTAGGGGGGAAAAGATTTGATGTGGAATGATGTCGAATTCATTAATTCAGTCACTGACTTGTTCCTTTGGCAGATATTTAGTGAGCATCATAGGCATTCTGAGGGCTGGGGTCTAAGCCTGAGAACGCCTGTCCTCCTGGCGTGGAGGCTCATGTTAAAGGACACAGAAGATAAAGTAGTAAACAAATTAATAAGATATTTCAGGTGGGGATAAACAGTGCTCCGAAGTGATTAAAGCAGAGTGATGAGAGTCACACCTGGAAGGTGGAGGTGGCTGTGGGAGGCTGAAGAGCTGGGGAGCTCGGCTGAAGAGCTGGGGAGCTCGGGGGAGAGCTTTGCTGGGGGTGAGGGGGGGTGACACAGCTGAGACTGGGGCGGTACAAAGGTGCCAGCCTTGTGAGAGATCTAGGAGAAGAGGCGTCCTGGCAGAAAGAACAGCAAGTGCAGAGGTGCTGAGGCAGAAATGAGTTAGGTGTGTGGACGAACAGTAGTATAGCCCATGTGGCTGGAGTGTCATGGGGGGTGGCGAGGTTGGAGCCTGGTAGAGGGTTCAGACTTTCATTCTGAGTGTTCTCGCTGTCATCATCTTGGACACTAGATGGAGGAGTGGCAGTGGCACAAGGAGGGAGGCAGCCTTTCCTGGAGGGAGGAGTGGGGTGCGGTAACAACCTCAGTGGTGGCATTGGGGCTTAAGAGAAGTGCATGGGCTTGACAGCTGCTAAGGTCAGTGGGTGACCAGTGGGGTGAGAGATTTTCCAGGGGTTTCAGGCTTTGTTCTGCAGGTTCAGATGGATGGCAGTAATGACAGTCCCTAGTCCCCTTTAACAGGGGCTGAGGAGTCTTACACACACGTCTCATTTAACCTTCTTTATGGTAGACTCTTATTCCCAATTTTGCAGATGAGGAAACTGAGGCCTGGGAAAATTAAGCACTTGATCCTTGTCACTCAGCGAATGGACACTGGGTTGGAACCTGGGTAGGCTGACCTGCATTCTTTTTTTTTTTTTGGCTGACCTGCATTCTGACCATGCTGCCCTTTCTCTCCAGCCGCAGCTAGTTGCTTTTTTTTTTTTTTTTTTTTTTTTTATTCATGAGAGAGAGAGAGAGAGAGAGAGTGGCAGAGAGATAGGCAGAGGGAGAAGCAGGCTCCATGCAGGGAGTCCGATGTGGGACTCAATCCCAGATCCCTGGATCACGCCCTGCTCAACAACTCAGCCACCCAGGCGTCCCAGCTTCAGCTGTTAATTCATGAAGCTGACCCAGCCTGTGCCCAGGAGGAACTGATGCCGAAGTCCCCCATTTATGAAATCAGGAGGTCCACATAGGTGGCTCTTCCACCATCCCCACTAACCTAGATCTTGACATGTCTTTTATTACAGTATTTATTACAGGGCAGAAAACAGGGACCTTCTGGGTGCTGACGCAGACATCACTTGACACGAGGGCCAGATCGGGTGTAGATAGGCCCCTGGACTTTGAGCTCCTGAGCCTAACTGATTGGGCTGAAAGTGTCCTTGCCATCAGACCCTTCTTATCTCCTCCTCCAGCAATCCACATGGACAAGGAGCTCACCCTTATGCTACTCAGCCATATGGCTTTACTTAGTGTCCTCTAGGAGAGAGGTGCACCCCCCCCCCCCATCTCTGTCTTTACATAGGGGAGGTGAAACAAGCTTCTCAGTTTGGTCCTGCTTGCTGCTCAGCTCTCAGGGGGCACGGGTAGATGCTGATCACTTCTCCTTTTTGTATTTAGGTTGCATGGCAGAAATTTCATATTGATCGATTTTTTTTTAATTGATTTAAAACTTACAGAAGCCATCTGCTGACTGTAAACATTTCAAGCCAGAGAGCAGTATGTAAAGCAAAGCATGGCAATTCCTTGTTCTGTTGACCCTCTCTCACCTGCTGGCAGTGACATTAAGTGTGCCCTTCTTGCTGTGTGTGTAGTACATTGCATTTAAGAACTTGGGCTCTGGGGCCACAGTGCTTGGGTTCAAACCCCAGTTTTGTTGTGTACTGACTTGGGCCTTAATCATTCAGTGCCTCACTTTCCCCATCTGTAAAATGGCAGTGATGGTCTTAACCCCTTGGCTTGTAAGGATTCATTGTGTCAATATATGTAAAAGTTAGAGTGGCACCTGGCATGTGATAAGCACTCACATATTAGCTATTTTTATTACAGACATGTGTGCTGATAGTTGTTTGTTTTACAAAAATACTCTCTAGGTATGTTGTTCTACAGATTGCACTTTCTTTTAAGGATCTGCCTTCGAGAGCCTACCGAGGCAGTGGGTCAAGGTCAGCCATGTTCTTTTTTTCCTTTTTTCATATTTTATTTACTTATCAGAGAGAGAGAGAGAGAGAGCGCGCGCGCGCGCGCGCACACACACACACACGCATGCATGAGCAAGGGGGAGGGGCAGAGGGCGAGGGAGAAGCAAACTCCCAGCTAAGCAGGGAGCCCCGACAAAGACTACTACTTGGGGGCTTGATCCCAGGACCTGGAGATCATGACCTGATGAGCTGAAGGCAAGCAAGCACCTAACCGATTGAGCCACCCAGGCGTCCCAGCCGCATTCTTTTTAATAACTTCATAATGTGCCATCCCCTGCCCTAGTGCTGGACATTCTGTTCATTTCTACCTTTCCTTGTGATTATGACTCTGAACATCTCCACACAGAAACCTTTGTTTGATTCTTCGATTTTTGTTAGGACAAAGCCCTGGAGTTGCAATTACTGAAACAAAGTGTATAAAAATGTTTAAAGACTTGTGCTGTTCCTTTGCTGACTTGTCTTGTTTCTGAGCCATCTGCATTTCCTCCTTTGTTGCCTGTTTTTCTAGGGGGTAGGTTTTAATTTTTACTGATTTGTAGGGGATCTTCATATTACTGAAGGTAGAAATCAAGTGTTAGAGGTTGCAGATTTACATCTCTAGTGAGTTGTTTACCTTTTAATTTTGTTGTTATTAACATCATACTGAGGTTTATTGATATTGATGATGTTTGCTTTTATGCTTTGGCCTTTAAGATGAGATAAACACTCATCTTTTTTTTTTTTTTTTTAACACTCATCTTAACTAGATATTTTTTCCTAGTTACTTTATAGCTTCTTCTTCTTCTTTTTTTTTTTTTTTTTTAATTTTATTTTTGAGTAATCTCTGCCCCCAACACAGGGCTCGAACTCTCCACCCTACACCAAGAATCACATGTAGAGCTTCATCATTTCCATCCAACATCTGGAATTTTTTTTCTTCTGGTGTTAGGTGTGGGATAAACATCTTAAACCTCCCTCCTGCCAATAGTTAACCGGTTGCCTCTTGTGGCTTTGATCGAATAATACACCCTTTCCCACTGACCTGAAAAGCCAAGTACAAGCCCGGGCCCGGTCTGTGTATTTTGAGCATTCACCTCTCAGTGCCCTGCCATCGCTCAGTGAAGCCAGTTGGTGACAGACAGCTCTTCCTGCCGTTCCTTGGCAGACCTTCCCTGTGTCCACCAGTGGTAGTCATTGTGATTGCTTTTGTGCTGTGGTTGCTTGTGTCCAGCCTTCTCCCCACCTCGGCCAGGACATCCCTGACGGTGTTAAATGCCAGTGGAGGCCACAGGCAGGTGTGGGTGCCCTGAGATGTTTTATCCTGCAGGGCCCTCCTTAATGGGGGCCTGGTGAGGCAGGGCCCAGAGTTTTTCTGGGAACTCTTAAGAAGCCCATGGTGGCCACTAAGTGGCAGTGTCAATGAAGGACCCCTCTGTCCCTGCTGCTGGGCCAGACCAGGGAAAAAAGCTGGCATCAAGGGTGACGACTTGAGTATAAGCAGCAGCAGGCAACATTCGGGAGCTTTGATTAATTGGGAAAAGAAAAAGGAAGAAAGAAAAAAGTCTTAGCTGCAGTGTTATGGAAGCTCAAGAAGAAACTAGCATAGAAAAAAAAAAGAAGCTAGCTAGTGTAGCAGACTCAGATGTGGAGAGGACAGCCTCAGAGTTGACTGCTGGGTCTATGGAATTAGCTGCCTGCCTGGATGTCATGAGGCCTGATGTCAGATGGCCAGCTTTTACAGCTCAGCTTTGCCTTGTCTTGGCTGGGTGTCCTTGGGCAAGGAACTTAACCTCTCTGTGCCTTAGCTTCTGCATAATGGAATAATGCTCCTACTCTAGGTTTTTGTGAGGCTTAAATGATCCATGCAAAGTGCTTAGAACTGTGGCTGGCACATAGTAAATAAACAAGTAAATGTTAGTCATAATTTCTTTCTCTGTAACCCCCACGGCCCCCTTCTGTGTTTTGGAAGTGAGGATGAAGGTCCCAGGAGATGTACTAAAGCATATGGGGGGAGATATCATCACTTAGGTATTTCCTGAACACCTACAATGTGGCACACAGTGCTAGGGCCACAGCAGGGCCCAGGATAGACACAGTCCCATGTCTGACGCTGACAATATGGTTGGAACTAGACCCTAAACAGATACAAAATGTAACGTAAGTAGTGAGATGTCCTGTGACTCAAACAGACTTGGGGACAGACAGAGTGGCAGAGGTGATCTGGACAGACCCCTGAAGAGGTGACTCTGATCAAAACCTGAATATAAGGAGCCAGCCATGGAAACATCTGGGAAAGAGCATTCCAGACAGCATAGCAAATGCAAAGGCCCTGAGGCAGGAGCTTGCAGAGCATGTTCTAAGTACAAGGAGGCCACTGTGGCCAGAGGGCTATTAGGGCTGGGAAGGTGAAAATGGCTGAAGATGAGAGCAGAGAGGGAGCCAGGTAGGAAGTTCTTAGCCTAGGTTCTCTGGGTTGAAAAATAACAGAAGCCCATGTCTGTTCCATCCAGGACTAAAAGATTTCCGAGACGCCTAATGGAGCTTGGGACAGGCATTGTCTGCTGGTGTCATGATCAACAAGCTCAGGGCCCTGACAATATTTCCTCTCCATTTTCCATTTCTACCTGTGTGCTCTCTTTGCTTCCTTCCTTCTCTAGTCTTTTCAGGCGTGTGGGTGTTCCAGAGCTCCTTCTCTGGGTCTCCAGTTCCCAGCCATGGGGAAAGATTTAACTGTCTCCATTTTGGGACAGCGGTCTCATTGGCCCAGCTTTGGTCAGTTGGCTACCTCTCATCCAGTGAGCTCTGGCAAGGCAATGAGTATGACACACACCTCTTGTAAACTGAAGACTTTCTTTGCCCTCTTGGTCTAGGGCATCATTCCTCTTGTATATGAAGCATTAATATGTTGTGGTTAAGCACGGGCCAGATGGCCTGGATTCAGAGCTCAGCTGCTTGCTAGCTGTGTGACCTTGGATTTATCACTTCACCTCTCTGGGCCTCCATTTCATAACCTGTAAAATGTGGATAATAAAGGTTTCTACCTCAAGAGGCCATTCAGAGCATTAAATAAGTTTGCATAAAGAATTTAGTTTGAGCCTGGTGCATAATAGGCACTCAGAAAGTACTATTTATCATCATCCTTCTTTTTGCTCCTGGACAGTGCTGGATAGGTTAAGCTAGGATTTGGGATTAGAAAGTGTGGAATTAGAAACCAAAAATCCAATCATGAAATGGGCAGAAGACATGAACAGAAATTTCACCGAAGAAGACATACACATGGCCAACAAGCACATGAAAAAATGCCCTGCATCACTTGCCATAAGGGAAATACAAATCAAAACTACAATGAGATACCACCTTACACCATTGAGAATGGCTAAAATTAACGAGACAGGAAACAACAAATGTTGGAGAGGATGTGGAGAAGGGGAAACTGTTGGTGGGAATACAAGCTGGTGTAGCCACTCTGGAAAACAGTGTGGAGGCTCCTCAAAAAGTTAAAAATAGAGCTACCCTACGACCCAGCAATTGCACTACTGGGTATTTACCCCAAAGATACAGATGTAGTGAAACACCGGGCGGGACACCTGCACCCCAATAGCAGCAATAACAGCAATGTCCACAATAGCCAAACTGTGGAAGGAGCCTCAATGTCCTTCGACAGATGAGTGGATAAAGAAGATGTGGTGTATTTATACAATGGAATATTACTCAGCCATCAGAAAGGACAAATACCCACCATTTGCTTCGATTCTGGATGGAACTGGAGGGTATTATGCTGAGTGAAATAAGTCGGAGGAGGACAATCATCATATGTTCACTCATACGGGGAATATAAGAAGTAGTAAAAAGGATTATAAGGGAAAAGAGGGAAACTGAGTAGGGAAAAATTAGAGAGGGAGACAAACCATGAGAGACTCCTTACTCTAGGAAACAAAGGGTTGCGGAAAGGGAGGTGGGCGAGGAGTTGGGGTATGGGTGACAAGCACTGAGGAGGCCCCTTGATGGGATGAGCACTGGGTGTTATATGTTGGCAAATTGAACTTCAATAAAAACAAAAAGACAAAAAAAAAAAGAGTCTGGAATTGATCCCAGCTCTACCACCAACTAGTGATTTTAGCAAGTAACTTTTTTCTGCGGAGTAGGGAAAATAACAAGCCAGCAGGACTCATTCACTAGATGTGTGTGTGTTGGCTAAGGGTTAGAGTTACTGTGGAAATTCAGGTGATCCCAGGTGTCTGGGGCCCGTGCAGCTCCGACTCCTGACCTCACTCCCTGAGTGTGAACTGACGGCGAGGGTAGTGTTAGGACCTGCCTTGCCTCTTTCACAATGGCTTGTGCAGGGCAGAGCACCACACTGCTCCCTCTGAGCACATCTGTCGCCTCCTAGGACCTCCTAGGACCTCCTAGGGCCTCCTAGGCTGTGAGCTCTGTGAGAGCAGGACCCAGGTCTGACCCCACCCCCCGTCCCCAAGGCCCTTGGGCCTGCAGTGCCGAGCGGGACCCGGTGCAAGAATTCATTCACCTTCTTCAGGTTTCTCCTCTTGTGAAAGATCTGAAACACAGCTTCTCAAGAAATGTTGCCTTTGTGTCCGATCACCCCTATTCCCTGGACGGTATGACTGAAACCTGGCTGGGAATCGGCACCTCCTAGGGAAGCTTATTAACAGTTGGGATTCTCTGGCTTTATTCCTAGAGCATCTGTGTGGGCAGGTGCAGTGGATATTGTCTGCTGGTTTGGCCCAGCAACCATTCATGGTTCTTTTGTGGTTTTTCTTTTGAGGATTGCTCCTCCACCATCCAGTTCATTCATTTGCTGAGCCCAACTGTGTGTATGACACTACCTACTCTGGGTCCTGGGAGAGGTGTGTGTGTGTGTGTGTGTGTGTGTGTGTGAGTCAATGAATCAGACAGAAGCCCTGCCCTGGAAAATGGAAGGAGGTAACTATCTTATAAGTTATAAATTATAAGTTATATAATAGATAACTGTACATTAGCTAACAGGATTATAGCACTGGCACTTTCTGATTTCAATAATTACCCTGTAATTGAGAGAATATCTTTGTTCTTAGTAGACACCCACTGACTTCTGTAGAGCTTAAAAGCAAGAACAAATTCATGGAAAAAGGGAGGCAAACCAGTATCGGCTGAACTACATAAAAATGTCTAAAATATTTTTTTCTTTTTTTCAGGGTGGGGGTATTGTCATGAAGACTCAGCCATAATGAAATGCTCTGTTGTACAGAATAGGTTTCTGCTCAACCAATCAATGCTTATATGCACAATTTTGAGTTTAAAGATTCTAAAAACTTCAATAGGTAGGATGTTTGTAGATTATTTTCTTTTTTTTTTTTTTTTTTTTTTTTTGTATTTTGCATATTTTGGGGGAAAGAACTTTTAGAAACTGGAGTAAAAACAACTTTTAAAAAGCACCCTCCTCTTCCCCTGCCTCGTGGAACATTCTGGCCTATGTGGTTTGGATGTGGAACTGGAGCAGTCAGGGGCCTTTCACATTGTTCCGCTCCTCTCTGCCCCAGTGATTGGCTTGGGAAAGGGCTCATGAGTCACGTTAGCCTGTTCAGAATTTATACACATCTCTTGCTAGAGCTGCCAGGAAAGAGGTGCTTTCTTTCTACTGGGGTGCTAAGTTGTTGGGTGGGCATAAGTCTAATGTTGCGAGTGGCCACATTTGCCCAGAGTCAGATAGAAAGGACATTGGGAATGATTGATCAGTTCTTTGGATAACTGAAAATCACAATAACCCCTTAACTTTTTGGTAACATGAGCCAAAGAAATTGCTTTTCCTTTTTTTTTCTCGAGCCAGTTTGAGTTGGGTCTCTGCCACTTGTAGCCAAGAGTCCTATAAGTAATATGGTAATTCTCGTGGGCTCTACAACCCGTATTTTAAAATTCTCCACAAATAGTCTGTATGAAATCGGCTGTTTGAGAAACACTTTGCTAGACTTTTCTGAGTGGTGGTCCTCAGACTTCAGTGAGCAACAGACTTGGTCTGGGGAACTTGTTAAAAATATAGAAGCTCTCTTCCACACTGACAGTGATTCTGGGGCTTGGGTTTATCTGAGTTTTGAGCAACATCCTGGGTGATTGGACATACATCAGAGTTTGAGAACCCCTCTGATATGGTGCAGGGATCATGCCTAGCCTAGGGCCTTACCCACAGAGGAGGCCCAGGGTCTTTTTCAAATGAGGGAAAGTAGTGTGAGTCTGGACCTTCTTTGGAAAATCATTCCTTTCCTGCCTGTTACCAGGCTTGCAGCTCCCATCGTGATTTAGGGGAAATTTGGTTAAATATGTGAGCTTTATTAACATAATGGTTTTATTAGTGTGTAGCTCCACAGGTAACTTTGGAAAGGGCTGGATATAGTGCATGTTGAAATGTTGCTTCAGATCCAGAACAGAGCCATCTCTTGAAGAAGAGTTTTTGGTAATAGTGGAAACTATTCAAAAGGGTAATTACTCACTGCCTTAGTCCCAAGTAATTTATGGTGAATATTTCCCTCCTCTGTGTGTGTGTGTGTGTGTGTGTGTGTACGTGTACACACTTATACCCGTACTTACTTGAAGGTGAAGGAAGGGCCACAGCTCTTTTACTTGGGTGAAAGGGAATCTTTTGAGTTGACCCATTGGGCCAGAAAATCCCTTTTCAAACACTGTCTTGTAGCAGCTTTGCCTTTGAGGCCCCTGAGAGCAGAGAGGAAGGGGGTGTGGAGCCTGACTGGCTGCCCTGTTTGGCTCTAACCCCAGGCACGTGTGACTTTGCCATTGTCTGAAGTCTTTTCCCCCCAGGATTTGTACCCCATGCTGAGTTCCTGTAGCTCAGCCACCAGGAATGAGGGAGTGGGCTGGCTAGGATTATTCAAATTTAAACCGATCATCTTCAAATATTTTTGTTGGTGTTCCCTCAAAAGAATTTTGATAAACCGAACCTCCTTGTGCAATCTTAGGGCAACTTTAACATGTCATCATTTGTGGGAGCAAGAAAGTAGTACATACCTTGTAAGATGAGATAAGATGGGGATTGACTACAGTTGAAATAAATATTTGACAATATGGTTAGGTAAAATACATTTGCCACCACTTTATTGTATAAAGCACACAGAATCTGAAAGAAATCACATACACTTTCCCCTGGGAATTTTTTCTAGGGGACTTAGAATTTTGATGGCTCTGTAAAACATTCCATTTAAGCAAATCGGGGCCACTAACCTATACAACTTTGAGTGTTTGGAATTTAGGGGATCCTAGCTTGGGCCAGAATATCCTGTTTTTAAAGCCAAGATTCATATTTCACAGAAGGATGTGTAAGTCAGAGAAGGACAGGCAAGCCTGGGGGCTTAAGGAGCTTTATTATTCATTAAAGACAACTTCCTTCCAACCAATATTTTGATGTTTTGTGTTGTTTGGAGTCCTAGAGGCTTATATGCACCCTGTGCAGTGCTCCTTGGGATGAGGCAGGCAGCTGTACAGTAGAGGATGGACAGCTGGGAAGGCAGGCTGGTTTGCAGTCAGATCAGTTTTGGCAAGGGGAACTTGGGGCCGTTGAGGGTCTAAACATTGCTTCCCTTAAAAACATTTGTGGGGCAGCCCGGGTGGCTCAGCAGTTTAGCGCTGCCTTTACCCCAGGGTGTGGTCCTGGAGACCCGGGGTCGAGTCCCATGTCAGGCTCTGCATGGAGCCTGCTTCTCCTTCTGCCTGTGTCTCTGCCTCTCTCTCTCATGAATAAATAGATGGAATCTTTAAAAAAAAAAAATTGTGCCCTTGGGTCCATTAAGTCTCCATAAGGGCACCTGGGTGGCTTACTTAGTCCGTTTAAACATCCGACTCTTGATTTCAGCTCGGGTCATGATCTCAGGATTGTGAGATGGAACCCCATGTCAGGATCCCCATTTAGCGTGGAGTCTGCTTGAGATTCTCTCTCTCGCTGCCCCTTCCCGTCCTTTGCACTCTCTTTCTAATTAATTAATTAATTAATTATCTTTTAAAAAAACAAAAGTCTCCATAAACTCCTAGGAATAAGCACATTCAAGCCTGAGGACTATCAGTTTAAAAAAATCTGGGTGTTTCTTATCTCGTAGAGGAGGAAGTCCAAAGGTTACAGAGATGGTTGATTGGTTCACCACCACTACCACCACCACCACCACCACCACCACAGACCCAGTTTATCTCATTTCCTGATTCTGGAGACTTCTTCCTGTGTGTAGCCCTAGCCTGATCCCCGGAGCACTCAGGCAGTGTTGGGCATCCTAGCCAGACAAGAGAGTGTCTAATTTTAGTGTATGTGCTCCTGAAGCAAACACTGTGAAAAGAGAGTGTCTAAAGCAGTAGGGAGCTGGACACCTGTCTCCGGAAACCCTGGCAACTCTCTCCATATATCTCATTGGCCCAACTCATTTAGGCTAGCCTATCTCCTAGAGGTGAGTAACTAATATGTTAAGATGTAAAATGCTTCAAAAAAATTACTTTCTGAGCACTGAACAGTTAACATGGTGGCAAAAAAATCAGCTTGCACAGCCTTCACACCACCATTCCCCTCTGGTCAATAGCATCTTGAACTTTATCGCCTCTGTTGACCTAAGTCAGCCTTTTCATGTACTCACATGGTTTTGACCTTCGACTAAATTGTATTTAAAATGTAATCTTGAGACATCCTGCTTATCTTTGTGTTAAAAATGTTATATTGAGTTTCGAGAGTATGCAGTTTTCCCAGACAAAAATTAGATGAAGAATATGCAGAGAATTATATACATTCCACAGAGCTTGACATTAAAACCAAAAAGACATTTTACTGGGGAAAAAAAATGTTAACCTGGAAGACATTCTTTGCAATGGCCCCTGACCCATTGTAAGCCCCCAATAAATGTTGCTGTTGAATGAATTAGATGGTGAGTGAATTAGGAGGTAGTACAGGATAGTGATTGAATTGACAACTTTTAAGAGCCCTGGAATCAGACCTAAGTTCTAATCCTGCCTCTGCCACCTTCCAACTGTGTGTCCTTGAACAAATCATTTAACTTGTCTGAGCCTCAGTTAATATCCTAGGAAAAAGAGGATTAACCCAAAGGATACTGAATCAGTAAGGATAACTTAGGTTCTGCTGCTTTAACAAATAACCATCATAGCTCAGTGGCTTAAAAGACTTCTCATTAAGTTTCCCTAATACCATATGTTTTTCATGGTTTGGTGATGGTCTCTGCTCTATATCATTTTCATTTGGGGATCCAGGTTCCACCATCTGGACCAGGCTCATCTATGCAATAAGGGGAAGATAGGGGTTCGTACATCAGCTCTCAAATGACCCCACATGGAACCTGACCCCCATTGCTTCTGCTCATGTTTCACTGGCAAAAGCAAATCTTATAGCCAACTTCAGGGTGGTAAGAAAGTGCAATTCTACTCCGTGCCTGAAAAGTGAATCAGGAATAATAGTAAGAATACTATCATCTACCACAATTGCCCTAAAGTTTAAATAAGGTAAATTGTATGAAGCAGTCATCATTAAGTCACAAATAAAAAGTAGGAAATGTAAGTGCTAGTTTGTTATGGTTGACAGTGATGATAGGAGAATAAGTGGTTACTACTTTCATCCTGCAAATTGCAGTGGGGGCCAGAGTCACCAAGCTCATGACTAAGGTTCCAGTCTCAGTTCCTACTTACTAACCCTGTTAATAATAAGAGTGGTTACAGTAGTGAACTCCTGATGATTTGATGTTCACGCATGGAAGGGATCAGTCCAGAGCCTGAGCTGGACACAATCAAAAGTGAGTTGTTACTCAAAAATAATAAAATGCTCAGGTTAAGCTTATTGCTTAACCAAGGAAGTGGAAGACACATACTCTGAAAACTATAAAACATTGATGAAAGAAATTGAAGATGACACAAACAAATGGAAAGATATTCCGTGCTCATGGATTGAGAGAACAGATATTGTTAAAATGTCCATACTACCCAAAGTAATCAATAGATTTCACGAAATCTATCAAAATACCAATAGCATTTTTCACAGAACTAGAACAAATAATACTTTAATTTGTTTGGAACCACAAAAGACCCAGAATAGCCAAAGCAGTCCTGAAAAGGAACAAAGCTGGAGGCATCATGGTTCCAGACTTCAAGTTATATTAGAAAGGTGTAGTAATCAAATCAGTATAGTACTGACACAAAAAGAGACACAGATCAGTGAAACAAAATAGCCCAGAAATAAACCCACAATGATATGGCCAATTAGTCTTTGACAAAGGAGGCAAGAATATGCAATGAGAAAAAGACAATCTCTTCAACAAATGGTGTTGGGAAAACTGGACAGCTACATGCAAAAGAATGAAGTTGGACTACTTTCTTGCACTCTACACAGAAATAAACTCAAAATGGATTAAAGACTTAAATGTGAAACTTAAAACCATCAACATTCTAGAATGGAGCACAAATAATTTCTTTGACATTGGCCATAGCAACATTTTTCTAGATATTTCTCCTAAGACAAGAGAAACAAAAGCAAAAATAAGCTACTGAGACTATATCAAAACAAAAAGCTTTGGCACAGCAAAGGAACAATCAACTAAAGATATTTGTAGGGACGCCTGGGTGGCTTAGTGGTTGGGTGTCTGCCTTTGGCTCAGGGTATGATCCCGGAGTCCCGGGATCAAGTCCCACATCAGGTTCCTCACAGGGAGCCTGCTTCTCCCTCTGCCTATGTCTCTGCCTCTCTCTGTGTATCTCATGAATAAATAAATAAAATCTAAAAAAAAAAAAAAAAAAGCATTAAAAAATTAAAGATATTTGGTTTTTTTTTTTAAATTAAAGATATTTGTAAAGGACATATCCAATAAAGGGTTAGTATCCAAAATACATAAAGAACTTCTACAACTCAACACCAAAACCCCCAAATAATCCAATTACACAATGGGCAGAAGACATGAACAAACATTTCTCCAAAGACATACAAATGGCCAACAGACACATAAAGAGATTTTCAACATCACTCTTCAGGGAAGTGCAAATCAAAACCACAACATGATATCACCTCACACCTGTCAGAATGGCTAAAATCAACAACACAAGAAACAACAGGTGTTGGCAAGTATGTGGAGAAAAAGGAACCTTTGTGCAAACTGTTGGTGGAAATGCAACCTGGTACAGCCACTGTGGAAAGCAGTAGAGAGGCTCTTCAAAAAATTGAAAATAGTATTATCATAGGATCTAGTAATTCCAATACTGGATATTTACCCAAAGAATACAAAAAACACTAATTCGAAAGGATAAGCACCCCTATGTTGCTTGCAGCATTATTTAGAATAGTCAAATTATGAATGATGTGGCATATATATATATTTATATATATATATATTTCATATATATGTATGGTTGCCAGAGGGGATATGGGTGAGGGAATGGGTGAAAGAGGTAAAGAAGATTAAGAGTACATTTACCGGGATAAGCACTGCGTAACGTATCTTGTTGAATCACTGTTCAGTGTACCCCTGAAATTAACACTGTATTTCATTATACTGGAATTGAAAAATTAAATTAATAAAAATACCTTAACCTAGGGAAAAACAGTTATTACTATTGTTGTCACTAATATTGCTTCACTAGGTGACCTTGAAATACCCTACATCAAGTAAATTTAAAATTACTTAGTTATTTCTCTCTTGCTTCTTTCCCTCCACACTCCATTTACTCCTTACACATACCCTATAGGTTTTGATGTGTCATTTCTCGTGAGTCCTTCATTTCAAAATTATTTGCAATTTTTATTTTTTTATTTTTATTTTTTAAAGATTTTATTTATTTATTCATAGAGACACACACACACACACAGAGAGGCAGAGACACAGGCAGAGGGACAAGCAGGCTCCATGCAGAGAGCCTGATGTGGGACTCGATCCAGGGTCTCCAGGATCACGCCCCGGGCTGCAGGCTGTGCTAAACCGCTGCGCCACCGGGGCTGCCCCTAATTGCAATTTTTAAACTTTCTTTTTTTTAGAGGTGGTGGGGAGGAGCACAGGGAGGAGAGATAGAATCTCAAGCAGGCTCCATCTCAAGCATGAGACTTGAACCCACAACCTTGAGATCATGAACTGAGCCAAAATCAAGAGTTGGACACTTTACCAACTGAGCTACTCAGGCACCCCAGTTTTTTTAAATGTAAAAATTTACACCCCAGTGGGGGTGTAGAACTCAGAACCCCAGGGTCAAAAGTCATGTGTTTTACCGATCAAGCCAGCTAGGTGTCCCTAAATGATTTGTGATTTTTTTTAAAGATTTTATTTATTTATTCATGAGAGACACACACAGAGAGAGAGGCAGAGACACAGGCACAGAGGGAGAAGCAGGCTCCACAATGGGAGCCTGACGTGGGACTCGATCCCGGGTCTCCAGGATCGTATCCTGGCCCTAAACTGCTGAGCTACCTGGGCTAACCTGATTTGCGATTTTTAAACATCTTTATTGAGGTAGGACTTTTTGCATCTGGCCACTGTCACTTTGCATAATGGTTTTGAAATTTTCCATGTTGTAGCATGTATCAGTATTTCATTCCTTTTTATTGCTGAGTAATACTCTATTGTATGGATATATCCTGTTTTGTTTATCCCTTCACCAATTGATGGATGTTTGGATTGTGTCCAGTGCTGGGCTATTATGAGTAATATGGTTGTAGACATTTAGGTACAAGTCTTTGAGTGCATATATGTTTTGTTTCTACCTAGGAATAAAATTGCTGGATCATTTGGTAATTCTGCTATTTAACTTTTTAAAAAACTGCAAAATTATTTTCTAAAGTGACCACTCCATTTTATAGTTCTACTAGCAATGCATTGAAGAAGATTCCAGTTTTTCCATATTCTCACCAACACTTGTTCTTATAGCTGTCCTAGTGGATGTGCAGTGATGTCTTACTGCACATTTCCCTGATGACTAATGATGTTGATCACAATCCTTTTATGTGCTTATTGGCCATATGTATGTCTTCTTTGATGAAATATCTCTTTGAATCTTTTGTTCATTTCTTACTGAGTTTTAAGAGTTCTTCATATGTTCTAGAGAACAGTCATTCATCACGTATGTAATTTGCAAATATTTCTCCTAGTCTGTGACTTTCATTTTCTTTCTTTTTATCTGGTTGCTTGGAGTTTATTTCCCAACTGGTACAAAGCACACCTTAGGTTGTCAGGAAGGCTCATGTGTATATCTTGTAAAGAGTGGGGTTCTCTTCCTTTTTGGTGTTTTGCTGCTTTAATGTAAAAGAACCCAACTACTTCTGCTTGCTATGCCTATCTAGTCTCCTGAGTGGGGCCGGGAGGGCCCTGATGAGCCTAGTGCCTCCTGAAGTCTGGTGGCTGGTGGTGGCTATTCAGGACTGAGGGCCCAGTGTTGGTTTGCCAGGCTGGCCACCAGGCTGCTTCTTCATGGCTTCCCAAGCCAAACAGATGATTATGCCGCTTGAGTCCTGGGGGATTCCCGAGAGTTCTGGGGACTCCAACACTATGACCACGAACTAAAGAGTGGATTTCCTGAGAAAGAAGCTTGCCACCCACCAGTGGCCTGAGTGGACCTTGGGGAGACTAGGGTGGTGTGGAATGGCTTCCCCAGGGTACTCTGCACTTCTGTCAGCACTGTTGCTGGAAGTGCAACCCAGGCGGTGCTAGTGTAGTAGCCATGGGTGGCCACAAGGGAACCACTGGAGGGGGTGGCTGCCTTGCTGTTGCTTGTGGGCTGGCAGAGACCTGGGTCGCACCTCCCACAGCCTCAGCGTACTGGGATGGGGGAGCTAGGCCATGAAACCCATTTGCAGAGATGACCACAGGAGCTGCTCCACGACTAGGTGGGAGATGTCTTAATGATGTCTTCCGAAGTGCAAAAAGTTTTAATTGCAGTAAAATCTAGTTTATCCTTTTATGGATCCTGTTTCTGATGTCACATTTAGGAATTCTTTGCCTAATTCAGGGTCACAAAGCTTTTTCATGTTTTTTTTTTCCCTAGCAGTTTTATTTATTTTATTTTTTTTAATTTTTATTTATTTATGATAGTCACACAGAGAGAGAGAGAGGCAGAGACACAGGCAGAGGGAGAAGCAGGCTCTATGCACCGGGAGCCCGACATGGGATTCGATCCCGGGTCTCCAGGATTGCGCCCTGGGCCAAAGGCAGGCGCCAGACCGCTGTGCCACCCAGGGATCCATCCCTAGCAGTTTTATAATGTTCAGCTCTTACCTTTAGGTCTGTAATCCATATGACAATTTTTGTGTGAGGTTAAGGGTCTCAGTTTATCTGCTTACATGTGACTTTCCAATTGTCCCAGCACCATTTGTTGAAATAAGACCACATTACTACATGGAATGGTTTAAGCACTTTTGTTGAAAATCAATTGACTGTTAATATAAGGGTGCATTTCTAGACTCTCAATTACGACCCATTGATCTAAATTTCTTTCCTATTGCCAGTACCATACTGTCTTCATTAATTGTAAATATTTTTTATAGTCTATTGAGAAATTGGGAAGCATAAGTCCTTAATTTATTCTCTATCAAAATTGTTTTGGCTCTTCCGGCCTTCTGCATTTCCTTGTAAATTTTAGGATGGTCTTGTCAATTTTTAAATAAAAGCTTACTTGGATTTGATAGAGTTCGTGTTCTATATATAAATTTGTTGAGAATTCCCATATTAACCGTAGTCTCCCACTCTATGAACATGGGATGCTTCTCCATTTATTTAGATTTCCTTCCATTTCTCTCAGCACATTTATTTTAAAATTTTCAGTGTACAAGTCCTAACACTTTTTGTTAAATTTAGTTCTATTTTCTTATGTTATTTCTTCTTGTCAGTTGTCATCTGAAAGGACTTCTGTAGTATATCTTGTAAATCAAAATTTGGTAGCAGTGAATTCTCTGGAAATGCCTTTATTTCACCTTGCTTTTTAAAATATAGTTTTGCTGGATATAGAATTCTTGTTTGATAAAATTTTTTTTCCTTTCAGCTTTTTGAATATGTTACCCTATTGCCTTTTGGCCTCCATTGTTTTTGGTGGGAAATAAGCCAGTTGCATTGATGGCTTCCTGTGCATCTTTCTATTTTTATGTGTATATTAAACAATGTATTTATATATATCTTTTTACCTTCTTCCTCCTCCAGGACTTCCATTATTTTCGTGTTGATGTCCTTGATGGGCATGTCCCACATGGCTTTGAGGGGCTGTTTATTTTTATTCATTTTTTTCTTGTTTTTTTGTTTCATATTGGATATGTTTTATTGACCTTTCTTTAATTTAAGCTCAGTGGTTCTTTCTTCTGCCATTTCAGATCTACTGTTGAGCCTACTGAATTTTTCATTTCAGTTATTGTCATTTTTAATTTTAGAATTTCCCTTTTAAAAACACTTGTTTCTTTATTGTCTCTGCTTTAATTCTTTAGACATGATTTCCTTCAGTTTGTGCACATGTTTACGGTACCTGTTTGAAGACTTTGCCTGCTAAGTTGGACTTTCTGGCCCTCTCAAAGATAATTTCTAATAACTACTGCTTTTCCTATAGTATGGGTCACCCTTTACTATTTCTTTGTGTGTCAAAATTTTGTTAAGGTCATATATTGCAGCAGCTCTGGATTCAGGTCCCTTCCGTCCCAGGTCTTTGTTTGTTGTTGCTTTTAAAAAAATTTTTTTAAGATCTGGCTTTGTTTAATCACTTTCCTGGGCCAGCGCTTCTTTGGAATCTTTCTCTCTTGATGCCTCTGCCATTTTCTTTTTAAAAAATTCTTGTCTGATTTTTAAGTGTAAGTTACTGTGCGTTGCCCTGTTTTGGTATGGTTTAGTGGTCAGCTAGCACTTGATCAGAGGTTGTGCTGAAAAACCTTGAGCCAATAAGACTTCTACTCTTGGCCAGTGGATCTGTGTATGGATTGGGGAATATTTTTGAAGTTCAAGCAGTTTATGAATCTACCTCGCCATTTCTTTCTGCTGGGCTGTCCAGTGTCTTCTCTGCACACTCTCAAAGCCTCACATCACACCAGGGATGTGTGGATAGGTAGGGCCCTCTGTAGTCTCTCCAGAGTTTGTATACAGCCTTGTATGTACATACATTCTTCCAAAGAGCAGGGATACAGAGGAACGAACTTACTAAGGCCCAGTGTGGCTGTCTCATTCTCTGGATTTTCTGTTAAATTTCTGATCTGTCTGCAGCTCTGCTACTTGATCCACCCAGATTGTAACTACAGTCTAGATGAAAAGGTGGTCTTTCCCATTTGTTTGCCACTGAGATTGCTGCTATTTCAGCAATGCCCAGCAGTGTGGGGTTTTTCCTTGCCCTGCTTCCCCAACAAGTGGGAAGTTTTCATGGGTTGCTCTGCTTTGGTCCAACTCTAGCACTGATGGAGTGTGTGACAGGAGCCTGTGACGGGGCATGTGACAATCATGCAATGGAAACAAGCGAAGTTAAACACTACATACCTCCACTGTTTGTACTTGAAGTTCAGTGGTTTTCCTTGAATAAATGTTTCTCAGGTTATTGTATGCCTTAGACTTCTAGAGTCCTCAGATGGTTGTATTTTACAGTTTTGTTCAGTTTTATTATTGGTTTTTAGAAGAAAGAATTTTCTGAGCTCCTCATCTTGCCATTCTAGAAGTCTGGCTGTCAGTTTTGACTTTTGATTTCCTCTTTCTCTTAAGATGTACCCAGGAGTATTTACAGATTTCAGATATATAAAACCCTGGCTGCAAAAAACCAAAACAAAAAAAAAAAACCCTGGCTGCACATTGTAATCCATTAGGGAACTTCTAAATTTTTTTGTTTTTTACATTTTACTTTTTCTTACCAACAATTACAAACATAAGAAATAGAGCGTATATTACCTTGTTGTGACCAGTCTTGTCACATATATATTCTGACTTTACCTACACCGCCCCCCACCCCCGACCTGCTCATTATTTTGCAACACACATTATGTATTTCATATCCTTTTGCCCACCAGTATTTCAGCATGTAGTTCTAAAAGGAGGTGGTCTCTTTTTAAAACATAACCACAATACCATTATTACAGCTCAAAAAATTAGTAGTAATTCCTTAGTATTATCAAGTAAACTTGGGGAACTTTAGAAAATAAGATGCCCAGTCCAGTGAGATCAGATTCTGAGGGGAAGGTCCAGGCATCCAAATAGATTAAACTTTCCCAGTAATTGTGACATACAGCAAAGTTGAGAACTATTCTGTTAGATTTCTCTGTCTCTTTCCAAGATTATCTTTCTTTTCTAGTTTAAATGCATTAGAGTCAGAGTATGGTGATAGGAAAAATTCTCTTTTGAGGGGGGATTTGAGGGTTTTTTTTTCTTTGCCTAACATAGAATCAGTTTTTATGAACATTCAGTAGATATTTTATAAAGACTGAATCTCATCTGTGTTCTGGTAAAAGAGCTTTATATAAGCCTTTAAAACCAAGTTGCTAGTTTGTGTTATTTGAATTTCTCTAGCCTTATTTTTGGCCAAGTTTATCTGTTACTCTCCTAAAAGAAGTGTGTTCTCACAGGGATTATGGTTTTGTCAGTTCTTACATTTCTGAATGTTTTAAACATTTAGATTATTTCCTTCATAACTTTATGCCATGTAAAGTGAAGGAAGACAGCAGCAGACTGTCTTCTCCCCCACCCTCCCCCGACCCCATTGTTTGCATATTCTAATCCTTAGTTGCACTTGGAAGGTTTTCTGATGTTGGTGCCATCCACTAACTGCGTTTGGGTGACGTTAAAGGTCATTTCAGCCCTTCTGCCATAGGCCCTGTCTCTGCAGGGTTCTTGTTAGGGACCCAGCCTTCGACTCTGTCTTCAGTATGTCAGGGCGTTGCCACTTCCTGCCCACCTCAAAAGTACCTGCTGCATTTCTGATCATCATGTATGGTGGGCACTTTGAGGAAATGTGCACGTTAGAAGCAGCAAGCTGTGATTTCACACTTGATTTCCCATGGCCCGGGTGTGTGCTGGGCTAGTTCTCCACTCACTCTGTCTGTACCATTTGGGCGAGACACAGAGTCTTCCCACTCCCCTGCTGTGTGATATATGGCTCACTGTTTTTCCCAAAGTAAGTGCTAATAAATTGTTTTCAATTCCTCTTGGATTTTAATGCTGTCCTTTGCACCTTGGTCCAAAAACATTGATCTGTTTGAAGGAAAGTTCCTCAGGAGGGAAGATCAGCATCATAGGGATCCAGCAGGCCCTGCCCTTCCCCGCTTGTCACAGTAGCCCTGGGCTTCTGCCAGCCTCAGGTGCCACCTGCTTGGGCTCAGCAAGGAATGCTTTGCAGCGACTTGGTTCTGATGGCAAGGACAGGTTTGGACAGAGCTCCCTTTCCTCAAGGGAGAGTGACAGGACCTTGATTCATGAGGGCCGGTGGGATGTCATGTGGCCAGCTTGGAATGGTGGGTGGTGGACTCCTGAGCTGGGATTCAGGGGCATTCCTGTGTCTCCTGGATGACTCCTGCCATAGGCCTCCCACCCTTTGTGTGCTCAGCGGGGGCCGCTCTGTTCTCTAGTCTGCTGCAGGAGGAAGAGGCTGGATCACATCGTGCCAGCCACTTGGGGCAGGGAGGCGATTTTGCTTTGCCTCCACCCTCCTTTCCAGTGTTTTCTTCTGCTCAGAATACCGTCCGAGATTGTCTTCCTTCCTTGCTGCCTCCAGAGGCCTGCACCTCCGCAGCCTCAGCCATTCATTCATTCTCCTCACCTGCTAGGCAGAGGGGGAGGGCAGATGTCAGTCATGTGGATGGAACACAGGGGTGGACCCAACACAGGGGCGCATGGAGGGCCCAGGACTTTTGTAGATCCCACAAAGCCAGAGGCACAGCATAGTGGTTGGAAACATGGCTTCCCAAGGTGGGTGGACCCAGCACTTAGACTGTTGACTGGGGGATTTGGCACAAGTTACCCTACCCTTCTGGGTCTCCGTTTCCTCTTTGCAATTTTGTTTGCTAGGGCTGCCATAGCCAAGTACTACAGCCTGGGTGGCTTAAACAGCAGAAATATATTGCCCTGTAGTTCTAGAGGTTGGAAGTCCAAGATCACAGATTTGATCGGGGTTGATTACTTTTGAGAGCCTGTGGGGAATAATCAGCTCCACACCCTAACTACTAGCTTCTGGTGGTTTGCTGATAATATTTGGCTTTCTTTGGCTTCTACTGAATCACTTTTTTTTTTTTTTAAGATTCTATTTATTATTTTTTTATTTTTATTTTTTTAGATTCTATTTATTATTTATTCATGAGAGACACACAGACAGAGACAGAGACATAGGCAAAGGGAGAAGCAGGCTTCCTGCAGAGAGCCTGATGCAGGACTCGATCCCAGGGTCACACCCTGAGCCAAAGGCAGATGCTCAACCATTGAGCCACTCAGGTAACCCTGCATCACCTTAATCTCTGCCTTCGTCTTCACCTGCCAGTCTCCCTGTGTGTATGTCTGGTTCCAAATTTCCCCTTCTTATGAGAATACCAGATTTACTAGGTGAGAGGCCCACCCTGTTCCACTGCATCTTCTCTCTAACTCAACTAACTACATCTGCAGCAACCCTGTCTCCAAATAAGGTCAAATTCTAAAGTACCAGAGGTTAAGGCTTCAACACAAATTTTGGGGAGGACCCAGTTCAACCTATATCAGAAAAAAAGTAGCACTGATATTACCACCCATGTACCAGGATTGTTAGGTTATTAGTTCACACCAGTAAAGCACTGGGTTCACTTCCTGTCACACGGTAATTGCTCAGTAATGTTAGTCTTGTTATGGGGCTTTGATGACCTCCTCTCAGTGGGACTGTCCTCCTGATGGACTCGCTGCTTCTCTTCCTGCTTTTTCTGTTCCATTCTCCAGAGACAGAAATGAAGTCATGTCAGACTCCCTGCGTAAACACTGCAGTGATTTCCTATTTCTAGCAGTTGGTATCTTAGGGCTGCAAGTAACAGAAAACCCAACCCAAACTGGTTTAGGAAATTGAGAGATTATTTGGTTTAACATAATTGAAGTCCAGGGGGTAATCTGCTTTAGGTGGAGCTTGATCCAGAGCTCAAACAATGTAACTACCAATACTGAGGTTTTTCTCTTGGTCTCTCAGTTGGTCCCTCTGAGCTGTTTTTACTGGTAATGCTTATGACACCAAATATATGGCGTTTTTCCTCCTACTGACTGATTCCCCAGCTCTCTGGATGCTACCTGGGTGTATGACCATTCAGTGTAATTCTGACACTAACGACCTGGACTCAGCACAGACCCTGCAAGTTAGGGACTCAGTCCCACAAGACTGTGCCCACTTCAGACACCAGTAACAGATCCCAAACTGCCACCTGTACCCCTGACCAACTGGCTATAAATTGGAGGCTCCAGCGACCCTCATCTCAGATTTGATGATTTGCTGCTAGAATGGCTCACAGAATTTAGGAAGACACTTCCCTTGTACTTACTGCTTTATTAGAAAAGATTTGACTCAGAAACAGCCAAATGGAAGAGATGTGTAGGGCAAGGTATAGGGGAAGAGGCACAGAGCTTCCATGACTTTTCCAGGCACAGTACAGCCGTGCGTTCACCAACCTGGGAGCTCTCCAGTCCTGTTGTTAAGAATTTTTTATGGGGATTTCATTATGCAGGCATGACTGATTAAATCACTGATTCAGGGATCCCTGGGTGGCGCAGTGGTTTGGCGCTGGGCTTTGGCCCAGGGCGATCCTGGAGACCCGGGATCGAGTCCCACGTCGGGCTCCCGGTGCATGGAGCCTGCCTATGTCTCTGCCTCTCTCTCTCTCTCTCTCTCTGTGATTATCATAAATAAATTTTAAAAATAAATAAATAAATAAAAATTAAAAAAAAAATCATTGATTCACCAGCCCTTCTCCCTCCCTGTAGGTTGAGGGGTGGGACTGCCAGTTCCAACCGTTTTATTGTGCCCTGGTCTTTCTAGTAACCAGCCCCCATCCAGAATCTATCTCAGGACCTCTCAGCCAGGAGTCACTTTATTAGCAGAGACTCAGGTTGAAAGAGGCTTGTTAGGAATAACACAGAGTGTTCCTATCACCCCAGTCATTCAGGAAGTTCCAAGGGTTTCCAAAGCTCTGTGTCCGCAACCAGGGACAAAGGCCAACTGTGTATATCACAGTTTTAGTCTCAAGTTGGTTGTTCTGTGATAGTTACAAGATGATTGCAACAAACTCCAGCCTTGAATCAGGAGACACAAGTCCAGTGGGAAACGAGGGTGAAAGACCTTTTTTGTGGGACCTTCTACAAAAGTTCTGAAATTCACTGTGAGCCAGCTTAGGTCACATGCCACAACTATTACCATCACTCTGACGAGGGGAAGGCAGGATGCCTTGATGGACTTTGTTAGGGCTGGGCCAGGGCCGGAGCTCCCTGGATATCTCGTGGCCTGAAAGCTGGGGCCATCTGAGTTCCACGTGAAAATAGGGTGCTTTGTGGGAAAAAGTCCTTGTCGTGGCATACTGCACCATGATGCAGCCCCTGCCAGTCTTGCTTACAGCACACCAGCTATGCTTTCATGTAGTTTTTCAAAGAAGCCAAGCTATTTTCCTACCTCAGGGCCTTTGAATGTGCTCTCCCTTGTCCTTAAAATACTATTCCTGTTGGCTTTTCACCTGTCCTTGTCCTTCTCATCCTTCAGACTGCAGCTGAAATGCCAGTCTTCCAAGAGCCTCTCCTTAGACCATCCTGAATCCAAACCAGGGCCCCTATTATTCTCACCTGGCAAACCTTCAGAGCACTTAAAATATTTAATGACACATTACGCTCACATGTTTAATGTCTGTCTTCCCCACGGGAAAGTCAAGCCCAGGCCTATTTATATTTTCTCCCATTGCATCCCCAGTACATACTAGGTGCTCAAAAAAATAAAAATCTTTATTAAGTGAATGTGGTTGAATTGGGATAGTTTACTCATTTAAAATAATAGCTGGCCTGACATCGAACTGGAGCAGGGAATAATGACTCGCCAGAAGTATGAAAAAGCCTGGCAGCGAAATTTCAAAGGGAAAGCTTTTACGAGTTGATTAACTGAACTGCATGCTTCAGCCATGTTTTTGTAGGCTTGTTGGCATTAATGATGCCCAGACCCTCCTTTGAGAATCTTGGGGCCAGCTGATCTCTCATCTGCATCTCCTAACAGTAAAAACTTTACCACATTAACTAGAGTAGGACAATTAACACGTGTTTTTAATTAGCCTGTTGGTCATCTTGTATCTGAGGAGGCCAGGGAGTGGAAGGCTAAGATCAAGTGTTTTAACACTCGGCTACTCAGATACCTCCAAGGAACCACGCTGCTGATGCTTCAGAATCTCTGCAGTCCCATCAAGGGTGGAATTCTTGTTCCTAGAGTCACGGTTAGCTTCCTACGCCGAGTGAGTGGTCATCACCCCGGTCTAACAGCAAAGGTGGCTGAATTGTCTCCTCTGGTGGGAGGCAGGTGCGGAGACACTCGAGGGTGTGGGGGTGCATCTCATGAAAGAATTGACTTCGGCAGTCACCAGGTAAAGCAAAAATGTGGTAAAGTGAGATCACCTCTAAACTTCCCTTAAGATACTGAGTATTGGTTGAATATGGCTTTGGCTTCAGTAGGAGACCCAGAATAGCGGCGGTGTAAATGAGAGAGCCGTTGATTCATTTCTCACGTAACAGTTTGAGCATGAGCAGCCCAGGGCTGCTGACAAGGCAGCTCCGCAGTGTTGGGGGCCTGCCAATTTGTCACTCCCCATTACTGCGATGTTGCCCTCATCAGCATGGTCCAGAATGACTCCCCACCCTGATGTGCATTCCAGCCTGTGAAAGGGAAGATGTAAGCAAGGACAGAGTGAAATTTCCTGCCTTCTTCTTAAGGCAGGAAAATTTTTTTGACCTAAAATTCACATAAAATCTGCCCTTTTAAGTGTACATATGATTCAGTGGTTCTTAGCATATTCACAGGGTTGTACAACTGTCATCACAGTCTAACTGCAGAACATTTTCGTGACCCCAAAAAGAAACTCAGACCTGTTCACTCCCTCTTTCCCCTTCCTCCCAACCCCTGACGGCTAATCTCCTTTTTCTCTCTATGGATTTGCCTGTTCTGGACATGTCATGTAAATTGAGTAATGCATCATAGGGCATTTGTGTCTGACTTCTTTCACTCAGCATAATGATGGCCAGTACTTAATTTCTTTTTTGGCTGGACATTCTTTTGTATGGGTCTACCACATTTTGCTTATCCATTTATCAGTTGATGGACCTTTGGATTCTTTCTACTTTTTGGCTATTCTGAACACAGTGTGAAAGTTCATTTATGTACAGATTTTTCTGTGAACATATCTTTTAATTTTCTTTGTTATATAACTAAGTGTGGAATTGATGGGCCATGTTTTAACTTTTTGAAGAACACACAGGTTCTTGACATTGGTGCACCACAAGCTTTTTGACATCTACTTCTCAAAATCTTGCTTTTAAATCCATAAAACACATAGGATTACAAAGTAAACCAATTGTGTTGAAATGCAGTTTTTGAAATGTGAAGATAACACATCTGATATCTAGAATGGCAAAATCCAGTGATGGGTAGAATAACTACATAATTTCAAAGTACCAAAGGGCATGAATGTTATTTTGAGAAGTGTATAGAACTAATGTGATTTTTAAAAATACCTGTGATTTCTATTGTTGGCAAATTCACTGGCGTGAAAACCACTGTGGTTTGCCTGCGTTCATAATTGAAGGAAACGCTGAATTTCAGTTATAGGCTAGTGAAAATAGAGAGGTCATTTCCCCCTACTCTAGATTACTGGAGCTCCTGAGTTGCATCACACTTCAAAGGGGTGACCCAGAAGTCATATACACCTCTTCCACTCCCATCTCATTGGTCTGAATTTAGTCAGGTAACCATGCCTTGCTGCAAGAGAGCCTGGGAGTTGTAGCCTTCATTCACATCAGCCATGTGCCTGGCTGAATGTAGGAGTTCAGTTGTTAAAGGAAAGGGGAGAATGAGTATTAGGAGACAAGAAGTCAATATTGCACTACACCTCATACAGCCAGTTTCTTCCCTGGGTTCAAAACACGTTCTTTCTTCTGAGAAGCACCTGCCAAAGGGGTTTGCCCTTTAGAGACCATGTTGTAAGAACAGTGTCCGTCCGTCCTTCCTTCCTTCATTTTATTTATTTATTTGAAACGAGAGAAAAGCACACAAACATGGGGGAGGGGCAGAGGCAGAGGGAGAAGCAGACTCCCTGCTGAACAGGGAGCCTGTCACAGACCTCAATCCCAGGACCCTGAGATCATGATCTGAACTGAAGGCAGACACCCAACTGACTGAGCTACCCAGGTCCCCCTGCAATGTACTTCTTTAAACACTAGATGCTATTCAGAGTGGTGAGCTGCTCCATGCTGAACTGAGCTTGCCTGAGGGAATAGCATATGCTTGCCTCTCATCTCACATTCACACCAGAGCAAATGCTCATGAAGTGGAATGGTGGACATCTGTGCTATTTAAATTATTTGTCCTTTTTAGGGGAGCGAGAGGATCGAGGGGGTCAAGTGCATCATTGAGTTTTGTGTGGTAAACATTTGATACAACATCTTTGTACCTTTTTACTGTGCCATGAGACGTGTGGTTGGCTTCTTAAATGACTGGATGTTGGTGTGATATTGAAATCCTTGATTCAAATTGTCAGAACTCTTGGATCATCCGAAGCAGATGAAGGACTGATTTACTGGCTCAGAATCCAAGAAGGTCAGCAACAAAGAGAGTGGCAGTTTAGGTGTCAGGAGTAGGAAATCACAGGACCATGTATGGCCCATTGGCAATGTGGCCTCCCCATGGTCTTGGTTGTGTGTGGGGGTTGAAGAGTAATGATACTTAAAAAAAAAACAAAAAACAATTTATTTATTCATGAGAGACACAGAGAGAGAAGCAGAGACACAGGCAGAGGGAGAAGCAGGCTCCATGCAGGGAGCCCAATATGGGACTTGATCCTGGTACCTCGGGATCACACCCTGAGCCAAAGGCAGACACTCAACCACTGAGCCACCTAGGCATTCCTCCCCAGTATTTATTTTTAACAATAACTTAGGAGTTTCCATAATTGTTCCATCAATGGTCCCCCTCCTTCTGCTCTTGCACCCAGTGGTACCTGCCCCCTCCTTTGTGCCACCAAGTAAATGCTCAAATTGACTACCGATCTCTTTCTCCCTTGATTCTAGGCCAGCGTCAGCCTGGTTTCAGGTTTTAAGAGCCACTGTTTAGCTGTCCTAGTTTTAAACATGAATTAAAAAAAAAAAAAAAGGAGTTGATGTGTTACTTAGCAAATATTTACAGTGCCCACCTGGTGCCAGATCTGGGTCACCAGACACAGGGACATCATTAACAAGCCCTTGCCCTCATGGAATTGACAGTCTGGAGGGGAAGCAGGGATTCAGACTATTAACGAATAACTTCATGAACGTTGATTGCCGCTGTGATAAATAGCATAAAGGGAAAATACAGGGAGCTTGGAGAGCATATTAATGTGTGGCACAGAGGGCCTAACCCAGGGATCCGGGGAGCTGGTGAGCCAGGGGCGAAGGAGGCACATGTCTGTGCCAAGCCCTAAGGCTGAATGGTGGCTTGAGGGCAGTGTCAGGGCAGAGGGGAAACAGACCACCTCTGGGGTGAAGTTAAAGGCCCTAGGGGTACTGGTCAGAACCCTTCTGAGGAGACTCCCTGATATTAAGGCTCCCTCACCTGCTAGCAAGTCAGTTTCCTCATTGTTAAGATGGGTGCAACACTGGTCATGGTGCCCACTTCATTGGTGGCTGTGAGAGTTAAACGAGTGCATAAGGCCCCTAGAACTGCCCTGGCATGTAGCAAGGGCTCTATGGCTGTTAATAAGGAATTAAGCCTTTTATGTTGGGGGACTTAAACAGCTAATAGAAAACCGGAATCCACATTAGGAAAGTGCTTGATAGGGGCTACCAGACATGGAAACTTGGTGTGGGGGGTTGGGGTACAACCATCGGTACCACCCCAGGAGGCATTCAGAAATGTGTGGGGTGGTTTGGCACACAATGACCTGGGGGCAAGAATGCTGAATTTCCTGCAATGCAGAATATTGGTGTTACAAAGGATCATCCCCTCCCCCCCCCAAGTGCCAGCAGTAACCCGCTGGGGACAGCATCTGCCAATGTATGTCCTTGGCTCTCCCTCCTGCTCCTGTTGTATTTCCTTCCCCAGGTGGAAGAATGGCTGCTTTTGCAGGTGGAGGCCGCCCCTAAATGCCCTGTCAGTTCCACCTGCTGAAATGTTCATGAGCTACCCCTCCCCTGCAGCACTCGGGAGCACAGCCGGCTCTTTGGCAAAACGTGTGAAACCAAGTAAACAGTACTGGTCTATCAGTTAGGTTATTGGGTTGCAAGCAACAGAAACCGCCTGGATACCTGCTGTAAAAACAAGACTGGGGTCAGGCAGCTCTGGGGCATCTTGAGCCACATTCAGGGCTGTCCTGGCAGAGGAGGAGGCAGTGAGGTGGCAGGAAGACCTCTGACGGTCGCTGGCCTCCTGGGCGTGATTCCCAGCGTCACCACCACTGCACAAGTTTTCCAGCCTTCCCATGCCTGGGTCTGTCAGCTGTAAGACAGGGATAAACAGGAGAGTTGCAGTGAGGAGCCCACAAGGTGATACTTGGACCTTTAAAGTTCCTAGTATAGAGTGTATGTGGCTAGATAAATTTAGCCACTATTTTTATTGTTCTCATTTGGTTATTTGTGGCATTACTATATTTTTAGCATTAGCCATGGTTTTATCAACAGTTTGGGATTCAAATTCCTGAGGAGGAGCAGCTGATTGGCCCAGTCTTGGGTCATGTGGCTGGATGGGGCCTATGATTGGCCATCTCCCACACACACACACCCACCTCCCTCAGCAACTAGGAGGCACTGGGGAGGCTGGGTTATCCCCAGAAAAAGTGGCCTGCAACCATTGGGAGTTAGGGCAGAGACACCAGTCAAGCCCAGACTCCACATGTCCTCCATCCTGTCATTTGACCTAATAAATGTTGATTTGTCTGCTTTGTGCCATGGCTGGTGCTGAACACAGAGGAGACGGTGATATGCAAGGTATCTTCCTGACAGGTCTCAAAGTTCAGAGGAGACCGCTGGAGAAAGAGGAGCCTGGTTAAGACCAAGTGCTTGGAACAATGCTTGGCCCTTAGGTCAGTAAATATTTCTTGAATGAATAAATACACTGGGAAATGCAAGAGGTTTATGGGAGCACACAACCAAAGCATTTACTCTCAAGTCCCACCAACAATTTCAAAAGAAGCTCATGGATGCACCTGCAGCCTCCAAGTGAGGTGCAGATGGCCATATGCCTGCATGTCCTTGCACACAGTAGGTGTTTAATAAGTGGCCACAGAATGATCTAGGCGCATAGCTCCACAGCCAACCCTGTGCGACATTTGGTGGCAGACCTGGAGTTGGGGAGCTGGCTGCCTTCTCCACGGAACAGGATGTGCAGACGTGGCTGCAGGGATACATCTCTGTGGAATGCGGTTGCTAATACAAATGAGCTCCCTCACGTCACAAGGCATCTATTATATGAACAGTTGGACGACTCGCTGTGGGACTGGGCGGGCTCTCGGGGAAATCCAGAGCCACAGTTATGCTTCAGGATTCCCTTCAGAGAAGGCCTTTTCTCCACAAAGGACTCTTAATAAGCAAGATAATAATAGCCAGCACTTTCCAGGTGCCTGACACTGTGCAAAAGGATTAGCCCATGGAATCCTTACAACATCCCGTGAGGTCAGTATTAACATTATCCCCATGGTGTGAGGCTCAGGGAGGAAAAATAACCTGCCTTGTGGGTTCACAGCCAAGTGAGGAAGCAAGTTGGGATTTTGGCCATGGTCTCTTCACTCCACTTGAACTCTTCACTCCATACACAGTCTCCTTTCTCTCTGTAGTGCCAACTTTAAAATGGTATTTTATTAATTTGCATGTAGTATGTTGTTTAAAAATAGTCAACTTTCTTCCTTCCCCTGAACCCTCCACCGGGACCCATCTCCTTTGGCCCACTGCCTGTTTCTGTATGACTTGGGCGTTTATTTTACATTTTGCACAGCTGAAAAAAAAAGTCAAAAGAACATTTCATGACATGAGAAGCAACATGACCTTTGGGTTTCCACATCCATGAATAAAGTTTTACTGGAGCACAGCCATGCTCATTCGATTATGTATTGTCTGTGGCTGCTTCCACACTGTCACAGTAGAGTTGAGTTGTTGGAACAGAGACCATTTTAAGTTTAAGACCAAACTTAAAAGTATTCAAAGTATTCACTGTATGGCCCTTTGCAGAAAAGGTTTGCCAACCTTTGCACTATGCAGTTTCCTTCAAGGGTGTCTTAAATCACTTTTCTTGCAAGGTGACTCACCCATTTATTTCATAGAAAACAGCCGGGCTGCAAGCTGTGGGCCAAGCCCAGGTGTGCGCCTGGAAGTGGGTTGGTTAGCGCCTCCACTCATGCTCACTCAAAGTATTTCTTGGGCACCAGCTGTATGGCAAGCCCCCGGCTGGCAGTCACAGCAGGTCCAGGCCTGCCCTCAGGAATCCACAGGGCAGTGGGGGAGTCAGACATTATCAGGACGTATTTAGGTGCTTTCTCTGACCCTCTGCCCATTATGCCTGCTGTGTTTTATTTGTGACCCTTTTAAAAAAAAATAGGTCGTGCATTTATTTGCTTGAAAAATCAATTTGTGTGTGTGTGTGTGTGTGTGTGTGTAGACATACACATTGACAGGTCTTGATCTACTATCCCTTGCCTGCCTTGTTCCTCCACCCTGTAAGCAACCATTTGTATTAGTTTTTTTGCATATCCTTCTAGAGTTTTTTTTTTAAGCAAATACTTCCATCTATTTATATCTTCCCTTCCTTATGCAAAATGTAGCATACACCCTGTCCTACACTTTGCTTTATTTTATTTTTTTTTAAATCTCTCTTAGCCGTTGAACAGTGAAGGATGGGTAGGAGTTAATTCAGGGGAAGAGAAAGGTGTGTATTGAGCAAGAGCATTCCAGGCAGAGAAGATAGCCTGAACAGCATGTGTGGAGGTCCTGGAGAGCAAGGCTTCCTCCAGGGTCGAGGGAGGGCCTGGGAGGCTACAGTAGAGGAGGAGGGGCCTGTTGCGGCTGCCAGGGCCTGAAGGCCAAGGGAGGGACTGTGGCCTTGATTCTAGGAGCACCTGGGTGTGGAGTTCTGCTCTGTTTCCTTCCATGCCCTGCTTTTCTCTGTGGCCAAGTACATGTGGCCTTTATCACGTGCGGCAAAGGAGAGGCCAAGAATGTCCTTGAGAGCCAGCTATTGACTGTGGTTAATAATGAAAGAAAATTTCTCTTGTGAGCTATTCTCAGGAGGTGTGATCCAGTGTCTAGAGGTTTGCAGGCCCGTACCTCTGGCCTCCATGGCCCATACCTCTCGTGTGACACAGGACAAGTCCATCACCGCTCATCTTTTCAATTGACACAGTGCAGTGCCAAGCACAGGGGTTTTTGGAGAGTAACACACACAGTGTTCTCAGTCCCAAGGTAGCCACATAGTAAGTACTCATTATCTGGTGGTGATGGCAGCTTCCATTTATTTTTACAGGCCTGGCTGGGGCTCATACTTTGTTAGCATAGCTCACGGTGAAAATTTTTTATTCGACAGCCTCATCACCTGGGTACTGGTAACTCCTCTGTGGGTTACGGTCTACACTGGGCAAGTAACTTATCCCCTGTGCCCTTTATTATTTCCACTTATAAATGGAAATAATAATAATATCTGCCTCTTGGTCCGGTGCTGAGGAGGAAATGAGTTAACATTTGTGTTGCACTTAAAATAGTGTGTGACAAGTGGTGACATCAGTGGACACCGGCTATTATTGGTACTGTTATTGCACACTCTGTGTTCCCTCAGGAAGTCTACGTTACACTCGGGAGAACTCGATGGCAGTGATGACAGTGCCACCGTCTTTCCAGGGGAACAATGCCCTTTGTTACCAGGGACACTTCACCTCTTCGGGAAGACACTTAACTGCAAGGAGGACTGGGAAATCTAGAATTTTCCTAATTGACTCTCCCAGTAGAAGAGAAATACATAATCACAGGGGTGCCCGGTAAATTTTGGTGAGCATGTGAATCCATTTACCAGTCTATCCATCACAAGGGGCCCTCCTCCCAGCACATTACACATGTCCATGTTGCTGGGGTCGATTTGCAGAAAGTGATGTGGCAAAACTGCTGGCCTCCAACCTGAGGTGCTGGAAGAAAGCTTGTGAGGGACTCTAAAGTCTCTTGAGTTGTATCTGTCTAATCAGGGAAACAATTATACCTCCTAGATCAAAGTTGAGAGGCAGGCTCTGGGAAGAGTGCCTAGAGCAGCCAGAGAAAGGCTGCAGAACCGGTTTTTTCTAGGCAAGTCTTATTTACCTACTTGTCTGATTGCCTAGAGGACAACCCCATTGGCTCTTAGAGGCCTTCCAGGTCACCTCCTCCCTTGGGCTGGGCCTCTCTCTGTAGATGGTTGGCCGCCCACTGGCCAGGGAGCACCTACTGTGTGTCAGGGTACTGTCCAGGGTGCTGGAGATAGTAATAGATAACACTCTGCCCTCACTCTTTGCCAGGCATTGCAGGTGCTTGGGTTAACTCATTTAACCCTCTCATTGTCCCCAAGAGATGGGTCTGCATCAGATCTATTGCAGATGTGTGAAAAATCAAGTTTTTTTTTTTTTAAGATTTTTTTATTAATTTATTCATGAGAAACACAGAGAGGAGAGAGCGAGAGGCAGAGACACAGACAGAGGGAGAAGCAGGAGCCATGCAGGGAGCCCGACACGGGACTCGATCCCAGGTGTTCAGGATCACACTCTGGGCCAAAGGCAGCGCTAAACCGCAGAGCCACCCAGGTTGCCCTCAAGTATTAATTAAAAAAGAAACAAACTGATTTTTTTATAATGTTCAGTTCAAACAATTTTTTAAATTATGGATATCTGATATCTCAGAATAACATGAATCTTTTCATTGATGGCTTATTTTGATAGCCTGATTTTGTTGTTAAATAGACTCTACTTCTTTTTTTTTTTTAAGAGTTTATTTATTTGTTCATGAGAGAGACAGAGAGAAGGCGGAGACATTAGGCAGAGGGAGAAGCAGGCTCCCAGCAGGGAGCTTGATGTGGGACTTGATCCTGGATTTCCGGGATCATGCCCTGAGCTGAAGGCAGTGGCTCAACCACTGAGCCCTAGGTGTCCCTAGACTCTACTTTTTATTTTTATTTTTTTTTAAAGATTTTTATCTATTCATGATAGAGAGCGGCAGAGACACAGGCAGAGGGAGAAGCAGGCTCCATGCCGGGAGCCCGACACAGGACTCGATCCCGGGACTCCAGGATCACACCCTGGGCCAAAGGCAGGTGCTGAACCGCTGAGCCACCCAGGGATCCCCTAGACTCTACTTTTTAGGGCAATTTCAGATTCATAGCAAAATGGAGAGTACCCTCTACCCCACTCATGCACAGCCTCTCTGATCATCAACATCACCCACCAGAGTAGTACATTTATTATAGTTGATGTACCTGCACTAACACATTGCTGTCACCCAGATTTTATAGTTTACACACTCTTGCTGTACATTCTTTGAGTTTGGACAAACATATAATGACACGTATCTACCATTGTAGGATCGTACCGCGTAGTTTCACTGCCGTAAAAATCCTGTGTGCTCCAGGAGTTCATCCTTCCCTCCCCCCTAACCCCTGGCAATCATCAATCTCTTCACTGTCTCCATAGTTTTGCCTTAGGATATTATATGACTGGGAAGATACAGTGTGTAGCCTTTTCAGATTGGCTTCTTTAATTTAGTAATTACACTTAAAGTTTGTCCATATCTTTTTGTGGCTTGAATAATATTCCATTGTTTGGATGTATCAGACTTTATCCATTCATCTACTAAAGGATGTCTTGATTACTTTCAGGTTTTGGCAATTATGAATAAAGTTGCTGTAAACATCTGTATGCAAGTGTTTGTGTGAACAGGAGTTTTCAACTCCTTCGGTAAATACCAAGGAACATGATTGCTGGATCAAATGGTATAAGTATGTTTACTTTAGTAAGAAACTGCCAAATTATCTCCCAAAGTGGCTGTACCATTTTTGCATTACTACCAGCAATGAGTGGGAGTTCTTGTTTTTCCACATCTTTACCATCATTTGGTGTCAGTGTTCTGGATTTGACCATACTAATAGTATGTGATGGCATCTCCTTGTTGTGTTGTTTGTTTTTATGTAAGCTCTACACCCATTGTGAGGCTTGAACTCATGGGCCCAAGATCAGGAGTCACGTGTTCTATAGACTGAACCAGCCAGACACCCCTCTCATTTTATTTATTTATTTTTTTTAAGATTTTTTATTCTATTTTATTTTATTTTATTTTTTATTTTATTTTTTATCTTATTTTGTTTTATTTATTTTATTTACTTTATTTTATATTTTATTTTATTTTACTCATGGAGAGAGAGAGAGAGACAGAGGCAGAGACACAGGCAGAGGGAGAAGCAGGCTCCATGCAGGGAGCCCGATGTAGGACTTGATTCCTGGTCTCCAGGATCACGCCCTGGACTGAAGGCGGTGCTAAACCGCTGAGCCACCTGGGCTTCCCACCCCTCTCATTTTACTTTATATTTCCCTAATGACTTATAATGTGAAGCATCTTTTCAAAAGCTTATTTATCATCTGTGTGTCTTCTTTGGTGAGGTGTCTGTTAAGATCTTTGGTCACTAAAATCTTTCAATTTTAGTGAAATCCAGCTTGTCAGCTCTTTTTTTCATGGATTATGCCTTTGGTGTTATATCTAAAAATGATTACTATATCCAAAGGCACCTAGGTTTTCTTCTAGGAGTAATATAATTTTTTGTTTTACCTTTAGGTTTGTGATCCATTTTGAGTTAACTTTTGTGAAAGGTGTAAAGTATGTGTCTAGATTCATTTTCTTGCATATGAATGTTCAGTTCCAGCACCATTTGTTAGAACGATTATTTTTGTTCCATTCTATTGTCTTTGCTTCTGTAAGTAGATCAATTGACTACTTATGTGGGTCTATTTCTGGGCTGTCATTCAGTTCCATTAATCTGTTTATTCTTTCACCAATACTACACTTTCTTAACTACTGTAGCTTTGTAGTAAGTCTGTTCCTCTCTTCCAGTATTTTGTTGGCTATTCTGGTCTTTGGCTCTCCATATAAACTTTTTTTTTTTTTATGATTTATTTATTTAGAGAGAGAGAGTGGGGCGAAGGCAGAGGGAGAAGGAGAGAGAGAATCTCAAACAGAGCCCCCACTGAATGCAAAGCCTAATGGTTCGATCTCATGACCCTGAGATCATGACCTGAGCCAAAATCAAGAGTGGAGCTTAAGCAACTAAGCCAACCCATATGCCCCTCTCCAGTATTAAGAATTACTTGGATTACATTGAATCTACAGATTTAAGTTGGAAAGAACTGCTGTCTTTTTATTGTTTTGTTTTCTATTTTTTGAGATGGGGTTTCACTGTGGTACCCAGGTAGAAGTGTACTGGCATTCATAGTCATGAGCCCACTACTGATCAGCATAGGAGTTTTGATCTGCATTTCTGCCCTGGGCCAATTTACGCCTCCTTAGGCAACGTGGTGGCTCCCCTGCTCCTGAGAGGTTACCATATTGATGCTGAACTTAGTGCATATACCTGAAGGGCATCCTCACACCTCAGCCTCCCAAGTAGCTGGGACTACAGGCACATGTCACAATGCCTGGCTAGAAAGAACAGATATCTTGACAACATTGAATCTAACTATTTATGAACATAGAATATCTCTGTTTATTTAGTTCTTTGATGTCTTTCATCAGAACTTTCCTCATATAATTCTTGTACATGTTAGATTTATACCTAAATATTTCATTTTGGGGGATGCTTACGTACATGACATTGAGTTTTTAATTTCAAATTGCACTTTTTCATTGCTGGTATATAGGACAACAGTTGACTTTTTAAAAGATTTTTATTTATTTATTTGAGAGAGAGAGTGTGTACCAGCAAGAGAGAGCATGAGTGGAGGGAGGGACAGAGGGAGAAGCAGACTTCCCACTGAGCAGGGAAACCCCATGCCAGGCTTAATTCCAGGATCCTGGGATCATGACCTGAGCCAAAGGCAGCCTCTCAACTGACTGAGCCATCCAGACACCACAGCAATTGATTTTTTATATTAATCTTGTATCCTACAACTTTATTATAATCATTTACTCATTCCAGGAGCTTTGTGTTTTCTTTGTTTTTATTTGATTTTTAGGTTTTCTACACATCTACACATATGATCCTGTCATCTGTGAACAATGACGGTTTTCTTTCTAATCTGTATACATCTTACTTCCTTTTCTTGTCTTCCTGCATTAGCTAGGTCTGCCAGCTTGATGTTGAAAAATAGTGGTGAGAAAGGACATCTCTGCCTTGTTCCTGATCTTAGTGGAAAAGCTTTGAACCTCTCAGATTAACTATGATGATATGAAATTGTCTTTTCAGTCATTAGTTCACCTAAGCCAAATGTTTGGAAGGTGGGAACCTTGCATCCACTTCCCTTAGCCAAATTCTGACCATGTGAAAGGTTTTAAAAACATGCCTGAATGAGTGAGTGAATGACTCTTGTGATACAGTGAACTGCTAATCAGAACTTACATGCAATGTCTTCTGAGCAAATGTCAACTCAGGCTTAGGGAGGTAGTGGAGGGCAGTGATTGAAAGCAAACCCGAGCCAGCGGTTGAGGTTCAAATCTTGTTCTGCTGCTTACCTGCTGGGTGATCTCAGGCAAGAGACTGCCCCACTTGGGACCTCATCTTTAAAGTAGAGATAGTAATAGGATGCACCCCCACGAGGTGGTTGTGAGGGTTAAATGAGTTGAAATTCTAAAGTGTCTGGCACAGAGGCACACGTATAAAAGGTATTTAGTGCTATAAGGTCTCATGCAGTAGTTTTGAACGTGAAGAGTAATTGCGTCTTGGCTTTAAATACATCAAGTAATCAGCTCAATTCCAGGTGAAGTGAAGCCCAGTTTGACCAGTGACTTAAGCTAAAAATGACTGCACAGCAGTGATTTTATATTTTACATATAAAACAAAATTTGGGTGCACCTGGGTGGCTCAGTTGATTGAACATCTGCCTTCGGCTCAGGTTGTGATCTTAGGGTCCTAGGATTGAGCCCTTACATTGGGCTCCCTGCCCAGCTGAGAGCCTGCTTTTTCCGACCCCACTTCCCCTGCTCGTGCTCTCTCTCTTTTTCAAATAAATAAATAAAATCTTAAAAATAAGCTTACTTAGTACAGATACGATTATAGAGTTGGAATTTTGGGAGTTGTGAGCGACTATGAGTTCTTTGTGGGACAAAGACATAGCTGGGCTGAATCTCCTGAGAATAACAAGTCACTTTCCCAGATGCCTTAACATTCCAGTCTCAGGGAGCACCGCCATAAGCCCTGTGCAGCATGAGGGCTGGGCAGTGGTGAAGGGCCTCCTGCTGTATTTGATCCTTACTAAACTGTGAACTTAAGGCAAGTGACATGGCTTTCTCAAGCCTTGGTGTCTGTCTGTAAAGTGAAAATGAGCTCATTACAGGCTTAATTAATGAGCTTTGAGCTAGTAAAGCACCTTGTACAGTTCCTGGCACATAGCACATGTGTGCTAAATATTAGCCGCATTAATATTATTGTAATTGTTTTTGTTGTTTTTATTCTTCTTTAGTTGCTATGGAATACGGCCGGTCTGGTACTCCACAAATAGTGTGTCAGCTCTGGCAAACTAGAGCCTGTTGTTCTGGTGAACCCTCAAGAAGATAATCATCATTTCATTAACCTGACTAGAAATAAAGATTCATGTATCCATTCAACAAATATTTAGAAGGCTTCTCTCCTCTGTGCCAGGTACTTAACTAAAACAGGATACTGTGTGATAAGAGCAGTTGGTGAGAGGGATACTAGTGCGGTCAGGAAGGGCTTGTCTGAGGAAGTGACATTTGATCTGAGACTTGAAGGATGAAAAGGAGCCAGCCATGCAAAGAGTCGAACAAAGACGGTTCCTGGCAGAGAGGACTGCGGGTGCAAAGGCCCTGAGGTCAGAACAAGTTCAGCAAGTTGGAGGAACAGAGAGGAGGCTGGCATGGTTTGAGTTGGGTGAACGAGGTTCAGAATTTGCTGGGAGGGATTCATAGGCCTTGGGTTTGTTCCCTGAAGCCTCTGCTTTCTTCCATCCCTGGGAGTGTTTGGAGAAAAGGGCTGTTGGGGGGCCGATCTGGCATCTAGAAAGATGTGAGAGGACCAGAGGCCTGGCACCTGCCTCGCTCCAACCTTCTGAAGGCCTTTACCCAGGGGCTCAGGTCCACGAGGAAGAGGCCCTTCACCCCACAGCTAGGTTCTCTGATTTCTCAGACAAGAACGTGGTTCACATTTTTGTCCCAAAGGTGGCCCAGCTGTGCTTTGATGCTCTGTGCCTGAAGCCTACTTTCTTCTTCTCCAAAGTAGGACAACCGAAAGCTAGCTGCCCTGGAGAAGTGCCAGAAAACAGCCCAGCCAAATGGAGTCTGTTTCTTGGGAGTGTGGGGGATTATTGAGCTCTTTCCTTTGTGCCAAAGGTAAAGACGGTATTAAAACACCAGGGCTTGGTGGAATAGAGCAGCAGGTGGGAGCCTGGACTTAGGTGTCAGCTCTGACTGCACCACTTCCTCATCTTTGTGACCTTGTGACCCTAACCTGTACCTTACCTTTGCTTTCTCATCTGTAGAATGGGGATGGAAGTTCCCAAGCTCAGAATATTGCACACAGGAAATGCTAGCTATCATTATCATCACCTTCTGATTTTAAGTCACTGTGAGATGAAGTCCTCTTTCCTCTAGTTTTTTGTCAACAGTTAAGATGGTCAAATTTGGTGATTCCCATTTCTTCACACATCAGCCAGATTCTTGCCCAGAAGCTTGGTGTCTGGTAGCCAGCCAGGCCTCAGGTTCCAAAAGCAGCTCTGCTCCTGGGGGTGGGGACAGGTTACTTGATGCCAAGAAGCTGAGAGTTGACAGGATATGTGTCGCCAGAGATCTGTGAACTGTGTGCAACCTCCACAGTGGTGACTGTTCCTGCCAAACGGATGAAGACCTAGGAATGGAGATTTTTTTCAGAACTCCCTAATTTCCATTCACTGAATGTACCTGGGAATCACCTACGAATCTTGTGAGAATACAGATTCTGATTCATAGGATCTGGACAAGAGCTAAGGGTCTGCATTTCAAGGAGCTCTCAGGGGATATGGATGCTGCTGAATGCCACTGTTCCCACCTGGACTGCTTTTTCAGACCATGGCATCTTGGGTCCTGCTCACTGAATCTGGTCTGCATTTTCACCAGATCCCTTGATGATTCACTGTTTTTTATAGTTTTAGAGCCTAGACCCAGGGTTTCTCAGCCATAACACCATTGACTTTTTGGGTGGGATCGTTCTTTGTTGTGGGGGCTGTCCTGTGCATTACGGGGGCATTTTGCAGCACCTCTCACCACAAACTGCCAGATGCCCGTAGTAGCAGCACCCCGCCCCCAGTCATGACCGAAACTGTGCAAATGTTCTCTGGGGTAGGGGTGGCAAATCATCCCCCACTGAGAACCAGTGGCCTAAAGCCCTCAAGCTCAGCTGTGCCCGCAGAGGTACAAACGCTGCAGCATTTGGGTAGGGTCAGGATCCATACCAGGCCTTCCTACTCAAGATGCGTTTAACTCGTTGCATCACTGCTTATTGGCGCAGCACATCCAGATTGCACCTTGGAATTCCACCCACCAGGTGGGGGTGCATGGGCCTGATTGAGCCAGCCTTCAAGAAGAGAGGATTTGGGGTTCACTGCTGAGTTTGTTGATGTTGCTTAGAAAGACAACCATGTAGGCCACCCACCTGGCCTTTTGTTTGGCCTGGTGTTGTCTGCACAAGGGGAGCTCATATGTTTACTTAGGGTTCTGTATGGTAGGGTCAGGGAGGCACCTTCTCTAGTGTATACTCTGCAGAATTCTGGAGTGGTGTCGGCTCCTGTTTCTGACCCTCCCCTCGCCCCTCCTCTCTTTTGGCTGCTGAGCCACCCTGGAGTGTTTCGGAGTCATTTTATACCACATCTTGATCTCTGCGACCAGATGGACTAGATCACTGGCTGCCTGGGAGCAGGGAGAGAGGCATCTTTTTTGGTCTCTTAGGCCTGGTAGGTGGTAGGTGCTCTTGTTAAATAGATCCGAGAACCTCATTCAGTCACTGGATATCTCTTCTAGGGCCTCTTGTGTGGTGGGCACTGCCTTGGGCCTGGCATGTGAGGGGAAAGTAGCAAATTGAGACAGTCGGTGCTGGGGGAGCAGGGGTAGGGGTGGTGAGTGGGATTCACTTCACAGAAGACCCTGGTCATGGAGGGAACATTTATTGAATTCCATTTCTTGCTAAGTCATGGGGGTCTGGAAACACTAGCTTGCCTTCCTGGCACTTTCTGTTCTGATTGGGGGTGGGAATGAAAAATAAACATACACACAGCCAAACAAGCCAAATAATTGCAAGTGGACTCTAATTACTGCTGTCTCACCACTGGTCAGCAGGAACCAAGAACCCTGCACCAAATGTAGGCTGCTGTGCCCTTTGCCATTGGCAAGCCTGCAGGTCTTTTAAGAGAGTCTGCTCTCCTTTGATATGTAGCTGGTGGGTGATTGCAGGGTCTTAGAGGCCCAGGGACATCTCTGCCCACCGAAGGAGGAGCGGGAGTATGTTTTATTGGGTCATGCACACTAACACATTTATATAGCTCTGAGTGCCAGGCCCTATTCTAAGTGTTTTAAATTCCCACAACCACGCTATAACCTTGATATATTGTTATCCCCCTTTTCCAGATGAGGCACAGAGAGGGGAGATAACTTATCTGAGATCCTAAATGGCAAAGCTGAGATTCGAACCTGGGCTGTCGTGTCTTTAGGGTTTTCACTTTTACGCACTCTGTGAACACATCAGGCATTTGGACACGACCAAGGTTGCTCTCCGGTTGATCTGTCTGAGACCAGAGAGGAAGGCAGGAAGAAGATTCTGCTGGTTCAGGAAGGCGAAGAGTCCCAGTGGGACACCTTCAAGGAAGAAGTACCTCCTCACACCCCCAGAGCTAAGGCCGTAGAGAAACACCTAACAGCAGGACTAGGAGGAGAGAGTGTCTCTGGTCAGTTATCATTACCCTGGAAAGACCTGGCCTGGCTCCTGGAGCCCCCCTGCCCATGAGTTCAGTGGGTTCATTGCTGAGAAGAGGGAGGGAGGTACTAGCAGCTTCCTGGGGACTGTGCAGAGCAGTATTACGAGGAGGAGTGCAGCTGCTGAGCTCTGTCCTATACTCTGATACCCTGTTACTCAGAGGATGGTCTTCCCTGTTTTCTGGGAGCTAGAGATTGATTTCTCTGAGGACCTAGCTGCAAATAGGGAGATTTAGGGCCAAGTTTGGGTCTGAGGCTATGGAGCCTTACAGCTAATGGCTGTGGAGTCACACTGTAGTTAGGAACCGTGTCCTGGCTGTACCCTGGGCTATAGCTGTGTGACCTTGGGCAGGTGACTTCACCTCTCTTGGGCTTCAGGCGCTTTGTTTTTAAAATACCTACTTCATCGAGGTATACGTGTATGGGAGTGGTGGTGTTAATTCACTGAGGTCATTTTATGTAAAGTGTTTAGTCCAGAACTTGGCATCCCGTGAGTACTCAGTACACGGGAAAGATTATGTTGTGGGAGGTAGTGTCACCAAGTGGATAAGGCAGGGCCTCTGGAACCACCAGTCCCACCCAGCTCATTGGCCTTGGGCCACTGGAGTTAGACTCTATGCGGCTGCATTTCCTGATCCTAAAATAAAGATACTATTAGTCCCCTCCTTGTAAGGATGCTGCCGGCATTCAGTGAGTCAGTACTTGTGAAGCATCTAGCACACGTTAGCACATGGCCGGACACTCCTGGTAAGCCCCATAAACATTGACTGTCATGATGATGGTCATTAAGAATGTGGGGATGAGGCCAGCAGCCAGGTGAGGAGAAACCTTCCACACAGAATAATGTCATGAATGGGTTGGTTTTAGAAAACTACTTTTAGAAACTGTTTGGTCAGCCAGCCCCGCCTCTGGACGTGAGGGATGGTGACGTGAGGCTCTGAGCGTATCAAGGACTCTTTTCCTCTTCAGAGGAGAGTTGGCCTCTCAGACCTGAGTAACGTGAACTCAGAGGGGACAGTGAGGAAGCCAGGGGATGGAGGTGTACCATGATGTCCAGGAGTAAAGGAAGGTTCCATTCAGGCTGTGCTATAAGCAGGCTCCGTGGGCAGTTTTGCAGGGTGAGAGTGAGCATGAGAATTGGCAGACCTGTGTCCAGGTGTCCCCAGCTACTTGACTTTAGGTGAGTTCCTCAGACTCGCTCACTCTCAGTGTTTGTCAGCACTGAGCTTGGTCGTGCTGGCTGTTGTAGGGACAGCAGAGTAGCAAAGAGTCAGTCACCTGGATTTCACCCTGGCGTGTCACATCCGAATGATGGGACCTTGAGCAAGTGACTTAATTCCATCTGAGCCTCAGTTCCCTTATCTATGAAGTGGGGGTTATACCACCTGCTTCACTTGGTACCATTTGAAGATCATGAAGATCATGTTAATCTATGTAAAGCCCTTCAAGTGGCACCCAGCGCAGAGAAAGTTTCATGTTGGCTTTATTGCTGTTATCATTAACCCTTCCTAGAAGACAATGTAGGTAGCAAGTATAAACCATGGATATGTTCCAGGGGAGCAGAGCCCTGATGAGGGAGTTGGGGAGAGATCTCAGCCTCTGGAAGGGTTATTTAGAGCTGGCATTCAAGCTTTTGTGTTTCTAGAACGTAAATGAAAGAATGTGCAGAGGAAGGGGGTAGGAAGAGCATGCTGACTAGGAATGATGTCTTACTGCCACAGGGGCAGGTTTCCCAAGGTCAGATCATACCACTAGATAATTTGAGGTGGTGTATGAATAAACACTTTAATAGTTGTACTTTTATTTTAATGCGTAACAGGAAAAGAATTTCAATAGCACATCAAATCCAGTGCTCCGTGGCTATTTCTGCTTTGGGTGAGGCTAACACTGGTATGTAAGCCAAAATAAAAGTGAATACAGTTAAAGAAAAATGCAAAGTAAGTAAGAGTACAGGTGGTCTGGGGATAGACGTGGCAAAAATGGTACCAGTACGTATAGATCCTAGCAGCTGAGACACGTGATGGTAGGAAAAAAACAGGGCTGAGCTGGGCTTTACTCTCCTTGTTTGGCAGTGGAAAAGCTGCATGCAGCTCCCTGGAGAGGTTGCTGAGCCGTTGGTCCCCCCCTTTGCCCATCTCCGAGGCTCTGCTCTTTCACCCCCCTGTAGACCAGCTGTGGCCACCCCAGAGTGGAGCACCAGCTCTGGCAGCTGTGATCCCTTCTGTCAGGGGACAGGGCAGGGGATAAAACGTGCCAAGTATTTGATGCTGGCACCTTCTCTCTCTGCAGTGGGTGTAGACACTGTGGAATGGCCTTAAGCCGCTAACCTTGATAGTGTCAACAATCTTTAACCAACACTGAGTGAGTGCCAACAACATGCTAGGCACTCAGCGTGCCCGATGGCATTGAACCCCCCTTACTCTGTGAGATGATCTGCTGGTTGGGACACATTGGGCTGCAGGTAACAAGATGCCGAGTGATTCTTGGCTAAGCGATGGAAACTACAAATTCTCTCACTGCAGAGTGTGAAGGAAACAAGCTGCATGGTCAGTATAGAGGCTCAGTGACACCTTTGAGAACTGGATGCTTTCTCTATCTCACTGCCCTCGTGTGCATCCGTTTCATCCGTTTCATCCCGATTGTCGGTCATTGTGTAGTCATAGGATGGCTGCCCTAGCTTTATGGTCACATCCTTACACACAGCATGCCCGGCAGGGGAGAGTGGCAGGGGAAAAGGCTTTCTCTTCCTGTGTCTTTCCTTTCCAAAGGGAACATGTTCTCATAAACATTCCTAACCCCAGCAGACCTCGCTTTATCTCTTATTGGCCATAAAGGAGCCAGTGATTGCCCCTGGTTATGACGGAGGCTGGGAAAGTGGGTGTCTCTGTAGTTAGAAGCAGCAAGTGACAAGGGTCAGGAGTGACCATAAGCTACACAACTAAGTGCTGTCGGGGGGATACTATTACTACCTCCCTCTGTATATGAAGAAAATCAAGGATCAGAGAGCTAAGAAGATGGCTTTACTAGGTCTTGTAGTGGCAGAGCAAGGATGTGAACTCACATCTTTCCTCCTGCGGAGCCTGCAGCATTAACCCTTGTCCAGTACTGCCTTCCTGGCAGGGGACACCCAGACAGCCACAATGCAGGGCAAAGAGAGGCGAGCACCAAGTGCTGTGGCAACACAGAGGACAGAGATCCTGCTCAGGCACGGTCGAGGGGAGTGAGCTGGAGAGGAGAGAAAAGAGTGTAGAGAATCACGCTCAGCTATTGTGCTGGCCTTTGAAGGGTAAGTAGGACTTCTGGCAGGTACAAGGGAAGTTGCATGAGGAGGGTGGCTCCAGAATGAATGAAAGCGGGCAGTGGGACAGTGCATGCTGGGTAGACTAATCAAGTCTCTTTGGGATGTAAGATGAATTCGTCTTATGTCACTGAGAAGCCTGGAGGAGGGGAGCTTCAGTCCGAGCCCCGGTAGGAGGCTCAAACATGTCACTGGGTCTGTGTTTCTCTCTGTTGCTCCAGTTGGCTTCACTGTCCCGACAGGGAGGGTTAAAGTGCAAATCCTCCTGATTTATAAACTCAGAGGAAAGAGGATTTCTTGTCTTCAGCATCTTCTTTTTTTTTTTTAATTTTTATTTATTTATGATAGTCACAGAGAGAGAGAGAGAGAGAGAGAGAGAGAGAGAGGCAGAGACACGGGCAGAGGGAGAAGCAGGATCCATGCACCGGGAGCCCGATGTGGGATTTGATCCTGGGTCTCCAAGATCGCACCCTGGGCCAAAGGCAGATGCCAAACCACTGCACCACCCAGGGATCCCGTCTTCAGCATCTTTATACAAGCCCTACGGAAGACTGGTTGGGTGTCTCAGTCCATTCAGCCTGCTCTAACAAACTTACCATAAATTGGGTAGCTTATAAACCTAAAAATCTCTTTCTCAGTATCTTGGAACCTGGGGAGTCCAGGATCAAGATGTCGAAAGAATTGTTGTCTGGTCAGGGCCAGCTTCTCCGGGTTCATGGATGACTGTCTTTCTGCTGTGTCCTCACACATGGCAGAAGGGGCAAGGGAGCTCTCTGGGACCTCCTTTATAAGGGCATGAATGAGATTGACCGAGTCACTTTCTGAAGGTCCCACATCATAATACCATCACATTGGAGATTAATTTCCCACATAGAAGTTTTGTGGGGGACACAAACATTCAGTCTGTAGCAGTAGGTCACGTTCCCATCCCTGAAGGTGGTGTCTGTGGTGTCTGAAGGTGGGTGAAGGATGAACACAGAGAACCACAGCCTTGCCAGGATGGTGGAGCAGCATGGTGGAGACATACCTCCTGAACAATAAAGTAGAGATGCTAGGCACACAACACCCGTCCACCAGCACGTACCTGGTGGTACCTGCCTTCAACCTCTGTACTTTAGTTTCCTAATCTGAAAAATGGGGCCACTGTGGTCATCCCCACCTCATACATAGGGTCTGGGGCAGATTGCACATAATAAGCATTCACCAGGGTGGGTAGAGAGTGCTCCCTGGAACATAGAGCAATGGCCTCCCATGTGGAAGGCCTAAGATGCTACTTTGCCCAGGACCTGGTATTGCCACTTAAAGCGAGATGGCTCGGGTTCGGATATCAGCTCTGGCACATCAGAGTGGTGTGACCCTGGGCAAACAGCTTTACCTCTCTGTGCATCCATTTTCACAACTGAACCAGGGAGCAAAGTGCTCAGGACACTGCCAGCTACATGGTAGACATCAGCAAATATATATATATATATATATATATAGGATGAGTTCACGAATGGAAAAGCTGAGTCAGAAGGCACACAGAGGTTGTTAAACGTTTTTGGGTTTGTATTGCCAGGTGGCCCTCCAGAAAGCCATCACTCCCATCGGTAGAAGGTAATATGACCCATTTCCTCCCTACTCCTTTGTCACTACTTCTCGAGGGTCTTATTTCTCGGGAAAAAAGAAATCCATTTTTCTCTTGCTCAGTTAAGACACATAAGAAAATGTCCATATTTTTCAGAGTTGCTAACTGACACATGTAAAATGCCATGATGTCTGGGATATACTTCAGCAAGAAGGAAGAGGGGAGGAATAGATAAGGAATAGAAGAAGCTGGTGTGGCAAGATCTTCAAAATTACTGAATCTGGGTTGGAGTACATGGGAGTTCACTGTACCTTTCCCTCTACCCTTTTCTTTGAATGTTAACAAAACCAACCCAGCCCCACTCAGTCTCTCAACACACATGCGCTCGTGCATGCGTGCGGACACACACACACACACACACACACACACACACAAAACATAGAGCCTAAAATTCAGTAGTGGTAAACAGCTACTTAATTCCTGCTGCACATAGGTAGTTGGAGGGCCCATTGGATAAACAGTCTTGTAGCCCCCTAAGTGCATACCCCCCGCCATGGAACCCCCTTGTGGGGAGATCTTTGGGCTCAGCCGCTAGAAGGATAGTGGCTTTCAGGCCCAGAGCAGCAGTTTCTCATCTGAACTGGACATGCGGTGACCTTTTTCTGAAATAGAAGTTTTCTCTTCCATCCCTGGAGGGGAGACAGACTCCCTAGTGATTAACTCCTGGAAACCACCCCCACTCCTCCCACCCCCGCCCCAGGCGGGTGTGGTTCTGCCACTGGGTGGAGGGAGTCACGAGCTGCTTTTGTCCCAAGGATCTGTGTGCTGGTGGCAAAAAACAGAACTGGCTGAGCCTCCGCAGTAACTGGATATTGATTCTAGCCCCACTAGGCCTCTGAACACACAAGAGCAGGCCTTGCCCAGCCCTGCCAAACAGGCTTTGCCCCCAGCCCCTTCTCCAGATTGACTCAGGCTGTGAGTTTTCCAGCTAGATTTGTTCTCCATCCCGCTGGCGCCTGGGAAGTTAGGGAGGGGCCTTCACATCCCATCTGGTGCTGGGTGGGGTCTCAGCATTGGAGGGTGAATGACCCCGGAACTGACCCTGGACTCTCAAGAAAGGTCATCATTTAAGAATGTTTCTTATGCAGCCCCACAGGAGACCCACATGTGGATGTGGTCAACTATAGCTTCCGGCCGTCTCACTTATGCTGAATTTCAGCAATTTCTCATTTCCTTTAGGAAACAAAATTAGTCTGGAGAGAAGTGTGAATAATCATGATGACACACTTGGCAATAGGGACATTGGGAACCTTGCCCTGAAGCTCGTAGTTGGTGTCATTGTTGCCAAGGTCTTGAGCAGTGTGGACCAGGGAAAGGGGGACATCTGGAGCCATATGTGGCCTGGGTTCAAATCCCATCATTACCACGTAACAGCCAGGTGACCTTGGGGGAAGTCACATAACTTTTTTTTTTTTTTTAAGATTTTATCTATTTGAGAGAGAGAGAGCGGGGAGCACACAGGCAGTGGGGAGGGGCAAAAGGAGAGGGAGAAGCAGATTCCCTGCTGAGTAAGGAACCCAACCTGGGACTTGATCCCAGGGCCCTAGGATCATGACTTGAGCCAAAGACAGATGCTTAACCTTAAGACTGAGCCACCCAGGTGCCCCAGTCACTTATCCTTTTTTGTCTCAGTTTCCTCATCTGTAACATGATGATACCTGCCTTGTAGGATTGTAAGGATTAAATTAGAGAAAGTTTGTCAGATATTTTAAATGGCCTCTTCCATGAAAGTAGCTAATTTAATCCTGACCATGGCAGTGACTGTCATGGTCAGGCCCAGCTAGGATGGAGAACTGCTGGTCTGCAGTAGGGTTCAGGTGGAAGCAGAAATTGGAAGAGAGGAACAGCAAAGGCTCCTTCCTCCCCAAGTCTGTAGTTTAGGGAGATAGGTATAACTGCCATTTAAAAATACTATTTTTCATTTGAAGTTTTAAAATCTCATAGTTAAAGCAGGTGGGAGACTTTTTTTTTTTTTTAAGATTTTATTTATTTATTCATGAGAGACACAGAGAGAGAGAGGCAGAGACAGGCAGAGAGAGAAGCAGGCTCCATGCAGGGAGCCTGATGCGGGACTCGATCCCGGGTCTCCAGGATCACACCCTGGGCCAAAGGCGGCACTAAACCACTGAGCCACCAGGACCGCTGATGGGAGACTTCAAAGAGAAAAAAATCTCTCCACTTCTCTTACACATACCACTCACACTAGAAAAAAAGACTGGAAGGAAATAAACCAACATCTTTACAGTAGGGAGATTTATCCTTTGGTGGGGAGATTATGGATAACTATATTCTTTTTTGCACATTTCTTTATTTTCCAAGTTTTTCAATATGCTTATATATACATAAACATATACTCCTTTCATAAACAGAAAAAATATGTTAAAAATTAAGGAATCACAGGGCACTTGGGTAACTCAGCTAGGTGGCCATCTCTTGGTTTCAGTTCAGGTCATGATCTCAGGGTCCTGGGATCAAGCTCTGAATAGGGCTCCACGCTGAGCAGAAAGTCTGCTTGAGATTCTCTCCCTCTTCTTATGCCCCTTCCCCTTCTCCTCCTCCCCATCTCTCTCTCTCTCTCTTTAAAATCTTAAAAAAAAAAAAAAAAAAAATAGGGAATCGTGTGAGCTATGGTTTCTGGGGAGGTTGGATAGAATTCTCCCAGAATGCAGCCATCTGTTTAATGTTTGTGTCCCAAGAAGCCTGTGTTCCGAACTTCCTTGATGAGGTATATTTCCAGCTCTATAAAATTTCTACCCAAAAAGTTCTTAGTATCAAAGCCGATTACTAATTATCCATCCCTCCACCTGCCTAGCCCTGCTCATAGTATTCACACTGCCTTGCATCCTTCTCTCGAGTTGAAAGAACTCGTTACTTTTGTGACTCTGACCTTGAGAAGGAACCTCATTTTTACAACCAACATAAGAGTAGTAAGTACCTCATGAGGTGTCACACATCTCAGTTCACTGCCATGAACATATGGGTGCTTACGTGTCAGCTGAAGTTATGAATAGCAACAAAATTGAGAACAAAACATTTGATTTATTTATTCAGTAAACATGGATTAGAGACCTGTTCTGGACCAGGTACCAGTGAGCAAGGCAGACACAAGGCAGTCTGTCTCTCCAGAGAGAGAGGGAGAAGACACAAGAACAGCCCTGTGTTCCAAATGTTCAGAAGGACAGGATTTTTTTTTTTTTTTTTTTTTTTTGAGCCATAGAACAGGGGCTTCCCGGAGGCTCCCCAAGGAAGTGAAGTGCAAGTAACATACTCCGGGTGCAAATGGAAAAAGTGAATTTGGTGGACATCTCTAGATAAGCCTCACTTCTGAATGTTTCCAGCTGCGGGCAGGGAGCTCCAGATGGGCGTTGCTATGGAAGCATCTTCCAGTTCTCACTTCCTGACTGAATTTATTTCCGAGTTTCCCGTGCCTGTGCCAGTTCCCAGCTGTAAATACAGACGTGCTGGGGTCCCTTCTTCCTGCAGCCTCATAGCTGTGCAGAGAGCGGATGTGGCTGGAAGCCAGCCCGGGAGCCTCCTCCCGACAGAGTTAGTTGTGGAACCTGCCGTGTCGTGGCTTCTCTTCCATCCAGGCTCTTTTCTCTTTTCTTTGTCCTCTTGTGGGACGGTGCCAGCGTGCCCCAGCCTGTGTTTTGAAACTTTAGACCTCAGATTGTATTTGATGGAGAAATGAGCTCATGAGGGCTTCCTCCACCACCCAGCTAACCCGGAGAAGTTGCGTCAAATCTCTTTCATTCCGATCCCCCACTGAGGCTAGATTTGCCATCCTCCTGACAGAAACTGGGCTGGCTCTTCTTTGGGACTGTTTGCAAAGAAAGAACTTGCTGACCTGAACAAAGAAACAGCAAACAAGATAGGGGAGGGGTGCAGCTAATTGCTTACTGAGATTGAGACCTTTCAGTTACCCTTCAGTGCTTTAGAATAATAATTGGTAATGTGCTGAGAATTTACAATGCACGAGGTATTCTTTATATCATTTTAATCCTCTTAACAACCTAGTGAAGTGTTTATCATTCTTATCCCCATTTAACAGCTGGGGAAACTGTGGCAGGGGCAAGTTCAAGTCATTGGCCAAATTGCTGTACTGCTTTAGAGCACCTGAAGGCTACAGGTGAAAAAGAATGTAACCAGAGGGTGCTGGATGGCCCAGAAGAACGAAAGCAAAGCCTCAGGAAGGACTGTGTACTAGGCAGTTACTTGGTCGCAAGTAACAGAAACACCATCAGCCCTCGGGGAAGGATCGGCTCAGGCAACTGGAAAGCCCAGCGGTGGGGTCAGCTTCTGGGCCGGTTGGGCCGGGAGCTCAGGGCCATCACCAGTGACCCACTTTCTGTCCCTCCATCCCTCTCTCCGATAAGGGTCATCCTCAAACCTGGCTGCCCTGGAGGCTGCAGACCGGCTGTCAGCACTGGTCCAGGTTTAAGACTGCCTGTTGGGGGTGGGGTGGGGGGGCGGAATCTGCCCCCCACCTTTATGTAGGGCATCAGAGCTGCGTGCTCATTGGGCTAGCGCGGGTCACGTGACCTCCCCTGACCCAATCACTGGCCAGGGTGGGCTCACCGAGCCGGCTGTCCCCGCCCAGAAGCTCCGAGGATGGGCTGAACCGGAGGGAGGGCTGGGCTGGGCGGCACCAGCCCGAGGATGGGAGCGGAACACGAATGCCACTGTCAGGATTCTTTCCTCACGGCTCCCCCCCCCCCCCCCCCCCCCCCCCCCCGTGTCTGCTGTATTCCACTCCCTTATATTAGTGTCTCTCTCTGCCTTTCCTCCCACCGGGTGGGAAAGCTGGCCGTCCACAGCCCAAGTTGTCCACCTGCACACGCTCCCAAAGAGAACGGCCCTGTGTTCTCTAGGCCCAAGCCCACCACAACCCCAGAAAGAGAAGATCCCTCCCTGTGGCTCCCTTGGCTCATTCATCAGGACCAGGAAGGGGTTCCCAGGACAGGCCCAGCTGAAGCAGGTGCTCTCCCTGGGGTGATCGGCTGTAGGCAGGGATGGGGTCATTGCTCACCCTGTCCTCTCCTGGGTACTTACTCTGTCCTCTTCCCAGGACCTCTAAGCTGGGAGTCATCTAAGCAAGACCCTGAGGATGGTGATTGGGCCGTAGGGACACTAAAATGTCATTTCAGTCCTAGGCCACTGGAGGATGAGGTGTGTCCCATGCAGTGTCCATGTTTCTGAAGCAGCACCCTATGGAACTGCCAACCCACCAGGCCACAGCCCCCGCCTGGTGCCTGCCCCGGCCTTATCCTGCACATCTCTCTGCATCTGCCTTCCAGCCACCTGGCCAGCTTTCAGTTCCTCAGCTCGTGGCACTTGTTCCCTGCCCCCAGGAGTGCTTCCTCTTCTCCCTGTTCCCCCCCGCCCCCCCCCCCCCCCCCGAACCCCCTCCCCACCCAATTCTGACCTGCCCATGCTGACTCTTCTTTCAGAGCTCTCCTTAAACATCACTTCCCTGACTGTGCACTGCCCTTCTTCCCGGAACTCCCCAGTTGGTATATTTGGGGCCTGTCATCCTCTCCATGGTATCAGCTCCATAAAGGCAGGCACTGCATCCATTTTGTTAAGGGTGTGACCCCTTCCACCAGATACACACTTCACTGACTCTTGCCGAGGAAATAGACAAAATTATAATAATATAATAAAAAACAGTAGCTACTTCATAATAGGCATACTACTAAGTGCTTTTTACATGCAAAGCTTTTAAGTGATGATTCCCACTTAACAAACATAATAATGACAGTAAGTATATCAAGCAGTGAGTACCAGCCATTATTCTAAGTCCCTTACCTGTGTCATTTCATTGAATCTTAACAGCAGCCTTCTGAGGCCAGCATTGCTCTCATCCTGCCTTCACAAGGCCAAGGCATGTAGTGAACATAGTGACAGGATGTTGGGCTCTAGTCCTTTTCCTTCTCTCTCTTTTTTTTTTTGGGGGGGGGGGGGAGGTATATGTGCTGCTGATGCAAGCACAATCATTTTCCCTTCTACTGCATGTGGAGGGAAGGAGAGAAAGGGCAGGAAAGGTAGGAGGCTTTGGAACACTGGCCAGGGAGATGACATGTTCGCCACACTGCCATGGGCAGCATCTGTAGAAATAGGTGCCTTTCAGATGTAGGAAAAGATACTTGATTGACCTGGTGGATAAGATTTGTCCACTGTTGCCGGGAGAGAAGATGAAACCCTCACTTTGGAGGGGACTTTGGCAGGATCTGTCATTGTGAGCCTTGCTCACACCTTTGCTTTGCCCCAGCAGGTCCGTGTCTAGGAATTTTTGTCTACAGGTATTCCCAAGTGAGGGAAGTCATCTGTGTCCGTGGGGTTCATGACAGCACTGTATGTCAGAGCAAAGATGGCAGCCGCCCTCCATGCCCATCCTTGGGGGACTGGATGGATTAGGGTGCCTGTACTGTGGGGTGCTGCTGGGACAACAGGGAATAAGTCCTAATAGGGAGCGCCTTCTTGTCGTTATCAAGCATGAAAGAGGAAAGAAAAAGGAACACCTTTTACTAGTAATTCTCATATTGGAATCTGAGGGAAGAGTGTAGGTTTTATGAAGATGCCAATCCCATTCAGCCCTACAGCACTCCTAACGATCAAACTCGATCACTTTAGGTTTCCATAGCAGGCACTGTGGTCCCCGCTCTGGGTGTGTATGTACTTTATATACAGACAGACGTATCCAAAATTACATACACGTATGCACGCACATATAATTTCGTTACTTTATTCAAGTCTCTGCTTGAATGGCTGAGACACTGCCTCCAGCAGGCCTTGCTGAACACCCTGTCTAAAACGGTCCCTCCTGTCGTCTTCTGTCCCCTGCTATATTTTTCTTTACAGTACTTACCATCTGACCTTATATGTTCATTTGTTTTTTGCACCATTCTCCTGAGCATGTGAGCTCTGAGCACAGAGATCTTTTTTTTTTTATCACTGGCTATCATCTCAGCATCTAGAGCAGCGTCTGGCTCCTTGTAGCTCTGTGCTGAATGAATGTGAACAAGCCTGAATGATTTTCCTCTTGTTATGGATGTGGGCCCGAAGCCTCCAGAGGCCTGGCCCTCCTTGCCTGGAACAAAGTGGAGCTCACCACTGTTCTGACTGGAGAAGAGGCAAGAATTGCCCTGTACCACCATCTATGCTGTCTTTTATACTTCTCCACTTACTAACACTTCCTTGAGAGAGGTGGGTATGGGCCAGGGTCTCTTCTGCTGAGGCTTCTGCTCGTGGAGCATGGAGAAGCCTGCACAGATAGCTTGGACAGTGCTTGTTCTGGGCAGTTATTCCCCAGAGAATAGGCAGAGGGAGAAAGAAACTTCCATTCTGAAGGCCTCCATCCTCAGGAGGACCCTGTACTTCAGCCCCGTGCTTAATATCAGAGTCCAGGGGATCCCTGGGTGGCTCAGCGGTTTGGCGCCTACCTTTGGCCCAGAGCGTGATCCTGGAGTCCCGGGATCGAGTCCTGCGTCGAGCTCCTGGCATGGAGCCTGCTTCTCCCTCTGCCTGTGTCTCTGCCTCTCTCTCGCTCTCTATCATAAATAAATAAATAAATCTTAAAAAAAAAAAATAAGAGTCCAGTTTGCCCAAGGGCCACCTCAGACTTCATTCCGTATTTCAGTTACCAGGACAGCTTTGCTAACAGCTTTTAGGCCTCCCTCTTTGCCAGGCACTTTGCCAATCACTTGATACTTGTTCACTAATTTAATCCTTCCAACAGCCCTATTGAGGGTAGAAATTACTCCCTCTCTTGCTCCCCTGTGGACTGATAAGGAAGCCTGGGACTCAAGACCCGTGAGGAATGGGGCACACAGGTGCCGAGAAGCGGGGTGGGGGGCTTGATGGTAGCTCTCGCTGGCTGTGGAGATGGTGTTCCACTGGCCACGTGGCCTTGCTGCTTCTACATCCGCTTTTGAGATTCTCCCGGTGACCAGAGGAGGAGGGTCTGGTTTCCTCTAATGTGATGTGGATTGTTCATCATGTTGCAAAGCCCTGCTGAGCAGCACAAAGCCTTGACAGGTGGGAGGAAGTGGGTGGAGAGCTTTTGCTGGTTTATTTCGCGTAGACATTTGCCACACAAATGACCAAACTTCTCTTTCTCCTTGGGACTGGTTTCCATCTTGGGCAGGGGAGAGAGTTGGATAGCGGCCAGAGGAACTCTGTTATCACCTAGTCAAGTCTGATCCTCCCTTGAGAGCCCTCCCAAGTGGCTCCATCTTACTCAGAGTAAAAGCTGAAGTCCTCACCATGGCCAACCAGGCCCCACATGATCTGTGCCCGTTACCTGTGGCTTCATCTCTACCTTCTGTTCCCTCACTTGCCCTGCTCCAGGCACCTGGGCCTCCTCAGTGCTCCACAGACACCCAGCTGTGTGCCTGCCTCAGGGCCCTTGCACTGGCTCTTCCTGCTACCAGAAAAGCTCTTCTCTCATACCCATATCCCCCCGAACATCCTAAAAGCCTTTGTTCATATGTTGCCTCCTTAGGGAGGTCCTCATCTCCCTTTTCTGTTTTTCTCTGTGCCACTTTTCTAACCTATCTTTTACTTATTTTTTAAAGATTATATATGTATGTATTTAAGCTTGCGGGTACACATGCATGAGCCAGAGCGGTGGGGGGAAGGGGGTAGAGGGAGAAGGAGAAGCAGGCTCCCTGCTGAGTAAAGAGCTGATGCAGGGCTCATTCCCAGGACTCTGAGATCATGACCTGAGCCAAAGGCAGACGCTCAACCAACTGAGCCACCCAGGTGCCCCTCTTTTACTTATTTTATTGTTCATCTTCCCCACTAGAATCATCAGCTCCAGGGTTCTGTTCACTTGGATCCCTAGTGCCTAGAACAGTGCCTGGCACTGAATGGGCACTCAGTAAACCTTTCTTGAAAGAATAATGGGCTCCCACGTACAGAATGGTCCAATCATGTACTATTGTGCTGGGAAAAGAAATAGATGTGGGGAGTTCATGTTTCTGCTCCTCAAGCCTCAATGAGCTCCTCTCGTGCCAAGCCATGGCTCTGGGCTCCCAACACCAAGGTAAATGAGCCCTGATTCTCCAGGCTGATTTAAGCCAAGGAGGGAGGGTGCATCTGCTGAGAACACAGATTTGCACCCCTGGACTAGCTGTGGGGGAGGCTGTGAGAGCCAGTCCCTGGCCTTGGTAATATTTGATAATGGGAGGTAGGCCCAGCCTTCTACTGTGGCTTCTAGGTGGGAAATTCCCAAATCATAAGAAAGATTATGATTTACAAAGATTATACAGCCAAAAATGTTTTAATTCCTTAAACATTTTATTAAACCATTGTGTATATGTATGTATCTATGTATGTGTGTGTGTGTATGTATATCTAAAAGCAAGAGCACTTGCTAAAAATACGTAGTTAGATGAACTTTCACAAACTGAACACACTCATGTAATCAGCTCTAAGAGCAATACTTCTAGCCTCCAGAAGTCCTTTTCCTGTTCTCTCCCAGTCACTCCTCCCTTCCAAGCAAAACCAGTCTCTTAATGTCTCTTGACACCTGACTTTGGAGTTTATGTAAATGCTTCCCTGTGTCTGGCCTTTCTAGTCCATATTACATCCATGAGACATCCATGTCATTGCATGTAGTTAGATTTCATGCTTACTCCTGTACACAGTCACAGGAAGACCTGACTGGCAGGAAGAAGTTGAAAATAGCTAGAGCAAAATGTGCAAAGGCCCTGGGATAGGGTAAGCTTTGGAGGGAAAGGGGGCCAGTGTGATGGGAGCATTTGAGCAATGGGATGGGTAAAATGGAAGGAGATGAAGTTTGAGGAATTTTTAAGCAGGAAAGCAATGTGATATAGTCTATTTAATTTGATTGCTCTGGCTATGTGTGGAGATTAGAATCTAGGAAGGCAAGAGTGGACTCTGGGACACCAGCAGGGAGTCTGATGGAGTTGTGAGGGTGGTAACTTGGCCTAGGAAAGAGGAGAAAAGAACTGGATTCAGGATATATTTTGGAGACAGTGGCAACAGAACCTGCCAATGAACTTGCCATGGAGGATGAGGGAGAAAGAAACGTAAGATTCCATTGTGTGTCTGCATCATACTTTGTCACTCATTCCTGCTGGTGGCCGCTCAGGTTGTCTCCCATTTTCCTCACTCACAGAGCCAACACCCACATGCACACATCCTTGCTGAGCTGGCCGTCAAGGATCAGGGACAAGGGCATCCCAGGCAGAGGGAACCGCTGAAGCAAAGGCAGGGGCCTCCCCTGAGCCAAGCCCAGCTCAGGCCCGAGTATAGGCTGCAGAATGGGGAGCACACGACCTGAATCTACTGCTTGCATCGAGTGGACCAGCTGCCTGTCTTGAGATGCTTTTTCATGCCCCCCATCCCCCACCTTCCCCAGAGCTGCTTTTTCCTCCCATCCCCTCCCCTCTGCAGGTTAGTCTGGAGCTTCCATCAGCAATGGAGCAGCAGATGCTTATGTTGGAGTTGCTGCCCTATGCGGGGGCCCTTGCTCTCTGCAGTCAGTTTTGTTCTCCTGTCTCAAGAGTCATGGTGGGGCTTAAATAAGCATTGGCTGGTGAGGCCGTTGGTTGGGGGCCAGCCGGAGAGGATGTCTGGCCTGTAGGAAGTGAATTAGAAGGCCTCTCATTTGTATGAGCCTGATTCTTTTGTGTCCTTTGTCCCATTCACTCCTGTTTCTTGTCTCTGGCCTTGTTCTTGAGAGTGTGGGTCCCTCGGGCAGCAGCAGCTGCTGCCGGCCTCCTTTGCCCTTTCGGAGAGACTTGGGGCATTTGGGGGACTGTAGGCCGCTCAGTTAGGGGAGGGCAACTCAGTCAGCATGAGTTTAAAACAGTGTGACCTGCAAGCATCTGAAGAGAGAGAGCCATTGGTGCCCTCAGGTCCTGGGGGTCTGGGTCCCACCCTGGCTTGGGCTTCTCTCTCTTATGCTATTGGGAGGGGCTGGCCATGCTGACTTGTCAAAATTAGCATCTCTGGGAGTCTGCTTCCTTGCCTGCCCAAGGGCTGTAGAATAGGAGGAATTGTGTGGATCACGGGAAGGTAAAATCTGACATGTTTCAGCTCATACTAGGTCAAAAAAAAAGGGGGGGAGGTGGGAGGGCAGAGAGGGACAGTCTTGAAGGAGAAAAATATAGGGCATTAATGAGCTCAGCTAAGTACTCTCCCAAGCTGCCGGAGAACCTGTGAATCATTGCAACCTCATTAGAAGGCAGCCTGAAAAAGAATTTTTATTTATTTTTTGAGTGAGTAATATATGCACGTGATAAAACATTCAAGTGGCACCCAAAAAGATATGTTAGTGGTTCCCCCTCCCCCATCCCATCCACTGTAACCTAGTTCCCCTCCCATGAGGACACCCATTTCAGGTGTGTATTTAGAGATACTCCATACAAAAACAAGTGCATACTATACATTTAGTTCTACACCTTGATCTTGGAACCCATCCCATAAGATGACTATATAATACTCCATAAAGAGTCTTCAGTGCAACACTCCCACTCCTGAGAATCTACCCTATAGGGACACCTGGGTGGCTCAGGGATTGAGTGTCTGCCTTCGGCTCAGGGAGTGATCCTGGGGTTCTGGGATCGAGTCCCGCCTCAGGCTTCCCACAGGGAGCCTGCTTCTCCCTCTGCTTGTGTCTCTGCCTCTCTCTGTCCCTCATAAAGAAATAAAATCTTTACAAAAAAAGAATCTACCCTACGGAAAGAAGTGGCCCCAGTACCAAAAGATGTTTATAACAGAATGGTTTGCAGTGGCAAATAAGCAAACAAAACCCTGTAAATAAGATAAATACCCATTTTTCAGGGAATGATTGAGTGAAACATAGCACATCCATGCCATGGAATATCAACTGCTAAAAGCACTACTAGTCAATTTGGAGGCATTATTGTGATATATTTAAAGGAAAGCAAGATTCAGAGAAGTAAGATGATATGATCGCATTTATGGAAAATACAGTGACAAAAGTTGACGTGTCTGTGTTGTGTTTGAGCGATGGTGCCGTACCTCCATTCTCTTCCATGCCACATGGCCTGCTTAGCTCAGCATTCTGTGTAAAAGGTGCTGCAGTGTCCTTAACTGTGGTCAAATCAGACTTTGTATGTTGGTCAACATTAGAGACTTGTTGGGAGGGTGCTCCAGCCTGCAGGTGGGGGGCTGGTGAACCTCACCTGGACCTCTGTCAGACCAGGAGAGGCTAAGGTGGGTGCCTCATGAGTACTTGGAACTGACCATGACAAGCACTTAGACCTCCTTCCCAGTCTCCTAGAATGAAATATGAAGAGTTTGGTCAGCTGTTTGAAGTGTTCATATCTGCCTCTCATAAGAATAACACGGGAGAATTATAGAAATGCTAGACTTGAGGCATCGGGTCCCTGGCTGTGGGGCAGGCAGTACAGGCAGCGGTCTTCCTTACGTCTACAACATAGCCCACCACCCAAGAACCACCCAGTGAAATGTTTCTCATGCCCTCCTCTTAAACCAGATAAGCCCGGTTGCTGAGGAGAGTAGAACTGGAAGGAAGTTTCTAGGTGGGCACACTCCCACCAGACCATTGCATTGCACCCCTCCAGGGCCACTGTGTGTGCTGTGGTCTGTGATCGTGGTGACCATGGAGATGTTCTCTGCGGGACTCTGCATGCCTTCCCCTTTCCTACTTCTAGTTCCAGGGTGAGGATGCATTCTTCCAGAATTCTGGTATGTCCCTCAGAATGGATGTGGTTGGCAGTGGGTTGGGGCTGGTGACCCGTTTGGGTTATAACTTGTCTTCTGCTGGGCTTCACTTATAGTGGCAGGGAAAGCTAGAAGGGCCAAATTGAGGCTTCCTGCCCTGACTAGACCATTTGTGTTCACAGTGCTTTCTCCCCCTCTTGACCCTATCCCTTACCCCTGCCCACCCTCGCTAACAAGACAGAGGACACTTCCTGCCTCTGTCCTCTCCTACAGGCTGTTCATCAGAAGTAAGAGCTCACTTCTTGCTGGCTTATCTCCTCTGCCCCGCCTCCGAGATGGAAGGACCTTATTGCTACTGACTTAGCAGCTTTTATCCTGCATAGGGTGTGTGTATATATATATAAAGGACAACCTTCAAGTTTCTGGTTTGAGCAGATGGGTAGTTGAGGGTGTCTAGTGGTCCACTCTCTACCAGTGGATGGGAAAGAAACAAGTATGGGTGAGGATATTATGTTGAGGGTAAGGATACATATATGTTCCTATATGTATATGTGTGTGGGGAAAGAGAGAGAGAATTTAATATCTTTATTGAAAGGACAAAAACGTGTCTCCCACAAAAAGCCAGGCAGTGATTTTGTTCATTTATTCAGCTCATTTAACAGGCGTTTGGTGACTGCTCTTGTTCTGTGCACAATCTGAATCTGGCAGAAAATCACTCTGGAAAAACTCAGGAGATGGGACGCCTGGGTGGCTCAGTGGTTTAGCGCCGCCTTCAGCCCAGGGCGTGATCCTGGAGACCCGGGATCGAGTCCCACATCAGGCTCCCTGCATGGAACCTGCTTCTCCCTCTGCCTGTGTCTCTGACTCTCTCTCTCTCTCTATCTGTCTCTCATTAATTAATAAATAAAATCTTTTAAACATTTTTTTTTTATGATAGTCACACAGAGAGAGAGAGAGAGAGGCAGAGACACAGGGAGAGGGAGAAGCAGACTCCATGCACCGGGAGCCCGACGTGGGATTCGATCCCGGGTCTCCAGTATCGCACCCTGGGCCAAAGGCAGGCGCCAAACCGCTGCACCACCCAGGGATCCCTAAATAAAATATTTTTTAAAAATCATTTTAAAAAAAGAAAGAAAAACTCAGGAGATCTGCATGTCTTCCTTCTCTGCCTCACCCTCATGGCCACCCCATCAGCAGGGCCTGTGTGTCCTTGATTCTAAATTCACAACTCTCCCAGCCTCCTCCTTTCCATCCCTCTGCCCTCACACTCGTCCCGGCAACCACCAACTCTCCTTGGGCATGGCAGTGACCACTTCATGGTTTACCCTGCTTCTTTTTAACAGTCTCTTTGTAACAACCAGAGGGATCTTTCAGGAATGTAGATCAGAAAACACATTCCTGCTCCCCATCATACTTAGAATGGAAAGCATATGTCTGACCATGGCCCCCCAGCCCCGTCAGTGTCTGCCCCATACCGGAGCACTCTGACCTGGGCCTCAACCATCTAGTCACACAGGCCTCCTGTGAGTTCCCTTGAACAGACTCACAAGTTCTCCTCCATCTCCTGGGATACTTGTTATTTTGTTGTTTTTTAACTTTCACTAGAGACTTTATTATCAACACAGTCATTGAATCAGGGTAGCCGTTTGAGTGTCTTTTAATTGAGGTATAATTCACATGCCATGAAATTCACCCCTCTTAAAGTACACGATCCAGTGGGTTTTGGTGTATTCACAAGGTTGTGCAGCCTTCACTAGTATCTAATTCCAGAACGTTCTAATTGCCACCCAATCCCCTGCCAAAAACTGTACTCATCAGCTGTCCCTCCCCCTCCTCCCAGGCCACCACTAATCTACTTTCTGTGTCTATGGATTTGCCTCTCCTGGACATTTCATGTAAACAGAATCATATAATACATAGTCTTTTGTGACTGGCTTCTTTCACTTAGCATAATGTTTCCTGTGTTCATCCACGTCGTGCATGAGTCAGTACTTCATTCTTTTTATGGTTGAATAATATTCCGTTGTGTGGATGGTGCCACGTTTCATTTATCTATTCTTCAGTTGATGGACATTCTGATGTATTCTTACTTCCACTTTTCAAATGACTTCTCCTTTCTCTTTAGTTCTGGGCTAAAATTCACCTTGGTTTCCCGAATGGTGCTTCTCATCATTTGTGCTTAAAAATGTATTTGTTTGCCTCTTTATTTCTGTCCTTCGTTCTGGACTTCAGGTTTGTAAGGATAGGAACTGTGCCTGCTTTGGTCTGTGTCCCACCCTACACCACGCATAGTGCCCAGCATATGGTAATGCTTAATAATTGCTGAATAAAAGACTCAGTAGACCTCCTATAATTCTTTTTAAGGTTTTATTTATTTGAGAGAGAGAGTGAGTGAGAGCAGAGCACGAACTGGGGGAAGAGCAGACTTCCTGCCTGAGTAGGGAACCCGACACGGGACTTGATCCCAAGACCCTGGGATCGACCCTAGCCAAAGGCAGACTTAGCCACCCAGACCCTAGCCAAAGGCTTAATCAGCTGAGCCACCCAGGCTCCCCTATCTCTTATAATTCCTATTTTGCCTCCTTGTAAGGCAAAAATGGTGGTAACCCTGTTCTGTAGGAAATTCTACATCTAGCTTTCTGCCTGGTTTTGAGGAGAGATCAAGGGTCCTCTAAAGCCTGAGGGCACTTTGGTAACAGACTTCTAGAGGGATTTCTCTGGTATAGAGGCTGTCCCATTGGCCATCTGCTGTGTAAGACAACAGTATCTTTTGAAAGTACACTTGGCTGCCCGTAGCAGAGACTAGAAATAACACCAGTATAAACTCCATGGAAGATGGTTTCTATCCTGAGTAAAATGTCCGCAGGTTGGCAGCCCAGGGCCAGTATGACAGCTCCAGAGGATCCTTCTATCTTTCTGCTTCACCATCCCTAGCAGAAGGCTTTCATCCTTAAAGTGGCATCATGGTCCACTATGATCCCTGGAGTCAAGCCAATGAGTCTAGACCAGGTGGGAATTAGGGTGGGGGAATGGGCACAGAAGTGTAATCCAGCTCCAAGTCTCTGGTGAGGAAGTTTCCTTCAGGCCCCACAACAACTTCTGCTTACTCTTGTTGGCCACCCCCAGCTGCCAGGCAAGTCAGGACGCGTAGTACTAATTGAGCACCTGAAGAAGAAAGGGAAGAATGGCTTTTGGGTGAGCAGCTAGCACCCAGTAGTAGGTCCATTTCCTGCCCACAGGACCCTGAGTCCTGGAGCCAGCTTCTCCTCACTGGCCTGGACCTTCAGGTTACCTTCCTTCCCTAAGTGGCCAGAATCAGAATCATGCCTTTCTCTGCAGAGAGGGGGGTTTTAAAGCTTTCACGGGCTAGTTTAAAAATTCACTATGTCACCAGCAATAAGAATAATTTTATCTCACCTATATTGAACACTCACCACGTGGATAAGTTCTGCTGTTCACAGAGTAATTTTTGCAGTGCTCACAACACCCCTATTATCATCATCCCCATTTTAAAGGTAAGCAAACTAAGGCACAGATAGGTTGAGTAATAACCCTACATGTTCTTGCTGCTAATAATGTTTTTTTTTTTCATTCTCCCCTTTCAGTATGTTATGAATAAGAGGATTAAAAAATAAAGCTTGACCTATTTTGGTAGATTGACCACTGTGCTATCTTCCATCTGATTAGCTGAGATCTAGGGAGTGCTTTGTGGAAAAGCACCCGGCAGTCAACCACATTGATGGGCTGTTTTTATGGAGTGCAGGAAGGGGCTTAACTGTTGGCACATCCAGCAAATGGCTGGTGACAGGAGGAAAAAGGATCCACAAGCTAGGCAGGATTTCCCTAGCCCATGAGCCGGGGCCAGCAGAGCACAGTGCTGTTGTGCCAGTGGGCTGGGCTTGGCCCTTAGAATCACAGTCACCCCCACTGCTCTTAGAAGTCCATCAGGATAAAGAAGGCTGTTTGAAATTCAGGTCCTCTGAGGATTAATTGAGACACCAAGTCCTCTCTAGATGCCTGTGATCAGTCATGCCTAGTGGAAATCTCTGATTCCTGAAGTTCATCTCTGAGCCCAGTCCTTTTGAGACACCTTAAATGCATGTGAGTGACTGTTCTCACTCTCCAGGGTGATGGCACAGCACAAGGCTGTCAGAGCCTGGCTGCGGCAAGGTGTTTTAGTTAGGTGAGCATGTGGCTGCAAGTACCAGTCTAAGTGGCGTTGTCATTTCAATACAAATGACATTGTGTCAGGGGTGCCTGGGTGGCTCAGTGGTTGAGCATCTGTCTTCTGCTCAGGTCGTGATTCCAGGGTCCTGGGATCAAGTCCCACATCAGGCTCCCCACAGGGAACCTGCTTCTCCCTCTGCCTAGGTCTCTCTCTCTCTCTCATGAATAAATAAATATCTTTAAAAAAAAAAAAGAATTTGTGTCAAATGATATGTGATTCAATGGCTTGGCTGAGGGCAGAGCACTGCTCTGACTCTCTTGCCCCCCTCATGGCCACAGATGTCTGCTGCACCCACCTTCCCCAAAGGGGCCAGGGCACCCAGAGAGCAAGTCCTTCTCTTTTGGAAGAGTAGTGTTCTGGGGACAAGAAGGACTCTCTCCGATCCAAGTATCACATCCACATTCCACTCTGGAACGAGGCAGACTAGGGAAGGGATAGAGGATTGTGTGAATGAGGCTCACTCTTTTGGTGAGGAGAATACTACTCTCCTAGAACCCCTGCAGGAGAAACCTTCACCTACACCAACATGAAGATAACGCTCCTGTGTTATCTTCTAGACACTTCTGTCTTTCCTTTTGCAGGCAGTCTTTGAGCCATCTGAAATGGACATCTGAATGTGGACTCAGATGGCTTTCAAGGCTGAGCCCATTCTCTCAGCTGCTGTGCTTGGGAAGTGGCATTGGTGGTGGCCCTGGAGCCAGACCCACGGGGCTCAAATCCCAGTGGATTTGTGCTATCTACTTGCTGCAGGATCTTGGGCAGGTTACCTCTCTGTGCCTTAGTTTGCTGGTCGGTTAAAAATGGGGATGCTAGCAGACCCCCTTCTCAGGGCTGTTAGGAGGGTAAATGAGTTGATGGTTAACTGAAAGCAATGCCTGGTGTGTGGGCACATCAAAGCAGATCCCTGGTGCTTCCAGCCAGAGTGAGAATTTGCAAGGCCACATTGGTCTGGGAACTCAGCAGGGAATCCCAGACCCGTCAGTGAGGAAGTGAAGTGTGTCACTGAGGTTACCGTCTCTTCCTCTTTACAAGAAATTGCCACCCACTCTCTCAAAATGTCTGATCCTATGTACGCTCCCACCCGCAGTGACGGAGAGCTCCCCTTAGTCTACAACTTCAGTACATCTGGTCATGTCAAAGCCTGCCATACTGGCAGGTCAGCTGTGCGGGAAATGGCCACGCACTGTGGCTTTTCCTCGGTACTTTCTCTGCAGTGGGTTTGTCTTGTGCCATTCTTCTGCAGAGTCACTTCAGCTAGGCTGGAGGCAGGACAGCCATGCGGCCCCTGGGACAGTGAAATCCTGCATCATGATGCTTACCCTCTGGTGGCAGGTGGGGGATGTGAGACCCTCTAAGTCAGTGCCCCAGCCTTAGATCTGTGGACTGAATCAGTCAATGAAAGAACTAGGGCTAAGTCATTAGGGTGTTATTAATAGAATATAGGTCATAGGAGAAAACATGATTAATTGCAAGATGATCTTAGCGGCTGCCATACAGTATAGCTAGTTGAGGACCTAGATTTTCCCAAAGCAAAGTCTTTTCACATAGCAGCGTTTCTTTGTTGGCAGGTGGGTAGAGGCAGTTGAATGAACAGATATTTTCCTAAAGCACTCTTTCAAAGATGGGTTGAGGATGGGTGTAATGGGAATCTTCTCTAAATGAAGGATGATTGAACCACTTTATTAATAGGCGGGTAGGTCCCTGATGCCCCAGTGTGAAGCTGTGGTAAGGTCTAGAAAGGGGAAGGCAGCTTGTAGCAAAAGGCCCCAGTGAGCTGGATTCTCCTATCAGCCACTTACATGATGGGCTGCATGGAGGAGAAAGGTCTGGCTGCCCCTGTCAGTGCTTGGTCAGGAGGGGCGCGTGTAGCTGGGCCCTCTTAGAGGTTGGATGAACACTGCCCAGAGTGTGTGTCCTACTCCAAGACAGAAAACGTAACAGAAAGCTGCCATCTCTGGACACAGGGAGAGAAGAGTTGATAGGTGTGGTGCTAGCCTTTGGGGCTAGTGATCCTGTCTGCTGGAAGAGCAGGTGCCAGCAGGCATAATCTCTGACCCGTCTAATTAGTGGCCACTTCTTTACTTGGTCATTAGGGAGGAGGTGTAAGTGGATAATCCGTTCCATATGAGCTGAGATTGAAATATAAGGAAAGAGGACCTCCTGGGTGACTCGGTTGGTTAAGCATCCGACTCCTGGTTTTGGTTCAGGTCTTGATCTCAGGGTCATGAGATTGAGTCCCAAGATGGCTCCAAACTCAGCGTGGTGTCCACTTGAGATTCTTTTACCTCCACCCTCTCCCCTCCTCTCTGCTCCTTACTATCTGCATGCTCTTGCTCTCTCATAAATAAATAAATAAATAAATAAATAAATAAATAATCAATCATTTTCTAAAAAAGAGAGAAAGACAAGGAAAGGATAGAAATGTGAGGCCCAGGAGTACAGGAACAGAAAGGCCCAGGTGTGCCAGCTGCTTTGGGGTCAGGGGAACAGCACCCTGGCTGGTCGTCCCACAGAAGCACCTCCCACGGAGCCAAGGCAGTAATGCCTGCTTCGTAATGAGGATCAAAACCAAGGTCAGTAACGTGTAAATACTTTGAAATGTGATATGAGGCTGGTTTTCCATATGTTATTTTGGAAGGGGAAACTTGTCAGATGTTCCCCTGACAGCCCAATTTTTAAAGCAGAAGAGAGTGGAGCCGCTATTGGAATGGGGTGTGGGGGGCCTGCAGCCTTCCCCACTGCCTCCCCTTCTCTCTGTAGTGCCCTCCTGGGGCTCTAGAGGGGCCTGGCTCTGCCTCCAGCTAGCCCTGAGCCCCAAACAAGTCATGTAAGCATTCTGAGCCTCAGTTTCCTGATCCATCAAGTGGACACTTCAAAGGAGATCAGTGTTCTTCACCCAGTTCCTACGGACAGGGGCTTCAGAGGCCTTTGACAGTTTTGAAACACAGTATTGTTTGTTTTTTTGTTTTGTTTTGTTTTGTTTTGTTTTCTGGAGAAACATGACACAGTTTTGTTTTGTCAGCTTCTTAGAAAGGATCATGTTCACCGAAACGTGAAGGAATGTGTATTGATTCCTGAGATCCCTTCCGGTTCCATCAGTCCGTTATTTCTGTTGTAAATGACAGGATCTTGCAGCTCAAACTGGCTTAAACTGCAAAGGGAAGTTAATGGCTTTGGGACCTGAAAGTCCCAGAGCTGGCCTGACTGGAGGCAATACTCAGGTATTGTCAGGAATGCACCCTTCTCCACTTCTGGGCTCTACCTGCTCAGCCTCGACCTCTTCTCCGGTGCCCCCCACCTCCAGGTGGCCGAGAGCCCTCAGCAGCCCCTGCCTTCCATCCCATGCTCTCCCCCAGTACTTCAAGCAAACTTTCCAGGGCCTACTCTGATTGGCCCTGCTTGGACCATGTGTCTCTCCCAGAGCCATCGCTGTGGCTAAGGGGAGGATCCATGGTCACGCTGGGAAGTCAGGCCAGGATACCCTCTCACCCCCAGGTTATGTCATCTGGGATTCTCTTTCTTGGTGTAAATCCTGGGAAGTGAGATCCACGGCCCTGTGAGTGTAGCCTTGTGTGACACACAGGTGGGCCAGCTGCGCTGTTGCTCTGGCTTGGGTGCTGGGATTACTAAGGCAACTCCAAGGCCATCCTCCTCACCCAGGTGGTGTGAGGAGGGGCTCTGGGAGCTCTGGGGTCCTGGCTGGACTGCTGGCCCTGTAGTCCACCTTTGCTGTTGTTTCCCCAACCCCTCAGCATCCTCCTCTCTGCTGTGGCCCTTCCCATGTATGAGGGACCCAGTACTCATGGACTTGACAGCTCCCCCCAGTAGGAGAGACGTGGCACTGCTGCACATCCTGGCTGATGTGCCTTTAAAGAGCCATATACATCACTCTAGAGAAAGGGGGAAGGGGGAGGAATGAGAGTGGCAAAAAAGCAATTTCCACTGTCATTTAAAAGGTAGCTATTAAAATTTTACAGGAGTTTTATTGCAGGGGCTTCCTGATGATCCCAGGACATTTTTTTTTAATGGAAAATCTGGTGATAGAGGAAAATATTCTGGGTGCTTCTGATTCCCTCCTGCCCTACCAAGCATCTTGAAAACCACAATTGTCAGGGCTTCATAGACTAGTGTAGGGAAAGCAACTACCCAAGAGACTATTTCTGAGTTTTTAAAGAATATGTGTTTTTCTGTGTTTGGTGTTTCTATGTATAGTAACTGTGTCTAATTTTACTTTGTGCTTTCCGAAATGGCTTGGTAGTGAGCTATGGGAATTGTCAAGAACTGCATTCAACTCTGCCCTTCTGTGTTAATCGAGTCATTGGTTTTGTGAACAAATGGAAATTCAGGTCAGCCTGCTTAAGTATCAAAGGAAGTGTTTGAACTCAAGGCCTGGGACATTCTGTACTGAATGGCTTCAGGTGTGGCTAGATCCAGAGCCTCACAGGAGGTAGCCAGGACCCCGTTTTCTTCTACTTCCTGGCTCTACATTTCTCTGTATTGGTTTTGTCATCAGATGGGCTCTGAGGCAGCTCCACGTATATATCCAACCAGCTAAGCTGGGCCCCAAGAGAAACAAGCCATCTCTTTCCCTGTAGTCCCAGGATGTGTCCTGAGGCTGCTGTTTGTTGAACCTGATCACCCTGGTTTCAACACCAGAGCCACCCTGAGTCATCTCTGAGGCCAGGAGCAGGGAAGAGGAGGTTCAGTGGCTTTACTGCCAGGCCTGGATCATATGACCAGCCTTCCCCTACCCTTACCAACTCATGGTAGAATAGGGTCATTCCCACAGGAATTCCAGCTGCTGAGTGGGAAAGATACGGTTCTGTTCAGGGGACACAAGGAGGGAGATGGATGCAGGGTGGGCTGAAACTGCCAGTGCTCAGGACCCCTTCCCATACAGCTCACCGCTTCCCATGCACACCAGTTGTTACCATCCCTGGGAACCTGCTCCACCTTTATTTTACCCTATCTCGAGTCTGGCTTTAGCATTTTTTTTTAAGATTTTATTTATTTATTCATGAGAGACACAGAGAGGCAGAGACATAGGCAGAGGGAGAAACAGGCTACCTGTAGGGAGCCCAGTGCGGGACTTGATCCTGTGACTCTGGGAGCATGTCCTGAGCCGAAAGCAGACACCCAACGGTTGAGCCACCCAGGCATCCCTGGCTTTGGCATTCTTGATCTCAGGTCCATGGACCCTTCCATCCAAGGATGGAATTCAGAGGATCATAAAGTTGGCTGGGGAAAAAAGTTACATCTTTATTTCCTCTGCCATCTGAAATTTAACGTTTCCTTTCCTTCCGAATGAGGGCTGCAAGCCACACTCTATTGGCAATACCTGTGACTGTGTCACCACTAGAAAGTAAAACTGTTTCCATATCACATTATAATTGTTGCAGATACTGCAAAAGATCATTTACATTCATCTATTTCTAAATTACTCTAGTTATTAAACCCACACTAGGATCTTGTAATTTAAAGCATTCATAAAGAAGCAGGAATATTACCATATCTCAGATTAGGTTTTATTTTACACACACTTTGATATCTTAATATAATTGGTTTCCTTTATAACCTTGTGTATTGTATTTTGTTTACTTAAAAACATGATTCTGAGGGGGCACTGGGTGGCTCAGTAGTTGGCTCAGGTCATGATCCCAGGGTCCTAGGATCTAATCCTGCATCAGGCTCTCTACAGGGAGCCTGCTTCTCCCTCTGCCTATGTCTCTGCCTCTCTGTGTCTCTCATGAATAAATAAATAAAGTCTTTTAAAGAAGAAAATAATAAAAACATCATTCTGAGAAGGAATCCACACTCTTCTTTAGCAGGCTGCCCTCAGGGGTCTGTGGCTAAGAACCCCTTTTGGCTTCTCTAGGAACCCCTAGGGGCAAGATTATTGAAGATATCCTGATTCCTAGATTCTGGAATGTTGGCTAGCTGCTTGTTAGGTTTTCTTCCTGGGAGCTTCTTGAAGGCGCTGGCTGGAATTTGAACTCAGCCTTGGTGTTTGGGTAGCATTTGGACATTGTGGTATTGGGGAAGTGGGGCAGAGAGGCATCGCCAGCCTGTAGTTAGCTGTCTTTTCATTGACCTCCTTGACCGTTGGCCTAGCCATGTGGTCAGGAGCGAGGTCTAGGACCAGGCTGCCCGGTTTCATCCCAGCTGTAATACACTTCTGACTGGCTGGGCAGTGTGTGCCTCACTTCCCTCTTCCATAAAATAGTTGAAATCGTAGTGTCTATTTCTTAAGGTTATTCAGAGAATGAAATGAGTCGGCATGTGTCTACTAGGACAGAGCCTTGGCACATAGGGAACAAGAATCTAACTTAATGGCCATTCCTTATAAAAGGGTTCTAGATTATCCCCTCAGATCTCATCTCCCTGCCTTAAGTACCTGATCTAAACTGAAATGTGAGGGTGAACAGTACAGACAATGGCCACTCGGCCTGGAGACATTCACTCATCATAAAATATCCGTATAGAACAACTCTACTAAATATTCAAAAACATAACCATATAAAGTTTTCATGAAATATCCATTCATACATGAACAACCATTCTAAATATTTTAAGACATAAATTAATAATATAAAATTACAGGTCAGAACAAGTGCTATTTCTCCACTGCTCCTCTGCTCACAGTTATCTGAAGGAAATATCCTCATGATAGCCTTCCACACGCCCCTGTCACCTCCCTGCCCTCACCTCCCTCCACTTGTCCCGTCACTGACCTGGTGTCAGGCACACGGGCCTCCTGCTGCTCCTAAAATGCCCCACACACATGCTTTGCCTCAGGTCCTTTGCAATGGCCATTCCTGTGGCCTGGAAGGGTCTGGCCCAGATAGCCACACAGTCTGTGTTCCTCCCACAATGAAGTGTCACTTCTCATCTCAGGCTGGGAAGCAGCAGGCCCATCACTACGCTCACCCCACTTACTTTCATCAAGACACCACTACTCCCTGGCTCCACATCGTGTATTTGTTTATTGTCTTCCTCCCCCACTGGATTGTCTACTCTCTGAAGACAGTGACTTTGTCCTGGTCGCTGACATACCCTTGGGTGCCGAGCACAAAGCAGGTATTCAGTGAGTATCTGTCACGGGAGTGAATTTGTGAATGACAGAAACTGCGGCAAGAAGGTTCAGGTTGGCCAAAGACATAACCTCATGTTGTTCTTCTCCATAGATGCACAGTCTTTGACATCAGATCCCCTGGGACCCTCAAGGAGCACTAGTGCCCGGAACACACTGAGGGTGAGTACATTGTGGCTGTTTGTTGGCTTCAGTTGTGCGGCTAGTGCACGTAGGCCTCTCTTATTTTTAAAAGTCACTTAAAAATGCATCGAGGGAAAAATGGAGGTCTCCTTCACTGTCCTGCCTGCCACCCGCAAATGTGACATCCTCCCTTGGAGGTAATTACATCACTGGTCTGGGGCATTCCTGCCAGAGCTTTTCTGACTCATGGCCGTCCCTACTTCCACTTGTGCACATGTCCCCAGTTTGCAGAGTAAAGGCAGAAGAACCTGTGCTGCATGCGGCTGCTTCTCCTGCAGGTTTCCCACTGTCCGCAGTAGCGGTGCATCCTGGAGATCTTTGCTCATAGCAGACATCAGTGTAGCACTTTTTTTTTTTTAATTCGATTTTAATTTCAATTTGAATTCAATGTACTTTTTAAAATGTACCTGGAATGAAATTCACTGTTTGGTGTACATTTCTTGGAGTTTAAGCAGATGCATTCAGTTGTGTAACTACCAATCCCATATGATACAGAATGACCCTCTCACTGCCCTTTGCAGATGTGCTGCTTCCCTACAGGCTGAATTCCCTACGTAATTAAAATGTATACGTACAGTGAATACTGGTGATGTAAAGATTTTGAGTATGTTATAATTAGGTTTCTGGGGTTTTTTGCTAGTGAGCATCCTCCTTTGTTTCTTTGGCATAGACTAAACAGTGGCGTTCCAGTTGATAGTGGGGCATTCCTAAGTGAGGACATTGACCTTCGTTGGCAGGCTGCAGTGAGGGTGCTTGGGAGCAGTGGGAGTAAGGGCATTGTCTGATTCTTGAAGCACCAGATGACCCTAATAGTGTGGAAAGTGGAGACAGAAGATTCTGGCATCCAGACTCTGCACACAGGGAGTGCTGTTGGCTGAGTTGGAGGGAGTCAAACTTTGGGAACTGAGTGAATCTGGATAGCAGCTTCTCTCTTGGCTGTTTGTAGGGTCTCTTCACATTCCTTCCTCCTGGCCTAAGGCTCTGCTCACATACCTAGAGTACATGTTTGTGGGACAGTCTCAAGGGGCCGCATTTTCACCAAAGAATGCTTCTTAGCACAATTTTTTATTAACTTTTTTATTTTGGGGGTGCCTGGGTGGCTCAGTCAGTTGAGTGTCTGCCTTTGGCTCGGGTCATGATCTCAGGGCCCTGGGATCAAGCCCTACATCAGGCTCCCTGCTCAGTAGGAAGTCTGCTTCTCCTTCTTCCCCTGTGCTCATGCGCTTTCTTTCTCTCTCTCTCTCTCTTGCTCTCAAATAAATAAATAAAATCTTTAAAAAAACAAACTTTATTTTGAAGGAATTTTAGATTATAATAAAGTTACAGAAAGTATACAGAAAATTCACGCATCCACCCTTCATCCAGTGTCCCCTACACATCGTTACCATCTTACCCACCTTGGCATAACCACCAGAACCAGACAGTGAGCACTGGTCCAGTATGATGAACTAAATCAAAGGATTCAGTCACGTTTTGCTACTTTGCTACCAATGACTTTCTTCTATCCCAGGATGCCATGCTGTGTTCAGTTGTCCTGTCTCCTCCATCTCCTCCAAGCCGCAGTGGTTCCTCAGTCTTCCCTTGTGTTTCTGACCACAACAACCAATAGGCATTTAAACACCTTCTGTTATGTTCTGTGTACTGGGACCCTCAGGAATGAACTGAACAGAAGCCTTTCCCTCCGGGAACCGACATTCTGCTAGAGAAGAAAACAGCAGACAGACAAACAAGTGAATGGGGTGGGGATGAGAGCTACAGAGAAGAGTGATGCAGGAAAAGGGGGCTGCCTGGGAGGAACAAGCGATTGTAGGCGAGGTAATCCAGGAAGGCCTCTCTGAGGAGGGCCCCGAATGGAAGTAGCCAGGCAGGTGCCCAGCCTCACTTATCCCCGGCCGGCCGGGGGAGATAGAAACATATTATCTCACTTCATAACACAGTTTCGGAATCCTGGCAAGTAGGACAATGTGTTCCCTTTCTGTGGGGCAGCCCCTACTTCGCTCTCGCCCTTTGTCCCCCTGTGAAAATGCCAAGTGTTGCCAGATCTTCTGATAATCTTTTCCCCAATAGAAGGCAGAAATGAAGAATTCTTGCTAGTCCCATAAACCCAAATTATGTTACATCAGATGATTTTTAGTGATTTGTGTGGATGAACATATTTTGTTTACATTGTATTTGCTATTATTAGTTTTTAACTTTTGCAGCAAAAGATGCCAACTTTCATTTCGGTAGTAATGTAGATTCCTTTTTAAATATATGTGTATGTATATACATACATACACATATATAAGTTAAAAATGAACTGGTTTACTAGGGCATCTGGCTGGCTCAGTCGGTGGCGCACACGTGACTCTTGATCTTGGGGTCATCAGGTCAAGCCCCACACTGGGTGCCAAGATTACTTAAAAAGAAAATTTTTTAAATAAAAATGAATTGGTTTAGAGAAAATATCAAGTAAATAGTGGCACAGATGGGACTAGATGCAACTGAAAATGAAGAGCAGAATATGGTGATGGAGGCTTGGGAAGCACTGTTCCAGCCCAGTCTCCCACTCTTTCTCTCTAGGTCAGGGGTTCTCACCCAGGGACCTAAACGAAGGTTGGCAAACTATCACTGTGGATGTGTGCCCTGAGCCATTTGTGTTACGGTGGGTGCATCAGCCAGGAATGCTTTTAGCTGCAAGAACAGAAGACCCAACTCACAGTAGCTTAAACAAATGAAGATTGATTCCTCTCCCATAATAACCAACTCAAAAGTACTTGGCTATGAGATTAGTTCAGGGGCTGAGTGGTGTCCGGCCTAGAGCTTCTTGGATTCACTTGGCCTTCCCCTTGTGGTTGCAAGGTTGCTGCTGTGGCTCCAGCCAGAACCAGGAGGAGAAAGTCAACCCCAGCAGCATGAGTTTTCTGGTCGTGAACTGCTTGAGCACTCTCCCCAAAATCCCCCAGAAGATTCCACTTATATCTTACTGGCTGAAATGTGTCACCATGGCCTCCCCTAGCTCCAAGGAGGGTGGGAAATTTCATTTAGGCTTTCAGCCTCTCCTGGGGAAGAAGCCAGGGGAAAAAGGACTTGAGAATGTCAGTTGGGTTAGCCAACCAACAATGTCTGGCTCCACAGGGAAAGAAAAACAATAATCATTAATGTTAATGGGGACTGACTCTGTGCCCGGCCCTTCCTTGAGCACTTGACGTGAGTGATCTCATTCAACCCCTGCACTGGCCCTATGAAGTCGCTGCTGTGATCTCCCCACAGTAGTGACTTGGAAACTGAGACACAGAGTGGTGATGAAGCCACTTACCAAGTAGAGGAGCCAGGGTGGGGACCTTTGCAGTCTGTCTCCAGAGCTTTTGCTCTTGGCGCTGTACTGTGTTGCCTCATAAGAGGCCCTGGGGCCCCAGACTGCTGGCTGTATGACCTGAGTTTAAATTCTTCCAGCCCAGGAAGAATGGGACAGCAGAATCTTGCTTTGGGCAAGTTTCAGTCATTGCAAAGCTTTCTTGTGAATCACATTCCCTCCATGTGACCACCTCACCTCTCCCTGGTTCTGCTCTAGTCCTGGTGAGTAGCACCAACTACATGTCTTCTTCCTGGCTTGCAGATAGATGGCTTTCTCCTTTGGCCTCCCCTTTCCAAACAAATGGTACTTTGGTGCTTTTAATTCATCTTCCTGGAATGAGGCTCTGGCCTTGTTTTCTTTCTTGGGGTTCTGCTGGGCCGATTCAGCACACATTTAACAGGTTCCTTCTCTATGCCCATCCCTGCAATTTAGTGGCACGGGGAGGCAGGCCTTCAGTGACAGTGACAGCCCAGAGCCATCAGGGCTGTATGGGGGAAGCCCAGGGGCTGGTGGACCACCAGAGGAGGTGCCTGGCCAGCCTGTAGGTCAGGTGGGCCTCCTGGAAGCAGCTTTTTGGGCCTTAGAGGAGGAAGAGATTCATCAAAGAGCAGTTTCTCCTTCTCCGTCATGTCCCCTTTCTTCAGTGAAACTGCCACTAAAGCTCTTCGAGAGAGAAGAATCTTCCACCCCCTTCCTCTGTAAAATGAGGGGTTTGGACTCACACATTGGGCACTTCCCATTTCCTGGTCCCATGCTGGGTGCTAGGCTTACAGGGATGCCTTCCTGGAGAGACAGTGTTTTGGGAGAGCTCTGTAGGTCAACTGCCTGGAGTGATGAGAGTTCTAATATGGGAAGCCACAGGGCTGAAGAAACTTGGAGAGGACACCAAACCCTGACTTGGGGTTTCAGAGCAAGCTTCTTGAAATCAGAATGGCAAAATAAAAAATGGTTTGACATGGCAGAGGGCACAGGCTCCATCCAGAATCCACCTAGGTCCAGGGTAGGGAGGGCAACCCGGGAGCCTTCTAACCCTTCCCAAGTGACTGTGGATCTCAAATACTTAGGCCAGTGCCTGGCACAAAATAGTTACATAATAGACAAGATCATGGTCATCGTGGTGGGTGGTGGCTTATACGCGTTAGCCTTTATTGTGTGTCAGAGGGTGGGCAGCTGAATCTCCAGCCTATAAGGTAAGAAGCCCTCACTGGTCCCGTTATGATTATTTATTTACCAAATATGAGTGTTTACCCTGTGCTGGCGTGGTGCCGGAATATAGCCGTGCCTGGGAACAGGACTCGTCCATCCGAGCCTGGGCCAGAAATCTTGTGGGAGCAGAGCAGAGCTTCTCTGGTGTGTGTGTTGGAAACCCACTGCTATTGGCTTCCCAGCCCTTTTCCAACTCTCTAGTCCTAGGGCCTTTCAGCACTGGCCACTAGTGTGCAGGCTGCCCTTGACCTCTGTGGCCAGAACGCATGGATGCTCTGCTCAGCCCATCAGCGGAATCCCAAATTAGACCTGACAGTGTGATTTATTCTCTGGGATGGAGCCGGGAGGGCAGAGCCCCAGTGGGTGATTCCGCGGGAAGGTTGTCAACCCGAATTAGCCCAGGTCCTTTCCTGCAGCCTTGCTGCTTCAGCTTCCTCTAGCTAATCGGGTTTTCCAGGCTGTTGCTGGCTTCTGGGCAGCCTCCTCCCGTCCCCAGGGGCTGAGACTTGGCCATGATCCCTAAGGAGCTGTGTTTGATGAGGACCCCGAGGCAGGCTCTGTCTGGAGGGAGTGGGCTCTCTGGGTCCTTTCATCCCTCACATTAGGAATTGAAAGTGGCGATTCCCCAGGGACTAGTTGTTCTGTCCCCTTCTTCTCTTTTCCCCTCACTGAGATTCAGTTCTGGCCAGAGACGGCATCGCCTTCCTCCTTGCCTCCCATCTGTGGTCACGATTCTCTTCGTCTAGCTACCTGCCTTCATTCCCAGGAATGCTAGTGATAGGCAAGATTCTGCTGCAGTAACAGGTTGATCCTGAAATCCTAGAAGTTGGACACAACAGATGTCATTTTCTTACTTGTGACACAAGGCAGGTCAGGTAGGGGGTTCTTTATATTGTACCTCAGGACACAGGTTGATGGAGGCTCCTTTCTTGAAGTCTCAGGACTACAACACGTGGCCTCCAGGGTCACCACGTCAGGACAGGGAACTAGAGAGGCACATAGCAGCTATCAGATGCCAAGGCCCTGGGGTGACACTGTTCACTTCCGCTCACACCTGGAACTGGTCACATGGCCCTGCCTAACAGCAGGGGGCTGGAAACAGGGTGGTAGGTGGTATTCAGTGAACAGAAGTGTCCTGGCCACAATAGTCAGGTGTGGCATTTATTCAGCACCTTCTGTGTGCCAGGCTCTCCAGGGGTTTGGAAATACAAAGAGGTCCCCACCTTCCTGGAACTCCTAGTTGAGGCGGGGAGGGAGGGGGACCAGAATCTAAGTAGGTAATTACAGAAACAGCTGTGTGATTGCATCTGCGCTGAGTGCCCTGACGCAGAAACCAGGAGGGCATATCCCAGGGGGGTGATGTTTGGAGAGGCCCCGAGGCCTTGAGGGGAGACCAGGGGGATAAGACCTTGGTGGAATGTGAGGGAACCTTCCCAGCAGAGGGAACAGCATGAGTGAAGTTCTGGACTGGGAAGAGCTTGGTTCTGCGAAGGAGCTGGAAGGCCAGTCTAAGTGCAGGTCCTAAGTGCAGGTCAGGACGGGAGAGGTTGGGAGGAGCTGGGGATTTGGAACACCTGCCTTTTGGAGCTGTTGCAAGAACTGAGCTCAGTTGTTTCAGCAAATACCGAGTTCCTGCTCTTTGGCAGGCAGCATTTCAGATACGAGAAACAGAGCAGTGGACAGGACACACGAACGTCCCTACTGTTGGAGAGCTGGCAAGAAAAAGAAATGAGGTGGTTTTGCCCGGTAAAAAAAAGCCTAACCAATAAACAGGGTCCTTTAACACCAAGGGCAGAGCATGGGTGCTTTTGGCTGCAAATAACAGAAAAGCCCGTTGGTGCTGCGTAAGCTGTCAGGGAATGGATGGGCCCCCCAACTCCCAAGTCCAGGGATTTTTCTGGGCCTAAGATTTGGCAGCTCAACAGTAATATCAAGGACCCAGTTCATTCTTCCACAGCTCTGCTGTCCCTGATGCTGCCTTCACGTTAAGGCAGGCCCTGACCACAGTCCTAGTGTCCCACTTAGGGACACTGGGCAGTCTCAGTTGGGAGCAGAAGCTTTTTCAAACTCCTGTGTGCCCCAGGGACCTCCACTAGCTCACTTTTGTGGGTAATGAATTGTAGGGTGGTGGGAGGGCAGGGAGGAGGATGGAGGCTGCTAATCCAGATGAGAGACTGGAGAGAACAGAGCCAAGGTGAGAACATTGGCAGGCAGGTGAGGAGGTGCAGTGCACAAGGCTTGCTGATGGCAAGGCTGCTCGAAAGAAGGAATGCAGAGCAACAGACGTGGACTCATACAGATGTCCACCTTGCACTGTGGCTTCTTCCCGTAAAAATCATGGTCCACATTTGCATTTTACAGGCTCAGAAATCTTGCAGGAAAGAATCCTGCTTCTTTGGCTATGGGACCTTTTATTTTCTAAAAGACACCTAATAACACATTCTACCAAAAAATTGGAAAAATTTTGCTTTATGCTTCTCATTCTCCTCGCTGCATATTAGAGTCCTGTGGAGAGTCTTAAGAAACCCCAAGGCCTAGACCCCACCCTAGACCAGTTCGTTAGAATCACAGAGGGTGGGACTGGGTGTGGGATGTTTTTTTTTTTAAAGCTCCCCAGATGTTTCCAGGGTGCGGCCAAGGGTGAGGACTACTACATTATCGGGTCCTTGGGTGAGCTTCACATTCACAAAGCTGTATTGTTTGCATCTCTAATTATCAAAGTAATACTTGAATGTTGTTTAAAAAAAAGAAATGAAAGGACCCAGATTCCTCCAAGATGATCACATTTGCAAACTAATATGTTCCCCGTTTTTTGTTTTTGTTTTTTAAGATTTATTTATTCATAAGAGAGGCAGAGACACAGGCAGAGGGAGGAGCAGGCTCTGCACAGGGAGCCAATGCAGGACTGGATCCTGGACTCTGGGATCATGACCTGAGCCAAAGGCACATATATGCTCAACCACTGAGCCACCCAGGTGCCCCTCTTCCCAGGTTTTTTTTAAATACTTAAAAAACCACCCATGCCTTAAAATAAGGTGTTCTCCATTCTCTTTTTTAAGAGACTTTAAAAAGTCTCTTTGAAAAGTCACTGAGGGCAGCCCCGGTGGTTCAGTGGTTTAGCGCTGCCTTCAGCCCAGGGCCTGATCCTGGAGACCCCGGATCGAGTCCCATGTCAGGCTCCCTGCATGGAGCCTGCTTCTCCCTCTGCCTGTGTCTCTGCCCCCCACACCCATGAATAAATAAATAAAATCTTAAGTAAGTAAGTAAGTAAGTAAGTAAGTAAATAAATAAATAAATAAATAAATAAATAAATAAATAAAAAGTTTTAGAGCCTACTTGAACTGTGTAGGGATTATAGATGACATCAGCTGTCTACTTATATTTTGAAGTTTCTTAACACATTTAGAATCATGATATAAAAGATGCTGAAATCTAAGTATTGCTTATTTCTTCTCACATATCACAAAGCACTGTTTTACTCTTTACAGGCATCCTTATCACAAGAGTCACTTTTCAGGCCATTTATACATATTTCCAACATCCATTATTTCCATCTGAAAGTGTGATATGGTACTTCTTGAACTTATGTATTATGTTTTCACCGGAAACTATATCTCAAGTCTCAGGAACCCAGTCCTATATCAGACTGATGAGTTTTAAAAAATTCTTTTAGTTGTGCATTGGTGGTCTCTAAAGTATAGCCACTAACTTATATGTTACATTTAAAAAAATTTTTTTTAAGATATTTATTTATTCATGAGAGACACAGAAGGCGAGAGGCAGAGACTTAGGCAGAGGGAGAAGCAGGCTCCATGCAGGGAGCCTGATGCGAGACTCAATCCAGCGACTCCAGAATCCAGGATCATGCCCTAAGCAGAAGGCAGTTGCCCAAACGCTGAGCCACCCGGGCGTCCCACGTTTAAAAAGTTTAAAAAACATGGGATGCCTGGGTGGCTCAGCAGTTGAGCTTCTGCCTTCAGCTCAGGTCGTGATCCTGGAGTTGCTGGATCGAGTCCTGCATCGGGCTCCCTCCAGGGAGCCTGTTTCTCCTCTGCCTATGTCTCTGCCTCTCTCTTTGCATGTCTCTCATGAATAAATAAATAAAATCTTTTAAAAATAATAATAAATAATAAAATAAAAATAAAATAATAATAATACTAAAATAAAAAATTTTTAAAAACAAACAAAACCCTAGGGGTGCCTGGCTGGCTTAATTGATAGAGTGTGTTGACTCTTGATCTTGGGTTAGTGGGTTCAAGTCCCATGTTGGGTGTAGAGATTACTTTTGAGTAAATAAAATCTTTAGAGAAAAAAAGACTAATATTTTTAAGTAATTACTTAAAATGAATAAATGAATGTTTGTGAACACATAAAAGTGGTTACATAAGCACTTGTTTTTGAGTCAATTAGACTAGTCATTCCAGTATGAATAAAAAATGTCCACTGAGAATTCAATTTCATCCAGCCCAGTGGCACTCTGCATCAAGACAAGTTTCGGCATTACCTTACACACAGTTTTTTCAGTTTCCAAAATTCTAGTTTAATGCCTTTCTTTATATTGTAAGACTTTTATATCAATTAGCTTGTTTAAAATAAATGAATGTTGTTTACAATTATTTGTCCCTATTCCTTTGTAAAAGAATCTTTAAAAAGCCTGTTTAAGTGACTTACAGCTCTTGGAATTACCAGGTCAAGCCCTTGGGAATATTTTCTGTTGTAACATATGCCTCCTATATGTCATTACAGAAACCAGCATTGTTAAAGTCTTTAGGTGCTAATGGGTCTTTCCCAAATAGCGCTCTGTTCAAAATAAGGTAATATGAAAACTCTAAAACACAACTCTTATTTCTGAGGATCATTTTTGGGAGAAAATCTTGCTTTCTATCTGGGCAGATCTTGGATTCAAAGTAAGTTGGTTAGGTTAAACATACAGAATTAGCTCAATGCATTTGACTTTCCTGCCACAAACAATGATTAGCTGGAGAGCCTGAGTTCTCTGACTTTCCCAGCTTTTAATCCCATTTATTTATTTATTTATTTATTCATTCATTCATTCATTCATTCACCCATTCAAGCATTGATTAATTTCCTGTCAGCGACCCTAAGAACTGGCATAGAAGATTATAGTAAAAATGGCCTGTGTTGGGATCCTAGCCCTCCAGTACTACCTGTGTGACGCGGCCAAAGCATTAACCTTCCTGTGCCTCAACTTCCCCCCATCCATAAACCAGAGGTGGTTATACTACATATCTCAGGAGTCAGGGATTTCATACAGATCCGCGATCCCAGGTGGAAAATGATCTAAACTGACAGGTTATCATTGCTGCAGAAATAGCCATGTAAATAGATGCTTCCCCAGACCTTGCCAGGGCACACACAGGTTCTTTTGCCTGTCTAAAATCCAAATTATCCAGAATTCCAAAACCCATCTGGCCTAAGAGGTTTGGAAAGGCACTTAACTTAGCATGGTGCCTGGCACATACTAAATGCTGTGTTAATGGTACTCATTTATTATTATTATTATTTTAAAGTGCACACCTCTCCTTCCTTGGTCATCATCATGGAAATGCAAATGATAACCACAATGAGACACCTTTACACACCCCCTCAATGGCTAAAGTAAAAGACAGCACAAGAGGAGATGAGATGAGGTCAGAGAATTCTGTAGAAAGCCTTGTAGGGACTGAGGCTTTCTCCTAAATGTATAGTGGGAAGGTTCTGTGCACAAGACAGACGTGATCTGAGTCATGTTAGGAGTCCCTCTGGCTGTGTGTGGGAGCAGGGGTGGGAGCCAGGAAACCAGGGAGGAAGCTCCTGCCAAGTCCATGGTCCAGGCAGGAGATGCTGTGTGGCAAAATAGGCAGATCCTAGTATTTTCAAGGTGGGGCTGACAGTAAGCCCAAATGAACTGAGGGTGGGGGTTAGGGGGCCAGGGAAGGATGGCACTACAATTATGGCTCCGATACCAGGTGAATAGTGAAGACATTGGATTGGGTACCATATGAGTGGAGGTTTGCAAGGAGAAGGCGAAGGTGGCATGAAGAATTGAGAATACACCTTTAGGTCTATTAAAGATAAGATGCCTTTTAGGCAGCTGTGCAAGCTGGCAAGGAAGCAGTTGGATGTTCAGGTCTGGAGTTGAGGGGAAAGGTCCGGCCTGCAGAAGGAAATGTAGGAGTCCTCGGCAAAGAGACAGTATTTAAAGCTAGAAGACCAGACGGGATCACCAAGGGAGGGATGTTGATAGAGAAAAGAAAAGCTGTCTGGAGTCATGGTGAAGAATCAGCAGAGGAGGCTGGGAAGAGGGTGTTGGAGGAAGGGGAAACCAAGGGATCACAGAGCCCCTGAGACCAGGTGAGGGTAGGTGACATGAGGGACAAGTGGCTGATGGGAACAAGTTCAAGAGAGGGCTTTGAGGGGCTTAGGGTTTTTTTTTTTTGTTGTTTTTAAAGAACAGTTTCACATTTATAGAAAATTGACAGGGGCACCTCAGTTGTTGAGCATCTGCCTTCGGCTCTGGTCATGACCCCAGGGTCCTGGGATCGAGTCCCCACATCAGGCTCCCTACAGGGAGCCTGCTTCTCTCTGTCTATGTCTCTGCCTCTCTCTGTGTGTCTCTCATGAATAAATAAATAAAATCTTTCAAAAAAAGAAAATTTATCACAGAGTCATCCCCACCTCACAATTTCCCCTGGTCTTTACATCTCGTTTGAGTCTGGTGCATTTGTCACAACTGATGAACTAATGTTCATTATCATTAGCTGAAATCCCTCATTTGCATTAGGGTTCACTTCACATTCCCCGCACTGTGTGACATGGATCGACCATCACAGTACAGGACAGGCTAGTTTCACGCTCCACCTGTTTGTTCCTCTTGCTCTCCCCTTCTCCCTGCAACACTGATCTTTCTCTGAGACCAGGCCTTGTGTCCACCTCCCCAGCAGATGTGAGCTGTGTGAACATGTAGCCCCGTGCATTCTGTTTGTTGCTCTGTCTCTCATGCTCAGGCCACCACAGCAGACACAGTAGTTGCACACTAAAAGGTGTGAAATTAGTGTCTTCTCCAACTGGGGAAGGGTTAGAACTTGAAGGGCCCTTGGAATCAGTGGCTATCACTCCAGAGTGTGGCAAAAATGTGTCCTACGGGCCTGCGCTTCTGTACCTGGTGGGCATCTTCCCTCCTCCCCCGCCATGGGTGTTAGGGGGAAGGAATGATCGGGAACATCACCTGCTCAGGTGCCCCCAGACTGGCTATTTACTAAGTGCCTGATCCCATGGCAGGACTCACATGGCTTCCCTGCCTGTAAAATGGGATGATAGTATTGACCCCAGGGAGCTGTTGTACAGAGTCAATGAAAGAATGCCATAGGACACTGTAGGTGTTAATAAATGTGAACCGTTGCTAAAAGTAACATCATTACCATTCTTCTGACGTCATGGCACTCACCATCTAGTGGGGGATATAGATATCAAATAATCACTCAGATGACCACATCATTTAACTGGTAATTAAACTCTAAGGAAAAGCCAGGGTGCCTCAAGAGAGTAGCAGGGCAAGAGATGAGGGTCTTATGCGAAGCAGGGGGATGGGTTTGGGAGAGTCCGAGAATACTTCCCTGAAAAAGCGACCCACCAGCCTAGACTTGAAGGATTACTAGGAACTCACAGGGGTGAGGCATCTTGGGGAAGAGAGAAGAGCTTGTATGGAGGAACATACAAACATGTTGGAGGAACCCCGTGTGCCCCAAATGAGGAGAGGGGGCTGAGTCAGCAGGTCTGTCATCTTGAACCTGGTGATCAAGATTTGGACTTTCTTCCCACAGCCCCTGGGAGCCACGGAAAGGTTTTAAGGAGAGCAGTGATACTGTTCGGTTTGGTTTGGTTTTTTAACTCCTCTGTGTCCTTTAAAGGCTCAGTGTCCCGATTCTTTCCCCTAGGACAGTTTGTACCGGCTGTTACCAGCCAGAGGTCAGGGTCAGACGCCCCAGCCCTCCCCTGGCATGCAGCCCCATGAAGCATGCTATCCTCTGGCCACTCAGTGTGTAAAGTTGAACGGAGGTTTATGTAAGGAGAAGGTGCCCTGGTTCCAGACTCATGAGTCCCTAGGAAGGAAGCAGCTGGCCAGCCTGTGCCAGGCCACAGGGAGAGCTACAGCACAGCTCCCAGCAGCACTGTAGCCTCTGTCCCGGAAGGGCTCTGGGCCTTGCCTTCTCAAGTGAACTCTTCCTCTGAGAGAAGGGACCCAGCCTACTCCCCACAAAGATTACCTCGTTTCCTCCCCAGACCCGGAGCTGCCAACAGCACTCTCCCTCCCCGGTTCCCTGTTTCTCTTACAAGATGCCAACCAATATGTTGTCTCAGTTCTCTCTTCTAGGCCAGGCTCCAGAAAGAGGCAGGACAGGACGGGGAGGGGAGTTTCCAAATTACCTTTGTCTCTCCAGTACTGCGCAGGAAATAGCTATTTTGTGGGCCAGTTGTTTGGGGAGGCCCCAGGCCAATGACCCCGCCCTGCAGTGAGGGCCCAGATGAGTCTACCAGCACCCCCTCCCACCTGGGAATGGTGTCTGGTTTCTGGGGTGGGGAGGGGCCCAGGTACCCTGAGCAGCCACTGTGCTGGTTGCTCAGTAAGTGGAAGGCCTTGCTATCTCTTCTGCTGTGCCTGTGACTGCCTGCTTCCAGAGCAAGGGGGATTCTGACCTCCCTCCAGCACAGTTGGGTGCCTTGTGTCTTAGGAAATCCACAAAGCTTGCAAGTGTGGCTCCTTGGCTCTGCCACCCACGTAGTTGAGAGACTCTTACAGAAACTCTTAAACAGATGGGTTCCCCATCTAGGCCTGGTCCTTGATCTTAAGTGTGTTATGGATATTGACTCCTTTGATCCTCCCAACCGCCCTAAGAGGTAGATACTGTTAGTTTTATAGATGAGGAAACTGAGGCACAGATAAGCAGGTCACTTGTCTGAGCCATACAGCTAGAAAGTGGCAGATCAGGATTCAAACCCAGGCCATCTGGCTCTCTAATCACTGTGTCGTGACTGCCTGCCCGCACTCCCGACACCTGCACACACTCTCCTTATCACATCACTCTGTTGATTTTCTCCTTAGCACTTAATCATAATCAGTTTGTTGACTTTCGTGTTGCCTGTCTACACCCTTTGGCATGTAGGATCCTATGGTGATATATGGTGATACAAATTACGTGTCTTTTTCGTTACTGTAAACCCAGAATAGTATCTAGGATAGTACAGCACACAGGAGCTGCTCAGCCAGTATAGGTTGAACGAATGAACCAGAGTTGCCAGTGGAAAGGATGTGGAGAAACTGGATCTCTCATACTCTGCTGGTGGGACTACCAAGTAGTACAGCCACTTGCCAACACAGATGGGGAATTTCTTAAAAATTAATTGTGCAACTATCCTATGACCCAGCCATTGCGTTCTTGGGTATTTATCTGTTCCAGAGGAATAAGATTAACGTTCACACAAAAACCTGCACGCGGTTGTTCACAGCAACTAGAAACTGCCTAGCTGTCCTTCTACCGATGAAAGGTCAAACTCTGGTACATCCATAACATGATATCCTACTCAGCAGGAAAAGGAAACAAACTATTCATAACATGCACCAATCTGGATGAACCCAAGGAAGAAAGTCAATCTTGAGTGTTTACATACAGTAACCATTATACAGATGTCATCTAGAACTTTCATAGCTAGAGAGGAGAAGTCAATGCCTGGCTTTCAAGCTCTGAAGGACATGCTAACTCAGGTAATGCAGCTGGTGGCTTTACGTTGAAGCCAGTGCTCAAGCACCACTCTGAAGATCCTAAGGCCCTGAAAAATTACGCTGCATCTACTCTGCCTGCACTCTATAAAAGGAACTACAAAGCCTGGATGACAGCACATCTGTTTACAACATGGTCTATGGAATATTTTAAGCCCACTGCTGAGACCTTCTACTCAGAAAAAAGATTCCTTTCAAAATATTACTGTTCACAGACAATGTACCTAGTCACCCAAGAGCTCTGGAAGAGATGTGCAGTGAGAATCATGCTGCTTTCATGTCTGCTGACAAAACATCAGTTCTGCAGCCCATGGATCTAGGAGTCATTTTGACTTTTTTTTTAAGATTTTATTTTATTTATTCACGAGAAACACACAGATAGAGGCAGAGACACAGGCAGAGGGAGAAGCAGGCTCCCCATGGGGAGCCAGATGTGGGACTCGATCCCAGGACCCTGGGATGTCGACCTGAGCCAAAGGCAGACACTCAACCATGGAGCCACCCAGGTGCCCCTTGTTTTGACTTTCAAGCCTTATTACTTAAGAAATATATTTTCTTGGGGGTGCCTGCATGGCTTAGTCAGTAGTGTCTGACTCTTGGTTTTTGAGGGGTTCAGGACTTCCATAGAGCAAGTTCCTACAGATGTGGTGGAAACAGCACGAGAACTAGAATTAGAAGTGGAGCCTGAAGATAGGATTGGATTGCTACAATCTTGTGATCACACTTTAATGGGCAAGGAGCTGCTTCTCATGGATGAGGAAAGGAAGCGGTTCTCGAGACGGAGTCTACTCCAGGAGAAGATGTTGTGAAGATTGTTGAGAGGACAACAAAGGATTTAGAATATGACATAGACTTAGTTGATAAAGCACCAACAGGCTTTGAGAGGATTGACCTTTTATTTAAAGCAGTTCTCCTGTGGGTGAAATGGCTGTGCAACAGCATCACGTGCTAACAGTAATCATCTGTGAAAGGAAGAGTCAGTCAGTGTGGCAAACTTCACTGTTGTCTTTTTAAAAAATGACCCCAACCTTGGGCAGTCACCACCTCGATCATCATCAGCCACTGACATCAAGGCGAGAGCCTCCACCAGCAAAGATTCTGGACTCACTGGAAGCTCAGAGATGATGATCAGCATTTTGTTTTTAGCAATAGTGTATTTGTAAATTAAGATATGTACATTGGGGATTTTTTTTTCGATATAATGCTGTTTTTCACTTAAAAGAGTACAGTATAGTATAAACATACTTTTATATGCCCTGGGAAACAAAATTCATTTGACTCACTTTATTGAAACAGTATTGTGGTCTGGAACTGAACCCACAAATCTCTGCAAGGTCTGCCTATATATAGCATCTCACAGTATCTTACAAGTATGTGTGTATCTACAAGTATGTGTGTATCTTACAAGTATGTGTGTATCTAAAAATTTCTGTTTAAAAAAGTTGCCATGGGGGCACCTGATTGGCTCATTTGGTTAAGCATCTGCCTTCAACTCAAGTTTTGATCCCGGGGTCCTAGGACCAAGTCCCAAGTCAGGCTCCTTGCTCATCGGGGAGCTTGCTTCTCCCTTTGCCTGCTGCTCTGCTCCTCCGGCTCCTGCTGCTGCTGTTGCTGCTGCTGCTGCTTCCTCTCTCTCTCTCTCTATCTATCTATCTCTCTCTCTCATAAAAAATAAATAAATAAATAATCTTTTAAGAAAAAGTTGTCAGTGAGACTGAAGGAGAGAGGAAGTGGGAGTGGAGGGTGGCTCTGGTCAGAGAGGAGTGGCCGTGGAGTGGAGAGGTTATCCGTTTATCCTGAGAAGCCTCAGAAGGGGTCCAGGTGGGGGAGGGACCTGGCCAGGTGTGCATTTATGAATGAACCTGGCTGCTGCAGGAGAGATGGAGGTGAAAGAATCTGCTAAGAGAGAGCTGCTGCGAGGGAACCTGAACGTGAAGACAAGTGAACCTGCTGTGAGCCTTTTGGGGTGCAGCAGCCTGGCGTCCCAGGGCCAGGAGGAGGGCCAGCTCCCCCATCCTTACTGCCCGTCCTCCTCCCATGTTTGGCTGCACAAATCTGGAAAGGGACTTTGTGTGCAAGGAAGGTGTCCTGGCTCCAGCCTCATCATTCGTGTAGGGAAAATAGCTTTATAATCACCTGTGGCCCACCATAAGTCCCTAAGGATGCATGTCCCTGTGGGACCCCCTCCCTGAGATTGAGAACTCTGGGGAAGAGAAAGGTACCCCTTAATATGTGTCACCGGCCAGGCCCTAAGTCTTGTGTGGGGTGTGGATTACACAGGTGCAGACATGTGTCAGGATTCACTAACCTGTGCATTCAGAACGGGCCCATGTAGGTAATTATACTTCAGTAATTAAATATCTTCCATCAAATAATAACCGTAAGAAGAAAGCTCATATTTACTGAGCCTCTGCTCCGTGCTGGGCTCCATCTAAACATTTTACGTGTGTTAATTCATTTTCTCACCACGACAGTTCTGTGAAATGTGCACTTCTGTTTGTATTTTATGGATGAGACAACTCGGGTGCGACCTCTGGTCTGTGGTCACAGGACCGCCTCGTGGCTGAGCGGTGATGGGGTGATGGGCGCCCAGCACAGGCTGACGCCCCAGCTCAGGTTCTTTTGAGTTGCCAGTGGTTTCTCCGGGCCCTTCCCTTGATTCCGATGGAACAATGCCACACCGCAGCTAGTGGGGTCACCTCACGGAGGGCCCCAGCCACATGCTGTCTCCCAGAGCCCCGCTGTAGCCAGATCTTGGGGAGCCCAAATCGCGAAGTCCGATCTCTGATTCGGGAACAGAGCCTTGGCAGGAGAGCCCGGCTGGGCTTTCTGGTCCTCCCTCACCTGCTCATCCAGCCAGCTGGGGATTAACCCCCTGCTGTTATCAGGAGAAAGAGACCCTGAGAAACTGGCTGCAGCTCTGCTCCTATGATGGATGAGGGCAGCCGAGTAGCGGTGGGAGGTTCCTGAGCCCTTGCGAACAAAGGAGGGCACAACTGGCTCTTTCTGTGGCCTCACGTGGGATGCCGACGGGGTGGGCGGGGCACGTGTAGCTTGAGGCCTGTAAAGAGTCTCCTTAGGGTGGGATTCAGGGGGTCTCTGAAGCCCCCATTTCCCTATTGCAGAGATGTTTCCTTGTTAACAGTCAGAAAACGGCTGCCTAGCTCGAGGGTCTCTGTTAAGGTGCTTTTAATTGCAGTAACAAAACCCCAACATCATTTGGCCAGATAACAAAGAAATGTAATGTGTCCTAGATGTCCATCGGGTGGTGGCCGTCAGGTGGGGTAGGATCAGCAGCTCAAATGTCTCTCATCAAGGACTCAGGTTCTCAGCGCCAGCTTCATCCTAGTATGGCGAAATACAGATACAGATACAAATATGTGTGCCTCTTTATGCCAAGATGACTGCAGTGACAGTCAGGGCCACTTGCTTTCTTGTCCACAGATATTAGGAGAGAGGGAGTAGAAAAAGCCCATCCCTCGTGGGTTATAAATATTTCCTTTAGTCTGTCCCCCGTCCAGCCTAGGTCATGTACCATCCCCTCGCCACTCGCCAGGCCAGTCAGATCACCTGAGGAATGCCACACCCTGATTGCCTTTGACCAGTTGGGTCCTCTATTCAAGAGAAGAGGAAAGTGGGTACGGAGCAGACAACTAAATGCCTGCCACAACTGGAAAGGGCCTCCAGACTCCATCCCTAACCCAGGTTTAGTAAGTTAAAAAAAAAAACTGTCAGGCCCAACGAATGGTGGCATTTGAGAACACAGAAATATGGTTTTCTTTGGAAGAAGTAAAGTGATTTATGTCCTGTTTCTGCCTTCCGCCTGTTCATCCACCCTCACAGAACCCACAAACGGGGTGCAAATAGAGTTTGTCTCCCATAGTCCACTTGTGTGTTGGCAGAAACTGGTGTGCTGCTTCCTTTCTCAGCGGGTAACTTGTTCGTTCTTTTTCCTTCATTCTCTGTCCTTCATCCTTCCCCCACTCTGAGGTGTGTGTGGTGTGTCTATAGCTATGTGCCTATCCTTGTAAAATACATAGTGAGATTTGAATAAGAGCTTCCAGAAGCGGTTTTGGGCTCCATATCTCCATCTATTTCTTCTCGTTTTCCCCAAACAGCATGTTTTTGAGATTAGCCATGTCACTCTGTGAGCTCCAGTGTGTTGTGTCCACACGCTGAGCAGCCGTACATGATGTATCACCACCAGGTCCACACCACCACAGACAGTTCACAGACAGTGAACACCCACATACCTGTGTCCTTCTCAGTCCCTGGGGTCTATATCCAGGGGTCATGTTGTGGCAGAGACAGGAGACAGGCATCTCTCTTCCCCTCGGGGAATGGCAAGGTTCTTCTCTGGGAGGTGGTTCTGGCTGACGACCCCCCAGAGCATAGCAGAGTCCAGCTTTCCCCATTGATTGGTCACCATTTGCTTCTATTCTGCTTCCTAATTTGTGCCAAGCCAGTGAAGTCTAGGGTTTTAATGCTCTGATCCCTAGTCCGGCTGAGTGCTATGTCCTGCCTCCTCCTGCACCTGTTACCCTACCCACCCTACGCTCCCTCAGCATGAATGGCCCATCCAGAGATGAAGCAAGGCAGGAAGGGCACGGTCATCGGGGTCACACTCTGGAACCAGCTGGCCTAGGCTCACATCCTGATCCTGCCACCTTAACCTGGCAAGTTACTCAACCTCTCTGAGCCTGAGTTTCCTTAAATAGGAAATGGAAATGACAATAGTATCTATATCCTAAAACATTTTGAGGATTTAATTAGATAATATACAAAGCATTGTGGACAGTATCTAGCGTACATGTGATGTGAAATCAGCAATTATTGTCGCTGTCATCATCATTATTGAGGGTTGTAAAGTGTCTGAACATTCAGATGTTTTACCCTCTCTTTTCTTTTAATTTCACCTCCGATTGTCTGCCTGTGGAGGCATTTCTGGCTTCTCTCTGCTGGCTTTTTAGGAAGCCTGAGATTTCACTTATAGTGAAATTTGTAAAAAGACAAATCGGGCCTGGATATATTCCTCTCTCCCACATTTGGGTGGGTGGTATATATTCATTTGCATGTATGTGATCTTATTTTTAATTTTTTAAAATGTGACATTTGAATTTTTAAAAATTGTCAACATTATAAAAGTATGTAAGGTAAACATTGAAAATCTTGCTCCTCCTTTCCCTGCACCCCCCTCCAGTCTTACTTCCTGGAGATAAAGCAGTCACTGTGACCAGTTTGCAGGTTGACTCCCTACTGTTACAGGGTGAGGACCCTGGAGCAGAGGGACCCAGGCCTCCAACTTGGTTCCAGCGCTGACTGGCTGTGTGACCTAGTGTATCAGCTTGCTGTTGCTGTCATAACAAAGTATCACAGCCTGGGTAGCTTAAATAACAGAAATTGATTTTCTCTGACTCTCAGATTTCCAGTCCAAGACCAAGGTGCCAGCAGAGTTGGTTTCCTCCAAGGCCTCCTTCCTTGGCTTGCAGGCAGCGGCCCTACTGCTCTTGTTCCTTTATGCAAGGGGCGCCCACCCACTGGCTCCCTGTGCCCTGATCCCTCCTTATAAGGTCACTAGTCTGGTTGGATTAGGACACACCCTACTGGTCTCTTTTTAGTGTATCTCTTTAAAGGCCTTAATCTCCAAACACTGTCACATTCCAAGGTACTGGGGTTGGGACTTCAGCTTCTGACTTTGACATTCTGTGCCTCAGTTTCCTCATCTGTAAAATGGAGACAGTAACTGTATTTACCCCAGTGGGTTTTATGAACATAGGATATATAACGTGTATAAAGTGCTGGCACCTGGTAAGTGCTATATTCATATCTGTGCTTGCCTTGATGTTAGAGCCCCTGGGTCCACGGGTGTGCATGTTTTTCATGTAATAACTGACAAATTGCCTTCAAAGAAACTTCGCCAGTTAGTACCCCCACCAACAGAACAGGGACCAGTTTTTTCTTGCCTGTTGGTTTTGTTTTAATAATGGAAAATTTCAAACATTTACAGAGGTAGAAAGAAGAGCGCACAGAGCCGCAGGTACAGGCTTGTCACGAGAGCCTGTTGTTACTGGCACACGGCCAAGCGTGCTTCATCCGTCCCCCTGCCTTTGGATTATTTTGAAGCAGTTCTTGAACATTAGATTGTTTTGTTTGGGAGGGGTTTAAACTCCACACTCACCATGTGCCTGTATGTTAGGGAAGCGAGGAGGACATTCCCATAAAATAATCCCTGATTTGTGCGGTGCTTCCCACTTTCCCGCTGTATCTTCTCCCTTCGTTCTCAGATGCCCCTAAAGTGCAAACAAGACTGGTGTATCTGTCGGGAAACAGCATCTCGGTATTTCTAGGTATTACTCTGAAGTATTTCAGGCCGAGGGAATTCAACACAGAATTTGGTTAAATGAGTGATGGAGGGACAGAGGAGCCAAACAAGGACAGGGAGGCAGTCCTGAGATTGGACCCAGAGCTGGAGGGACACCAGGGGTGGGGGTGGGGGTATCACTGGAGCCCAGGGCAGGGGGTGGGGAGGGTGAGAGGGAGAAGCACCGCCCTTGGCTGACGTAACCGGGAATCCTGGGAAATGTAGTCCCCTGTGATTCAGAGCAGGGCGGGAGCTGGACGGGCAGTGGATCAATCAGGGAAATTGACACCCACTTTCTAGATGAGAAAACCAGAATGACTAAATGGCCTGGTCGGGGGTGCGTTGCCTGGTGATGAGCACCATCCTGGACACTGGAGTCCTTGGTCTCCTGAGAAACCTGAGTCAGCTCTCTGGGCACTGCCTGCCAGCTGCTCATCACTGCTGCCCCGGTCGCGCCTCCCTCTCCCTCGGGAGGCTTGAGCCATTTGCCTATGGTTACAGTCTCTTCTTTTGCTGGAGGAATCCTCTCCAAGCTCCCCCCGCCCTGTGTTCAGACAAGACACTCCCTTTTGCTCCTGTCGGAGGACTGGGTCATGCCCTGACCTAAGGAAAGGCTTCCCCAGGAGGTCGTGTCTACAAGCAGAGCAGCGCCGCTTGCCTGGAGGGTGCCGGGTGGTGGGATGCAGGGAGCCCCTGCGTGAGGCCCCAGTGTGCCCAGCCGGGAGAGAGGCCAAGGGAACACTGCACACACAGCCAGCCAGGCACTCACACATGGGGGTGAGAGGTGTACCGTGCACGCTCCTGGAGCTGCTAGCTTTCTGAAGGTGGGGAAGCCTAGGGCACCACAGTGGTGCCAGATTCACAGGCAGGGGAGGTAAACAACAGCCGGGGAATTAAATAAAAGTGGGGACAGTCCGTCCTACAAGAGAACCCCAGAGTAGAGCTGATGAGGATTGCTAACATTAACTGGGCGCTTCTCGTAAAGTGGGCCTGTTTCAAGTACTTCACTCACATAGCTTAACTTCTTTAATTCTCACAATAATCCTGTGAGGTTGGTAGGACTAGCGATCTTGGAGAAGAGAAAGAGTTAAGTAACTTCCCTGAGGTCACACAAGCTAACATTCCTGGTGATCTCCTGTCCCACGCGCTATTCTAGAGCTTTACATATTAACTTTTCTTTTTTTTAAGATTTGATTTATTGATTTTGAGAGAGAAAGAGCATGAACAGGGACAGGGGCCAAGGGAGAGGGAGAGAGAGAATCCCAAGCAGATCGACACGGAGCTCAATCCCACAACCCTGAGATCATGACCTGAGCCAAAATCAAGAGTTGGATGCTCAACCCACTGAGCCACCCAGGCGCCCCTACGTATTAACTCATTTAATGCTCACATCAGCCCTGTGAAGGAGGTACTTCTCTTATTTCCATTTTACAGATGATATAACTGAAGCAGAGGGGGGTTAAGTGACTTGCTAATAAGGTCATGTGGCAGAGCTAGGATTCAGACTCAGGCACCCTGAGCCTTAGACTCCATGCCCTTAGCTGCTACGCCACACCAAGTCAAAGATAAAAATTGTCGTTTACTTCCAGGGTGCTTTCTCCTGTACTTTTTCAGATTCTGTCTCCTTAAAGGAGAGACAGATCATGGTATCCATTTGATGGGCAAGGAAACAGGCAGGGTGAAAGAGGCGGATGGTGATCGCAGCTAGCATACGTCCCCGGCATCACATCAAGTCCTGTCTAAGTGCGGCACGGCTTATCAAAGTTTCCTCCCAAACCCTGTGAGGTAAATACAGATAAGGGACCTGAAGCTGGGGGAGATGAAGCAGCCTTGTTCAGAGCTGGGAGGTATGCAGCGGTACTAGGTCCTGGTGCGTCAGACTGTAGTGCCTGTGCTCTCAACAACCATCTATGGATCTCCAGGGAACTCAGCATCATTCACCAGACATTGACTGCGTGCCGAGCACTGTGCTGGTGCTAAGAGACAAGTGAACAAAATTGGCATTAATACTCATCCTCAAGGAGGCACTCACATTTATGTCTTTGGATTCAAGCAGGGCTGGCGTACAGCAGCTGCCATCCATTTTGATTGCCTTACCTGCGCCATGCTGGATTGTAAATATTTTGTATCTTGGTCTGGAATATAAGTAACAGATACTCAGCAGTTCTGGGATGCTTCAACAGCTCCACATGTCAGAAGCCCAAGTGTGTGCTTCTGAAATCATTTTTGCCTTTCCTTGTGGTTGTAAGATGGTTGCTGTGGCTCCAGGTATCACATCCTGTCATAGCCACGAGGCAGGAAGCAGGGAGCTAGTCAGGACCATGTTTCTGCTCTTCTATTAGGCCTAAGGAAAAGGAAGGTTGACATGCAAAGTACAGGGTAGTTATTGCAGGCAAAACCCGAGGCTGGGGCAGGGGTGCCGCTCCAGTTACACATGGTTGAGAATTAGTTGGGAGTCCTGGAGGTGTTTGGCCTGTGAGTTGTCTTTGAATCCAAGCTTTAAAAATTTTTTTAAAAATCATCTAGAGTTGGCAAAACCTTTTGGTCATGGGGAAAGTTCTTTGGAAGAGGAGATGCACAGTCTCCGTTTTGGTAATAATGGAATCAATTATTAGGCACTAAGTTGGACACCATGCCCTTTGCTTTATATTTATTCCTCAGTGAGCCCTCGCAGCCTCCTGTGAAGGTAAGGGGCCATTCCTGTTTTCCAGAAGAGTCACTCGACCTTCCCATGCATTCAGTCATTGCCTCTTTAGCATGTGTGTGTTGAGCACCTGGCATCAGCCCGCTGCTGTTGTGTGGTGGGCAGTGAGCAGCAGAGAGTCCACATTTTGTGGAGCTCATCCTTCTGGTGTGAGGGATGGAGAAGCAAACTACTAAGTGGAGAAGCAAATTGAAGCCAAGCTTTCTACTAAGCCAGTACTCTTGACTAAGATTCAGGATACTGCTATAAAGTGGTTAGGGACACAGGCTCACATCCAGCCTTAACTCTTCCTGGCTCTGTGTAACCTTTTGCTAGTGATCTCCCCTCATAGAGCTTCAGTTTCCTTATATATAAAATGAGGATCTGGGTAGGACTTCTATTAGTCAAGATTGTATTCTGCTATAAGGAACAGGAAACCAGTAAGTAGTCACTTAAATAAGGCAACAGCTTTTCTCTTGCACATAGGAGGGAAAAGAAGTATGGGTAGACCGAGGCAGGGCCACTGGCTCGGGGAGTGGGCTCCACGGACTCCTAGCTCTGCCATCCTCAGCATGTAGGCTTTCAGCCTCATGATCACAAGATGGCTGCCCCACCTCCAGCTATCATAGCCACATTCCAGGAAGGAGAAGGGTGGAAGGGGTTGCTGGTTGAGGTTACTCCTTTCTTTTGGAAAACAGTAGCTCTACCAGAAGACCCCTCGCCCACCCCCAGCGGACTTCCACTTAACCTGTCATTGGCCAGAATGGGATGCATAGTGAGCCATATCGTCAGGGGAACCTTGGAGAGTGGATTTTTCGGATGGGCATCCTGCTGCTCCAAACAAGTTCAGACTTCTCTCGAGGAAGGAGAGTGGGTTTGGATTTGAACAACACTGGAGTCCGTGCAGCCACAAGTGTGAAGCCTTCAGCATCCGGATTAGCGCCCCGGTGGAGGGTAACTAGTCCCGTACTGAGGGCCTGAGTTCTTGTTGTCTAGAAATGACGCTGCCTTGTGCCCAGTCTCCTCATCTGCCCATTGGGAGTGAGGTTCCTTGCCTTCGGGCCTCCTGAGCAGCACCTGTGAGTCTATGAAACCTGGATGGGAAGGACTTCGAGGTACATCCCACCCCATAGGAGGCCTGGGGCCAACTTTTGTTCAGAAAGTTGTCAGTTTTTCTTAAAGCTGAGCCCAGCCAGCCCTGGCCGCTGATGGTTGGCCCAAACATACTGGCCTGAAATGGCTCGTTTATTCATCTCTGTCCTGCTCTGGTCTGAATAGCATGGGTGCAAGAGCAGGAGCAGCAGCCTGCAGCTCTGTGCCCAGATCTGGCACAGCGCCCGGTACCCGCCTGGTGTTCAGTTTAGGATTGAATGCCATGGAGCTCCACTTGGTGTGAGGAAATGGCCAAATCCTCTCTGGTCTGTCCCCATCTGTGTCAGCACTGTCCCTGTTCTGGGCCACGCCGCTCCTGCCCCTCCTCACCCTACCCCATCCCAAGGATGGCTGTCCTGCCTCCTGATGGGACTCTGTTCCCTGTCGGGTTCATTATCCACATGAGATTCAGTTTGGGTGGCTGCCTCCAAACACACTAGGGCCTTTGCACCTGCTGCATCTGTGCCCCTCACCTACCACCACCCCTTTCAGGAAGCCTTCCTTGACCACCCACTCTGCAGCACCCCTTTCTTCCCTTTATCCTCTCCTTGGCTTGCTTTCTGCTGATCCGTGTACTTGGTATAGGCTCTCAATTCACGTGTGGCTCCCTTCTCCAGCCAAGGGGCAGAGAAGGGTCCACCTTGTTCACTGCCTTAGGACATAGGGGGCTCTCTGGAAATACTCATCTAGTGAATGGAAATAAGTTACATGAATGAAAACTTTGTGCTTTGTTTCCCTGATTTTGAAAACACATTCATTAAAGGTAGTTTGGGAGAATAGAGGAACGTACAAAAAGCACATTTTCAAAAAATCACTAGAGTCCCAACACCAAGAACTAACCCCAGGTAACATTTTTGAGTATTTGTTTTGAGTCTTTTTTCTGTGACCGTGTGCAGACACGTAATAAACATTTAATGTCATTAGGTTATGTGATAAGACGTGCAGCAGTTTATTTAACCATTATCCTGTCCTTGGACAGTGGGGTTGGTTCTGTTTTTTTGTTTTATAACCCATGCCATAAGTTTTTTTCCTTCATTTCCATTGTTTCTTTGGGATCAATTCCCAGAAGTAGCATTACAGGTTCATAGGGTAAGAACATTTTTAAAAGCCGTTGCCAGATTGCCTCTAGAAAGGTTCCATCAACTGTGAACATTAAAAAACAAAAAAATTGTGCTAAGAATGAGTGGCTGATTTCCTGGTGTCCCGGGCTTCTGGAGAGCCATTGTTTCAGGCTCCTGAGGGCCTAGTGCCCCCTTCCAGCCCTTCTGCCTTGGTCTCGGTCCCTGGGCAGGATGTTTGATTACGATGTTGTGCAAACAGAGCTGCAGGCTTTTGCCATCTGCCAGCTGGTCCTCAGGCTGACAAGAGGCTTTGCACCTCAAGGGTCAAGACTGGAGTCTTTCTAGAGCTCACTGTGAGCTCACCGCAGGACAGAGCTAGGATACACATTAGCCTGGCCCTGCAGCCCCTATGTCCTGTAAGTCCTCCTCCAGGTGAATACGAGTCCCTGACCCTTGGTCCCCAGCTGTCAGGTGGTGAGTTGTCCCAAAACCACTGCTGTGAGTGTAGCCCTGCTCTCCCCACCTCCCCTGAAGCTAGGATGAAGTGCACACTCCCCCAGCAGGCCCAGGATGTTTGTTGGGGAGGGAGGGGGTGGTGTGAAGTGGTTCTGCCAGTTCTGGGGAGTGGAAACCTTTCTTATAGGAGAGAAAGTGAATTTTGAGCCAGAGGGACCAAGAGTGACTGGGATGGCTCTGTGTGTGTACAAACACACAGGTCTTCAAAAAGGGTCTTATCTTTTTTTTTTTTTTTTTTAAGATCTTTATTTATTTATTTAGAGAGAGGGGAGAGAGAGAGAGACAGTGCTTACACATGAGCCAGGGGAGGGTATCAGGTAGTGGGGGAGAGGCAGAGGGAGAATCTCAAGCAGACGGTGGGCTTGATTCCATGGCCCTGAGATCGTGACCTGAGCCAAAACCAAGAGTCGGATGCTTAACCTACTGAGCCACCCAGGTACTCCTCAAAGAGGCTCTTATTTATTTTATTTTATTTTATTTTATTTTATTTTATTTTATTTTATTTTATTTACTTATTTGTTTATTTATTTATTTATTTTATCTTTTTTTAAAATTACACATGTAATGGGCAGCCTGGGTGGCTCAGCGGTTTAGCGCCGCCTTTGGCCCAGGGCGTGACCCTGGAGACCCATGATCGAGTCCCACATTGGGCTCCCTGCATGGAGCCTGCTTCTCCCTCTGCCTGTGTCTCTGCCTCTCTTTCTCTCTGTATCTCCCATGTATAAATAAATAAAATCTCTAAAACAAAAAAAAATTACACATGTAATACAAGAGTACAATCTCACTGTTTAACATGAACCGATACAATGCAGAAGACTTTAAAACGTGGTTATTATGAAATATAACATTTGCACTGAAAAACATGTAAAATGTAAATATACAGTTTAGTGAACAATTCTAAAGCACTCGTGTAAACCCCCATATCAAGAAAGAATTTTGCCAGTACCCCAGAACCCTCTATGTACCCCTGCATCAGAACCCACTCTCTCCCCCAGAAGCCACTACTCTAGACTTCCGTGATCACCATTTCTTGCTTTTTGAAGGTTTGTTCACCTACGACAGTAACCCTAAGTAACGTGGTCTCGTTTTGCCTGTTTTTTGAACTTTATATAAATGAAATCATGTATTACACACATTGTTCTGTGTCTGCCTCTTTTGCTCAGAATCACATCTGAAAGCCGCATTCTGGTTTTGATGTCAGCACATGTCTGGTACCAAAGCTCATTTCCATTGATACACAGACAGGCTTTACAAATGTTCGTATTTGTGCGTTTTGTTTGATGAGTATTAGAAAAAAATATAATGAATCTAATACTGGTACTGTTATTATTAAGGTTTTAGTAAGTGAGATGGTTGAAAGGATTATCTAAAGTAAATATTAGTACAGGTGGTCTGCGGCTGTGCCAAAGTAGAGGCACATGACTTTGGGGAGTTTTGGAGCTTCAACGCTGAGGATGGGATGATCACACGCACACATACTGTCACTCCCCTCCCTGGGGTAACCACTTACAGGTAGAGATTGTCCTTACAGATCTTTACTCTGCATCAACATAGGTGGTTATATAGCTATAAAATATGTAGCATGGAGATTGTTTTAATACTAATTTTTTTTAATTGTAAGAGAGAATATGCCATTCTTCTGAACTCCTGAATTCATTCTTCTTGGAGTTTCTGAGTTTATTCTCTGAATAAAGCAGCCAATTTCCTTGTATAAGATTCCACTTCAGGGTGGGGGTGAGACTGGACAAGGCCGACGTAAATCCTCCCTGGAATATGAGAAATTAGGGGCCCAAACAATGCCACACATGCTGGTGGTTCTTTCACTAGCAGACAGTTTGGGATCTGCCTCCTGAATTTTTTTTCTCTTTTTAAATAATCTTGGCCAATGTCTTAGCTTCTCTACCTTCCTGTGGATGCTGGGAACTTGGGATATGGGAGAAAGTTAAGAAGGACCAGGTGGAGGCTGCCTGGCCTGGGACACATCCTCAGTGGTGGGTTAACATGGGATTATAACTCAGGGCCCAGAAATATTGCAGAGCCGTGGTCATCTGTGTGTGTTCATGTGTGTGAGAGAGACACACACCCACACACAGGGACATGGACAGGTGTGGACAGGGACGCGGAGAGTTGGTGCAGGGAGACCTGGGATAGCCATGCAGGGAGATGTAGAGATGTAAATAAATAGGGTCAAGGACACAGAAACAAGAGACCAGTTGGCTGGTTAACTGGCCGGTTGGCTTGCTGGCTAGTGGGTTGATTAACTGAATGATTGGTTGGTTAGTTGATTATCTGGTTGGCTGGCTGATTGGTTATCTGGTGGGTGACTGGTTTGTTTGGGTTTTCCTTCCTTCTTCCGACTCAGAAAACACATAGGAAGGACTCCCCTGATCTCAGTACTGCTTTGGACCTGGGGAAGGAGTAGTGAACAGTGGCTGCAGGCATTTGGGTGTCTGACCACTGCTCCCCAGCCCTCCCCCCATGAGGGTGTTGTGAGTGCAGCTGGCGAGTCATTCTTACTGTTGTTTTAAAAATCCTAGGTAAGAATGAATGTGCACTTATATATGCCGTTACCATGGGGAGTGGTGTCGTAGGGGGACCATCTTGGGCTCCTCTGGCAGTGCGACAGAGTAGCACTGCTGTCCACTCTGGTCTGCGTTGGAGTCAGGATTTGATCCCAGGATCCCAGCATGAGCCTGATTTCTGTCTTAAATCACTGAGGGATGAAGAGTGGATATTTATCGAGGCCCATCATATTCACAGCTCTATCCTTGCTTTTTAGGGTGGCTTTGGTGGCCACAGAGTCACCTACCCGGTTCCAGTCCTACCTCTGCCTTTTACCTCATGAGTAGCCTGCCTCTCTAAGTCTCAGTGTTCCCTTCTGTAAATTGGAGAGAATAGTAGGGCCCTCACCCCGGGATGCTGCATGGGCTGAGTAGGGCCAAGAGTGAGGCCTGTGCGTCTCAGTGGGGCCGCCATTATTAGGTGTAGCTTCGGGAACTGGACTGTTGGAACAGGCCTCCAGTCTGGGTTCCTGGTGACATAAGTGCCAGTTTTTGCTCTTACTTTTGACAGCTTGTCTCTCAAGTTGGTCACAGGGCACACCCTGAAGTCAGCTAGACCCAGGTGTAGACCCCCATTCCTCCTCTCATTCTCTCTGTGGGGAAGCAGTGTCCCCTCCCAGAAGCTCAGTTTCCTGATTTTGAAATGGAGGTGACGAGAGCACTGCCTCAGTGGACTATTAGAAGTCAGGTTCGGGGACAAGCACTCTACCCCCAGCTGTGGGCTGGCCCTCAGCTGCCTGGGGGCTCAGGGGCAGGTATGGGGATTACAGCGGCAGATGGTGCCCCCAGGATAACAAGGTTTACTCCCTCCACTCTCACCACAGGGAGCCTTTCTGTTTCTGTGTCCTCTCTGTCCCCCTTCCCCCTGCCCCCAGCCCTCCACAGAGCTCCTCAGGTGAGGAGAAGCAGAGCCCGAGGTGCCCCTGCGGCCCCCAAGAGCAGGAGGGAAAGAACAGGGCTTTAACAGATGTTCTTTGACAAGGATTCCCTGGCTGTATTTAATCAAGATTGTCAAATATTGATTTAATCTCCGAGCCCAACAGATGTGATCTTAGCAGGTTTCGGTGGCAATTAGCTGGGATTAGTTTGCAAGTCAGGCTCCATGCTGACAAGACACCATCTCCTAAAAGAGGCTCAGCCTGGTCACAGGAGTGAGCCCGTTGGGGGACACACTGAACATTTAACCACCACTCCTACCTGGGCGGCAACAGCCCTGGGAGCAGACCCCGGAGAGGTGCCCCACGCAGTGGTAACGGGGGCTCTCGGGGTTCCAGGCGGCAGCTGTTTATCAAAAAGTTGCAGTATCAAAATAAAGGTCACAACTACACCAGTGCATATGGCCTGACAGTGGGCCTGGCTAGAGCCAGGGAGATCCTCAGGGACGTCTGGCCACTCAGAGCAGTGGTTGTGGCCCCGCGTAAGTCTCCCCAGAAGGGGCTTCCTGACCACAGACCCCTCATCCAGCCTCCAGCCAGCGCAGGGCTGTCACCTCCGAGGAGTGCCCAAGCTCTGCTGCGGCTCGGGGCGGCTCCGGGGTGGGCCTGGCACGCGTGCCCATCCTCCGGGAGGCATCCTTTTTTAATTTTGCATTTCAAAGTCCCATTTGAAGTGAGTAGGACTATGCCCAGAATTGGAACAAGATGCTTAATCCACATGTACTTCAGGGGAGGTAGCAACACTGTCGTCTAACCCACTCGACCCCACAGGGACTCAGAAGGGGCACCTCCCTGTGGCCCTGGCTCTGGGCCCCCCGGGATGAGGGGCTTGTCCAGCTTCTGGTTCAAGGCAGGCCACCCTGGGAGACCTGGCTCCTGAGCCCAGAGCAACCAGGGTTCATGCCAAGGCCACATTTGGTTCAGTGAGTTTGCTTGAGGTTTCGTTTTTATTATTATATACGTAAAATGCTACCGGTTTCGTTTTTATTATTATATACGTAAAATGTTACCAGTTAATACTTGTATATCCCTGTGTGCCAGGGATATTCCAAGTCTCTATAGTCATTACCCACGTCAGCGCTAAGAGTTAAGTACTATTATTATCTCATTTTACAGATGGGAAAACCGAGATGTAGGGTGGCCAAGTGACCTGCCCCAGGTCCAGGTAATTAAGTGGTGGAGCTGGGACTTGAACCCTAGTGGTCTTGGTTTCTAAACACTATTCTACAGCAGCCACATCAGGAAATCCCCAAGATCTGATAATAAGTAAGAAAAGCAAAACTATGAAGCCTGTTTATTTTTTTTAAATTCATTTCTCTATATAGGCATGTAATTATACAAGCATTTAACCCACGGGACTCCCAACTGTACTGGCTTGCAAGCTAAAACAAAAGAAGACCAGATTGCTGCTGGAGCATTTAAGTACAGCCTCTGTTTCCCCAAGGAGCATGTGGACACAAGATGGGGTGCCCCTTCCTTCCCTCAGTGGGTCTGGGTGCAGGCATCTTGCCAAGCCACAGAGGAAGCTCCACTTGGAAAGATGCGAAGTTTGCAGACTCCTCAGGCCCTGCTGGAGCTCGAGTGGGGAGGAGGTGCCTCTCATCTGTTCTAACTTTGCTTCCCAACAGGTCAGGGCTCCCCAGGGGGGTGGCTTTCCCTGTGCCCACAGTTCCTCTCACATGCTCACTTTCAAAACTGAAATCCTAAAGCCAGAGACACCCGTGCCCTATGCAGTTGTGAGCATTTCCTTGGAGACACCTTCTCAGGGCAGGCTTCACAGGGGGCCTGAAGGGGGCCTTGAACTTACATGTTGATAAGAATTCAAGCACAGACACGTAAAATTAAAAAAAAAAAAAAAAAAAAAAAGTCCTTTCATCTCCATCCCCAGTTTTATTCCTTAGGAGTAGCCACTATTAACAGCTGGGGGGTGTGCCCCCAGATCCTTACTTTATAGACATTTGTGTTCTCTCTCTTTCTCTCTTTCTCCTTCCCCCCCCCCCCCCCCCCCCCGTGAAATCCATCCCCTTTGGGTTAAGCCAAATTATTTTGGATTTTGGTTTTATTCTGCAGCTTGCCTCTTGCCCTTGGCAGGTGGCACCCTAGAGTAAGACGGGAGAAACTCTAAAGCTGGGTTGCCTGGCTTCAAATCCCAGGGCCACTGCCCTCCTGCTGAGTGACCTTGGGTGAGTTACTCATCCTCTCTGGACTCGATTGCATTGGCTTTAAAATGAGGCTGGTGATAGCCCCTCCCTCACAGGGTGTCAGAAGGATTAAATGAGTTAACGTGTGTAAAACACTTGGTACTCAAGTGAGCTCTCAGAAGTACTAGCTGTCCTCACTGGCTTCAGGCCCTGTGGGCCTCTTGCATATGGACAGGACGCATACCAGGTGACGCTACCTCCACCTCACTATTGATTACAGCTACACCCTGGAGTAGAGGCACCCAGACGCGCTTAGCCCTCCTCTGCTGATGGGTGGGCCTGCCGCTCTACCCTCCTCTTCCATATTACAACAGCGTGCACTGGTGTCAGTATCTGAGGGACAGATCCCCAGAAACCGAATTGCTGGATTAAAATAAAATAGCGAGCACACCTAAAATTTCAGCACATAATTACAATTCTTTTTCCCTGCTCCCCCAAGGAAGGTGGGGAGAAGCTCTACTGATGTCCATACTTGGGGGAAAACTCTGGCCTCTCGGGAACCCGGTTTGAGTGTCGTGGCTGTCAGATTTAAACCAGAAACACCCATTCTCTGGTTCTCTGACCTTACATATGAAAATGCAAGTTTTCAGGGTGCAAATGAAAAATACATATTTGGTCTTTGTCCCCAGTCCCTGGCCCAAGAGCTTCTAAAACCTTTAGAATTTTCTCTTGATGTGGGTGATAGGAGCCTCTTTTGTTCTTTAGAATCAGCCCCTTTCAACCTACCTGAGTTGATGCTAATGAGAAGATTCTTGGTAGACTCCTAGATAGCTTCGGGATAGGGGCTGGTTGCCAGGGAAACCAACCGTGTGATTAGAAGGTTGGACCTTTCAGCCCCACCCCCCTGACCTCTGCAGAGGAGGGGGTGCTGGAGATTGCTCGAGCCGCCAGTGGCTGGTGATGTAATCAATCGTGCCCACATAATGCAGCCTCCACAAAACCCTAGAGGACAGAGTTCAGAGAGCTTCTAGGCTGATGAGTGTATCCACGTACTGGGAAGGCGGTGCACCCCAAATTCCGTGGGAGCAGAAGCTCCTGCAGCTCGAGACCCTTCTGGACTTCATCTTGACTATCTCTTCATTTGACCGTTCGCTTGTATCTTTTATAAAAAACCAGCAATAGTAGGTAAAGTTATCTCAGTTCTGTGAGCTGCTACAGCAAATGACCAAACCTGAGGAGGGAGTCCTAGGAACCCCAATTTGTAGCCAAGTCAGACAGACAGTGCGGGTAACCTGGGGACCCCTGACTTGTGATTAGCATCTGATGTGGGGAGCAGTCTGGTGGAACTGAGCCCTGAACCCGTGGCGTCTGTGCCAACTCCAGGTAGTGTCGGGATTGAATTAAAGTGTAGGATACCCAGTTGGTGTCTGCGGAGAACTAGAGAGTTGCCTGGTGTGGGAAATCCACACATCCCGTGTCAGAAGCATGGAGAGTAAAACAGATCAGAGTAGCAGGCAGCCAGGGAGGCCATGGTCAGGGCCCTGCTCCTCGTTTTTTTTAGGCCGATGGAGCCGTCTCTGCCTCGGGGCTTCCTAATGAGATGTCGGGAAGTTCCATCCATTTTGTTTCCTGAGGGAGCCCTAAAGTGGTCCTGTGTATGCTTGAATTTCCAATAAGTGAAGGAAGACTAGAGGGGGGAAAACAGATCCTTAACCTGAAATCTGCCGAGCTTTTGCTAACTTTCTAGAGTTTTGTCCTTATGAATTGGTTTTTGAAGATGCAGTCATTTGTGTATTCACACAACACGCTCATCCGGGCTTCTGCCTCTTGTTTCGAGTGTAGTGGTGAAGGTGTGGAAGCCAAACTGACGAGGTTTGGGGCCTAGCTGCTGCACCTACCTACCCACCGTGTGACCTGGCCATGTGACCTTTGCCTCATCTGTAAAATGGGCATACCAGAAGGTTATTCATACGGTTATTATAACGCACGATAGTACATGCCAAGTGTTACTACTGCCACCACTACATTATCACCCCCTACCCTGCCTGTGGGGCAGGAACACGTGTGGTAGACCCCAGTCCCCTGCAGACTTGGAGCTGCTCAAAGTCCAAGGAGGACCAAAGATACGCAGAGGCTTAAAAATCTAGTGAACTTCTTCTGTAGTATAGGGTGTGTGCAGACCCCTGGGAACTCAGCAAAGGAGGATGGGAGCCATAGTGTCTAGTGTCCGGTAGGAAGAAGACAGGGTAGGCCGGCAGCAGGGGGGACAAGGGGTGTGACAGGCGTCCCAGAGCAGCAGTTCCCCTGAAATACCTCCTGCTGTGGTCACCAGTGCCCTTCAGACCAGTAACTGTCACTGTATGTGAACCTCTCAGCAGCCTCCAGCCCTGTGGACCACCTGCTCCTCCCCAGACCACACCCTCTGCCGGGGCCTCCTGGACACCTGCTCTCCTGCCTCTCTGCGTGGGCCCGCTCTGGCTCATGGGCTTGCCCTCTCGTGTTTGCAGCAAATCGGGGCTTGGTGTCAGGCCCTCCTTTCTTTGCTCTCTGTTCCTCTGTCCTCAGCCCTGGTGGTATAGTAGAATCAGCTGCAGAGCTTTGGAAAAGGCTCTCTGGCCTGGTCCCCACCCCAGACCAGCTGATTCAGACTCTCCGGGGGTGGAGTGTGAACACCTATATTTTTACAAAGCTCCCCTGGTGCCTCTAATGGACAGTGGGGGAGAACTACTGCCTTGGACAAGCCCACGGGGCCTCGTACACTGGCCACTCCCAGCTTTCCTGCCCGTGCATGTCGGGCTCGTTCATCAGCATACTGGGTGTGGGGCAGGCGCCCTCTCTTTGGATCAGATGGCACCCCACAATGAGCCCTCCCGACTGCCCTCGCCCCCTGTTGAGAGTAGTGCCCAGCGCCACCTGTATCAACGTTTTATTCCTTTAAACTGTTGACCACCCTTTGAAGTCACCTTGTTTTCTGTCTCTGTTGACTGATTGACTGATTTCAGTGGCGTCCCTCTCCTGGAAGTTCAGGAGGGGGGGTGTGGACTGTCCTGCTCAGGCCTATATCTTCAGCACCTGCGGTAGCACATAGTAGGTGCCTGAGAAATCTGTTGAAAAAATGATCTGATTTTAAGTGCTTGGTGTTTGTGAAATGAATGGATTATACATGCCTGGTCAATGTTCAATAAAAAAAAGAAGGTATTAGCACTCTTTTGATTTTTTTTTTTTTTGCACTCTTTTGATTGAATGAATTTTCTGGACTAAATGATTTGTAAGAATGTGATAGGTGTTTGTTGTATGAATGAATAAGCTGGAAGGACTAGTTCTTACTGGACAAATGAATAACTTGTACGTGCCCAGAAACTACTGAATTGCCAGGTGCATGCAGTCGGGTCACCATTTCCCCCCAGGCCCAAGAGCAGCCCTCAGGCTTGGTGCCACAACCCTAAACTGACCAGTTCTTAGGTCCTCCCGGGTCCCCACTGCAGTGACTGGATCACACGTCCATGAAGGGTAGCACTTGGAGCAGGTGGGGACACCCTTGGACACGGAAGGCTGTCTAGGAAGGAAGCTTTGGATACCTACCCCCTCCCCCATCCAGAAACCTATGAAGGGGCAGTGTACACACACAACACACACACACACTCCATGCATTACTTTCAGCTTTCTGAACCTGCTTCTTCCCAGGGGCAGACACAGTGGGTCACCAGGCAAGTGGCACCCCCGCTCAGGTCACAGATCCTGCCTGAGCCAGTGTTCTTCCTGGACTGAGTGAGGTTGTGATCCGTCCTCTCATGTATTTAGCAGATATTTACTAATGGCCTCTTGTGTGTCAGGCCTATGCCAGAGATACAGGCAGTAATAAAGACATTTCAGTGCCTCACAAACCTTACATGTGGCAAACAGTTCATTACATGGTAAATTACAGACATACATTGATGCAGGCAATCCCAAAGAGAAATGCTCTGAGAGCTCAGGTTGGGGATTAAACAAGGTTCATGAGAAGGGAAAGTCATGTGGAGAAAGTGATGTTTGTCCTGAGTCCTAAGAAAGAACAATAGGCAAGGGCAACCAGAATGGCCTGTGCAAAGGCCCTGAGGCAACAAGCAGGAGAAGCAGTAAGTAGAACTGAAAAAAGGATGTTGTGGCCTGGGTTCCCACAGCAAGGAGAAGAGGAAGGTAGCCTTGAGGGCCGAGGTAAGGATTTTGAACTTTATCCTAAGATTTGAATTTATACTAAGATTCAAATGTGAATATGAATCCTACTGCATGGAAAAAGGCACTTAGGTAGGGGAGCAGAAGCAGAGGTAACAGAGTGTGGTGTATAGTCACCCAGCTCAGACCAGGGGAAGTGATGGGAGGGAAGGATGGAGTCGGAGCTGCTGTGGGAGAGTCAGCAGGACGTGGTTTAGTGGATTGGACACGTGAGGTGAGTTTCCAGTGGGGCCCTTGGATGCAAGAAAGTGCTTTTCACTGAGATGGGGAAGAAGAAGGTGGCATTCCTGTTCTGACAGATATTCCGATGGATGACTGGATTTAGCCAATGAGATGCAAGAGAAGTGGTATGTGTCATTACTGAGCAGGAACTTTGAGGGCTGTCCTGTGGTTTAGGCATGTCCCTTACCTGTGAAGTTGGCTGGGTCTCATGGAAGGACTGGTCTGTCAACTGGGTGTAAAGCTGGCATGAGAAGGCCCTTGGCCCACCCGTGCTGGATATACAGTATGAACAAGAAACTAATCTTGGGGTGCCCGGGTGGCTCAGTCGGTTAAGTGTGTGCCTTCAGCTCAGGTCATGAGCCTGTGGTCCTGGGATCGAGCTCCAAGTCTGGCTCCCTGCTCAGCAGGGAATCTGCTTCTCCCTCTGACCCCCACCACCACCTTGTCCTCTCTCTGTCTCTCTCTTCTCTTTCTCTCTCCCAAATAAAATCTTAGAAGAAAAGACACAGACCTTTGTTGTGTAAGCCCTTAGTACTCGGGGTCCTCTGTTACTGTGGCATAACTTAGCCCACCTGCTTCTGAGAAGGAAGAAGTTTTGTGGATGGGGACAGATTGGAGGTTCCGGTTGGGAGTGGTTAGTTTGCAGTGCATCTTGACCTAACATACGTGGTGATGTCGAGCAAGCTGGTGGCTACCGGAGTCTGGAGCTCAGAGAAGCAGTTGGATCTGGAGATACTTTATGGTGTGTCACCAGTGAGGAAAAGGAGAATCGGAGGTCCAGGACTTTGCCCACTGGACAACCAGAGGGCTGGTGCTTGAACTAAGGACTGCCTGACTTCAGGCATGAAGCTTCTGGATCATTCCCAACTCTGCCACCTTGTGGCCGTCTGGCCTTGGGCACAGTACTTCATCTGTTGGTTTCCTTAAGTTAAAATGGAGATACCTCCCTCACAGAGTAGTTGTGGAGTTAAGAGAGATAACAAACGTAAAGCACTTAGAGAAGGACCAGGACTATAGAAGGATCACATTCATGGTAGCTGCTGCTATAAATGTCGTTTTGTTGTGTAACTAAAACATCTAATGGTGGGAAGAATAGTGGTGGCTTCGGGTCCACGATGACTCAGATTAAAGTGATGACAACAGCCCCCAAATGCCCCGCATTTCAGCCCCCCTCACAATGGCTCTTCCCTCATGGTCTCAAGATGGCTGCAGTGATTCCATCCCTCATATCCTCCCAGACTCCAGGTAAGAAGAAAAAGCACAGCCTTCAGCCCCAGGACTCTTGGCAACAATGTCACTGGGTGTCACTGGTCCTAATCAGGTTACATAGTTTGTTTCGGAGCTCAGGAAGGAGCTCCTCCTCTAGCCCACTGGGTGGGAGTCAGAGAAGACAGATTCCCAAAGGGAAATCTAGGCTGTTTCTGGAAAAAGGAGTCATAGAAGACAGGAAGCAAACCCCGAGTGTCTACCACCTGAAGGCTCGTGTTTTTCCCTCTGCTCTGGGAGGTTCTGGGAGACATCGTGGCTTCTTCACGGAAGAACAAGGCCCTTCAGAGCCAGAACATTGCAGCTGTGGTGCTCACCTACATGTTTGCTGTTCCAGCCTCCCAGGCCTGGGGGGCCTGAAAAGGGAGCACCCCTCAGCTCAGACTTCCTCATCTTCTTCACAAGTGACAGTCTGGGAGCATTTATACAGATACGCTATTGGGTGCCTGGTCCTCTAACAGACTGACAATTTTTTTAGGGAGCCAGTGTGGCCAGCCCCAGAGGTAAGTCCTCACTGGCCCAAGGGCAACCCGGATAATCCCAGATTCTTGGCTTTCCCAGCTTTCCTTGCACCTGGAACTGCCATATGTGACCACATTCTGGCCAATTAGGCATAAAAGAAAGTCTGGTGAGGTAGGGGGAATGTTCTGGCAAACACGGTCCTTCCTGATTAGGGTCAGATGGGTAAGAAGTAAGAATAGTCTTATGTCATCCCTTTCTTTCCCCCTGCCCATGGTTCAGTGAGAAGCATGGCTGTGGCTGCCAGCTTGCTATTCTGAGGCCAAAAGCCAAAGATGTAAGCCAGCAGCTCACTCAGGGAAGCAGAGGATGATGGGGTGGGAGGAGAGACAGTCCCTGACGTCATTCCAGAGTGGAGTCACCATGTCTGGCCTCCTTGTTACATAGGATAATGAAATGTTGTCATTGCCCGAGCCACCAGTGGACAGGATTTTGTTACTTGCAGCCACATGCATCCCACCTGACTCTCCCACTGCCACTTGCCCCTCGCTTTGCTGCCGTCTCCCAGTTTTTCCCATTCACCATCCCCGCTGCCTTCCTTACACACGGCACTATGTATTAGTCGGGGTCCTCCAGGGCCAGTGGCAGAAGCCACGCTGGACAGTCTTGGGCAGAAGCCCCATTTATCAGGGGCTTACAGATCACCAGGAGGCCAGAGGAGCAGTCTAGAGAAGAGGCAGGAGCCAAGGAATACTGGAGACAGAACTTGTGCAGAGAGATCCAGCAGAGAACACTCAGCCGCAGAGCCCACCCCTAGCTGTGTTTCTGTAATTGGGGGAAGGAGAAGATTCATGAAGGAAGGAACCCTGCTAATAGTAGTGGCCATGAGGGGGCGCCTGGGTGGCTCAGTGGTTGAGCATCTGCCTTCAGGTCAGGCCGTGATCCCGTGATCCTGGGGTCCTGGGATCCAGTCCTGCATCAGGCTCCCCTCAGGGAGTCTGCTTCTCCCTCTGCCTGTGTCTCTGCCTCTCTGTCATGAATAAATAAATAAAATCTTAAAAAAAAAAAAAGTAGTGGCCATGAGATAGGTGGTACTGTCCCCATTTTACAGACTGAAACTGAGTCACAGTTTTAGTAACCAGTCCATGGCATACCAGGATCAGAACCCAGGCATTCTGGCCCTCATAGTGGGCAGTTTCCCATCAGGAAGATGGGAGAGCTCTTCGGTGGGGAGAGCTCCACAGCAGGCAGCTGGAAAGGGACCAGTGTGCACCAGTCCCTGAATCCCACAGAGACTGAGTATCAGTCAGCCTCTGAGCATCACAGGGAGACTTGGCTACACCTGCTCCAGGAAGGGATCTATGGAAAGACCCCAGGACCTCAGAAACATCTGTGTGTTTTCACAGAAGGGAACAAAACAGATTGGGGGTTTCTGACTGAGCTGGAAACAAAATGCCGTGAGCAGAGCCCATCTGTCAGGAGGTGCTTGCATAAGCAAGTCAGGGTCGCATCTGGGCCACTGGTTTTCCCAGCCAGCCCAAACGTGGCCTCAAAGGGCTAATCCTCTGTGCTCTATCAAGCTGACCCAAAGGTGAGAGTGGGCTGCCAAGCACAAGAAGTGCCCCTGGCCAATCCGGACATCCCAGTTTGGCCTGGGATCCAGGGCCCAGTAACCTATAGGGCAAGCCTCAGGCACTCGTCTCGGGCAAAGCTGCTGCACTGACCGATCACCAGAGGTCACAACCCGGCATCCCCTGCCCAGATTTGGCCCGAATACTTGTTTCGTTCACCCTTCTTTGGTTTTTGTTGGTAATGGTCTTAAGTATGTATTTATTGACTAGAAGTACGTACAAGTAATTCAAAAGGTATAGCCAGTGGTGTACAATGAAAGCTAAGGTTCCTTCCTTCCCCTACTTTCAAGACAAAAGTTAGATCCTAGTATCTCACATTCTTATGGGGTAGAGATCAGGAATAAATAAGAGAAATAAGTGAGTATATTCTTAAGTACTAAAGAGCAAAGTGAAGCAGAAGGGGCTGGGAATGGGGGTAAAGAGACCTAGTTCCCCTTCAGAGGCAACCACCGTTAGCAGTTTCTTGAAAATCCTTGTAGAGATCTTCTCTGCTTGGTAGTCGGGTTGTTGTTGCTGCTGTTATTTTTGTTTTTCAAACTGGGAGAAATTGCATCCAATTCAAGATTCCTGGTTTCAGTTCACAAATCCAATGATGCGGCATCCACATTCCTGAAAACCTGGGTCACTGGAGCTGAGGCCCACCTGCCTCTGTAGAAATGTCTCTGCTGTGCTGCTCACCCAGCCTCACCTGGCCTTGCTCCTGTCTCCCTTAACCAACCTGACCCTGGGGGCTTTCCATTTCCCTTCCCTGCGTGCCTCCCTGCAACAGCTTCAGGAATGCTCCCTTGGGAGTAGGAAGAGGAGTATACTCCCGCTCCACACTACCCCCCACCACCACCCCTTTCTGATTCTCACTTTCTCAGATGTTACAAGCTTGCCTCACTGTTTTGCTCCATGAATCTGCTTCATGCTGCCCCCTGGTTCTTTCTCTGCTAGCTTGCTCCATACTTAGGGGCACAAGTTAGGAAATATCCCCTACACACACACATGGCCTTCCCTTTCCTCAGGGAAACACCATTAGTCACTGGTGGGCTTCTCTTTGTAGGGAAGGCTTCATTGAAGAGTTGACATCATGCAAGGGAGCCAGCCTGGTGAAGAACCAAGGAAGGCTATGCAGAGCTCCTGGGTGGGGTTTGGTCTATCAGCAGAACAGAAAAGAGGGCCAGTGCAATGGGATCTTAGGGATGGGGAGAGGCATCAGGAGGACTGGCAAGGGTCAGAGGCCGTGGGGCTTGTGGGCCAGCAGAGGATTTGGACTGGATTCTAATGCAGTAAGGAGCCACTGGGCTCCCCTCAGCAAAGAAGTGCAGGAGCTGATTTTCTGGCTCATGGTATCTATTAATCATGTAGGGTTCCAGAGACCTCCCCTCCCCCAAATCTTCCAGTGTTCATGGTGACTTATCTATCATTTTTACTTCCTTTCTGGTGGGGTGGCTGGTCAGGAAGACTGCAGGACAGATAGACAACAGGCCAGCTTCTACCTGCAGAACCCACGGAGGGCGGAGGAACATGTTTCATGACACCACAAGGGAAAAGTCAGCCAGATTCTGAAAGTGGGAAACTCCATGGGACAGTGACCTCATTCCTTCTGCAGATGAATAGTGTCAAAATAAAGGGAGACATCATGGAATAGAAGAGACTTAAGAAATATATCTGCCAGAATAGAGTAGGGATCTTGTTTGGATCCTGATTTGAATAAACCAACCCTAAAATACACCTTTGAGACAAGGGGATAAATGCAATGCAGATATATGGAGGTATTACATGACATTAAAGAATTCTTGTTAATCTAGATGGGTGTGATAAAGGTAGTGAGGTTAATTTTTTAAAGGCCTTAACTGCTAGATATACAAGCTTAAGTTTTTACAAGTGAAATGAGCTGATACTTGGGATATACTCTAAAATATTCTGTCAAATTAAAAAAAAAAAAACAACGTAGGGTATGAGTGGATAGATGAAACAGGAATGGGGAATGGTTAACTGTTGTTGAAGCTGGTTGGGTACTCATGGTCCTCTTCTCTGCTTTGAGTATGTTTGAAATTTTCCATAATCAACAAGTTTTTTTAAAATGAGTATAAAGCTGTCACACAGAAGTCTTTCTCTGGGAACGGTAACATCACCTCTCACCTTTGCCTTCTCTCCTTTTTCAGCATGGCAGGGAGGACAGCCCTGCAGCCTGCCGGCCCTCACCCACATCGGCTGCTAGCTCTGTCCTGCTGAGCCACTCCGTCTGGAGACCCCAGGACAGCACCTGCCTCCTGAGGTTGTCCTGGCACAGTCGTCCACAGCGATGGTGGAGAACTGGACTCCACAGACTCACAACCTTCCCGTCAGGCTTCAGGGGCCAGCATCCTTCATCCTGGGACTGGCGGCCCTGAACAATGGCTGAGGGCCAGGGGACCCCATAAAATCACACCACAGCTCACGGGGGCCAGTAGCGTTCCAGTGCCCGTGGACTATGACCACCTATCGGCCCATTCCCAATGATGGTGTGGACCTGGCAGCCAGTTGTGGGGCCAGGGGGGCCGACGTCCTCCCCGGGCCCCACGCAGGGGACTATGCTCCCATGGGATTCTGGGTTCAGAACGGCGGGGTGCCCCAGCCCATGGGGGAGAGCCCCGTCGGCGCCACCACCCGCCCCAGCCCCACCACCCCCGCAGTGCCCAAGATGGGTGTGCGCGCGCGAGTGGCCGACTGGCCGCCCAAGCGGGAGGCCCTGCGGGAGCAGAACAACCCCAGCCCCTCCCAGGACGCCGACGGCGCCAAGGCCACGAAGGTGGCCCATCCCATGAGGAGCGTACAGAACGGACAGCCCCCGGCCAGCGCCCCGGCTTCCTCGGGGCCCAAAGCCTTCCACCGACTCTCCAGGAGAAGGTCCAAAGACGTGGAATTCCAGGACGGGTGGCCGCGGTCCCCCGGCAGGGCCTTCCTGCCCCTGCGGCACCGCAGCAGCAGCGAGATCACCCTGAGCGAGTGTGACGCGGAGGACGCGGGGGAGCCTCGGGGGCCGCGGCACACGGGGGCCCTGCCCCTGTTCCGGGAGTACGGGAGCACGTCCTCCATCGACGTGCAGGCCGTGCCGGAGCAGAGCTTCTTCGACATTCTCAACGAGTTCCGCAGCGAGCAGCCCGAGGCCGCGGGCCCGCAGAGCCTCCGCGAGCTGCTGCAGGCCGAGCCCGGGCCCCACGCGCCGGGGGGCAGCGGCGGGGCCAGGGGGGACCCCCGCAACGGGCAGCCGGCCAAGGAGAAGGAGAAGGCCCGGAAGAAGGCGGCGCGCGGCCTGGGCGGCGACGCCGCGGACTCCTCCATCTTCCGGAAGCTGCGCAGCGCGAAGGCGGACGGCGAGGCGGGCCGGGCCCCGGGGGAGGCGGAGGAGGGCCGCAGCCCGCCCGAGGCCGGCCGCCCGTGGGTCTGCCAGAAGAGCTTCGCGCACTTCGACGTGCAGAGCATGCTGTTCGACCTCAACGAGGCGGCGGCCAACAGGGTGGCCACGGCGCAGCGGCGCAACACCACCACGGGCGCCTCGGCCGCCTCCGCCACGGCGGCGCTGTCGGCGGCGCGGGCCCACGGCCTGGGCGGCCTGGACGCCGCCTTCCCCAGCACGGAGGACCTGAACTGCAAGGAGAACCTGGAGCAGGACCTGGGCGACGACAACAGCAACGAGCTGCTGCTCAGCTGCCCGCACTTCCGCAACGAGATCGGCGGCGAGTGCGAGCGCAACGTGAGCTTCTCGCGGGCGGCCGTGGGCTCCCCGGGCGGCGGCGGCGGCGGTGGCGGCGGCGGCGAGGGTCGCTCGTCCGAGCCCGCGCTCAGCGCGCACCGCACCAACGCCAGCATCTCGGTGCTGGAGGTGCCCAAGGAGCAGCAGAGGACGCAGAGCCGCCCGCGGCAGTACAGCATCGAGCACGTGGACCTGGGCGCCCGCTACTACCAGGACCACTTCGTGGGCAGAGGTGACGTGGCGCGCCGGCCGCAGCGTGGCCCCGGGGCACAGGGAGGGGAGTGCGGGTGCAGCGAGCGGAGCCGCGGGGGGGGGGGGGGGGGGGGGGGGGCTAGCTTGGTGCCTGACGCAGGACTGAGCTCGCCAAGGCCTGGAGCCGCCAGGAGACCATAGAGCGTATTTAGTTAGCGACTGTGTGCTGCGTTCAGCCGTGTGCCAGGCACTTCGTAGGACCTGGGGATACAGACCAGCGTAAAACTAAGATCTTGTCTTCCGAGCACTTAAAGGGGGGCGGGGGTGTAAGACAAAACTAGATTAAGGTGTAAATTATATAAGGTGTCATAGGGTGGCAAGGGCTATGGAGAAAAGTAGAGCAGAGGAGAGGGAAATAGTGTCCCGTCAGAGGCTGCATGTGCGGTAGGGAAAGCACTGGGAGGGCCTCCGAGGTAGATGCCATCTCATTACTGGGCTGGAGGGAGCTGTGTGGAGACCCGGCACAGTGTTTTTGGTGCAGGGAAGAGCGAGTGCAGTAGTTCTAAAACACTAAAGGAGGAAAAAAAAAAAAAAAAAAAACACTAAAGGAGGAGTAAGGAGGCCACTGTTGCTGGAACGGAGTGACTGAGGGGATTTGGACAGAGCCAAGGCAGAGAGGTGACAGGGGCAGATTGGGACTTCGTGGGCCACGGTGAGGACTCTCACCTGTACCCCAAGTGAAATGGAGCCACAAGAGAACTCTGAGCAGTCGAGGGCCCTCATCTGACTTGGATGTTCATACCTCCCTCTGGGGCACAAATGTGGAGGATCTGGAAAGTGGGGAAACCAAGGAGGAGGGTGCGGCCCTGGTCCAGGCAGATGATGGACAAGGCTGGGTTGGGAACCCATGCATCAGGGAAGAAGGAAGAAGCAGGCAGGCTCCGGATCCCCTTTGGAGATAGAGCTGGTGATGTTGAGAAGGTGTTACTAGCAGGCCAATATGGCTTCCTACGTCACTAGGTTCGTTGGTGTCCATGGGGCAATCACAGGAGGCCATATAGCATAGTGCAGACCCCACAAGGACAGGCAGGGACTGAGCAAAGGGCAGTTCCTGCTCAGCTCCACCTCACTGTCATCAGGCAGAAAATGCAGGCTATGCAGTGTTGCCAGCCTTTCTGGTTGTTTTTTTTTTTTTTTTTTCCCCTCAAGATTCTCCTGAAGGGCATCCCCGGTGGCGCAGCGGTTTAGCGCCACCTGCAGTCCGGGGCGTGATCCTGGGGACCCAGGATCAAGTCCCACATCGGGCTCCCCGCATGGAGCCTGCTTCTCCCTCTGCCTGTGTCTCTGCCTCTGTCTCTCTCTGTGTGTCTCTATGAATAAATAAAATCTTTAAAAAAAAAAAAAAAGATTCACCTAAACTTAAGTTTTGTGGGCTTTTTTTTAATTTTTAAAAAGATTTTATTTATTCATGGGAGACACACAGAGAGAGAAAGAGAGGCAGAGACAACGGCAGAGGGAGAAGTAAGCTCCATGCGGGGAGCCCGATGCGGGACTCAGTCCTGGTACTCCAGGATCATGCCGAGCCGGAAGCAGCTGCTTAACCACTGAGCCACCCAAGGATCCTTGTTTTTTGTTTTGTTTTTTGTTTTTGTTTTTTCAATTTTTTTTAAAAATGTGATTTATCCTAATATTTAATTCTGGCAGCTGTATTGATTTAAAAATGCTTATAACTGCCAGTGACAGGCTTGAAGGACACAAAAGTTTATTTCTCTGATAAAAAAAGTCTGGAGATCAACAGCCCCGAGCTGGTATAGTTATTCCTCAGCATCAGTGGTATGCCAGCCTTAGTGCATGGCCTCCAGCGCCCCCCCACCAGAGTAATCTCCTGGTCCAAGATAGCTGCTGCAGCTCCTGCTGTCGCATCCATGATTCCAGGCAAAGAAAAAGAGGACAAGGAAAGAGCAAAAACGTAGATCTCCTGTAAAGTCAGTCCCCTTTAAAGAGCTTCTCATAAGCCCTATCCAACCACAGCTGCTTACTGACCACCCCTATCTACAAGGCAGGCTGGGAACTAAAGATTTTTAGCTAGACAAATCGCCTCTCTTTTCCTTCCCTAAAAGTAGAGTGTTTTTCTTGAAAAGGAGGAAGGGAAAAATACAATGGGTAGGCAGGTACTCCACAGCAACTAGTTAAAAAAACTTTTTTAAACCAGTGTCTTAGTCAAACCTAACAAAATGTCACCCAAGTCATTCTATGGGGCTCAGAGCAAATGCAGTCTCTGGAGCTCCAGCCTTGCAAGTCAGACAGCCTGGGTTTTGGGGCCATCTGTTTTATATCTTACTGGCTATGTGACACGTTTCAGTTGTTGGATTCTGTATCTTCATGTGAGGAATGGGGATGATTGTGGCAGCATCACATACCCCCAAAACAGAAAAACACAGAAATTGGAAATAAAAGAATGAGGGGGAAAAGTTCCAGACAGTTGTTAACCCGGAGAAAAGAAACTGGAATAGTCGTGAGCCTTTGTGCACCTGGCACCCTGGGTTCAGGTATATATAAATTAAAAACTGACAAGGCAACAGTTAGAAGAGTGAACAAATCCACAGGCAGCAGGAGACACTGACAGAGGCTCTGAAATTGACAGACCTAGTAGTCAAAAAATAAGGCTGTCGAGGATTTGAATAACCCAATCAAAACCTGGTTCTGCGTTTTTTGTTGTTGTTGTTGTTGTTGTTGTTGTTATAAAATTTGTACCTAACCCAATAGAGAACAAACACATCTTTTTGACTCACACATGGAAACACCACCATGAAAGACTGTGGTGAGGGGAAAAAAAAAAAAAAAAAAAAATGTGGTGAGGATCATCTAAGACTGTACGTTAAAACACCTAGTTCTTCATCAGGAAGGTAGTAAGTACTCATCATGGAGCTTAAAAAAAGCCATTTTCTTTCAAAAGTGGATTTCTTTGGAGCCATGGAAGCTTATAAATAAATTACTCATTGGTCATTGTTTATTGAGTGTCTGCAGTGTTGGCAAGGCTGCAAGGTGCTGGGTCTGCATTGGTGCAAAACAAGACAACCCCTACAGCTGTTTCAGAAATGCACTAATAGCTGAAGAGCAGATCATCCTTCTGTTCTCTGACCAACTGCTGGGGAGATGGTTTAACCCAGTGCAGGTGCTGGTCTGACTGGTGGTGGTCATGAACATACCTGATTGGGCCTTAGATAAGTCTTTGACTCACTGAGAACAGGAGAACAGGAACCATCAGTTAAATATTCAGAGCACTGGGACGGGAAGAATTCCTGGCCATGATTAGATGTTGACCTCGTGGACTTGGGTTAAGACACACTGCTGTTGGGTATCCACCACAAGCAGGAAATATTTGGGTTATACATCAGGGAAAACTGTTTGGCTGGAAGGATTAGTAAACAGCAGCATGTTTAGAGAAGAGGGGGAGACAGCTGTGATTTAGAGAAGAGAACAGGAGGCTTGCTCTGTGATTCAAAGGTTCTATCCCCCCCCCATAAGGATAGAGTAGTTTAAGTGTCCGAGGTGTATAGAAACGTGGCTAGATAAAGGTGATACTCAGAGGCTTGAATCATGGGCCATTTTCCCTGACAAACATCATGCCCTGGGATGATGATAACATGTCTTTTGTGCTTACTGTGTACTGGGCTCTGCACTAAGTACTTCACGCTTACTGACCTATTTAATCCTCACAACAGCGCCGGAAGGTGGGTCTGTCCTTACTGATCCCGTTTTACTGATGAGAGTGCTGTGGAGCACCTTGGCCTGCACCGTCCATCTAACCTAGTGGTGCAGCCCTGAAAGTGACTCTCTAGAATAGAATCTTAGCCACTTCTTAGGGCTAATCGGCAGCTAAGCTAATGGTGAACATTTGCAAATCTGGGATAATCATAATGAGGCGGGGTGTTTTACATGCCAGACACTGCGCTAAGCGTTTAACATTTTGTAGCTGCATTTCACCCTCCCATCAAGTCAGTGACTTACGGGTAGCGTCAGGGCCCCCCACTTCTCAGATGAGGGAACGGAGGCTCAGAAAAGTTCTGTTACTTGACAGGGGTGGCACAGGTCAGGTGTTGGGATCCGTCTCTCTTTCAAGCGTGGCCATGACCAGGCAGGAGGTTTGTGTGAGCAGGATCCCATGGGTCACACAGGAACCTGCCCCGGGTGTGGCACATCACCCCTCCTTCCCAAAGAGCTTACTCTGAACTCAGTCTGCTCTTCCCTCTCAGAACATGCCAATTACTTTGGTGTGGATGAGAAGCTGGGACCAGTGGCTGTGAGCATCAAACGGGAGAAGTTGGAGGACCACAAGGATCATGGGCCTCAGTACCAGTACAGGATCATCTTCCGGACCCGTGAGGTAGGTCTTGTCACTGTTGTTAATTTACATCAATTACAGCTGCTCACCTCTGTGGGCTCTTAGTCTGTGCCATGTTCTGTGGGCAAGTGCTTCCCCAGCTACATGTCTCGTAATCCTCCCAATAACCTCCTGAGGGCAGTCTTGGCAGTCCCTCCATTTTACAGAAGAGAAAACTAAGTCTCAGAGAAATTAAATGACTTAATTGGAGTCAGTGAATAAGGGGCCAGGCCAGGATTGGAATCTTGGAGAGCCCAAGATTCTTACATGTGCAGGAGAGTCACTCTGGTTAGCATAAGAAATAAAAGGGAGAGCTATAAGGGATTCTTTCAGGATCATGAGATGTCCTGCAGAATGGAAAGAGTTAAGGCAGCAAGCCTCCGGCAGGGCGGAATTGGGGAATCTCAGCCACAGAGGGTGCCTCTGTCAATGCTGTTCAGCTCAAAACGCTCCCAGTGCTTTCAAGTCTGAGTAGAGAAACCCGTTGTCCTGGTTTGGTCATAGGTCTTTGCCTAGATTAAATATCAGCTGTGGTTAGGGAACAAGACCTGCTGGGGGCACCCTGCTCAATTAGGACTCTGAATTGTAATTGACAGAAAACTAGTTCTAACTGGTTGAAGCCAGAAATAGAATTCATTGGTTCACATCATTGCAAATCCAGGGTAGGTCTAGCTTCAGGCATAGCTGGATCCAGGCACCTAGATGATGTCAACAGAATTCTGCCCCCTGACCGCTCTGCTCCTCTAAGCTCTGCTTCTTGTTTTGCATTGTGAATGTCATTCTCTTCTCTTCTGCCACAACAAGCTGTCTCCATGTCATAGGAAACTGGAGACTGGCGGCGGTTCAGCTCTTCTACATCTTTAGATGTTCTCCTCCACAGGGAAGAGACACTTGCTGCCAAATCTGTGGGGGAGGACTCTGATTGGCTCTGCTTGGATCATATGTGCTCCACTGGCTCCAGGGGCAGGACAGGACACTGTGATTGACAGTTCCATCAAAGCCACATAGAAGAGGCAGCCAGGGAGTTCTGCAAAAAGAGGGAAGCAAGGCCAGAAAAAAACAGAGATTTCCAAAAGACCCAAGTAACAATGACCTTTACAAGAAAGGGGTGGTAGTCAGCTGGGCAGGCCCCCCACAGTGGGTCTCCCTGAGCTCTGCATTGCCCCATCCCCCTTGTTCCTGGCTTTTGCCCAGACATGGGAACCCAGCAGGCTGCCACCACCGCCACCACCGGGGACTTTGGGTGTGGGGCCAGCCGAGCCTGGACGTCATCCAGACTGGCAGATGCTGTACCAGGGGCTCTAGCCCCATCCCCTCATGAAGACCCTGTCACTGAGGAGGAATGGGATGACACAGAGGCTTTGTGGCAGCTCAGAGGAGACACAGCCCCAAAACCCCATGTCCCAGACCACAGGTGGTCACTAGCCCCTCTCGTCTTCCAGCCGCCTCCTCCCTCTCCTCACCTTTATGGGCAGATGAGCACCAGGGCAGAATGTGAGGGGACAGCTCACAGTGCATCAGATTGTACCGTGACATCCGAGGAGCTGCTGGGTGAAATGACAACAATCAAACACTAATAAATAATATTTGTTATAATTGCTGTTCTGTTGCAGAGCTCCTTACCACCAGGTCACATGTTCGCTTCACCCTCTATGTATATTCATGCACTTAGATGTCATGACAGTTACACGATGGAGACACTGTTATCCTCACTTCCAGATGACGAAACAGGCTCCAAGAGGTTAAGGGACGTGTCCAGAGCACCCTCCAGTAGGCTGCAGGGCCAAGAGTCCGCCTGTTCTCTAGCCACTGCTCCACGGCCCCTGGGATTCCACTAACTCAGCTCAGACTGCACGGCAGACCCAAGCTCACCTCAGTGTCAGCGCTTTTGTGTTGTTGTTTTCTTTTTTTAAGATTTACTTTATTTATTCATAAGAGACACAGAGAGGCAGAGACACAGGCAGAGGGAGAAGCAGGCTCCCTGCAGGGAGCCCGATGGGGGACTGGATCCCGGGACTCCAGGATCACGACCTGAGCTGAAGGCTGACGCTCAACCACTGAGCCACCCAGGTGCCCCTGTTGTTGTTTTTTCATTAATAAAAGTAGACTATGTAGAAGGAATTTTTAAAATACCAGCCTGCGTTGCACATACTGGGAGTCCTGAGGCTTAGGCGAAGTGATGCTGGCTTAGGGTGGAGTATTTCTGTCATGATTCCTATTCAATAAGTGTGAAACAAGCTTAATGCTGCTCCTGTCTTGTGCCTGCTCCCATCCACTTCCCAGCCCCCACACCCACAAAACCAGCCTCCAGTCCTCCCCAGGATGGGCAGGAGGCTCCTGATGCTCAGGGACACAGGTCTGGGAATACACATCTGCCCCTCTCCAGAGACTCACTCAGCACCGCTGTCTGCACCTTAGGCACCGCAGTGAATAAGGCAGCAAAGATGCATGTGGGACTGTACTCTGGTAGAGGAGGCCTCAGGCAACACACATGTACTTCAGTAAATCATACAGTGTAGTGAGCCTGACAAGGTAGTTAGTAAACCAGGGAAGAGCTAAGAAGCATGAAGAGTGATGGTTCAGTTTTTAGGCAGAATGATCCAGGGAGGTATCACCAGGAAGATAACATTTGAGTCATGACCTGAAGGAGATGAAAGAAGGAGCCATGTGGACACCTAGATGAGAGCATTCCAAGCAGAGGGAACAGCCAGTACAAAGGTCCTGAGGCAGGACCACATCTGGCACATTGGAGACCTGGTATGAATTCCTAGTTTGGCCACTCACTAGCTGTGAAAGTGGGCACCTGGCTTCTCCTCTCAGAGACTCAGTTTCTCCCTTGGGAATCCCTGTTTCACAGGACCGGGCCCTCTGAGGTTATACATCTAGGCGACGCGAGGCCTGGCACTTGGGAAGAGCCCAGTGAAGTTAGTTGACGGGGTCTCAGTCTGCTGTCCCTTTGTCACATTCTAGGTGGTCCTGTGAATTTGCCCCCCCCCCCCGCCCTCGTGTGGGGTTCACAGGCACAACCGGGCCTCCTTCTGCTCCCCGCCCCCCATGCATGCAGGCCACACGCAGACTCGGCCTTGAAGGGAGGGCAGTGGCAAGCAAGATTGACCTTGCCTCTTCCTCATGCCCTCCCTATCCCACTGGCAGGGTGGACAGTCAGGCGGCCCACGGTAGTAACAACAGTAGCAGTACTAATCGCCAACACTCTCAGCACGTGTTCTTGCCAGATACTGTCCTAAGTGTTCTATATGCCTGGAGCCTTCAGATCCTCTCCATATCTCATGATGTGGGTCCCGTTGTTCCCACTGTGCAGATGAGGGTGGGAGGTTGAGGCTTCCTGGGAGATAATCATTTGCCAGGGTCCCCAGTGGCAGAGCCAGGATATGGACCCAAGCTACCTGGAGCCCGAGCCCATGCTCTTTACTCAGCACCCTACCTATTGGGTCCAGTTTGGGTTCTGGCTCTGGGAACAGATAGCCCTGGGTTCGGTCCAGCTCTGCCACTCCCTGGCTGTGACTTTGGACAGATGGCTTTACCTCTGGGCTCCTCAGTTTCTTCATCTGTAAATAGGCTTTGTGCTGGTTGCTCCTTGTCTCCCGGAGCAGCAGGAAGGTTCTCCTGGATGGCACATGTGAGGTAGCCCGAGGCTGCAGGGCAGTGAGTTCATGGTCAGAGTCTGTCCTTTCCACGTGCACATATATCAGACTCCCGTCAGCTAGGGTGTGGGGTCCAGAGTGAGGGGCTCAGGCTGTTTTCCAAGCCAGCAGGCTGGCCTGCCCCAGATGGCCACCCCCAGCCGCCAAGCAGACAGTCATGTGGGCCCCCATCTCCCGGCAGATGGGATGTGAGCATTGGCAGCACTGAGCTTCCCGCCAGGGCAGGAACAGGCTTGGAGCTGGGCTTTGGCACCACACCCCTGAACGTCAGCCCCACGCCACCCCCAGCCTGGACAGGACAAGCCCCGGGCCAGGGCTGCCCTGTCCTGAGCCCCTTGCTGACCTCTCTACTTCTCCCGGGACACAGGGCACCTCAGCCAGCCAGGGATGGTCTAGCCTCCTGACCCAGCAGCTTCCCCTTTGCCCAGCAAACACAAGTTTGTTTGTTTCTTTTTTCAAACACAAGTTTTTGACAGACCTTGGTTTTGTTAGGGTTAGAGGTTTGGATTTGTCTTTTCTTTTTAACTTAAAAAGTAACAGTCACTCATGAAGAATTTAAGTATGTAAGTGTGCAAAGTGAAAAGGGAGAGTCTCTCCTATTAAGTGAAAAAAGCAAAGAATAACAGCATATTGACTAGGGCCTCATTTGTGTTGAGTAGGTACATGATTGTGTGTGTTTATAGAAATAACCTCCGAAGCATATTGTTAAATGGGGAGAAAAGCCAACTGTACCTTCTTACTAAAGGTTAAATTTAAATTCTTAACTATGCATATGGCTTTGTACAAATACATTTGACACGTGTGTGTACATAATAATGGCTACCACATACTGAGCGCTCACTGTGTGCCAGATACAATGCTGAGCACTGCACGTGGATTAGCTTACTGAATCTTTACGACTCTTTGAAGTAGTTGCCATTATCCCCATTCTATACATGAGGAAACAGGCACAGAGAAATTTTTTTTTTAAGATTTTATTTATTCGGGACGCCCAGGTGGCTCATGGGACGCCCAGGTGGCTCAGCGGTTGAGCGCCTGCCTTTGGCCCAGGGCATGATCCTGTAGACTCAGGATCGAGTCCTGCATCAGGCTTCCCGCATGGGCCTGCTTCTTCCTCTGCCTCTCTCTCTCTCTCTCTCTCTCTCTCTCTCTCTCTCTCTGTGTCTCTCATGAAGAAATAAAATCTTAAAAAAAAAAAAAAAGATTTTATTTATTCGAGAGAGAGGCAGAGACATAGGCAAGAGGGGAGAAGCAGGCTTCCTTTGGGGAGCCCGATGCAGGACTCAATCCCCCTGCATCACCCTGAGCCAAAGGCAGACGCTTAACCGCTGAGCCACCCAGGCATCCAGGTACAGAGAAATTAAGCAACTTATCAGGGTCACACAGGGAAGGAGTAGAGTTAGGATTTGAACCCAGGCAGACTCCTCAAGGACCTGCCAGGAAACATTCCTAAAGGGTGTGCCCACTGCCCAGTAGAGAAAGGGATGCGTCTGAATCAGGAGCCAACATAGAGCAACCTGTGTCAATCGAAACCTCCCTGCATACGTGGCCTTGAGACTTCTTACAGCTCACTTGACCAGTTACCCTCAGTGAGATGACAGGTGTCATCGAGGGTAAGACCATGCAAGACCTTGGGGACTGAGCAGGGTGTATAGATTTTATTTGAAGAGAGTTGGGAAGCCACTAGCCCCTTCTGCGCAGAGGAGAGGCATGGTCTGGCTCCAGCTGCTGCGGGAAGAATGGACCGGGCAGGGGTGGCAGTGGGGCTGGAGCAGGGAGACCAGGCGGAAGGCTAGCATCATAGGCCAGGTAGGTGATGACAATGGACAGGACCAGGTGGCGGTTAGAGATGGCCAGTCGTTGCACCCTGCCAGTGCCCTACTTATTATCCTCAGCAGAGAAGGAAAAGCTGGGAGCTTTTCAAGTCGTGGCTTTTGGTCAAGTCTTCTGAGCCAGAATGTAAGCAAAGGCCACCTGTCTCTTGCGTGAGAGAATGAGAGGCAGGACCATGCTTCCCCTTGACCCCAGCAGAGGGCGCTGCGGGCCAGTGTCAGCAGGATGCAAAAACACTGATTCTGGTGGTGCATTAACTGAAACCCACAATCCCAGGGCAAAGCATCCGTCATCGTTGCTTTTCATGATCTATTTCAAGACTCTGGTTCTTAGGATAAGAGAGACTTGTTTATTAATTTCTGGGGCCAGAACTAGGAACTCCCAAACATTCCATTCCTTCCATTCATGCCTCTTGCCAGGTCCTGTGTGGCAAGAGTGGGCTGTATGGTTGGAGGCCATATCATGACATATTGTTTTTGCCACCTTCTGTGTCTGTTGACTTAGGGCAAGCATGTTTTTCCAGTTAACACTGATCCTCCATAGTCTTCAAACCGTAGCCTCAAGTGTATTCTGGGCTCTGGTAATAGTCCTCTCAGGGAGGGAAGTTTTTCCTGGTATTGCTGCAGACCTGCCCCCCACCCCCACCCCACCAAGTGTGCTCAGTGGGGCTGGAGCTCCAGGGCCTGGCTCTGCGCAAGGCATCACCCAATGGCCAGCTCGCATTGTGCACAGAAGCCAAAGCTGGTGCAACGGGGACCTGAAGCAACCAGGGCTCCCAGGGCCAGCGGGGTGTAAATTGGGACCATCACTTGGAAAACTTTGGCAGTTCAGTAAAATTAAAGATGAACATGCGGGGTGACTCAGCAGTTCTTCTCCTAGGTACAAACCCAAAAGAAAATGTGTTTGTGTGTACTAAGAGGTGCTTCCATGAGTGTTGCTAACAGCCGTGTTCATAGTTGTCAAACACTGGAAGCAGTTTCTGTGCTGAGCAGTAGAAGGGATTCAATCCGTTGTGGCAAAATGTCAGCTTCTCGCAGCAGCGTGGTCGAGTCCCGTATCCAGAACATTGAGAGAAATAAGCCAGAGATAAAAGAATACAAAGTGCATTGAAGCTCAAAAATAGGCAGAAATAAATTATGGAGTTAGAAGTCAGGATAGGGTTGCCTTGGGGAGGGCAAGAGCTCGGTGGGGCTGAAAATATTCATTTTTTGATTCAGGTGGCGATTACCTAGGTGTTCACTCTGTGTTAATTCCTTTAGCTATGCTTACATATGTTGTGTGCTTTTCTGTATGTAGATTATTCCTCACAATAAAGAAAAAATTTTTTAACTTTCAAAGAAAAAGGTCATGAGTTTTGGAAAAGTCAGGGCTGCATTAGAATCCTGGTTCAGTCACTTAGCTCTGGTGACCTTGGAGAAGGCACCTAACTTCTCAGAGCTTCAGTTTTCTTTCCTTTTTTTATTTTTTTATTTTTTATTTTGTGTGTTTATCTCTTCAGAGAGAGAGGGAGAGTGAGCGAGCACAGGGGGTGGGGCAGAGGGAGAGTCTCTCCAGCAGACTCCCCACTGAGTGTAGAGCCCAATGTGGGGCTCGATCCCACGACCCTGAGATCCTAACCTGAGCTGAAATCAAGAATCAGAAGGATGCTCAACCAACTAAGCCACCCAGGCACCCCAGAACTTCAGTTTTCTTATCTGTAAAATAGAGATGATAAAACCTCCCCTGAACAGACCTGTATACTTAACTAAGTAATTACTCTTGTACCTGGAAGATAGCATAGTCAACTGCACCTTCACAAATGTGACTTTGTTATAAAGTTCTGTCAGTTGGAAACTGCTTTGTCTGGAAACCTGACTAATCATAGCTAAAACAAATAGAAGGTGGTTTTAATTCTCCAAGGAGAAGTCTGGAGGTAGGCAACTGCAGAAATTGACTTCTCTGTGGTTTTCTTGTCTCTTTCCTCATGATTACAAGATGGCTGCCACAGCTCCAAGCACCTCATTCTCATACCAGTGTCCTTAACAAGAAGAACTGGGCAGGTGGAAAGGGGCTTTCCTTTAACCTAAGGGAGGCAGATGTGCGCAGAGGTCCTTCCCAAGCCTCACATTTGGCCTCACATTTCATTACCTGGACCTAGTCACGTGACCAGCTATTGGAGAAACTTGGAAAACACCATCTGGGAAAGAGGAATGAGATGGCCGTAATTGGTTTGACTCAAGGTTTTCAGTCTTGGCTACATATCAGAATCACCTGAGTGGCACTGAGAAGCTTGTGTGTGTGTGCTAGTATATTTTCATACATACGGTAATGAAGGCAGAGTGTTCGTTGAGGGCTCACCTTCTGGAAGCTGTTTTATTTGCTATTCTTCTTACTACCTGATGAAACCTGTCTCTCCACGTAAATGCCAGCTGGGCAAGTCCTGTACACACACCTAGAACAGGGCTGTGCTTCAGGGGCACTCAGTTGGTAGTTGTTGAATGGACAAAGGTCTGCTTCATTGTCTCAAAATCTCATCAGCTTAGTCCTCCCAGCACCCTCTGGGCTGTGATACCATCACTGTATTCATTCCACAAAAGAGAAACTGAGGCCCAGAAGTTTGGAGGCACTTGCTAAAGATCACACAAGGGGGAGGCAGCAAGTACAAGTCCTGGTCCAAACCCAGGGCTGGCCCTGGGGCCCGAGCTGCTGACCATCGCACAGGTTGCTCGGAGCATTGGACACCGGCATGGGCTCTGATCCCGTCCTGGGTCCTGAGAGCCTTTTCACCTTCCCTTCTCTCCTCCAACAGCTCATCACCCTGCGGGGCTCCATCCTGGAGGATGCCACACCCACTGCCACGAAGCACGGGACAGGCCGGGGCCTGCCCCTGAAGGATGCCCTGGAGTACGTCATCCCCGAGCTCAACATCCACTGCCTGCGGCTGGCTCTCAACACTCCCAAGGTGACCGAGCAGCTGCTGAAGCTCGACGAGCAAGGGGTGAGCAGGGGGCCAGCATCCGGGGCGGGTGGGGGAATGGCACCGGGACGCTAGCCTGCAACCCCATCCTGCGACCTCCTTCTGTCTTGGTCTTTTTTTCTTTTTCAGAGTAGAAACCCACCTAAGCTGGTTTAAGTGAAAGGAGGGATCTATTACCAAATTGCAAGGGTGCCAAGAGCAGGAATGTGACTGGGTCTCAGGAGAAAAATGGTCTAGGGATGAGATAGCCACTGGGTTTTGCCTGCCTCTCCCTCTCTGCACATTGGTTCCCTCTGCTTCTCTGTCCTCCCACAGTTCCCAGAGTTTCTGTGAGAACGACAGCCCCGCGCAGACCCCAGCTAGCTAACTCTCAGGCCCACACTTGGGTCAGGTGTCTGTCTAGGGTCCGGTCACCAGTGACCAGGAGAATGAGCAACAAACATGGGAATTGGGGGCCCACCCCCTAAAAACAGTGCCAACTGTACTGAGCCCCGAGCCCGTGAGAATTTGTTTTTGCAGAATCTTAGCCAGTTCCGGTCCACCTACTGTGGGCAGCCTGCCAAGACCACATTGTCTCATTCTCGAGAGAGTGGCCTGGCCCTCTGTGGAGAGCACAGAGCCGGCTGCAGGGACCCCTCGTTGCGCCTCTGTGGAACGGGAAGGAGGGAGGGGGACAACCGGGCTGTGCTCCCCCCCCCCCCCGCACCCCTTTCCTTCCTCCCTGGCTGCAGAGTTGCAATCCTGTGTGGCCTCAGTGGCAGCTCCCAGGCGCCGCTCCTGAGAGCCCCCCTGTCCCACTCCCTCCGCCACCCCTGCAGCTCGCCTCACAGCACCCTCTTGCCCCTGCAGCTATGCCGGAAGCACAAAGTGGGCATCCTCTACTGCAAGGCCGGCCAGAGCTCAGAGGAGGAGATGTACAACAACGAGGAAGCCGGCCCTGCCTTTGAGGAGTTCCTGTCCCTGATTGGGGAGAAGGTCTGCCTGAAGGGCTTCACCAAGTACGCTGCCCAGCTGGATGTCAAGAGTAAGTGGCCACGGGGCCCTCCTCGTGGGGTGCCGGTTAGGTGGCCTGGTGGTAGCAGGCCGAGGGCAGGGATGCTGATAGTGCGACCGCTTGGGAAGACACTATGGCATATTCTAGTAAAGTCTGAAGGTGCACCTACTGTGTGAGTCAGCAGTCACACTCTGAGACACGTGCTCTGAGAGCCCATGCACGTGTGCACTAAGAGGTGTCCTGAATACTCATACCCACTGGTGCCTGCACGGTGCCCCGTGTGCATGGGCAGGGTCATGGTATTTTGTGCAGCAGGGTGCTGCGTGGCAGTGACAATGACAGCTGGAGCCACAAGCATCAGCCTGGACCAGGGCCACATGCTTGATGTTGAGTGTAGAGAGCGGGCCTCACAAGAACGGGTGTTGAATGATGCCTTTTACACAACAGTTATTTTTACAGCACACTCACTGGTGTGTTGTCTGGCGGGGGCGGGGTTGCTCTCCCACAGTAAAACTCTAAAGGGGGGCAGCCCAGGTGGCTCAGCGGTTTAGCGCCGCCTTCAGCCCAGGGCCTGATCTTGGAGACCCGAGATCGAGTCCCACATCGGGCTCCCTGTAGAGCCGCCTCCTCCCTCTCCCTGTGTCTCTCCCTCTTCCTCTCTCTCTCTCTCTCTCTCTCTGATGAATAAATAAATAAAATCTTAAAAAAAAAAAAAAAACACCTCTAAAGGGAAGCAAAGCAGTGACAGAGCAGGCCATCCCCGGTAGGTTGCCCCTGGGGAGAGGCTGGGTCTAACTGGAAAACGATGCATCGTCATGGAGTATTGGTGGTGGTCTGCTTCTTAAGACAGATGCGAGGTACAACGTGATCGTCCTAGCATTTCCACATACACACGCACATATATACGTAGCGTGTGGATTAAAGTGTTCCGTGGCAGTTTGGGGGAGATGGAAGAGCGATGTTGTGACCTCCCATCACAGCGCCCTGGGGAGAAGGCTGACTGCCCACTGTCCCTGGAGGAGGACCGTTGTTGGATTAGTTGCTCAGGTGGAGTTGGAACACCCAGTGGTGGGGCCCTGGCCTGATCACTGGCTCTTCCCCTGGCCTCGCTAAGCCTGTTTCCTCATCTGGAAGAGGGAGCCCGGGTTAAGAGACAAGTTTAGAGAGATGACTGAAGTGTCCACAGGTGCCACAGGAGCATGAAGTGGCTGTCGTCTGTTGAGGGAGGCCATAGGATGAATACAATCATTGTGCCGTTGCTGGTGTAGGGATCCTGGGCCACTGGCCTTGCCTCCCTTTGCCTCAGCTTCCTCATCTGTCAGGTGAAGCTGATAGTTGGCTTATTTCAGGAGCCCAGTGTTGAACCTGACGTACTGAGCGCTCACTCTGTGCTGGACCGTGGACCTGTGCAGCCTCCTAGGGCTGCCCGCACCCACTCCACATCTGGCTCGGGGGAAGCCACAGCAGGCGTGAGCGTTAGTATCGTGGTTGTGTTGCTGATTCCTTCACCGCTGAAGGAGCAGCACACACAGGAAAAAGAACAGGAGACTAACTATCCCCCTTCTCAGACAGAGGCTGGCTCTGGCTCCTCGGGGCTCAGCATCCTGCACAAAGTGACAGCTGTAATTGTGTCCCCTTCCCAGAGTTGCTGTGAGGATCAGATGCCCGCACAGCACTACAGAGAATTAGCGGTCTAGGGAACATCAGCTGCTGCCACGTGGCTTCTGTGGCAAGTGGATTTTCCTCAGAGAACCCTGAGAGCACAGTGCTCCTGGCCAGTGTCCCAGCTACCAGACTGGGATGCCCCGGGCTCGAGGCCATCTGGAGGTCACCTGGCTCCAGGCCTGCCTCTGGCACCAGCCAGCTGTGTCTTAAGTGCTCTCACCTGTCACAGCTTCTCCCCCCTCCAATGTGAGGCCACAGGAATGGGGATTCTTCAGTCTGTTCTTCCTCTGTCTCCCCAGCATAAAGCTTGGTGGACCTGAATGCCCCAAAGGGCCAACGAATGGGCCTCCTGAGCTGAATGTGACGTCCCAGAGTTCCTTGCAGCATGGCTTATGGGTTCACTCCTGCCTTGACACAAACCTCCCAGCCTTCCTCCCTGGGCAGGAAGGAGCAATCCAAAATGATAGGAGCATGACTGGGCAACCTGATCTTATGTCTGAGTACGGAAGGGCTCCTTGAGAACGTGGCATGTGGCCTGAGAGGGCTGAGGTGGAATAGAAGGCAACAAGGGCACAGGCAAAGCATTCTAGGAGAAAGGAACAGCACGCACAAAAGCCCTGAGGTCTGAGGGCTGTCATCCAGGGAATTAATGTAGAGCATGAAGTGAGGAAGGCAGGCAGGACCCACCCTGCAGGGCCTTTCAGGCTCAAGTTTAGGGATTGGATCTGTATTCTAAGAAGACTGTGAAACTTGTAAGAGCAGCACCGAGTCCTGTTAATAAAACACTGTGGAGTCAGACAGCCTGAGTCCCAATCCAGACTCCACTGTGGCCTTGGGTAAGTCATTCCCTCCCTGCTCAGTTTCCCGTCTTGGAAACACAGAGCTGATAATCAGATGGGCTCCCTGGTCATAACCCCCTCCCAGTAGAGGTAACCAGGATCCTGACTCTCGGGATTATCATTCATAGTTTTGCTATCCTACATATGCATCTCTAAATAGAGTTTGTTTTGCTTGTTTTTGAACATACTGTGAATGGAATTGTACAGTATGTGCTCCTTTTGTGTCTGGCATCTTTCATTCAACGTTATATATGTGGGATTCACCCGCGTGCTGACTACGGCTCATTTTGTGGTTTTGTACTTTTCCACAGTATGAGCATACCAGCTTGTTTATTCATCTTTTTGACTGACATTTGAAGGCACTTTTTACCCATATCCCAGAGCACACGTATGCGATTTCTCTAGGTTGTGATGCTGGGAGCCAAAGTGCTGGGTCATTAGTTAAGCCGCTCTTCAGGCTCACTAGATACTACTAAGAAGTTTTCCAAAGTGGTTGTACCAATTTACACACCTAACCAGCCACATAAAAGGACTCGGCCGTTTTCATCCTCCCAACCCTCGGTACGGTCAGACTTTTAAATTTTTACCAGTGTGTTGGGTGTATAACATAAGGTTTCCCTTTTACCTAAATTTATTTAATTTTAAAGAGTGAAGTTAAGTGCAAACATCAAGCTAAAAACTTAACACAGATGGCATGTGGGATGTGGCACAAACCCAGAGGTTTGGGAAACGTGGTGCTAACTGGTGTTTCTGTTGCAGCTGACTCCACGGGCACCCACTCCCTCTACACGACATACCAGGACTACGAGATCATGTTCCATGTCTCCACCCTGCTCCCGTACACCCCCAACAACAGGCAGCAGGTGAGTGGGGCCCCACATGATTTCCAGTTGAGGCACAGCTGAACCCCAAATAATTCCCCTTCCTTGTGGCTGTTAGCTGGCTGTCTAGAGGGCATTGGCTCTCCTGCTGCCATCCCGTGCAGCAGATGGCAGTTGGGGTGCTGTGGCCTTGGAGACCCTCTGCACTACGGTCACGTCACCTGGGGGATGGAGGCTAGGTCAAGTGTCGTTTGATACCATTTTTTTTTTTTCTAGCCGTTCCTTGGCCATCCCACTTGCCTCTAGCTACCCCAACTCAACAGTGTCTTGAGTCATCAGGAATCCTATGAAAAAGAAGAATGATCAGCTTACTTCGATCAGAAGTAACAGAAACACAAAGCAAACTGGCATAAGCAAAAAATGAGTTTTACTGGGTTGTGTAACTCTCAAATGCCAGGACAGGGTTGGCTTTAGGTATGGCTGGATCCAGAGGCTCAAACAATGTTAGGAACCCTTTTCATTTCTTACCCCTGCTTTTTCTTCATAGTGGCCTTATTCACAGATCTTCCCAAGTAGTGGCAAAGATGCCCCCTACCAGCCCTCTGCTCATATCCCAGCAGCAGAGCCACTCCAGGGGAGAGAGAGCTGTGCCTCCCTAGTATCCCAGAAACGTTTTGGGGCTAAATCTTGTTGGACCATTCACTTGCCAGTCCCTGGGCCCAGGGCAGGGATGGAATGGGCAGAGTGGCCAAGCCTGAAGCAAGTGCCCACATCTAGGGTGGGTGAGTGGGGTCAGCTCAACTTGAAACATCAATAGGGATGAGGGAGGTGCTTTCCCAAAGAGGATGGACATGGCTGCCAGAAGAAGGAGAAGGTACTAGTTGAGCAGGAATACCTAATACCTGCTTCATGAGGCTCCTCTCCTGAACATGCCATGCAGACTCTGCCTTGAAAACAACTTTTCCTAGTTTCTGAAGAACAGAAATCCCACAGACTTACGGTTTAGGAAATGCATATTTCTTCCATTGGTACAGATGATAGTGTAGATTTTATAGATCAAAAATGGTCAGATCTGAGTGATCTTGTGAGGTTAACCTTAACCTGATAGTGTTCTGTAAGAACATTGGTCTCAGGGTTAGTCCTGAGCTTGAGTTCTTTCTTTACCACATGCTAGCTGCTTGAACCTACCTCTCTGAACCTCAGGATCCCTCATCTGTAAAATGGGCAGAATGATGGCACCCCGTGTCTTGGGAAAGGTCCCTGCACTCACGCAGGCAACCAGAGCACAAGGCAGGGCCCAACTCCCAGGACGGGCACAGGAAGCAGTCCCTAGTGCTGGGTGTGTGGTACGTGGGGAAAACCAGGGTTGGAGAGTCAAGCAGGAATGAGTTCAAATCCTGGCTCTTTCTCCCGATGACTGTGTGACCACTGCGACCCTGAGTATTCTCATCAGTAAAGGGGTAGTATGAGTTCATGCCTCGCTGGGTTGTTGTGATGAGATGAGCTTGCCACTTGAAGACCTGGTGGTGGGCAGCCCGGGTGGCTCAGCGGTTTATCGCCGCCTTCAGCCCAGGGCCTGATCTTGGAGACCCAGGATCAAGTTGTGATCCTGGAGACCCGGGATGGAGTCCCATGGTCGGGCACCCTGCATGGAGCCTGCTTCTCTCTCTGCCTGTGTCTCTGCCTCTCTCTCTCTCTCTCTCTCTCTCTCTCTCTCTCAAATAAATAAATAAATAAATAAATAAATAAATAAATAAATAAAATCTTTAAAAAAAAAAAAAAAAAGACCTAGTGGTAAGATGCCTAACCCAGGCTGGCCACAATAAATGGGTACTTTAGCAATTTAATGAGTTTAACACACACACAAAGTAGTTCAGTAGTGTGAGTCGTGCTAAGTGTAAGTGTGTCTGGATTCCATGTTCTGGGCCGCTTGGTGTCGAGCTACGTGGGATTCCCATCTGCGGACTTGACATTCCCAGCATGGATCCTTGCCAGTGACAGTCACAGAGGCTCACCTTGTGTGAATGCAGTAATGTCAGCAAATCAGTGAAACACCATTAGTACATCATCACCTGCAGAGATAACAGTATCTTAGTCAGAGACTGTGACAGGCAGAGGGGAGAGAACCGGGCTCCTGTGGGCCAATCCAAAGCCACAGCTGCCACAACCTTTGCAACCCAGGTGTGCAGGGTGGGGGTGGCGGCCTGGGATCGGCCCTGCCAGCGCGATCACTGTCCAGTCTGCTGATCTGCTGCAGTGGGCCGTGAGCAAGGCCATAAGCAAGTCGAAGTCTGCCAGTCCTGGGCCCACCTTCAATAGATGTTTGCTGAGCACCTACCATGTGCCAAGCACTTTCCTTGGCACTAAGGACACAGCCATAGGCAGCAAACAAAACAGACAAAACCCCCGTCTTCATGGAGCTGCCGTGTTAGTGGGACGGAATAGACCAGAAACGAGAGAAAGAGGGAAAAGCCACCACGTGCTGAGTGTCGATAACCATTGCGTGAGCAGGAGAGTATAGGGGATGTTGTGGGGATCCGGCAGTCAGCTGAGGCCTCCGTGGGAGGGAGGTGTTTCAGCAAAGAAAGACCTGAAAGAGGGAGCCATGTGGGTCCCTGCGGGAGGAAGTGTTTCTGGCATGTTTGAGCAGCAGCAGGAGGCCAGCATGGCGGGAACAGAGTGAGCGAGGGGGAGCGTGGGAGGAGATATGGGGGGGAGTGCAGATGGCGTGGGACCCCCTGGGCCATGTGGGGACTCTTTCTTACCCTGAGTGAGGTGGAGCCATCACCAGGCTCTGAGCAGGGAGAGACAGCCCAGCAGGCCAGGTCCTCTGAGCCGGGAGAGATGATCCAGCCCAGGTCCACAGCTCCCCCTGGCTGCCTGTGGGGACCAGACGGGGAGAGGGGGAGGGGTGGGGAGGCTGCAGTGAGGGTCCAGGCAAGGCCCTCAAGCCAACCTGTGCTGCCCTCCTCTCCCCCGTTTCTGTTTACCAGCTACTAAGGAAGAGGCACATAGGAAACGACATTGTGACGATCATCTTCCAGGAGCCAGGGGCGCTGCCTTTTACCCCCAAGAACATCCGTTCACACTTTCAGCACGTCTTCATCATCGTCCGAGCCCACAACCCCTGCACTGATAATGTCTGCTACAGGTATGCATCTCCAGGGAGATGTGCTCCAGGGAGCAGCCCGGGGATGGCCCCCACCCCTGCCCTCACAGGAAGCCATGGCAGCTGATTTCCAGCCTCCAGGCAGCATGCAGGGCGCCAGCCAGCAGACAGCAGCCGGCCTGGTGGGCTGCCTCCCCTGTGGCTTGTGTGCGCCTCCAGGGAGCTCTGTCCTCTTGTTCCCACACCTTCTGAGAGAGCGGTCCTCAGTCAGAAAAGGGCATGTCACCCCAGCTTGGATAAGGAGACCATCAAGGATTTGCATTTGCCTGGAATCTGTGGGTTGCAAGTGACAAAAATCCCTCCTCAATCTGGCTTAAGACGGAAGGGCATTTGTATCTTTCGGCTCTCCCAGGTGACAGGTTCAGGCATAGCTGGATCTGCTCCACTTTCCTGTCGGTGGCTTCATTTGCTGGCAGCTCTAAGCTTAACATCCTCCCAGCTACAAATCTAGCAAACAGAGCTTTGCTCTCCCAGGAAGAGAAGCTCCAGAATTGAGGCTCATTGACCTGGTTGGGGGGGTGAGTTGCCCATGATAGAGCAAAACCACTGCCCTGTCTGGGTGTCAGGCACAGGGGCTGAGGCCCAGGAGTAATGGCCCTGAGGAGAATCAGAAGATAGAAGGATGGGGCAGGGCAAACACACATGCACACACACACGTGCATGTGCACACGCGCCACCCTGGAGATAGAGTTAAGGTTACAGTTCACAGATAATAGGTAAGCATAGGCCTTAGACCCATTCAGCATCTTCCCTGAGTGCCGACTCTCACCCTGGAGAGTGGCCAGCAGCCAAAGACCAAATGGAAAGCTCTCTGGGGCGGGGGGTGAGGGGGTGAGGGTAGAGCCGATTGCTGACCTAGGCCCAGACCAAGGGCAGCCCTTGTCCCTAGAGCAGCACCAGAGACCCTGGGGAATGGGCTCAGGAGCACTATTTTCCATTTTTTGAAAAAGGTTTAAAATTCAAAAGATACAAAAAGTAAATTAAAAAAGTAAAAGAAAAGTCACAGTCTCCCACCCACCCACACCCAGTTGCCCTATTAGCAGTTTCTTGTGCGGATGTCCTGATATTTTATACATACACAGGCAGCTACTTGTAAGTATTCTTTTTCCCATTTTTAATACAAATGGAGCATGTCACACACGCTGTTCTACATCCTGTGTTTTTTCGCTCACCAGTCCTTAAGATCTCTCCAAAGCAGTACAAAAAGTGCTTTTTCGTTTCTTATGACCACATAACATTCCAGTGTATGGATGCATGGGAATCTTTCCCTAGCAGTGGGCGTTTGGGTTGTTCCTAGTCACCCACTGTTCCACGCCCTCCTGCAGTGAATAATCTTGTTTATGGTCTCATCACACATGCGTCCAAGTATATAGCTGGGGAAATTCCTAAAACTGGGGTTGCTGGATCAAAGGGTATGTGTGTAGCTGCCCTGGGGAAGATGAGAGCATCTCAGGCGGACTCCCTACTGAGCTCAGAGCCCAATGCAGGACTCAGTCTCAAGACCCTGAGATCATGACCTGAGCCAAAAATCAAGAGTTGGCCATTCAATAGACTGCACCACCCGGGCACCCCTAAACCCTTCTTGTTTTTCACAATTTAAAGTATTTTTATTATGCAATATTCTAAACATTCTGAAAAGCACAGAAAATAATATAACAGACACCCATGTGCCTACCACCCGATTTAACAGATGTTAACATTTTGCCACATTTGCTTCAGCTCTCTTCTTTATTTTTAAAGAAAGAAAATGTTAAAGATACAACCAAAGCAGCCCCCCTCCACTCCCTCTCCTTCCCCACAGGCAACTGCTTCCTGGACAGACCGCACCCCATCCTGCCCCCCACCCCCCACCCCCACCCCTATGTCCCCAAACATACCTTCATCAGAGCACTTGTCATGCTGTAAAACGACTTCTTGGCATGGCCCGGGCCTTCCTTGAAAGCAACCCCATGTTCCCCTTTGTGCGTCTGTCGTGGCCTGGGCCTTGCTGTATAGTGGACCCTGAAGACATTTTTGCTGGCCAGACGGATGCCTGGCCCAAACATCACGGGCAGTGAGGAAAATAGTTGTTGAATGAATCACCGTGATTATTCTGGACATACTGTCTGAGCTACAGTGACCAGGTGACCTGACGTCACACCATCTCCTGGTTGTGTAATGAGGTGCTGTCCTTCCCGGTTTCAGGAGTGCCATTTCTGAGTGGCACACCAGTGTCCCTGCAGCCTGTGGGCCATGACAACCCAGTCCCGCCTGCTGGGAAGTAAGGGACCAGCTGTTCTGCTTGTCCAAAAACCTTCAGCAGCTTGTGATTTCATGATTCTTAAAATCATGAATCGGGACGACGTGGGAAAAACCAGAATCTGTCACGTGAAGCAGCTAAGTGCTGACTGGAGAAGTTGCAAAGCTGTTCACATCTGTAAAGTACAGTGTGGACGCACTGTGAATTAGAAAGTCATCTCATCCATCCCCCCCACCCCCCACCCCCAGGCAAGGCCATACCCACTCAGTTTTGCACAGAAAACTTGGCTGGTTTGTGTGGCCTCAAAGAACCACACCACTGGGAAATGCCTTCTTCTGTCAAACCTACAGAAAACCTACTGTACATTGGTAGAAATGTGTTTTTTCTTGATCCATTCAACTTTAAGTCATTATTTTAATCAGTAGTGAACACCTGTGCTGGTGCTGGGGCATCAGCTAAGCTCCGAGTGGCATCTGCCTGGATGGCATTCCAGAACTGGAAAAGGGTCGCTGGATAGTGAACAGTGGACATGGCAAGTGAGGGATCTGGCCTGACTCCCCGGGTTGTGCAGGAGCTCCTTTGACGATCTCCTGCCTGCACTCTGGTCCCTTCCATTCCTTTCTTCCTGGGGCAGCAGTGATGTTTGTAGGCCATCAGTCTGATTGTCACTCATTGCTACACTTGTGTCCATGATGGACGCTCAAGAAGCAGATGCCCCCCTTGGGTTTTAACTGAGAATGAAGGAACAGGCTCCTCTCAGGTATGCCGGGGTTAAGGAACCAGTGAGGCATCCAGGGACCAGCAGCTCTCAGGCACCCCTTTAAACATCTTCCGGTGAGAGTCAAGTTCCCCTGCTTCTGGGTGGTGACTCTGGGAGGTGCCATAGCCTCTCTCCAACTTCAGAAATCAGCTGCCCTACAGCTGCTGAGTCTCGACTCGATTTGGTCATTGGAACGACCCCTCTGAGATGCTCATCGATCCTCCAGATTTGAGTTCTCAGCAGATCTCCCACCTCCCAGCTCAGGGCTGCTTCTGCTTGGAAGCCTCAGTGGTCGGGGAGCCTGCTCACCTCCTCTGTCCCTCCATGTTGCACCTTGGCTGCTGCTAACTGCTGGTGTCTGACCTGTCCGGGGTTGAAGCACCGGGAAGCAGGGGGAGGCAGGGAAATGTCACTGAGACCATGAACACAGCTGACCGCAGCTCTCTGGGCTCTGCAAAGGACCTCCCAGCCCTCGCTCCTGATCTCCCAGGCAGGGGACCCACTGACCCCAGGTTCCTCCCGGCTACAGGATCACCTGGGCGGTGCCCAGTCCCGGCGGTGGTGGGCACAGACATGATGGAGCTCACCGCCAGCTCTCTCCAGAGATGTTCTTCCCCATAGGCTTCTCTCTCCGTGTGGTTTGCATAGGGGTGAGGGGGTCCACTAGTTTGGCAGAACACGTTTTAGATCATTTCCTTTTTACCTTCTCACTCGGTTTCTAATCATTTCTGTCATAAGAGCACCTTGGTCAAAGCGGGAGTTAGAAGGGTCTCTACTAACTTCTCGTTACAATGGATTTTCAAAATTATCTGTGTAGGGATGATTTACACAGTATATTAAGTAATGTTACACAGATGTGTGAGAAAAGTAAATCACATAAATAACTGTATCAGTCAGGTGTTCCCATACTAATGCTGCTTAACAAACCACCCCAAAACTCAGTGGCTCACAGACGGCTAATATTTCTCTCTGGCCCACACATCTGCAGGTCACCTGAGGTCTGGCTGGCCTTGGCTCTAGGTCTGCTCCAGGTGTCCCTCATCCTTCTGGGACCCCCGTGGCATGTTCATCTCAGGGAGATGGCAGGAGCACAGGAGGCAAGCCCACCGCATTCCATGCCTTGCTTAAAAGCTATTGGCTAAATCGGGTCACGTGACCAGGATCAGTAGGGTAGGGATATACCCACCCTCAAAGTTGGAGAGGGAGGAGTGAATTTTTGCGGAACTGTAATCTACCACATAGTTTGTATGTGTGTAAAACAAGGGTAACTGAAATGGAACAATGCTAGGAGAATTATTCTTGAAACATCAGCGGATATCCTAATATCTGTTGTCTAGGAAATAAAGATACATGTATCTGCCCTTAGACTGTCTCGTTTCCAGTCCAGTTAGCCAGCAATTTACTAGTTAGAAGTAGATTTCCTCTCTTAAAAAGCAAAGTCCTGTTTCTGATCACGTATTTTCTTTCTAAAGGGAATCTCAAGTGCTCTTCTTTCTACCATCTATTTCTCCCTCCTCAGTATGGCTGTGACCCGATCCAAAGATGCTCCTCCTTTCGGTCCCCCCATCCCCAGTGGAACCACATTCCGCAAATCTGACGTCTTCAGAGACTTCTTGCTGGCCAAGGTGATTAATGCCGAGAACGCTGCGCACAAGTCCGACAAATTCCACACCATGGCCACCAGGACCCGTCAGGAGTACCTCAAGGACCTGGCTGAAAACTGTGTCTCCAACACACCCATTGACTCCACTGGCAAATTTAACCTCATCTCCTTGACCTCCAAGAAAAAGGAGAAGACAAAAGCAAGGGCAGGCGCTGAGCAGCACAGCGCAGGGGCCATCGCCTGGAGGGTGGCGGCTCAGGACTATGCCCAGGGGGTAGAAATCGACTGCATCCTGGGGATTTCCAACGAGTTTGTGGTGCTCCTGGACCTGCGTACCAAGGAGGTGGTATTCAACTGCTACTGTGGGGATGTCATTGGCTGGACCCCAGATTCCTCAACGCTCAAAATCTTCTATGGACGAGGGGACCACATCTTCCTGCAGGCCACAGAGGGCTCTGTGGAGGACATAAGGGAAATCGTCCAGAGACTGAAGGTAAGGGAGAGCGCTTAGCAATGCAGCACTTTTGGGGTTTGGTGGAGGCCTTAAGGAACACCCCCTACCCCCAGCTGTCAGTCAGGCCAGGACACTAATTGGTCCCAAGAGAGTCAGAATTGCCACTTACACACAAGGGGGTCTCATGGGCCATGCCCCTGGGTTCTTTCTGGGAACAGTTTGGGCCAGGGATCCAAAGCTCTCCGAGCCATCGCCTTTGGAAGACAATAGATTTATTCACTCTAGATGTTGCTAGAAAATACAAGTTTATGCTTATGTTTGAAATGTAAGGGTACTTCCTGGGAGATTAAAATAGAATGAAGAACTTCCAGGCCTTTAAAGGATAGGGCATAAACAGTAGGGGGAATATAAGAAAGCATAGTAAGAAAACAGTTATATAGGAAGAATAATTCCACATTAATAATCACAATAAATGTGAGTGGTTTAACTTCCTCTTTTAAAAGACAGAGATTCACAGTCTGGATAAGTTCTTACCATAAACTCCTGGTAGACAGCCCAGGCTCAGACTATTGGCCAAACCAAAAGTAGCAGACTGGTTTCAAGTTGGGTGATGGTTTAATCGATGGTGGCCTGAAACGTGCTGAGAAGTACTCAGACCACGTGTGAGTTCCATGAGAAGGAATGCTGTAGTGGGTGATGCGCCGCCAGTGGGTTTCACAAAATGGCAAGTCATGCATGTGAAATAGGGAAGGAAGCACAACACAGACACAGGTTCTAGAGTCAGAAGGCCTGGCTTCAAGTCCTGGCATTGCCACCGGCCAGCTCTGTGACCTAAAGCCAAGTTCTTAACTGCCATGTGACTCAATTTCCCCATCTGAAAAATGGGAGCAAAAATTACAATATGTCATGGGAAAGGTTCAAGGATTGGATGAGTTACGCTTTCCAGACAAGCCTGCCTGACTCCATGGGCTGTGACCTCCAGATGCCAGCGCGTTCTCCTTTCTGGGCCTTGGCACGCTCTCATTGATTTCAGGTCGAGTTGATGAAGCCCTGCTCTCAGCTTCCCTGACCCCACAATTCATGCTCAGCCTTAGGTAGTGCCATGGTTGTGAGATCTGAGAACCAGGGCCTCAGTGTATTTTGTTCACCTGCTTATGCCCTCTGCAAGGATCAGGGCTGCTGCATGGTAGGTGTTCAATAAATACTGATTAGTTGGGTAGTTGAATGGGTTTAATTGAACCCTGACTGTGCTAATAAGCAGCATGCATGTGAGAACCCACAGTCATCCTCCCCACGGAGCGTAGGACTGTTCTTACCCCCACTTGACAGGATGAGATTGAGGCTCCAAGAGGTATAGACACTCACAGAAGGTCATGCAGACAGCAGGTGGCAGACTGGGGTCTGAATCCAGGTTTTCCTGACTCTGAAACCCATTTGTGCCCAAACTCGAGACTGGGAGCTGACTGCTCACTCGGCATCTTCTCGCGGGTGTTTCTACGGCTCTCAAACAACATGCCCAAGAGCAAACTCCTGGCTTTTCCCCTCCTGCCCCACAGAATCTTCCTGTCTTGATAAAGGGCAGGTCCGCTGCTCCATTTGTTGAGGTCAGAAGCCTTGGCCTCAGCCTGGCTGTGCTCCTCCTCTCACACCCACATCCCCTCTGGCAGCGCCACCTCCGGTGGGCAGATTCCCTCTTCTCCCCTCCCACAGGCTCCCCAGCTGCTCCTGGACTCTGCAGTCACCTCCTCGCTGGTCCCTGTTGCCTCCACCCTGACTTCCCTCTGGTCTGTCCTCAGTAAGGCAGTCTGGGGGATCTGGTCCCATTGCTGCTCTGCTCAGAACCCTCTGCCCACTCTAGGTGAAAGCCAGAGTCCCTGCATTAGCTTGTGAGACCCTGTGTGATCTGGCTCCCTGTCGCTCCCTCTGCTCTGGGGACACAGACCTCTGCTGCTTCCCGAGTATGCTAGACAGGCATCCAACCTCAGGGCCTTTGCACTACCCGTGCCCTCTTGCTGGAGCACTTTTTCTGATGCCACTGTGGCTCACTTCCTTCTCTCTTCTAGTCATATGTCACCTTGTCAGGGAGGCCTCATTATGTAAAATTGCAACCCCCCGCAACGTGGCCTTGAGCATATTCCACCCACTTACCCTGCTTTAATTTTCTCCATAGCACTTACACCATATGAAGTGTGTTCATGTATTTGTTGCTCACCGCTCTGTCCTCAGCACTGAGGCTGGCGTGCAGCACACACCCTGTGAACTGGTACTGAACGCCCAGGTGCATACCGCCCTGTAGCACAAGTGAACATTTACGGAGGGCTGTCAGACCCTGCCTGCCCAGCGCCCTGCACGATTTTGCATTTTTTCCTTGCAAGAGCTCAGTGAGGGAGATACCATTCCTCATCCCTTCACAGATGAGGAATCTGGGACCCAGAGAGAGTTTGAGTGCCTGGGTTCTTAAACATAATTCTTCCTCCCAAAATCTTGACAGCAGCTCGCTTTTCTTGGGCAGTGACCATGCCAGGCACCGTGCCAGGTTACACGTTTTACCCACGTCCTCTCTGTGCCACTCCGTCCCACGCCCACCCCCGAGCCTACTGTCAGTGCAGTGTTGTACAGCCCGCCTCACAATCTCAGCGCCCCAAAGCCCACTGAGGAACCAGGTGGCCAGGAAGTGATGATGTAAGCCATCTTCTGTGAAGGGACAAGCCCGTCGTAAACGACTCATGACAGCAAGTCTGTCTGCTTCACAGAGTCTTCCAGGGGAAGGAGTCCCCGCCCTCCCCAGCAGAGCTGGGATCCAGACATCCTTTGTTAAGTCAGCGACTATTATTATGTGCTTGTCTCTGAGCCAGGCAGTGCTGGGACACAGCAGTGACCATAATGGGCCTCGGCCACCTTCCCGGGGCTCCCATCTGAGGCAGAAATCGAACAGAGTTACAAGTGCTGAGAGGTTAAAGAGGGAGTGTTGAGGATGCCAGGGGAACCTATCAAGGGAAGAAGTCTCAAACCCACAAGTCGGATGCAGCCCCAGGATATGTAACCAGCATGTTAGTTACCAAAGATTGACATTCAGAAGGTTTCATGTGAGTGTAACTTTCTGGGGGCTCTCCTGGGGGCTCTGGACATACTGAGCATATTTGCACAGGGCAGTGGTCCCCTGAATCAGGACGATCGGTGCTCCCTTTAGATGGGGCACAAGTATACCTTTTGGCCATGGTTCCACCAGCTTACTTCTCATTTACACAACCCACCAAGTACCCCAGCTTGTAAATCTGGGCCCAGGAGCTCCCTGAGGAAGCGACTTTTAAAACGAGGTGAAAGCAAGAAGTCAGAGTCATCTAGGTGCAGAACGAGGGGGAAGAAACAAGGGGAGCAGCAGAGAATACAGCATGAAGGCTAAAAACAAGAGTTAAAAAAATCAGGTCTAGGGGCTCCTGAATGGCTCAGTCGGTTAAGCATCATCTGCCTTTGGCTCAGGTCATGATCCCAGGGCCCTGGGATGGAGTCCTGCATCGGGCTCCCTGCTCAGCGGGGAGTCTGTGTCTCCCTCTCCTCCTCACTCTCCCTCCTGCTCATTCTCTCTCCCTCTCTTTTGCTCTCAAATAAATAAAATCTTTTTTTTTTTTTTTAATGAGGTCTGTAATGGTCTTATACCTGTAAGATAAGCAGATTAATTGTACCTGCCTCACAAGTGAGATACTGACGAGTTTAGGCATATGAAGGGCTCAGTGCCTGGCACACAACAATCAGTCCCCAGGAAAATTGACTTTAAAAGGGGGCCTGGGGCAGTGGGGCCTTGTGGCAGGGCACAGGGTCCTCTGAACTGATAACACGTTTGGTCTCCTACAGTGTTCCCTATGCCATGGGGCCTTTCTAGAACCTTGTAAACAGCAGGAATGCTTCTGTTCTTCAGGTGGGGCTTCCTTTGGTTTGTTAGAAAAGCACAGGGGACAGAAGTTGCAGGACATTTAAGAGACAGAGCAGCCACACAGCTCCCCAACCGGCTCTCCCTTCCATATCCAGAATGTCCAGAGCAGCTGTAGTGGGTAGTTACAGGCTGGGCTGCTGAGAAATCCGGTAGCTGAAAGGAAGTGGGGTTTATTTCTTTTGTAGCTGATGCCCAGGCTGGTCACAGTGGCAGGAGTGACTCAGGGACTCCTGTCCCTTCCGTCTTGTGGCACCTCCTTTTCCTTCATATTGGTTGGTATAGCTCCATATCCACTGTTGGTGGGACGGGAGAAAGTGTGAGTGAGGAGGGCAAGCAATTTTATTTGGAAGAACACAAAGTAGAAGTGCCAGCACTTCTCCTATTTTTGGCCACAACCAAGTCCTATGTGTACACCCAGCTGTGAGAGAAGCCGAGAAATCGGGCCTCCACCAGGTGGCTGCATGTCCATCCAAGTCTGCTGTCCCACGGGAGGCTTTATTACAGAAAGCAGGAAGGGCAGAACAGAATGGAGGCAGCCAGCAGGCCCGCTGCAGCCCCCGGGGAGAGTTGGGCCCTCCCCGTGCCCCCTGGGGCCAGTGTGGCCTCATGGGTCATGGGTGCAGACACACAGGACATTTCTCTGTCACCCAGCCAGATTCTTTGGATACGAGGGTGACCGCTTCAGGGGGAAGAATTCGGACTCCCAAAGCAGAAGGAGTGGGCTAGGATGGAGCCAGCCACAGGTTCCCCTTTCGATGCACTAACCACGAGGCTTTCCTTTCCTACCAATTGTTTAAACTTGTTAATTATGGAAGATGTCAGACAGACATAAGAGTAGAAGGACTCAACCTAGGGAACTCCTAAGCCGTCACCCATTCCCCCAGCTATCAGCCAGCCTGGGGCCAGCCTTGTTTCTTCCTACCCTCCTTTCCCTTCCCCCTGATTATTTTGAAACAAATCCTGGACATCCTATCATTTCATCTGTACACGTTTCAATATTTATCTCCACAACACATAAACTGTTCAAAAAACAACTCTTTTGTCATTATCATACATAAAGAAGTAACAGTAATTTTTCATTGTCCTATGAATAAGCTGGGCTATGAAATCAATTGTTGGGTCTCCATCAGGAATTTTCGAGGACAGGGTAGGAAAGAATACAAAGTATCACAGTCCCTCTGGGTGAGCAAGAATGAGTACTGTTCTGTGGATCAGTGCTCCGGTCCTGCCCCCACTGTCCAGATTCTGGCCATCGAAACCAGATGTGGTTACCTCTTCAGGTGAGTGCTTTCCCACCCACGCTCTCATTTCTGGCAACCTACGCTTAGCAATGTAATTGATTTGGATTGCAAGGAACACGTGTGTGCAAATGGACGTGTGAATGCATAAGGTGGTTTGAAACTTAAAAATTCCTCACTGTGCATAGTGATCAGGGAAGTGTGAAAGCCCCCGCTGTGATAGGTACATCAGGCAGCATAATTTCTAGCCAGGAAATGGGTTTCCCATCGGCAATTTGAACTACTATTACACATCCTTTTTCCTTAATGCAGTTTTCCGAGAGCACAGACCGATCTCAATGTCACTTGTTTAATAGCTGTAGCTGTGGCTTGTTAAGTGAATCTTTTTCTCCCAAGAAGAGGAGGGAATTTCTCAGGACACACTGAGGGACCGGGGTTCTCTTCGGCAGGTCATCCTTTCTAGAATAGTACTCGATTGTGGTGACACTCACTTCATTCACAGGTGAAGCAGGGAGTGAGATGTAAGCAAGGCCTTGTGTGGTCTAGGCAGCTCCAGGGTGGAGGTCAGTTTGAGGAGGAGATCGGGGAGGGGGCTGCGCTGCTATGAATGAGGTCGTGAAGTAAAAAGTGTGGCACGAGCCCCCAACCAGAAAGGATCCCAGGATCTCTGGTCTGCTGCTTCTCTAGCCTACTTTGCTTAGAGTCATCGGGTCAGGATAAAATATTAGTGGCTTAAAACAACAAAAATTTAGCTGTTGCCCACACTACATGTCCATCTTACGTTCAGCAAGAGTCTCTGTTCCACATTGTTTTCACTCTGGGACCCCAGGAGATGTAGCAGAGGGAAAAGGCCTATGGAGGGTCTGGCACCAGCAATTAAATGCCCCAGCCTAGATGACATGACCTAGATTTCCACTCACAACTCATTGACCAAAACACGTCCCAGAGCCCACCCCCAGGAAGCCAGGAAGTATAATTCCCCCGACAGCTGGGGAAAGAGGGAGGCCAGGAGCATTTGGAGAACATGGCTCATGACTCTCATGGTCTCTGCAAGCTAATAAGCCACATGGTTACATATCCACATTTCTTCTTCAGAAGTCAGGAGCCCAGGCTGGGATTAGATGGGTGTTCATGCTTCTATATCCTCGTGTCATCTGGGAGGGATGGGGGTCAGCAGAGTCTTAGGCCCCGAAGGAGGGAATCTGTGCAGGGGTCGTCCAGAGCTGGCCCCAAACAGCTTCTTCTGAGGCTAGATACTGCCTGTTGCCTACAGGTCATGACCAATGGCTGGGAGACGGTGGACATGACCCTGCGGCGGAACGGGCTTGGGCAGCTGGGCTTCCACGTGAAGTACGATGGGACAGTGGCCGAGGTGGAGGACTACGGGTTTGCCTGGCAGGCCGGCCTCCGGCAAGGCAGCCGACTGGTGGAGATCTGCAAGGTGGCTGTGGTCACGCTGACCCACGATCAGATGATCGACCTCCTGCGCACCTCTGTCACCGTCAAGGTGGTCATCATCCCGCCTTTCGACGACGGCACACCCCGGAGGTAAGGGCCTCTGCCCTGTAAGGTGGGAGCCGGGGGGGGTTAGCAGCTTCCAGAGTGCTGTCACCCGAGGCCCTTTCTCAGCAGGAACAGTGCTAATGGTGAGAGGGCGAGAGTCAACATACACGAACACATGCTGCGTGCCCCTTACGGCTGAAGCTCTTCAAATGCACTCTGTCCCATATAACATCTGCAACAGCCCCATGAGGTGGACACCCTCGTTAGTCCCATTTTCTAGATGATGCACACAGCTTTGAAAGTGACTTGCCCCGAGGGCACACTGCACTGGTTCTTTTCTTCAGCATCTATTTATTGCACCTCTACTAGGTGCGAGCTCCATTCGAAGTGCTGGGGATAGAGCGGTGATCAAATGGAGTGCCTGCTCCCTTGGAGTTTGTGTTCTAGAGGGAGGGACAGGCAGTAACTAAATAGAATGCTGGACCAGGCAGTAATAAGGTTTAAGAAGAAAAAGGATAGATACAGGGCCGCAGCATGGTGGGAGAGCTGCTTACAGGTCAGGGAAGGCTACTGTACGGAGACAGCCACATGGTCTTGTCTGGGCCAGGGGTTCCAGACAGAGTCTGGACAGCCTCTCCGAAGTGTGAGTGTGTGTGGCACATCCATCCATGCAGCACAGAGACCGGGGTGCCCAGAACAGCCGGGAGAGGTGGGGCAACCTCCAGGGGAGCTTCTGGACACAGTGCCAGGCGTGGGTTTTATTCCACATACAGTGGGAAGACAACGGAGAGTTTGTTTTGTTTTTTTACAGGAAAACTTGAAATATATCAAAAGTATACCGAGCCCCATTTTAAAAACATCAAGATGCAGCCAGGTTTTTTTTTTTTTTTTTTTTTCAAGCTCCGTACCTCCCTCCCTCAGATTTGAAGCAGTCTCACTGCTTAAAATGTATCTCTACTCAGTAAGAAAATTTAGAAGATTATGACTGTACTTAAATTTTTTTACCAGTAAGTCAGTATCACCTACCCATCTGTGTTTACCTTTCTCTTGTGTCGGAGAGATCTTTTTTAAAAAGAATTGTTTTGTTAATCATGCTTCTTCTGTTGTACTTGGTTGATGGGTCTCTTCAGGCTCTTTTAATCTTTAAGTTTCACCTCCCCGCCTTTTTTTTTTCCCCTTGGAATTTATTTTGGGAAGAAACCAGGTCACTTGTCCTTTGGAGTTTCCCCCTTGCTGCATTTAGCTGCTTGCATCCCTCTGGTGTCCTTTACCCTGTTCCTCCAGCCCATGAATTTCCAGTACACCAGAGTTTGACGCAGAAGCTTGATCCAATTCTGGTTAAATCTGGTAATGGCACTTCCCAGGTGTATGTCTGTCACGAGGCCCCTCGTGTCTGGTTGCCCTCCATGAGTGATCCTGAGGGCAGCCAGAGGGGGTCACATGATGGTGCCTGACCCGTCATCCTACACGGTCCGCCCAACAGCCATGTGTCATTATTGCCTGAATCGGTTATGTCATCACGGGTCACGGAGTAGCAAGGAATGTTCTCAATTCCATCATTCCTTCTTCGTTTATTGGCTGAAGTTCTTTTAAAAAGAACGTTGTTTCAGTAACTATTCCGTTACTCTGAGGTATAATTTACAATATGGGGAGGGCAGGGTGAATGCAGCTTTTAGAATAATGAGTTGGCGCCCTAGCAACCTCCAGAGGTGACCGGAGACAGAGACAGAGAGAAGCACTACATCCCAAGTGCTGGAAACAGAGCTGCACAAAGGATAGCCAGGCCTTGGCCCTCGTGGAGCTGCTGAACAGAGCAGGGGAGGCAAACAGAAAACAAGGGAATAAGATGATTTCACATTGCAAAAGAGGGAGGCAATGGAGCATCGTGGGAAGGCAGGCTCTGCAGTGAGATTACCTGGGTTTGAATCTTAGCCCTTCCTCATAGTAACTGGCCCTGGGCTAGTGGCCTCATACCCTGTGCCTCAGTTTCTTCATCTGTTAGATGAGGACAGTAATAGATCCTTGTCCCAAAGATGGTTGTGAGGTTGGAGAAAAGCTTGGTAAAGCACATAGAACAGCACTTGGCCTTAGGGGGCACCCTGGAGACACCAGCTGTGAGATCCTGGATGTGACACGAGTCAAGAGCATAGCCCAACTTTGGACAAGGTGATCAGGGAAGGCCCGAAGGTGAGAAGGAGCCAGAAGAAGGGCCTTGCAGCGAGGGAGTGGCCATCACAAACATGAGGACAAGACCCTCGTCTTGTTGCCAGACCGGAAAGAGGGTCTGGAGCTGAGTGAGCTAAGGGGAAGGCTGAGAGGAGGTGACCTCACCAGGCTGGTGTGACCCTCACTTGGCAAATGAAAAACTGAGGCCCAGAGTCGACCCATCGCCTGTGCAGACATGTGCAGCTACTGAGTGGCAGCTGCACCCCCACCCAGGCTCCCCACTGCGCTGTCCTGTGCCGCCCCAGAAAGCCGAGGAGGGCTGCAGGCATGCCCAGTTGTGTTTGCTTCGAGCTTGGTAGGGGGCAGTTCTGGGCACACCAAAACCCTGCAGCCACGGGCTTGGCCACCCCTCACCCACCTCCCCAGTCTCCCCCTGGGACTCCAGTCAGGCCCCAGGCATCTCCTTCCCTCAGCCCTCTTACGGCGCCACAGCCCAGGCCACACCCGCTCCAGGCTCTGCAGAGGCAAGTCAAGCCGAAGTAACTCCACAGGCAGCTCCCCAGCAGACGCCCCCTTGCCCTGTACACACCCACGCGTGTGCACAGGATAAGCCAGTCTGCCTGCCGGACAATTCTCTGTACACCGAAGGCCACAAAGACGTTCCTGGGCCTGCAGGTAGGGACCCAACTGAAGCAAAAGTGTGCAGGCTCCCTTCCCCAGCTTTGGGGAGACTTTGGGGAGACCAGGCCAGGGTGGGTGTGAGCAGACGGATGAGCCCTGTTCCCTGCCCATCATCCTACCCGCTGGGCAGGGCAGCCACTGAAATAGGATCCCCCATTTGCAGGGGCAGGTGTAGGTGGGGACTTGTATGGCTTTTGTTGGTTCTTCAAATGCAGGGATGTCCCGCTGACCTCATTTGCAGAGCTGATCACCCCAGCTCTGGGGTCTCCAGCCTCTTGCTGCAGCCCTGGCCCCTTGGCTCAAACGTCAAAATAAGCCCTGAGGGGAGACCACACGGGGATGGGCAGAGGCATTCTCCCTGCCACCAGCCAGGCTCTGCACAGTGTGAGTGGACCCCAGACTCTTGGGACACTGAATAGTAGAGTGGATCATCTGCACACTCCCAGGCCGTAAGGCAGGGGTTCTTGAGTGAGCCCTGCACTGCTGGCCACGGCTGAGCTGGGCCAAGAAGCTGGGAGCCTGATGTGCCACAGCCTGATGAGATGATCATCGCGACCTTGGATGCTCACACAGGCTCGGAGAACCTTTTTATTGCTGTTTTAAATAATATTTGCATAGGATATCTGTGTAGAAATGACTGCATAGGATATTTTTGAACATACAAGAAACTAGGAGCTATGGTGGCTTCTGGTGGGTGAAACCAGAGGATGGGGACAGGGGACAGGGATGCCATTCTGTCCCACTTTCTCAAACTTTTTCTTCTGTCGAAATCCTCTCCAGCAGCTTGTAAAATGCAGATTCCTGGGCCCCAGCTCAAGGAGGATTCTGATTCCAGTGGGCTGAGATAAGACCCAGGGATCTGCATTCCTCTGTGGAGCTCTTAGGGTGGTGTGGGTGCTGCTGGTTCTCAGACCAGTGGAGAAGAATTTGTTCTAGAGCTCCCAGCAGGGTGTGGTTGGACCTCAGAAGGTGGAAGGGGGACTCAGCCTCTGAGCATGTGGGAACAGCAGGCAGATTGGCCACAGAATCGGCTGGAGAAGGCAGCAGTGCCAAATCCCATTTATTAAGCAGTTGGAACATACCAGACTTTCTCCTGGTGCTCTAGAATGCCTGCAGCCACCACTGTCTTACAGTGAGGAAACAGGTTCTGGAAGGAAATCCTTCACCCAGGCCGTACAGGCTGTACGTGGCAAGGCTGGGGTCTGAGCTGGCCATCTGGCCCTAAAGCCCTGGCTCTCCACCACCTTATGCTGCCTTCAAGATGACTGGATAATATTTCTCTCCTTGAGATTATACCCAAGGGCTCCTGACCAAAGGCCACACTGTCAGTAACTGGGAGAGAAGTCAGGGACCCTAGAAACCTGCTTACTGGCTCCCAAACCATTCTTCAGTGGGCCTTTGTGTGCGGTTGTTGAAGTTGGGGCCTTTGGAGTCAAGTGACAATATTTAAATCCAGTTTCTGCCTCTTACTGGCTGTGTGACCTTGGACAGGTTACTTACCGTCTCTGTGCCTCAGATTACTTTTCTGAAAATTGCGGTTGTAGTGATCGGGATTCTAATTCCCAACATGAGAACCAACTCAAACTTGGTGAAGCAAAAAAAAAGAGTTTCCTGGTTTTCCTATCTGACAAACTAGGAGACAGAGCAAGATAGAGATGTGGCCAGTTCTAGGGACTCAAACACCCTCATTAGGAATCTTTGTCACCTGTCTCCTTTTCTCCATTGCTGTCATTCTCAGGCCATCTCCCATTTCGTGGGACAAAGATGACCCACCCTTCTTCACAGTTTCAGCTTAGGGTTCCCCAGCACAGCAGCCCCAGTGCACTAGATCTTTCCCACAGAAACAGTTCCAGAGGCCATACCATCTCTGATGGGCCCCACATAGGGCACATGACAGTCCTGTGCCAATCATTGTGTTAGGGGCAGGGGGTTGAGAGGGAGGAAGAGTTTCTTATTGGCCAGGCCTGGGTGACATGCTCATACCTGGAGCCAGGAAGTGGGGTCAGCCCCACAGAGCACACAGACGGGTTCCTGGGTGAAGGGGTGTAGAAGTTGATGGTACCCTTGTCTAGCTCCACCTAGGCCTGGCACACCTATGGATTCTGCTAGATGTTTGTGTTGTTGTCATTCCTCATATGGTACAGGGGAGGCACGGCTACCTCCCAACCCAGAGAGATCGCCAGAAGGAGCTCTGACCCTAATGTTGCTGAAGGGCACAGCGTGTTGGGCCCAGGTGTCACCTTTTGAAGACTCAGCAGCCACGCACCACATCTTTTGCCAGTCCTGAGAGTTCCCCTGGGCTCCAGAGGACTCAGGAGAGCCACAGAGGATCAGCTTGATGAGGGCATGAGGGCTTCTAGGCTGAGGGCGCCTCCAAGCCCAGCTCCCACAGCTGCTAGGAGGTGGGTTTCCTGAGCACGGCCCCTTCTTTGGACTCAGGGCCCCCTCCCGTGCTGCACCACAGCGGCGGTGGCGAATGCCAGCCTGGCGCGAGGCTCTCCCCGCCCCGAGCCAGGAACACTGCGGGGTGTGTGCCAGCCTGGTCTGGGGGGAGTCACAGGCCCTGCTGCATCTATTTCAAGGTTCTGGATTTCATGGCTTTTTTTTTTTTTTTTTTTTTTAACCACCCTGCAAAGTAGGTCACCTGCTCCTCTTCTAGCTGCCTTTGAGCTTCTTTGGAACAAGGCGGATACTATCCTTTGATTCTGAGGGCATCCGCCTTTCTGGCCCCGAGTACCGCTGCGGGGGTGGGGGGTGGAGGGAGGCTGAGCCATTCCATGGGGGACACTGGTCCACTTGAGGCCTGGGTCAGGGAGAAGGGAGAGGAAGGAAAGACGACAGAGTGAGGAGCAGAGAGGAGGTGAGGGAGAGGGCCCAAGCGGTCAGAGCCTCCGTGTCAGGCCCTATCCTGACTGACTTCTCTGAGCTGTGGTTTCAGACCGCAGACCTTTAAAGGGCACCTGCTCGGCCTTTACAGCAGGCCCCCGTGGTTCAGATTTGGCCACGCCACCCCGGCCCGGGTGACAAGGCAGCGGTCTCCCCCGGGCCGCAGGCATGTGTGCCGGTGCATCAGGGCCCTTCTGAGTGATGCTGTTTTTCTCCCCAGGGGGTGGCTGGAGACCTATGACATGAATACCTCGGAGCCCAAGACGGAGCCGGAGAGCGTGCCTCCCGGGAGCCGGCCCCCCTACCGCAGCAATGCCCCCTGGCAGTGGAGCGGGCCTGCCTCCCACAACTCTCTACCAGCCTCCAAGTGGGCCAACCCCGGCACCCCCGGCCACGCCCAGTCCCTGAGCCGGCCCCCGAAGCAGACCCCCATGGTCCCCTTCCGGGAGCCCCAACCCCTGCACAGCAAGAGGTAAGGACTGATAAGGCCTGCCACCCCCGTCCCTCTGCTCTGCCTCCCTCTGCTCTGCCTCCGTGCTTTGCCCTTTGCTCCCTGCTTGCTCTTTTGTCCAGCCTCTTCCTCTCCTAGGTCTCTTTCCTCCCCTTCTCCACTCCTCATCCCTGTGCCTCCCTTCCTCCCTCCCTCTCTTCCCTCACATTTTCATTATGAGCCTCTTGTGTGAGGGCCCAGAGCTGCAGAGCTCCGTGTCTGAAGCTGGATATCCACCATACCATGGATGATTAAAACTATATATTTTTTTAAAAGATCAAGGGACCGATAAGCACAGAATTCAGGGCAGTGCTCACTTCTGGGGGAGGCAGGGAAGGGGGAAAGGCCACAGGCAGACGCATCGTGGTGGAGCCATCCTGGGCCTCGGGTTGGGTAGTAGCTTTGGGAGTTTGTTTTATTAGGATGGTGTGTGCCTTACAGATGAATTATTTTGAATATAGTATATATTTAAAAATAAAGAAGAATTTCCAGGAAATGAAGGAATCTGGCTTGCAGAGGTGCATCTAGCTTCAATGGCCCCTGTCAGGCCTCCATAGGCCCCAGAAGCTGAGGGGCAGGCACAGCTGCAAGGGGGAAGGGGGTGGGGGACCCAAGGGGTATCCCCGCTCCTGGACACCGTCCTTTGCTCTCAGCAGCTCTCCCTCCATCCTGATGGGAGAGTGGTGGACGAATCAGATGGGATGTGGTTGGGCCTGAGGGAGAGATCTGTCTTCCCCCTCTGAGGGCAAGGGTATCCTCAGCTCACCCCTCGCTCCGGTTTCTGTTCCAGGCCTGTCAGCTTCCCAGAAACCCCTTACACAGCATCACCAGCAGGGGCCGACAAAGTCCCTCCCTACCGACAGCCTTCTGGGAGCTTCTCCACCCCCGGCTCGGCCACCTACACGAGATACAAGCCATCCCCAGAAAGGTCAGCATCTCTCCATTCTTTCCAAATTAAGGAATCTGATGAAAGCTGGGAATCCTTCCCCAGGAAATGCACAGGCCCTAGAAGGTGATTTGCCATTTTATAGGGTTTCTGGATCCCTGAAGGTCATCAGAGCACCTTTAGGAGGAGGGGTTGTTTGTTGAGATTTAGGGTCGAGCTGCCCTGGACATGACTCACTCCTGACTTTCTTCATGGCAGGATTTCTGCTGTGTTTTCTTGACACCTGTATCACTTGGCTTAAGCAAGACTGACTGCCTTCTAGCATGGCAGCAACCACTCCAACTCTGCTCCCTAAGACCAGGCTACCAGCATTACCCAGTTTTCCTGTCCCCTTGCACCCTTCTCCAGTCTGGCAGCCTGAGGAATATCCCAGGCTCCCCCATGGCTCCCTTGTGCCATCAGGATAAACCCAAGCTCTCCAACTGCCTTCAGCCCTGGTGCCCTGTGCCCTTTGTCCTCCAGGATGCCTGCCTCCGTCAGGGGCAGATTGACCATACCCAGTGCTCAGGCCAAAGCCGCAGGCTTCATCCTGGATGTCTCCCTTCCTCCAACCCCCCTACCATAGTCCATCCCTTCAGCCTCCTAAGCAGCTCTGCTTCCCACCCCCTTCTCCTTTCCCCAGAGCCCCACCCTGGCCACCTCTATCTGGCCATGTCTGTCCCCTGCTTCAGACCCTCCCACATGTCCCACAGCGCTCAGGACATAGCTTGGGGACGTCCCTGTAGTCACCAGGCCCTGCCCGCCTCTCCAGCCTTGTGGAGTGCCACACATCATCCTCACTGGTCGCTTTCACTTTCCTAGGTAGGCTCTCTGAATTTCAGAGCCCTCCTCCGTGTTCTCCCTCTGCCTACACATTCTTCACACTCTTCACCCCACACTCCCCCATCCTGCCAGCTTAAGCGCTGATGCTCCTCCTCTGGGAAGTCTTCCCTGAACCTCCCCCAGCCCTAGATGAGGTGCTGCCACTCTGCCCCTTAGTTCCCTGCGTATTTCCTGACTGTGGGCTTGAGTGCTCCCCGTGCTGTTAGCCACGTTAAGAATTTGTGTGCTCACATGTGTGTGTGTGAGCGCATCTTCAAGATCCGGGGCCTTCCCAGTTCATCTTTGTATGACCCTCATGCAGCACAGGGGCTGGCATGTGGTAGGTCCTCAGGATCTATTTGATGAAAGGACAGGGTGAGCGTGTGAGTTTGTTAAAAGGGGAGCCCCTGCTGTAAGAGGGATCAGCCCACTAAGCCAGTGGGTCCCAATCTTCAGCATGCCTTGGGATCACCCAGAAGGAGGCCTTGAAACATTTCCTGGGTCTCGCCCCTGAGGCTCCAATTTGGTAGGCCTGGAGTATAGAATGTGCAAGAGTGATGCTACTGGTCCGAGGAACACGTTGAGAGCCGCTGACCTAAACCATTGTCTCATTCTCGGGCTCTGCCATAAAATTGGGGAAAACACACTTCCTCTTCCATTTTCTGGCCCCCACCATTCAGCCTTCATTCGGCAGAGTCTCAGGCACCGTCTGTGTGCCAGGGCCACAGAACTATTTGAGGTACTCGCTCACAGTCTGCTGGCTATGGTGGATAGAGCGCCCTGGAAGCCATGCACACCACATTGAGCACTCTCATAGACTGAGGCCTTGGAAGAGGGAGCGCAGCCCAGCCCCAGAGGTCTAGGTTGGCTGCCTGGAGGAGGCAACATTTGAATAGGGCTTTGAGAGATTAAGTAGGAGTTTGCTGCAGAGAAAAGGGAGAAAGTCATTCTAGACAGAGCAAAAGCTTACATGAATAAGCAGAATGGTGTAGAATACAGGAGGAATGGAGAGGATCCGGGGGTGTGGGGGCACCTGGGCAGCAGCAGTGGCTGACGCTGGAACGTCAGTTGGTACCAAGTGATTGACCAAGAACAGAGGTGGTGAGAATGATGTTACTGAGAAGTCCAGGAGCATTTTTTGCTAAAGTCTTTGTCCCTTCCCTTTATTATTATTTTTTACTTCTGAAATAATTACAGGTTCATGAGAGGTTGCAAAGAAATGTACAGGGAGCTCCATGAACCCTTCACCCAACCTCCCCCATACAAATAGCAAAGCAAGGCATTAGAGCTTATTCAGAATTCACCAGTCACACATGTATGTGTGTGTGTGGCTCTGTGCAGTTTTGTCACGTGCGTACAGTTGTGTAACCACCACCACAATTTACACACTCAACTGTACCATCACCACAGAGCTCCCTCTTGCTACCCCTTTATAGCTGCCCCCTCCTTAATCTCTGGCAGCCATTGATCTATTCTGCATCTCTATTGCTATTTCTTAGATGTTATATAATAAGGAATCGCATAGTGTATATCCTTTTGAGATTCTTTTTCACCCAGCATAATTTCCATAAGGTTCATTCAAGCTGTTGTGCGTATCAGTAGTCAGTTCCTTATTGCTGAGCTGTATTCCATGGTATGGAACTAGCACAGTTTGTATAACCAACCATTCGCCTATCAAAGGATATTTGGGTGGTTTCTGGGCTTGGGCTATTCTAAACATTCATGCTCGCTTGAGCTATTATCAACATTCATACTCGGAACATGTAGGAAAATACATTTTTCTTTCCCTGGAATAAATGCCCAAGAATACAATTGCTTACTGAGATATGGAAACAACCTAAGCATCTGTTGATGGATGGATAAAGAGGATGTGATATATATACACAATGGGATATTATTCAGCCATAAAGAAAGGAAGTCCTGCCATTTGCAACAACGTGGATGAACCTGGAGGTTATTATGCTAAGTTAAATAAATCGATAGAATAAGACAAATGCTAGATGGTGTCACTTAATACAGAGAATCAAAAAAAAAACAATTGAACTCCTAGAAAAGATGGAGTAGAGTGGTGATTGGCTGGGGTGGGGGAAATGGGGAGATTTGGGTCAGAGGGTACAAAGTTTTGGTTATAAGGGGAGTAAGTTCAGCAGATATAATGTACATAGAGGTGTGATGCCTATGGTTAAGAATTCTGAGGACACCTGGGTGGCTCAGTGGTTAAGCATATGCCTTCAGCTCAGGGCATGATCCTGTGGAGTACCAGGATCGAGTCCCGCATCAGGTTCCCTGCATGGAGTCTGCTTCTCCCTCTGCCTATGTCTCTGCCTTTCTCTCTCTGTGCCTCTCATGAATAAATAAATAAAATCTTAAAAAATAATAATAATTCTGTACTGTGCATTTGAAATCTGCTAAGAGTAAATTTTAAGCATTGTCACCCAATTAAGGTAACTCTGTGAGATGAGAGATGTGCTCATTAACTTGATTGTGGCTATCATTTCGTACTATGTACGTACATCTATCAAATCATCACATCGTACACTTGAAATGTATTACGGTTTTATTTGTCAACTATGGCTCAGTAAGGCTGGGGGGCAGGGAGCGATGCTTCTAAGAGTGCTACTTGCTCAGCACACGGAGGACAGTATTACTTGAGTGAATGGGTGTGCTGTTGTGCTTTGCACGTAGAGAAGTGCTTAGGGGGGAAAAATACAATTGCTTACCGTGTGGTGAGTCCATTTTTAGTTTTAAAAGGAACTGCCAAATTGTTTTCCAGAGAGCCTGTACCATTTTACACTCCGCCCGACAGTGTGTGAGTGATCAGGCTTCTCCACATCCTCCCCAGCTTTAGGTGTCCTCACTGGTTTTCATTGTAGCTGTTCTGATAGGTGTGTAACAAGATCTCATTGTGATTTTAATTTGCATTTCTGTACTGGCTGATGATGGTGAACATCTTTTCGGGTGCTTATTTGCCAGCTGTTTATCTCTTTAGAGAGGTGTCCATGCATGTCTTTTGCCCATTTTCTAATTGAAGTCAACATTTTTTTCAGCTTTGGAGAGTTCTTTATATACAGTAGGCACGAGCTCTTTGTCAGCTGTGTGATTTGCAAATATTTTCTCCCAGTCTTTAATTTGTCCTTTCGCCTTTTGGCAGGAGGGTGGGGGGGTTAAGGAGGGGGATCCTTTCATCCCCTTAACAGAATCTGTAGCAGAACAAAAAGTCTCAATTTTGATGAGGTCCGAGTTAGATTGTTTCCCTCTTATAGTTCACAATTTGGTGTAAAGTCTAAGAACTCTTTGCCCAGACCTGGGTCCTGAAGATTTTCTCATTTTTTTCTGGAAGTTTTATTTATTTTTTCAAAGTAGGCTGCACGCCCAAGGTGGGGCTTGAACTCATAACCCTGATATCAAGAGTGAGTCAGATGCTCTACCGACTGAGCCCGCCAGGTGCCCTTCAAAGTTTTGTTTTATATTTCACATTGAAGTCCATGATCCATTTTGAGTTAATTTTTGCATAAAGTGAGAGGCTTAGGTTGACGTAACTTTTTTGGCCTACCAACATCCAATTTGCTCCGGCACCATTTCTGGAAAAGGCCCTCCTTCTTCCATTGCATTCCTTTTGCTCTTTAAAGCAGAAGATCTTTGGAAAGGGGAATTAATTGGGCACATTTGTGTAGGTCTGCTTCTGACTTCTCTGGTCTGTTCCATTGAGCTATATACCTGATCTCAGTGAGTGCTGCCAGGGACTACACAGGTGGATACTTAATCATCCCATTTCACAGAGGGGATATAGAGTGAGTGAGGTGAATTCACATGGTCAGGATCACTCTTCCAGGAAGGGCCAGAGTTGCGACAGGAACCCAGGCCCGTGTGATTCTGGAGAGCAGACATTGACCCAAGAGACCTGTCCTGCCAAAGGACTGAGTTTATCCTCCAAATCGGAGTAAAGTACACGATCCCTCCTGGAGTCCCCACCCCACAGTGACACATCATCTCTGTCTACATCTGGTTTCCAAGTTTTGCAAAACAATGCTAGCACAGCATATCCCCTAAAACCTCGGAAATGTCTTTCACAGCCAGTCCTCAGCATGTGGCCAGGCCAGGGCTGCTCCCGTGACCTTCAGCCTCAGCTCCTTTCCCCTTTCCCCTCCTCCCTCTGCACAGCTGTCCCATGAGGTCCTGGAACTGTGTGAGCCCAGCCAGACATTCCAGCCCAGGCAGGACATCCCCCACTCAGGACTCCTCTCTGTCCCCTGCTGTCTCCAGCAGGCCTGCCACTTGCCAAATTCATCAAGCTCTTAATATTGTGAGGGCCCTTCTGTACATGGTCCGCCCTTTATCAGCCATGTGAGCTCATGCAAGTGACTTCCCCTCTCTGCATCCCGAATTTGTTCACATATGGAAGGTCTGTCCCTGAGCAGCACTGAGAATCTTCAAGGAAGAAAACCCTCCAGAGCACTCAGAGCTGTGCCTGGCACTAGTTAAGTGCTCCTTGATGGTGATGACTGAACCTGCCCCCTGCAGCACCTGTCCTGGCAGCTGGGGGTCAGAGGCCGGCACATGCTGTCCCTGTCCTCAGGAGCTTGCCACTCTCGTCTGCAAAGTGAGCAAACCACCAAACTCAGGATAGAGCATTGGGCAGAATTGTGTGCCTGGCTCAGCAAGCCTGCGGTGTGGGGCTGGCCTGGACCCTAGACATTTGCTCGCCAAGACCCCCTGGCTGGCTTTTTTTTTCCCCCCTTTTTTCTCTGCTGGCTCCATAGAGAGTGGTACATTGGTGAGGAGGCATTTGACTGCAAGTGACAGCACACCTAACTCGAGAAGGCATGAGGCACCGAAGGGGATTTATCATGACACAGTAAGGCCACAGGTAGGGCAGCTGTAAGGGCTACTTAATTGTTCTGGAAAGTCCTCAGGGACCTGGCTGTCATGGCCTCAAGCAAAATCAGTTCCTTGCAGAGAAAAAGAGGGAAGAGCTTCTCTTTGTTTTTAAGAGAAAAGGAGCTGGGTCATTTGCCTTCCCTTGAACCTGCCCCTGGCAGGTCACAGTGGACCCGCATGGCTGTCTTTTTTTCTTTTTTTTTTTTTAAGATTTTATTTATTTATTCATGAGAGACAGGGAGAGAGAGAGAGAGAAGCAGAGACACAAGCAGAAGGAGAAGCAGGCTCCACGCGGGGAGCCTGACGTGGGACTCAATCCGGGTCTCTAGGATCATACCCTGGGCTGAAGGCAACACTAAACCACTGAGCCACCAGGGCTGCCCCGCATGGCTGTCTTAAACTATGAGGAGTTACTCAAGTCACAGTGGCTGAGGGATGGCCCCTACAGGGGAACCTGTGCTTAACCAACAAAGATGGTCCTGGTGGTCGGTGTGGCAGCCAGTAATGGTGACACTGTCCACGCCCTCCCCATGCCTTGTTGCATCAGTCGATGTAGGAGACTGGCACAGCAGGCTGGAGCCCTCCCCTCTGGAGAGGCTCGTGCCCACGTTCACATCTGTCTCTGTACTTTCCTCTGTGGCCGTGGAGGAAGCTCCAAGCCCCGTCCCATTAGCTCGACCCTGCTGACCCGCACGCCCTCCCCTCATGGCCCCGGCTCTAGGCACAGCAGCTTCTGCCTGAAAATGCCCAAAAACTGTAGCAAGTGAGTCTTTCACCCAAGCCCAGTCGTTTATCTTTAAAGTGATGTCATCTTCCAAGAAAAAAATAGAAGACTTAAACATTTCTCAAATGGGTTTGCGGATAGCTCTGATCTCTTCTTCCAGAGATTTTTCCCCGGAGCCGTGCCTGGTAAGATACTGGCGCATCCAGATTTCCTGTCCTCTTGACCAGCACTTGGCAGAGATCGAAGTGGCCCCCAATGGGGACATAACTGAACCCCAAAGAATGAGCAGCATAGGCCAGTCAGTTTACACATCAGGATTAACAAGGTTCATTAGCGAATTAGGCGATTGCACAAAACACAGGTTGTCTTCGTGGAGGACAGTAGCTGAGCGGCGAAGCATGGTGAAACACTTGCAGCTACAGGCCGTCTGTCAGTTAGGATTAGGTTTAGCTGCAGAATAGAAAAAACAATGACTCAGACAAGACACTTTCTTTCTTTTCTTCCCCAACGTGGTCAGAGACCCAGGCCCCTCCTCACCTATGCTCTGCCATCCTTGGCTGGTTGCCTACTGGTCTTAAGGTGGCTGCTGGAGCTTTGGCCTTAAGGACCTGATGAGGCAGAGACACCCACAGCACACTTCCAGAGATTTCCTGGAAGTCACATGTGACACTTTCATCATGAGCCAGAACTGCAAGAGGGCCTGGAAGCGCAGTCTGTTAACCAGTTACGTTGCAGCGCCAGATACAACCAGGATTCTGTTACCAAGGCAGACGCAGACGATAGATCCTGGAGGAGCCTCCACTCATACCTTCCAATTCCCTCTGGCTGACCCCAGCCACCACTGACGTTTCCTTCAGGATTCGAGATTTGATGCAGGCATTTTGAGAAAATGGGATAAACGCATCCACACTTCCAATTTCCCACTATGATGGAGCCACATTATACCAGGCATTTGGCTGCCTGATAAGTCAGTATTGGATACTGCTATACTTTTTCTTGATTGGGCTCTGTCTTCCTTCCTTGGAGGCATTAGAGGTCAGGGTTTGGGAGGGTGGGGATAATACGTATTTTCTTGGCAGCTGGATAGAGATGAGTTTTCAGGAAGTCAGCGCTCCTAAGGAGCACCCCTCTGCTGCTGAGGGGTTTAGAGTTGATCTTTGCAGAAACAGCCCTGGCTTTAGGCTGGCAGGATGACCCTGGAGACGTCCAGAGCTGCAAATATAGACGAAAGGAACCAAATGGGGAACCACAAAATCCGCTTTATTAGTGGAGATGAAATAACTCTCCTGAACTATGGGGCCTTGTGTCACTGGAGTGCTTCTGGCTGCAAGTAACTGAAATTTGACTGGCTCAGGCATTGTAGGAATTTGTTATCTCACAGAAGAGGAGTCTTAGAAGTAGGTCAGGTTCCTGGGAGGGTTAATCCAGCATTTTGACAACATCCACCTTTTGTCCTCTACCCTCAGGGTTGGCCTCATCCTCAAACAGGTGGGGGGGGGGGGGGGGCGGCGGGCGCAGCATCTCGTGGTGTTCTCTCTGGATCCAGTCCTACCTAGACGAAGAAGAGAAGCCATCCTTCCTCGTCATCTCTCTTAGGAACTGGGAAGCCCTCCCCAGCACACTTCCCTCATGCCAGTCACAAACACCTGAAAATGTCAGGTGTTTAAAGCAGCAGAGGTGTATCTCGCCCCCACACTGCAGTTCCACTGCTGGTTGGTAGGGCCCCCCTGGGGACCCACGCTGCCAGAGCAGCCAACGGCCCCAAGTTACTTCCTTCACAGCTCATTGACAAGGCCAGGCCCAGACCCCACCCCGCCAATCTCAAGGGGCCAGGAAGTGCCATCCTGCTGCGTGCTTGTCAGGTGGAGGGCCGGAAGTATTTTCTGAGAATCCTTATAACTCTCCCATCCTCTCACATCAACCAAGATCGTGTCCTCATGTGCCTTCCCGAACCAACCCCAGGCAGGGAGAAAGGCTTTAGTCATGACTGGCTCTGATCTGATAGGATGGATGTTAGAGGTACCCTTAGGATTCATTCTGGGGTATAGAACCAATGCAGCTGGGATGTGAGGCCAGAGGAAGAACCTTCTGCCTTGTGCCCCCCCTGGATCTCAGCCCTCCCTGCGGGTCAGAGCCAGCCTCCAGGAGAATCTCTGTCTAGGGGATGACTTAGGTCTTTCATCTACCCTGCAACCCTGTGAAGTAGCAAATGGCATTATCCCATTTTTTTCATATAGAGAAACTGCAGCCCAGACGAGTGAGCACTTGCCCAAAGCCACACAGCTAGTGAGGGATGACCCTGGGGTTCGAGCCCTGCACTGCCTCATTCTGAAGCCTGAGGAGGTGGCTTCTCTCCTGCAGAGGGACAGGCCCCGAGTTCGGGCCTATTGGCCAGCTGTCACAGCTGTGTGTGTGTGTGTGTGTGTGTGTGTGTGTGTGTGTGTGTGTGTGTGTTAGCCTCTGGCTAAGCATTGGGCGCACAGGACATCAGTCAGTCAGCTCTGGGCCTCCTGTAGCTACAGATGCTTCAGCCCAAGACAGGCCTGGGAGGCGGGGCTGCTCACAACAGCTTATCCCATCTCCCAGCCAAGAAACAGGACCCCGAGGAACCTACCAGTAGGGCCTCCACCCAAGTGGCTTCCACCCCTCCTTCCTTGAAGGACCCTGCATTGCCCTGCACTCCCTGGCATGCTTCCCAGGCGAGACTCATTCCTGACCCTCAGCTAATAGCACGTTTCCAGGATTACTCATCTCGCCTCCCCTCCATGCAGAGCCTCCAGTGCATTTAAAACCCACCAGTGAGCAAGTCTCGGGCTTGGGTGGTTTTTGACACACCCGCACTTCACCCTGTGCTTGCCCTCCTCTCACTCCCCTGCAGGTATGCAGCCGCCTCACACCCACTGCTGTCCTTCGATCCTCACTTCAGCCACGATGGGATGTCCAGCGGCGACTCCTCCTCGGGCGGCTTGACCAGCCAGGAGAGCACCATGGAGCGTCAGAAGCCAGGTATGGCCTCCCCAGGCCAGCTGTGCCCGCCTGCCTTGCCCAGCAGGACCTCTTAGAATGTGCCAGGTGTTACCCCTCCTCCTGCCAGTGATGATTAGAACACAAAAGAAAGCTGTTGGAGCCCCACGTAAGATTAGGGAGGTCACCCCAGAGAGCAGCAGGGACCGGTGAGCCTGATCCTATCTCCATCCCGCCAGGGCATTGGCAGATGGCATTCATGCAGGCGCCAGCGTCCAGATGTGTGGTGCGGGGGTGGCGACCTCCCAGGGAAAGAGCTGAAAACGAACTATAAGTGGTGCTGTCAGGGAGCAGAACCAACTGCGTTCTGGAGCTTTTCATTGCATAAACCCTCCTGTGCTCTTTTCCCAATGTTAGAGATGTACAGCACATGCTGAGACCAGAGCCCAGATCATGAGTGTCCAGCATGAGAACATGCAAAGTGAACACGCGCACACCCCACACTCAGGGTCCGAGGCTGAGCGTGGCCAGCCTCTGAAAGCCCCCCAGGCCCCTCCCAGTCAGCACCCCCCGCGGGCCACCCCTGCCCTGCTCTTCACATCCAAAACACTCCTTCCTGCCTCGTTTTGAATTCCATGTGTATGAAACACAGACCCCTGCTGGTTAGATGCATCTGTGTGCACGTCTGGCTTCTGTCACCCAGTGTCGTGTTCTTGAGCGTCAGCCACATGGTTGTATGCAGCGGTGTGATTTCTGGGTAGTATTCCGTTGTATGAATGACCCACAGTTTATTACTCTGTTCTGGTGTGGATGGACATTTGGGTTGTTTCCAGATTGGGACTGTTTAGCCACATGCTGTTGGGAATATTCTTGTACTTGTCTGTGATGAGCACATGTTCACATTTCTCTAGGGCGTATGCTTGGTGGTGGAATTGCTGGGTTGCAGGTTTAACCCTATAAGAAGCTGCCACACTTTTTCCCAGGGCGACAAATTATTTCCTGCTCCCACTAGGGACAGAGGAGCAGTCTAGTTCTTCATGTCCTCACCAACCTTTGCACTTCGGCTGTCCTGGTGAGGACGTAGTGGCATCACCTTGTGATTTTAATGTGCCTGGCAAGACTGAGCATCTTCTTATCTGTCTATTCTCCTGTGGAAGATGATTAATCCACACTTAGATGAACGTTTGACATACAATTTCACATAACAAACTCGGAGCCCCTTTGAAGTCCGAGAATTACCGGATAAATGGGTGGGTTCAAAAAAAAGAAAATAAATGAAATGTCAAAGAGCATTGACATTGGAGGGGGGAGATGTGGAGCTGTCCTCTTAGAATGTTCAAGAATCTTCCTGGCAGCTCCAGAGCATGACCACATCAGCACATCACCAGCTCCCTGTGGCACATTGGGGCAAGGAGGAGGTTGCCTGTCCCTGGGAGTTCCTTGGCACCCCAACCCCACAATTCCCTTAAACCAGGGAAAATGGTTGAACTTCGGGCAGACGGGTCACCTTCCCGACCTTGCCCTCCCTTCTGCTGCCTCTGGGGCCTGCACACATGGCTTGCTTCCCTCCTCAGCACACCTGATCCTGCCTGCCTCTGCCTGGAGTTCTGTGCTCTTTGCTGCAACACAGGCAGATCTGCATCTTTTTTCCCCTACCCCGATCAGAAAAAGAGAAGTGTTGCTTGGCGATCTTACAACACCAAAGTGTAAAACCGGGGCTGGGGGGACTTTTCCAGTGTTCACCCAAATAAGGTGTCGCAGAAACTCACATTGTCCTTCCCTTCTTTCTTCTGTCTCCTAGAACTTGGTTCCTCCTTTACTTCTTTGGGACTTTATTACAAGTTGACTTAACACCCCCTGTGCCCTACACACAGAAATCAGGGCAGTCTGTGTTTAGAAATCATCATGAAGCCTAGAATGTGCTCAAGACCCAGCGATAAGGTAGTTCAGGGTGGGAGAATCAGGCCCCCTGACAGACGTGGAGATTGGCCCAGCCCTGATCAGATGATAGCAATCACAGAACAGCAGTATGGTTCTGCGAGCTTATATGCCCGGCGCTGTACTAGGTATTTCTCATGCCCTCTTATTCAGTCATCTCAGGAACATGCCGTAGTGGGCACTTTTTACTGCCCCATTTTAGGAATGAGGAAGATGAGGGATGCCTGGGTGGCTCAGTGGTTGAGCATCTGCCTTCGGCTCAGGTGGTGATCCTGGGGTCCTGGGATCAAATTCCACATCGGGCTCCCCACAAGGAGCTCTGCCTGTCCTTGCCTCTCTCTCTGTGTCTCTCATGAATTTAAAAAAAAAAAAAAATTAAAGAAAGAAAGAAATGAGGAAGGTGAGGCCCAGGAAGGTTGTCACTTGTGCGAGGTGCCTGCTGGTGAGAGGCACAATTGAGATTGAACCAAAACCTGTTGGGTGCTAGCACCCCTTAGCCCCCACTGTCCATACACAGCATCCAGCTCCTCACCTATTGGGTGTGAGCATTTCTCAAGCTTTAGGGCACCAAGATTGGGAAGGTGGCCCATGAGTCACCAGCTGCTCCAAGTCTGTGCCTGGCCACAGTTTAGCACATCTCTCACAGCCGAGTTCATATCTGTCGCATGCCCAGCATGACAAGGGAGATAATTCCAGCAGGAGAGCCAGGAAGTCAACAGGGACTGACCCAAAGAACCAGTATTGAGCTCAGTATCAGGACCTGCTAAGGGTGGAGCTGAGGACCCTGAGGCAGCCCGGGAGGAGAGGAATCTGGTCCTTCATTCCTCCACTCATTAGACATGTCGCTAATGGTAAACACCAGACTGGGCACCAGGGACACACGGTGTGAGCCAGACAGGCATGTTCCCTGCCTTCTTGGAGCCGACAGATGGGCACACAATGGCAAATGATCACCATTAATGCTGAGTATCCAGTGGAAACTATAACACAGTGCTGAGAGAGATGGACAGGGTTTGGGGGAATCTCGGAGCAAATCACATTTCAGGCAAAGTTAGAAAAACGCAAGGGAGTCAGCGAGGAGGAAAACATTCTGGGGAAAGAGAATAGGTCAAAGAGGTAGCAGCAGGTGCAGGAGGAACAGTAGGGAGGCCGTGTGGCCGAAAGGGTGGTGGAGATGAGGTCAGGGAGGTGATGAGGCCAGAGCATGTGAGGAGGACTCTGTCCTTCACTCGGAGCGGGACAGGAGCTCGGTCCTTCTGACCAAAGGAGGGATGGGACCTGACTCTGGTGTTCATATGGTCCTTCTGACCATAGATCCTTGCAGGGTGGGGATGGGGGTGAGGGAGATAGGCAAGTTCTTTTTTTTTTTTTTTTTTTTAAGATTTTATTTATTTATTCATGATAGACGTAGAGAGAGAGGCAGAGACACAGACAGAGGGAGAAGCAGGCTCCATGCCTGGAGCCCGACGCGGGACTCGATCCTGGGACTCCAGAACCGTAATAGGCAAGTTCTAAATGGGCAGGTCATTTGAAGGTAAAGTTGACAGGATTTCCTAATCCTCTATGTGGATATGAGAGCAAGAGGAGCCAAGAGTGATACCATGGAGCCACATGGACTGAACAAGAAAGACAGTGAGTGATGCAGATTTGGGAAAAAGATAAGGAGTTGGCTTTGGCAGGAGATGCCCAGGAGCCCCCCCCACTGGAGGTGTTGTGAGGCAACCGTATGTACAAGGCTGAAGTCAGGAGAGGTCTGAGCCAGAGATGGAAAAATGGGAGTCACCAGTGTGATAGGTGGTAGTTGAGGCTGGATGTGGCTGCTGCAGGCTTGGTCTCCGGCATGATCTGGCCACCTCCCAGGAAATTAGTACCTCCTGGGCCTGCAGGATGTTCCACAGAGGAAAACCATCTCCAGAGGCAGAGGAGGTAGGTAAAGTGGGCAGCCTCCCTGCCACCACAGGGACAGTGACTCCCTTGACTGTGCCAACCAGGCTGTTCTCTGTGGTGGCCCTGGGAGCCATGTTCAGCATACCCAGAGCAGGAACCTTCCCCAGCAGGAACCTGGGTCCCTGGTGCACTGGCAGCAGCGGCGTGTGGCCATGAGTTCAGGCTCAAACAGGCCCTGTGGGAAGTTCACAGTCAGCCCTGTGACCTCATCTGTCCTGGCTTCAGATCCCGCTTCTGCGGTGGATATCCTAAGTGTCTCTCCTTCCTGCATGGTTTTGGGGTCCAGTGAGATCACCCTTGCCCAGCCCTCAGCACAGGCCCCAGCCCATCATTAAGAGAATGATGATTCTTGTTCCACAAGCACATACTCTCCATCATTGCCAGCATTGTCCTTGTTGGGGAAACATGGAGAAGGTACAAGAGTGGACAGCACAAGTCTGAGGGCCTTTCTCTGGGACCTCGGACCAGGTACTTAACCTCTCTGAGTCTTGATATTCTTCATCTTTTGGAAGTGGTGTAATATCCCCCTTAACCTATTACTAGGAAGATTCAGCAAGGTAATGTTCTAGTAAAACCTAACACAGGTTAAGTGCATTATAGTCATCTTTATTATAATTATTTTTAATACAGCAGTGATCAAAAGTGTGGGAGCCCTGGGGTTAGACCACCAGGGTTCTGGTCCTCTGTCTCCTGTTAGTGCATTTGTGTTTGATAGATATATAGATACTAACTAGCCCTCCACTACAGTTGTACTTTGGGGTTTTTTGTGTGTGTTTAAGATCAGTTGCTGAGTTCAGGCATATTGACTACCTGGAAATTTAGACTCATTCACACCCCACACCAGCCATCACAATTTTAAACCTATTTTACCTGGGACCACAAACTCCAGTTGCGGAGTCCTGTCCCAACACAATCCCACACTTGGTCAAGGCTACATGTAGAGGGAAAGCCACCCAAACAGTGTGGTAAGGAAGACTTGAGAATAATCTAAATGTCCATCCGTAGGAAACTGGTTTAAAAGTGACATCTGTTCACATGACCGGATGCTATACAGCTGTTAAAAACATGACTTTATGGGACGCCTGAGTGGCTCAGTGGTTGGGCACCTGCCTTCATTCAGCTCAGGTCATGATCCCGGATCCAGGATCAAGTCCCACATCGGGCTCCCTGAGAGGAGCCTGCTTCTCCCTCTGCCTGTGTCTCTGCCTCTCTCTCAGTCTGTGTCTCTCATGAATAATAAATAAATCTTTAAAAAATGACTTTATATTCAATTTTGTGAAGATGTATTGGGAGGATATAAAATGAAAGGTAAGTGTAACATGAAGTGAAAAGTCACATTGTAGGACAGTGCTTAGTGTGATTCCATTTTTGTTTAACAAAATGAGTTATGAACGTTTAACCAGCAAAGGATTACTACCTTGTATATATAAAGAACCCCACTCAGCAATAAGATAAAAGACATCAATCCTATGGGAAAATGGGAAAAGGAAATGAACAGGCCAGTAAGGATGAAAATGTGTCCAGGCCTCTCTGGGAGTGACAATGGAGGATGGTCCCTACAGCTTCAATGAATTAACCCATGTAAAGCACTAGAATAGTGTCTGACACATACTAAGTGCTTAGTAAACATGTCATATTGTTATACCCCAGGTTATACCCCAAGACATAAGTTGATGAGGTTGTGGTCCTGTGTGACCTGAGCAGACAAGCTAACAGAGGGATGGGACCATTTTGGGTGCCAGATTCCTCAGGTGGACTCAGGCCAGAGCCTGAGTCACCTCTAACTACTGATGTGTCTCCTGTCTTCCTGCAGAGCCTTTGTGGCATGTGCCCGCCCAGGCCCGGCTCTCAGCCATGGCTGGAAGCAGTGGGAGCAAGCACGCCTCCAGGCAGGACGCAGCAGGCAAAGATTCCCCCAACAGGCATTCCAAAGTGAGTCTGGGCCCCACCTGTCTAACCCTGGGGAGCCAGGGCTGCCGGAGCCAGCTGCTTCACCTCCCTGACTGCTATGTGCTGGGCAGTTTCACCTGGGTGTGGGCCTCTGAACACCACATGTGAGCACATCCTCTACCTTTGCCGTCCTCTGCTCTAGCAGAGGGGCCAACTGCTTGGTCTAGAACCAGCCAGATGCACAGCCGGGCTCCAGCCCTCACTGACCAGGTCATCATGAGAAAATCCCTGCACTTCCTTGTGCTGCAGTTTCCCAATTATTACACTGGTCACGGTTGGCTCGGCGTCTTCACCAGCTCAGGCTGGTGTAACAAAAATAAGACTGGGTGACTTAAGACAAATTTATTTCTCACACTTCTGGAAGCCGGAAAGTCCAAGATCAGGACTCTGGTGAAGACCCACTTCCTGCTTCATAGATGGCCTCCTTACTTCATGTGGTGGAAGGGATGAGGGAGCTCCCTGGGGTCTCCTGTATAAGGGAATAAATGTATATACTATACATGGTTTTAATAACCCCACTCATGAGGAATATGTAAACATAGAGATAAATATGTAAATAGAGATTTTATAATCCTCTTCATGAGGGTTCCACTTCCATAATCTAATCACCTCCCAAAGGCCCTCCTGCTATTGCCATCACACTGGGTCACCTGTGGGAATAAGTTAACTGCTATAAGAGACAGTCCCCAAATCTCAGTGACCTCGCTCAGTAGAAGTCTGTTTCCCTCATACAACAATTGAATGTGGTCTTCAGTGAGCCTCTTTCCTGGGTTTCATGATTCTGGAACCCAGGTCTCAGACCTCTGCTGGGTCCCTGCCTCTTTCCAGCAGGTTGGGGTGGGAGGGAGGAAGAGAGGATCATGTGGGAAGTCTCTCTGGCCCAAGCCTGGAAATGACATGAATCATCTCCACTTACATTGCACCGGCCATCAATATTAAAACTCCACGTGGCCATATCACAGTGCAAGGGAAGCTGGGAAACATAGCCCTGTGTGCCTGGGAAAAGTAGGTTGTAGGTTGTTTTGAGCATTCAGCAGGCTGCCTGCATCCCTTCACTCAACAGGAGTTTGAGGGGCCCTTACAATGTGTCCGGCCCCTGGGACCCCAGTGGTGGAGGGGACAGATGAGCCTCTGTGCTTACAAAGCCGACATCCCAGTGGGCAAGAAGCAGGAAGCAGATGAACACACAGGTTCTATAACACCAGGAACTGGTCTTTGCTGTGAAATAAAAACAAAGCACAGTTCAGAGAGAAGACAGTATGGGCGCTGCTGTGTTAGGGTGAGGTGGTCAGTGAAGGCCTCTGGGGAGGTGACTGAAGGCCTGAGTGAAGTAAGGGGCAATCGTGAAAACTCCTTCGGGCAGAGCATTCCAGGCAGAAGGAGTAACCAAGGCCTCAGTGCCAAGGCCCTGAGGTGGGGGGATTCCTGACAGGTGCGGGGAACAGTGAGGAGGCCCATTTGGCTGGAGCAGATCGATCAAGGTGAGGGACAGATGAGGTCAGAGGCGAGAACGTGGGCCCAACCACCCCTGGCCTCCGGGAGGACTCTGGCTTTTCCTGTGACTGAAATGGAGCCATACTAAGGGTCTAAGCAGGGAAGGGACATGAAATGGTGCAGGTGCTCACAGCCTCCCTCTAGCTGCCTGCGGGGAGCACACTGGGGGCAGCAGGACCAGGGAGGAGGCTGCTGCCATGATGCAGGGGGAGGTCTGGCAGGCAGCCCCGGGGTGGGGCCGTGGAGGACAAGTGGCAGGTCCTGGATCTCTTGAAGATGCAGTCCACAGGATTTGCTGTTGGGCTGGATGTGGGTGTGAGAGCAGAAGCAGGGTCCAGGGTGACTCCAACGTTCTCATGTGGGGCAGCTGAAGGGATGGAGGTAGGTGCCTTTATTGAGGGGGAAGTGGCAGATCTGGGAGGGAAGGCCAGGAGCGCAGCTTTGTATGTGTCAAGCCTGCGCCGTGGGCAGCACCTTGCCCATATCCCTGTGAGTTATCAACCATCCAGTTTTACAGATGTGGAAACTGAGGCACAGGAGAGCTATCCCGCTCATCCAAGGTACTGTGGCCAATCAGTGAGGGAGCCAGAGCTTAGGTATGGGGAGGACGCAGGGAGGGGAGGTCTGCACCAACTGTGGAGTTGAAGATGACACACGTCTCTCGCCTTTCAGGGGGAGCCTCCCTACTCCAGTCACTCCAGCAGCAACACCCTCTCCAGCAATGCATCCAGCAGCCACAGTGACGACCGCTGGTTGGACCCCCTGGACCCCCTGGAGCCAGAGCAAGACCCCCTCTCCAAGGGTGGCTCCAGCGACAGCGGCATTGACACTACCCTGTACACCTCCAGCCCCAGCTGCATGTCCCTGGCCAAGGTGCCCCGGCAGACAAAGCCGCACAAGCCCCCGGGAAGCATGGGCCTCTGTGGGGGCGGACGTGAGACCGCCGGGCGATCCCACCACACAGACAGACGGCGGGAGGTCTCACCAGCCCCGGCGGTTGCTGGCCAAGCCAAGGGCTACCGCCCGAAGTTGTACTCCTCAGGCTCCAGCACCCCTACGGGCCTGGCGGGGGGTAGCCGCGACCCACCCAGGCAGCCCAGGTAAGACCCCACTCCTTACCCCAGTCCTTCAGGGAGTCCTGACTGCCTTCTGCTTCCCCTACAGCCCCAACAGTGCGGTTCCCCTCCCTACACACAGGCTCTTGGACGGGTGTGCTTACACACTAGCTTGCTTACAAAGTTAAGAGGCTCGTAGACATATCCCCCCCCCCCCACACACACAATACTGCCCACATCATCCGGCCGCAGGTATCCGGGGTAAAGGGAAAGAAACCCCTGCCTGGCTTTCATCTGTCTCTGGTTTACTCTGACCCTCTGTCTCTCTTTCCTGCTCTCTCTGCTGAGACTAGTGGTTTTATGCTTTCTGGGGGTAACTGTTAGGAGTGCCTTTGGCTGGAATTAACAGGAAAACTGACCTTCAAGTGGCTTAAACAAATAGAGGTTTAATAGTCTCCTGATGTGAACTCCACAGAGGGCAGAGCTCAGCTAGTACAGCAGCTCTGGGAAGGCCTGTAGCTTCCTCCTCTGAGATGGCTGTGGTGCCCCTGGGGCACCCCGTCCAGTCAGAGAACCAAGGAAGATTGCTTCTTCTTGAAGCTCCCTTTCTCTGAAGAAACCAAAAGCTTTCCCAGAGCCCCTTGAGCAAACAGGCTGAAGGAAGTCATACGCATTTTTTAAAGAATATACATTTTATAAAGTTCCTGGTAGATGGTGATGATGATGCTGGTCCGGGGACCACACTTTAAGAAGCACTGGTGGAGAGGCAGGCAGGGGAGTAAGCGAGAAAGAACTGGCATCAGTGAGCCATCAGTCTGGGGCCTAGACTACATATACTTGAGCATCTGACAAAAGCCAAGAACCGTCACCCAGAAGAATGCATAGAGGTAGAAAAATAGGTTCTGCACTCACAGGGTTCTTGAGGTTCTGGTACACGTGCCCCCTTGAGGTCTGTGGCCCCAGGCAGGAATTACTGTGCTGCAGTCCCCTGTGCACAGCCTTCCTCCCCTTCCCTGACCACACCTGAGCAGGGGCTGGCCCAGGACCCCTATGGGGGCGGGGGGGTCCTCCTCCCCTTTGGCTTCCTGATGCCTTTGCCAGGACTCATGCACCCAGGCAGTGGCCCCAGACTTTGACCACAGCCTACAGTGGACTTTCATCTGTGTCTATGCAGAAATAGCTGTGTTTAAAAGCGAAGCAAAAGTGCCTCCAAATAGTACTTAGCCTGACTGTGTGAAGCGCTCTGATGGGGCCTCATCTGTTGAGAATGTGAATACGTCTCCATACCTCCTTAAATGATCTCATGACTTAGCAGTGGTTCCCTGACAGATTTGGGAACTGCTGTGTTTGAGAGTGCCTGTGTTGTGGGTGCCCCTCCACCCCCAGCCCTGGTCCTGGACCTCCCTGAGTCAGCAGCCCAGAAGGGTGAAGGTGGTGAGGGCATGAATCCCACTGAGCTTAGCCTCCGGCTTAGCCCGCACTGCCAGGCAGGTAGTTCTCAATCATTCAGACTCTCAGACTTTTGACCAGCTCCTTCATCCATTTATCTATCCATTCATCTCACTTACAGATATTTCTTAGGGATCTGTTATGGCACAGACCACTGGGCTGGAAGCTGGGGAAAGATGAGCAAATGCAGGAGTCCCACACCCCTTCTCACCCATATCAGTTGAGGGAGGCAGACGACAATCAGGCCATCACTGAGACAAATGTCAAAGTGCGCCCACTGAGAAGGGCTCTGCGCCAGCAGAGTCCTGGGTGCCCTGGGGGTCCCAGATCTCGACCCTCCTAGGCCCTGTGCTGGGCATAGGGCCATGTTAGTAAATCTGGCTAACTGCAGGGTTTTGAAATCTGTGTTAGAAAGGCAGCAGCACTGGGGAGTAGACTGTGGCTGAAGCCAGGGGGTGGATATGAAATTACCCTGTGTCTGAGAGAAGGATTTGCTGAACCCAGAAATGAAGGAAATAAAATGGGAGAGGAACCCACTACAAAAGAGGGCCCTGCGGTTGGGAGCTTTAATTTGCATACAGACAATTGATGCTAATTGCAAATCATTCTTATCTACTCATTAAGCTGCTTCCCGAAGTTTTCTCCTAGGCAACCAGGCTCTAGTGTGGAACAGCATTTCCCAAAATGGGGTGCTTGAGGTGCTTTGGGTGGTACAGGAGGAAAATGGGTTTTTTTTTTAATGGATATATGTTTGCTTTAATGAGTATTAGGAAAGTGTTACCCATCCATCCCCAGCTTTTACAGATACCATCTTGGACAAGTTAAGGAAAATTAAATGAGTTGATTTAAGGAAACGTCTACATGGTAGATGAGAGTGTGGACCTCCACCAGGGTTCAAGCCCTCCCTCTGCCTTGCCTTGGCTGTGTGGCCTTGGCCAAATGACTGAACTTCTCTGGGCCTCAGTTTCCTCATCTGTAAAGTGGGGAATAAATCACATACCTGCCTCCTAGGGATATGAAGATTGAATTAGCTAATGTTTGTAGGACTCTGAGCACAGGACCAGGCAATAGACCTTGAGCCTGACTGTTGTCAAAATCACAGGGGATTGTTCTAAAACTAACTAAATCAGAATATTTCTCCTGGGCGTTGCCAGTTACAGGCAGTACTGGGACAGCCCTTCGGCTGAGACAGCCCCAGGCCTGACCTCTCAGGGCTCAGAGTCCCAGCAGGGAGACAAACCCATCCCCAGACAATGGCAGCCCAGAGTGGGCAGTGCCAAGATGAGGGAAGCATCTGGGATGTGGGAGCCCAAAGGAGGGGCCAGACCCCATGGTGGAAGGGGCTTTCCTATAACCAGGAGGACTAGGAGGGTAGAGTGTCCCAGACAGAGAAGATGTGCAAGTCCCACTGTGGCCTCACTTTGCTGTGGCCCTCCCACTACCTGACCATCTCTACAGGGCAAGTTCCCAGACAGTCACTGACACCTGCACCCAAGAGGCCCACATGTGCCTACCCCTGCCGCCGGTCACACTGCCCCTTGCACCGGGCAGCCCCCCAGCCTTCTGCATCCCCTGTCATTAGTCTGCATCCTTGGGCAGAGCTGGAATGACAGCCTGCTGCCCAGCTGAGCTCCTCCAGGGCAGGCAGGCACGCGCCAGAGCCATCCTTGGCTCTACTTCCACAGAACTTCATAGCAGAGCACCTGTGTGTGTTTGCACAGCGAGTGCCCATTGTGTGCCCGGCCCTCCACTGGGTGCTGCAGGCAGGCGGGGCCCCTGCTGTCCTAACACTGACCAAGCACCAGGGAGACAGGTGAGAGGAGGGAAAAGCCTGGGGAGAAGAGACCCACTGGGATCTGAGGGTGGATGTGGTGCAGGGCTGGAGGGAATGTCTAATCTAGCCTGAGGGGCAGAGGTGGTTTCTGTGAGGAGCGGTTTGTGCAAAGATAAAAGCACTGAGGAGGAGGCAGCAGGTGAGTGGTTTCTGAAGGGCTGGTGATACATTCTTGACCACATAACTGCTTACATGGTGTCTGCTTTGTGATAATTTCTTAAGTTAAATGTCTATGTTTTATACACTTTACTACATGTGAGCTATTATGCAATTTAAAAAAAAAGAGGGTGGTGCCTGGGTGGCTCAGTCAGTTAAGCATCCAACTCTTGATTTTGGCTCGGGTCATAATCTCAGAGTTGAGAGATTAAGCCTTGTGTCAATCTCTGCCCTCAGCGGGGAGTCTGCTTAAGATTCTCTTTCTCCCTCTGCCCCTGCCCCTCCCCCTCTCTAAAATAATAAATAAATCAATCTTTAAAAGAATGGAAAAGATGGGATGTGGAAAGGGTGTCCCTATGAAAGGGAGTAGCAAAGTGTGCAAAGGCCCTGAGGTAGAAAGGGTGGATGCCATCAGGTCGCTGAACACAGGCTCCTTGGCTCAAAGGTAGAAAATGAGGGAGCAGCTGATGAGAGAGTTTTGGGGGAGGTCAGCAGAAGCCAGACCATGCAAGGCCCTGTCAGCCACAGTACAGAGTTTAGATTCCATTCTCAGAGCTATGGGCAGCAAAGAGAGATTTCAGCAGAAAGGGTAGTACAGGCAGGTTTAGGTTTTGAAAGATAGTGCTGGGGATGGGACTGGAGGCAGACCTTAGGGACAGGGCTGAGGCTGAGATGTGAGAAGGAAGGGGCCCGGACCAGAGGACAGAGCAGCTGTGACTGTGTCAGCATGTGGCTTTGCTCATTCACATGGAGGAAGAGAGGGAGACCCAGGCCCAGGACGGTGCCAGCGAGCTGAGTCAGGAGGGTGCTACAGACAGGGAGTGGTGAGGTTCCTAAGAAGAGGACAGCGGGGCAGGCCCAGCCGAGAGGCATGTTATCCTTACTGAGCACTGAAGCACCCACCGTGTGCCCGAGTCTATTCCAAACATGGTGACATGGCAGGGAACAGGCTCAGGTGTCTCTCTTGTGGAGCTGACATCCTCCTGGAGAGAGAGCAAGACAAACTGACGACAGAACAACCAATGATACTACTATGCCGGATGGTGATAAGGTCTGGGGGGCGGGGGGGGGGGGGCACCCAACAGGACGGAGAGCCAGAAAGGCCTCTCAGAGAACTTGGTATTTTATAGGAAGTAAGGGGTTAACCCAGGCGGAGGAAACGGCAAATGGCCAGACCCTGAAGGTGAACTCGCGTGCCATGCCTAAGAAATGGTCAGGTGGCCAGAGAGGAAGGGTCGGACAGGGCACGGCGGACAGAGGGGCAGGACGTGGTGTGGCAAGGCAGGCCAGAGCCTGGTGCTGGCAGGCTCACTGACCACAGTCAGCTGCGGGGACTTGTTCCTGAGGGACGTGGGAGCCCTGGGAGGCGTGTGAATGCATAATCTGACTTATGTTTTAAAAAGATTACTCTGGGGGGAATAAAAAAGATTACTCTGGACCATTTGAAGGGTAGAAGAATTGAGTTTGCCCGCAAAATGCGAGGACTGCCAGGAGAGGGACGGGCCAGGCCGTGCCCGAACAGGGAAACACCCACCCACTCGCTCCCTGTGCTCCAGCCCCGCTGTGGAAGCTGCTGGAGCCTGTAGCAGCTTGTGCCCATCGATGATTTCAGTGACTTCGCAGACTCTCTCCCCAGACGTTCGTCATGGGAGCCCAGCTTCCAGGCACACTGCCAGGCGCCAGCGCCCGCTGTGGGCACTGCCGTGGGCTGAGTGATCCCAGGCGGGCAGCCACCTGGCCCCCCGCCCTCTCCTGAGGCAGCACACACTCCAAAGCTTCCTGGGTTTCCAGAGCAATTTGTCAGAGCTGTGAAGGGGCGGTCAGAGGCTCTCCACTCCACGTGGAGCTGCCATAGCCAGGCAGGAAGCACGTGGCTCTGCTTCCCCGGGCTGTGCCAGGAGGGAGTCTCTGGGATACCTTTCTGGGGGGCACAATGCTTAAAGGTAATGCGAGGGCCTGGGGGGTCCATGGGGGTCACACGTGACCAAGACCCACTTGGAGAGTCACAATCAGTCTGGGAGAGGAGCCCAAGCCCTCTCAAGGAAAATTGGGAGTAACGCAAAGGCTCTGAGGCTAGAATATTTCTGGCTGGGAAGCGCTTCCACGTGGCTAGAGCTTGGTGGGTGGGAGGAGCTGAGGGCAGAGGGGACAGGCCAGGTGGTATGGGGCCTTGTGGGCAGAGGAAAGGCCTCTGACTCTACCCTGAGTAAGGGGGAGCTACAGAGGGTCCTGGGCAGCAGAGGGCTGTGATCCGACTCAGGTGTTCACAGGCTCCCTCTGGCTGTGTTTGGTGGGGGTGGGCAGGAGGAGGCTGCTGCAGTGCTGGGGGGCATGGGGTGAAGAAGGTGACTGGGTTCTACATCAGGTGGAGCTCATACCCTCCCTGCAGACCTGCCACTTCTGCTCCCAGGCCCCTGGGTGAAACGTGGCCACTCAGGACTCCTGCCCTGGAGCATGATAACTCCAGCCACTTGCAGGGACTGATTGAGCTCTCAAGGCCATGCTAACACCAGGCAGAGAGGGCAAGGTTGGTCCAGCGGTTAAGGCCAAGCAGTGAGGGGTGCGTGGGTGAGGAGTGTTACTCCCTGGCCCGTGGCCTCGGACTGCCAGTGTCCGGATCGCACAGCTCCACAGCTGACCCAACTGTGTGATCTCCATCAGGCTCCTTAGTTTCTCTGTGGCTCAATTTTCTCATCTGTATGATGGGGTTAATAATAGGATCTGTGGTCTCCGGCTGCCAGAATGAACCGACATCATGCATTTAAAGTACTTCACACAGGGCCTGAGACGTAGCTGGGTACAAAAATATCCCCTGCTGCTAGGTTTCGTTTGCACTTATCACGTATTTATCGTGACTGCAGTTGTCCTTGAAAGTACAGGCTCGTGGTTAAAAGCAAGGTCTCTTGAGCCAGACTGAGTTTGCGTCCTAGCTCCAACCCCTACCAGCTGCATCATTCAGGGCAAGTTATTTAATCTCTCTGGGCCTCGGTTTCCCCATTCGGAACATGGAGATGGTGGTAGCTCTTGCCTCGTGGGATTGCCAGTACAATTAAGAAGGGATGCCTGTAAGATGCTGGGAGCAAGGCCTGGCCATGCTCACAAGCTGTGCACAGCCAACACTGGCCCTGCCTCCTGGAGGCAGGGGCACAGCCCCTTCATGCTTGTCGCCCACCCCGGGCCACCCACCAAGACTAGAGTGTTGCACGTGTGAGTGCAACTCTGCTCTCTCCATCCAGCCTGCGGTTTCTCCGCTTTTTTTGTAAATCACAAAACCGTTTCCGCCAACAAAATCTGAGCTATAAAACAGATCGCCTCTCCAGGTGAAGGTGGGGTGGGAGTGCAAAGCGGGATGCCCCCAACCCAGGCCTGGCTGGGCCCGAAGCCCTGGCTTTTAGCCCCTGGGCATACCACATCCGTATATAACTTTGCACACGGGACTCATGCAGTGGTGCTGTTTTTCCTCATTCCTCAGAGGAGGAAACAGGCTCACTAAGGGGAAGGGACCTGAGCTAAGGCCACAGTGTGTCACTCGGAGCTGGGGTTGGAGCCTGGGGCAGGTGAGCAGCACAGCCCACGTTCTCGCCAACCACACGGCACTGCCTTGTTTTTCAAGTGTCAGCTGAGGCCCAGGGAGGACACCTGTCCATGCTGGTGCTTCAGAAAGAAATGGGTAGGTGGGGTGAGAACTCCACCTCGGGCTGGATCAAGATAGCGCATTCCGGGGGATAGTTCTGTGTTGAGGCCATCCTGTGTGTGAAGCACCATCTACTGCATCTCGGAGAAGCTAAAGACAGAGCCAGTCATGGGAGTGCCTCTGGCTACAAGTAACAGAAAATCCCAGCTCAGCTGAGGGACGTCCACTATCTCACAGAACACCAAGTGCCAACTTAGGGAAGGCCCCGCGACTGGGTAATATATTGGCTCAGAGACCTAAGTTCTTTCTGCTTTTTTTGACCTGCCTCCGTCAGCCTGCAGGCTAGCTCCCCTCATTCTCAGAGTGGCCGTCATTCACCCAGTAGTCACGGTGTCCACTAGAAGAGAAGGTGATGTTTCCTGCAACTGTCTTTTGTAGGTTTTTTTATCAAAGAAATCTTCCCCAGAAATCACCCAGCAGGCATTCCATAGACACGTTCCCTGAGGTCTCACCCATCCCCATCCCAGACAAGTGGCACCACCCAGTTACGATTTGCCCTCTGGGCTGGCTGGTGTCAGGTCACCTTCCTCAAGCAAGGGATAAGTAAAATCCACCTCCATTTACAGGTTGAGGGGGGATGAGGCCGATACCCACAGTGTCTGTGGCAGGGCACAGAGAGGGTCAGACCCATCTCTAGGAGGCGGTGGATGGAGCCGGCTGGCAGACAGAGACAAAGGACCTTCATCTTTTCCCCCTTCTTTAATCATCTCTTGTTTTTTCAGCTCACCAAAGCTGAATGAACGTGCCTGATGGCAAGGTAGAGAAATGTACCATGGAAAGTAAAAGGGTTAAAATCACTAGCGATAGATTTATAGGGTGAACCCCCCCACAGCCATTGACAAGAGGGGTCTTGTATGGAGTGACGTGGAGAGATCTACAGAATATGTGGTTCAAGTGGAAGCAAGGTGCACAGCAAGTTTATGATATGCTGCCATTTATTTCACAAAGAGAAGCAGGAATGATACACACTCCCTCTCACACACGTGCACTTCTACGTGCCCACGCTCTCTGTGGAAGACAAGAAAGGATGGGTCTTGGTGGCCTCAGGAAGGGAGACCGGCGTGTCACGTTGCACTGCCTTTTTACCCTGCCCCACTTACGTGGTTTCACTACACTTATATTCTGTACGTGTTCCCTATCATTAGTAACCAGAGGTAACCAGTTAGTGCACACTCACCCAGAGATTTTTCTCCAGACCTGCACCAGCCAAGTTCTTGCAAACGTTGTTGACCATTACCCAAAACGGGGGAAGCACCTTATGTTACAACCCCACACGGACATCCAGAACGAAGTTTCACAAAACACTTACCCTTACTTAGCTTGCATGCGGTACACCGATGTTTTTTTATTCCTATCTGTTCAGTTTTATGGGTTTTCTCCTCCTTAATAATGGTCAAGAGCCAGTAAAATGATTTCATGACCCACAGTTGGGGAAAAAAAACTGTACAGTTCCTTTTTGTAAAAAAGACAAAACAACAAAAGCCCAGTAATCCTGCAGTATATGTGCATGTATAAAAAGAAAAAGCAGAGTCATGCTTTGTTTCCCAGCCTTGTTTCCACTCAGACATCTGTCCTTTTTCATAAACAGACCTACCTCTTTCTTTGAGCTGGGTGTATCATTTTTTGTTCTGTTTTATGTTTTGTATTTTTAAATATTTTATTTCCATTTGGGAGAGAGCAAGAAAGAGCACAAGCAGGGGGAGGGGCAGAGGGAGAGGAAGGAGCAGACTCCCCACTGAGCAGGGAGCCTGATGGGGATTTGATCCCAGAACCTCAGGATCATGACCCAAGCCCACGTGAGATGCTTAACCAACTGAGCCACCCAGATTTTGTTTTTGATCATCAGGATGTGCCTGGAGCATCTAGTAATCTCATGTTAAAAGACATTCAAGCCAAATCTAACTTACTTTTTTTTTTTAAGTTTGTATTTATTGTCTTAAGTAATCTCTACACCTGACATGGGGCTTGAACCCACAGCACTGAGATCAAGAGTCACATGCTCCTCCTATCAAACCAGCCAGGCACCCCTGATTTTCTCAATTACACACAATAACCACAGTGACTATCCATGTATGTGCCTAGAAGTACTTGTGCAGGCTTTTCTGTGACATAGGTTTCTGAGAGATCAGATGTTAGACTGATGTTACTCATCCTTGAATTCTCAGCTCAGGTGCCATTGCCTCCCTGGGGAGGCCTAATCACCTTAGGTCCTTTCCTGGTGTTGTACGCTCCATGGTTCCCTGGGCATCCCCCCACCAGTTCATAACCGTGGCCGCATTAATAAATGTTGCTAAATCATAGAAAGCTTATCTAGTCAGAGCTTGCTTATTTTATTTTATTCTATTCTATTTTATTTTATTTTAAATTGTATTTATTTATTCATGAGAGAGACAGAGAGAGAGGTAGAGACACAGGCAGAAGGAGAAGCAGGCTCCATCCCAGGATCTGGGATCATGCCCTGAGCCAAAGGCAGATAGGTGCTCAACCAGTGAGCCACCCAGGTGTCCCAGAGCTTGCTTTTAATTTTTTTTTTTTTTTTTTTCTTTTTCAGAGCTTGCTTATAATCTAGTCTGTCAATCTCTGTCTTTCAACTTGGGCGTTGAAACATTCACATTGAAAGAAATTATTAATAATTGGATTTACATTTCCCATTTTGCTGTTTGCTTATGTTCACTTTCTTGCTCTGTTCTCTTTTTTTTTTTTTTTTTTTTTTTTTTTTAAGATTTTATTTATTTGGGGCAGCCCGGGTGGCTCAGCAGTTTAGCACCACCTTCAGCCCAGGGCATGATCCTGGAGACCCAAGATTGAGTCTCATGTCAGGCTCTCTGCATGGAGCCTGCTTCTCCCTCTGCCTGTGTCTCTGTGTCTCTCTCTCTCTCTGTCTCTCTCATGAATAAATAAATAAAATCTTTTTAAAAAAAATTTTATTTATTTGGGACTCCTGGGTGGCTCAGCAGTTGGGCGCCTGCCTTTGGCTTAGGTTGTGATCCCGGGATTCAGGATCAAGTCCTGCATCGGGCCCCCTGCAGGGAGCCTGCTTCTCCCTCTGCCTATGTCTCTGCCTCTTTCTCAGTCTGTGTCTCTCATGAATAAATAAATAAATCTTTGAAAAAAAGATTTTATTTATTTGAGAGTAAATAAGTAAAATCTTTAAAAAATAATAATAATTGGACTCTTAACTGACTGAGCCACCCAGGGGCCCCTCTGTTCTTCCTTTACTGCCACCTTTGTATTAAATAAATTTATTTTATTGTACCGTTTGGATATCTCTTTTTTTTTTTTTTACTTTTTTTTTAGTTACTGTAATATGTATGTTAACAGTGTAATTCAAGTCTAGTAATATAATTCCAATAAAATACAGAAATTTTCCTCCAGGGGCACCTGGTGGCTCAGTTGGTCCTGCTCTTGATCTTGGCTCAAGTCATAATCTCAAGGTTGTGAGTCAGGCTCCATACTGAACATGGAACCTGCTTGGGATTCTCTCTCTCCCTTTCTCTCTGCCCCTCCCCACCTCTCAAAAAAAAAATTTTTTTAATATTTTAAAGAAAAAGTTCTCTCTAGCATAGCCACATCTGGTTCCCCATCCTTTGTGCTATTTTTGTCATTTTATTACATTCATGTATGTTATAAGCCCAACAGTATAGTGCTCTTATTACTGCCTTTTACAATCTTATGTCTTTAAGGAAGTTAGCGAAGAAATAAAACCTAAATCTATGGTCTTATTCTAATACACAAATTTACCATCTTGGACCTTTCATCTCTCTGTATAGATTCAGGTCACCATCTGGAGTCCTTTTCATCTTTTTCTTCTTTTTTTTTTTTTTTTTTTTAAGATGTTATTTTTAGGGGTACCTGGGGGCTCAGTCAGTTAAGCATATGCCTTCATCTCAGGTCATGGTCCAGGGGTCCTGGGATTGAGCCCTGAGTCAGGATCCCTGCTCAGCAAGAAGTCTGCTTCTCTCTCTCCCTCTACTCCTCCCCCCCATGCGCTCATGCGCACTTGCTATCTCTCTCTCTCTCTCTCTTTCTCTCTCTGAAGTAATCTTTTCAGTGTGGGGCTTGAACCTACCACCCCGAGATCGAGTCACACTCTCCATGGTCTGAGCCAGCCCTGGCACCCCTGAAGTCATTGTCTTTCACCCGAAGGACTTCTTTTATTATTTTACCAGGCAGATGAGCTGGCAGTCAAGCTCTCAGTCTGTTTATCTAGGAATATTTTTATTTTGCCTCATATGTGAAGGATAGTTTTGCTGGATACAGAATTCTTGGTTGGTGGTTTGTTTCTTTCTGCACTTTGAAAACACTCCATTCCATTGTTTCCAGTAAGAAGTCAGCAGTTAATTATATCGATGCTTATCTGTATGTGATGAATTATTTTTCTCTTGTTTCAAGATTTTTATCTCACTGTTTGACTTTGAGCTGTTTTTCTGGATACATATGTCTCTGTATTTACCGTACTTAGGGTTTGTGGAGCTTCTTGGATGTGTAGGCGAATTTTTTTCATCAAATTTGGGGAGTTTTCAGCCACTATTTCTTTAAGTCTTTTTTCTGCTCTTTCCTGACTTCTCCTAAAACTCTCGGTGCACACACGTCAGTATGCTTGATGCTGTCCCAAAGGTTTGGATATGTCAGAATGTCCTTATTCATTGAGCTGGGCAGGAGGATGAGAGGAGCCCCAGCCCAAATGCCACAGATTTCCTCTTTCCATATCTGAAGTACACCGGTTTTTCAAGCAGAGATGACCATTAGACTGCCGTATGCCCTTGGTCAGTTGCCAAAGTGCTGAAGTGGTGGTTGTGTCTGTTTTGTGCTTTGGGGGAGAGGATTTGCCAGTCTCCTCATTTGATCATAGTCAAAAGTCCCACCCCTTCATATTGTTAAATTGACCTTCAAAAAGGATTTGTTGGCTTAAACCCCAAAGGCGTTAATTTTTTCATTAAATGCCTCTTACTTGAAGTGGAATTAGAATGTTATTTAAAAGTATTAAAAGTCACATTGCCTCAGAGGAGTGAACAATTGAATCCCCAAAAGTTGTGTACTGGTTAGCAACATGGGTTTGTTGTACCACTGATTCCATGGGAATCCAGCATTTGAATAGCAAGCTGTGGTTTTAGATCATTAGATCAGCGGAGATATTTTCTGATGTATAGCAGGTACTCAAAAAAATATCTGAATGAAAAGGCTACTTGGCAAGCTGTATTTTAAGTAAAAAAAGAAGTTATAGAACAACTTATTAATGTGATTACAGATCACATATTAATGTGATCCCAGTTATAGAAAAATACAGTCCTCCCCCGCCAAAAAAAATAATTCTTACCTCTCTAATTGTATTCGCATGCGTATTTGCAATACATAGGAAAAAGGAGAGAAAGTGCAAGGCAGCAAGAGAGTGAGCAAATTGTAAACCATGGAAACCTCTAGAGACAGGCGGGTAGGATCCCCATCTTCGGCTATGTAGGCTGTGCCCAGGAGACAGGGAAATCTCGGGGTGCATCCACCCACGGTGGTGACTTTTTTAATCCCCAGAGAGGTACCACATGTGCTAGAAGGGCATTCCTGGGGTACGGTGAGGGGCTGTGTAGGCAACTTCACCTTCTCTCCATACAGACATTTTTTTTTTCATACAGACATTTTTTTAAGAGTTTATTTATTCATGAGAGACAAGAGGTGGAGAAGCAGGCCCCCGCAGGGAGCCCGATGCAGGACTGAATTCCAGGACCCCGGAATCATGCCCTTGAGCTGTAGGCAGCTGAGGCACCCAGGCACCCTCCTTACAGACTTCTGTGCTTGAATTTTCCATTGCTGTAGTGTATTTGTACCTCTCCTGTGAAGAATACTTTGTGTTTCCCAAAGGTGAATTGGAACAGATCAGTTTTGCAAAATGTGGAGTGGATTCATGCAGACTTCCTCTGGTTTTTACTCTGCAGTGACATGAGCTCGCGGGCAGGCTACCCCGCTCAGGTTTACAAAACAGCCAGCGCAGAGACTCCTCGGCCTTCCCAGCTGGCCCAGTCCAGCCCCTTCCAGCTCTCCGCCTCCGTCCCTAAGTCCTTCTTCTCCAAGCAGCCCGTTCGCAATAAGCACCCCACGGGGTGGAAGAGGACAGACGAGCCCCCGCCACGGCCACTCCCCTTCACCGACCCAAAGAAGTAAGTGCATGGCCACCCAGCAGGGGCTGTGGGAGCTGAGCCAGGCGTCTCTGGGCAAGGAAGAGGGTGGCCCCTCGCTCGTTCAGCAAGGTGCTGGGCCAGTGACACACCATGAGTACAGTTGTGGACAGAGGTCCCTTGGCTGCCTGAGGGACATGGCCTTCAGGGGACTGCTATGCGGGAGACAAGGGGTTTGAGGGGCGGGCAGGATGGGGGCCGAGGAAGGAGACGAGGTGGCCTCGGGATGGAAATGCTTAAAGGGGAGCACAGGGTTTGGCCAGCAGAGTGCATTGGGGCTGAGAGGAAGGCAAGGTTGAAGAACCCCCAGGTCCTATAACCAGAAGGGCAGACTTGCCTTGAGCTGAGACGGGGACTCAGGCTTGGTGAGGAGCAGGCTCGGTGTGGGGAAAGCCCCTGAGCTCAGTCCCCAGTGGGTTACGTTCACAAGGCACAGAAGAAACAAGGAGGCAGTTGGCTGAGGAGTCTGGAGCTGAGAGAGATGTCAGGCTAGAGAGGGCACCTGGGGTGTTGGGGTGTCATCGGCTCAGGGGCACGAGGCTGGAGGCACACCCAAGGCCAAGAGTGTGGGTAGAGAGGAGGGGCAGGTGCAGGACGGGGCCGGAAAGCCCTCAGCCTCCAGAGAATAAGGAGAATCCCAGGTGAGCAAGGGGTCCTGGGAGCCCAAGTGTGATGGGCTGTGCACCGGCGTCACTGTGAGCCTCCTGGAGGTCCCTCGGGTGCAGGAGAGAAGAGTAGGAGAATCAGAGGGCGCTATGCTCGGCTCGTTTGCGGCATTGTGCTGTAAGGCAGAAGAGAGGAGAGGCGTGTGCACTGGGAAGGATTTCTCTTCTAAGTTAGGAGAATAGGATATATTTACCCGATGCTCCCTGTATACCGGTCTCAGTTCCAAGCCCCTGTATATGTGAATGAATTTCTGGAATTCTCACAAGAACTCTGTGAGGTGGACCTATTATTCACCCCATTTTACAGATAAGGCAACTGAGGCCCAGAGTCAGAACAGCTGGTAAGGGATAGGGCAGGTCCAAGGCTCCTCTTCCATTGGGGCAGGGAATCTGTCCTCCCCATCCAGGTCTTTGTACCGTCTTTCAAGACCTGGATGGGCCATTCAAATGTGAGAAGGACACAGAGCTCGGCGGAAGAAAGGTGTCAGGAGACAGAAGTGAGTCCTGCAGATGTCGGCGGGCAAGCTTGGGGAGCTCACCCCAAGAATCCAGTTCCCACACATCACGGCATGCCAGGGGCTCTGACCCTCTGCTCTCCTGATCAGAACCTCCAGCGGTGTCCCCCACGCCCAGGGTGGATGTCCAGGGCCCCGCTGACCAAGCACATCTGATGCCAGGCACTAGTACAGCGTGTACTTTGCCCAGACTCCTGCCCAGCCCCTGCGTGACCAGCCTCCTCCCCCTCTGCCCCTCCCTCTCTCTGCTCCACTGGCCTCCTGTGCTGCCAAGGCCAGGCCAACCTCAGGGCCTTTGGGAGGGGTTCTCGAACACCTGGAGTGCCCTTCCCCCAGATCTTGTGGCTGTCTCCAGTGGCGGGGGCGGGGGGGTCTCATGCCACGTCCTCGGATGGACCTTCCCAGCTGTATGTAGCCCCTGCCATCATTCTGTCACTTTTCTCTCCTCTCCTGGAGAGTAGATGCCTCTGTCTTAGTCACGAGACACCCATAGACCTCCTGGCATTCTGGGTGCTCCTTCAGTTTACGCATGAGCCACACATCTCATTTTGATCTCCCTGCAACCCCATTAGATACCACAGGCCCCCAATTTTAGGGTGGCCAGAGGGTCAGACCCTGCGACCCCGTTAGGTCTTCCACAAGCTGCCCCGGCCATCCTTCCCCTGTGTGCAAACTAGGGCTGCCCTAACGAGTACCACAGGCTGAGTGGCCCAACTCCAAACACGTAGTCTTGGTCAGATGTCCGAGATCATGGTGTTGGCAGGGCTCGTTCCTTTTGAGGGCTGTGAACGGGAATTTGTTTGAGCTACTGGCCCAGTTGCTGGTGATTTGCAGGCCGTGTATGGGATTCCTTGGCCTGTAGATGCATCTCCCCATTCTCTGCCTTCACGTGGCCTCCTCCCTAGATGTGTCTCTATGTTGACATTTCCCCTTTTTATAAGGATACCAGTCATGGGCTGAGGGTCCATCCTAATTGCTTCATTTTGCTCTGGTTACCTCTGTAAAGACCCTAATTCTAAATGAAGCCACACTCAGATACTTGGAGTTCATACTTCAACATCTTTTTTGGAAGGGACCCAAAATACCGTCTCTCGGGTCTTAACACACACATGCCATTCTGGGGGAAGCTTTTTCAAACCCACACCAGGCTCAGCTTCCACTGACCGCATGCTTCTTCCCTGTCTCAGGACACATCAGACCATCATTTCCTAGCAGCTTGCCTCCTCTCTCCCCACAGTGGACTAAGAATTCTCGGGAGCAGAGATACCATGAGCCCCATCCAGGGCCCAGTACATACATAGTAGGTGCACAGAAAATATGCCCGGGGGAAAAACCCTCTTTTCCCCATGGTAAGATTCAAACAAGGCTTTTTATAGGTATGTATGTTTATTTATTTTAAAGATTCTATTTATTTATTAGAGCAAGAGCGAGTACATGAGCACTCCTGGGTGGAGGGGCAGAGGGAGAGGCACACTCCCCACTGAACAGGGAGCCTGATGCGGGGCTCCATCCCAGGACCCCAGGAACATGACCTGAGCCGAAAGCAAATGCTTACCTGACCAAGCCACCAGGCACCCCTGGGTGTGTATGTTTGTATAAACATATGTAAATTAAATATTTGAAATACATAAGTATGTATAATATGTAAAATATATTACTATATCAATATATAAAATATTTGGGGCCACACATAATAGTGTCGTGGCTTCTTGCAATTGTATTCAATAATTTAGTTACAGATTTTTTTTTTTATGATTTTATTTTTAAGTAATCTCTCCTCTCAATGTGGGGCTCAAACTTACAAGCCCAAGATCAAGAGTCGCTCCACCTACTGAGCCAGCCAGGAGCCCCATTTTTTAAATCACATGTAGAAGATGATATATGTTAATTTAGAATTGCTTTTGTTCACACACTCGCATTTCATAAAGCTGTTTTATTCACACTCTCTCTGAGCATTTTGGAGATAGTGTCTTTGTCATTGTTAAAGATCCTTCTGAGTCACCTAACCTAGTTTTCCAGAAAACATCATCTTCAAGCTAAATTATTTGAGGTTAAACATACTTTTTTTTCCCCGTATATGAAGCTGTCACTGAAATCTTATCCCAAGGCACAGGAACTCACTTGCATAACTTATTTACCTATGTATGTTAATACCAAGTACTGTCATAAGATTTTCAGCTGCATTGACTCATTTAATCCTCACTATAGAACAATGAAATGCAAGTACTTTGCATCCCATTTTCCAGATAAGAAAAATTGAGGTACAGAATGGTGATGTCACTTGCCCAGATTCACTCAATTAGTTAAGGCTAATCACTGCAAATATTATGCTTGTTGGTTTTGTGATTTATCCCCCCAGGTCACCATGTATTACAAGCTCATCCCCAACCCCCGCCAGGAGTAATTACGAAATCTGTCTACTTTCTTTGCTTCCCTTCTCATTGATTTCAGTCCCACGGGGAAAAGCTAATGTCCTCATCCAACACAAGGGTGTTTGCCTTTCAGCCAGGCTGCTTGGCTGGGGTTGTACAGACCTGGCCTCACTGATTCTCTGCCGGCCAAGGGATCTTGTTCTTACCCCTATTTCCAGGTGAGGAATTTGAGGCACTGTTAGAAGTATAGAGCCAGGGGATCCCTGGGTTGCTCAGTGGTTTAGCACCTGCCTTTGGCCGGGGACTGATCCTGGAGTCCCGGGATCAAGTCCCACATAGGGCTCCTGCATGGAGCCTGCTTTTCCCTCTGCCTGTGTCTCTGCCTCTCTCTCCCTTTGTGTCTCTCATGAATAAATAAATAAAATCTTTTAAAAAATTAAAAAAAAAGAAGTATAGAGCCAGGTCATGCAGCCAGAAGTGGCAGCGCTAGGATTCGCATCCAGCAAGGTAGCTAACAGAGCATCTTATATGAAAGACAAGGAGGACTCCTATCCAGGGCCACAACTCATGTTTCCTGAGGACTGGTCTCTTGGAGGGAACAGTTTCCTCTGTATTTGGGCACCTGCTCTAGTTGACCGAATGACAGAGCTAGTGAAGGACAGTGAATCTATGCTCTGTCTCCCATGCTCGGCCCTTCTGCTGCAGGCCCTGGCCAATCCTTGGGGAGGGACAGACCAGCACCTCTGTTCCAGGGGATGGCCATACAGCCCTGTTTTGACCACTTCATCCCAGGACTCATTAATTCATTGGCCTGCCTTCTCTCAGTCATGAGAGGGCAGAGCAGCATGTGAGGATCAGGATGGGAATCCATTGGCTGCTTACCCTGCCATCATTTTCCCTCTCTTTAAACTGGGAGGACAGTCATCCCTGGCTCCAGGATTGTGAGGATTTAGTGAGTTCATCCATTTGAGGCTCCCAGCACCACATTCTTGCTGCACAGGGCTTAACAGGTGAGGGTGTGACTGGACTGACAGGTTTCCCTTCTGACAGGAGAGGCCAGGCTGGAGGCCAACAGGTTGGGAGGTGGAGCCAGTAGCCCTTAGCTCTCCTGGGCACTACCTCCTCGATGGCCCAGTCTCAACCCAACTGCTGGGCTGGAGATGCCCCTGTGGACTGGCCCTTAAGCCATCCTGAGAAGCCTCCTTCACAAGGTAGGCACAACCAGGAACAGGCCTCTGCTCTTCCAGAGAATGGCCATACTGACACCACTTCTCTCTGAGTGTCAAACCAGCCAGCCACACCACATAGGATTGTTGTGAGACACACATGCTTAGGCCCCATTGGCCCCTGGCCCCACAGGGAGGAGGCTGACCCTCCAGAAATGGCCTCTGTTGTGTGGTCAGGAGGGCCAGCCCCAGGGTCACACCTGAGGACCCAGGCCCCAAGTGTCCTTGTCCAGCACCACTGAGGGAAGGAACCAAAATGACCTGTGTGAAGGCAGCCTGGGGCCCAGGAGTGGGTGAGCACTCAGGAGGCAAGCTTCGTCACTGCAGTCAAGAGCAGTCCTTGCGTCAGACCACATCCGTTCACATCCCAGCTCCACCAGCACTGTGTGTCCGAACCTCCCCATACTGCCAGCCTTTGCCTGTAGGGTGAAGTGACAGTAGAACCTGTCTCTCACAGCCGGCATGAGGAGAGAAAGCGACCACACACGAGACACACCAGCCCTTGGGGAGAAGGCCCTTGTCACCAGGAGCCGCTACTACCACGAACCATGTGTATCGAGCACCACTTCCATTATGAGTGAATCGAGGTGGCTCAGAGCATCTGGCAAATACGGGTTCTGAGTGTTCTCAACTCACTGTGCCTCAGTTTCCCCAGCTTCAAAAGGGGAAGACAGTAGTACCTGTATCCCAGAGGTGACATGAGAATTTCAGCAAGTCATAGGGAAATACCCAGTTGCTGTTGGCTGGGCTGACACGCACTGGCATCTAATAGTTGACACCTCCTTCCTTCCTCAGGTTTAGGTCCAGCTCAGTACAGCTGCAGAAGGAGCAAGGGGGAAAGCCTCTCCCCAATATCCCCACCCCATAGCAGGGCAGCCCCCGACTCCTCAGGCCTCTCCCAGCCATCCTTCCAGGAATATCTGCCTGCCACCTGAAGTACAGACCTGCTGCATATCCTCGCCAGCCTCGTTGGCACAGCCCCCAGTGCAGACAGGCTGACAGTGGTGCTAATTAGCTTAATTAACTCGGCCCCAAGGGAGCCGCCCCAGTTGGAGGCCAGAGCCCAGAGTCAGCTGGGATCAGGCCCAGCCAAGTCGGAGCCACTGGTTGCCTTCCACCTCCGGCCCTCCTGTCACAGGAAGAAAGAATCACTGTTGTCTGGGGCCTCAGTGCAGAGCCTTCTTTGTAAGTTGTCGTCTTTGTTTTCTGCTGTGAGTGGTTTAATTCCACAATGTGACAATGTCCCAAGTCCAGACAACGTGGGCAAATTAGAGATTATGTCTGGTGCTGTTGGGCAGGACCTTGAGAGAAGGCACATCCTTCCGGGTGTTCTCTTTATCTGTATCGCGAAGGGTACACCAAGCCCAGCATAAAAACCAGACACCAAAGGGTTGGCAGTGCAAACCCAGCCTCTCCCTTCCCGGCCCCCAGCCGTTCAGGCCCCCTCCCCAGACGCAACCATGGCTTCATTTCTTCTGCTTCCGGCCCGAAACGTCCCAGCCATGACGAAGCACGGTGACTGCATATGCTTCTTCCCCGCCACCCCTCTTCATCTGCAAGTGTGGTGCCGTCTCTGCACCTCTGCTTTTTTGCACCTGCTCTTTCCCCTTCATATCTTGGTGACCATTCCGTGTTAGCACAGAGGAGGTGATCTCCTCCTTTTGAACAGTCAAGAGTAGTCTGTTTTGTCCTCGGGGGTCATCAGGTTTCAACAATCATGAAGACCAGAGATCTTGAGAGAAAGAGAAAAGATCAGAATGTACAAACCCAGTCTGGTTGGTTTTGTTAACCTGGAATTAATGCCATTTTAAATTACTGCTTGGAATTTGCAATTTAGAAATGACATTGGGAAATTCTCCCAGGAGAAAGAGAGTAAGAGCAAAAATGATCGAGTTGACTCCGAACTGAGTTCCGTCGTGCTTTCCCCATTTAGACACATCACAGCAGCACACAGATAGCATCAGGCCAACGGGACCTACAGCAGATGAAATGTGTGTGGAGGTGAAGGTTGCAGCCGGGAGGGTTGCAGGGGACAGACGGACTGTAGCATGGTTTCTTCTGGTGAGCAGGTTCTTCTGCAGATTCCACTGCAGAATCAGGAATGCCCCATTAGAGTCCTGGAGGACCTAGGAGCTGAGAAGGCAATTTTAGCAAATGAACACAAAAACAGAGCAAGGAAGAAATACTTGTGTTCTTTTGGCTTAACTTTTTACAATATCTCTCTACTTTTTCCTCTTATATAAAAGTTATTTAAACTTGTTTTAAAGGAAGGAGGAGGGGGCGTGGCTGGCTCCATTAGAAGAGGATGCAACTCGATCTCAGGGTCATGAGTTGAAGCGATTACTTAGATAAATTAAAAAAGAAGAAGAAGAAGAATAGAAGGTTGAAAGGAAGGAAATAGGTAGAGAAGCAGGTGGGTTGGTTGGTCAGTTGGTTGGATGGTTGGTTCCATGTGACTCACATGGAACAGCTACTGCTGAGTGCTTGCAATGTGGCAAGCCCTATTCCCAACACAACAGAATGCAGAAGGCTGCAGATGAGTTGGGAGTGGGACCACAAACACACAGTGCCCATGACAAACCACCAGGAGATGAACACAGCGAAGCAACATACAGGATTGTGTGATCACGCACACCTGGGCTGGAAGGGAACACCAGAAGGTTGAGTGGTCAGGGGAGGCTTCTCTGAATAAGCTGGATAGATGAGAAGCTGTCATTCATGGGGAATGCTGGGAACGGCAACTCTAGGCAGCCAGAACAGCCTGTGCAAAGGCCCTGGGGCAGGAATATGCCTGGCATGCTAATGGAACATTGAGAGGCCCCCATGGAAGGGGATGAGGGCAGAGGCAGAGCAGATTATCAAGGATTTCATGGGCTTGTGGTGAGGTACATTTTTAGAAAATGAATCCCCCCACCTGCCCATCTTTTGGAGCTGAGAGTTTGGTGAATTTTAATATATCAAACTAAGCAATGTGTAAGCTTTGTTTTCTGAAAATGATTTCACATTGTACCTACCACTTCATTCCTCCGACATACCTGGGACAACCTCTTTCTGTGTTATGTGAATCAGCTCCACTTCTCTTTCATAGCTAGATGGCATTATTCTGTGGGGCCTCTCCCTTCCCCTGCTGGCCAGTTCTGTGTTTGCTTCACAGGACCCCAGGAAGCGTCCTCATATCCTTGGCACACCTAGGTTCATGTGGGCCTCCCTAAGGGACACAGTCCCAGAAGTAGAGCCCCTAGGTCCGAAAGCGTACATGTTCCATAGTGTTCTGTGGGTGGCTCTGCGCCCCTCCCAGAGGGACAGCCTCATGAACAGTGTCCCTTTCTTGCCACAGACAGGCTGAAGCCCTGGCCTGCTCCCTCTCCAGGGGAGATGGGCACAGCAGGTGACATGCCCTGCACTAAGTCACATACCCCACCCCCCTCCTTGCAGGAGATTCTGGAAAACTGTGAATTCCCTTTGGAAGGGGGAGGGGTGAGCCCTCTTCCTCTGTTTCTCTGTGTATTTCTTTCTTTTGGCTCTAAAGCTCTTTCATTTGCCCGGAGAACACACTTCAGAGAACACTGTAATGGAGCCAGAATTACCCTAGACCTGGGATTCTAATTTGGGGAAGAATACGACCTGACAGGGAAAAACTTGCCGCACTCTCTTGCTCCTTTTGTTAAAACCCCAAGGTGGCAGCTGAGAAAATGAGAAAGATGCAAACTTTAAAATGCTCAGGAGCCCGAGACATCTTTCTTCCTGGGTCCAAAGACTTTTTCTTTCTTGAGTTACAAAATGATGCATTCCAGGTGTCACCTGTTTTTAAGCTAGTTTTTGAAATGACTATTATTCTGGCATGTGCTTATGGTAAAATAAATTGAGATAGTCCAGAAGGGTATCAGGTAAAAACTGAAAGTCCTTGTTTTTCTACCTCCTAAAAAGACACCTGACTTCCCAGAGTTCATTTATCGTTGTTCATAATTTCCCCAGAACTTTTTTCCTGCATTTAAAAGAATATTACTGGGATGCCTGGGTGGCTCAGTGGTTGAGCATCTGCCTTCAGCTCAGGGCATGATCCTGGGGTCCCCGGATGGAGTCCCACATCAGGCTCCCTGTATGGATGGAGCCTGCTTCTACCTCTGCCTGTGTCTCTGCCTCTCTATATCTGTGTGTGTGTCTCATGAATAAATAAAATCTTAATAAATAAATATTAACTAAATCAATTGCGATTATGCTCCACACACACTATACCTTTTTTTTTTTTTAAGATTTTATTAATTTGGGATTGGTGGGGTATGTAGAGGCAGAGGGAGAGAGAGAATCTCAAGCAGACTCCACACTGAGTGCAGAGCCTGACATGGGGCTCAATCCCGTGACCCCAAAGATCATGACCTGAGATGAAGTCAGGAGTCAGACGCTTAACCAACCAAGCCCTCCAGCCCCCTCACTGTACATCTTTTTTAGGCCATGTCTGTGCTAGAAACACAGCAGTCAAGTACAGAGGTGACACCTGTAGGCTCTGCAGCCTGGTGGTCTCGGCTGGAATCCTGACTCCTCCACTCACACAGGCTATGTGACCTTGGACAACTGTTCCTTTAGTCACCTTGCATCTCAGTCTCCTGTCTGTAAAATGGGGGTGATAGTAATCGAGGCTGCTGTGCGGATTGAATGAGTTAGCATACACGGAGCCCTCGGGATGGTGGACAGGGCCTGGTACACGGGTAGGGCTATTAGCTGTCATTATTTCTCTCCTGGGACACCTCAGGTCAAGGACCCAGTTTTCACCAGGGAAGTAAGATCTGAGCCTAAATGGCTGAGCCAGAATCCAAAGGCCAGAGGAGGCCTCAGGGCAAGTCCCAGGAGTGGAGGACACGGAGCCCCAGGAGACTGCGCCGTGGCCAGGAGAGGGCCAAGGAGCTGGGGGTGGGGAGCTGTGATGGCCTGCGGAGCCAGCAGAGGGGTAGGGGAGCAGCCGAGGAGTGTGGGCAGCTCAGGGCCAGCCCTCATTACCCAAGCGCTTGCTCTGTGAGGTGCCACCGGGCACTCTGCAGCAATCCCCGCAGTGCTGTGAGGTCAGCATGTTCTCCAGGGGATCGGAGAGGTGGTGCCACATGCCTGCAGTCCCACAGCGGGAGCAGAGAGACCCAGGCCTGTCCACCACCACCACTCCTGCTTTTAACCCTAGGCTGTGCCGGGATGGCTTTTAGATGCCAGAGTGTTCTGGAAGGCAGCATGGGGTCAGCATCGAAGATGGTGATCCAAGTGACCTGGACTCACAGGCCAGTTTCTGAAATGGGAGCCCCAGTGGAAAAATGGGGGTGGTGAAGGGGCTCCAGGGCCCTGGCCAGGGTTTAGGTGCCTTGTCTCTAGATCTTCCCAGCCACCCCGTGATTCGTGAACTCTCTTTCCCACATGTCACAGATGAAGAAACGAAAGTTAGGGACACCTGATGACAGACTCTGGAGCACTTGGCCAGAGGTCTGCTGTCTGCAGCCCAGCACTCACCTGTGGGGACCTGGTTCCCAGGAGATGGGTCCTCTGTGAGACACCCCGAGACCCCATCCCTCTTCCGTGGCTGGAAGCCCTAGTCACCCTCATCCACCTGAACACTGCAGGAACTTGCTCATCATCTCCCTTCTGCTCTTGGCCCCACTGAGGGCCACTCTTCTGTCCAGCCATCAGTGATCCTTCCAGTATGCAAATCAGGACCTCCCACCCACCAGCTCAGAATCTCAGAGGCTTCCTTCCCAGAAGCAGGCTCAAGTCCCCTCCGTGGCTCAGGAGTTCCTATCCCGTCCCCTCCCAGACCTCACCTTGCACCACTCGTCCCCTCACTCACGTCACCAACCTGTGGGCCTCCTCCATGCCTCTGTCACCGGGCTTGACCCCCTCACAGCCCAGGACTTGCTTCCCTCTCCCTGGAGTGCTCTTGTACCCTGCGGGCTCCCTCAGCTGTCACCCCCCAGAAGAGCCATGTCCCATCCCCACCAATCCCTACTTGATTACCTGGCTTTATCTTTCTTCAGACCTCCTCTCTGCCTCACATTATGGGATCTCTCTTTCTGGTCATTTATTCGCTGTGGATCTCCGTAACTGGGGGTCAGCTCCATGTTCACTGCTGTGTCTCCTCTGCCTGGAACAGGCTTGGCCCCAGGCAGGTCGCAGGAAGTCTTGTGGGACTAGTCAGTGGAGAGAACAGACGTGGCCCCTGTTGCTGCTTGCTTCCAGCAGGTGGAGTGGAGAAGGCTGCGGTCCCTTCCGCGGTGGCGGCCTGCCTTCCTGAGGCAGGACAGCTTTGAGAAGCAGCTCGAGCCTCCCCAAGGCCCCTCTGACCCTCATCTTCTCATTCCAGGCAGGTGGACACGAGTACGAAAAACGTCTTCGGGCAGCCGCGGTTGAGGGCATCCCTCAGAGACCTCCGCTCCCCACGGAAGAACTACAAATCCACCATCGAGGACGACCTGAAGAAACTCATCATCATGGACAACCTGGCGCCTGAGCAGGAGAGAGATGCGGGAGTACGTAGAGGCCTCCTTCACCGCACCCACACAGTCAGAATCAGGAGGGCCAGGTGGTTGTGGGAGGGCGAGGGAGGAGGACAGAGCTCCCTGAGGTCACTCTGGCCTCTCCTGCCAGTGGCCTCTACCTGTGGCACCTGCCAGCCCCATTTGGGTGTATGTGGCTTCAGAGCCAGGAGTCAGGCCGTCACATTAGTTGGGGACCAAATCACAGCATAAGGCAGCCTGAGCAGGCACGTGGGAAAGCCCGTCCGCACTAGGGCAGCTCGAGCTACTGGAAAGGGATGCTCTTACTGGCTCTCATGACCCGAGCGGAGCCTGAGTGGAAGCAGCCTCCGCCCACCCAACCCTCAGGGACCGAGAGTGGAGGCGAGGTCCCTTAGTCTGCCGCACTCTCCTGTGGGACCGAGCTGTCCGCAGTGGTCCTCATCAATGACTGGCTCCCCTAAGTTGCACTTAGGTCACACCACCTTCCCTGACCTGACCCGGTGCAGGAGGGGGGCACTGGCCTCTCAGAGGCAGGTGGTGCTGGGAGGGGAGGAGGGATCCCCAGGGGAGAGGACGGTGACAGTGAGTCAGGCCACGACCACGCCCCATGACGGTCCCTCTCTCCTCCTCAGTCACCACAGAAGAGCCTGCAGCGGACGCTGTCAGATGAGAGTCTGTGCAGCGGGCGGCGGGAACCCAGCTTCGCCAACCCCGCCAGCCTGGAGCCGGGCCTGCCCAGTGACGTGCTCTTCACCAGCACCTGCGCCTTCCCCTCCAGCACGCTGCCCGCCCGACGCCAGCACCAGCACCCCCACCCGCCGGGCGGCAGCAGCCCTAGCACTGTCCCCACAACCGGCAGCAACGGCTTCCCAGAGAAGAAATGTGAGCCTGGGGCACCCTGGGGCCAGTGGGGGGGTTTCGCCAGCCTTGGGAAGCAAGCAGGGACCGGGGGACAGTGTACACTGGAAGTCATCAGTGTTGGTGTCGGCCGAGGTGAGGAGCTGGGGCTCATGGGAGCTTCGGGAGGGTCCTGATGGTTAGGCACTGGGTGCCACCCACAGAGCTGGGGATTGTTAGGTGAGCATGGGGGGTCTCCTGGAGGGTCACCTAGCTGGAAGTCTGGACTGCCCGAAGATTGGAGTCACCTGAGGCCAGAGGGAGGGTGTCAGCCCCCGAGGCTGCAGACAGGAGGGCCCTGGGGATCAGGCTTTACATTAGCTGCTCCCCCAGCTCCCTGTTCCAGCACCAAGCAGATGGTTCCGTGAATGTTTATTTACTTACCTGATATCCCCCCCCAAGTCTGCCAACTCTTGTTGGAGGGAGGAGGTGTAGGGTGTGACTCATCCATCCTTGTATTCATCCAGCGACTGTTTACCGCGCGTCCCCCACGACGGGGGCCCCAGTCAAAACCTGGGCGCCAGCCGGGGTGGGCCTGCCTTCAATCCATCCTCCTCCAATCCCTTATTCACAACCCCAAAGCTTCCCAAACTGAGAGGTGATTGAGAAGTTTGGGCCAAGCACACAGCAGCAAAACCCAACCCAAATGGGCCTGGGACTGTTTACTTACCGGCCTTCCCTGCCCCACCTGACGTCATGATCACTGCAGAGCACCAGCCTGAATCCAGGGTCTGCGGGGCCTGCCCGGGTGCAGTGTGCGACAGGCAGCACCTGCACAGCTCTCTCCGATGCAGACAGGGTGTGACTTCAGGAGTCTACCCCAGGGGTTCTGGCAGAAGGCCACGTCTGGGTCACTGAGGGGAGCCTCCCCAAAGCCAGGTACTACTCCGCCCCCATCTCAGCTCAAGGCAAACCTATCCCTCACTGCATTAAACTGAGACTCAGACGTGTTAATACGTGGAAAACGCTTAGCACAATCCCTGATGCACAGTAAGCACTGAGAAGCGCTGGCTGTTTGTTATTTTGTTATATTCTTCCGTCTGGAGCAAGCATTTTAATCCACCGTGAGTCAGGCTTGTGCCCCAGGCCCGGAGAGCAGGGTTAGAACAGAGTATTAACAGGGACCTACTAAACCCCAAAGCCTCGCGGGGTTGGGCTTAGAGCAGGGTCAGCAGCTGACCACGCAGTTCAAAGCCAAGTGCCCCTGCCAACGAGTGTCATTGCGAGCCAGGCATCTCGCTCTGAGCCTCGGTTTCCCCCTCCACAACACGGGGGTGGGGGGGTAGGAGCACCTCCCTCCCACTACTAGGAGGAGGTGAGGCTGGGGGATGGTCCCAGTGCTGTACCCAGCATGGTTGGGCCCTGCTCTGCCTGCCTGAGTCACCCCCTGACCTCTGTGCTTCTTTGCTGTCCTCTGTCCCCTCCCCTTTGGCAGCTGTGAGGTATCAGCAAGCTGAGGCCCGGGGCCTCCGCCCAGCACATGGGACTCAGCCCAGCCGTTGGCTGCAGCAAATGCAGCTGCTGGTGCTGGCGCTCCCAACACCAGAGACTCCAGGGGCATCTTTCTCTGCCCGGCCTTCCATACAGGGACCCAGCAGGTCTCCTTGCAGCGACCCTGCCGCACCCAGACCCTAAACACACGCTGACGACCCTGGTTTATATCTGCAGCCTGGCCCTGCCGCCTCCATGCCGCACCTCCAGAAACAAACTTCTGGCCCACCCCCAGGGCCAGCCCATCTCAGGGCCAGCTTCAGAATCCTGGTCACCCTGCACCCTTCTCTTTGGCCCACGCTCCCATCCCCTCTTCAGGAAGTTCATTTGGTGGCACAAACAGAATGATTTCAGGAGCTGCCACTTGTTCCTCCCCGCTGCCCCCGCCCCTGAGGCCTCACCCAGTCCTGTCCACTCTCCTCTCCCTCCTGGACCCCAGCTGCCTCCTCACCACCTCCCTCCCTCCCTGCTCCCCACCCCCATGGGGTCCAACCTCCGCTCGCAGCCAGAGGGAGCCTGTGAGCACCCACATCAGGTCATGTCCCTGGCTGCTCAGAGCCTGTGGCTCCATTCCACTTGGAGTAAAAGACAACGTCCTCCTGACCTGCGAGGCCCCCACAGTCCAGCCCGCACCTCTGACTTCACCTCCCGCCACTCTGTCCCTCTCACCCCGTTCCCACCCACATAAACACCTGACACTCCCCTTGACCTGCTGGCGTTTGTCATCTTCTGATGATTGTAACGTACTTACTTAATTGTATGTGTTATAACACAAGCATTACGGAAACCATACAGAAAGTAAAACAAAGGATTAATATCTTTGTTCCTTTCACGTTCTCATTCTCCCCCCCCTTCTCCCATCTCCTCTTCCCCACCAGCCACCATCTCCGCCTCGGAGCTCTCACTGGCCGATGGCCGGGAACGGCCGCTGCGACGCCTTGACCCCGGGATGATGCCACTGCCTGACACAGCTGCTGGCCTTGAGTGGTCCAGCCTGGTGAATGCGGCCAAGGCCTACGAAGGTAGGCACTTTCCACCCAACCTGGCCCGATCCCTACCCCCTGCTCTGTCCAAGAAGGCTCAGCGGAAGAACTTGGGGCTTCGCAGTGGGACAGACTCGGGATCCAGAATTAGAGGGGTCAGGGTTCACATCCTGCCCTGTCTCTTGCTCGCTCTGCAGTCCAGGGCAAGTGTATTGGTCTGTTGATCGACACAACAGGCACATGCCTGGGGCTGCAGTGAGGATTAGGTGAAAACACTGTGTGTAAAACACATCAGGCACAGAACAAGCCCTTACCAGACAGTACCTTCTACTATACCGCAGAGCAAACATGTGATAATCCAAATTGTATTTAGATTTGCTTTGGCTGCCAGTGGCTGTAAACCCAAATTAACATCGACTTCCAACATGCAAGGTTTTATTCGGGTAAAAATTCCTGGGGCGGGTGGTCTGGGGCTGGGGTGGCACTTGCACAGATGCATCAGGGTGCAGGCTCCTTGGTCTGGCTCATCTGGGGAGGCCTCGCCCTCACGCTCCCAGATGGCTCCTGGAGCTCAGGCCATCGTGTGCGGCTCTGAGCAGCAGGACAGAGGACATATGCCCAAGCCTGACACTATCCCTTATATTTATTTCCCCAGGGGCCAGAGCATCGCACACAGCCATACCTGATAGCTTCAGGACAGGCTGGGAAGTGAGGCCACATGCCCAACAAACATTTGGGATTTGTTCTTATGGAAAAAGGGAAAACAGATCATGAGGGATCCTGCTCTGAGCCATGCTAGGCTCCCAGTAGTGACTGAGATGGCCCCGGATCCTACCCTCCAAGGCCAGTGGAGGAAAGAGACTCATCACTAGACAGCAGTGGCCCTGAGTGATCAGGGCTGAGGGAGCCCAGAGCAGGTGCCTAATCCAGACTGTGGGGTATCAGGGAGGGCTTCCTGCAGGAAATGGCAGAGAGTGCTAGCCATCCCTCATTATCTGATGAGCTCTGTGACGAGTGGTTGGCCTCTGCTGCCTCAGTTTGCTCATCTGTAAAGCCGAGATAGTAGCTCCTACAGCAAGGTGATCATAGCATTAATGGATTTACATAGACTTGGCTGCACTTAAAAATGAATGTCACCATCTGTAGCACCTGCACATCCCCGAGGACATTCGAGTTTTGACTCCAGAGTCAGGATCCAGGAAGAGAATCTGAGGGCATTTATCACCTGTCCTCTCCAGATCTCCACAGGGGCCCCAGGGAGTCTCACAGGTGCCTTCAGGGGCCCTCACTGTCTGGGTTCCCTGAGCAGCTGGCTTTTTATGTGATGGGGGTATAAAGGGGTGTGCGGGCATATCCCAGGAGGAATGCCGGGAGCCAGGCAGCGGGGCCACCTCCTCTCTCCTCACGGGTGTCCGGGCCTCCCAGGGCCAAGACCATGGGTTCTGTGGGAAGCAGCTGGGAGGCTCCAAGCCACTCCCCGAAGACCCAGATGCCACCAGCAACTGTAGTATTGTCTTTAGAAGGCAGAGCTGTCTAGATACCGACCCCAGTAGTGGGCTTCTGGGAGGGGCTGGGGCAGCCAGAGCCACATCCCCCATAGCCACTCCATTTAGCCCCCCTACTCCACTCCCACCCTACCCCACCCCCATGCCTGAGGAGTCAGCACCACACGTGAGAAAGCTTGGGGAGCAGGCTAGCGGCCCTGGTTCTCCACCCAGGCCGCACATCAGAGTCCCCCAGGGAGCTTTCTCCTTCTCATTTATGAAATTAATAAATGAACCACAGCAGCAACAGAAAAGATTAGGTAATGGGTGATGTGGGACGGTGCAGCAGAAAGGCCTGGAAGGAAATCCACCAGTACCACAGGGGCAGTGACTTCCCTGCAGAGCACGGAGAGGGGTGGCAGTGGGATGGAGTCAGGCTGGTCTCAGCTCACTGGGAGCTTGGCTTGTTTGTTTCAGTGAAGATATATATGGGTTATCCTGTGTAATTCAAACAAATGGAAAAAGACTAAAGGAATTATGAATTTCAGCAGGTGTATTCATGGCATGGTAGCTTTGGTGAGGGAAGCTTCTATGGGGGAAATAGAAAGATACCTGGGGTTTATTTCAAAATATTCCAGAAAAAAAAAAGCAAAGGGGATCACATCTTGTAGTGCTAGAAAGTAAGGAGATGATAGGAGGCACGCGGGGAATAGGGCATGTCAGGGGGACACAGGAGCCATCCTGAAGAGCTCTCAATGGCCAAAGTTGTAACAGTCAAACAACTAAATAGTAGTAGTATTGGATTCTAACCCCAAGAATAGAATAACTGTCCATGAGTCCATACTCCTGTAAGTAGACAAGTGAATAAACAAAGGGTGGCTATATGGACAGCTCTTCCTTATAAGAGGATTCCAGTTAATCTAGAAGGAATGAGAAAGATAGGGAGTCATCATTAGAATAACAGTAGTGATTGATGGTTGCTAAAATTAGTGGGGAGACTTTAAGCAGAAGCAAGGTGTTTATATAGCCTCAAAGTATCTACCCCAAAATATTTATGATTGCTCAGTCCACAAGTACTTTTATCTCTGTCCCTCCAGGAGGTGGAGCTTAATTCCCCTCTCTGAGAGTGGGTTGGACTCAGCCTCTCACTCCCAACAGAGTGAGGGTTGGAAGGGAACAGTAGTGACTTCACAATGGAGGAGGCTGGTGGCCAGTGTCTTATCCAGGGGATCAAGGTCACCATTGCCGGTAACAGGACACATCAACCCCTGAGGTGCCTGGGTGGCTCAGTCAGTTAAGCGTCTGTCTTCAGCTCAGGTCATTACCCTGGGGTCCTGGGATTGAGCCCCCTTAGGGCTCCCTGCTTATAGAAGAGCCTGCTTCTCCCTCTGCCTCTACCCCTCCCCCTGCTCTTTCTCTCTTTCTCTCTCTCTCTCAAATAAGTAAATAAAATATATTTTTTTAAAAGACACGTCAACATTGCAGACCTCTGGTATGATGCAGTGAGTCAGACACACCACTTCTCCAGTTTTCTGCCCCTAACTCTGTCAGAACATTAGACAAACCCAAACTGAGGGACTTTCCACCAAACCTGACCAGTACACCTGAAAAGTGTACAAGTCCTGAAACTCGAACCCTGAGTAGAAACTGTCACAGGTCAGAGGAGGGCCAGGAGCTGTGGTCACTGAACACAGTGTGTAATCCTGCAGTAGGTCCTAGGACTGAAAAAGATAGGAAAATGAGTGAAATCAGATCGCGTGTGCAGTGTGGCTGATAGAAACTGGTGTTTTCGTCACCGTACCCTGGATCTGTGAGACGTTAACATCGGAGGAGCCTGGGGGAAGGGGATGCCAGAGTTCTCCAGCATCTTTGCAACTCTTCTGAAGATCTGAAACTACTTCAGAATAAGTTTTCTTTTTTTTATTTTTTTATTTTATTTACTTATTCATAGACAGAGAGAGAGGCAGAGACACAGGCAGAGGGAGAAGCAGGCTCCACGTAGGGAGCCCAATGTGGGACTCGATCCCGGGTTTCCAGGATCACACCCCAGGCTGCAGGCGGCACCAAACTGCTGCGCCACCGGGGCTGCCCCAGAATAAGTTTTCTTTTAAGATTTTATTTCTTTAGTTCAGACAGAGAGAGCATGAGCAGGGGGTGGGGCAGAGGGAGAAGCAGACTCCCCGCTGAGCAGGGAGCCAGTGCGGGGAGCCACTCGGGTACCTCTAAAAAGTTTCTTAAGAAAATTGAGTGATAGTACTGGAAGTCCTAGCCTCAGCAATCAGACAACAAAAAGACATTAAAGGCATTCAAATTGGCAAAGAAGAAGTCAAACTCTCCCTCTTCGCCGATGACATGATACTCTACATAGAAAACCCAAAAGTCTCCACCCCAAGATTGCTAGAACTCATACAGCAATTCGGTAGCGTGGCAGGATACAAAATCAATGCCAAAAGTCAGTGGCATTTCTATACACTAACAATGAGACTGAAGAAAGAGAAATTAAGGACTCAATCCCATTTACAATTGCACCCAAAAGCATAAGATACCTAGGAATAAACCTAACCAAAGATGTAAAGGATCTATACCCTCAAAACTATAGAACACTTCTGAAAGAAATTGAGGAAGACACAAAGAGATGGAAAAATATTCCATGCTCATGGATTGGCAGAATTAGTATTGTGAAAATGTCAATGTTACCCAGGGCAATATACACGTTTAATGCAATCCCTATCAAAATACCATGGACTTTCTTCAGAGAGTTAGAACAAATTATTTTAAGATTTGTGTGGAATCAGAAAAGACCCCGAATAGCCAGGGGAATTTTAAAAAAGAAAACCATATCTGGGGGCATCACAATGCCAGATTTCAGGTTGTACTACAAAGCTGTGGTCATCAAGACAGTGTGGTACTGGCACAAAAACAGACACATAGATCAATGGAACAGAATAGAGAATCCAGAAGTGGACCCTGAATTTTATGGGCAACTAATATTCGATAAAGGAGGAAAGACTATCCATTGGAAGAAAGACAGTCTCTTCAATAAATGGTGCTGGGAAAATTGGACATCCACATGCAGAAGAATGATACTAGACCACTCTCTTTCACCATACACAAAGATAAACTCAAAATGGATGAAAGATCTAAATGTGAGACAAGATTCCATCAAAATCCTAGAGAAGAACACAGGCAACACCCTTTTTGAACTCGGCCACGGTAACTTCTTGCAAGATACATCCACGAAGGCAAAAGAAACAAAAGCAAAAATGAACTATTGGGACTTCATCAAGATAAGAAGCTTTTGCACAGCAAAGGATACAGTCAACAAAACTCAAAGACAACCTACAGAATGGGAGAAGATATTTGCAAATGACATATCAGATAAAGGGCTAGTTTCCAAGATCTATAAAGAACTTATTAAACTCAACACCAAAGAAACAAACAATCCAATCATGAAATGGGCAAAAGACATGAACAGAAATCTCACAGAGGAAGACATAGACATGGCCAACATGCACATGAGAATATGCTCTGCATCACTTGCCATCAGGGAAATACAAATCAAAACCACAATGAGATACCACCTCACACCAGTGAGAATGGGGAAAATTAACAAGGCAGGAAACCACAAATGTTGGAGAGGATGCGGAGAAAAGGGAACCCTCATACACTGTTGGTGGGAATGTGAACTGGTGCAGCCACTCTGGAAAACTGTGTGGAGGTTCCTCAAACAGTTAAAAATATACCTGCCCTACGACCCAGCAATTGCACTGTTGGGGATTTACCCCAAAGATACAAATGCAATGAAACGCCGGGACACCTGCACCCCGATGTTTCTAGCAGCAATGGCCACGATAGCCAAACTGTGGAAAGAGCCTCGGTGTCCAACGAAAGATGAATGGATAAAGAAGATGTGGTTTATGTATACAATGGAATATTACTCAGCTATTAGAAATGACAAATACCCACCATTTGCTTCAACGTGGATGGAACTGGAGGGTATTATGCTGAGTGAAGTAAGTCAGTCGGAGAAGGACAAACATTATATGTTCTCATTCATTTGGGGAATATAAATAATAGTGAAAGGGAATATAAGGGAAGGGAGAAGAAATGTGTGGGAAATATCAGAAAGGGAGACAGAACGTAAAGACTGCTAACTCTGGGAAACGAACTAGGGGTGGTAGAAGGGGAGGAGGGCGGGGGGTGGGAGTGAATGGGTGACGGGCACTGGGTGTTATTCTGTATATTAGTAAATTGAACACCAATAAAAAATAAATTAAAAATAAATTTAAAAAAATAAAAAAATTAAAAAAGAAAATTGAGTGAGGTTACTGAGGAGCACAGCGACTTGAGGGTGACAGATAGTCCGTGCTCCTGTCACAGTGATGGTTGCACAGAGTATAGACACATGTGCCACATCCTGCCAAGCTGGACGCTTTCAGCACATGCAGGGTGTTGTGTGTCAGCTAAACTTCCATAAGCTGTTGTTAAAAAGGAGAGGAGCAATCAGGAGACTTTAAAGAATAAATAGGAATTAAAAAAGCAAAGAGCATGTAGGAGAGGAAACCAGAGTATGTTGACAGTTGAAACAGTGACAGGCTCGTGAGGACTCGTGATGGTCCTTTCCCTGCACGCAGGCATGTGTGAAACAGTCCATATAAAAAATATTTCCAAAAAGAGTAAGTATTAGGGACACCCTAGTGGCTCGGTTGGTTAAACATCTGACTCTTAATTTCGGCTCAGGTCATGATCTCAGGGTTGGGAGATTGAGCTTCGCGTGTGGGGCTCTGCTTGAGATTCTCTCTCTCCCTCTCCCTCAGCCCCTCGCTCTCCCTCTCTCTCTTAAAAATCTCTCTCTCTCTCTCCCTCTCTCTCTCTCTCTCTCTCTCTCTCTCTCTCTCTCTCTCTCTCTCAGATCCCTGGGTGGCTCAGCGGTTTAGCACCTGCCTTTGGAGCAGGGCATGATCCTGGAGTCCCGGGATCAGGTCCCATGTCGGGCTCCCTGCGTGGAGCCTGCTTTTCCCTCTGCTTGTGTCTCTACCTCTCTGTGTGTGTGTCTCTCATGAATAAATAAATAAAATCTTTAAAAAAAAAATCTCTCTCTCTCTCTCCCCTCTCCCGGGCAGTGCAAAGAGCTGTTTCGCTCTTCTCCCTCAACGACCCAGCTCTGAGCCCAGAGATCCCACCTGCACACAGTCCTGTCCACAGCCACCTGAGCCTGGAGAGGGGGCCCCCAACCCCCAGGACCACCCCTACCATGAGGTAAGATCTGTCTGGGAATACCTGGTGGCCCAGCAGCCTGAGTCCCTACAGCCCAGATCCCCCGCGGTGGCAGGCATGCCCAGCATTAGCAGGATGGGCATCTACTCCCGTCCCCTGACAGATTTTGGAGGAATCCACACACTGGGACCCAGTGGTGACTGAGTCCAGGTTAGCCCCACCCCCATGGATGGAGACGACACCGTAATCAATATCATCCATACGATGACTACAACCTAAGTAGTGCCCCCCACTTGCACCCCCCACCGCTTCTCCCTGCCTTTCATCTCCCCTCTGTCTACTCCTGGGTCTCCTCTACGGGTACCTGAATTATGTACGTGGTCACCTCTCCTGCGGTGGCCCAAGCTGCTCCCTGTGGACCCAGCGTGGACTGAGGCCCAAGCTGTCTCCTTGTGAGGCTTCCCAGCGAGGAAGGAGGACGTGGAGCCGGACATATCGCATTTAGTGCAACCGGTCTGTGCTCACTTGGCAGAAAATACGATTAAAAAGTGGGAGACCAAATGGAAAGGGCACGTTTGCATGTCCGTGAACTTCAAGAGTGCACGTCACACTCCTGTGCACACCTCCCCAGGCAGGCTTATGTACATGGCAGTGGCCCTCTGTGCTTTATGGGCAAACGAAGGGATTTTCGAGGGAAAGTTTGACTCTTCTGGGGTTTCTTGATTCTCCTTCACACCTCTCTTTGACTGGCTTTGGAACTCAACTTCCACCAAAGACGTGGCCCGACTGTAATCTCAGCAATGAGGTGGTTGCAGGTGGTGCTGCTGCAGCGAGGGGAAGACCCAGCAGGGTGTGGGAATGGCAGGATTGTGGCCTTGGGGCCAGCTCCTGGATTCCCTGCCTCCTGAGCGGGGTCCCTCTCCCACCTGCAACTGGGGATCCCCGGGGTCCCCAGGATCCAGGACTGGGACAGGGGAAAGCAGGCGGGCCCAGTCCTCCCCCTCTCCCTTGCTGCAGCCCACCCCAATCTTGGACCCCCTACAATGCCCTGTGGAGCAGTGGAGGGGGGGCGCCCCCCTCCCCAAGGGGCTGGTGGGGGCTGCAGCTGTCCTCTGCAGGGGCCAGGCAAGCCAGGGCTGGGGAGCTAGAGGAGGACCACAGGCCAAGTTCGCTGCCCTGTCCAGGGGCTAGTGACACGGTGACCTCCCAGGCTACTTTGGGCCGGGAACTCTGTTACACTGAGACTGTGCACAGTGCAAGGCGGGCTCTCCAAACCGGTGCACTGTCATCATCTTTGTCGGCATCTTTGTCCCCATCCCCCAAGGGGCAGGCCATCCTGTTCAGTCGCCCCCTGCAGACGCAGTGCCCAGGTTTGCTGGGTGCTCCCTGGATGCCTGTGGGGCGGGTTCTTGGTATCACACCATGTAAGGTGCTCACACCTGGGAAGGTTTTCTCCGTAAAGCACACGCATGGTCCGTGCCTGGGGGCAAGGCACACTTCAGGACAGACACACACAGCCTTCTACAGGCTGCCATAAGCCCCATCCACATCCATAGGGGTACGCTGTCTGGGTAGAGCATGGCAGGGAGCAGGACTGGCTTCTGGATTCCCCAGCGCCTCTTCTCCAGGCACCCCTCAGGACCCAGCAAGGAAAGGACTCCCCAGAACTTCAGGGACGACAGGGTCCTGGACCTCGTGTTCCTCCCAGCTGTGGGTCCGGAACCCGTCCCCGGGTCCTGGGAGCCCTAGGGTCTCACCCTGTCCCTTGTCTTTGCAGCGAAGAACCTCCCCTGGATCTGACAGGCAAGGTGTACCAGCTGGAGGTGATGCTGAAGCAACTGCACACCGACCTCCAGAAGGTAAGGCCACCAGGCAGCCAGCCCTCTGGTGTGCGCCTCCCTGCTGCGCTTCCCAGACACTTGGGCTGAAGCCCCCGCCCCCCGCCCCATCCCTTGCATTTTAGAGGAGACCGCCCAGCTTTGAATGTAGCCACAGGTAAAGAGTAGAAAGTGACAATACCAAAGTTTGGTGAGCACATCGAGGAAACTTTCCTGAGTTCTTGGAGGAAGAATAAATTGGCCCAGCCTTTTTGGGGGGAAGTTGGACAACATTTATTTTAAAAATATGATCATGTATCTTGTTGATCCAGCAAGTGGGCTGGTGGGAATTTGTCCAGAATTTCAAGCATGGGCACAGACACCCGTGAGCAGGGATGTTCATTGCTGCTCTGTTGGCAATAAAAACTTGGTGCCAGGGCAGCAGTCCCTCCACGGGAGAGTGGTTTTTGTTTTTTGTTTATTTTAAAAGATTTTATTTATTTATTCATGCGAGACCCAGAGAGAGAGAGGCAGAGACACAGGCAGAGGGAGAAGTAGGCTCCATGCAGGGATCCCGAGGTAGGACTCGATCCCGGGTCTCCAGGATCAGGCCCTGCACCAAAGGTGACACTAAACTGCTGAGCCACCTGGGCTGCCCCAGGAGAGCGGTTATATAAAGGACAGGACACCCGTGCAGGTGGAATATTCTGCAGCCAATTAAAACATTAGCCAGAGTCTGTGTATTTACTACATACTAAAGCAGTCTAGTAGTAGGAGTCTAGTAACGGTAAAAACTAAGCAAACTACAGAATGTTTTCTAGAACATCATCATGCTTTAAAAAAAAAAATCTGTGGGTCAGAGGGTTAATCTAGTAGGCACCGTTCTAAATCGTCCATTGTACTTCTCTCCCGGAAGGAGGAGGAGGAAAGAAATAAGGGCAGAGAACCTTTATTTCTTGCTTTATATACTGTTGGGTAAAAGGCAAAAAGGTGGCAGGATAAAATGTGCAGCTGCCAAGCACGAGAATCCTAGGGTCCAGGTTCCGATCCTGCTGCCCGCTCGCTGTGTGAGGCTCGGTTGCCTCCCAGGAATCTGAGGATAACAGCAGTCCCTGAGTTGGGTGGCCAGAGGGTAAAATGGGGTGAGAATCACAGTGAGATCTGTGTTCAAAGAGCTGAGGAAACGGGTCCAGAGAGATGAGGCCATTTGCCCAGCGTCACCTAGCTGCAGAGCAGCAGAGCTGGGATTTGAACCCTGGCCGCTGGCTCAGGAGGCCTCGGCCGCCCGCCCGCTGACGCCGGCCCCGCCCCGCAGGAGAAGCAGGACAAGGCCGTGCTGCAGTCCGAGGTGGCCAGCCTGCGACAGAACAACCAGCGCCTGCAGGAGGAGTCGCAGGCTGCCAGCGAGCAGCTGCGCAAGTTCGCGGAGATCTTCTGCAGGGAGAAGAAGGAGCTGTGACGCGGAGCAGCCCCCCAGCCCCTGCGCGGGCCAGCTGGGGGCTCCTGCTCTCCCGGCCCCCAAAGCTCGCTGCCTGCCCGTGCAGGTGTGACCAAGACAACCCAGCCAGGGCCCCACTGCCCTCCTTGCGGACGCGGCCACCGGCCGGCAGTGGGCCTCACCGGGCTGGGAGCTGCGGTCTGCTGGGACCTACAGCCCCACAAGCTGGTGCGGTCGCAGGGCCCCTCGGAACCGCCCATCTCTGGTCCCTGGGAACTGGACCGCGCCCACACCAGGCCCCAGGCGGCCCGTCTAGCCTCTTCCGAGGACCAAGCCCTCAGAAGCTGTAGGAGGGGCAGAGGGAGGGCAGGAGTGCATCTCCAAACCCCGCAGCTCCAGGAGTCCACAAACCAGGTTTCTTCACCGCGGACAACAGAGTTTGGGCTTGTGGGGCCAAGCCCCCTGCATGAAAAACCAGTGTGAAACTGGCCCGCGCTCCCCCCAGGCCCCTAGAGAGAGGAGGGCCTGTGTGGAAAGGGCCAGGGCTCTCACTCCCGGTGCACTAGCTCCAGAAAAGCACGAACATTAACCCCTTCCGACCTTATTCTTCCAAAAAGCAGCCAGGAGCACTTTCTTAGAATATTCTTTTCTTGAGACCCCAGGATGGAGAGAGGAAACCCCAGCATCCAGAGGCAGCATCTTTGAGGGGAAACTCTATTTGCACACTCGGGACCGTTTATACAAGTCTTTTTTTCTATCAGCCCCTCACCACCAGAGGCCACAGTGCCTGGGCCACCCCCCTTCCAGCTCCTGCCCTGGCCCAGGCGGCAAAGCCTCATCTCTCCCCTCCCCCAGCCCCACCAGCTCCAACCGCACAGCCAGGGCCTCTCCCGGGCACCAGGAGGGGCTCCACGGCCGGGGTCAGGGCTGGCCAGAAGACAGCCTTCATCTCCTCTCTGGTGGTGGTTTCCCTTCTCAACCAAGCGGACATCGGACACCCTCACTGTGTTCCCCGGGGAGTGCTTTGCTGTGAGCCCCCACTAGACGCTGCTTCTCTAAAGGCAATAAGGGGGAGCTTGCCAGTCAGCCAAGCCAGAGTGGTACTACGCTGTTCACCCAGGAAACAAGAGTTTCTTTTTTTCCTTTAAAAAAAAAAGATATATATATATATATATATATTTATTTTTTCATGTAGAGTTGCGCCAGAACAAGGCTTGTATGGCCACGATCTGTGGATCCCCCCCAACCTCACGCTGAGGATCGAGGCGTGTCCCCCCATGGGCTGGGACTCAGTGGGAGGACTCCAAGGGGTAAAGTCAGGGTGGGCAGGCCGGTGGGCTTTCCCATTTGGGGAGGCAGCAGGCCGAGGGGGGGCGGCTAGCCCCGCTCCAAGCAGCACTCTCTGGGCTGGAAGCCAGCACCAGGTGGCCCAGCCCTTGTCCAGAGACCCCACCGCTTTCTCTTGGGGGCCAGAAACCTCAGGGAAGGGGGCTGTGGGGACCGCACGGGACACAGGCACTCAGGTGCCAGGCTGGACGGGAAGGTGCCAGGCTGGGCTGGCAGGGGCAAGAGCAAAGGGCACTCTTGTCTCCCTGCCATCAACCTCTGACCCCAGCAGCACTGCAGTCCCGCAGGAAGCCCTCAGACCTGCCATCGCCTGTCCCTCCCCCGTGGAGTGAGAGGAGGGCCGCAAAGTGGGGCCTGTGTGATCCTCAGCCCTGGCCAACTACTGTGATCTCTCCGCCCCTCTTCCCCACCCCCTCTCTGGAAGGGTTCTCCAGGACCACGAGGTGCCCTTCCCTCAGACCCTAACCTGGAGGCTGCCCCCCCCCCCCTTTTTTAAGTTCTCCTCACATCTTCAGATCATTCGAATCGTTTTTGGGGACCTAATCATGTACATTGACAAGTGTAAATTATGATTTTTTGGCTTTGTTTTCTGTTATTTTTTAAGGATCTCTGCAAAACTATTTAATTTGAGGTTGGTGTTCTATCTGAAGGTTTGAAGATAGGGGTTTTTTCATATGTTGATTTGTTTCGTTTGGATTTTTTTTATTCTCCATTGTCTTTTTTTTTTTTTTCCCCCTATCCCTGTCTTGAAATTTTCTGGCATGTTTCTGGAGGTTTCAAAGGAAATAAATGTTTCATAGAAATGGCTTCTGTGTTCACTAGCTGGGCAGCTGCCTGGAGTCACTGATGGGAGGGTGTGGTCCAGCATCATCCCCCTTGTCCCAAACGCATCACACACACACACACACACACACACACACTTCCCTAAGCACCAGCCTTGCAAACTCCCCTTCCTTGAAACCCAAACGACAGAAATTCAACACTCAGAGGGTAGAAAGTCCTCAAGTTGGAAAGAGAGAGATGGCACCGAGGAAGTCCTTTCTGGCGGCCAGAAAGCCAGAGCAGGCCCACGGAGGGTGCCGGTTTGGGAATCAGTGGTCAAACTTTGGGAAATCTGGAGGTTGCACAGGCGGCGGGCCCTCCAGCTCGCGGAATCGGTTCTCGGCGGGGGGCTCGGCGCCAAGGGCCCCCTGCCTCCCCCGGCGGCCTCCCGGGCCACGCCCTCCCGGCGCCGGCTCATTTGCATGTCCCCGCCCTCGATGGGAGGAGGCCTCCCCTGCCCGTCGGGTGGGCGGTTTCGGGTGCAGACCAGGCCCTGCCTCCAGGCCCTCGGGGCGCACAGCGAGGCGGGGGCGCCCCTAACCTCGGCCCTGGGCCCGGCCCGGCCCCTGCCCTCAGGAAGGCCTCGCAGCGTGACCTGGGGATCACGGTCCGACTGGTTTTCGGAACCTCAGAACCAACCGCACGTGAAATCCAAGGTCTGGCCTCCTGCGGGAAGTCCGGACCGAGGAGCAGCCAGCCTCGCGACGGGGCCGCCAGGTGGCTACACCTCACCCCCTCACCTGTCATTGGGTCTTCCATCTCTGAGCTAAAAACCTGATGCTTCTCTGACTCAGCCTCTCCCCTCCCCGCCCCCCCCCCAAAAAAATCTCTTTCCAAAACGGGTATATATCCTTTTTCCAGAGGAGGTGGACCAGCTATTTCCACATCTCCTAAAAATTCTAGAGTGTTCCAGACACTCTTCCAGTCCCCGCCCTCCTTGAGGCCCCATCCTCTCCCCGTGCGCCCTCCCCCCACCAGCATGGGAACGGTGGAACAAGATGTTCTCACATCCTCTCCTGGCGCCTGTGACACACACCGACGTCCAACGCCCCGCCGCTCGCACCCACACTGTGCCCTGCTGGTCCCTTCCCCATCTTGCCCCACTTTTCGACTTCCTCGGCCACATCCCGTATCCCCGCCGGCGCCCTCTCGGACCCTCCCCCAGCCTCCCTCTGGCGCCCATCACCCCTGGCTCTGTCCCCGGCCAACCTCCGAATCCCTCCATACCTTCGGCTCTCTCCACATTTCTCTATTGTCCCCTAAATGCTTTGTCCTCCCCCCTGAAGCCTCATCTCTGTGCCAGCGTCCTGGGACTCTGCCGTCCCTGGATCCTGCCTGTCGCTGCCCAGTGTGCCTCCCCTCTTCTCTCCTAATGTATGTGCCTGGTTCTCTGCCTCCCCTCATCGGCTCTCCTGCTTCTCCAGATCACTCTCTACCTCCTCCTCCTGTCTCTCCCTGGTGTGTCTGCTATTTTTTCTTACTATTATTTCCTCTCCCACTGAATCTCCATCTCTTCTGTCGCCCCCCCCCCCCCCCCCCGTGGCTCGCTCATCTACCTCTCTCCAGATCTATTTCTTCCCTCTCCTGCTCTTGTTCCGATTCTCTATAAATGTGTGTCTCTCTGCTGATCTCTCGGTGTCCTGGTTCTCTCCTCATCCCGCCTCACCCAAATCTGCCTCCCTCCCAGCATCCCTGGGACGGGGGACCCCAGGTGAGGTCGGGGGATTACAGGAGGTGCTCCTGGCACCCTGCCCCCTCCCCTAGCCCCGGAGGGCGGCCCCTTCATCCTCCCATCCCTTCCCCCCAGGCCCCAGCCCCCGCCTCCCCCCTCGCTGCCGATCGCTGCAGCTGCAGCAGCCCGTTGCCAGGGCAACCACAGCTGGCTGGGCGGGAGCCCCCTCCACCCCATCCCCCTTCTCCTTTCCGGCGAGGCTGGGAGGAGCTGGGACAAAGCCAGGGAAAGGCGGGGTGGGGGGGGAGTTGGAGGGAGATGGAGGTCGGGCGGGCTCCAGCTGTTAACCTCGGTCAGCTCTCCCTCCACGAGGCCCCCGTCTCCCCTTCCTGGCGATGCCCCCCAATCCAGCCCGCATAACGAGGCGGTCGCGGGCAGAGGGGTCAGGCCCAGTTTAATACACAGAACAAGTTAATTCACAGCAGAGGCAGGCAATAAAGGAGACTCGTGTACAAGGGGGGGCATGCGTGGATCGGGGGAGACCCCCCAAGCCCACCACCTCCCCCACTTGCAGTCTCAATTTCCCTTTTTTTTAACCCGAACAACAAACACACACAACCACGAGAAACAACCACGCCCCCTCGCTACCCCCAAAATGGCCAGCGAGGGTGGCAGGGGGCAGCCCGGCCTGGCCGGTGGGGAACTGGAGCAGGGGAAGGAGGAAAAACCAGTCCGGTGCAGAGTCTGTGCTTCTCATTCCAGCAGGCGCTGGGCGGGGGCCCGCCTGGCCCCCCCAGCCGACGCCCACCAGCCTGGGGGGTGCCCCCCCCACACCGCCACGGCGGCCCGACCTCGGCCACGGCGGGCACGGAGCGGGCAGGGCGGGGCGCTCGGGGAGGGAGCGGGAGCGGAGTTCAAAACCATGGTTCACGTCATGCAGTATCCACGGTGGGCACCAGGGCGGGGCGAGGGTGGACACCACACCCACCTGCCCGGGCTCACGGGGGAATGGTGCCCACTTTGGGTGCGGAGGCGGGACAGCTGCAACTCCGGAAACCGGGGGGCGGGGCTGCTCGGCAGGAAGCCGCATAGACTGGTGCCCAGTGGATGCTCAGCAGTGCCCCCTCCACCCGGCCAGGCCTTAGAGGACTCTTTGTATATATTAATTTCTTTTTTTTTTTTAACTTTTTGACTTTTTCTTTAGAAAAACGCTGTGTCCGTGCCCCGGGCTGGCATCTGCCGCCCCTCATGCCCGCCCAGAGGCGGGGTATGGCTTTGAGGGGAGCAGAAGCCCCTGGTGCCCATTTGCCAAGGGATGGGGAAGGAGGGAGGAAGGGAGAGGAGCCCTGCTAGGCCCACCAACCCACAGGGCAAACATTCCACTTGCACAGAGGGAAGGGGGGGCCCAGCCCCCTCTCGGGCTCCCCCTCTCCCCCTCCCACGGTGGGGCACTGAGGGCGGGGAGGGTGTGGAGGAGCTCGGAGAGGCAGATGGGTCAGCACCACCCCAGAGGTCCAGGTGAGCCAGAGCCAGGCCTAGGTGAGGGTGATGTAGGCAGAGGCCTTTTCTTTCAGGTGCCGAAGACAGAGGTGACAACTCCAGCTCCCTGTGGGGGAGGACAGGGGGTTAGGCCCAGGTCCTGGAAGGGCTGGCCCAACTCCCTCCCAACCAGCAGACACACAGTGCCTGGTCTTCTCCAGCAGGAAGCCCGCCTTTCGACCTGCCCACGCCCGTGTGGTGCCCACCTCTTCTCTCACCTTCCGGGGGCTCCGCCATGGGAGGACTCAGGCAGTACATGTGGTAACCCCGATCGCAGTCGTCACAAAACAGCAGCTGGTCCTGGGGGGTGAGACCCGCCCAGCTGGCACCCTGGGGGCACGGGCACCAGAAACCGGGGTGGGGGGGCTGGGGCAGGGGTAGGTCAGAGGGGCTGGGGAAGGTTGGTCCCTCCCACGAGAAGGGGCTCCGAGAAGGTCTTTGCATCACGGGATCTTTGCAGAACCCGGCTTGGCCAAGCTGAACACCCCTGTGGTCTGTCCGTTTGCAGTGTGTCGTCTGGGTTTGACAGAGTCTGCGGAACACTTAAAATGACACCCAGGTGGTCTGATACCAGCTCTGGAAGCACTGGATGTGGGTTCGGGTCCCAGCTCTACTAATTTCCTAGACGGGTGACCTCGGGCAAGTCATTTCCCCTCCCTGAGCTGGGTTTCTTCTCTGTGAAGTGGGAACAGGGCACCTACCTCAGAGGGTGGTTGGGAGGAGGCAGGGACATGAGGAGCCCTAAGGGCCCGGCCCGTTAACGGACACTAACAATAATGACAGAACAGGTTACCGCTGCTCCCCGGGGAGGGGCTCCAGGGAGCGGCCTGAGGCGCCCCGGCGGGCCGAGGGGCGGGGCGGGCAGGTCACCTGGGGGCGTGTCCCGGGGCGGGGCGGGGCGGGGCGTGTCCCGGGGGCGTGTCCGGGCGGGGCGGGCGGCCACTCACGTCATTCTCCGAGGTACCACACAGGCTGCAGGACTTGCACTCGATGCACTGCCAGCGGTAGGTCCGCACGGCTGCCGTCATGTTCACCGTAAACTGTAAACATGAGGGGTGTCCTGGGGGCCGAGGGGCAGGGATGCGGTTAGGGGCCATCGTGCCCCCTCCCCCGCGGTGGCCGCTGAGCCCGGGGAGGAGACGGCCCGGCCCCCACGCCAGCCCGGCTCTGAGGCTGGGCCTGACCCCCCCCTCGCGGTGCCCGGGCCGCCGCGCTGCTGCCGCGGCCACCCGGCCCCTACCCAGCCACCATGGTAACCACATTCTGCTCCCCGGAACACCATGGCAACCGCATTCCATTACCCACAGTGCTGTGGCAACCACTTTCTACCACCCACAACACCCGGGCAGCCACATTCTGTTAACCACTGTGCTGAGGCAGCCGCATTCCATTACCCACAGCAGAATGGCCAACAGGTTCCGTTAACCACAGTAACGTGGCAACCACGTTCTCCCAGCCGCGATGCCATGGCAACTGCCTGGCACAGGGGGGCCCCACACCCTGGGTTCCCTGCAGCCCGAGCCCCATTACCCGGGATACCCTGGCCGCCAAACTGCTTGTGACAATACCGTGCGATGCCAACCCGCTGGCCGTCCCGCTACCCCAGCGCAGAGACCCCCCCGTTGGCCACTACCCCGGTGCCACAACAGCTACCCAGTCGCCATGACAACCACATCGCACTACCCGTAATACCATGACAACCACAATTCATTACCCACTGTGCTGAGACAACCACAGTCTATTACCTACAAGTCCACCCTGGGAAACCACATTCTATTAACCACAAGTCCACGGCAAGCGCCGTCGGTTATCCACAGGACCCCGACAGTGGCCATCCATGACTCATTATCACAGTCCACTCCCCACGATGCCGGGGCAACCATCCTTCACCACTCCTCGTGCCATGATAAGCACAGGCCACCACCACCAATGCCATGACAACCACATCCCAGAGCCTCTCTGACCCCTCTGGGTTTCCCACAGTCCTCAGCAGTGGAATCCGTTGCGCCACCCCTGGGTTCCCCCCACCAGGCCGCGCCTCTCCACCTCCCATCCTCCAGATCTAGATTCCTGGTGTGCCCTCCACCCAGGCCCCCGGCAACCTCGGGTGGGGGTATCACCTGATCGCCCACAGTCAGCACAGGAGATGAGGTCCTCGGGACACCCAGTCTTCTTGGAGCCACCCAGACAGAAGTCACAGTAGCCGTTGGGGATGACAGTGCCATCAGGTGCCTTCTTGGCTGAAAGACAGCAGGCAGGGGTTGCCACAGGCAGCCAGGGACACCTAGTCAGAGGCTGCTGGGGAAATAGGGGCAGAGGGAGGCATCCCTACCTGTGTGTTTCCTCTGTGCCTCAGGGACCCAGGCCAATTCTTTGTAAAACTCTGGGGTTGGGGGGACAGAGAGAGGGACTCTCACCACAGGCAAGGCTCCACCCTGCCCCCAGCCTCAGCCCCAAGGGTGGACCCCTTTTTCCAGGCCCGGAGGGAGGTAAGGAGACAGAGTAGCTCCCCTGAGCTGCGGCCAGTAGCAGAACAGAACTGGGGACCCAAATAACTCTCATCAGGAGCCCCAGACTCTCTGAGGACAACCCACACATCCTCTTTATTAGGTAAAATTGCAAATAACAGCTTTAGGAAGAGCCCCCTGCTTCCCCATTCATACACACTTCTACCAGACAACCAGTGCCAGCTAAGCGCCCGACTAGATAAAAACTGGGGACGCCACTCGCCAAGATCTGATATGGAAACAGACGGACATTCACAAGAAAAATCCTGAACACGGAGGTGCCCGGGTGTGTAGAGGGGACGGGATGAAGAGACTGCCCTCTCCCACCAAGAGATGGGTGGGAAGACAGTCCCTCCACCGGCAGAGCCTCCCCAAGCCCTCCCCCACCCCTCGGCTGTCAGGGCTGGCACGGGATTGGCATGGGCAGGCGCCAAGGGCTCCCAGGCCACAGACCCTGCCCCTCAGCCAAAGCTTCGCGGAGAAGGGAGAGAGGGAGGCAGGGAGGGAGGGGAGTCATCTATCACCCCCCTCCCCAAGCTCTAATTGAAACAATAAATCAGACCCAGAAATATTATGCCCGGCCGGGAGCGAGAGGGAGAGATGGTTGGTTGCCATGGCAACCCCAGAGCCAGCATCCCCTTGGTCGGTGGGGGGAGGGGACCGCTGAGCTGGAGATTTTCCAGAAATGTCTAATGTGCCCCCTCCCTCCCCGGCTCCTCAGCCCCCACTCCCCGGGTCCCTCACTACCCCACAGCCCGCCTGCCTGCTCACGTTTATGGTTGTTTTTCCGGTGGAAGGGCAGGGCGTGGCGCTCCGCGTTCTCCTCCCCCTCCTCCTCAGCCAGGTGGGTGTGGGTGTAGTGGTAGCTGAGCCCTGGCCGGTTCTTATACCGTTTCCCACAGACTGGAGGGCGAGCAGGGAGGGGGGCGGGTCAGCCCTCCCAGCCGGGCGGCCTCCACCCTGGGCGGCCTCCACCCTGGCCTCGGGGTCACACCTCCCCCCTCTGCCAGAGGCCTGAGCGCCCCGCCCACCGGGCTCTAGAACAGGAGGGAGGGGGCCAGCAGGGGGGAGGTCTCTAGGCCCCACTCTCTCTCTCCCCCTCTTCAGAAGGACTCACTATCACAGACATACGGCTTGTCTCGGTCCTCGAGGGAAGCGGTGTCCTGGCGTTTCCGGAGACCCCCGATGCCGTATGCCTGCGGGGGAAGGGGGGGGGTGAGCGGCCAAGAAACGGAGGGAACCGGAAGGGCTTTCACCTCGTGGGCCTGAAAGGTGACCCGCAGCTCTGCCACTTCCTAACTGTGGGCCTCCACCGAGAGGTTCAGCTTCCTCGCGTGTAGCGTGGGTATAAGGCGGCTCTCAGCCACTGGACAATCTCTGTTTTGCAAACGGTATAATGATATCTGAGCCTCGGTTTGCTCATCTGTAAAATGGGTATAAGATCCTCTACGAACCCCCTTCCCACCCCCACCCCGTCAGGCTTCTCTGGGGATTAAATAGGGTCAAACTGGGGCAAGGCCGGACCATTGTGTGTGCCCAGTACACTGGCTCTGCCACGGAGGGGTGGGGCGATGGAGAAAAGTTGAGAGGTAATACCTTTCCTTTGGCCCTGTTCTTCCTCCTGGGAATGTCATCCTCCAAGTCTTCCACCTCAAGATCATGTGGAAACTCCAGCAGCTGCTGTTTCTGGGCACCAGGAGAAGGGGGATCGAGGTCAAGAAAATGGGGGGGATGCTGTCCTGCTCTGGGGAAGTTCTGGACACCGCTGGAGATGGGGGGGAGGAGGGCAAGTCAAGAGGGGCTTCTAAAAAGAGACAGGGTGTGGGAGGATGGAGATCCAGGGTGCCCCAAGGCCCGGGGAGACTGCAGAGCAGGAACAGGATGTGCCAGGGCGGGTGGCAGGGATGAGAAGGCAGCTCAGGCCCCTGAGGGGTGGTCCCACCTGGCAGTCCATAATGGTCTCCTCCTCCTTCAACTCAATCTTCTTCTCCCCTGTCTCCGCACACAGTAGCGCCTCAAGGACTGGCCCTTCTGGGAGGCCGCCCTCCTTCTTCAGGGGTGCCTCACAGTCTGCAGACAAGGGTGGGGTCAGGGGGGTATGTTGTCCCTGGAGGATTCCTCAAACAGCCCGGGTCAGGGAACCATGCCCTTTGCTTCAGGACAGAGGCTTTCCCACACTCGACCGGCAACAAGACTCAAAGACTCAATCATACATACTGGGAAGGATGCCGAGACCCTGAGAAAGACACAGCCAGACCCTCAGATCCACTCAGACACACTCAGAAGGAGACACAGCCAGACCCTCACTTACACCTGGATGCATATGGAGAGCTACAGACACTCAAACAGGGCACACATGGAAAGTACAGATCATCTTGAGGCAGCCAGACACACAAAGGAAGAGATACACCCAGACACGCGGAGGAAACTCATCCAAGCCCTTGGATACACCCGGAGACAATCAGAAAGGGACATTAAACCATCAGCTCAACCTAGATCCACATGAGGAAGACGCAGCCAGACCCTGCCATACACCTGGACACACACGAGAGCGAGACAGACATACCTAGAGGGAATCACTCAGATGGATACACAAGGGGGAGGGACACAGTCCCTCTGAGGCAAACAGACACACCCAGAAAGACACAGATGGACACATAGTGTCCAGATGGACACTTCAATACACCTGGACCCACACAGACCCTTGGATACACCCGGACAGGAGAAGAGAAAGAGCCAGCGACTGTGACACTACTGGTCACAGTCAAAAGGTCATAAAGCCCAACACTCTGGCCAGACGAGCACACGTGGGCAGAAATATACGTAATACTCCAGCCACGAAGGGCTTCTCCCAGACATCCCAAAGCATCTGGACACTCAAAGGAAGAGACACCCAGACGCCCTGATACACCCAGACACACTCAGGATACCCTGCTAGACCAGACACACACAAGACTAAATAGCCCCTCTAGTACTCTTGAAAACACCTAGAAAGAGACACAGACACTTTGATATGCTCCCCTACGGATGGAAAGACACCCGGACACATCCAGACACACATAGGAGGCACCCATAGGAAGAAAGCCAGCGGGACCCTGATCCATCCCAGCTCGCCAGGGAAGGTACACCCAGGCACACACGAAACAGATACCACTCTGCCCACGAATACACCTGGGCCGGAGGAGAAGATACAGCCCAAGTCCAAAGCCCAGTCACTCGGGGGGAACTGGAGAACGTCTGGACTACACCAGACGCACACCTGCAGACAAGCGCTGGGAGGGAAATAAAGGCAAATGCTCAGACCTGCAAGGGCCTCACCACACACGCATGAGCGGGTGCTGGGGGCACTGATGGGGTCCCCCCCAGGCCCAGGATGAAGCTCCACCCACCGATCTTGTACTCGCAGGGCCGCAGTCTGGGGTCCTCCAGGATGTTGAGTCTCCGTTTCTTTCTCCAACAGCGCGCCGGGTACGTGTAGATCTGTCCGGGGGCCAAACCTGGAGTGAGAAGCGCGAGGGGCCGTGAGAACAAGGGGAAGGCGGCCCGCAAAGCCGCCGCCCCGCCCCGCCCCCACCCTCCGGGCCGGTACCAGGGCCGCGGTGGGTCTTTTCCATCCAGATGTAGCAGTTGTTCTGGGCCACGCCGGTCTGCGAGTCGAGGAAGGGCAGGCGCAGGCTGCGCTCGGCGCACAGGCGCGCGTTGTAGCTGCGGCAGTGCTCAATGGCCTCGCGGTAGAAGTCCTCGCCTAGGCTGCGAGGGGGCGAGCGAGCGGGCGAGTGGCTGTCAGCAAGGGCGCGAGCGCCAGGTGGCCCAGCAGCCCCCCTCGGCGCGCCCCTCGGGAGTGGGTGGGCCTACTCTCCCAACCTCCCCTCTCCCCCCTGTGCCTCCGGGACTCAGGCGCCCCCAGCCCAGGGCCCAAGCAGGCCTGGAGCCAACAGGCAGATAGATACACACCATACAGAGACGGACAAAAATACACCAGGACCCATCCCTACAGGCACGCGTCAAAATACTCAACACAACCAAACCACACAGGATTCACACACAAAGAGAGACATATCCCAAAACTCACAAAGGAGAAACAGACAAACCTCACATATGTGCACACACAAATATCTACTGAGAAAATACAAACATCGCCGTCCCATAGTGTAGAAACAGACACATCCCACATATATCCATGCACGAATACACCTCACATATCCAAAGACACACAACATAAACAAAGCACCCGCACAAAGACACACAATGTGCAGAGATCACACACACAGCACTACACACACATACACGCATCCAAAGACACACAGTGATACACAAATATTATGAGAAGAATGTTAAACTACCCACACATGCACTTATATACCCAAAGACACAACACAAACAAATTACACACACACACTCACACACACACTATCCAGACAAACTATACAAAGAAATCACACAGATTCACACAGGACACACACACAATCACAAAGATACACAACATAGAAACCAACATCTAAAATACCGCATATCCACACAAAGATACAACACAGAAACAGACAAATCCACCCATATTCACACAAAACTGTACAAATACATGCATGCCTACAAATCCAGACACAGAACACAAGCGATGCACAGTTCCAAAGGACATGTACGCACACTCAAAGACCCAAATATCCAAAGATACCTAGTGTAGACTAAAATAAATTAAACACATATCCACACACATATCAAAAACAAACAAACAAGTGACACGCACTCCACATGCCAAGACAAAGGTAGTGTGGACTTCACTCAAGTTTCCCAAGCCTCCCGCACCCCCAGACCGTTTCAGTCTCTCCCCAACCCCGGGGGTCGCCGGGCGGGACGTGACCCCCCTTCCCCCGAAGAGGACCCGAACAGGACTCCGAGTCCCCCACACCCTCCGCTCCTCCAGGAGCAGCGCATCGGACCCCGTTCTTGCCAGGGACCCACGATCACACACATCCGCACCCCCGCGCAGCACGGCCCACGGTGACAGCCCCCCAGACACCCCATCGGCCCCACCCCCGGCCGCCACACACGCACACACACACGCGCGCGCCCGCGCAGACCCGCCCGCGCGCCCTCTCCCGCCTCCCGCCGGCCCGCGGCACCTCAGGGGGCCGGGGATGACCGTGGCCATCTTGCTCCCCGGGTCCTGCCCCCAGCAGGTCCCCGCCGGGTCGGTCCTCCCAGCGCTCGGGCGGGCGCTGAGGCCGCCCATCCATTCATTCCCGCGGGGCGGGAGCACCGGGGCCACAGCCAATCAGGACGGCAGGGCGGGCCCGCCCGGGCCATGCTGGGAGTGGTAGTCCGGGCCGGGGGCCGGGCGGGACCCCGCGGGGCAGGGGGCAGGGGGCAGGGGGCAGGGGGCAGGGGGCAGGGGCGCGGCCCCGGGAGCGCGCGCGGTCACTCACGCGGCCACTCACGCGCGCCCGCTCCCACGCGCCCTAGCGTCCCGGGCACACGCTCCCACGGGCACACCTGGGCTCGCACACACCCACCTACGGCAGTTTACACACACATTCACACGTATACTCACAGCCTCCCACGCAGACTCACGCACACTTCCCTCCCACGCCTTCACAGACTCACATACATTTACACTCACACGAACACTCCGAAGCCATGAGACTTAGAGATACCCTGGAGGGGCCCGCACGGGCGTCCCACCCGCGCCTGCGCTCGCCTCACCGACACCTCTCCCTCCCGCATCCCCAGGCCCTCCCGGCTCCCAGCGCCCGGCCTGTCCGGTCCCCGGGCTGTCCCCGGCACGGTGACCCCGCGCGGGCGAGCCCGTCCTGCCGCAGGCCGGTCGCCAGTAAGGAGCTGTAGCCGCACCTGGCGGGTTCGAATCCCGCCTCTGCAACTCGGTGGCCATGTGGCCTTGGGCAAATGACTTAACTTTCCTGGGCCTGTTTCCTCACCTGTAAGATGAGGATGACACCTCATTGGATTGTTGTAAGGATTAAATGAGTAAATAGAGTGTTTTTAGTTTTAGTTTTTCCACATCCAGCAGGGAGCCCACCACGGGGCTTAAACTCACCACGGAGAAATCAAGACCTGAATTGAGATTGATTCGGAGGCCTAACCCATTGAGCCACCCAGGTGCCCCCCCATATAGTGTTTTTAAAAGGTACCCGGGGTGGGCAGGGGGGAGATGCCAGCGTGGCGAAGCAGTTGAACGTCTGCCTTTGGCCCAGGGCGTGATCCCGGGATCCAAGATTGAGTCCCACATCCAGCTCCTTGCAGGGAGCCTGCTTCTCCCTCGGCCCCTCTGTCTCTCTCTGTGTGTCTCTCATGCATAAATAAATAAAATCTTTAAAAATAGATGAATAAAATAAAAGGCACCTGGCAGGTAGTAGGTTCAGTAAATCCACTCCATCAAGGAGATCGGATATGAAGTCAGGTGTAAAATGGTGCTAGCCAACCACTACCAGAAAGAATAATGCCTGGCCCATAATAGATGCTCAATAAGTATTTGTTGAATGAGTAAATAAAAATATACTGGTACCCACCAGGTGCCAGACACAATTCTAAGTACTTCAACAGCCAGCAGCTCATACGATTCTCATAATGACCCTCCCAGGTGATGCTATGTTTACGCTCATTTTCCAGATAAGAAATCTGAGGCAGAGGGAGGTGAAACCACAGGGCCCTCAGCTCCTGGTGGCGCTTGACGGTGGGGCTAAGAGGATTCACTCATCTAGGTATCTGTACCCAGGTGAGTTTCACCTCCTTCTTTCTCCCTCTGTCACCAGCACAGACTGTACCCTAAGGAGTCCCCAGACAGCGAGCTGCCCCAGCAGGCCACACCAACACGGACCGGAACCCCCCTGGTCCAAAATTTGTGTTCCAGTATGGGCCCCCTCCTGGATAAAACCCCCACAAATGTCCTTGTCCACCAGAGGGCTCTGCAGCAGCCAGAGAGGCAGACTAGCCTTCACCTCTTTTGTCACCTGATGCCTCCACCTACCCTCTGGTGAGAGAGATGCCCTCAAGTTCCTCCAAACTTATCACCTCTACACACACACACACACACCACACACACACACACCTAGTGTTAGACCCCCTTCCACAAACTCTCCCCAGTCTCCCCAGGGTAAGGCCTTGACCTCCCCGCTTCCCCACTCCCAACAGGACACAGTGGGTCCCTGCTTCACATCTGGCCGAGAGTAGGGGGCAAGGGGAGTAAGTGAAGGATGCTGGTACCCCCACGCTCACTCTGGCCTCCAGGCCTCTATTCCGGCCACCTCATACCTCACCCCTGGTAAGCCCTACCCCTCCGCCCATCAGCTCAGCTCAGAGAGTGCCCGTCCTCGCACCTTCCTCTCTCACCTCCCACCACCCTCACAGATCCCCCAACACATTACACCTGCTCCCCACACCTCCAGCCTCAGACACCCCAGCTCACGCCTGCCCCACCCCAGAACCCTTACATCAATTTGCTCGGTTAGGGGCCTGAACATAGAATAGTCCGTCACCTCCCTGGAGGCCCCTGTCCATCAGCACAATTGACCCACCACCCGAGCTGTCGCTTCCCCCCTTTCCTTGCCCCTGGTCACCTTCACAGATCCGTCTCCCACACTTGAACTCCCCTGCCCACGGGGTCCTCCTAGCCCACCGCCCTCCCTCAACCCTGCAGACCCCTCAGAGGATGAAAGCAAAGAAGGGCACACTGGCGCTCTCCACCCTAACCTTATCCTGGCCTCCAGGCCCCCGCAATGCCCTATATGGAAACAGGACCACAGAGAAATCAATATTGATACTTCTAATAATAATCAGTACACTTAGTCAGGGTCAGGCTCTGAACCAAGCGCTTTACAAAGATCACGACAGCCCCTGGAGGTGATAGGCAGTTATGATTCCCCAATACTCAGATGGTAACACTGAGGCTCCGGAGGGGGGTGGTGAATTAATAGCTCAAGATGAGGTCTGGAACCAGGCAGTCAGAACCCCTAGGCCCGCTCCCACCAGCCTCCCAAGGGGATTTGGCTCCCACAGTCTTGCGGGAGCCGGATCCTACCCTCGACCCGGCGGACAGCTCAGCTCCACGGGAGAGCAAAGAAGGGCAAAGAAGGCGGCGGCCCTCCCGCCCCAGCGCTTCCTCCCGCCTCCTCCAGGGCCCGGCCTGGGGTCAGAGTGAGGAGGCCAGGAAGCCTGTGGAGCCACCAACCTGTACAGGAGCCCTGTCCCGGCCAGTCTGAGGGTGTCCCTCAGAGGAGCCACGTCTGTCTGTGTGTAAGACAGAGCGAGAGGGACGCAGGAGGGTGTCGGCGTCACACACCTCCTCCCGCTGACCCCAGCTCCACACACGCCCCGCAGCCTCTCTGGCTCCGCGCAAAGCCGAGGCACACGTGTAGGCGCGTGCCCGTGAACCCGCGCCCCGCGCCCCCAGCTCCCCCGCAGGCAGCCGGGCGCTGCTGGGGGCCTCGGGTCAGCCGTCAGCCCCAGCCCTGGGAGCGTGGGGGCGCTCCCCGCCCCTTCCCGGTCCCCAGCCGCCAGCGCCGCTCAAGGTCAAGGCGGCGAGCGCCAGGGGTTGGGGGGAGCGGGGCTGCGGGGAGGTCGCCCCAGCCCCTTTGTGCGGCGCCGCGGGCGTTCGCCCTCCGCCTCCTCCCCAGCCCCGGCGGAGGGGGAGGGGAGCGCCGCGCTCCCCGCCGGGGAGGGAGGGCGGGAACGGCCGCGCGCCTGTCACTCTGCGCCCGCTGTCACCGCCGGAGGAAAGGGGGTGGGGAGCGCTGGGACCCGGGAGTCCGGGATCCCGAAGAGGGAGCGGGCGAGCGAGCGAGAGATGGAAAGAGAGAGGGGAGAGAGGTGGCCAGAGCGAGGGGTGGCGAGGAGAGGGCAGGCTTGAACCCGGGCGTCCAGGTGCCCAGCCACCGGGCCGCGAGGAGGCCAGCGCTCGGAGCGGGGACGCGGACAGGGAGAAAGGGGGGGAATCCCCCGAGACTGAGGGCGCTGCCAGCCTCCTCTCCCGAGGCATCCGGTCCCCACGGGGTGAGAGATGCTCTCGTTGGACGTCCCTGGGCGGGGAGAGGGAGGAACGGTCGGAGCTGACTGGGCGTCGGAGCTCCTAGGTCCCGAAGACCCGGGGGAGGAGGAGGGGGAGTCAGGACCCCGACGTCTCAGCGCCCACCCCGCGGCCGCGCGGGCCGAGGGCCCCGGAGAAAGAGGGGGAAAGAGAAGGTGTTCTGGGGAGAGGGAGAGGGTGGCGAGGACCCCGGAGCCTGAGGTCTGCACTTCGGCGTCCGTGCTCCCGGCGCCCCCGGGGACACGGAGGAGGAGAGATGGGGGAGGAGGAGAGGGAAGCCCCTACCCCCACGCTGGGTGGGGAAACGGCCTCCGCCACCCCCCAGCCCGCGCCACATTCCTTCACTGACAGCGACAAAGAAGAGACGCCCCCGCGACCCCGAAGGGGCTCCCGCCCCCAACCCCAGGGGACAACGAGGGGCGGCGGGTCCCCCAGGGTGGGGTGGGGCGCTCGGGGGTCCCCCATTAAACTACCTCCCGCGCGCCGCGTCCCCTTCCCCAGCGAGGGCGGGGGAAGGGCCGGGGGTGGGGGGCGGGATGGAGGGACGTGGACGGCGGGGACACTCACGACTTGAGCGGGTTCTGAATGGCGGTGGCCATGGCCCGCTCGGCTGGGCCGCCTCCGGCCCGGGGCGCTGCTGCCGCCGCGCGCGGGCCCAGCCCGGCCTGCGCCGCCCGCTCTGCCGCCCAGCGCGCTACGATTTCATTCATTCTTGGGGCTGCGGCGCGAGCCGAGCGGGGCGGGCCGGGGGCGGGGCTCGGCCAATCCCCGCACCTCCCGGCGCACGACGGGACGTGGAGTCTAGGGGCGCGCGGCGGCGCCCGAGGGCGCCCCTGGCCGGACTACACGTCCCAGGGGGCGCCGGGAGGACCGCGCGCCCATTGGCTGCTGAGGATACAGGGCGGGGCTGGCTCGTCCCAGAGCATCCTTTCCTCCTCCCTGAGGGTGCTCCATTCCCAGCTCGGGCTCTCCGTCCTCCGGGAGCCGCGGGGGTGGGAGCAGGAGGGCCGCAGGCCTCCGGGGCTCCCCAGGGTACGTGGATGACCCCAGGATCTGTTGTGTATTCCTGTCTATGCTTGCTGGTCTGCGTGTCTCCGCGGTGTCAGCCGGCGTGTAAACAAGCCCAGGGGTTAATCAATGCCTTTGTTCACTTATTCAGTGCCTGCCGGGTGCCAGGCTCTCTTCTAGACACCGTGGCCTACAGCGGTGACCAAAGTCGCTGCCCTCAAGGAGCTGACCTTTTCATGGAGAAAGACAGATGATAAAGGAGAAAATAAATAGACAAAAATCATCTTAGAGAATTATGAATGCCATACGGTGGCTCCTCTGAGGAGGTGACATTTGAGCTGAGACCTGAGAAGTTCCAGCCAGGCGGCAGGAGGGGAAAGGGAGTGAGCTTTTGACAAGTGCAAAGATCAGTAAGAAAGCTGGTGGGACTGGAGCCGAGTGAGTGAGGGGACAGACAAGGTTGGGGAGAGAGCAAGGACCCAGATCGTGTAGAGACTTGTAGGACATTACAAAGAAAATAGATTTTGTTCTAAGTGCAATCAATCATTGGCTCTCTTCTTTCTCACACACACATACACACACACACATACACACACACACACACCAAGCCCATCAGCAAATCCTGTTATCTCTACATTCACAAAACAGATCCAGGATCCACCCGCACAGCCTCCACCTGGCGCCAGCCTCCGTTGTCTCCTGCCTGGACAGCTCCAGGTCTGTTCTCGCCCTGGCAGCCAGAGTGGGCTATCTAAAACATATGGCATCACAATGCTCTCTGGCTCAAAACCCTTCAGGGGCTTCTTTCACAATTAGAATAAAATGCAAAGTCCCCACTCTGCCCTCAAGGCCCTACTTGATCCCCAGATTTCTTTTTTTTTTTTTTTTGATCCCCAGATTTCTGACCCCATTTCCCTCTTTTCTTCCCTTGGCTGACTTTGCTCCAGCCGCCTGGCCTCCTCCCTGTTCCTGGAACATTTCAGTCCCGTATCAGCCACAGGACCTTTGCACTTACTGTTCTCACTGCTTAGAATGTTCCTCCCCCAGACAGCCACATGGCTCCCCATCCCTCACTCTATTCAGGTTTTTGATTAAATGTCACCTCCTCAGATGCAACCTCAGCTAAAATAGCATCCCCCATAACTCTGTCCTCTTGAATGCTTTTTCTTATCATAGTCTGTCATCATGTAATAGATCTATGCAGTTACTTGACTTATTGGCTGTCTCCACCCACTAGAATATCAGCTGTGTGAGGGCAGGGATTGATGACCTGTCCACTGCTACGTTCCCAGTGCCTAGAACAGGGCCTGACAAATAGTAGGTGCTCGATAATTATTTGATGAATAAATAAGTGGATCAACTAGACATTATGCTCCATGTCTCTCCCCACGGTCTAGCTCTGAGGCACGCAGCCCACAGGGACAGAGAACAAGGTGGGCTTGGGACTGTGCCCTCCACCCTTGGACAACCTGAAGGGGGTGCTGTATTAAGGAAACCTCCCCAGAGAGGGTCTAGAGCTAAAGGCAAAGGGAAAGGCTAACAGGCACAGTCAGTCCTTTCCAGAGTATTTCGGTCCCCAGCCGTGTGCGGGCATGTGCATGTGAGCAGTGCTGGCTCTGGCCGGGCTCGCAAGCTCACAGTCCAGCGGGATGACAGACCCGTCCCCACATGATGACAGCCAAGAGTGGCGGAAGCCCAAGCAGAGGGGTCAGGGCTGGGATAGGCAGGCACAGGAGCTGCGGGACCCAGGCTGTGGGTCAGGGAGGGGCTTTATGGAGGAGACTCCAGGGGAATCCTTTGGAGCCCTGACCCCTTGCCCGCTCCGCACATAGGGCAGCTGTCTGTTCTCACGTCTGGGGGCCCTGATGCTTGATATTCCACGTGTTGGGAACCAACCGATCCTGAAGTCCCAGGCTTTGGTCACTTCTCCCAACCCTGGAGCCCGGATCTGGCCACCAGAGGGCACTGCGGCCCCAGTCTTTGTCCACACTGGCTGTTCTGAATCCTCAGCCCTGGGACAGTACCCTGCTGGCAGTAGGGACACTAGTAGACTCTGGTCCACCCACCCTGGGCCTCAGGCCCTGCCCAGCACCTGGTCACTGGTGTCTGACACTCGACCCCCAAATCTCCTGTGGAATCGCTAGGAGACCCTGATCCAGCCCCTTGACGGCTTCGTCTGGGCCACATCCCTGTCTTCCCCACTAATCTTCAGAGGGTACAGCCCTCCCCTAAGTCTCCCTTGGGATGTTCAGACATGACCTTCAGAAGTCTCCTGACCAGGTGGGGATAATGAAGACAAGGTGAGGTTGGGGGTCGTTCAATACCAGGGCAACAACAATGATAATTAACAATAATAACAACAGGGGTACCTGGGTAGCTCAGTGGGTTAAGCGCCTGCCTTCAGCTCGGATCATGGGATCAAATCCCACATCCGGCTCCTTGCTCAATGGGGAGCCTGTGTTTCCCACTCCCTCTGGCCCTTCCCCTGCTCAAGCTCTCTCTCTCTCCCTCTCTCAAATAAATAAATTAAAATAATAAAAAAAACAAAAGAGGTGCCTGGGTGACTCCGTCGGTTAAGCATCTGCCTTTGGCTTGGGGTCATGATCGCAGGGTTCTGGGATCGATCGAGCCCCAAGTTGGGCTCCCTACTTAGTGCAGAGGGGGGACCCTGCTCCTCCCTCGCCCTCTGCCTCTGCCTGCTGCTCCCCTTGTTTGTGCTCTCCCTCACTCTCTGTCAAATAAATAACTAAAATCTTTAAATCACTAAAATCATTAAATAAATCAATAATAAGAGCGGTGATACATGCAGTCCCATGGCTTTAGTTCTTCCTATGTGTAAGGACCTGGACTGAGCTTTTCATGGCCTCTACATCACTGCATCACACCTGTCACACAGAAAGAAGAAATGAAATGCAGTTGAAGGGATGGATGTCAAGCCACCTGAGCTGCCCTCTCTTTGCTATGTTTAATTTTTTTGAATTGTTTAATTTTTCCCATATTTCTTGGGGTGCCTGGCTGGCTCAGTCAGTAGAGCATGGGACTCTTGACCTTGGGGTCATGAGTTCGAGCCCACTTTGGACGCAGAGATTACTTAAAAATAAAAATCTTAAAAAAAATAAAATAAATAAAAATAAAAAAAATAAAAAATAAAAAAAATAAAAATCTTGGGAAGCCTGGGTGGCTCAGAGGTTTAGCGCCGCCTTCAGTCCAGGGTATGATCCTGGGGTCCCGGAATCGAGTCCCACGTCGGGCTCCCTGCATGGCGCCTGCTTCTCCCTCTGCCTGTGTCTCTGCCTCTCTCTCTCTCTCTCTCTCTCTCTGTGTGTGTGTGTATATCATGAAGAAATAAATAAAATCTTTAAAAAAACAAAAAATAAATAAATAAAAATGAGGGGATCCCTGGGTGGCTCAGCGGTTTAGCTCCTGCCTTCAGCCCAGGGTGTGATCCTGGAGTCCCAGGATTGAGTCCCTCATTGGGCTCCCTGCATGGAACCTGTGTCTCTGCCTCTCTCTCTCTCTGTGTGTGTGTGTCTGTCATGAATAAATAAAGTCTTTTTTAAAAAATAAATGAATGAGTGAATGAATGAATGAATAAATAAATAAATAAATAAATAAGAATCTTGGGGCACCTGGGTGGCTCAGATGGTTAAGCAACTGGCTTCGGCTCAGGTCATGATCCCAGGATCCTGGGATGGAGCCCTGCATTAGGTTCCCTGCTCAGCAGGGAGTCTGCTTCTCCCTCTCCTGCTCCCCCTGCTTGTGTGCTCTCTGTCAATTAAGTAAAGTCTTTAAAAAAGAGAGAGAGAGGGCAGCCCGGGTGGCTCAGTGGTTTAGTGCCGCCTTCATGCATGGAGCCTGCTTCTACCTCTGCCTATGTCTCTGCCTCTCTCTCTCTCTCTCTCTCTCTCTGTCACTCATGAATAAATAAATAAAAATCTTTTAAAAAATAAAAATAAAAAAAGAGAGAGAGAAATAAGAAGCAAAGAAATATTTGTGACTGAATAAATGGGTTAGTTTCCAGAAGCCTGGGCCACAATCCACTCCCACCTGCAGTGCATAGGGGGCCCTGTTCCCCAGCCCTAGGCTAGCCAGTTTATCCAGTTCACTCACCATGCATTAGCACATACTACATGCCTGCTTGCTGGTCTGTTCTGTTGGTCAGTGCCACTGCTACTCCTGCCAGCACTTGGTATCACCCAGCTTTCTAATTTTTGCCTAATCAATAGGTGTTAACTGATGTCTCTGTTGTTTTATTTTTTTAAGATTTTTATTTTTAAGTAATCTCTACCCCAACGTGGGGCTCAAATTCACACCACTCTACCAACTGAGCCAGCCTGGCAACCCTCTCATTGTTTTAATTTTCTTCTTTCAGATTGTTATTGATCATTCCTTGCAGATTTTCCTACCAGAAATGTTTTTGTTTGGTTTTGGTTTTGGTGTGACCTTTTAAAAAAAACTCAAGTATAATTAACATACAGTGTTATATTAGTTTCAAGTATATACAATACAATGATTCAACAATTCTATACCTTTCTCAGTACTTATTTAGATAAGTGTACTCTTATTTTTTTAAGAGACACACAGAGAGAGGCAGAGACATAGGCAGAGGGAGAAGCAGAGTCCCAATGCGGGACTCGATCCCAGGACCCCAGGATCATGCCCTGAGCCAAAAGCAGATGCTCAACCACTGAGCCACCCAGTCCCTAGATAAGTGTATTCTTAATCCCTTTTTTGAATTAAGGGTCTTAAAATATATTTTATTTATTTGAGAGAGAGAGCATGAGCAGGGAGGCAGGGAGAGGGATAAAGGATTCCCCACTGTGTGCGGAGCCTGACTAGGGGCTCAATCCCACTAAGATCACTACCTGAGCTGAAGTCACAAAGTCACACACTTAACCGACTGAGCCACCCAGGCCCCCCAGTTAAGTTTTTAATTTTAATTCCAGTATAGTGAACATACAGTGTTATAGTAATTTCGGGAGTACAATCTAGTGATTCGACAATTCTGTACCTTACTGGGTGCTCATCAAGATCCGTGTAAGGGGGGCACCTGGGTGACTCATCAGTTGAGCTCTGCTTTTGGCTCAGGGCATGATCTTGGAGTCCCGGGACAGAGTCCCACGTCAGGCTCCCTGCTTGGAGCCTGCTTCTCCCTCTGCCTGTGTTTCTGCCTCTCTCTCCCTCTCTCTGTGTCTCTCATGAATAAATAAATAAAATCTCTTTAAAAAAAAAGAAATTCTTCCATCAGCTGAGTGCCTCTCACTTAGGGTCTCCCATTGCACCCAGATGGCATCTAGGGCTGGGGTCCTCTCTCGCCAGGCTTCTTCACACACGTGTCTGGCCTTTGATTCTGGCTGTCTAGAACACAAAACCCTTCCATGTCTCTGTGTGGTTCCTCACAACATGACAGCTGGCTTCCAGGAACAAGCATATCCAGAGAACCCAGCTGAAGCCCTTTCTGACCTAGCCTCAGAAGTCAGTGTTATGGGGGCACCTGGGTGGCTCAGGCCCTGATCCCGGAACCCCAGGATGGAGCTGTTGGGCTCCCTGCTCACTGGGAGTCTGCTTCTCCCTCTGCCCTTCACCCCACTTGTGCTCTCTCTCCATCACTCTCCCTCAAATAAATAAAATCTTTAAAAGTCACTGTTATGAACTGAATGGTTGCATCCCCTTCACCCAAAATTCAAATGTTGAAGCCCTAAGCCCCAGGGTGGTGGTGCTTGGAAATAGGGCTTTGGGAGGTAACTGGAATTAGATGAGGCTTGATAGAACTACTGTTGTCGAAGGAAGAGATACCAGAGAGTTTGCTTTTTTTCCCTGTGAGGACACAGCAGGAAGACAGCCATCTGTGAGCTAGGGAGAGAGTCCTCGCCCGGACCCAACCATGCTGATCTCAGACTTCCCAACCCGTAGAACTGTTAGGAAATGGATTTCTTTCTTTCTTTCTTTCTTTCTTTCTTTCTTTCTTTCTTTCTTTCTTTCTTCTTTCTTTCTTTCTTTCTTTCTTTCTTTCTTTCTTTCTTTCTTTCTTTCTTTCTTTTCTTTCTTTCTTTCTTTCTTTCTTTCTTCTTTCTTTTCTTTCTTTCTTTCTTTCTTTCTTTCTTTCTTTCTTTCTTTTTCCGCAAGTAATCTCTTCCAACCTGGGGCTCAAACTCACAACCTAAGATCAAGAGTCGCACACTCCACAGACTGAGCCAGCCCGGCGCCCTTTTAACTCCATAGTTTCATTCTTTACATTTCGGTCTTTACTTCATCTGGAATCTATCTTTTTTTCTGTTTTTTTTTTTTTTTTTCCTTTTTAAGATTCTACCTATTTATTTGAGAGAGAGACAGAGGTAGCGAGAAAGGATGAGCAGGGAGGAGAGAGAAAAGCAGGCTGCCCACCAAGCAGGGAGCCCAGCGCCAGGCTCGATCCCTGGACTCTGGGATTGTGACCCGAGCCCAAGGCAGACAACCAACTGAGCTGCCCAGGCACCCTTGGAGTCTATCTGGGGGGGGGGGGGGTGAGGTAAGGATCATCTTTTTTCTCTCCATATACTGAGCCACTTTTCCGAAAGCCACAAAGAACAACCCATCCTTCCCCCACCAATGGCAGTGCCACCTCTCTCATTTTATGTCCCTATACATGCCTGGCTCTGCCTGCGAGTCTGTTCTGTTCCTTTGGTGTATTCATCTGTTCTTGCAACACACTATTTTTATAACTATGGCTTTGCAGTTTGTCTCAATATTTGATAAAGCAAGACTCCCCCCTTCCTTTTTAATGGTGACTTAGATATTTGTATACCTTTATTCCTCCACAGAAATTTTAGAATTGGTTTATCAAGTACCTCAAAAAAAACCTGGAATTTTGATTAAGATAGCTTTAAATTTATTGGCTAATTTCAAGAGAACTGACATGTAGATAATATCGATACCCTATCCAAGGACATGGATGGTTTCATTTTTTTTCAGATTACCTTCTGTATGTTTTACTGTTTAAGATTTTATTTATTTATTTGACAGAGGACAAGAGCACAAGCAGAGGGAGCAGCAGGCAGAGGGAGAGAGAGAAGCAGGCAGGAAGCCCAACCGCTGGGCTTGCTCCTAGGACCTGGGATCATGACCTGAGCCGAAGGCACAAGCTTAACTGACTGAGCCACCCAGGCGTCCCTTATTTAATTTTTTTAAAAAAGATTTTATTTACTTATTCATGAGAGACAGAGACAGAGCAGAGACACAGGCAGAAGGAGAAGCAGGCTCCATGCAGGGAGCCCGATGTGGGACTCCATCCTGGGCCCCCCAAGATCACGCCCTGGGCAAAGGCAGGGCTAAACCCCTGAGCCACCCAGGCTGACCTATTTTAATTTTTTAAAAGTAATCTCTATGCCCAACGTGGGGCTCGAACTCCCTGAGATCAAGAGTCACATGATCTTCCAAACTAAGCCAGTGAGGCACCCCTAACAATTGGTATTTACACTATTGCTGAAACGATACTGGTTTTCGTAGGTTGATCTTATGTCAACCATGATCATCTCCGCCAAGAGCCGTCCTGCCTCAGTGGTGAATACCAGTCATATCATCAGTGAGAGCTCATTTCTAGTAGCTATCATTCTAATTAGCGAAGGCCCTAATGTTTTGTTTTTTTTTTTTTTAAGATTTTATTTATTTATTCATGAGAGAGAGAGAGAGAGAGGCAGAGACCCAGGCAGAGGGAGAAGCAGGTTCCGTGCAGGGAGCCCAACGTGGGACTCGATCCCGGGTCTCCAGGATCACACCCTGGGCTGCAGGCGGCGCTAGACCACTGAGCCACTAGGGCTGCCCCGAAGGCCCTAATGTTGATCAGGGCTGGGTGCGTGCTTTACAGCAGCTGCTGGAATCTGCTCTTACTTAAAATCCAGCTGACAGTCCCCGGCCACTGGGGTCACCAAACCCCTGGGGTGCAGATTATAAACCGACTCATAGAGCCACGAGGGGGCGCTGAGGCCTCACTTAGCTGCGAGGAGACCTGCTGCTGAGTGGAGAGAACGTGGCTACCAGGGGGCACTGCTTGGGGCAAGTACCTACAGCTGCCCGCCCCTGTTCCAGATGTTAGGATAGCCATGCTCAAGGCAGGCAAGGAGCTAATATCTGAAAGTCCGGGAGTGTAGATAGACAATAAAATAACTAAAATTATATCAGTGTTGGGGCGCCCGGGCTGCACAGTCCGTTGGGGGTCCGACTCTCTGGCCCAGGTGGTGATCTTGGGGTCTGGGATGAATCCCCCTTGGGATCTGCACTCAGCACCAATCAGCTTAAGACACTCTCTCTCCCCCTGCCTCTCCTCCCCTCATAAATAAATAAATCATTTTTAAAAAGATGATGTCAGATTGTAAGAAATTCTACGGAGAAACTAAATCAGGGTGACAGGATAGTGACCCAGTGGCTCCTTACGCAAGGGGCTCCCAGATACTTCTCCGAGACTATATTAAAGGATGATGAGGGACGCTGGGAGAAGAGTACTCTGGGCAGAGGAGGTGGGTCTGTAGTCCTGGAGGGAGTGAGGATGGGAAGGAGAGGTCCGGAGACGTCCAGACGGAAGACAGAAGGGAAACGGAGTAATGCAGAGCGGTGGCAGGTGACAGGGAGGGGTGTGTAGGGGAGGATTTTGGCTTTTGTTCTACGGCCTGGTAAGTCCACGGAGGGGTTGTGGATATGAAAGATCTCCAAGACAGGTCCTTACGTGAAAAAGAGCAAAGTTAGGGGGGGGGGGAAAAGAGCAAAGTTAGGGCAGTGTCATAATATAATGTTCACCTTAAGAAACAGGGGTTGGGGGCAATAGAATCGAGGTTCCCACTTGTTTGTATGTGCATCGGGAAATCCTAGAACAGGGGTGCCTGCTTCTCCCTCTGCCTCTGCCACACTCCCTGCTTGAGCTCTCTCTCTCTCTGAAATAAAAGAAAAAAGAAAAATCCTAGAACAATACCAAGAAACTGATTTTTTTAAAATGATGAATTGGAGGAAGGAGAAAGAGGGAATGGGTTGGGTGGAGACAAAGGTGAGTGGAAGGAGAGATGTCCTGTGGTAGCCGAGTGGGGAACAGCACCAACCCTGGGAGGCAGGGGGCCTGGTGACTGGGAAAGTGGTGGGGGGGGTGCAGCAATGCAAGGGTGGGCAAGTCGGGTACACTGTGTCCTCCGGGGCTTTGCCCACATCAGAGGGCCTGAAAATCAGTGTTCCCAAGGCACAAGTTTGCTGGCCAGGGACGATAGGCTTGTAGGAGCCAATGGTCCAGCAACTCCTGGCAAATCCCTACAATGGTAAGATGGATAGCGATGCTTATCACATGCCTGGCACTAGTCTATGATCTGTATATTTAAATCTCGCAACAGTGCTAGGGTAGGTACTGTTCTAATTCACAGTTGAATTTCACAGATGTTGGAAACTGAAGCACAGAAAGGTTTAGTGACTTATTCAAGTTCACACAACGAGGAAGGGGGACAGATGGCATTTGAATCCGGGCAAGGACCCGAGTCCATGCTCTTATCCACTGTTATGCTCCTTCCCAATGTTTTGGCTGTAGTCTTGTTCTCAGTCAAGTTGTATGGCCCTTTAGATAGGTTATCTCAGGAGCATGAGCAGTCACTAACACTTTAGTATGAAATAGTCACACACGACACTAAAGTACAGCCATCACCACTATGGTTTACAAGAGCCCTACAGTGTAGTTCGGTTAGTTGGGCTCTGGAGTCCTACGCCTGGGATTGGAAGCCTGGTGCCACTCTCCCAGCTGTGTGACTTTGGGCAAGTGGTATCACTAAACTGGGCCTCAATTTCCTCATTCATGAAGTCCCCATTGTTCCAGATGAGGGAAACTGAGCAGCTCAACACATAGTGCACCCAGGACTTTAGAACCTGGGTTTTGAGCACGTATCACGGAATGAGGAACCAAAAACAGGTTCTGCAAGAGGGAAGTTTGGAGTTCCCTAAGCCCAAGGGGATGTTCTGGGAGATGCGCCCAGGTGACTGGATACCAGGAGGGCCGCCTCCATCCTCCACACATCCGTTCCCTATACATTTGGGTGGAGGAAAGGGGACACCTGGAAGCCAGAGGTTCTGTCTGTCTGAAGGGGCAGCAAAGCCACCTGCAGGGCTGGACAGGCAAGGGGCTCCTGCATGCCTCCTCTTCTTCAGTGGCATCTTCTCCTCCTGCCAGATTGGAGCTCAGCCGCCTGGGACGGGTGCCTTGGCTGGGCTGCTGGGTGGTGCGGGGTGAGGATGGGGGCCAGGCCCCCCATGTCAGTCAGTAGAGGCAAGATGCGGCGGGGGTGGGGTGAGATGCCCCGAGCGGTGGCACAGCCCCACCCGTCCCCGGACCACAGACAGGCAGCGGACAGCTAGGTTGCTGTTTTCAATTAGCAATAATCGCGTCTCGGATAAACCTCATTGGCTACGATACTGCCACTGCACAAAGCTCAACTAGGTTGTTGTTAAAATCCTGAAAATACTTCCACAGTTAGGGAAGTATAAATAGCTACCACCCACTTCTGATGCCCTGGCCCCTCCCCTGGAACCCTTCAGGCCTCCCATCCTGGCTGGTGGATGGCCCCGCCAGTGTGTGCTGTCTTCCCTGGCTTAGCCTCAACATCAATCCCCTCGTCCACAAGGTTCAGAGCCCTCGGATACGGGTACCCATGTCACACAAACCCCTATGCAGCCTTCAAAGTCTTGCCTCAACGTCACTTCCTTCAGGAAGCCCTCTTGGTCTGTTCAGGTGTGCCGAGGTGATACTGGGTACCTTTGGTTTTGCGCATCTCCCATGGTGCAAGGACCACGGGCCATCATTACCACGGGAGCCCTGAATGGCACCCATAGGGGCCCTGAGGCTTCCGTTAGGCCAAGGCGGGGGGGGAAGCGAGGACAAGAGGAGTCCTGGGAGGGGAGGGCGGTGTGGGGTCAGCAGGGCCGGTTCTCATGCTCTCTGGCTGCAGACTGATTCTCCATCTGTCGGGCCAGGGGGGGGGAGGAGAGGAGAGAGACGAGGGAGGGGGGGAGGTGGCGGGGTGGGGGGAGCTCGGGGAACTCCACGGAGGAGAAAAACAGGAGCACGGTGTTGTAACAGAACCATCACATACAACTTATAAACAAGCCAGGACGGTGGGGAGGGTAGGGGAGAAGGGAGGGTGCCCGGAGGTGAGGTCAGGGTGGCGCGGTCCGGGGGGGTCCTGGAGGGGGCCCAGGCTGGCTCCTCGGAGGGGCTGGGCTGGCGGAGGCCCGGTGCTTGTGGAGGCTTCGTAGCTTCACCAGCAGCTCCTGGACGAAGTCCTGAGGACAGGGCAGGGGTCTAAGAACTCGGGAGGTGGGGGGCCCGGACCCAACCATGCTGCATCTCAGATCCTGTCCCAACCTGTAGAATGTTAGAAGATTGATTTTTTCTTTCTTTCTTTCTTTCTTTCTTCTTTCTGCTTGTTCTTTCTTTCTTTCTTTCTCTTTTCTTTCGTGTTCTTCTTTCTTTCTTTCTTTCTTTCTTTTCTTCTTTCTTTCTTTCTTCTTCTTTCTTTTCTTTCTTTCTTTCTTTCTTATTTCTTCTTTCTTCTTCTTTCTTTTCTTTCTTTCTTTCTTTCTTTCTTCTTTCTTTTTCCCGCAACGTAATCTCTTCCAACCTGGGGTCAAACTCACAACCTAAGATCAAGAGTCGCACACTCCACAGACTGAGCCAGCCCGGCGCCCTTTAACTCCATAGTTTCATTCTTTACATTTCGGTCTTTACTTCATCTGGAATCTTCTTTTTTTCTGTTTTTTTTTTTTTTTCTTTTTAAGATTCTACCTATTTTTTGAGAGAGAGACAGAGGGTAGCGAGAAAGGATGAGCAGGAGAGAGAGAAAAGCAGGTCTGCCCACCAAGCAGGGAGCCAGCGCCAGGCTCGATCCCTGGACTCTGGGATTGTGACCCGAGCCCAAGGCGACAACCACTGAGGCTGCCCAGGCACCCTTGGAGTCTATCTGGGGGGGGGGGGGGGTGAGGTAAGGATCATCTTTTTTCTCTCCATATACTGAGCCACTTTTCCGAAAGCCACAAAGAACAAACCCATCCTCCCCCACCAATGGCAGTGCCACCTCTCTCATTTTATGTCCCTATACATGCCTGGCTCTGCCTGCGATCTGTTCTGTTCCTTGGTGTATTCATCTGTTCTTGCAACACACTATTTTTAACTATGGCTTTGCAGTTGTCTCAATATTGATAAAGCAAGACATCCCCCCTTCCTTTTTAATGGTGACTTAGATATTTGTATACCTTTATTCCTCCACAGAAATTTTAGAATTGGTTTATCAAGTACCTCAAAAAACCTGAATTTTGATAGATAGCTTTAAAATTTATTGGCTAATTTCAAGAGAACTGACATGTAGATAATATCGATACCCTATCCAAGGACATGGATGGTTTCATTTTTTTCAGATTACCTTCTGTATGTTTTACTGTTTAAGATTTTATTTATTTATTTGACAGAGGACAAGAGCACAAGCAGAGGGAGCAGCAGGCAGAGGGAGAGAGAGAAGCGCAGGAAGCCCAACCGCTGGGCTTGCTCCTAGGACCTGGGATCATGACCTGAGCCGAAGGCACAAGCTTAACTGACTGAGCCACCCAGGGCTCCCTTATTTAATTTTTTAAAAAAGATTTTATTTACATTTCATGAGAGACAGAGACAGAGGCAGAGCAACGGCAGAAGGAGAAGCAGGCTCCATGCAGGGAGCCCGATGGTGACTCCATCCTGGGCCCCCAAGATCACGCCCTGGGCCAGGCAGGGTCTAAAACCCTGAGCCACCCAGGCTGACCTATTTAATTTTTTAAAAGTAATCTCTATGCCCAACGTGGGCTCGACTCCCTGAGATCAAGAGTCAACATGATCTTCCAACTAAGCCAGTGAGGCACCCCTAACAATTGTATTTACACTATTGCTGAAACGATACTGTTTTCGTAGGTTGATCTTATTTCAACCATGATCATCTCCGCCAAGAGCCGTCCTGCCTCAGTGGTGAATTACCAGTCATATCATCAGTGAGAGCTCATTTCTAGTAGCTATCATTCTAATTAGCGAAGGCCCTAATGTTTTGTTTTTTTTTTTTTAAGATTTTATTTATTTATTCATGAGAGAGAGAGAGAGAGGCAGAGACCCAGGCACGAGGGAGAAGCAGTTCGTGCAGGGAGCCCAACGTGGGACTCGATCCCGGGTCTCCAGGATCACACCCTGGGCTGCAGGCGGCGCTAGACCACTGAGCCACTAGGGCTGCCCCGAAGGCCCTAATGTTGATCAGGGCTGGGTGCGTGCTTTACAGCAGTGCTGGAATCTGCTCTTACTTAAAATCCAGCTGACAGTCCCCGGCCACTGGGGTCACCAACCCCTGGGTGCAGATTATTAAACCGACTCATAGAGCCACGAGGGGGCGCTGAGGCCTCACTTAGCTGCGAGGAGACCTGCTGCTGAGTGGAGAAACGTGGCTACCAGGGGGCACTGCTTGGGGCAAGACCTACAGCTGCCCGCCCCTGTTCCAGATGTTAGGATAGCCATGCTCAAGGCAGGCAAGGAGCTAATATCTGAAAGTCCGGGAGGTAGATAGACAATAAAATAACTAAAATTATATCAGTGTTGGGCGCCCTCTGCACAGTCCGTTGGGGGTCCGACTCTCTGGCCCAGGTGGTGATCTTGGGGTCTGGGATGAATCCCCTTGGGATCTGCACTCAGCACCAATCAGCTTAGACACTCTCTCTCCCCCTGCCTCTCCTCCCTCATAAATAAATAAATCATTTTTAAAGATGATTGTCAGATTGTAAGAAATTCTACGGAGAAACTAAATCAGGGTGACAGGATAGTGACCCAGTGGCTCCTTACGCAAGGGGCTCCCAGATACTTCTCCGAGACTATATTAAGGATGATGAGGGACGCTGGAGAAGAGTACTCTGGGCAGAGGAGGTGGGTCTGTAGTCCGGAGGGAGTGAGGATGGGAAGGAGAGGTCCGGAGACGTCAGACGGAAGACAGAAGGGAAACTGATATGCAGAGCGGTGGCAGGTGACAGGGAGGGGTGTGTAGGGGAGGATTTTGGCTTTTGTTCTACGGCCTGGTAAGTCCACGGGTTGTGATATGAAAGATCTCCAAGACAGGTCCTTACGTGAAAAGAGCAAAGTTAGGGGGGGGGAAAGAGCAAGTTAGGGCAGTGTCATAATATAATGTTCACCTTAAGAACAGGGGTTGGGGGCAATAGAATCGAGGTCCCACTTGTTTGTATGTGAAAAATAAATAAATAAAAATGAGGGGATCCTGGGTGGCTCAGCGGTTTAGCTCCTGCCTTCAGCCCAGGGTGTGATCCTGGAGTCCCAGGATTGAGTCCCTCATTGGGCTCCCTGCATGGAACCTGTGTCTCTGCCTCTCTCTTCTCTCTGTGTGTGTGTCTGTCATGAATAAATAAAGTCTTTTTTAAAAAATAAATGAATGAGTGAATGAATGAATGAATAAATAAATAAATAAATAAATAAATAAGAATCTTGGGGCACCTGGGTGGCTCAGATGGTTAAGCAACTGGCTTCGGCTCAGGTCATGATCCCAGGATCCTGGGATGGAGCCCTGCATTAGGTTCCCTGCTCAGCAGGGAGTCTGCTTCTCCCTCTCCTGCTCCCCTGCTTGTGTGCTCTCTGTCAATTAAGTAAAGTCTTTAAAAAAGAGAGAGAGAGGGCAGCCCGGGTGGCTCAGTGGTTTAGCGCCGCCTTCATGCATGGAGCCTGCTTCTACCTCTGCCTATGTCTCTGCCTCTCTCTCTCTCTCTCTCTCTCTGTCACTCATGAATAAATAAATAAAAATCTTTTAAAAAATAAAAATAAAAAAAGAGAGAGAGAAATAAGAAGCAAAGAAATATTTGTGACTGAATAAATGGGTTAGTTTCCAGAAGCCTGGGCCACAATCCACTCCCACCTGCAGTGCATAGGGGGCCCTGTTCCCCAGCCCTAGGCTAGCCAGTTTATCCAGTTCACTCACCATGCATTAGCACATACTACATGCCTGCTTGCTGGTCTGTTCTGTTGGTCAGTGCCACTGCTACTCCTGCCAGCACTTGGTATCACCCAGCTTTCTAATTTTTGCCTAATCAATAGGTGTTAACTGATGTCTCTGTTGTTTTATTTTTTTAAGATTTTTATTTTTAAGTAATCTCTACCCCAACGTGGGGCTCAAATTCACACCACTCTACCAACTGAGCCAGCCTGGCAACCCTCTCATTGTTTTAATTTTCTTCTTTCAGATTGTTATTGATCATTCCTTGCAGATTTTCCTACCAGAAATGTTTTTGTTTGGTTTTGGTTTTGGTGTGACCTTTTAAAAAAAACTCAAGTATAATTAACATACAGTGTTATATTAGTTTCAAGTATATACAATACAATGATTCAACAATTCTATACCTTTCTCAGTACTTATTTAGATAAGTGTACTCTTATTTTTTTAAGGACACACAGAGAGAGGCAGAGACATAGGCAGAGGGAGAAGCAGAGTCCCAATGCGGGACTCGATCCCAGGACCCCAGGATCATGCCCTGAGCCAAAAGCAGATGCTCAACCACTGAGCCACCCAGTCCCTAGATAAGTGTATTCTTAATCCCTTTTTTGAATTAAGGGTCTTAAAATATATTTTATTTATTTGAGAGAGAGCATGAGCAGGGAGGCAGGGAGGAGGGAGAGGGATAAAGGATTCCCCACTGTGTGCGGAGCCTGACTAGGGGCTCAATCCCACTAAGATCACTACCTGAGCTGAAGTCACAAAGTCACACACTTAACCGACTGAGCCACCCAGGCCCCCCAGTTAAGTTTTTAATTTTAATTCCAGTATAGTGAACATACAGTGTTATAGTAATTTCGGGAGTACAATCTAGTGATTCGACAATTCTGTACCTTACTGGGTGCTCATCAAGATCCGTGTAAGGGGGGCACCTGGGTGACTCATCAGTTGAGCTCTGTTTGGCTCAGGGCATGATCTTGGAGTCCCGGGACAGAGTCCCACGTCAGGCTCCCTGCTTGGAGCCTGCTTCTCCCTCTGCCTGTGTTTCTGCCTCTCTCTCCCTCTCTCTGTGTCTCTCATGAATAAATAAATAAAATCTCTTTAAAAAAAAAGAAATTCTTCCATCAGCTGAGTGCCTCTCACTTAGGGTCTCCCATTGCACCCAGATGGCATCTAGGGCTGGGGTCCTCTCTCGCCAGGCTTCTTCACACACGTGTCTGGCCTTTGATTCTGCTGGCTTAGAACACAAAACCCTTCCATGTCTCTGTGTGGTTCCTCACAACATGACAGCTGGCTTCCAGGAACAAGCATATCAGAGAACCAGCTGGAAGCCCTTCTGACCTAGCCTCAGAAGTCAGTGTTATGGGGGCACCTGGGTGGCTCAGGCCCTGATCCCGGAACCCCAGGATGGAGCTGTTGGGCTCCCTGCTCACTGGGAGTCTGCTTCTCCCTCTGCCCTTCACCCCACTTGTGCTCTCTCTCCATCACTCTCCCTCAAATAAATAAAATCTTTAAAAGTCACTGTTATGAACTGAATGGTTGCATCCCCTTCACCCAAAATTCAAATGTTGAAGCCCTAAGCCCCAGGGTGGTGGTGCTTGGAAATAGGGCTTTGGGAGGTAACTGGAATTAGATGAGGCTTGATAGAACTACTGTTGTCGAAGGAAGAGATACCAGAGAGTTTGTTTTTTTCCCTGTGAGGACACAGCAGGAAGACAGCCATCTGTGAGCTAGGGAGAGAGTCCTCGCCCGGACCCAACCATGCTGATCTCAGACTTCCCAACCCGTAGAACTGTTAGGAAATGGATTTCTTTCTTTCTTCTTCTTCTTCTTTCTTCTTCTCTTTCTTCTTTTTTTTCTTTGCTTTTTCTTTCTTCTTTCTTCGTTATGTCTTTCTTTCAGTTCTTTCTTTCTTTCTTTCTTTCTTTCTTTCTTCTTTCTTTTCTTTCTTTCTTTCTTTCTTTCTTTCTTTCTTTCTTTCTTTTTCCGCAAGTAATCTCTTCCAACCTGGGGCTCAAACTCACAACCTAAGATCAAGAGTCGCACACTCCACAGACTGAGCCAGCCCGGCGCCCTTTTAACTCCATAGTTTCATTCTTTACATTTCGGTCTTTACTTCATCTGGAATCTATCTTTTTTTCTGTTTTTTTTTTTTTTTTCCTTTTTAAGATTCTACCTATTTATTTGAGAGAGAGACAGAGGTAGCGAGAAAGGATGAGCAGGGAGGAGAGAGAAAAGCAGGCTGCCCACCAAGCAGGGAGCCCAGCGCCAGGCTCGATCCCTGGACTCTGGGATTGTGACCCGAGCCCAAGGCAGACAACCAACTGAGCTGCCCAGGCACCCTTGGAGTCTATCTGGGGGGGGGGGGGGTGAGGTAAGGATCATCTTTTTTTCTCTCCATATACTGAGCCACTTTTCCGAAAGCCACAAAGAACAACCCATCCTTCCCCCACCAATGGCAGTGCCACCTCTCTCATTTTATGTCCCTATACATGCCTGGCTCTGCCTGCGAGTCTGTTCTGTTCCTTTGGTGTATTCATCTGTTCTTGCAACACACTATTTTTATAACTATGGCTTTGCAGTTTGTCTCAATATTTGATAAAGCAAGACTCCCTCCTTCCTTTTTAATGGTGACTTAGATATTTGTATACCTTTATTCCTCCACAGAAATTTTAGAATTGGTTTATCAAGTACCTCAAAAAAAACCTGGAATTTTGATTAAGATAGCTTTAAATTTATTGGCTAATTTCAAGAGAACTGACATGTAGATAATATCGATACCCTATCCAAGGACATGGATGGTTTCATTTTTTTTCAGATTACCTTCTGTATGTTTTACTGTTTAAGATTTTATTTATTTATTTGACAGAGGACAAGAGCACAAGCAGAGGGAGCAGCAGGCAGAGGGAGAGAGAGAAGCAGGCAGGAAGCCCAACCGCTGGGCTTGCTCCTAGGACCTGGGATCATGACCTGAGCCGAAGGCACAAGCTTAACTGACTGAGCCACCCAGGCGTCCCTTATTTTAATTTTTTTAAAAAAGATTTTATTTACTTATTCATGAGAGACAGAGACAGAGGCAGAGACACAGGCAGAAGGAGAAGCAGGCTCCATGCAGGGAGCCCGATGTGGGACTCCATCCTGGGCCCCCAAGATCACGCCCTGGGCCAAAGGCAGGGCTAAACCCCTGAGCCACCCAGGCTGACCTATTTTAATTTTTTAAAAGTAATCTCTATGCCCAACGTGGGGCTCGAACTCCCTGAGATCAAGAGTCACATGATCTTCCAACTAAGCCAGTGAGGCACCCCTAACAATTGGTATTTACACTATTGCTGAAACGATACTGGTTTTCGTAGGTTGATCTTATGTCAACCATGATCATCTCCGCCAAGAGCCGTCCTGCCTCAGTGGTGAATACCAGTCATATCATCAGTGAGAGCTCATTTCTAGTAGCTATCATTCTAATTAGCGAAGGCCCTAATGTTTTGTTTTTTTTTTTTTTAAGATTTTATTTATTTATTCATGAGAGAGAGAGAGAGAGGCAGAGACCCAGGCAGAGGGAGAAGCAGGTTCCGTGCAGGGAGCCCAACGTGGGACTCGATCCCGGGTCTCCAGGATCACACCCTGGGCTGCAGGCGGCGCTAGACCACTGAGCCACTAGGGCTGCCCCGAAGGCCCTAATGTTGATCAGGGCTGGGTGCGTGCTTTACAGCAGCTGCTGGAATCTGCTCTTACTTAAAATCCAGCTGACAGTCCCCGGCCACTGGGGTCACCAACCCCTGGGGTGCAGATTAAACCGACTCATAGAGCCACGAGGGGGCGCTGAGGCCTCACTTAGCTGCGAGGAGACCTGCTGCTGAGTGGAGAGAACGTGGCTACCAGGGGGCACTGCTTGGGGCAAGTACCTACAGCTGCCCGCCCCTGTTCCAGATGTTAGGATAGCCATGCTCAAGGCAGGCAAGGAGCTAATATCTGAAAGTCCGGGAGTGTAGATAGACAATAAAATAACTAAAATTATATCAGTGTTGGGGCGCCCGGGCTGCACAGTCCGTTGGGGGTCCGACTCTCTGGCCCAGGTGGTGATCTTGGGGTCTGGGATGAATCCCCCTTGGGATCTGCACTCAGCACCAATCAGCTTAAGACACTCTCTCTCCCCCTGCCTCTCCTCCCCTCATAAATAAATAAATCATTTTTAAAAAGATGATGTCAGATTGTAAGAAATTCTACGGAGAAACTAAATCAGGGTGACAGGATAGTGACCCAGTGGCTCCTTACGCAAGGGGCTCCCAGATACTTCTCCGAGACTATATTAAAGGATGATGAGGGACGCTCGGAGAAGAGTACTCTGGGCAGAGGAGGTGGGTCTGTAGTCCTGGAGGGAGTGAGGATGGGAAGGAGAGGTCCGGAGACGTCTAGACGGAAGACAGAAGGGAAACGGAGTAATGCAGAGCGGTGGCAGGTGACAGGGAGGGGTGTGTAGGGGAGGACTTTGGCTTTTGTTCTACGGCCTGGTAAGTCCACGGAGGGGTTGTGGATATGAAAGATCTCCAAGACAGGTCCTTACGTGAAAAAGAGCAAAGTTAGGGGGGGAAAAAAAAAGAGCAAAGTTAGGGCAGTGTCATAATATAATGTTCACCTTAAGAAACAGGGGTGGGGGCAATAGAATCGAGGTTCCCACTTGTTTGTATGTGCATCGGGAAATCCTAGAACAGGGGCGCCTGCTTCTCCCTCTGCCTCTGCCACACTCCCTGCTTGAGGTCTCTCTCTCTCTGAAATAAAAGAAAAAAGAAAAATCCTAGAACAATACCAAGAAACTGATTTTTTTAAAATGATGAATTGGAGGAAGGAGAAAGAGGGAATGGGTTGGGTGGAGACAAAGGTGAGTGAAGGAGAGATGTCCTGTGGTAGCCGAGTGGGGAACAGCACCAACCCTGGGAGGCAGGGGGCCTGGTGACTGGGAAAGTGGTGGGGGGGTGCAGCAATGCAAGGGTGGGCAAGTCGGGTACACTGTGTCCTCCGGGGCTTTGCCACATCAGAGGGCCTGAAAATCAGTGTTCCCAAGGCACAAGTTTGCTGGCCAGGGACGATGGCTTGTAGGAGCCAATGGTCCAGCAACTCCTGGCAAATCCCTACAATGGTAAGATGGATAGCGATGCTTATCACATGCCTGGCACTAGTCTATGATCTGTATATTTAAATCTCGCAACAGTGCTAGGGTAGGTACTGTTCTAATTCACAGTTGAATTTCACAGATGTGGAAACTGAAGCACAGAAAGGTTTAGTGACTTATTCAAGTTCACACAACGAGGAAGGGGGACAGATGGCATTTGAATCCGGGCAAGGACCCGAGTCCATGCTCTTATCCACTGTTATGCTCCTTCCCAATGTTTTGGCTGTAGTCTTGTTCTCAGTCAAGTTGTATGGCCCTTTAGATAGGTTATCTCAGGAGCATGAGCAGTCACTAACACTTTAGTATGAAATAGTCACACACGACACTAAAGTACAGCCATCACCACTATGGTTTACAAGAGCCCTACAGTGTAGTTCGGTTGTTGGGCTCTGGAGTCCTATGCCTGGGATTGGAAGCCTGGTGCCACCTCCCAGCTGTGTGACTTTGGGCAAGTGGTATCACTAAACTGGGCCTCAATTTCCTCATTCATGAAGTCCCCATTTTCCAGATGAGGAAACTGAGCAGCTCAACACATAGTGCACCCAGGACTTTAGAACCTGGGTTTTGAGCACGTATCACGGAATGAGGAACCAAAAACAGGTTCTGCAAGAGGGAAGTTTGGAGTTCCCTAAGCCCAAGGGGATGTTCTGGGAGATGCGCCCAGGTGACTGGATACCAGGAGGGCCGCCTCCATCCTCCACACATCCGTTCCCTATACATTTGGGTGGAGGAAAGGGGACACTGGAAGCCAGAGGTCTGTCTGTGAAGGGGCAGCAAAGCCACCTGCAGGGCTGGACAGGCAAGGGGCTCCTGCATGCCTCCTCTTCTTCAGTGGCATCTTCTCCTCCTGCCAGATTGGAGCTCAGCCCGCCTGGGACAGGTGCCTTGGCTGGGCTGCTGGGTGGTGCGGGGTGAGGATGGGGGCCAGGACCCCCATGTCAGTCAGTAGAGGCAAGATGCGGCGGGGGTGGGGTGAGATGCCCGAGCTGTGGCACAGCCCCACCCGTCCCCGGACCACAGACAGGCAGCGGACAGCTAGGTTGCTGTTTTCAATTAGCAATAATCGCGTCTCGGATAAACCTCATTGGCTACGATACTGCCACTGCACAAAGCTCAACTAGGTTGTTGTTAAAATCCTGAAATACTTCCACAGTTAGGGAAGTATAAATAGCTACCACCCACTTCTGATGCCCTGGCCCCTCCCCTGGAACCCTTCAGGCCTCCCATCCTGGCTGGTGGATGGCCCCGCCAGTGTGTGCTGTCTTCCCTGGCTTAGCCTCAACATCAATCCCTCCTCCGTCCACAAGGTTCAGAGCCCTCGGATACGGGTACCCATGTCACACAAACCCCTATGCAGCCTTCAAAGTCTTGCCTCAACGTCACTTCCTTCAGGAAGCCCTCTTGGTCTGTTCACGGTGTGCCGAGGTGATACTGGGTACCTTTGGTTTTGCGCATCTCCCATGGTGCAAGGACCACGGGCCATCATTACCACGGGAGCCCTGAATGGCACCCACAGGGGCCCTGAGGCTTCCGTTAGGCCAAGGCTGGGGGGGAAGCGAGGACAAGAGGAGTCCTGGGAGGGGAGGGCGGTGTGGGGTCAGCAGGGCCGGTTCTCATGCTCTCTGGCTGCAGACTGATTCTCCATCTGTCGGGCCAGCTGCGGGGCTGGGAGGCGAGGAGACGCAGCCGGAGGGAGGGAGGTGGCGGGGTGGGGGGAGCTCGGGGAACTCCACGGAGGAGAAAAACAGGAGCACGGTGTTGTAACAGAACCATCACATACAACTTATAAACAAGCCAGGACGGTGGGGAGGGTAGGGGAGAAGGGAGGGTGCCCCGGAGGTGAGGTCAGGGTGGCGCGGTCCGGGCGGGGTCCTGGAGGGGGCCCAGGCTGCGCTCCTCGGAGGGGCTGGGCTGGCGGAGGCCCGGCTGCTTGTGGAGGCTTCGTAGCTTCACCAGCAGCTCCTGGACGAAGTCCTGAGGACAGGGCAGGGGTCCTAAGAACTCGGGAGGTGGGGGGGACGGTGGGAGGCCCCCTGCCCAGCCCAGGCCTCAGACCCTGGGCTCTGGCCCCCCACATCCCACATGCCATCCTGCATCCCATCCCACATCCCATCCCACATCCCATCCAGCATCCCATCCCATATCCCATCCAGCATCCCATCCCGCAGCCCGGGCAGTGAGAGGGCCTGGAGGTAGTTGGGGAGGGGGTGGAAAGGCAGAGACGGTGGGGAAGGGGGGGGGGCAGATAGAGAGACACAGAGTCAGACACAGGGAGACACGGAGACACAGGGAGAGATCCAGAAGCTGAGACCGAAACAGAGGCACAGAGACAGAAACAGAGACAGCTGCAGAGGGAGAGACAAAAAGGACAGAGAAAGGAAGAGCCACAGAGAGACATCAAGATGTTTCTCAGGCCAAGAGAGCACCACGAGGGTCCCCAGGGACAGAGGCCTTCGCTCCGGGGCAGACAGACACAGGGTGACGTTTGTCCCTCAGGCAGCCCAGAGCTGGTTGGAGAAACATGAATATTTTTCCCTTTTAAAGCAGGGAAGGAAGTGGGAGGGGCTGGGCGGCTGGGCTTCAGGGCCTGGAGGGATGGGGGGTGAGGGGCAGAGGTGCGGAAGGGAATCCCAGGGCGGTGGTAGGGGAGGGAGCCCCAGGACTGGCAGCCCGAAGGGGAGGACCGAGGACCCGCAAGGGAGTGGCAGACACCAGACCCAGATGGGGCGCGTCTCAGCGGGGAGGAGAGGACGGGCCCCAGTGGCAGATGGAGAGAGAGGAGCCGGGGTGACAAGACAAAGACACCATTGGAGCAAAGGGCCGAGATACCCAGAGGGCTCCCCCCAGACTTCCCTCTGCCGCCCCCGGGGCCAGACAGCTTCTCCCCTCCACCCCGGGGACCCCCTTCTCGGGACCAGGATGCAGGGAGGGAACTCTCACCTCTGTGGGGTTGCCGCACGATGTCAGGAGTCCCTAAACACCCCGCCCCCGCAACAAAAAAAGAAAAGAAAATAGTAAATAACTAGCACCTAGGCCCCTCGGGCCCCTTCTCTTTCCCAACAAAGCCCCAAGGCAACAAGACAAGAGGAAGTCAGATTCCAGGGTGGACTTCCCGTCATTCATCATTCAAAGTGCCAGGGAAGAAATGGCCCGAGGGTCTTAGATAGCAACGGGGGCAGGATTGAGGCAACAAACTCAGCTCAGTCACCAGGATCAGCTGGAAATCCAGAGAGGGCCAAAAGGTCACACAGCATTTCCTGCCTCTCCGAGAGCACAGGTCCTAATTGCAAGGCCTTGGCAGTCGGCCTGCCTGGCGAGCTGTGGCCCTGTGACCCTGGACGAGTGATGAAATCATTTTCCCCATCTGGAAGGTGGAGAGTAAACCCTTCATGGTAAATCCTTCATAGTGTTTGTGAGGATTAAATGAGTTAAGTGGAAAGCAATTAAAACGGTGCCGGGCACATAGTAAGTGCTCAATAAACACGCAGGCTGTTGTGATCTTTAGGAGGGAGGGGGGCAGCTTTCCCTTCAGCCTACCTGGATTTTCCGGCTTCTGTCCTCTTCATTCTCTAATTCCAACAATTCATCAATGTTGACCTCATCGGGCATGTCTGCCTCCTAAGGTGGGGAGGGAGGGAGGGTGGTCAGGGTCCCTTGCCCGACCTTCCCTCGCCTTTGTCCAGGCCTCTGGAGAAGCCCCACCAGCCCCAGGGCCCAGCTGGCGGGTTCTGGAGCAACAATGTGGCAGTCAGGGACAGCACCGCCAAGGCGGGACATCTGGGTGGTGGGGGGAGGGGTGACAGATGGGTTGACAGAGGCCCAGGGGCCTGCACCAGCTCAGATGCCCGGGCCCCAGAGCCCTGAGAGCCTTGGGGCTGGCACAGGTCTCTCTCCTTGGCCCCAGTTCCCATAGAGGGAAACAGGCCTGGTCGAGTCTTGGAATGTCAGATTCTGGGATTCAGAAGAGGGGCTGGCTCTGCCCTTTCAAGGCAAAGTCTCAGCACTAGGTGTGGGGGAGGGGAGCAGGCAGGCCAGAGCCTGCTGGGGGAGGCCCCTTGCCTAGGGGACCGAAAGAGGGGGTAGGGCTCAGGCCAGCCCCCAGGGCCAAGAGTGCAGCCTGGTCAGTCCAGAGGGATGACCACCAACAGCCCCAGAGTGGGCGGGTGGGATGAGCCACGAGCCCAACCTTGGGCAGCCCAGGGGGGGCTTCCTAGTACAGCCTCTTGGGGCAAGAAGCCACACGCCACACGCAGGCTGGCTCTCTATCCCTGCGGGGGGACAGAACCCAGCTGTCAAAGCAAGAGATCCCTGAGGCTAGAGTTCCTCCTCCCCCACCCAGTCCTTCTGACTTCACTGTGGGCCTCAGGGCTGGGTGGTACCGGGTTCGTGTGTGAAGGGGGTTCAGCAGTCTACAAATGTGTCACACGCCTGTGTGAGTGAGCCAGAGCCCGATGCCAGGGGGCCGGGACTGGCAGAAGCATGGGGCACTTTGGGCGCCGTCGTGGGTGTGGACTGTGGTCCTAGGACCTCGAGATGTGTGGCTCTGGCTCTGCTGTGTTTGTCTCCCTGTCATGTGTCCTGGGAGCTGTAATGCCCACCGTCTGGAGAATGACCTTAGGGGATGCCACCTACCAAGGGCAGCTGGACTTCTCTATCCACCTATAAGAGCCTCGGGTGTGCCTGAGAACAGTGGGACCCTGTGTCGCTGTGAGGGACCATGGTTTCCGTCACCCTTGAGCTGTGCCGAGGAGCATTTGTACATCCAGTCTGGGTACTGACACAACCACCAGGTCCCCGTAATTGTGTTTTGTGTGTGGCACGGTGTGACTGCTAGCAGAGACTCAAGTGAAAGGTGTGAAACGTCTGTCCGTAGCCTATGCGTCCACATGAGGCTGCCGCTTGTGTCCCGTGTGCCCACGGACGGCTGTAGTTTCTGCCATGGTGGGTCTGTTTGTACCTACGGCTCATGGGGTCTTCTGTCTGGGTGTGTTTTTAATTCTTTTGTGTGTGTGTGTCTGTGAGTGGCCGTAGCATCTGTCACTGTGTCTGCATGTGGCTCTTGCTTTTAGGAGGCAATGGATGGCTGTTCCTGGAATCCTTTGGTGTCGCAGGGTAGCGGCTGTAGCTTGTACCCTCCGCTCCACCGCGGGCTACCAGTAGCTGGAACTGGAGTCCTTCTGCGTGGGTGTAGTTGGCGGGGGCGTCTGCACGAGGCTGTGCCTGGGCTATTGTGTCTGTGGGTGTGTGTGGCTGCAGCACGTGTGATCCGTAGGTGACCACAGCTGGTGTCCCGGGGAGTCTGTGCGGGGCGGCTGCTTCTGCCGCTGGGTCTGTTGGCGGCCCTAACTTGTCACTGTGCACGGCTGAGTCCCGTTCCTTCCTTTGCTGTGCGCCTGCCTCTCGGTATCCTGCCGGTCACTCCAGCCTATCTATGTTTGGCTTTAGGACATCCCCCTCCCCCAGCCTTTCTCCAGATATAGCCGCCCCGGCTCCCCAACTTTGCCTCCTCGCCCCGCACATGCTCAACCTCCCGCCTTCCCCAGGTGCTTGCGCGCATCCCTGGACACCCAAGTGTGCGTCCGCGTCCACGAGCAGGGGCCCGCGAGCCCCGAGAATGCCTGGTCCCCGGCCGTGCGTTCTCCTGTGGGGCCGAGGCGGGCACAAGCCACCAGAGACCCCGAGGGTGTAAGGGGTCCGGACCCGGGGTCCGCGGGCGCGAGAGCCCCGCGCCGCGCCTTGGCCCGCGTCCCCTCCCCGCTCACCCTGCCGCGGTACAGCTCCTCCAAGCGCCCGTCGATCCACTTCTCCACGTCCAGCCGCCGCTGCAGCTCCCGCCGATCATACTTGACGGTGACACGCGCGTGTCGTTTCTGCAGCCCCCCGGGGCTGCCCCCCGGCCCGCGCGCCCGCGACGGAGACTGCAGCTTGCTCAGCACCCGCTTGCCCAGCCGCTGAGCTGCCATCGCCGTCCCGCCCCGGCCCCGCGCTGTGCGCCTTCTCCCCGCGCGCAGGGGGCCTCTTACGGGCCGGGGGCGGGGCCGGCCGGGGGCGGGGGCTCCGCTCGCTCGCGGGCCAGCTCCGCCCCAGCCGCCCGGGCCTCAGTTTCCCCGGCTGCAGCGCAGGGACTGGTCGCTGCACCGCGGGAAGCCCGCGGCCGTGCACCGTGCAGGTATGCGCGCGGCCCCGGAGTCCCAGGCCCGGGCCGCGCGGCTGGGGCTCCCGGGGCCTAGATCCCGGGGGGCGGGGTCCCGGGACGGGCTCTCGGGGACCGCTCCTGTCTGCGCCCCCTGGCGGCTGCAAGGGACGGTGCGGGAGCCCCCCGCGCCGCCTTTCCCTGCCGGGGAAGATCCCGCCCGAGTCCTCCCGGCACAGCATCTGTTCGTTCTTTCATTTTTTCACGCACCCGTGCAGCCTTTCGTTCACTTATTTACTCACTCCACTCAACAAATATGTATTTACTCGATGTCATGACATCTGTTAGCCTCTCTCTCTCTCCCTATCAGGCTCCTCAAGCAGGAGAGCATCCAGAGGGTCCTCTCTCCCTGTGGTTACTACCAGGCCCCTCCTCCCCACTCCCTTCAGCGTGGGTTTCTTTGTTTGTTTGCTTGTTTAAAGATTTTATTTATTTATTCATGAGAGACACAGAGAGAGAGGCTGAGACACAGGCAGAGGGAGAAGCAGGCTCCCTGCAAGAGTCCAATGTGGGACTGGATCCCAGGACCACGGGATCAGGCCCTGAATCAAAGGCAGACGCTCAACCGCTGAGCCACCCAGGCGTCCCCGCCATGGGTTTCTTGGTGACCTGTGCAGAGGGAGACGGCACCTGCTCCCTTCAGTCCTTTCAGCTTTCTGAAAATCTCAATGACATGATAGAGAGATAGAGAGATAGAAAGATAAAGATAGATGATAGATAGACGGACACCAGGCACTGTTCTAGGCACTAGAGATAGAGCAGTGAACAGACAAGCCCAGTTCAGGGAATTGACATTCTCGTGATGGAGGCAGTCAATAAACACAATAACCATTATTATACAGTTTATTAGAATATAAGTCTATGGAGAAATTTGAAGCAGAAAGGAGAAATGAAGTGAAGGAGGAGTTGCGGTTTTAGCAAGGGTGATCACAGAAGTTCCTTACTTCACCAGTCTTCCTTCTTCTAATTACAAGCAGAAAGAATGATACTTTAAAACTTAAAGTTAAAAAAATAAATAAATAAAATAAAATAAAACTTAAAGTTGAGGGGTACCTAGATGGCTCAGTTTGTTGAGCATCTGCCTTCAGCTCAGGTCATGGTCCCAAAGTCCTGGGATGGAGCCCAGCATCTGGCTCCCTGCTCAGCAGGGAGTCTGCTTCTCCCTCTCCCTCTGCTGCTCCTCCCACTCATATTCTCTTGCTCGCTCACTCTATCTCTCAAATAAATAAATAAAATCTTTAAAAATATCCAAACACTTAAATTTGGCCATAGCCCATCCCTGCTTAAAACCATCCATAAGTAGGCAATGGTTTCTTAGATATGACACCAAAAGCAGAAGCAACAAGAGAAAAAATATACAAATAGGACTTCATCAAAATTAGTAAGTTTTGGAACGCCTGGGTGGCTCAGCAGTTTAGCGCCTGCCTTCAGCTCAGGATGTGATCCTGGAGTCCTGGGATCGAATTGCACATCAGGCTCCCTGCATGGAGCCTGCTTCTCCCTCTTCCTGTGTCTCTGCCTCTCTCTGTCTCTGTGTCTCTCATGAATAAATAAATAAAACCTTTAAAAAAATTAGTAAGTTTTGTGTTTCAGAGGCACCCGGCTGGCTCAGTCAGTGGAGCTTGCAACTCTTGATTTCAGGGTTGTGAGTTTGAGCCCCATATTGGGCATAGAGCTTACTTAAAAAAAAAAAAAAGTTTTGTTTTTCAAAGGATGTCATCAAGAAAGTGAAGAGAGGGCCCACAGAATGGGGAAAGAATTTCAAATCAGGGGGGCTTGGGTGGCCTAGTCCATTAAGCATCTGCCCCAGCTCAGGCCATGATCCCAGGACCTTGGGATGGAGCCTAGCCTTAGGCTGCTTGTTGAGTGAGGTGCCTGCTCTCCTTCTCCCTCTGCCTATTGCTCCCCCTGCTTGTGCTCTCTCTGTCAATAAATAAATAAAATATTTAAAAACAACTTGCAAATCATATATTTTTTAAAGATTTTATTTATTTACTCATGAGAAACACAGAGAGAGGTAGAATGTACACAGGCAGAGGGAGAAGCAGGCTCCAAGCAGGGAGCCCGACATGGGACTCGATCCCAGGTCTCCAGGATCACACCCCGGGTCAAAGGCAGGCGCCAAACCACTGAGCCACCCGGGCTGCCCAGCAAATCATGTATTTGATAAGATATTTGGTGGGGGGGGGGGTTAGATTTTATTTTTATTTATTTATTTAGTTAGTTATTTTTTAAAGATTTTATTTATTTACTCATGAGAAACAGAGACAGAGGCAGAGACACAGGCGGAAGGAGAAGCAGGCTCCATACAGGCAGCCAGACGTGGGACTCGATCCCAGGTCTTCAGGATCAGGGCCTGGGCCGAAGGCAGCGCCAAACCTCCGAGCCACCTGGGCTGCCCTGTAATTTCCTTTAAATGGAAAATACCAAGTGTTGGCAAGACGGTGGAGAAATCAGAATGTTCATACATTGATGTTAGGAATGTAAAATGGGAGATCCCTGGGTGGCTCAGCGGTTTAGCGCCTGCCTTTGGCCCAGGGCGCAATCCTGGAGACCCGAGATCGAATCCCACGTCAGGTTCCCGGTGCATGGAGCCTGCTTCTCCCTCTGCCTATGTCTCTGCCTCTCTCTCTCTCTCTGTGTGACTATCATAAGTAAAAAAAAAAAAAAAAAAAAAAAAAGAATGTAAAATGGTGCAGCCACTTTGGAAAACAATGTGGCAGTTCCTCAAAAGGTTAAACTTAGAGTTACCATATGACTCAGCAGTTCTACTCCTAGGAATATACCAGAGAACTGAAAACATATGTTCACACAAAACCTTGTACGTGGATGTTCATAACAGCATTGTTCATAAGAGTCAAAAGGTGGAAACAACATGGCACATCAACTGATGAATAAAATGTGGTGCATCCACACAATGGACTGTTATTTGGCAATGAAAAGAAATTAAATACTGACATATACATGCTACCCCCATAGATGAACATGCTAAGTGAGGGAGGCCAGACTCAAAAGGCTGCACGTTCCACTTATATGGAATGCCATAAATGGAAAATAGATTAGTGGTTGCCTGGGGCTGAGAGAATGGGGGGAAAGGGGAGTGACTGCTGACCAGTGCGGGGGGTTTCTTCTGAGGATGATGTAATCTTCTAAATTGTAGCGTGATGGTTGCATAACTTCAGTAATATACTAAAACCAAAAACCAAACAAACAAAACCCCAACTAAAAACCACTGAATTGTACATTTAATTTTATTTATTTATTAAAAAGATTTTATTTTTTTATTCATGAGAGACACAGAGAGAGAGGCAGTACGCAGAGGGAGAAGCAGGCTCCCTGTGGAGAGCCTGATGTGGGACTTGATCCAGGATCCCAGGATTCAGACCTGAGCCAAAGGCAGACGCTCAACCACCGAGCCACCCAGACGCCCCTGAAATGTACATTTGATTTTATTTTGAATTGTACATTTTAAAAGGGCAAATCTTATGGTATGTGGCTTATATCTCAATAAAGCTGTTATATTAACAACAACACTGCCCATAGCTCCCCATTGTCCTGGGGCATTCGAAGCTCTGCCAAGCCTGTGATGTTCTCTGATTGGCTGGTGGGGGGGAGCCCAAAAGTGAGGCTACAATCAGATGGGGTGGGGGGCTGGTGGTCTAGGCGGTGAAAGAATTCACCTGAGGCAGAACAAAGGAAATAGAAGTTTATTGACTACACCAAAAGGGAGCTGGTGAGCAGGGCAACAGAGAAGAGGCAAAGGAGCAGGGGTGAGGGCTATATTTTAAAGCCAGAAGTGAAAAGGAAGGGCACCCCGGGTGGCTCAGCGGTTTGGCGCCGCCTTCAGCCCAGGGCGCGATCCTGGAGACCCTGGATCGAGTCCCATGTCAGGCTCCCTGCATGGAGCCTGCTTCTCCCTCTGCCTGTGTCTCTGCCTCTCTCTCTCTCTCTCTCTCTAGCTTTCTCATGAATAAATAAATGAAATCTTTATTTTTATTTTTTAAGATTTTATTTATTTATCCACGAGAGATACAGAGACAGAGGCAGAGGGAGAAGCAGGCTCCATGCAGGGATCCCGATGTGGGACTCCATCCTGGGACCCCAGGGTCACGCCCTGGGCCAAAGGCGGCGCTAAACCGCTGAGCCACCCAGGCTGCCCTAAATGAAATCTTTGAAAAAAAAAAAAGAAGTGAAGAGGAATTGGGACCCATGGAATTCCCCCTTCTTGGGTATCTGGGCCTGGTTGTACACAGCTCATTGGTCAGTTAGGGCCTGTGGATATTTTGAGGTGGGCCGCCTGCTGTCTATATTCAGCCAGGGTGTTTCTGTGGGCCCTTTTGTCTGAATCTAGTTTCCATTGTTCACGCCTGTTGTCTCAAAGTAGCCTCTACAAAGCATGCTCCCATCTCAGCACCTTTGCCCTAATAGTTCTGTCAGGGAAGCTCTTCCTGAGGTTGATAATAGCAGGACTCTTTCCTTTATCTCCCTCACATGTTCACCTGAGCTGTGAGGTCTTGCCTGAACATCCTGTCTCATATTGTGACTCCCAGGCCTCTTACCTGGCTTGATGTTTTATCTGTAACATTGCCTTTCAACATTGTATATAATTTACTCACTTTGTTTATCATCTGTTTACCAACTAGTGATGTGCCAAAGGGCAATACAAGTGGTCTCCGGGAATCCAGGCAAAAGGGGAGTACACTGTCTGTAGAGAATTTATATTATTAAAAAAAAAGAAAGAAAGAATTTCTATTCTTTCTTTCTTTCTTTCTTTCTTTTTTTTTTTTTTTATTTTATTTATTTATTCATGAGAGACACAGAGACAGAGGGAGAAGCAGGCTCCATGTAGGGCGCCTGACTTGGGTCTCAATCCCAGGTCTCCAGGATCACGGCCTGGGCCAAAGGCAGGCGCTAAACCGCTGAGTCACTCAGGCTGCCCTATTTATCTATTTCTTAAAAAGATTTTATTTATTTATTCATGAAAGACACACAGAGATAGGCAGAGACATAAGCAAAGGGAGAAGTAGGCTTTCCACAGGAAGCCCAGTGAGGGACTGGATCCTAGGACCTCAGGATCACGACCTGAGCCAAAGGCACATGCTCAACCACTGAGTCACCCAGGTGCTCCTGTCTGTGGAGAATTTAAAAAAATAAATAAATAAAATTGACCAAAAGTTGGCCCAGTTTTTCTTTTTTTTTTTAATTTTTTTTTTAATTTTTATTTATTTATGATAGTCACACAGAGAGAGAGAGAGAGGCAGAGACACAGGCAGAGGGAGAAGCAGGCTCCATGCACCGGGAGCCCGACGTGGGATTCGATCCTGGGTCTCCAGGATCGCGCCCTGGGCCAAAGGCAGGCGCCAAACCGCTGTGCCACCCAGGGATCCCAAGGCCCAGTTTTTCTTACACTGTGCACAGTCATAAAATAATCCTCCAAAATAATCCAAAATCTTTCATTGGTCTGCTTATAAGCAATTGATGCACTTACTGTTGAGTTTTATTTTATTTTTTATTATTGTAAAGATTTATTTATTTATTTGAGAGGGAGAGAGAAAACATGAGTGGGGGGAGGGGTAGAGGGAGGGAAGCCGACTGCTGGCTGAGGGTAGAGCTCAACAGGGGCTTGATCTCAGGAATTTGAAATCATGACCTGAGCTGAAATCAAGTCACTGCCCAACCCAACCAACCGAGCTATCCAGACTCCCCTGTTGTTTTAATAATAGGCTTCCAGTTAGGTATTTTATTACTGTATCCTTTAGTAAACATTGTATTTGTAATAGTCTTCTATTGCTACAGAATAAATTACCACAAACTTTGTGGCTTAAAACTTATTATCTCATGGTTTCTGGATCTGGGCCAAACATGGTTTAGCTGGGCGGTCTGCTCCAGGGTCTCCCCAAACTATAATTCAGGGGTCAGACATCTCACCAGAGGCTCAAATGGGGAAAGATCTGCTTCCAACTGCTTGACCTTGTTAGGATGAAGTCATTTTCTTGCTGGTTATCAGTAGGGGCTGCTCTCAGCTCCTTGCTATGTAGCCTTTTCCATAAGCCTTACTATGTGGCAGCTTATTTGATTCAAAGCCAGCAATAGAGAGTCTCTCTCTCCAGTCCACTAAGGAGTCTTATATAATGTAATCACAAACCTCCTTTGCCATATTCTATTGATGAGAAGCAGTCCCATGTCCTGCTCACACTTGAGGGGAAGGGATTACATAGGCCATGTGCATGGGGGCTACCCAACATGTTTGCCACAAAATCCTAGGGAAGTTAATATAGAGAACTCCCAAGTGTACAGTTGACCTCTGATGTATGAAGACTCAGCTGTATGTGTTCATTTTGAAAGTAAGTTCATAATAATTTGGAATAACTTGGGCTTGTGCAGTTTGAATCTCCAATCTCTGTGATTCCATATATTCTTGCATTTAAGTAATAGATTAGAAATTAAAATGATAGCACAATGATTGTAAAGATAAACTATTCAGCCACCCTACATATTTTTTTGGAATTTTTGTTTAAAATAGTGAATCAGGGGATCCCTGGGAAGCTCAGTGGTTTAGCGTCTGCCTTTGGCCCAGGGCGTGATCCTGGAGACCCGGTATCGAGTCCCAGCCTCTCCCTCTGCCTGTGTCTCTGCCTCTCTCTCTCTATGTCTATCATAAATAAATAAAATATTAAAAATAAAATAAAATAAAAATAGTGAATCAGGGTATGAACTGTGAGATGTAGTTTGTTTTGTGTTTATTTGTGGGTTTTTTTCTGGTAAGTGAAATTTTCATGCACACATGAAATACTTTACTGAATTGAGTAATACATTTTGTTTATTTTCGATTGTTAATTTTATGACTAAAGAACAAATAAAAAATGATTCCTACGTGATTGTTATTGAAAATAATTTTCTGGTAGAGAGGAGGAAGCATAAAAAAGTTACCCCTCCAGCTGTGAAATATGCTAGTTCTACCACTGTTCCCATTACAAAGTGAGTTCCAACAGGGCAGAATTTTGCTTTGTTCACTGTTGTATCTTCCCCAGCATTTAGAACAGTACCTAGCTCATAGTGGGTGCTCAATATATATGCTGAATGAACAGATAGATGCATGAAGCAATGAATGGACCTGTGACTCCTCTGCAGCCACAACTCTCACCACAGTACTGTCTTTCAGCTCAAGCCCGGCTTATTGGAATAGGGTAGGATTCAGGTGCTGTGGGGATCCCTGGGTGGTGCAGCGGTTTAGCGCCTGCCTTTGGCCCAGGGTGCAATCCTGGAGACCCGGGATCGAATCCCACGTCGGGCTCCCGGTGCATGGAGCCTGCTTCTCCCTCTGCCTGTGTCTCTGCCTCTCTCTCTCTCACTGTGTGCCTATCATAAATAAATAAAATTAAAAAAAAAAAAAAAGATTCAGGTGCTGGAGAGATCTTTGTCCTCACATTCAGATTCTTGACCTGAGTCTTTGGACCTCGCTGCAAGATTAAAGAAGATGGTGGAGAAAAAACATATATATTTTTAAAGATTTATTTATTCATGAGACACACACACACAGAGGCAGAGACATAGGCAGAGGGAGAAGCAGGCTCCATGCAGGGAGCCCGATGCAGCACTTGATTCCAGGTCCCTGGAATCACAACCTGAGCCAAAGGCAGACACTCAACCGCTGAGCCACCCAGATGTACCTCCCCACACGATATTTTTTAAATAAAGAAAATGGGGGGCCTGCCTTTAGCCCAGGGCCAGATCCTGAAGACCCAGGATCTAGTCCCATGTCGGGCTCCCTGCATTGGAGCCTGCTTCTCCCTCTACCTGTGTCTGTGTCTCTGCCTCTCTCTCTCTCTCTGTGGCTCTCATGAATAAATAAATAAAATTTAAAAAAAAAAAGAATTCTTAAAAAAAAAATATATATATATATATAAAATAAATAAAGAAAATGGTGAGGATGCTTAGTTGGCTTAGTTGGTAACAGTACATGACTTCTAAGGTTGTTGAGTTTGTGCCCCATGTTGGGTGTAGAGATTACTTAAAAATAAAATCTTTTATTTATTTATTTTAAGATTTTATTTGTTCATGAGACACCACACACAGAGAGAGAGAGAGAGAGAGAGAGAGAGAGAGAGAGAGGCAGAGACACAGGCAGAGGGAGAAGCAGTGTCCATGCAGAGAGCCCGAGGTAGGACTCAATCCCAGGTCTCCAGGATCAGGCCCCTGGGCCAAAGGCAGCGCCAAACCGCTGAGCCACCCGGGCTGCCCTATTTTTTTTTTTTTTTAAGATTTTTTAATTTATTCATTTGAGAGAGAGACAGACAGAGAGAGAGTGCACAAGCAGGGGGAGAGGCAGAGGGAGAGGGAGAAGCAGACTCCCCACTGAGCTGGGAGTCCTACATGGGATAGTTCTCAGGACCTGGAGATCATCACCGCAGCTGGAAGGCAGACACTTAACCATCTGAAGCCCCCCAGGCGCCCTTAATAATATCTTTAAAAAAGTAGGGACGACTGGGTGGCTCAGCGGTTGAGCGTCTGTGTTTGGCACAGAGCATGATCCCTGGGTCCTGGGATTAAGTCCCACATCCGGCTCCCTACAGGGAGCCTGCTTCTCCTTCTGCCTGTGTCTCTGCCTCTCTGTGTGTGTCTTTCATCAATAAATAAATAAAATTTTAAAATAAAATAAAATAAAAAATAAAAAATAATAAAGGGCCCAAAACTTTGCTTCAGTTAAACACTATTTTGATAACCCAGTTAAAGCTCCTCGCATATTATTATGCCAGGAGGGAGACTGAATAGTGGGAGTGGCCCTGGATCCAGGTGGGCACGGTTGCCTTTCTTGCCTGAGGACTTTTGCATTTGCCATTCCGGATGCTTGGAATGTTTGGCCATCAGCCCTTGTCATCCTCCAGGGTTCATTATCCAACCCACCTCCTCACTTCCATCACCTCAGTCCCTGATCCTTCAGTCTTGCGCTTCCCTGTCACATCCCCAATCATTTTTTAAAAATATTTTATTTATTTATTCATGAGAGATAGAGAGAGAGAGGCGGAGACACAGGCAGAGGGAGAGGCAGGCTCCATGCAGGGAGCCCGACGTGGGACTCCATCCCGGGACTCCAGGATCACGACCTGGGCCGAACCCAGGCACCAAACCGCTGAGCCACCCAGGCGTCCCCCCAATCATTTTAATCACTCTGTCCTATGCTTCCGTCATCAGTCATTACTCTCGGCTGTTCCTGTCTGGTGAGGAAGGGCCTCGTCTGGCGGGGTCACCGCTGGGTTTCCAGTAACGCGCCTGGCAGGCGGTCAGTGAACGGTGAATTTAATAAATCGCTCACCCTCAAAGGAGGGCAGAAATAACGCGAGCTCCATCGTCACAATCTCAGGAGCCGCGGAAGGGCGTCCCGTACCCTCTCCCGCCACCCCGAGGCCCGGCCCAAGAGTGAAGGTGCGGGGACGTCACGCGGCCCCGGCGGGGCTCCGCGGGCTTGCGCCTCCCCGAGGGCTAGGAGCTACCGCGGGCGGGACAATGCAGGCCCCGCCCATCCCCGGGCCAGCCCAGGTGCGCCGCGAGGTGCGCCGCGAGGCCCGCCGCTCAGGTGCGGCTCCCTGCGCCTGCGCGCCCCGCCTCGCCAGGTGCGCCCCGCCCCCTCACCGACCTGCACCTTCGCGAGCTGCTCGGAGGCGGCCGCCATTGGCTCTGGCGCCCACCGAGCGTTTCGAGGTGCGGTGGGGCTCCGAAGGGTGAGAAGGTCGCTGAGTGTCGCGACTGGGGCAAGGGGCGAGTGCGGGGGCGGACAGAAGCCGCGCGGGGCGTGGGAGGGCGACCGTCCGCCCGCCGAAGGGCCGCCGAGGGCTCCCGCCGAGGACTCCGGCCGCAGCGCCCGCGCCGCACCGCACCGCGCGGCCCCTCCGCGAGCGCCCGCACCTGAACGCGAGGCTCTCCAGCGCGCGTGCGCGCCAAGGGTCTTCCCGCCCCCGATCGCGAGACCCTAACGGCCGGCGGCTCGACGCTTCGCCTGCGCTGCCGGGTGGAGCCCGACATGGCGCAGCTCCGTGGGCCGGGGCGGTTGCGGGGCGCTCGTCGCCCTGCTGGCCTCGCTGCTGCTCTTCCGGGCTGAGGCGGCCGACGGAGAACGTGGCGTCCACGGTGAGGGCCGGCCCGGGGCGGGTCCCCGGGGAGGCGTGGAAGGCCGGGCGGGGGCGAAGTAGGAGCGCGGGGGGCCTCGGGCCGCGGCTGAACCGGGCGGGTGGGCGGCCCGGGGAAGCTCAGGGGGTGTGGCGGGGCGGGCTCTGGAGGTGGAGCCTGGGGAAGAGGTTTGGGGGCCCCCGGGAATGAGGACGGGCGGCCGAGCCAGGGGCAGGAAAGTTTCCTGCGGGTAAGGGAGGAGACTTCGGATTATTGACCGAAGAGGAGTGGCTTTGGCCCTTCCTGTGGCAGGAAGTGGGGGAGAGGCCCGACCGAACTGCAGCCTCCTGCTGCCCCGGAGGGCCCTGGGAGGCCAGGCCTGAGAGGGTGGGGGTTGGATCAGGTGACGCTGAGGCAGCTCTAGCTTCTGGGAAGAAGCCCCCACGCCCACCTCTTTGGAAGTTGGACCACAGCCTCCCGAGAGATCTTATCTGGTTCAGTTGCGGTAGAGCGCCTCCAAATGGAAAGGTGTTTCTCGGTGAAATCCAAAGGGAGAAGAACAAAAGCATTGGAGGGGAGAAACTTTGCCAAGGTGCAAGAGTGAGGGCCCCTGGGGCACCTGGGTGGCTCAGTGGTTGAGCGTCTGCCTTTGGCCCAGGGTGTGATCCTGGGGTCGTGGGATCGAGTCCCGCATCAGTCCCAGCACCCTGCATGGAGCCTGCTTCTCCGTCTGCCTGTGTCTCTGCGCCTCTCTGTGTCTCTCATGAATAAATAGGTAAAATCTTAAAAAAAAAAAAAAAATGGGGACCCCTTGGTATAAGAAGAGTATTGGCATTGAGAAGCAGGGGTTGGGTTCATGGAACTGATCCTTACAGGTTGGTGGAGAATATAAGGCTCTCTACATTCTATGTGAAGTTTGGCCTGGGAAGGCCTTTTTGAATAAATGTTCTAACCTCAACTGCTTTGGACAAGCACAGTCAGGCTTTGAAAAAAAAAAAAGAAAGAAAGAAAGAAATAAAACCCTCTTTTCAAAGAGGAATTCATTGATTCAGCAAAACGTATTGAGTCCCTGTTATGTGTCAGGGATGGTCCTGGCACCGGTGATAACAGCTGTGACTCAGACAAGCCAGGTCCCTGTGCTTAAAGAGCTTATATTCTAGTGGGAGAGACAGAGACAGTGAGTAAACATTAAGATAAGAAGCAGTCCCCACAGGATTAAATTACTAAGAAGTAAATGAACAGGGTGAAGTCCACAAACAATGTGATGTAAGATGATGGGGCGGCTTTAGCCCAGGTGGTCAAGAGAGGTCTCTGAGGAGGGTGACCTCTTGAGCCCTAACAAGAACCAGGAGGCAGCAGGCACACAAAGACCTGGTGGGTGAGAGTCCAGTTGGAGGTAATGGAGTAAAAAGGCTTCGAGGTTGGAGCAAGCCTGATGGTGTTCAAGGAAAAGACAGACGCCTGGGTGGCTCAGGAGGTTGAAAATCTGCCTTTGACTCAGGGCGGTATCCCGGAGTTCCGGGATGGAGTCCGACATCAGAGCCTGCTTCTCTCCCTGCTTGTGTCTCTGCCTCTTTCTCTCATGAATAAACAAATAAAATCTTAAAAAAAAAAAAAAAAAAGGAAAAGACAACCATCACACTGGAGCAGGAGTCAGGGTGGGGAGAGAATTGGAGGAGGATGTGAGGGGGGAGAAGTAGGCAGGAGCCAGGTGGCTTCATAGGCTGGCATTTGGGGTGGAGAGAAAGCAGGATGTGTAGACACCAAGTCATCACCTGTGGTGGCTTCCGAAGGCTGTTAATTTCCCCATACCTGAGGCAGAGAAGAAAAATGAGCTAATGAGGATGTCAGGGGTCAGTGGGGGAGAGGATCAGCTCTGTAGGTCAAGGAATCAAGGGTGCAGTGGTCATTCCTACAGTCTAAACCAGAACTCGACAGCTCTTCTGGAGTTTTTTCCAATGATGTGATTATGTTAGGATGTACTTTCCAGTATCAAAACTGAGTTTAGGGTTAACCTCAACTGCTTACTCTGAGCGCCAATGTGTTTTTAATTCTTGAAACAACCTGGAGCAGTGGTCTTGCCTTGGGTCACGCGATACTAATTGAGAAAGTCAGTTGTCTGGCTTCAGAGGCCCTCTCTTTTCCTAATGGCCTTTCTGGTTGCTGCAGCTGGCTGGACCTCCTGACCTTTCAGAAGTATTCTTGCCTGGTTTTGTGAACTAATGACCTTGCTTATCTGAAGTTCTGTTTGTTTGAAAGCTTTCAGTAGTTGAATTTGAGGTGGGAAGTAGTTTTGATTTTTTTCACCCCTTATTGCTCTTATTTTTCTCAGGAAGCGAGGTCTTCCACTAAGAGCGACATGTTTCTCCAGCCACATTGCAACTGCATAGATGCCACTAGATGAGTATGGTGAAGTGGGAAGGTGTGTAGTGAATGTGTGAGGAGGTGATCATAATGGTTGGTCAAGGAATTTAATCTGTGTGAAGACTGAGGACGCTGAGGGGTAGAGGAAAGGTGTAGGGTCAGTGAATTGTTGGAGTTAAGGTTTTGGAGGGAATGAATAGAAAGACAAGATACAGTGGGCAGTGAGTGAGATGCATGAAGCTGAGATTCCAAGAGGCTGTGCTTACTGAGACAAGGTCTAGGCATAACCACTGGGGGGAGAGGCTGAGGGGAAGACCAAAATGTTGGAGAAGAGATCTAGGAACCCAAGAGGCCAAGGATGGTCCGAGGGTCACCCACCTGGGTATGGAAATCACTGAGAACGATGAGAGAGGCAGCATGAGTCATGAAATTAGGCTAGGAGATGATGCACAAGGTGGGGTACAATCTACTTTGATGATGAGATTAATAGCTGGGGTTTTGAGAGGGCAGGTGTAGAAGCAGCACCAGGAGCAAGGAGACCTACCTTTTTGGAAGGGCACAAGAGAAGGCATGTCCTCAGGGGAGAACAGGAGTAAGAAAGTGACAAGAATGTTCAGAGAAGAGACTGAGGAAATGAGAGATTTTGTTTAAGGTAGTTGCTAAGTTCCAAGCCCCAGAAGTTAGGGGGAAGAGAGATGGGAACAAAATAGGGTGTATGGGGATGAGGCGGGTAATTCAGGAGTCTGGGGTTGATGTGATAAGCAAATGATAGGAGTGTTATGTGGTTTCAAGACTGACAATGTTGGGCAGGCACTAGATGTTGGAGGGCAGATAGGAAGGGGTGTGGGATGTAGTGGACATGTGGGGTCTGGACAAAGGGTGTCCTGAATCCAGACCCCTGCAGGTGGAGGGTGGGGGAAAGCTGATGGTGCTCTGGGTGTTGGCTAGCATTCAGGGAGTCTGGCATGGAAAGCACACATAGTATAAACTGGCCCAAGAAGCCTCAAACAGACTTTTTTTTTTTTTTTAATATTTATTTATTTATTTATTTATTTATTTATTTATTCATGAAAGACAGAGATAGAGGGGCAGTGACACAGGCAGAGGGAAGAGCAGGCTCCATGCAGGTAGTCCGACGTGGGACTCGATCCCGGGACCCCAGGATCACGCCCTGGGCCAAAGGCAGGTGCTAAACCGCTGAGCCACCCAGGGATGCCCTCTCAAACAGACTTTATGTGACTTACAGTTTCTAGAATTGAGGGTTTTTTTTTTTTAAGATTTTATATATTTATTCATGAGAGACACACAGAGAGAGAGGCAGAGACACAGGCAGAGTGAGAAGCAAGCTCCATGCAGGGAGCCAGACGTGGGACTCGATCCCGGGACTCCAGGATCACACCCTGGACTGAAGGCGGCGCTAAACCGCTGAGCCACCCGGGCTGCCCGAGACTTTTTTTTTTAATGGAAAAATTTGGTTAGGGCTCTGCATGAAAAATGTGAGTCAGTGGCATCAGGGCAGTGTTCCCACATAGCACCCATAACTTTTGGAAATGACATATACTGCTCTCCCTCAGTCTTTTTTTTTTTTTTTTTCTTTTTTTTATTTCTCCCTCAGTCTTTTTTTTTTTTTAATTTTTATTTATTTATGATAGTCACAGAGAGAGAGAGAGAGGCAGAGACACAGGCAGAGGGAGAAGCAGGCTCCATGCACCGGGAGCCTGATGTGGGATCCGATCCCGGGTCTCCAGGATCGCGCCCTGGGCCAAAGGCAGGCGCCAAACCGCTGCGCCACCCAGGGATCCCTCTCCCTCAGTCTTTATGCACTTGGCCTGCCCACCTTATCTCTAAGCATTTGAGTTGTGACCCCCATCCCCATACATCTTAAGAATATGCTGTATTTAGTAAATGGAGGTAGAGAAAACATAACAGCTCCTTATAAATTGTATGGTGTAGGGACAGGTATGTGTATCATTGCTGTTAGGGAGGGAAAATCCCTTATCAGGTGGCCACAAATGTGTGTGATTTTTTTTTTTTAATTTCTTCCCTGGGTGGATAAGTCTTATTATTTGGAATGCCACAATATATGTAATTTTAATTTCAGTACAAGGGCAGGTAATACAGTTGGCCCTTGAACAACGCGGGGATTAGGGGCACATCTGTGCAGTTGAAAATTCACAGGTAACTTTTGATTCCCCTGAAATTTAATCTCTTGATAGCCTACTGTTGACTAGAAGCCTTACCAATAACACAGTTAATTAACACATATTTCGTATGTTACGTGTATTAAATACTGTATTACAATAAGCTAGAGAAAAGAAAATGTTATTAAAATCATTAGGAGAAAGGTCAACTGTGTATTCTTTTTCAGAATAAAACTTCAGAAATTCCTTTGGGAAGTTTAAGTGTAGTTCCTGCTGGCAATAACTTTATGCCTGACCTTGGGCAGCAGAATTGGCGTTAATGGTTACTGGGCTCATAGTTCTTTGTTGATTGTTCTTGGGACTTTCCACTGGAGAAAAGTGCAGCAGCCTTCATTTGAGAGCCTCCACTGCACTTTCAAGTGATCTTCAGTTTCCATCAACCTCTTGGGTTGATTACAGTCTCCCCCAGAACTTTGACTCTAGGACAAACTTTCCAGCACTTCTCCAGTAAGCATGTTCTTCAGCACCACTCCTTTCTCTTAACACCCATAGATGGTTATAATATAAACTGGTCAGAGATAGGACAAAGAACTAAAGTGCAGTTGGTGTTGGTGATCAGCTCAGCGTTCTCCAAAGTAGCATGTTCGAGTATTTTTTTTTTTTTTTAAGATTGATTTATTTATTTGGGAGAGATCATGCATGCACCTGAGTGGGGGGAGGGGCTGATGGAGAGAATCTTTAGGCAGATTCTGCTGAGCTTGAGGCCCCACCCCCACCCAGACACTATAGGGCTCCATCCTACCACCCATGAGATCACCACCAAACTAAGAATGTGACACTCAACCAACTGAGCTGCCCAGGTGCCCCTAGTGTCTTCTAGTATTCCTGCCCTTTACGGAAGAGGCACTTATTTTGCTTGCAGTCAAAACAGTTTGGTTCCCATATAGTTTGAAATATTTATTCACTGATTTATTCAACACATATTTATTGAACACCTACCCCGTGCCAGGTACAGTGTTAGGCCCAGGAATCAGAGAACTGAATAAAACAAATGACTTCCTGATCCTTGGCAGCTGCCTTGTAATGAAAGGACAACAGTACAGTAAATAAATGAGCAATGAATAGATATCTGGTGAAGAGTACCTTAAGAAAAGTAAGGCTTGGTGTGCTTACTACTGAAAATATGGCCTTTGAGGCTCAAATGGTGACACTCTTTAAAATTGAGGGCCTCACTTTCAGATCCACTGAAACATTCCTTTGCCTTGGTCAGCATTTGAGAGCTCAGCCTGTGGTGGAGAAAGCAAACTTCTCTTTCACTCAGCTCTCCATGCACTTCTCAGTTTTTCCATCCCCAGAGTCATTTGCAATTCTCACACTTGTCTTGAGGTAATGCCATGTGCTGAGGCCAAATAAGTGATGAGGTAGCTTGAGATTCATGTTAGAGGGGAGAGAATCCTGAAGGGGTCACACTGAGGGGACTTCATCGACCCCAGGAAGTCTTGGTGGCCTACTGGTCACATGACTAATGGAGTTTTCACAGGGACCCCAGAAGCACTAGCGTGAGGATTATGGGTGTCTTTTTGCATTCCTGGTCACAAATGTCATTTCATGTAATGTTTCTGACATCTTTTTGAAAACTGGAAATGAATGCTGGAACATGGTCCAGTAACTTTATTTATTTATGAACTTTATTTATTAAAGATTTTATTTATTCATGACAGAGGGAGGCAGAAACAGGCAGAGGGAGAAGCAGGCTCCATGCAAGGAGCCTGACATGGGACTCGATCCTGGGACTCCGGGATCACACCTTGAGCCTAAGGCAGACACTGAACTGCTGAGCCACCCAGGCATCCCAAAGGAGTCCAGTAACTTTAGAGTTTATTTACTTTGGAATTATTTGAAGTACATTTTTCATGATTGGAAAACCACTTTAGAAGGAGGGCCAAAAAAAAAAAAAAAAGAAAAGAGGGCAAAATTTTAGCTGTTGTTTTACACACTGATGTTTTTATTTTTATTTTTATTTTTTTTAATTTTTATTTATTTATGATAGTCACACACAGAGAGAGAGGCAGAGACATAGGCAGAGGGAGAAGCAGGCTCCATGCACCGGGAGCCCGACGTGGGATTCGATCCCGGGTCTCCAGGATCACGCCCCAGGCCAAAGGCAGGCGCTAAACCGCTGCGCCACCCAGGGATCCCCACACTGATGTTTTTAGATGGCTCTCACCCAGCAGGGTCCTGGGTCAGTGGTTTCTGAAGTCCTTGAGTTCATATGTCATATTTTTTTTGTCTTTCTCCCTGGGTCTGTCATTTAGAATCTAGGGCATGCTCTTAAGGAGGTAAAAAATATTAGGTGTTATCATAGTTTGTGACCTTTTTTAAGTTGTATTTTATTTATTTGAGAGAGAAAGCAGGAGCAAGGGGAAGGGGGAGGGGCAGAGGGAGAAGCAGACTCCCTGCTGAGCAGGAAACCTGGACATGGGGACTCGATCCCAGGACCCTGAGATCAAGACCTGAGCTGGAGGCAGATGCTTAACTGACTGAGCTACCTAGGTGCCCAGTTTGTGACCTTTCAAAAGGCCGCTCTGCATAAATATATAGTATGTATGTGGTATCGAAATTTAATGGGATGATTAAGAAAAACATGTCTAGGGCAGCCCTGGTGGCTCAGTGGTTTAGTGCCGCCTTCAGCACAGGGCCTGATCCTGAAGATCCGGGATCAAGTTTCATGTCGGGCTCCCTGCATGGAGCCTGCATCTCCCTCAGCCTGTGTCTCTGCCTCTCTCTCTCTCTTTCTCTCTCTCTCTGTCTCTCATGAATAAATAAATAAAATCTTTAAGGAAAAAAAAGAAAAACATATCTTAAAAGGTTCCTCTTAGAGGAATGATAATGAAAGTTTGAGAAATACTGTTTGTGGGAGAACGTTCATTAGCTTTCATCAATTTGTGAAAATGGCCCATGATTCAGAAAAGGTTAAGAGTCCCTAAATATGAGGGGTGCCTGAATGTCTCTCAGTCTCTGCCTATGGCCCAGGTCATGATCCCAGGACTCTGGGATTGAGCCCCGCATTGGGCTGCCTGCTCAGTGGGGGAGCCTGCTCCTCCCTCCCACTTGTGCTGTCTCTGTCTCTCAAATAAATAAAAATCTTAAAAAAAAAAAAAAAAGAATCCCTGAATGTAAATTAACAGGCAGTCCCATGAGAGACACTGAAACTGTTTCCTTCCAAGTTATTCAGATGAGCTACTGTGATTCTAGTTAGAAATTTAGCTAAGGGTAGAATTTATAGCCCTGTTTGATGAATATGAGGTGACCGTGGGTAGGAGTGGTGGTTTGCATTGTGATGGTGGCTTATAAAATGTGAACTTTTATATCTAAATATTTTATATCTAAAATGCCAAGGTTTTGGGACACCTGGGTGGCTCAGCAGTTGAGCATCTGCCTTCGGCTCACAGGAACCAGGATTGAGTCCTGTATCAGGCTCCCTGTGGGAAGCCTGCTTTTTCCTCAATGTCTCTGCCTCTCTCTGTGTCTCTCATGAATAAATACATCTTTTTTAAAAATGCCAAGGTTTTATATCTAAAGCAAAATATTATGAGTCTTATTTAAGTTGGATTTGTCATTGCAAGTCATTGGATTTGACATTGGATAATGTCATTTGTCATTCTTTCCTCATAAGTACCTAAAGGTTATTTTAGAGTTTCTGAATTACTTATCCTAATAATGACAACTTCCAAGAACCCAAACCTAGAGGAGATGGGTAGCTGTAGCTTTCTGTATTCAAAACAGAAGCAGTCAAGTATGTGGAACGCAGATAGGTGGATTTCTTTTTTTTTTTTTAAATATAATTTTTATTTATTTATGATAGTCACACAGAGAGAGAGAGGCAGAGACACAGGCGGAGGGAGAAGCAGGCTCCATGCACCGGGAGCCCGACATGGGATTCGATCCCGGGTCTCCAGGATCGCGCCCTGGGCCAAAGGCAGGTGCCAAACCGCTGCGCCACCCAGGGATCCCAGATAGGTGGATTTCTAGATCACTTTGAAATAAGGCTGATCAAAAAGTGAATGTTAACTTTGGAATTTGGCATAGTGGAATTAAAACAGTTATGAGTGGGCAGCCCCAGTGGCTCAGCGGTTTAGCGCCGCCTTCAGCCCAGGGCCTGATCTTGGAGACCTGGGATGGAGTCCCATGTTTGCTCCCTGCCTCAAGCCTGTTTCTCCCTCTGCCTGTGTCTTTGCCTCTTTCTCTCTCTCTGTGTGTGTGTCTCTCTTGAATAAATAAATAAATAATCTTTAAAAAAAAAAAAAACAAAAAACAGCTCTGAGTACCTCCCTGATATTCAGGACCTCTTCATACAGAACTTTTTAAAAGATTCTCCCATTCTTTGGTGAAAAGATACTTGAAGGTCTGAATGGGTTACCAGAGCATATTCTTATTTTCCTCAGGCTGTGGACTGTTATTCTCAGGATAATGTGGGGTTGCTGAACTTTGATCTGTGTGATAGTTTGCCATTGTCTTACTCTGGGTGAAGATAAGGAAAGGTGTCATTTTAGGCTTGGTAAATGGTCACACAGCAGAAAAAGGGAGGAGTGATGGTTGAATTGGTTTGATCAGCTTGGACTTGAGGTTGTACTTGGTGGTTTTCCATATCCCCTGTGTCCTGTCAGCATATTCAGTTGGACTTTCTAGTGAACTGTGGCGTCCTTTTTACCTTCATTCTCACTGTCCCTAGATTAGTCTGGCCTCATAAAAATATATTATCTACTGTTTATTCAAAACTTTGTGCCACATGTTCTTTTTTTTTATTTATTTATTTTTTATTTATTTATTTTTTATTTATGATAGTCACAGAGAGAGAGAGAGAGAGAGAGAGGCAGAGACACAGGCAGAGGGAGAAGCAGGCTCCATGCACCGGGAGCCCGACGTGGGATTCGATCCAGGGTCTCCAGGATCGCGCCCTGGGCCAAAGGCAGGCGCCAAACCGCTGCGCCACCCAGGGATCCCTGTGCCACATGTTCTAAGGGCTTATAATGGAATACAAAACTCCTTTAATCTTCATAGCCTTCTTATGTTATTGGTCTGTGTGTCAAATCCCTCCCATTTGAGTTGTTTTTGAGAAATGCATCTGTAGGGATTCCTGGGTGGCTCAGCGGTTTAGTGCCTGCCTTTGGCCCAGGGCGTGATCCTGGAGACTTGGGATTGAGTCTCACATCGGGCTCCCTGCATGGAGCCTGCTTCTCCCTCTGCCTGTCTCTGCCTCTCTCTCCTCTCTCTCTCTCTGTCTCTCATGAATAAATCAATAAAATCTTTAAAAAAAAAAAAAAAAAAAAAGAACTGCATCTGTACGTGTCCCCAGAATCTACCTCAGTGGGGCCTATGGAGGAAAAGCTGACTGATCTCCTTGCTTTATTACTTAACAGTGAATTCAAGTACCCTTTCTCAGACAAGTCATTGTCAGGACAGCCTCAAGATTAATAAATAGTGCATTCCAAAGCAGGCAACATAAGTCTAGATGTCTAATATTTATTTATTCATGAGAGACACAGAAGCAGAGACACAGGCAGAGGGAAAAAAGCAGGCTCCATGCAGGAAGCCCAAAGTCGGACTGGATTCCAGGACTCCGGGATCACACCCTGAGCCAAAGGCAGACACCCAGCCACCCAGGCGTCTCTGTTACATGTACTTCTGACCTATTATAAATCAAGGGTTCCTACAACCCCCTTGGATTTAATAATTGCTAGAATGGCTCACAGAACTCAGGGAGATTCATTTACCAGTGTATTATAAAGGATCCCAATGAACAGCCAGATGAAGATATAGACTGAAGTCTGGGAGGGTCCCCAGCACAGAAGCTTCTGTCCTCGTGGAGTTTGGGGTAAGACATCCCCCCCGGTACATGATGTGTTCACCAACCCGTCTTTCTTAACTCCTTCGGTTGGGCTTTTTTTTTTTTTTGGAAGTTACTAACTCAAACTCTCATCCCGCTCTCCTTCTTGGAGGATGGGGGTGGGACTGAAAATTCCAACCTTTTCATCTTTCCTTTCTTTCTGGCATCCAGCCCCCATCCTGAAGCTATCTAGGGGCTGCCCAGCCACTAATAATCTCATTATCACTCCAGAGATTCCCAGGCTCTTAGCTCTTGTGTTAGGGACCCAGGTCAAAGACCAATTATTTGAACAAAGTTGCCAAATGCTGGATCCATAATCAGAGCTTTGCCTTATCTTCCTGAGTCTTTCAAGATTTTTCCAATTTACATACTTCAAGCTTCTAAAATCTGCATGACTTTTTTTTCTTAATCCAGCCAGCTCTAAATCAGTAAATATGTGGCTTGCTGAATTAAAGACTATGGAGTTTAAATATTTGCCAGTTTTATTGTTAGGTTCCCATGTTATGAGTGAGGAAATAGGCATAGGAAGGTTAGGAAACAGCCCCTAGGTAAGACAGTGGGCTCATAAGAGGCAGCCAGGGATTCCTGTACACATAGGCCCCTTTACCAGAATGAGGATCTGTCCTGCATGCTTTTGCTAAATGACTTTTCTGTATGTGTCACTCCCCTATGCCAGAGCCTTTGGTCATTTCCTTGTACCTTAGGTTGGCTTACAAGTCCTTTGAATTTCTGATGTGATTGAAATATTTTACTCTGTGTGATTTTTGATCCAGAGGGTGCACTTTATGGTGACCCCCTAGTAGCTATTCAAACCCTTAGTATAGTACTTAGTACTGCTCAGGATACTGAAGAATTTAGCATATTTTTAATCTCTCTTTTTTAAAATATTTTTTTTATTTATTCATGAGAGACACAGAGGCAGAGACATAAGCAGAGGGAGAAGCAGGCTCCATGCAGGGAGCCGGATGTGGGACTCGATTCCGGGACTCCAAGATCTTGCCCTGAGCCGAGGTCAGATGCTCAACCGCTGAGCCACCCAGGTGTCCCTGCACATTTTTATTTATCATGTCGTTTTAAGCTTTTTAAATGAAAATTTTAAACAGAAGGGACCATAATCCACTATATCGAAGAAAACACTGCTGACCCTTAAAAAACAAAAGTAATGCATTTACAGGATTAGAATACTCAACCTGTACTGAAAGATACAGATGGAAAAGAAAAACTGTGGAAAAGCATGTCTCCCTCCTCCAGTCCCTTTCCTTAAAGGTACATTCATACACTTATCTAAATTAAAAGTTTAGAAAGGAATTATAATATGTAAACCATTCTGCTCCCCCCCCCCCCAAGGTCTTAGACATTTTTCTATATCAGCACACATCATTTGCCCGTTTTGAACAGCGCCAAGTATTCCGTTTTCTGCATGTCTCACAAGTTACTTAACTAGCACAAACAAGATGTCTTGATGGTGAATTTTCAGCTGTTATGGGTCTATGAACACCAAGCCCTTTGTGGATGTGGTAATCATTGCCCCATTCTCCAAAACACTTGAATTGAATGACTCTGCTTTCTTTGCTTTTTGATACTGAGGAGTGAGCGGTACTTTTATTTTTTTATGTATAAATAAGATTTTTCAAATGTCTGAGGATTATTCTAACAAAATTTCTCTTTGACCATTGTCCTTAAAATTCTAAGTTGCAAAAAAAAAAAAATTCTAAGTTGCTTTAATAGAAAGAGTAATGCTGTTTTTAATGATGGAAGGGTGTGCTATAGAGTTCTTGGTAAGGGATAAACCTGAGGAATGCATGGTCAGTGTTGTTATAAGAAATGTGAACCCTAGGAGTTTACTTGATAACTTTTTTTTTTTTTAAGATTTTATTTATTTATCCAAGAGAGACACAGAGAGAGCAGAGAGAGAGGCAGAGACACAGGCAGAGGGAGAAGCAGGCTCCATTCAGGGAGCTCGACCCAGGACTGGATCCCAGGTCTCCAGGATCAGGCCCCGGGGCTGAAGGTGGTGCTAAATCGCTGAGCCACCTGGGATGCCCTAACTTCTGATCCACATATAAGACTTGGTGAATTCTATAATGACAGGAGTGGAAAATCTGAACACAGTGTTTTTATAAACACTCTGAAGAGGGATCCCTGGGTGGCGCAGCGGTTTAGTGCCTGCCTTTGGCCCGGGGCATGATCCTGGAGACCCGGGATCGAATCCCACGTCGGGCTCCCGGTGCATGGAGCCTGCTTCTCCCTCTGCCTGTGTCTCTGCCTCTCTCTCTCTCTCTCTCTCTCTCTGTGTGACTATCATAAATAAATAAAAATTTAAAAAAAAAAAAAAAAACCACTCTGAAGAAGTGTTGGTAGCTGCCTGGGTATGGCCTGCGAGCTAAGTATGTTTTTTACATTTTTTAATGTTTGAAAAAAATATTTCAAGACATGTAAAAATTACATGAAATAAAATTTCAGTGTCCATAAATAAGGTTTTACTGGAATGACAGCCGTGGTCATTCATTTACACGTTTGTCTTAAGGCTGCCTCAGTGCTACAATGACACAGTTGAAAAGTTAGAATAGATGGTGACCCACAAAGCCTGAAATAAAGGCAGACCTTGTTTGTGTGGTTTTCAACATGCACATATTTCAGTTACCACAGTATATAAACTCTGAGTACTTGGGTCAAAGTACAAGTTTCAGCTATTAGCTCTTCAGTCACAAATCATTATGTGATTCATCACTGCATGTCTGTGACTCAGTTCACACACACAGCGAAGCATGTGGTTGTGTTGCCTCCTTGTTTCCCAGTGATAGTCCTGTGTTAGTTTACAAAAATGGTTAATCAATAGAGAGGATTGACCAAAAAAGATGAAAAGTGCAGCAAAGTGAAAAATGGTAATGCTGGAAGCACAATTCCAATGGAATGTAAGTGGAGTGATGAAGAACTCGCTAACTTCGGGAATGTTGACACTGCCTTGAGTTAGGAGACTGGATATACAGTCAGAGAAGCCGAAGTGAGAGTCCATTTATCAACAAAACAATGAAAGTGGTGACAAAAAGGATGATGTCCCAGTGGAAGTAATGATAAAAACCTCCGCAAAAAGTAAAGTAACTCTCAGAGTAATTGTAACATTGAAAGTGCAAAGGATAAAATGTAGGAAGGTGATCCAAACCTAGAAAGATGTATGACAGTTCACTAGGGTGAATTGAAAATAATGCTTGCTCCATATCAGAAGTTATATGGCTAAAGACCATCACAAGCATTGTTCAAGCTACTCTTGGTAATTTTTTTTTTACAAAGAAATTTAAACACCTTAATTCTCAAGTTTCTAATGTTTTAGCCACATTGTACTAAGTAAATATTAATTATCCCATTTTCCATTCTATATATAACGCACGATTTTTAATGTTTGACAAATTTAAAGGTCTTGGAAGTTAAATTTTTCCTGTTGCCTTCCACACTATCCTGTAAAGCAAGTACTGTCTGTGTTCACTATTTGGCCCACCATAAAAAAAAGTTTGCTGAGCTTGCTCTAGGAAAACAAATGGATGGGAGGAAAGGACCATTTCATGAGTGGCTTCAGACTGGTGAGATGATCCTAGGCTTTCTTTTATAAGGCAGACAATGAGGCAAGAAGTCAGGGTTCTTCAGTGCTTAGACCCATGGGAGTAAAAAGTGTATCAAGGGCTAGGCTCCTAGGAAAGTTCTTTTCACTTGTTTTAGAAGTCAGCTTACTCTGAGTGGATGTAAAAAACAAATAAGGGCTGGCTAGGTGGCTCAGTCGATTAAGCATCTGCCTTTGTGGGATCGAACCTCACTTTGGGCTCCTTACTCACTGGGGGCCTGCTTCTCCCTCTGCAAGTCACCCCCCTCACCTCCCCACCCCCATGCTCTCTATCTCAAATAAAATGTTTAAAAACACATCCAAATAAAAGAACAAGCTCTCAAGGTGGCTGTTGGTTTGGGGGAGAGAGCAGGTAGAATTAAGGGGCATATGAAGGGTTGGAATTTGATAAAGCTGAGTAGTAGATACACTTGTGTTAAGGTATTTTCTGTACTTTTCAGAATATTTGGAATAGTTTATTAAAATGACTTAATTTTTCAAATGACTTAATTTCAGAGTATTTGAAATAGTTTATTTAAATGACTTAATTTTAAAGGCAGTAGTGGCTTTTTGGAGAATGATTAGCACTGTCTTCTTAAGCTTGTAGAGTTACATCAGATTGGTGGTGCCTGGGAGCCTGCCTAACTTTGCTGTAATGTCCTTGTTAGTGGGTGACAGCAGGTTATTCTATCCGATTGCACACGAAGGGAAGGTGAGCCATTGGCTTGTTGTCTTGGTCAAAGCTCTAGTGACTTTAGAACCAGAGGAACCTGTTTTCCATGACAAAGACCAGGCTGTTTGGCAATTTTATAATAGCTAATGTTCAAAATGCCTGCCAGGGGTTTGTAAATTTAGGTTCATATTTCAGATAAAGTGTGATTTTTAACCATTCCTGATGCTTTCCCAAGAGAATGTTGCTGTTTCCTAAAGAAAGGAATTCCATTTTTATGTATTCTGAAGTATTTCCAGTTTGGTGCTCCTCAGCTTTTCTCCGTTTTTCTTCCTCTGAATTTTGAAAATTTACAGATGTATTTCATTTTGCACTAGCATTTGTGAGCATACAAATAGGACCTGAGACATATTTTTCATGATCGTTTCCCAGTGCTATTCGAAGGCCAATATATAGTTTTGTCATCTCTTAGTAGTAATAGAATTATTTATTAAGGAATAACTTCCTGAAAATTTGTCCAAATTCCTCACAGCCTTGGGCAGTTGGTGTGGTGTTGTCCGTGACCCTGTCTTTGACCGTGACTGTAAACAGGCCCAGGAAAGGGCCTGGCCTATTGAACCTTCAGATCGTGTTAAGCACCCTGAGGAATGTTTTGGCATTTAGGCATCTTTAGTTTCATATTTTTCCCACTGCCTGTTACTATACTAACTTTTTCTTTCTGTCCCTCTGAGGGAGGGGTGGTTATGTCATGGCCCAGCTCTAATCCGACCAATGTAAAATCAGATTCAGCTCTGCTTCCTGTTAGCTTAACCATCCCAAGCCTAATTATCCTTCTTTGTAAAGTGGGGATATTACTAGATGATCCACAGTTTTATTTTGACTGTTAGTGCATATAATGTGCGTAGCATAATGCTTTAGTGAAGGTAATAGAAAAGGTTTCAAGAAATAAGTAATGCTCAGCATTTTGGTTCTTTTTTTTTTTTTTTTTTAAGATTTTATTTTTTAAGTAATCTCTACACTAGACTTGAGGCTTGACTTCACAACCCTAAGATCAGGAGTCACATGCTCAAAAAAAAAAAAAGGAGTCACATGCTCTACTGACTGAGCCAGCGAGGTGCCCCCATATAGGCTCATTTTTATTTTAACCTTGATCTATCAAAGAACAGTGCTTATTTAACAAAAAAAACAAACAAAAACAAAAACTTTAAGGAAGATGATAAGTCACGGAAGCCATGTTACATACTAAAGTGTTTCTGGCTTGTTGTGCAAGCCCGTTTGGAGAAATGAGAGTGCACTGATGCTCTTTGGGGTGGAGGGGAAGATGTGTGGCCTGTGTGTCCATTCGAAAGGACAGTGTCTCCTTTACAGCAAACAAGCAAACCATAACAAAATGCTTTTTCATGAGTTCACTTAAGCCTTGAGAGTAAAAATTTCTATCATGGAGGCTTTAAAGTAATTTAGTTTGTAAAACCATATGACCAAAACGAGCATTTTCTTAATTTGACAGGGAGCTTCCAGACTCACAGAAAGGACTCTGACTTGACGCAGTCAGGGTATAGTTAAATTTCATCTTGGTGGAACCTAAGTTCAACCAATTAATCTGCTACTTGAAGTTCTTATTTTTACTCTAATCAAATTTGTGTAAAAAAGGAGATAAGCTTTTTTCTCTTTTCATTATAGAAATTTTCAAATGTACATACAGTTCTGTGAGCCCATGTGGACCATCACTCAGCTTCACCAATTGCCAGCATTCTGTCTTTACAGGCATGCTATGTTTTTAGTCCAAGTCTTCTCCTAATAAAGAAATGTTTCTAAGGGTGCTTGGGTGGCTCAGTTAAGCATCCAATTCTTGATCTCAGCTCAGGTCTTGATCTCAGGGTTGTGAGTTCAAGCCCTGTGTTGGGCCCTGCATTTGGTGTGGAGTCTACTTAAAAAAAAAAAATTCTAATTCCCCTGCAACAGAAATGAAGTCCCTTCCTCCTTCCCTCCTACTACATCCAGGGAACTTAAAAATAAGGCTATTTTCTGAAATGTAAAGTATGAAGTCAATGTGTGGTCGTTAAGAGCAGATGAGAGCTGCTCTCTGGGACATAATGGCCTCTCAGGCCCACAGGATTTGTTGTGAAAAGACAGTCACATCTACAGGAAGAATGTTCCAGTCAGAAAGAGGCATCTGTCGTCAGTGGTGGCAGTCAGGAAAGGAAGTGTCCCAAAGGCACACCTTGACTATGGTATCTTGACCGAGGTGTGTCCTGGGCTGTCTACTGTGCACCTCTGGCCTGCCCGGTAGATCCTGATGGAGCAGGATGTTTGTGGGAATCCTGCAGCGGACTTTTCCTTCCTCAGACTCCCAAGTGACCTGCTCCGTCTCAGCCTTTCTGAGGTGGTGTGCTGGTTGATGGGTACATCCAACCTGCTTGGCAGTGGTTTTCTCAGCGTCCTCCTGAGTGCTCCAGGCGCGCGCATCCCTGCATCTCGTCAGCGGGGTTGGGGGTGGGTGGGTGGGTGCTATCAGTGAGTGTCTGAGCTGACAGATGAGGGCCAGGTTTTCGCAGTGTGACTTCTCCAAGGGAGCTGCTGTCTGGCCCTAGGTAGGTTTTTACCCTCTTGATGTACCCTCAGCCTCGTTTACCCACACAGAGCGTGCACCGACACCCTTGCTTAGGGAAACCTACCACATTTCCACCCTTGATGAGGTGGTTAACCCCATCACATTCTCTCTCTCTTTTAAGATTTTATTTATTTATTCATGAGAGACACAGAGAGAGAGGCAGAGGGAGAAGCAGTCTCCACGCAGGGAGCCCGATGTGGGACTCGATCCCCGACCCTGGGATCATGCCCTGAGTTGAAGGCAGACGCTCAGCCACTGAGCCACCCAGGCATTCCGACCCATCACATTCTCTGCTGTGCTGTCTGGTGGTTCCCACCTAGCTGCCTTCAGCTTTGCTAGGCATTCTCTCCGGTTTTTGTTTTAATTGAGATGTAAGGGACACATGGGTGGCTCAGCGGTTGGGCGCCTGCCTTTGTCTCAGGTCGTGATCCCGGGATGTGATGAGGATCAGATCCAGTCCCACATCAGGCTCCCTGCGAGGAGCCTACTTCTCCCTCTGCCTGTGTCTCTGCCTCTCTCTCTCAGTCTGTGTCTCTCATGAATAAATAAATAAATCTTTAAAAAAAAATTAATCGAGATGTAATTCACCTGCGATACAGTTCACCTGTTTAAAGTGTGTAGGTCACGGGGATCCCTGGGTGGCGCAGCGGTTTGGCGCCTGCCTTTGGCCCAGGGCGCGATCCTGGAGACCCGGGATCGAATCCCACATCGGGCTCCCGGTGCATGGAGCCTGCTTCTCCCTCTGCCTGTGTCTCTGCCTCTCTCTCTCTCTCTCTGTGACTATCATAAATAAATAAAAATTAAAAAAAATATATTAAAGTGTGTAGGTCTTCTCTTGGATTATTTTGAAAGACTGTCCCAGAAACTGCTCAGGAAGCAAAGCTACAGAGCCATCCGAGTGATTCCCAGGGTGCTAGCTTGGCAGGGCATTGGATGGGCTGTTCACTTCTGTTGGAGCTGTTGGGCCCTCTCCGCCTTGAGGTCGTTTTCATTTGTGTGTCGTACGTGGATCCCGTGTGGCTCTTCTCCATCTTGTCTATATATATATTTTTTAAGATTTTGTTTGTTTATTAGACAGGCAGAGGGAGAAACAGGCTCCCTGCAAGGAGCCTGATGCAGGACTCGATCCCGGATCCCGGGATCATGCCCTGAGCCGAAGGCAGAGGCTCAACCGCTGAGCCACCCAGGCATCCTCCATCTTGTCCTGGTAATAGCAGTGCTGCCTCAGACATTTGACAGCCAGTGTTGAGCAAATCGTACACCAGAGAACTCTTTTCCTACTGTGTTTTCTTTGGGCCTTGTTGACTGTATATTTTGTGCCCTTTGGCACATTGTCAAAGGTATCTGCTCCAGGTGCACACTCAGCTGATTTTGGTTGATGTGTTATGGACAGGAGGTGCCCATATTTTTTTTAATTGCTTTATTAAAGTATTTACATATCATAAATTAGTTGTTTTAAGCATACAATCCAGTGATTTTTAGTACATTTACAGAGTTGTACAACCATCCCTGCAATCTAATTTTAGAATACTTCATCATCCCCAAAAGATCCTTGTGCCCATTTGCAGTCATCACCATCCCCCAACCCTCCAGCATCAGGCAAGCACTAACCTACTTCCTGCCTCTTTTGATTTGCCTTTTCTGGACATATTAAATGATTCTATTCATATGAAGTATCGAGATAAGGTACTTTTTAATTGGTGATTTAAAGAATGGTTGCTTTCAAATTAACAAAATTTCTTACTTCAGAATATGCTTTTTCTGTACTAGTTACCTGTGATTTATTGGTGTTTGTGTGAGAGTTCCTTGAGGTTTTGCTCATTACTACAACCTTTTTTGTCTGTAGATCGATGTTTTATGGAACATTCGGTGTCATGCCCATTATTGTGATGTATTTTGGGAGAAATGAGATCTTGCCCTCTGCTTTAAGAAGCTATCCCATGGACAGCTTGGATGGCTCAGCGGTTTAGCACCGCCTTCAGTCCAGGGCGTGATCCTGGAGACCTGGGATCGAGTCCCACATGGGGCTCCCTGCATGGAGCCTGCTTCGCCCTCTGCCTGTGTCTCTGCCTCTGTGTGTGTGTGTGTTTCTATGAATAAATAAATAAAATAATAATTTAAAAAAAGCTATCCCATAAGTTAGTGAGGTAAACCTAACATGAAAATAATTAGGAGTAAATGGCAGCATATAACCAAGTGTTGGGCTCTGGGGTACTTTTATTTGAGATGTTTATTGAGCACCCTTCTCAGATTAGAATGTACTTATGCCAGAAGATGGAGATGGATGGAGGTCAGGGGAATAGGAGAGGTGATGTGGACTCATGATCCCAGGAAGATGATGGGGTGCCCCTGGGCAGATGTTGAGTCATGTTTTCAGGTTGCTCCCTTTTCAACTTGCTTTCCATCCTCCTGATTCCTCCAGGAGAAAGTCTTATTTAGGTGCAGGTGATAGCTCCAGTACTTAGGCTTATCTCTACCTTTTTAAGAGAGAGGAGATATCTAGGCCTTTTGGAGGCAAATGTAGCTGGCTGGAATTTTAGAACATTTTTGTTTCCTTTGTACTAGAGTGGGGTCAGATTTGAGGGGACCTTGAAATCCAGGCCCCTCTTGGAATGCTCAGGTGGGAGCCATTACAAGTGCCAGAACAGAGGAATACCCTCAAGCTGCCTTTGGAGGCAGAGGACTAGAGTTAGGAGCTTCTTTCTGAGGTTCTTGTGGAAATTTGAGTGTGAAGTGGCTGACCTGGTCAAACAGTGGATGAGGAAGGTTAAGACACATCCTTCCACATGGCTCTTACATTGCCAGCTCTGGTCTTTCAGTGCTAAGTTCCCCCTTGGCGCCTGGCGTGATAGGCACATAACCCAGAAGGATCCTGAAGTCTGGTATGTTTTTTGCCTTTGCCATATTTCTACACTGGATGGTGTGTGTGTGTGTGTGTGTGTGTGTGTTTCAAGATTTTATTTATTTATTCATGAGACACACCCAGAGAGAGAGAGGCAGAGACATAGGCAGAGGGAGAAGCAGGCCCCATGCAGGGAGCCCGATGTGGGACTTGATCCTGGGAGTCCAGGATCACGCCCAGGGCCGAAGGCAGCCACTCAACTGCTAAGCCACCCAGACGTCCCAGGATGTGTTGTGTGTCTTTAGTAAATGGTGGCAGACAGAATGAACATGCAACTGAAATACAGTTAAGTTGGGTGGGTTGGTATCATTGTTGTTAGAGTGATGTGTTTCTTTACTATAGGAGGAAGGAATCACTAAGCCTGATGGCAGCACTTTAGAAACGTCTCACAGAGAAGCTGTGCTGGGTCTTGGGGCTTGGGAAAACTGTGGGTTTCCTCCAATAGGTCTGTGCATCTTCTCCGTTGGCAGGATTGCCCTGCCAAGCCAACTGGTCTCTGTTTTGTGTTTTAGACTTTTGTCACGTTTCGAAGGTTGTGGGAAGATGCCGGGCCTCCTTCCCTAGGTGGTGGTACAATGTCACTGATGGATCCTGCCAGCAGTTTGTGTATGGTGGCTGTGAAGGGAATAAAAATAATTACATGACCAAGGAGGAGTGTCTTAAGAAATGTGCTGGTGTCACAGGTAAGAAAATGGTCCCTGGGGAAATGGTATGACTTAGAGACAGGTTTTTAACTGGAATGTGATGCCTTTTGCATTGTGCTCATTCTTCACGGCTGAAGCTGGGGGATGTTTTTAAAAAGCAGAAGAAACAGGCACAATTTGAAGGTCGCCCACACAGTGGTTTCACAGTGGTATCCTCCCTCCTCTTCCCAGAAAAGAGAGTAGGCCACAAGCTGGAGCTGGGGGAGGGGGACATGACTGTTTCTTCTCGACTTCCTTTCTCCCACTGCTAAGTGCCAGTCCCCCACAAGACCTGGCAGAGGAGAGTCCTCACAGCCACTCAGATAGGCTGCCCTTCCTGCTTCTGGGCATTTGGCTTATTTTTACCTCCAGGACAAATGATTTGAGGAGCTCATCCAGCCAGCCAAGGTGTGAGTCAAATTAAAACTAGAACATACTTTCTGGAATCTGTCCTCCCAGCCCTCACCTGTGAGGGATTCAGTGGAGTCAAGATAATGTTGACTTTGTGAATCTCATGGTTTATTTTATTTTATTTTTTTAAGATTTTATTTATTGGGATGCCTGGGTGGTTCACTGGTGAGCGTCTACCTTCACTCAGGGCGTGATCCTGGGGTTTTGGGATCGAGTCCCACATTGGGCTCCCTGTGAGGACCCTGCTTCTCTCTTTGCCTGTGTCTCTGCCTCTTCATGTCTCTCATGAATAAATAAATAAAATCTTAAAAAGATTTTATTTATTTGACACAGAGCAAGCACGTGAGCACAAGCAGAGGGAGAAGGAGAAGCAGGTTGCTTGCTGAGCAAGAGCCCAATGCAGAGCTCCAACCCAGGGCCCCAGGATATTGACCTGAGCCGAAGACAGACACTTAACTTACTGAGCCACCCAGGCACCCTGAGAGCCTCAATGTTTAAATACGAACTTAAAAGCCGCACAAAAGTGTGCACTGGCTCTGAACTGAGCCCTGAGGGCCTCCTTGAGAGCTACACAGTGAGATGTTGTCCTTCCAAGTGTTCTAGAGACCCAAGAATTTGGCTAGCCAAAAAAGTTCATTGGTGACCTTCCCAACACTATTAGGTAGCTTTCTGCATCCTTTCTGGATGGCTTGGCATCCCTGTTCCAACTCTGGGTTATGATTCACTGGTGTCGTGCGTGCTGACCGCATGCCGCCAGCCCGTGCACCCCAGTCCAGCGACGAGCCCTGCATCCCTGTTGGGTTTTGTGTCTCCTCACTTACTGGCTATAAACTCTCTTAGCTTTGAGTTCTATGGACACAAATCCGATATGCTTATTAAAGTTCTACATGAAAAAAAAATAAAGTTCTACATAAAGAGGGGGAAACAACAGTGGTCTTGGCTGTGGCCCACAATGACAGGGCACCTTGGGGAACATTTTCTTGATCTCTGTGTGCCACTGCTCAGCAGACATTCAACAAGTATTTGGAGACCTCAGCTGGCTGGGTATTGTTTTGGGATCATACAGGCAAGTCCTTCAGCTTTTGGGGGCAATTGGCAACCTTAGCAGATGGTGACTGAGGAAAATACCACCTACTGTATGTATCTGTTGTCAGCGATGATCTGGCATGGGAGCAGGAATTAAAGGGAAATATTTTTGCAACCTTTTCTGTCCTTTCCCAGTCAACTCACTTGTAGCAAACGGACCTGCCTTTTTCTAGTTTCTCCTTATTTTTCAAGAAAATGGTTGAAATTTTAAGAACACAAGCAGTGAAGAGTGGGCATTCAGACAGGATGTTGCTACAAAGGGGCACGGGTTGTTGTGTTTTGCTGGGAGAAGGCAGACAACTGTCTCCCTAGAGGTGGTCCAGAGTCTCCGGGCCCAGAAAGCTCATTTGTTGGCACCCGAGTGTGGCTCCACTGCATGTCTGTTGAAGCATTCTCTCATGAGTCTGTGAGGAGAGCTAGAACTGCCAGAGCAGCCAGGCACTGGAGTCTTTTGCCAGCATATTCTCTCCGAAGCAGGCAACCTCTGTGGGAAGCCACATGATAATGAGGATGTCAGTTTATTAATTTGTAATGAGAACCAGCACTACCTAGGGGACCAGACACTTGGATCTCTGTGCCTGCTGTATCTTTAGTCCAGGTAGGCAGGCCTCTTAGCCGGGTTCCCAGAAGACTGCTTGATACAGAGAGGGGAGAAATATGGAGCTGGTTTGTGATAGCAATGTTTAATGGCACCAGGTTATGCCAGCCCCATGCCTCTGCACAGGGTCAGCAGGGAGGCAGGGGAGCCGGCTTCTTGTCCCTCCTGGACCCTGCCCATGCTTCCTTTTTTGTACTTCTTAACTGGCTAGCCTCTCCACCCTACCGTGTGTGTGTGTGTGTGTGTGAGTGAGAGAGATATAAAATATGTAGACCATAAAATTCACCTATATCCCACACTTAGGTGGTATTCAGTACATTCGCACGACTTGCATACCTTTTTTAATTCATTAGGTGAGTAAATATAGCTAAAGAGATTATTTGGCCCTAGAAGTCATTCTGTCTTTTTAAAGTCCTTTCATACATCTTACTCTCATTACCAGTGAGTGATCTTAGAGTTTAACCCACAAGGGCAATCTTGGTTCCCTATTTCCAAGTTCTAGCCGGCTTGTGGTCCAGCATGTACATTGAAGGACCCACATAAAGGAGAAATGGGAGTCACCGTGAGAGGCACACAGGCCCAGGGCTGCTCAGGGACCCTGCTTGTTTTGTTTCACCAAGCGTTTTTGAGGTGCACTTTCTCACTGTGTCATTTGTCCCCTTGTAGAGAACACTGTTGATGATCTGGCCACCAGCAGGAATGGAGCAGAGTCCTCTGTCCCCAGTGGTAGGTTCTGAAAACAGCGTCGGATGGAATGAGGGCCACGTGGACCATGAAAGTATAGTTGTAATTTGGGAGTAGTATAAGGGCTTCCACCTCCTGGTCTCTTTATTCCAAATTGTCAAACAGGGGCTCTGCTTCGGCTGCCAGCTTCTGGCTCCCCGCTGGCATCCTTACACTGGGGAGTTCACATTGTCCAGCGGACAAGAGGGCCGAGGTAGTCTGCAGTGCTTCTGGGCTGGCCTCTGCTTCCTCCTAGGGGACAAGGGATTGTGGATATTGCTGTTGCCTGTGGCTCAGGCCCCTTCCTTCTCTCTGGGCTGGCCTCAGGTCCCCTGGCCTCTTCTGTGCTGTCCTCACTGCCCCACCCCACCTCTCCTTGCCTGTTCTGTCTCCTTTGTTCTCTGTTCTCCATGCCATCCCCCTCCCTGCACTGAGTCCTCTGTCTTCTGCTGCCCCTGCTTCTGTTCTCACTGCAGTCCTTGATCCCGAGCTTTGTGTTAGCTTGCTTTGTAGTGCTGACAGCAGCTGCCCCATTCCTCCTTTATGCTTAAAGGACTCTGCATGCATCAGGAGCCTGGGGTGAGTTGTCCAGATGCACTGGCAAGTCCAGCCCAGCTTTCTGGAAGGCCATTGTCCAGGCAATGGGCTCTACTGGGCAAGACCTGCTGTGGAGGGAGGGAATCTGCCCCTATTTCATTTGAGGACAGCCCCCCAGCCAGACAGTGGCTGTGCACCGCTGATTGCAGCCATGGCTTTGGGCTTCTGGTTCTGACATCTGTGCTCACGTGAGAGAGCATTTATTAGTTCAGTGGTTGGCTGGTTCATTAGTCACTTTCCAGTTCTGCTAGGCCCAGGGATCCTGTGTCCGTCCTGGTCACTGTTTATTCCCAAGCTGGCCTCCAAGGTTATCTGGAACCCTCAGGCCCTGGCTTGATATCTCTAGTTTCCATCCTGTTTTAGAAGAGTGAAGGGCCTCCTCACTATGTCCGAGAGTGAACGAGACTATCTTCCTCATCACCCCAGAACTGTGGCTGGGATTAGTTTCCGTAATAACCCCTGAGGTGACAGGCAGGCCACCTCACCCAGTGTTCATTCCAGTGTGTGTGATAGAGCCCTTTAGGACTGGGAGGTAAAAACCTACCCATGGAGGGGACTCCACTCCCAGGTGCCAGGGTGTCTGTGTTCCCTCAGTGGGCCCTATTCATCTCTGCCCCAGCCAGGCTACATGGACTGTGTCCATCCCAGCCTCCCTGACTTGGATGTTTGTGTTTTAGTTTCCAGAAGGCAGGATTCTGATGACCTTTCCAGTGATATTTTCGACTACGAAGGTATAACTTTTAAAAAATATTTATGTATGGGAAAAACATGTTTCTTACTTACTTGGGAATTTAGACACCCTTGAGTATTTCCACTAAGGAAGTTGTAGAGCAGAGCTTCCTGACCCTTTCCCAGGTGATAGAACTCCCGGGGATGTCCCAGGGCAGCAGGGAGTGGATGTGCCACAGAGGCAGCAGGGAGGCTTTACTTTGGAGAGGCAGTATACTGTGTAGGCTCTGCTCTCACCAGCTGTATGGCTGTGGGCCGGTTGTTGGAGCTCTGCCTGCCAGGTACAAAGTGAGGGGCCTACGACAGATCTCTTAAGAGACCAAGTTAATACATGTAAAGTGCCTAGAGCAGAGCCTGACGTAGAGTGATCTCCTTCCCAATGGGGTCTGGCTGTAAAGAGGAAGATATTCAAAAACCTGGAGGAGTGTCAGGTGGGCCCGACTGGCCACATCTATAATTTACAAGTTCCTTTAGCAGAGAGCTGTTTCTCTATTAGCTGGCAGCAGTATGACTACTTGGGAACATTCCAGCTCCATTTCACGTCTGGGCCCTGCTAATTTGTACTCCATGGCTTGTGTCGCTCCCAGAGTACTGCACTGCCAAAGCAGTCACTGGGCCTTGCCGTGCGTCCTTCCCACGCTGGTACTTCGATGTGGAGAAGAACTCTTGTGACAACTTCATCTATGGAGGGTGCCGGGGCAATAAAAACAGCTATCTCTCCAAGGAGGAGTGCATGCACCGCTGCTTTGGTGAGCCCGCCTGATTCCTAAATGCAAGAAACTGTGGTGGGTGGATGAGGCCTCTTGAGAGGACTCCGGTCCATTTCCCCACCTCTAAAATGAAGGCCTTGGCAGTGCTATCATTTGGACTCTAGCACTCTCTGGCTCCCTTGTGGGGATGAGGTGTGATTTGGGCTTGGCTGTTGCACAGGTGTGCCCTAGGTCCCCACCAGAGTGACAAGGCCTTGGAACCCTCAGAAGAGCTGGAAGATGTCCAGAAAGAGCCTCCTGTGAACACCTCGTTGGTGGCAGCTCTGGAGGGCAGGGAGGGGAACTGTGAGCTGACCTGAGGGTTGTATATTCTTTTTCAGGCAAGCAGTTGTACTCTGTTCTACCCCATGGCACTAAAGGTAAGAGGCCTCTGGCCCTCCTCCACCTGCCTTCCCTGACTAAGCTCAGCTGCGTTTTTGCAGGCTTATGTTGTCTCTGACACATAATCCTTCACTATAAACATCTTTTCGGTTGAAAATCCTGTTTCTGCACGAGAATGGTCAGGCAGCTTGGAACATATGGTAAATGTTTGTCCCACCATGTAGTATAATAGGGGCTGGAGGGAGGCAATCTCCACCCAGGCAGCCCTGGGGTGACTGGAGGACGAGCTCTACTGTTAGGCTTGTGGGGTCTGCTGCACACAGACCTGAGACTGGCTCAAGACTTATTTAAGTTTTTTAAAAAGATTTATTTATTTATTTATTTATTCATTCATTCATTCATTCATTCATTCATTCATGAGACACACACACACACAGAGGTAGAGACACAGGCAGAGGGAGAAGCCAGGCTCCATGCAGGGTGCCCGACGTGGGACTCTATCCAGGGTCTCCAGGATCATGCCGTGGGCTGAAGGCAGCACTAAACCACTGAGCCACCTGGACTGCCCCTGGCTCAAGGTTTAGAGGGAACTTCTGTGCCGTGGGTTGTGTTGAGTTGGTCCTGGGTGACAGGAAGTTGGATAGCCCTTGCTGTGTGTGGGCAGAGCGAGGCAGGGCCAGTGCTGTTGTCCCCAAGCAGTCTGGTCTGACAAGAGGCCTCCTCTCGCTTTTGTTTCTGATTCTGACCTTGAGTCATGGATGATAGTGTTTGCACAAAGGACCGGCCATACTGGTTTGGCCTCTTTCCACCTATTTCCCTATTCAGAAGCCCAGACCTGGTTTGCGTGACTGCTCTATTTTAGAGGAGGAGCAAAGCTAGAATCTAGTTTGCCAGGCCTGGCGCAGAAAGCATCCTCGTTCTGGAGGGCTGGGGGTAGGGAAAGAACTGCTCCTGTCAATTCTGTAGCCAAACGGGGCAAGGAGCCAAGTAGCTGCTGCAGGAGGCCACATTCTTTAGGTGGAACCCCACCCACCTGATGGAAAGGATCTTAGCTGACCAGTGAGATCGTAGTGGGGCAATCATTGTTAAATTTACCTGGGCAGGGCAGCCCCTGTGGCGCAGCGGTTTGTCATCGCCTGCAGCCTGGGGTGTGATCCTGGAGACCTGGGATCGAGTCCCACATCGGGCTTCCTGCATGGAGCCTGCTTCTCCCTCTGCCTGTGTCTCTGCCTCTCTCTCGCTCTCTCTGAATGAATAAATAAATAAATCTTTAAAAAAAAAATTTACCTGGGCAATTAAGAGCACGAGGTCCCCTCCTGGCATCGCTGCGAACACACCCTTGCCTCCTCCCTTACTTCATTCTGCAGGCGGCGGCCACCCTGGCTACTGCAGGGCAGCATCTTCTCTGGCTGGTCAGTGTGCTGTGTGAACACAAAACCTTGGGGTTTTATGTTTACGCAAGAACCAGGGGTGTGTACTTTTTACGTCCTGGTACACATTTTGTGGCTTGGGATTCCTGCACAGTTTGCCCCTGAGAGGTGGAAATAGAGTTGAAGTGGGATTTTTTTTTTGCTCCAAAAGCGAACACAGATAGCCACTCGGTGCACATACTGCAGTGCCTCCTTTTCTTAGTCACCTGCTTCTCAAGACCATAGGGACTCCTTGATGACTTCCCGGTGGGCAGTGCCCCTTCTCTAGACCCTCCCAGCCTGGGGTCGGGCTGCCAGTGCTCGCCCCCGCACCAGCCGGGGTACTCCTTGTCCTGCAGGTTCTGAGGCCCTTCTCTCCTCCCCAGTGGTGGTCCTGGTGGGGCTGTTCTTGATGGTCCTCATCGTCTTGCTGGGGGCCTCCGTGGTCTGCCTAATCAGGGTGGCGCGGAGGAGCCAGGAGCGCACCCTCCGCACCGTCTGGAGCTCTGGGGACGACAAGGAGCAGCTGGTGAAGAACACCTACGTCCTGTGAAGGCCCTGCCAGCCAGATGTCACCCTTCCTCAGGACTCCCTGTTGACGAAGAGAACCTGGGAAGGGAGGGGACACAAGTGTAGAATGTGTGTGTGCTTTTTAAAATAGAGTGATTGGATTGTATTTGTGCGATCATAGGGCTCCGGGTCTGTTTGTTACTCCAGAAGGTAAGAGGGCTGCTTCCTGCTCTCCCAGCTGGGTCTGCTTTGGGACCCTCTTGGAGGAGGGCTCTGCCCCAGACCAGAGTCAGCTACTCTTCGGTTTAGTTCTTCACTCCAGGTATTGGTTTTCTTTGCTTACATTGAATCCTGTAGCATCCATTCCCATTACAAAAGTAATGTAATAGTTTCCTTTGTTTGATTTGTGGTTTTGTTGTTTGTTTGTTTTTTAAATAAGTGGAAACAAAAGTTTTTTTTATTAGGATTCTGAAAGGAAGAGAAAAAATGTACAAGTTTAATAAAAAGAGCCTTCCCTTTAAAATAAATTTCAGCAAGTGCTTGCTTTCTTTATGGGATTGCTGATTTAAACTCTGCCAAAATTAACACACAACACTATGTGAGATGTCCCATTGTAGAAAAAAATCTCATCTTTCAGATCTTTTTGAATGAATATCTTACATTGCAACTGAGTGCCCGTAAATAAATTTTCACCAAACAACACTTAGCCTTACCACCTTCAGGAATCTCTGGCATTTCCTTCTTCTATGTCACGTTTGATAAATTCTAGCCATATCCCACTGAATTGGTTTTTGCTTTGTTGCTGTTGTTTACTTATTTATTTAATTTTTTAAAAAAAGATTTATTCATTCATGGGAGACATAGGTAGAGGGAGGAGCAGTTTCCCTGTGGGTAGTCTGACACAGGGCTCAATCCTAGGACCCTGGGATCATGAGCTGAAGGCAGCCGTTTAACTGACTGAGCCAGCCAGGCACCCCTATTGTTTAAATAATGACCCAGGGATCCCTGGGTGGCGCAGCGGTTTGGTGCCTGCCTTTGGCCCAGGGTGCGATCCTGGAGACCGAGGATCGAATCCTACGTCGGGCTCCTGGTGCATGGAGCCTGCTTCTCCCTCTGCCTATGTCTCTGCCTCTCTCTCTCTCTCTGTGTGTGTGACTATCATAAATAAATAAAAATTAAAAAAATAATAATAATAATGACCCAATGTGGACTAACCCATACCTTGAAACACTGCCTTTTAGGATGCAGGAGGATTGGAGTGAGGATGCATCCTGTCCAGGGGAAGACCGAAAACTTCCTGAGATTGGGGTGGCAAAATGACCAGTCATTTTGGCATCTGTGACTGTCCTCTCTCCCCTCTCCCCGCAGTTCTACAGTCTTCCTCAGGTCTCCCACCTGCCTCTGCAGTGAAATGGGGACAGGGTACCTCCTGGCTGAATTTGGCCTCCAAGCTTGGCTGCAATTCTGCCTACCTGTGGGTGTTCCCTTCCTGTCTCTAGACTCTGGAAGCCCTTCTTTTCTTTCTCCCCATTGTCCAAACATGTAGTCCTGAACATGGAACAGCATTGGGGGAACCCATGGGATCAGCCAGGCAGCCTGGGGCCTCCACTAGCATAGGTGGGGAAGCTGGCAAGGCCTCCGTCCTTCACCCTTCCTAGAAAACCCCTCAGGCCAGAAAGATCACATTTTGTGTATTGGGGAAGAGACATGCATCTCAATCCCATAGGGCTTAGAAAACTATTCCAGAGGCAAGTTGGACAAATATCTCATGTCCTCCTTTGCAGCCTTCCTCATTTATGGGAGACATTGCTCAGGGATTCTGGCCCTCCCTGCCAAGCCTTCTAGGCAACCTGGCAATCTGGCCTCAGAGACGATGGTGAGCAGATGAAAGCTGCCTGCTATATCCCAGATAGATCAAGACCCAGTTCTGCGAGAGCCTTTGGTCCAGAAAAAGGCACCAGGAAGAGACTCTCCACCCACCATTCCAGGTGTGCAGCAGTGAGCGGATCACTCAGCTCCTTTGAATGTCCCATTTCCTCACCTGTACTCTGGGTGAGCATGAGGGTTATGTGAGATCATAGGTGCTGGGTCGACGAAGGGAAGTGCTCAGCAAGGGAACCTCCTTCAGGGGGCTGGTGTCCACCTCTGCCTACTTGTCTGTCAGTAGCTGGCAGCTCTCCTTTGTACCCTCATGTGGGACCCTATGTGGGACCTCAGGCCTAGTGATGCCTCTGGCTGAGCAGGGGGCCTTTCTCTACCTACTCAAGAGTTCTTTCTCCATAACTTAATGTGAAAAAAAAAAGTGGATTTTATTTTCATTTTTAAAGATTTTATGTCCTCTCTATACCCAGTGTGGGACTTGAACTCACGACCCCAAGATCAAGAGTCGCAAGCTTCACTGACTGAGCCAATGAAGTGCCCCTGTGCTGGGATTTTAAAAGAAATGGTTGGGAATCACTTTAATTTTGCAGTAGGAAGATCAAGTGACTTCTCTTAACACCATCAAGGCCATTTGAACTTTAGGTTTTTCATATAGTGTACCTTTGTGTTTCCGGTGCAGAAGTCATGCTGACTCCCTTCTGCCAAAATGTGTCCCACTTGTCTCATGGTTTGGAGGCCCCGTGGCCTGCTGGCTCCTGGCTGACCAACTGACTGCCTTGGACCTTTGGACCCTGCCTGCCAGTGGTGTCTCACTGTGTGCGATGCTTTTCCAGGCTGTGGTGCTGCCATTCATGTCTGGCCAGCCAGCTCCTGTGTCACCACTGTGGCCCTTGAAACTAAACTGCCTGTTTGGGACTTTCTGAACCATTTATGGGCTAACAGTGGTGCTCCTTTGGAAAGGCTGCCCAACAGTGGGCCAGTAGCCAAGGTATTCAGTGGCCATTTCACAGCCTTTGTCATCCTCAGGCTGCTCATATCATGTAGAGGTGGAGTGGGCTTTTAAAAAGTCCATTCAACAAAGACCTGTCATTGTCCCCTCCACACGCTTCAGTAAAGAGTTTGTTCAGGGGACATGCCTGTCCCTAGAAAGGGGTTATTTCTAGGCCATCTCCTGGGTAACGGTCAGGTCAAAGGGGTTGGGAGCTACATTAGGCTATTTTGAAAATTTGGGATTCTTCCTCATTTCTGTGTGATGCATCTTTCTCCCCTCTAGTGTCAAGTCCAGGCCCACCTAATTGGTGCACCCTCTGGGTGGCAGGCTGACCGGAAGGGGCCTCAGGGATTTTGAGCCTGCCTGGATACTTCCTTGGACTGGTACTGGTCCTACATTATGAAGATAGTGATCACTGGGTTGTTGAGTGCCCTGCTTGCCAAGTCTCCCTGCAGTGATCCATATGGTTTCTGTAACAATGAACATTCACATGTGACCCTCCCAAACAGAAGGTCTGGGTGTGAGTAGGTGATAGAAGAGGTGCAGCTGTACCTGCTGGGATGGGACACCCTCGGGGAAGGAACACTTCAGATCCTGGACAGTAGGAGGTGCCACTAGGGCTCTGTCGTTTAAATCCAGCACTACAATCTGCCAATCTCCTAGTGCCCTGAGCCCTGCACCTGGCAGTGTGGCCTGTCAACATGGTCAGTCCCAGACAATTCTGCTGTGCCCGGTGCCATCAGTGGCAGCTCCTCAATGTGGGCCCTACCCTAGACATTTATAAACACATGGACCTGCACAGCCTTGTTCCAGTCTATGATAAAACTTGCACAGCCTTGTTCCAGTCTGTATGATAAAAATCACACTTCTGAGGCCCAAGCAACCCCGGGCTATGCCATACATGGATGGTGGTTGAGGCTGCAACTATTCAGTGGCACTGCCCATGTGGTGGTCCAAGACCAGCTTGACAAATCCTGAACTGCAGTGCCCTGTGCCCCAGTATTCTATGTGCTTGCAGGTGGAAAAGAATGAGCCACAGTGTCTCCCCATTGGCCATGAGGGTTGCTTTGGGGCCTTGTAATTATTGGTAATGATACCGAAGAGCCACAGGTCAGCCTGAAGTCCCTTGTGTGGGTCCTAATGGATTATAGACTAGTCTTAGACTACATCCTGGCTGTCTGCAGGATGCCTGTTCCTACACAGCTGGAAAGCTCCAGGACCCTGGCCAGCAGGTTGGTGTCTTAGCAGGACTCACTGCTCCTTGGAGTCCTGTTCCTGGGTCACTTTAATTAAATGCTGTCTGAGAGGAATTGAATGAATTCGCTCTCAAGCTCTGTTAGATTTATCAGAGTGGCATTCTTGTGTGAAAATTCACCGGGGTGGCAGGACGGCTGGATTGTTGGCAGAGATAGTCATCCAGGGGGGTCTGTCATGCTATCAGGAATCTTGGGTGCGCCAAAAATATGTGACCCTGACCACTGCTTACCTCGGCAGTCTCTCAGGGTTGGTTGTATTTTTTTTTTTTTTTTAAGATTTTATTTATTCATGAGAGACACAGGCAGAGGGAGAAGCAGACCCCATACAGGGAGCCTGATGAGGGACTCGATCCCGGAACTCCAGGATCACACCTGGGCAGAAGGCAGGTACTAAACCGCTGAGCCACCCGGGGCTGCCCTCCGGGTTGGGTTTGCAGCGAGCACCTAGAGGGATGAGAGAGTGGCTCCCTGTGGGACAAAGCAGGCTTGCCTGCTTCTTACTATAAAGGGCCAGGTCTCCAGAGCTCATGTCCTGCTCCTGTGGTACAACCCATTGCCCCCATGGGGCAGAGGGAACCAACCTGCTGATGCTTAAGCTGCTTGCTGGGAGTAAGAAAGCTCTGCCTCTGACCCAGGAATCTCAAGGCCTCTGCCAGCATTTTGGAAACAGTTACCAGCTAACTTGTTAACTTGCAAATAGAGTGAAATAAAATCCCAGACACAACAGTCAGTTGGGTGGTGGCCAAGTTTGGCTTTCTGTAGCCGGGCTGTCAGCCCCTTAGCATGCCCCCAAAGGGGGGCCCATCAAGAAGTTCTGATCATTAGTGTTCCAGAATGCCCAGGGCCAGTGCCACACTTCAGTCTTGGGACAGAGGAAACTGAGTCCCTACGTACTGTGCACTTAAAGTCATCCATCTCCTGGGACATGGTTAAGTTCAAAGAAAACGTTTTCGTATAGGGATTATGATGTTTATAGGACCAGGGTGCTCTGTTCAGGTAAACTTCAGGACAGAGATGAAAGTAGGCCTTGCAGCAGTGCTTTTTCCTCATGTGTAGGGGTGCAGGATGCCCGTGGAAGGCTGTGCCCCAGCCACCCACTCCTTGGTCCTACCCCATCTTGGCTTCCCTAGCCACTGAAGTTGGCATCCAGCAATCTCCTCCTAAATTGCAGAGATTAAGTAAAAACTTCAGGGTTGGAGTGACCCTCCAAAGAATGTCTGCTGTGAAACATTAGAGAAAGAGAAAGCCAGTCTAGTAATGAATGGCAGTATTGCAGGCCAGTTGGGAACACAAGTCCCTTCTTCCTACAAAGAAGGCGTTGCTTAGGACCAAGTCAATGAGGAAGCAAGCAGAGGAGGGCAGAGGCATTACCAGTCAGGGGCAGGCAGGGCCTGGGGAGGGACAGAAGCTCTTGTCCCTGCGCCTGGTGGCACCTAGATGAGTACTGAACAGCAGGGGGTGTTTTCTGAAGAGCAGAAGGCTGGACATACTTAGGCCCTCACACCATCTTCTCATTAAGCATCTTGGGTTCACCTTCTCAGCTCTAATCTGGCCTCCATTTGTTTTTTGTTTTTTTAGATTTTATTTATTCACGAGAGACAGAGAGCGAGAGGAGGGAGCAGGGAGCCCAATGTGGGACTCGATCCCCCGTCTCCAGGATCATGCCCTGGGCCAAAGGCAGCACTAAACCACTGAGCCACCCAGGCTGCCCTCACCTCCGTTTGTAAGTCTTCTGGGTTAGAACAAGAGAATGGGGGATCCCTGGGTGGCGCAGCGGTTTGGCGCCTGCCTTTGGCCCAGGGCGCGATCCTGGAGACCCGGGATCGAATCCCACATAGGGCTCCCGGTGCATGGAGCCTGCTTCTCCCTCTGCCTGTGTCTCTGCGCCTCTCTCTCTCTCTCTGTGACTATCATAAATAAATAAAAATTTAAAAAAAAAAAAAAAAAAAAAAAAAGAACAAGAGAATGGGTATATTCACTGCCCCCAATGGGGAGTAGTGATACACAGGCTCCTGTGTCCATATCCCCTTCTTCCTTTCAGTAAAGAAGTCCCCAGGTTTTCTCTAGGTACACAGCTGCCCAGCAAGGTGCTGTAATTTCCTAGTCTCTTCAGCAGAGGGACGTGCTGCTTCCAGGTGGGGTCCTTAATAGGAACTGGTGTGCCCTCTACTCGCCCTTTCCCTTCCCAAGAATCCAGCTCCCCTGTATGTTCACGGGCAACACCCGGGAAGGATGCAGAGCAACCAGAGTTAGGAGCCCAGGTCCCTGGGTGATTTTATGGGAGAAAAAGTGAAGCTATCTTGTTAATGCTCTTTCTGGCCTAACAGCAGCCACCTCCTAACTAATACAGGAGTGAATAGAGGGGAATTTGGAGCATCAGGCGTGCTCTTCTCCAGACCCCCTCACCCTTTCCACAATCTTAGCAAAGTAGTAAAGAGCTACTTCATCTTGGGTCTGGAAGGTCTCCCACTACCGCTCTGCGATCTACTAGCCCAGTGTCCTTGGGCACAAAACCTTCTTTTTGAAGCTCAACTGCCTCATACAGAACATGGGATCCTACTGCCAGCTTCACAAGTAATCATATGAGGTTGTGCTTGTGAATATGAATAATAAAACTAACATTTACTGAGTATCTATTTACCTTGTGCCAGGCAGGCTCCAGACACAACGGTCACCTTATGAGTGGAAGTCTTCCATTTTACAGAGGACAAAACTGAGGTGCAGGGTGGCTGACTTATTTATTCATAGAGCAGTAAGAAGTAGAGGGAGGATTCCAGTGAGCACCTGACCCTCCACAACCCAAACTCTTAGGTACTCTGTGCCTGTTGTAACCTGCCATGACGTTCGTTAGCAGAGTGCCTGGTATCAGGTAACCTCACTATTTCACCAGATGTTAGTGAGCACCAAATTCCAAGTCCTGCTGTTCTGGATGCTGAGCAAAAAAAAAAAAACCGTCCCTAACCCCCAGGGAATTTGTTTTGCCTGGAAAAACACGTTTTCTCATATCCTGCATCCAGTTGTGCATAAAGCCAGTCATCATTCACCACCTCTTTTCACTCGGAGTAAAGATCAAAGGTCTCCGATGTACAAGCCCCCCGCTCCACCCCACAATCCCTCTTCATCTCCTATGTCTTCCCCTCCATTCTCACCACCACTCTGAAGCCCTTGTAGTTCATCACTCAGGTACATTCCTGCCTCTGGATCTTTTGCACTTGTATTCCCACTGCCTAGAACACTACCTCCCTGTGTTTGCATGGCTTATCTCCTCATCTTCAGATCTTTATTCAAAAAAGACTTGAGTGAAGCTTTCCTTGGCAACTAAAATCCAACCTCTCTGGCAGCCCCGGTGGCTCAGTGGTTTAGCGCGGCCTTCAGCCCAGGGTGTGATCCTGGAGACCCGGATGAGTCCCACGTCAGGCTCCCTGCATGGAGCCTGCTTCTCCCTCTGCCTGTGTCTCTCCCTCTCTCTCTCTCATGAATAAATCTATCTTAAAAAAAATAAAATCCAGCCTCTCCCCAAAATACCATGTAGTTATTACCTAGCCCCCTTTCTTGCTCTCTCCTTAGTGCATATTGCTTTTTAAAATACAGCCTTTATTGAGGCATAAGTTACATAAACTTACCCACTTCAAATGTACACTTCAGGGGTTAATTTTTTTAAAGATTTATTTTCAGAGAGAGCAAGCCTGGGGGGAGAGATAATCTTTTTTTTTGTTCATGATAGTCACACAGAGAGAGAGAGAGAGAGAGAGGCAGAGACATAGGCAGAGGGAGAAGCAGGCTCCATGCACCGGGAGCCCGACGTGGGATTCGATCCCGGATCTCCAGGATCGCGCCCTGGGCCAAAGGCAGGCGCTAAACCGCTGCGCCACCCAGGGAGAGATAATCTTAAGTAGGCTCTGCGCTCAGCGAAGACATGGGGCTTGGTCCCACGACACTGAGTTCACAACCTGGGCTGAAACCAGGAGTGGGATGCTTAACCAATTGTGCCATCCAGGCGCCCCCAGTTGTTATTTATTTATTTATTTTTATTTATGAATGAGAGACACAGAGAGGGCATTTTCAGATGTATTTTCATCCTCTACAATTAGTTAATCCCCATTCCCCACGTAGTTCCCAGCAACCCGCCACCTGCTGTCTCAATAACCCTTCTCTGAACACTAAATGCGAACACTCCTACAGCATGGACTCCTTGGTGTCTGGCTTCGTTCACCTCGCAGAATGTTTCTGAGGCTCATGCACGATGCACTGTATGTCAGTTCATTTCCTTTTTATGGCGGAGTAGTGTTCCGCCACGTAGATATTCACATTTTGTCTCTCCATTTACCAACTCACCGGACACCTTAGTTTCCTGTTGTTTTCTAACATTCCGTACACTTGTTTCCCCCAATAGAGAGCTAATCCCGTGAGGCTGGGATGTTTGCTGGTTTAATTAAATTAACCTTTGTATCCGCAGCACCTGAACCGTCCTGGGCACCTAGTAGGTAGTCAACAAACATAAGCTGAAGGAATGGACCATAAAGATAACATTTTATTGTCTTTAAGGGCTAAGCTGGTCATCAAGCAGGGGAAAGAGGTGAAAGCGATAGGCCGTGTGGAGCCAGCACCCAGGGGAGGCCTCTCCCAGGAATGCACTTTGGACCAGAGACCGGAGTACACATGGTCGTCATCATCATCCCCAGGCGTCAGCCATGAATGACTCCTGCCTGGACGGCAGCCCAGCTGCTGGTGGCAGAGCTGTGTCGCAGAGGGACTCGCGAAGGACACTTAGCCTCACAGCAATGGGAGCAAGTGGCTCGCCCCCCACCGCCCCCCTCGGCCTGCCTGGCCCAGGCCAGCATGGGGAGGGCAGGCGGGGCTCACAGCTACCCCTGCGGCTGACCACCCTCCAGGGAGAGCCCCAGGGGCCAGAGCCCTGGACCTGAGTCTGGCTGTGGATCCCAGTTCTAGGCATTCACACTATATTTGCCCTCCACTGTCTTACTTACTTGGTCCCTCAGTTTTCTCATCTGTAAAATAGGGGTAGTAATGATACCTACCTTCTGATTAAAAAACCCCAAACCTTATCTTGCCAGGCATGGTTCTAGAAAATTAATTCATTACAACAACCCCATATGGTACCTGCTGTATACAGATGAAGAAACGGAGGCACGGAGAGGCTAAGTCTTTCCTGAGCTCACCTTACTACTAAGTGACACGGTCCTCAAATTCAGGAGGACCAGCTCCTGCTCTTTGCCCCTTCAGAGGTTGTGAAAGTGAGTTACTGTGCGTGCAGCCCTTGAACAGTGCCTGGCCCGCAGTGAGTACAGTGTCAGCATGATGACGGGACGGGGCACGGGGCACAGGGCGGGACCCTCCCTCTCATTTCTTCCAAAGCAGGCATCAGAGCCTCTTGGGGGAAGCAGGGGACAGCTGCAGCCCCTCTCCCAGAAGTCTACAGCTGCCCACACAGTCCCCCCTCCCTCGCCAAGGCTCGGGGGGTGGAAACTTAGCCCTTAACTGTCCACCCCCCCACCCCCGTTTCCCAGAGAAGTTGGGTGGTGCTGGGGAGGGGCTGTGAGTCAGGCTCAGGAATCTGAACAAGGTGGGGTGGGGCTCCCCAGAAGTCCCTGGGCGGGCAGTTCCCACTGCTCCTCCCCACGGCCTGCCCCCTGCCCTCGGGCACTACCCAGGCCCCCGGCGGCCTCCCCACAGACCTCGTCTCACCACCATGGAGTTCGACCTGACCGCAGGTGCGCTCCTGGGAAGACGGGCATCCGAGGCGCAGGGGGCCAGGCTACGCCCCAGAAACCTCCTCCAGGGGCGCATCCCGCCCACCGCCCCCGCACCAACCCACCCGACTTCTCTCCACAGCCCTGGACTCCAAGAAGCCCCACGGGACAGGCCAGGTGGGAGACCACAAACACAGCGCCCCCAAAGCTCAGGGCGCGTCGGCGGATAAACCGAGGGTAAGTCCCCCCTGGGGCGGGGGCGGCCGCCTTGGGCCGGGGCCGGGGCCGGGGCCGGGCTCCTGGCCTCACCGCCGCGCCTCCAACTGGCAGGGCCACGGCCACCGCAGCTCGGACTCCAGCAGCAGCAGCGGCAGCTCCAGCGACTCCGACCATGACGGGAAGGTAGGACCCCCCGCCCCGCAGCAGGCGCCCGGGGGAGGGCACAGGCCCGGCCCGGCCTCCCCGGCCCAACCCGCTCTCCTCTCCCCCGCCCGCGGCCCCGCAGCCTCGCGCCGCCGCCCCGGGGCCGCACGGAAGCTCGCCGGGCAAGGCCGAGAAGCCCAAGGTGAAGAAGAAGAAGGAGAAGAAGGAGAAGAAGGAGAAGAAGGGGAAGGCGAAGAAGGAGGCTCCCCACTGACGGGCCTGGGCGGGTCTCAATAAACCTCTCCTCGCTCGCCTCCCGCGCGCCCCCCGCCCCTCCCCCGCCCGGGCCGGGCCTGCCCCCGCCGGCCGCCCGCGCCGCCAAGGAGACGCCGCCTCGCCGAGCCCGTCACGGTTTATTGTTTCCGGAACCGCGCGTGCGGCGGCGGCCTCGGCACCTCGGGGGCGGGGGCGGGGCGGGGCGGGGGCCGGGGCCGCCCTCACCGCACCAGGTGGAAGGTGAGCCAGTACATGAGCAGGGGCTGCGCCGCCGCCACGGCCATGGTCAGGTACATGCGCAGCTGGTTCCGCGCCCCGCGCACCGGGACGCCCTCGGCCGCCGCCTCCGCCAGGATCTTCAGCCGCAGCGTCCGGATCTGGGGGCCGGGGGGGGTTCAGCCTTGAGTCCTCGGCCGCCGGGCCCAAGTCTCCGCTCGTGGGGAGCCTCGGATCCCCCCACATCTCCTCTAACGGCCGGTGAGGCCTTGCTCCTACCCGAGCCTTGGGGGAGACGGGAGGGTGTGGGATGCGCGCCCCGCGACCCCTGCCCGAGGGGGGCGGGGCTGGGCCATGGCTGCTGCCACCGCTGCTGCCACCGCTGCTGCCACCCGCTGCTGCTGGCGCGAGGACAGTTTTTCGACATAAGCCTGAAAGGCTTTTTTTTTTTTTTTTTTACTTTTAAACAATGACACCTAGGTCAAAGTTTATCTGAGGGTCAGATTTGGCCAACCAGTTTTTGCCCCCTGCTCCTCACACAGGCTCACACGGCCTCTTCCCAGGGCCCTGAGGTGCATTTATCATCATTCCTCTTTTTTTTACAAAAGCGGAAACAGTTCTAAAGATTTAAAGAGAGGAAGTGATTTGCTTGGGACCCAGAGAAGCTACTTCCAGGGATACCAAACCTTTTTCATCCTGACAGAAATTCTGGCAGGAAAGCCCACCATGTCACCACCTAAGAGTGGAGTGAGGGTGAGAGCCCACCCTAACAGCGCAGCTGGCTCCTCTTCCTCAGACTGGACACCCCCTCTTCCAGGAAGCCCTCCTGACCCCCCAGGCTGGGATAGCCACTTTAAGCCTCCTCAGTTGGGCAAGGTGGCTCTTAACTCCTAGGCTGACATGCTCTGCTTGGATGCCTCCAGGGGACCCCGAATATGAGGGCTTGTGCCCTCAAGCCCCATCCTCCCCTGAGCCCCAGCTCACCATGAACACAAAGATAGACACGCAGCACCACCCCAGCACCACGTAGTAGCCAATCTTCCCAAAGAGCAGGCCCATAAGGACCCCGCCAATCATCCTGAGAAGAGAGGGGAAGGCTGGTCTGAGGAAGAGGCCTGGGGGCTGGGGCTGGAGGCGGGGGGAGGGGAAGGAGGTACTCACCCAACGTATTTATAGCCCAAGAAGGCCACCAGGTCGATAGTGGTGAGGTCAGTGTTGACAGTGACCAGGTAGAGACTGAGCAGGATGGCCAGCACCTCCAGTGTCAGCCAGGCCAACGCAGAGCTTGCCTGCAGCCCAAGGAGGTCCGGGGAGAACCTGCCGGCACCAAGCTCTGTCACCCCAACTGCCGGTTCACCCTCCCTGTGTTGGGTGGGGCTGGAGACTCAACAGTGACCAAGATGGATCTGGACCCTGTCCTCGAGGAAATCTCACTCAGGGAAGGCAGGCTTGTCCTCAGTGACAGCCCAGAGACATCAGGGCTGGGGTGAGGGGAGCACAGAGCAGGGGAGGTGCCTGACCCAGTCAGGAGGTGTCAGGGCTACCCAGAGGAGAGGCCACCTGAGCTGCAGCCAGAGGACTAAGGAGCTCACTGGGAAGAAGGACCGTGGTCTCTGCCCCCAGTGCCTCAACAATGAATTGACTCCAATGGCCATTGTTTTTCAATGCCACAGAAGAAATGAACTGGGACCTAAGAGTGAGACGTGGGGGTTTGACCCATTTGGGGGGTGGGAAGACTTCCCTGAGTAAGTGACGCCAGAGTGGAGACATCACAAGTGAGCAGGTGCTCAGCAGGTGATGCAGGGGAGGAACAGACTCCTGAGCTAAGGGAACTGGGTGTGCAAAGGCCCTGGGGCAGGGGTCAGGCAGCACCAGGCCGTCTGGAAGATGGAAAGAGTCCTGGAGTGGCGAGGCAGAGTGAGGAGGAGGGGCAGAGAGCAGCTGCATGGAGGCCGTGCAGTGGGAGACTAAGGAGCCAGGGCTTGATCTGGGGACGGGAGAGCTATGGGCAGCTTCTGAGCAGGGTGGACGTAGCCAGGCCCACACCTCAGACAAGATCTTCCTAGCTGCTGTTGGAGTCAGGGTGCAGAGGGTATGTGGGCAAGGCAGCTGGTTAGGAGGCAGTGAGGATGAGCTGCATCTGCTAAGGAGGCCAGAGTGATGGGCTCACATGGGTGGAAAGCGAGGAAAGGGTGACGCTGGCGGTGACACCGAGGGCTCTGTCCTGAGCCCACTGGGAGTACGGTGGGGCTGTTCCGAGACAGGAGATCCAAGAGACCTTCCTGACTGCCCCTCAGCCCCCCAAGCCTCACCCCGCTCTGGCTACTCCAGGCCTCCCTTACCTATCCTGGGTCCCCAGCGCCAGGCCAGCCACCAAGACATAAGTGATGAAAGCCATAGCTGTGGGAGGCAGACACACAGACACTGGTCAGAGGCAGACGGACCATTCTGGGCCACTGGGCACCTACACCTCTGCCCTAAGCGTGCCCCCCCAGGGGGAGAAGGGGCAGGAGATAGGGAGGGGGAGACCTGGAATGTAGAGGTCAGGAGCGTTGACATCAAAGCGGGGGGCCACGGGAGTGTCCTGCTGGTACTGCACTTCCCAGTCCTGCGGGCAGAGTGAGGGGAGCAAGCAGACCCCCAGAGCTGAGCCCGCTCCTGGGGCAAACCCTCTCCCCCAACCCTCCACCCCCAGAGGCGTCCCCCCTCCTCGGACTCGGTTCCCCTCGGTGGGGGCAGTGCTGACCTGGTGCAGGTAGGGGAAGAAGAGCAGGCCCAGCTTTTTGCCCACATACATGGTGTCCACGGCAAAGTAATACTTGAGCTTGGTGACGGGGATGAAGCGGTCGATCTGGAGGGAGGCAGAGCCCAAGCCTGAAGCCCTGGCCTCCTGGCCCCCGCCTCCCCCCACCCCACCCGCCCAGCCCACTCACGTTCTTATCCACCAGCTCCTTGCCCTGTGCGGCCAGGCTGCTCCCGTAGGCCATGGCCATGTTGGACACAGGGTCAGCCAGGAAGGCGGCCTGCGGGGACGCGGAGGCTGCAGGGTAGCCCAGGCCGCTGGGAGCCCGCTGGGCCCCGTAGCCCCGGCTCTGGGCCGAACTTGTGTCATCGAAGAGCTGGTGGGGGTCAGCCATGCCCGGCTGGGACACGGGGATCCTCCGCTTCGACGCTGCAGGGGAAGAGGGTTGGGAAGCTTCGTTCATTCTGTGGGTGCTCTCCTGCCGGCGGTGGTTTGGAGGTCGGATGGGCGCCTAGTCCAGTGTGGGCGGCTCTGTCGGCCTGTCCTCTGTCTGCCCGTCCAAGTACCAACAGCGATGATGCCGTTGACAGCAACTATGTTACTCGGCCTACTGTGCCCGGAATCCTGTCCGCATCTCCCCTGGGGCTCCCCTCACCCGTGTGCTCCAGCCACGTGGGCCTTGATGTTCAGCGCACACACTGGGCGCGCTCCCACCTCGGGGCCTCCGCACTGGCTGTTCCTCCGCTCTGGTGCTTTTCCCCACCCCAGCCCCAGCTCTCTTCTGCCCATCTGTGGGGGCTCCCCTACCACCTTGTCTACAACCTCGGCAGCACACCCCACCTCCCTTCCCTGCTTCACGTGTATCCAGAGCTCCGCACAAGCTGACAGCCTACCCGTTTTATTTATTTTGTTCAGTGTCTCCCCAGTAAAATGGGAGCCCCCCCCCCAAGGTGGGGAGCTTTTCACAGCTGAATCCCCAGCTCCTCACACAGGGCTACAGTAGGGTGCCTGATAAAACCCTGAGGAACAACTGGGTGACGGGCACTGAGGCAAGCACTTGATGGGATGAGCACTGGGTGTTATATGTTGGCAAATTGAATTTATTATTATTATTATTTTTTTGGCAAATTGAATTTAAATTAAAAAATGTAAAATAAATAAATAAATAAATATTCTTTAGGGCAAGTAAAAAAAAAAAAAATACACCAAACCAAAACAGAAAACCCCGGGTAGATGCCCATCCTCACGTTACAAATGTGGCAACCAAGGCTGCGACAGAGGAAATGACCTGTGCACGGGGCCACACCAAGTGAGTGTCGGGGCAGGACTCTAGCCCAGGTTGGCCCGGGCGATGTTACAATAATTAAACCCCCAATGAGCACTTGCCACATCCGGGGCTGTGCCCTAACACTATGGACTAACTCATTTCATCCCCATTTGTGTCAGTGCTATCACGCCCGCCTTCACAGACAGGAAAAGCCAGCCCCCGAGGGGCTCAGGCCCTTACCCCCAAGTCATTTGGATAGCATGAAGCAGAGCCAGGTTTCCAGTTTTTAAAAGGTCCTTCTTGGCTTCCAGTTGGGGTGGGGGCAGGAGGAGGGGAGGAGGCAGGAAGCTGCTCCAGTGGTAGCAAAGTGGGGGGGGGGGACAGAAACAGGGATGGAGGGGTGGGGAGGGGGCTGCTTCTGGACAGATTCTGGAGGTCCGAGGGACAGGACTCGCTGGGGGCATGCTTAGCTGCGGTGGGATAAGGAAGAGGGAAGAGAAGGGGAACACAGGACGGATTTGAACCTGCACTCTGGCTGCACAGCCCCTTACCTCTACCCATAAGCAATGTCACCAGATAGTTACTGAGCTCCTCCTGTGTCCCAGGCACCACTGTGGGCACAGGGAATGAGTGAGCGTTACAGTGGGATGGGGGAGAGGAATCCCGTCCTCTTTGTCCCGACTCTGTGCCTCAACTCTCTCTTCTGTGGAACAGTTAGTGACCCAAGGCCAAGTGATACTCATAAATTCCTCAGCCCCTGGCTGACACATAAAACGTGTCGGTCCCTGTCCCCTATGGCCAATTACTAGTCCCTTGACTCTTCCTCTCAGTTATTTGCAGCCTGAGAACAGAGCCAGGTGTGCTCAATCCTGAACCAGCAGCACTGGGCGCGGCCCATTTTCCTTTCCCTCTCCCACTTCTTTTTTTTTTTAAATTTTTATTTATTTATGATAGTCACAGAGAGAGAGAGAGAGAGAGGCAGAGACACAGGCAGAGGGAGAAGCAGGCTCCATGCACCGGGAGCCCGACGTGGGATTCGATCCCGGGTCTCCAGGATCGCGCCCTGGGCCAAAGGCAGGCGCCAAACCGCTGCGCCACCCAGGGATCCCCTCCCTCTCCCACTTCTGAAAGCTTTGGTGCAAGCCCTTCCTTCCTCCCTGTCACTCCCCCTCTCAGTCCTCGATATTTGGGGTTCTGCTCCCCACTACTGGCCTCCTAAATGCCCCTCTGCACTGCCAGGCCGAAGCCTCTGGCCACTGTCATTTGACTCAAGCAGCATGTGACTCCACCGTCTCAAATGCCAACCTCCAACTGGCCCACCTCCTCCCTTTCCTGAGCCCCACAAACACCTCCGAGCACCCCTGTGTGTTAGGCTCGCCTGCAGGCATGGTGGATACACAGTGATCAGAAAGACAAAAACTCCTGTTTTGATGGGGCTGAAGGTCTCTGGATGGGTCCCTCTACACCCATGACTTTCTTTTTCTTTCTTTTTTTTTTTTTTTGGCTCCCTGACACAGTGTGGCCCAATTTTCCACATTTCTGGCTTCGCCTCTCACTTAGAGCAGTCTCACCCACCCACAGCTTTCACAGCCGCGGCGCGCCCTGGGCTGTAGGTTCGGTCTCCAGCCACCACTTCTCTTCTGGCCCCACATCCAGGTCTGGTCAGCTCCCCACGGTCTCCAGCCACCACTTCTCTCCTGGCCCCACATCCAGGTCTGGTCAGCTCCCCACGGTGCACTCTGGCTACGCCTGGGCCCTCACCCCGGAGTCTAAGCCCCTGACTCCCCTTCTTTCTTGTGTCCAATTGCTAGTTCTCACCCACTGTGTCTCAGTGTGTACCCTCCCCCTTCAGACTTCGTGGTCTTGAACCTGACTTAAAGGTCCTCCTCCAGGGGATCCCTGGGTGGCTCAGTGGTTTGGCGCCTGCCTTCGGCCTGGGGCGTGATCCTGGAGTCCCGGGATCGAGGCCTACATCGGGCTCCCTGCATGGAGCCTGCTTCTCCCTCTGCCTGTCTCTGCCTCTGTGTGTGTGTGTCTCTCATGAATAAATAAATATTTTAAAAATAAATAAAAATAAAGGTCCTCCTCCTAAGTGCGCCTGCCCATTCTTGCTCCACCAGCCTTCTCTCCAGTCAGCAGCCAGCATCATCTTCGTAAATGCAAAAGGGAACATTTCACGTCCCCTACCCAAGACCAGTACCCCCCGTGCTGAGAATAAAATCCATGTGCCTACAAGGCCCTGCATGACCCCAGCCCCTCCAACCACCCTCGTTGGTTACCTCCCTTGGGGCTCACCGAACCCAGTCACACTGGCCTCTTGGGCCCTGGCTCTGCCAAGCGTCTAGCCCACGCAGGCTTTTGAACATGCAGTGCTATCACCCTGGAACATCATTCCGTGATTAACATCTGCCAATATCGCACTGAGGCCTCAGCTCAAGAGTTTCCTCCTCCGAGACCTCCCTCACTCCTCAGTATAAAGCCTAGCCCCACCTTGTTCTTTCTCACAATATCCAGGGGTTCATTTCCCCTCTGAGCACTTAATCACATTTCCTAAGTATATATTCATCTGTCCACTTGTTTACTTGGCACAGACAGGCGTCTCGCCACAAATCCTCTTCTCCAAGCAAATTCCTCATCATTAGAGGAACCTTTCTCCGGAAGCTTCACCGACAGGCCCTGTCTGGGTCACATGCCTAATCTGGGCTACCACAATCCCTCCACCCCGGCCCTGACCCCTCCGCCTGGACTTCCCTCCTCAGCACATCATCGCTCTAGACTTTCCTGTCTTCTGCTCTGTCCTGGTAGCTCCCTGAGGACAGCAACCAGGGCTCTCTGGGCACTGCGGGAGCCCCAGGGTGACCCACCACCAGGCCAGCCAGGCACCTCATTAGTGGCTGAAGGGAGGGGTGAGCACATCAGGCCTCTGAACCTCCATCACACCCTGGATTTTTTCTTTTACAGCCCTAATTACTCCCCAGATTGTCTTGCTGATTTGTTTGTTCCGAGTTTAGTGTCAGTCTCACCACTAAACTCTGACTCCTAAGTTAACGAGGACTAGTGCTGCGCTGCTTACTACCAGGTACCCAAATTCCAGCACGGGGCCTGCCGGCCGCAAGGGCAGCTGAGGCAGGATCCGCTGAATGATTACATGAGATGCAGCACACTGGCCGAGACCAAGAGGCACTTAACGAGAGACACGAATTAACAAGCGACGGGGAAAGGGATGAACAGTACAAGACATACAGGTCCAAATCTTAAATGAGAGGTAAACATGGCCCTCTCAGCTCCCGAAGGGCTCTGAACGCTGTCCTAGGGAGCGCGGGCGACAGCCCGAGGCCACCGAAGGGTGGGGAGAAGGCCGATCGGTAACCGCAAATGAATGAAAGCCGCGTTTTCCTGCACATCACACAATATCCTGCCCAAAGTTGTTTTCTTCCAAAGGGATTTCCTAAAGAAAAGAAGAATCGTCCCCAACGCGCCCCCTACCCGGACCTGGCATCCCAGCGCTGCGCGCACCCCGAAGCTCCAGATCCCTGACCCCGTGACCTCCGACCTGCAGCGACCTCGCTAACTGCCGCGGCGGCCCCGCCACGCCCTTGCCCCCCCCACCCCGTCCCCCGATCTCCTCGCCCGGCCACGTACGCCACTTACGCTGCCGGGGCGTCCCCGCCGCCGCCAAGCCTGCCGGGTGCATCCTTCACCGTCGCAGCCTCCACGGCCGCCGCCGCCGCCCCAGCCACGGTTCGAAATGTGCCCGCCCGGCTCCCGTAGCCACGGCCCCCCGACGACGCGACAGCCAATGGGAGTCACGATCGCCGGAGGCCACGCCCCTCGCGGAGGCCCGTAGGAGTTGCCAATGGGCATTGGGCGGGGACTGGTGGCCGGTGGGGGAAGGCGAGAGTCAGCACTAGAAGGGCGGGAGGGCAGGCCCGAGAACAGCCCAGGAGCCGGCGGTCTTGTGCATCACGGGAAATGTAGGCATGGCCCGATGAGGCCGATGGGAAATGCAGTTCTCGCTGGACAGACGCTCAATTAGGGTGGCTGAGAGCACTGGGGAGCCAGGGAAGGGTGTGGAGCAGTGGGAGAGAAATCCGTTTGTGTTCTCGAGGGGCTGGGCGGAGTTGTGCGGACTCTTAACGCTTTAACAATTTTGGTATTAAGCTGAATATTTAGAGAAGAAGGCTCCTGAGAAGTTAGGTGGGAAGAACCAGGTGTCTTTCTTTGAAGATATCTTTTTTTTTTTTTTTTAAGATTTTATTTATTTATTCATGAGAGACACACAGAGAGAGGCAGAGACACAGGCAGAGGGAGAAGCAGGCTCCACGCAGGGAGCCCGATGCGGGACTCGATCCCAGGTCTCCAGGATCACACCCTGGGCCTAAGGCGTCGCTAAACCGCTGAGCCACCCGGGCTGCCCTGAAGATATCTTTAGACATTTCCCCAGATTTATAAAAACGCTCCTGCGTGGCGACCTGGCTTCCCCTGTCTGCCAAGACCACTGTGCAGCCTCCAGCAACACACAGCACACCCAGGCACACCGGCAAGTGAGGAGCCGTAAAAATGAAGTTTCCTTAGTCTCTGTCCCTCAGTCTCCCCATTTCTCTCCCCTTCTCTGTCTCAGGCAAAAATAATGGTAGAAGTGACTTTGGGGCAGTGATAGCTCTCCGGAAGGATGTCAGCAAGTGACCCTGTCACTGTGGCTTTCCCTTTCCTCCTCTGAGAAGTTGTCTTTTCTAGGAACCTTGAGGACTGTTCTGGTCTCTCAGTTATGAGTCCTGGCTCAGTCGCAATCCTTTTTTCATGACTGAGGTACCCCCATTCTTCCTCTGCACCTCTGGCTTAGCATCCATCCCTTGGGCTACATCACCATTTTTTCACCCTAAGCTCACCCTCTCTAAGTTCTTCCATGAATATATATGATTTTTAAATTTTATTTATTTATTTACTTATTTATTTATTCATGAGAGACACAGAGAGTGGGAGAGACATAGGCAGAATGAGAAGTAGACTCCCTGTGGGGATCCCCATGCGGGACTTGATCCCAGGACTCTGGAATCACACCCTGAGCAAAAAGGAGATGCTCAACCACTGAGCCACCCAGGTGCCCCTCTTCCATGAATATTTTGTAATATTCACAGTATTTTATTAAGAAAACAAGCGTTGGGCAGCCCGGGTAGCTCAGCGGTTTAGCGCCGCCTGCAGCCCGGGGCCTGATCCTGGAGACCTGGGATCAAGTCCCACGTCGGACTCCCTGTATGGGGCCTGCTTCTCCCTCTGCCTGTGTCTCTGCCTCTCTCTCTCTCTCTCTCTCTCTCTCTGTCTTTCATTAATAAATAAATAAAATCTTAAAAAAAAAAAAAAGAAAGCGTTTTTGGCTACCTGGTGCCCTCATATTTGTCCCTTGCCTGTTGTGTGACTGGACCCTTTTTCAGCCTAAATGTTCTCATCTGTTTAATGAGAATACTGCAGGAGAGGCGGAGTATTCGCTGAAAGCCCACTGTGATCACAAGACCTGGCGTATTGTCAGCCTTTGATCACTGGCAGTTGCCTTTACAGTTTTTATTATCAAGTGTCCCTTCCTGTGGGTTGTCAGCCTCAAGTTGAGCTCTGGGGTGTGTCTGAGCTGGGCCCAAGCGCCACTCCGCTGCCACTCTGATGTGGTCAGGTATCCTGGCTGCCCTCCAGGAGTGCTGTTAAGGAGAGTGCTGAGTTACCGCTGCAGGGGTATGTGGAGAACAAACAGGGAACAGGGAAGAACCCCTTTCCCCCCTTAAATAGAGGGGTGTGTCTGTGGTTCTGCTGGGGGAAGGAGACCCCTGCTCACTTCTATTTTCCCTTAAAAATAGGGATGTCTCAGCTTAGACATTCCCTTCCCCAGGAAGCCCTCTTGACCTCCCTAAGCTGGATCAGTTACCCTCTCTGGGTTCCTGTGGGCGCCAGTGTCCTTTCAGTTCCTCCATCCCAGATCTGGTCACTCTGCCTGTGCTTCCCCTGACCTTCTGGGCTGTCGCTGGGTTGAAGGGCTGGAAGCCACCACTCCCACACCACCCCCATGCGGCAGGCAAGGTCTAGAACTGTCTTGGTCACTACTGTGTCTCCAGCATCACCCACCAAGGGGCCAGGCACAAAGTGGGCGCTGAGCAAAGATTTGAGCTAAGGATCCCTACTCTGTCCATGAGGGACACCTGCCTCTTTGGTGTCCCTTATTGTGAATTATTATCATCATTATTATTTTTTAAGATTTTATTTATTTTATTTTTTATTTTTTTATTTTTTTAAATTTTTATTTATTCATGATAGGCACACAGTGAGAGAGAGAGAGAGGCAGAGACACAGGCAGAGGGAGAAGCAGGCTCCATGCACCGGGAGCCTGACGTGGGATTTGATCCCGGATCTCCAGGATCGCGCCCTGGGCCAAAGGCAGGCGCCAAACCGCTGCGCCACCCAGGGATCCCAAGATTTTATTTATTCATGAGAGACAGAGAGAGAGGAGCAGAGACATAGGCAGAGGGAGAAGCAGGTTCTCTGTGGGGAGCCCTATGCGGGACTCGATCCCAGGTCCCTGGGATCATGACCTGAGCCGAAGGCAGGCGCTCAACCCACTGAGCCACCCAGGCGTGGCCCCTCTGAATTATTTTTTTAAGATTTATTTTTTTTTATATTTTTTTATTTTTTAAATTTTTTTAATTTTTATTTATTTATGATAGTCACAGAGAGAGAGAGAGAGAGAGAGGCAGAGACACAGGCAGAGGGAGAAGCAGGCTCCATGCACCGGGAGCCCGATGTGGGATTCGATCCCGGGTCTCCAGGATCGCGCCCTGGGCCAAAGGCCGGCACCAAACCGCTGCGCCACCCAGGGATCCCTATTTTTTTAAGATTTATTTATTTGAGAAAGAGAGCGCCCCCGGAGTGGGGGGGGTGGTGTGCAGAGGAAGAGAATCTTCAAGAAGTCCCCGAGGCAGAGCGCTGTCCAACCCGGGCTCGACCCCACAGCCCAGGAGATCACTACTTGAGCGCGAACCGAGGGTCCTGCGCGCGGAGCCCCCTGAGCCCCCGGGCGCCCCCTCGGTGTGACGTACACAGGCGTCCCCTCCAGGTGCGCGCAGCCCCCCTCCCGCGCGCAGCACTTCGCGGGCCGAGCAAGGACTGGATTTCAGTTCGTCGCCTCGTCCCCTCAGCCTCGCGCCCCGAAATCTTAGCCACCCTGCCCGGTGGCCCCGCGGGCTGGGGGGGACTTCTCCGTCCGCCAGAGGGAAAGAGTTCAGACTTTCTCTAACGTCGGGAGGACGGAGGGAGGGAAGCGGCGGAACCGAGGAAGCCCCAACCCCCCCCCCCCGCCCAACCTTTCCATCCGGTTGGTGTCCGGGATCCCGGGGCTCCGCCCCGCCCGCGCTCACACCTGGCGCTGGGGCGTGCCTCAGTTTACCGGAGGCGGGGCGCTCCGCCCCCTCCCGCCCTCCTCTTTTCCCTCTTCCTCTTCGGGGCGCTCGCAGCGGCGCCTCGAGCGCGGCCGGAACTGAAGCTGGGCCCGGGCGGCCGGGAGGCGGGGGCCACGTCAGCGGGGCGGCGGGCGCCATGCGGCGGGGCGCAGTCCTGGCGGGCGCCCTGGCGGCGTACGCCGTCTACCTGGTGCTGGGCGCGCTGCTGGTGGCGCGGCTGGAGCGGCCGCACGAAGCCCGCCTCCGGGCCGAGCTGGAGACGCTGCGCGAGGAGCTGCTGCGGCGCAGCCCGTGCGTGGCCGCCCCCGCCCTGGACGCCTTCGTGGAGCGGGTGCTGGCGGCCGGGCGGCTGGGGCGCGCCGCGCTCGCCCACGCCTCGGGGCCCGCCAACGCCTCGGAGCCCGCCTGGGACTTCGCCTCGGCGCTCTTCTTCGCCAGCACGCTGGTCACCACCGTGGGTACGTGAGCGCCGCCGCCCCGGGCACCCGGCGTCCGCCACACGCTCTCACCCCGCCGATCCCCCTCTGGGAACCCCCAGCCGAGCACTTCCCGCCAGCGGGGACCCCCCCCCCCCGGCCCTCGGCGGCCCCGGCTGCCCGCAGAGTGGCTTCCAGGGAGCACTGGGGACCCCATTCCTCCACCCGAATCCCCGCGGAGACCCGTGTCCGTCCAGTCCCCTCTGGGCCCAGGACTCCGCTCAGAACCCCCGCCGCCCCCCGAGACCCGCACCCCCTCTGGCCCCGGACCTCAGACGCGCAGGGGACCTCTGCCCTTCCCTCTGCGCGCAGACCGCCCTTCCCTCCCGCAAGGTCTCCTGAGTCTCCAGATAAGTCCTTCGAGGATGCCCCTTGGGAAGCCCTACCCCAGCCTCCTCCTGACCCTGGTGCCCCACTGGGGACCCTGAATCTCCGCACCTTCTCAGGGCACCTTCATACAGATTTTAGTGCCAGTACAGATCGCTCAACAAGGACCTGGGGCCCGGATCGGTGGCATCCAGCCCCCTGGACCTAGACCACTCCCCAGCAAGGGCCCCTGTCCTCCTGCAGACCGAAGACCACTCCTCATCCTCATATTTGGAAGCAGGTACTCCCCATACTCCCCAGCAGCCAGCCCTGACTGCAGACACAGGGCCCCTCCATGTTGACATCACCCCTGTGTTGGGAGCCTTCCAGGCAGGGGTTTCCTTCCAACAGCACCACCCCCACTGCCTCGGAACCGGGGCTGCTGGGTCAGCAGCTCCCAATTGTGGATGTGTGGGAGGGACCCATCGTGGAGGGAGCTAGAGCACCCTCCAGGAAGGACCACTGACTTTCCAACCAGAAACCCCTGAGCCAGGGCTTCCACCTCTCCAGCCCCAGAAAGAGCTCCAGCAAAACTTCCAACATTTTCCAAAGCAGGGACTTCTCCATAGGGGGCCTTTTTGAACCCAAGAACCCCCAGATGAGACTCTCACCACTCTCTGGACCCTGGCAGAGCCTAAGCTACCTCAGTTAGAGCCCCAGAGCTACCTGAACCTTCTATCAGGGAGAGATCCCAGTGCCCTCCACACACACTGTTGTTGAGAGCAGAATCCCGCTTTACCTCCCACCACGGCATGCCAGCTGAGGGACTGTGTTCTCCCCTGTCCTGTGACCCCCCCCCCCCTGCCCACCCTGGATTTCCTAAGAATGGGAATCTCCTGGGGACTTGACACCCCTCAGTCTTCTCCAGACCCACAGGTGGGACTTTTCTCTCCACCCCAGCACTGCTCCAGCTGGCTTTGGACCCAAAATTCTCTCCTCCATCAAAGACACACCAGGTCCTCAGCACCCAGGAACCCTTCCCAGTACCCACTCATGATCATTATCATGATCATGATCATTCAACCCTTCACACTCTCAGCCAAGACCTGGGACACCCACCTCCTGCCATCATCTCCTTAGCATTGTCTACCCCCATCAGGTCCCCTCAAGCATCCGGGGGCTCAGAAGCCCCCTTGCCTGAGGATTCTGCTCCCAGTCCCATCTGTGGTCCACAAGATGCCCGCACTGGTGCCTGTCTCCTGCTTCCTCGGGACTCAGGACCTCAGGACCTCAGGACCCCAGCCACAAACCAGGATCCATTTCAAACCAGGACAGTGGGCTCTGATTTCAGATTATTGACCTTCCAGATCCCCTTCCCTTAACACCTCCCTCCATTAAGTGGAGCCGACCTCCTCCCCACAACCCTACTCTGAAAGTCCCTTCCCCCTTCAGTGCCCAGACCTGGGAAATTCCTTTGTTGTCAGGTCTCGCTGGTCTTCCTGCTGCCCTTCTCTAGCCTCCAAACTTCCCCTTCACCTCTATGGGGGACTTGCAGTGGGGAAAGAGGTGGGGACAGGCCCAGACTCTTAACTCCCCCTCGTGTGGGAAGTAGTGGGTGGCCTAGCTTTGGGTGCCCCATTGTGTGGACCAGCAAACCAAGACCACAGGCAGCAGGACCAGATGCTTCTCACCACTCTGTTTTACCCAGCTGGCTGGGCCTGCCCGACCTGCTCCTGGCCCTCACTGGGTCACATCCGCGTCTCCCTCGGCCTCCTCCCAGATCCTGGCTTCTGAGAAATCGTCTCAGCCAGGACAGGTGCAGAAGCCAAACTGAAGGCAGGCAAAGCTTTGTTTGGGGTGTCTGCTTAGCTGCTGCTCCTCTGGGCTTCAGTGTCCTCCCTCAGCTCTGAAATGGAGATCATAATGGTCCCTCCTTCACAGTAATAGTGAAACTTGTAGCAGATTCAGCACATACAGCCTTTAACAGTCAGGAGACTGGCCTTGTGAGGTAGGTACGACATGTGGCCCTATATTTTCAGCAATAGAAACTGAAGCCCAGAGAGGTTGAACACTTGACCCAAGACCACGCAGCTAGGGAGGTGTAGAGTGGAGATTTGAACTGAGGCCATGAGGCCTCAGAGTTCTGTGCTTTTAATCAGCACATATGCTGATGAAGGGGGATACGTGTGTGTCGGGTGGAAGAAAAGTTTATTCTGACACTTGTCAAAAACGGGAAGTTACTGCTGAGGGAAGAGAGACTGACCTGGACTCCGAATATAGGGGAGGCAGCTGGAGATTTAGAGCTGAGGGTGGAGTGAGAGGTCAGTGGATAGAAGAATGACCAGGAGGTGCCATAGAGGGGAGGGAGATTCTTACTAAGTTGGCTTAGGATCCCTGGGAAAGCTGGGCCTAGATCAAGACGAGCGCGCAGAGGAACCCGACTGATGACTGACGTTTGGTCAAGAAGGGAGTCCTCATCAGCGTGAAGTGCTGGTAATAACAGGTTTACTGAGCCTGGGTTGTCATTACTGTTGGTGAAGCCGGGCACCCTAAATGAATCTAGAGAAGCAGAAGGACCAGACGTGATTCAGAGACCTTCCCCACGGTGTTCCTGGATTTGTCATAGGCCCGTGTCTTCTGAGGAAGACCTGGGGCCTAGACTGGATCTGCGCAGCCGTACTGCAGTTAAGGCCCAAGTGGAGGAGTCAGCCCACCCGGGAGGGGAAGTGAGCATCACAGTCCTCTTAACTCTTTCCATGCCCTGGCTGGGTGCTGCGCTCTGGCCCAACCTGGGAGGATTGATGATTGTAGTTGTACTTGAGGAAAGGATTGGTTATGAGCCCATTTTGCGGTACTCAGGGGGCAAACTAAGGCTCAGCGAGGAGAAGGGATGTGGCCAAGGTCAAACAGGGAATACATGGCAAAGCCCTGACTTGGACTTGGCTCTTTGAGGTAGTCAGTGGAGGCACAAGCCTCCATTCTATGAGAACTCTATAGTTTTTCTGTTTACAAGGCTTTCAAGTCATTTGCAAACCTGTCATTTCAGCTGGGCTGCTGGAGTTTCTCCATCCAAATCCTTGTAATTAATGAGGGTCGGAGCCATAAGTGATAAATGTCAGATGAACAGTTGCTTAAATAGATGAAAGTTTTATTTGTCTTTTTAAAAAATATTTTATTTATTTAGTTGTGAGACACACAGGGGGAGGCAGAGGCAGAAGCAGCCTCTCCGTGGGGAGCCTGATGCAGAACTCGATGCCAGGACCCCGGGATTATGACCTGAGCCAAAGGCAGATGCTCAACCACTGAGCCACCTAGGTGCCCTGAAAGTTTATTTCTTACTCACATTAGAGGTTGTCAGTCCAAGACTAGAGTGGTGATGCATGGTCAGAGACCCCTGTGCTCCTCTGTGCAATTTCCATTCACAAGGTCATCTCATGGTCCAGGATGGCTGCTCAACTCCAGCCTTCGTGTCTGTGTTCCAGCCTGCAGGAGGAGGGAGGAAAGAAAGGGGATAGGCATCCGCTGCTGCTGCTGCTGCTGCTTCTTCTTCTTCTTCTTCTTCTTCTTCTTCTTCTTCTTCTTCTTCTTCTTCTTTTAAAGACTTTATTTATTTAAGAGAGAGAGAGAGCATGGGTGGAGGGGAGGGTCAGAGGGAGGAGTGTGCAACTCTCTTGGGGTTGTGAGTTCAAGTCCTATATTGGTCAAAACTGGGGTGCCTGGATGGCTCAGTTCGTTAAGCAGCCAACTCTTGATTTCTGCTCAGGACATGGTCTCAGGGTCATGAGATCGAGCCCTGCACTGGGTGCAGAGTCTGCTTGGGACTCTCTCTCTCTCCCTCTCCCAGCCATCCGTCCTTCGTTTTCCCTGTCCCAGACTCCACTGGGCACCACCACTGCCTTGTCCACCCCCACCCCCCGCCGCCTCTTCTCTGACTCAGCTACTCTTCACCTGCCCATTCTAGCAGGCTCTGGGCCCACCTCCCCCACTCATGTGTGTGAGTTCTCTCTCTCTCTCTAAAAAAAAAAGGGGGGGATCTCTGGGTGGCTCAGAGGTTTAGCACCTGCCTTCAGCCCAGGGAGTGGTCCTGGGGCCCCGGGATCGAGTTCCACATCAGAGTCCCTGCAGGGAGCCTGCTTCTCCTTCTCCTGTGTCTCTGCCTGTCTCTCTGTGTCTCTCATGAATGAATAAATAAAATCTTGAAAGAAAGAAAGAAAGAAAGAAAGAAAGAAAGAAAGAAAGAAAGAAAGAAGGAAAGAACTGAAACTATACCCATCGAACAGTATCTCCCCATTCCCCGTTCTTCCCAGCCCCTGATAACCACCGTTCTACTTTCTATTTCTCTGTACTTGCCTACTTGAAGTGCCTCAGATAACTGGAATCATACGGTATTTGTCTTTTTTTATGACTGGCTTGTTTCACTTAGCATGATGTCCTCAGGATTCATCCATGCTGTAGCATGGGTCAGAACTTGCTTTTTAAGGCTAGATAATATTCCATTGGATGTACATACCACGTTTGAAAAAATATATTTTACTTATTTATTCATGAGAGACAGAGAGAGAGAGAGAGGCAGAGGCACAGGCAGAGGGAGAAGCAGACTCCCTGTGGGGAGCCTGATGCGGGACTTGATCCCAGGACCCCGGGATCCCGACCTGAGCTGGAGGTAGGCGCTCAACCACTGAGCCACCCAGGTGCCCTCGTACCGCATTTTGTTACCATTCACCTGTCGATGGACACTTGGGTTGCTTCCACCTTTTGGCCACTGTGAATAATGCTGTCATGAACATGGACATGTCTTCAAGGACCAGCTTTCAGTTCTTTTGAGCATATAAACACCAGGAATCCTTTGTGTAGAAAACAGGCTCAGGTGAATGCCCGCACTTGTGTGCAGTGTTTCCATATTTTCTTATTGATCACAGGGCTGAACCCGTGGTCTTTTTGGCAGGATGTTTTACTGTCAACATAGACCAGGGCCTTTACTACCCCAGTCATATCTCTGACCCTTGAGTTTTATTTATTTGTGAGAAAAAAAAGAGAGATTTTAAATTACACCTTGCCAAAGTGTGTCGGTGTCCCCAGCACCTGAATTCCCCTCATCCTCTCTCTGTTTGCAGCGCTCACACCCACACTGACCTTCCTGTGTTTCCACAGTCCCCCAGGAGCCCAGTGGGGCTTGTTACACCCATTTTAGAGAAGGGAAAACTGAGGTTCTGAGCTAAGTTTAGAGCCTGCCCCCTTCACTGATTATTTCAACTATTGATCAAGTGCCCACCTTGTGCCAGAAACTGGGGTTACGGCAGTGAGCAAGACAGACAGAAGCCCCTGCCCTCCTGGAGTGGCAGCTAGGTGAAGAGAGGGACACTAACCAAATAAGTAAGCCACATAGTATGCAGGGAGATTGACGTGCTCTGAAAACAAACCAAAATAGAAAAAAAAAAAAAAGTTGGGTAAAAGGGTGTAACAATTTAAATAAGGTGGTGAGGGAAATCCCCAGTGAAAAGCTGACATTTCTGACATTTGAGCAAAGACCTCAAGGAAGGAAGGGAGGGAGGAAACCAGCCCTGGAAGAAGAGCTGGCCAGGGGGGTAGGAACCGCCAGTGCAAAGGCCCTGAGGTGGGAGTGCCCTGGTTGGATGGGGGGTGGGGCTCATAGATCATGATGAGACTTTGTCCTTTTGCTTAAATGGGATGGAGCCACAGGGGGGCTCTAAGTGGGGGAGCATCATGACCTTGCTCAGGTGTTCACAGGGTCCCTCGAGCTGTGGGGGTGGTGGGGTTGGCCATAGACTGGAGCCGAGAAGGGAGGGAGGAGGCTGCTACGCTAGACAGGCCCAGAGTGGGGCCCTGGGGCTGGGATGGGTTGACGCGAGCGGGTTTAGAAGCTACTCGAAGTTTGAGACAGCAGGATTCACTCGCAGACAGAAAGTGGGTGTGAGAGGAGAGGATGACAAGGCTCGGGGCCTGAGGGTGGGGTGGGGTGGAGGTGCCACCACGGGATGAGAAACTGTGGGAGGGACAGGTTCCAGGGGGAGATTAAGTGTCATTTAGGGTGGCCGCAGACCCCCATTGGGAGGCGCCTGGCGGGCGACAGGATTTCCCCTTCTCCCCCAGGCTACGGGTACACGACGCCGCTGACCGACGCAGGCAAGGCCTTTTCCATCGCCTTCGCGCTGCTGGGCGTGCCGGCCACCATGCTGCTGCTCACGTCCTCGGCCCAGCGCCTGTCGCTGCTGCTCGACCGCGCGCCCCTGTCCTGGCTCACCCTGCGCTGGGGCTGGGACTTCCGGCGGGCGGCCCGCTGGCACCTGGTGGCCCTGCTGGGAGTCGTCCTGACCGTGTGCTTCCTGGTGCCGGCCGCCGTCTTTGCGCACCTGGAGGAGGCCTGGAGCTTCCTGGATGCCTTCTACTTCTGCTTCATCTCCTTGTCCACCATCGGCCTGGGCGACTACGTGCCCGGAGAGGCCCCCAACCAGCCCTACCGGGCCCTTTACAAGGTGCTGGTCACAGGTGAGTGGGGCGGCTGGCCGGGCACCCGGGGCAGGGAGGGGGGCACAGCCTGGGCCTCTCAGGGGGGCCTGGCCCGGCCCCGTGGCTCTGAGCACCCCCCTGCCCCCCCATCTCCCCGCAGCTTACCTCTTCCTGGGCCTGGTTGCCATGATGCTGGTGCTGCACACTTTCCGCCGCGTGTGTGACCTGCACGGCCTCACACAGCTCATCCTGTTGCCCAGCCCATGTCCCGCCGGCTCCAGAGAGGATGAGGATGACCCGGTGGACGCTGTGGGGCCCCAGCCAGAACCGCACCAGCAGCTCACGGCTGACTCCCACCCGGACTACGCCTCTATCCCCAGGTAGCTGGGGCAGGCACTCCGAGGCTGGCTGGACCCGGCCTGCTCAGGGGCCCACGTGACTGGTGCTGCTATACTGGACCGGCCTCGAGCGCAGGCCCGGGTTCAGGGGGGTTCGAGGGGCATTGCCACCAGCCGTCCGTCCTTCATTTTCCCTGTCCCAGACTCCACTGGGCACCACCACTGTCTTGTCCCCACCCCGCTTCTCTGACTCAGCCACTCTTCACCGGCCCATTCAGGCAGGTTCTGGGCTCACACCTCATCTCGGGCACCTGATTGGTCACTATACTTTGGGCAAGTGGCTGCCCCTGTCTGAGCTTTGGTCTTCTCATCTGTCACATGGAAAGAACCTACTCACTATCTCAAACCCCCTCCTTTGCGCAGGCCCTAGGCCAGGCAGTGCTAGGGACACTGTAGTGGTTGAGATGGCCCTGGCCCCTGCTCTCATGGGTTCCTATTCCAGTGAGGAAGACAGACCTGTCCCCCCACAGTGGCAGCCCAGGACAGGCAGGGACTTCAGTGGAGGAGGCAGAGAGGTCAGCAGCGTGTTAGAGAAAGTGCAGGCAGAGAGGTCAGGGCTAAGGTGGAGGAAGCTCCAGAACTGTGCCCAATCCAGCCTGCAAGGTCAGGGAGGGCTTCCTGGAAGAAAGGGTAACATCTCAGGGGAAGAAGGTGGACCTGACTTGTTTTCTTCAAGTGTCTTTATGGAGCAAGATCCGTGTGGAGAGCCTGGGGTAGGCCTGTAGAACAGAGCCCTCCTCAGCAGCCTGGCAGGCAGGAAGCTGAGACAGGACCCTGCCTGGTTCCGCATGGCACCGACGGCTCCGCTTTGAGCCGGGACACCATGGTGACAGCTGTTCCCATTTGCCGGGGACAAATTGCATAACATACACTGGGCTCTGGAGCCAGCCTGCTTGGGCTCAGATCCCAGCTCGGCTGTGTCCTGCCTCTGACCCCGGGCAGTCACTTCACCTCTGTGATTCTGAGTTTCCTCGTCTGTAGAATGGCCACAGTAACTGTAGCTACTTCAAAGATGATGCCACAGAGCCGGCTACGTTATTCCGAGATGATTTCTTCAGCCAGGTCCTCTTCTGGGTTCTTTACATAGGACTGATTTTCTCTTCACTGCCCCCAGATTTGCCTCCTCCCCAAGTGGCACCTGCTGCCACCTGCTGTCAGTAATGGCACTTGCTTCCATGCGGCCATCTGGTAAACCATTCCCTCTACCAGGACGGGTGGGAGTTACAGAAGGGATGGGCATTTGAGGGGGACCTGGATAACATTCAGGAAAAAAGGGCATGAGAGGCCTCCAGGCAGAAGGTACTGTGCAAGGTACTGTGCATGCATAGGGAGGTAGGAAAGCATGTCGAGTGTCAGCTTCTTTTTTTTTTTTTTTTTAATTTTTATTTATTTATGATAGTCACACAGAGAGAGGGAGAGAGAGGCAGAGACACAGGCAGAGGGAGAAGCAGGCTCCACGCAGGGAGCCCGACGTGGGATTCGATCCTGAGTCTCCAGGATCATGCCCTGGGCCAAAGGCAGGCGCCAAACCACTGCGCCACCCAGGGATCCTGAGTGTCAGCTTCTTACAGGTCATTTACGGTGACTGGCCTCCAGGGTGAAGGGGGGAAGGAGGGGGCAGAGCGGTGGACATAGCTGCATCTTCAGTGTCCTTAAATGACCATCTTGGGACCTTGTCCTCTTTCTTGAGGGCCCTAGAGAGCCATGGAAAGATTCTGAGCAGGAGAGGGCTGCGGTTAGGTTTGGGCTTGAGCTGCTGTGAGGAGGTAGACCAGGTGGGGAGACTGAGGCTGTGTGCGGTTTATGGGGGCTGGGGGAGTGGGGTCCGTGCTGGCACAGCCACAGAGCAGGAAACTGAGGGCCTGGGCGGGGCCAAGGGAAGGGGGGGCAGTGGAGGTCATGCTCAGGAAGCCAAGCAGACAGGCCCTGTGTAGGCCTTACAGTCTTGAGAGGGACAAGGCCAGAGAAAGCGAGGATGGTTGGCTGCCCCTGAGTTAGGAACCTGAGAGAATAAAACAGGTTTGAGGGGAGATGTTGAGGCTTGTTTGGCACATGGTGGGTGTGAGGGGCTAAAGGGACATTCAGAGGAAGGCATCAGAAGGTCACAGGAAACTCAGGGCACGGCGTCGGGGTGTGGTTGAGGCTGGCGACAGGTGGGGAACGGAGGCCACGCGGGTAGGTGTGGCAGCCCTGGGTGGGAACACCAGGAGAACACCAGCCTGGGGAAGTCAGCTTTAGGGTATTTATATATGATACCAGTAAGGAAACATTTGTGATGAGCCCTGGGGTTTTCTGTGTAAGCAATGAATCACTAAATTCTACTCCTGAAATTAATATTACACTACATGTCAACTGACTAGAATTTAAATGAAAACTTGAAACATTTAAAAAAAAAAAAAACTAAGGTAAGATTTGGGCTGCAAGGAAAAGATCCTGACTAGTGCTGGCTGAAACAATGAGATGATTGTATATTGCCTGTCCCCAGAGTTGGGGAAAGCTCTGGGCATGAGACCACCCACAGCTCCAGCAAGGTCTTGTGGCCCGGGGTTCCCAATCTCACTGTTTTGCCACCTTCAGCTGAAGGCTTGGCTCCACATGGGCTCTCCTCATGGCCCCAAAGTAACTGCTGCAGATCCAGGCATCAAACCAGACATGATAATTTTTAGTGCAAGAAGAAGGGGGCGTCTCTTCCCAGATTGTCTCTTTGGAAGCAAGGAAACCTTTCCTCCAGAGCCGCCCTGAAGACTTCCTCCATCTCGTTGGCCAAAATTGGTTCACATGCCCATCCTGAACCAATCATTGGCCAGAGTGATGGAACCACCATGATTAACTTGGATTCCTCAGGATTCCCCCTGCCACCTGAAACTGAAGCTGAGGCTGAGATTTTGGTTTGGAGGCTGGCGAATGTGTGAACAAAACTGGACTTCTATTAGAAAGGCAGGAGGGGAAGAATGGGCAGACATGGATCAACGAAGCAGTCAAGGTCATCATGTACAATTGTGCAGGTCGGGACCAACACAAGGGATTTCCGGCTGGCAGGGTGGAAACACACAGGGGCTGAAGTTCAAGGCTGAAAATGACCCAAAGGGGCTTCTTTTTCTAGTTAACATAAAGGCTCCATCTGCAGGCAGTGACCTTTCAACTGGTGTCCTCATACCAGAGAGAAGAGTTTATAAAGGAGACAGAAAAAGAGTTCCAGGGGAGTAGGAAAAACGAGAGGGTGGGGAGAATCGGTAAGGGATGAGAGAATTTTAAAGAAAATTCACCATTGTCAAAAGTCATGCTAAGAAGTCACCCAAGATTGTTTCAATAACAGTTATAAGAAAACACTTATAAAGGATTTACTATGTGCCAGGCACGGCTCCAGGCTCTTGGTGTGTAATTTGTTTAACCTCAGCAACTCTATTAGGTACACTTTCTACATTTTACAGTTGAGGAAAGGCCCAGAGAGGTTGAATAACTTGCCCAAGGTCACGCAGGAAGTGCAGAACTGGGATCTGAGCAAAGTTTTGTTTGGTCCCCTTGTCCCACAGGAGCTCAGAAATCTATCATCAGCCTCCCAGCCTTCCTGGTTCCTCACGGTTGTCCTCGCTGCTAACGTTCACAGCTGGTTGGGGGAGACGGTCGCTTCTCACCTTGCAGGTGGCGCCTGTGTGATCTGGCTTCTGCTCCTCACTGCTTCTTCCAGATTCCACTAGAAAAAGAAACCAGGCCCTATTTAATTCAAGTCACGGGGCGGGGGGGAGGGGGAGGGAGAAAAGTGCAGGCTAAAAATTCAAAAGGTACAAAAGAGTGTACGGTGGAAAGTCTGGTTTTCTCCCACACTCAGGCTGTGTTGACTAATTTCTCAGGGCTTCCGGGCAAATAACAGCAGTATGTTTGTGCATGTGTGTCATTTATTTTTCCTTCATTCTGCTCGAGTAGCATCGAGTATGGGAAGGTGGTTACAATCACAGACCCTAGAGGCAAAGTCCCTGGGTGTAAGTCTGAATGCTGTCACTCCCAAGCTCTGTGGCTTTGGGCAAGTGATTTTACCTCCCTGTGCCCGAGTTTGTTAATCTGTAAAATGGGATGATAACTGAACCTACCTCATGGACTTGTTAGAGAATTTAGCAACTAATATCTGTAAACCTCTTAGACTAGTGTCTGGTACTCAATAAATTGTTGACTAATTATTTTTTAAAGATTTTATTTGTTCATGAGAGACAGAGAGAGAGAGGGGCAGAGACACAGGCAGAGGGAGAAACAGACTCCATGCAGGGAGCCTGATGTGGGACTTGATCCCGGGATTCCAGGATCACACCCGGGGCTGCAGGCGGTGCTAAACCACTGTATCATTGGGGCTGCCCTTGTTGACTAATTGTTATCCTCATTTCTGCACATTATACATTAGAGATATATATAGTGTATGTATCTTACATTATATAATAAATATATAATACACAGATATACAACTTTTTAAAAAAAGGTTTTATTTGAGACAGAGCATGAGCAGAGGGCGAACATTTTTTTTTAAGATTTTATTTATTTATTCATGAGACACATACACACACACACACACACACAGAGGCAGAGGGAGAAGCAGGCTCCATGCAGGGAGCCCAACGCGAACTCATCCCAGGTCTCCAGAATCAGGCCCTGGGCTGAAGGTGGCGCTAAACCGCTGAGCTACCCGGGCTGCCTCAAGAGGGAGAACATTGTATAGGATATATATGTATATAGATATGCAACATATATATAAGATATATATTATATAAGATATATATACAGATACATAGATATACAACTTTTAAAAAGTATTTCATTTATTTATTTGAGCGAGAGAAAGCACAAGCAGGGGGAGGGGTAAAGGGAGAGGGAGAAGCAGACTCCCTGCTGAGCAGGGAGCCTGATGTGGGACTGGATCCCAGGACTCCAAGACCACATCCTGAGCCAAAGGTAGATGCCTAACTGAGCCCCAGATATACTACTTATATATACTTTTTTTAGTACTATTCTCATTTCTACACCTTGTTTTTTTTTTTTTTTTTTTTTAGATTTTATGCATTTGGGGCACCTGGGTGGCTCAGCAGTTGAACATCTGCCTTTGGCCCAGGGCATGATCCTGGAGTCCTGGGACCGAGTCCCACATCAGGCTTCCTGAATGGAGCCTGCTTCTCCCTCTGCCGATGTCTCTGCCTCTCTCTCTCTCTCTCTCTCTGTGTCTTTCATGAATAAATAAATAAAATCTTAAAAAAAAAATTTATGTATTTATTTGAGAGAGAGGGAGAAAGAGCATACAAGTTGGGGAGAGGGAGAAACAGGGTCCCTGCAGAGTAGGGAGCCCAATGCAGGGCTCAATTCCAGGACCCCAGGATCATGACCTAAGCTGAAGGCAGACACTCAACCTACTGAGCCACCCAGGCGCCCCATGTGCACCTTGCTTTTATCACCAACCCAATATAATTAGGAGATCATTCCAGAGACACACAAATAGATTTCTTTCTTTCTTTTTTTCACAAATAGATTTCATATCCTTTTTTTTCAGTCTGCAGTGCCTCCTTTAGGACACACATCTCAAATTATTTCAACATCTCACTAATGGACATGTGGGTGGTTGCCAATCTTGCTGGCATAAATGATGCTGCAAGGTGCACCTTTGCATCAAGATAGGAGCGAATTCCTAAGGGGAGGTGGGGGTGTGTGTGCCATGAGGATACCAAAGTCTCTCTGACTCTGTTCATGAGTCTAGAAGGGCTCAGGTACGTAGCTGGTGGGTTTCTTCTCTCAGATGAAGTCACTCCTCCATGACCTGTGGGGCTGGAGCCAGCTGGGGTGGGCCGGCATAGACTTCCATCAACTGTTCATTTAAACAGAACATCTCTTCTGTGCTGTGTTGGACAGAGTTAGAAACAACAGTGATGGAGAAAGCTCTAGGCCTTGTCCTCACGGACCCTGTGATTCAGTGGGAAACAGTCATGGCCTAGTGTGTTCAGGGAAGGGATGGGATCGATTGTATACTACAGACAAAACTCTAGGTAAGGAAAGTGGTCAGCCAAGTAGACAAGGTAAGGAGTAGTGTTCCAAAGGGTGTTACTGCACGTACACAGCCTGGAGGGGAGAAAGAACAAGCCTGATCAAGGATATTCAAGTCCCTCCATGAGACTGGGCTGTAGACCATGCAGGTCTATAAGGGAGACAGGAGATGAGCTGGGTAGGAAGGACAACTGGCAGGAGATTGTGCAGGGCTCTGGAAACCAACTGACCTGAGGTCCTAGGGGTACACAGAAGGCTTTTTTAAATTTTATTTTTTAAAAGATTTTATTTGTTTATTCATGAGAGACACAGAGGCAGAGACACAGCAGAGGGAAAAGCAGGCTCCCTGTGGGGAACCTAGTGCAGGACTAGATCCCAGGACCCCAGGTTCACGACCTAAGCCAAAGGCAGCTGCTCAACCATTGAGCCATCAGGTGCCCCCAGAAGGCTGGTTCTCAAGGCGTGGTCCCCAGACCATCAGTATCAGCATCACCTGAAAACTTGCCAAAATACAGCTTCTGCGGCCCCACCTCTGACTTGCTGAATCAAACTCTGGGAGGTGGAGCCCAACAACCTGTTTCAACAAGCTCTAATGCACCTTAAAGTCTGAAAATCACGGATGTAGGGTAAAGTCAGCTTTGCCGTTGATCAAGAAGTCATGGCCTGAATCCTTAACTGTTAGGCATCAGAATATAAACGAAAAGTATTGATCTACTGAATATTTATTTCCGCCAGGCACTCCTCACGTGTTATAGACTCCCCACAACCCTGTGAGGTGGTTGCTTGTGGCCCTGGTTCGTAGGAGGAGGGTGGTAAGCCGCTGTCAGATTAATTCCCACGAGGAGACCAAACGTTTTCTCGGGAAAAATTTTTATATAAAAGCCCGATTGGAAAAAAAAAAAAAAAAAGCCCGATTGGGCAGATGACGAGTAAGGGCTGCCTGAACAGCCCGTGGGAACCCCCTGAAGACCTTGCTATCACAAGCTCCGGTCCCCAGCACCCTCGGTCCTCCAGGCCCGGGGCGCCAGGTGGTCGAGCAGCGCCTTCACCGCGCCGCCCAGTGGCGGGCGCCTTGGGGACGAGCGTTCCCGTGGAGACCGGCGCGAGAGGTACCGGGAAAAGCGGAAGTCGGTGGTGGAAGCGTGGGCGGCCATTTTGAAACCGGGCAAGAGGGGCGGGGACCGGAGCGGCCGAGTGACGGTTGACCGGTTTCAGATAAGCGACTGGTACCGCGGGACGGGGGAGAAGGGGGAGGTGCCTGGGGTCACCCCAGGGAGGGATGCGGGGGGCGGGGGGGCAGAGAGAAGGGGAGGGAGGGGAGGAGGAGAAAAGGGGAGAGGCCAGAGAAAGGGGGGAGGAGTCGAGGGACCCAGCAGAGGCGGGGAGGGGCGGAGAAAGGGCGGGGCGACGGCCGGGGAGGCGAAGACGCGAGATGAGCAGGGGCGGGGCTCCAGGGGGCGGGGCGTAGAGCCGCTAGCTGTCCGTCCCGGGCATGGAGAGGGGTCGCGCGAAAAGGGAGAAGGGGGTCAGAAAGTGCCGCGGTTCGGGGGAGGTGAGGACCGAGCAGGCGCTGACCGACAAGGTAGCGCCCGCGTGGAACGAGGAAAAGGTGCAGGGCGGGGAGAAGGCGCGGAGCGAGGGGAAGGCCAGTGGCGAGGAGAGGTCCCGAGGCAATGAGGGGGCCTCTGAGAAGGGACGTGGTTCTACGAAGGGGCGGGGTGAGGGGCAGGTTCGAGAAGAACAGCTCTCCAAGGACCCGGCGAAAGGACGGGTCTTTAAGGGTCGGATCGAAGAACAAGGACGGGTCCAGGAACAGGGGCGGGGCAAGGAGGGGAAGCCGAGGGCAGAGCCAGCTCCCGCAGAGAAACAGGGGCGGGGACAGGGAAGGGGGCACGGCATGGAGAGGGTCCCGGTCCAGGACCCAGAAAAGGGAAAGGCTAGATACAGGACCCGGTACCAGGGCAGCGCCCGGGCCAGGAGAAAGGGGAGATGCGAAGAGAAGTGGGAGGGCGGGGCAAAGGGTGGAGGCGGAACCAGGTGCACGTGCAAATGCAAGTGCACGACCAGAGAAAGTAGCAGGATTGGGGAAAATAGATGGGGCATGGCCAAAGCAAGAAACAGAAACCGAAGCTGGGCGAAGAGTAGGAGCCGGATGCAGAGCAGAGGCGGAGCAAAGAACAGGTGTAGGGCAAGGTTAAGGGGTGAGGCGAGGAGGCGGGGCGAAACTAGGCGCAGGGCCATGTCCAGGAGCAGCAGTAGAGGAGGGACCTGGAATATTAGTAGAAGTGGGGTCCCGAATAGGAGCAGATGCAGCATCTTGGTCAAGGGCGAAATCTGGAGCAGGAGCGGAGCCAGGAGCAAGAGCAGGGGCGGGTCCAGGAGCAAGTGCAGGGGCGGGTCCAGGAGCAAGAGCGGGGGCGGGGCCAGGAGCAAGAGCGGGGGCGGGGCCAGGAGCAAGTGCAGGGGCGGGGCCAGGAGCAAGAGCAGGGGCGGGGCCAGGAGCAAGAGCGGGGGCGGGGCCAGGAGCAAGTGCAGGGGCGGGTCCAGGAGCAAGAGCAGGGGCGGGTCCAGGAGCAAGAGTAGGGGCGGGTCCAGGAGCAAGAGCAGGGCGGGGTCCAGGAGCAAGTGCAGGGGCGGGGCCAGGAACAAGTGCAGGGGCGGGTCCAGGAGCAAGTGCAGGGGCGGGGCCAGGAGCCAGGGCTGGGCGAAGGGCAGGAACTTGGTAGGATCTCGGAAGGCTGCTCTCCCGCGCAGTCTGGCTCGCGGGTGTTGACCCCCGCGTTCTCCAGGTTCGAGCCACGTTTTGCGCTGCCCCGCGATGTGCCCTGATGGCCTTGTGTGGCCGAAACTCCCGAGTCCTGCCGGCGCTGTGGGCACTACTGGCGGTGCTATTGGTACCGTGGAGGCTGTGGGCGATCGAGGATATCGAGGAGTGCACCTGGCAGGTTGTCCTGAACAAGTTTGAGACGGTAGGCAAGAACGGCATGAGCGACCGCTTCTTCAGTCAAGAGCCCCTGGAGACAGTGGACAATGTGTTCAGACCGCTGGTGGATGCACCCACCGACCAGGATGAGGTGAGGGTACTGGTGTCAGGTGACCGGGACAGGTCATAGAGCTGCACCCCACTCGGCTCTGGACATTTGCCCAACCTCTTCTTGCAGAAATACCTGAGCTTCCCATACTACCTGAAAATCAACTACTCCTGCAATGGAGAGGTGAGTGAGTGCAGCGGGGGTGGACTCATTCTGCATGGCCCTCAGTTTCCCCAGTCTCTAACATTTTAAAAAAAGATTGATTTATCTATTTGAGAGAGAGAGAATGAGCAGGGGGAGGGGCAGAAGGGAAGAAGCAGACTCCCCGCTGAGCAGGGGACCTGAGGCAGGCTCCATCCCAGGACCCCAGGATCATGTCCAGAGCCCAAGGCAGCCACCTAACCGACTGAGCCACCCAGGTGCCCCAATCTCTAACATTTTAATAGTGGTGGTACTACCAGACCCTGGGGGCCCTACAGATTCAAGAAGATTCCCAGTATCCCACCAGGCACATAGTAGGTGCTCAAGTAAGACGGACTTTTTGGGTTTTTTTGCCATTAAAAAAATTGAGATGGGGTGCCTGGGCGGCAGAGAAGGTTGAATGTCTGACTCGGTTTTTGGCTTATGACATGATCTTGGGGTCGTGAGATCTAGTCCCACCTGTGCTCCACTCCCAGTCCACAGTCGTCTTGGGGCTCTCTTCCTCACCCTCTACCCCTCTCACCTTCCACTCTCCCCCTCTTTCTCTCTAAAACAAACAAATAATCTCTTTTTTTAAATGAGCTGTAACTCATATCATAAAATTCACTATTTAAAGTGTACAATTTAATAGTTTTTAGTAAATTAATGAAGTTGTGCAACAATTACCATTCTCTAATTATACAACACATTGATCATCCTAAAAAGAAACCCAGTACCCCCTTCCTTCAGCCTCTAGAGACCACTAACTTACTTTCTGTTCCTATGAATTTACTTATTCTGGACAGTTCATATAAATGGAGTTGTCCAATAGGTAGCCTTTTGTGTCAGGCTTCTTTCACGTGGTATGTTTTCAAGGCTTGCCTATGCTGTACATGTATCAGTGTTTCTCTTTTATGGATGAATAATATTTACGTGTAAGGAGGTGCTACATTTTGTTTATTCATTAATTGATGGACGTTTGAGTTATTACCACTTTTTGGCTATTATGAACAATGCTGTTATAAACATATGTGTACAAGTTTTTGTGTGGACATGTATTTTCAGCTCTCTTAGGTCAATACTTACAAATGGAATTGCTGGCTCAAACATTAACTGTTTCACCTCCGAGGAACTGCCTGATTATTTTCCAAAGCAGCTGCACCATTTTCTATTCCCATTAGCAATGTGTGAAGGTTCCAGTTTCTCTACATCTTCACCAACACTTGTTCGTCTTTCAGTTACAGCCAAAAGATGTGGGTGTAAGGTGGTATCTATTGTGGTTTTGAGTTACATTTCCCTCAAGACTCCTGACATTAAACATGTTTTCGTATGCTCACTGGTCACTTATCTTCTTTGGAAAAATATTTATTCAAATCCTTTGGGATTCCTGGGTGGCTCAGCAGTTTAACGCCTGCCTTCGGCCCAGGGCATGATCCTGGAGTCCTGGGATAGAGCCCCACATCGGGGTCCCTGCATGGAGCCTGCTTATCCCTCTGCCTGTGTCTCTGTCTCTGTCTCTGTCTCTCTCTCTCTCTCATGAATAATTAAATAAAATCTTTAAAAAAATCCTTTGCCAAATTGGGTTGTCTTTGTACTGTTGCATTGTAAAAATTTCTTTATATATTCTGGACACTGGTTCCTTGTCAGATGTATGATTTGTAAATATTTTGTCACATTCTATGTCGCAGGCTTGTCTTTTCACTTTTTAAAAAAGATTTTATTTATTTATTCATGAGAGACAGAGAGAGAGACAGAGACACAGGCAGAGGGAGAAGCAGACTCCATGCAGGGAGTCCAATGCGAGACTCTATCCTGGGTCTCTGGGATCATGCCCTGAGCTGAAGGCAGATGCCCAACTGTTGAGCCACTCAGGTGTCTTTTTACTTTCTTGATGGTGTCCTTAAAGCACAAAGGTTTTATGTTTATTGAGGTGTAATTCACAGACCGTAAAATAGCACTAAAGTTTTTAATCTTAATAGAGTCTAATTTATCATTTTTTTTCTTTTGTTGCTTATCCTTTTGGTATTGTTTAGGCCATGAAGATTTACTTCCATGTTTTCTTCTAAGAGTTTTTAAATTTTAGCTGTAAGTTTAGGTCTTTGATCCATTTTGAGTTAATTTTTGTGTATGGTGTGAGGTAGGGGTCCAACTTTTGCATGTGAATATCCAGGTATAGGTATCCCACTGCCATGTGTATAAATGAATTGTCTTGGCACCCTTGTCAGAAATCAATTGACCATATTGTAAAGGTTTATTTCCAGGTATAGTTCTATTCCATTGCTCTATATATGTCTGCCCATATGTCAGTATCACATAGTCTTCATTCCTGTGGGTTTGTAGTAAGTTTTTGAATCAGGAAGTTTGAGTCCTCCAACTTTGTTGTTCTTTTCCAGAGTTGTTTGGGCTCAAGTAAGCCTTTTAAGGATAGTAGGATGTTGTGGTCTAAAACTGAAGTTCTGGAAGCAACAGACCTAGGTTTGAATCTGCCACTGACTGACATTTACTTGGAAGAAGTGTACCAGAGCATGATAGTTGATACTTTGGGCTCTGGAGCTAGGCTGCCTGGGTTCAAATCCCAGCTCTGCTACATAGTAATTATGATCTCTGGCAAATTACTTAACTTTTCTGCATTAAAGTTTCCTCAGCCTTAACGAGGATTCAATAATCATCATACCCACTTCGCAAAACGATTAAACATGTGTGAAGCACTTAGCACAGTGACTGGTTCATAGAAAGAGCTCAAGAATGCTAGCAATAAGTGTTGAGTGTCACCCTGGGCAGAGAGTTTTGCTCCAAGAACCTTATCTCCTTATCTGCAAAAATATGATAATAGTACCTTTATCTGGACATTCAACACCTACAGTGAGTTAGATCCTTTTTGATTATTTGCTTACAACATGGGGGATTTAATGATTAACAGCATGGCTAGGTTTTTCTTACGGATTCAGACCAACAGGGAAGCTATCAGCTATCAAGTAAATACATAAAATCATTTCTGAAGAATGATTAGTGCAAAGAAGAAAATAAAATGTGATATATTAGAAAGGAAGGTGTAACGGCATGTTTGGGGGCGGTCTCAGAAGAGGGTTGAGCAGAGACCTGAGTGATAAAAGGGAACTGAGGAGATGGGGAAGGCACCCTAGGCCAAAGCTGAGGCTAGTGCGATGGTCCTGGAGTAGGACAGAAGCTACCGTGTGTGAGGAGGCATAAGTGAGGGCACAGTGGGAGGAGATGGGGCAGGGAGGTGAGGAGGGCTCAGGAACCAGGGTGAGGACTCAGTCTCTGCCCTGACTGGATGGAGCCACGAGGAGATTCTGACCCAGGTGTTCCCAGGCTCCCACCTGCTGTGTAGGGGGCAGGGTGGGGGCAGGGAGACTGTGAGGAGGCAGTCACGTGGTCTAGGCAGGAGTTGGGGGTGGACAGGACCAGGGCCACTGTCGCCCCTATGGGAGAGCCCTACCTCACTGGTGCCCACTGCCCTGTGGTTGAAAAATCCACAGGGCTCCTGGGTGGTCCAGTCAGTTAAACATCCAACTTTTGATCTCTGCTCAGGTCTTGATCTCAGGGTCATGAGTTCAAACCCTGTGTTGGGCTCCATACTAGATGTGGAGCCTACTTAAAAAAAAAAAAAAAAAAAAAGAAAGATCCAGAGGTAGGGTTGAAATTAAAATTGGTGTAGTTGGCAGGGTTGAAAGTGCCATGGCTGGGGTGATAAAGGCCTATGCAAAGGTGATCTGACTCATTATTGTTATTTTTTAAGGTTTTATTTATTGGGACACTGGGGTGGTTCAGCGGTTGAGTGTCTGCCTTCAGCCTAGGGTGTGATGCCCGAGTTCTGGGATCGAGTCCCACATCGGGCTCCCTGCACGGAGCCTGCTTCTCTCTCTGCCTGTGTCTCTGCCTCTCTCTGTGTCTCTCACCAATAAATAAATAAAATCTTTTAAAATATTTTATTTATTAATTTGAGAGGGAAAGAGCATGAGCCAGTCGGGGAAGGGAGAAGCAGACTCCCTGCTGTTGGGAACCCTGTGTGGAGCCCAAGCACATGACCCCAGGATCATGACTCAAGCTGAAGGCAGACACTCCACCCGAGTCACACAGGTGCCCCTGGTCAGACCCCTTTAATCTCCGTCCCTGGTCTCACAGCCTATCCCCCACCCACAGTGGCTTGAGTGCTGCCTTCTCTTGAGGATGCCTCTGAGCTTTTGCTTATGCTGTTCCATACAGCTGGCCCACCCTTCTCCTTCCCTCCTTTTTTTTTTTTAAAGATTTTATTTGTTCATGATAGACACAGAGAGAGAGAGAGAGAGAGAGAGAGAGAGAGAGAGAGAGAGGCAGAGACACAGGCAGAGGGAGAAGCAGGCATCATACAAAGAGCCTGACGTGGGACTCGATCCTGGGTCTCCAGGATCATGCCCTGGGCTGCAGGCGGCGCTAAACCGCTGCTCCACCGGGGCTGCCCATCCTTCCCTCCTTTCATCTCCACTGTAAGCCTGTGTGCCTGTCTCCACCCAGCCTGGGCCCTGGCATTTCTGGGAGGCTGGCAATCCCCCGCTACCCACCCCTGCCCCCCGCCAGCTGTCTTCTCTTGTACCTTCCCTGTTCCTTTCTGTGTATAACTGCCCCCTCCCACCCTTGCCCACAGGCTCCAGCTCCAAATCCTGGGACTGACAGGGGTAGCAGAGAGTCAGATTTCTGGACTCTCTGCTACCCCTTCGTGGACCTGGGAGCCATGAAGTGAGGGATGAGGCCACTAGCAGCTCTGAGTGCCACTTTCCCACTTTGGCTCACCCCGTTTCCTGGTGCCTTCCCTACATCCAAGTCCTGCCTGAAGACAAATTGCCCAAAATGGTGATTTTGGCTTCCCAGGGACCATTTATGCTTACTTTATGGTTTGTGTTAAGGTTGCCCAACAAGTAACTTCAAAATTAGCAAGGTATTAGTACGTTAAATATGATATGGGATTTTTAAAAAGTATATATTAGTGGATGGCATCTGAATTCCTCTAAGGGAGACACATGTTTTTGTAAAGGAGACTGCCTGGGATCCCTGGGTGGCGCAGCGGTTTAGTGCCTGCCTTTGGCCCAGGGTGCGATCCTGGAGACCTGGGATCGAATCCCACGTCAGGCTCCTGGTGCATGGAGCCTGCTTCTCCCTCTGCCTATGTCTCTGCCCCTCTCTCTCTCTCTCTCTCTCTCTCTCTCTCTCTCTCTCTGTGTGTGACTATCATAAGTAAATAAAAAATTAAAAAATATATATATAAAAAGAAAAGGAGACTGCCTGTGGTGTGGAAGAGGGCTCCAGCCTCACCTCCTTCTGCGACCCCTCTCACCACCTCCTCCCCCCATCCCCTGCCTGTCTCCCAGCCTGGCCTGTCCCCGCCCCAGCCCCCAGGCCAGACCACTGTTCTCTCGCAAGGTGTCCAAGAGGCTGGGCTGCCAAAGGGGGGCTCAGGGTAGGGGAACCGGCGCCTCTCTTACCTACACACCCCTTGGGGGGGTTCATCTTGCCTTCAGTCCTCCGAGGCCCAGGTCCGCAAGGGCCACCTGACGGGGCTGAAGCCCGTGGTGCTGGTGACCTTCCAGTCCCCAGTCAACTTCCATCGCTGGAAGATAGAGCAGCTGCAGATCCAGATGGAGGCAGCCCCCTTCCGCAGCAAAGGTGGGCCTGGGGCACACATGGAGGGGCCACGGCCTGGCGAGGGTGTGGGGAGCGTGCAGGGGGCCCCAGTGGGGTCTATGGCCTGGGGGAGGGACGTGGGGGGGTTGCAGGGAGATCCCAGGGGGACTGTGGCCTGGGGGGCACTACTGGGAGACCCCGGCAGCCTGAGTGCCCGCTGCCTACGGCAGAGGAGTGCATCGCAGAGGAGGTGTGTGTCATGAGCTGGTACACGCCCATGCCCATCAAGAACGGCAGCGTGGTCATGCGTGTGGATGTCAGCAGCAATGGCCTGGGGCCCTTCATTCACGATAAAAGGTGCCTTTTCCCAAGCCTGGGATGGGGGGTGGACTCCGGGAGGGCCTTCCTAATCTCCAGATCCCCAGAGAAGCCAGGAGGAGACCCAAGGGAGGGAAGCCGGTGGGGGGCATGGTCGTGAGCTATGGGCAGGAGCCCTGGAAACGGGCACCCTCACCTGTGCTTGCCCACACCTTCTGCCAGGTTTCAGGTAAACATCAACGGCTTCTTGCAGAGACAGCAGGACGACACATTGCAGTTCACTGTGGGAAATGAGGTGAGGGGCCCAGATAGGAGAGAAACAAGGTAGAAAATGAGGGTGAGGGGATCCCTGGATGGCTCAGCAGTTTAGCGCCTGCCTTTGGCCCAAGGCGTGGTCCTGGAGTCTTGGGATCGAGTCCCTCATCGGGCTCCCTATGTGGAGCCTACTTCTCTCTGCCTGTGTCTCTGCCTCTCTCTTTGTGTCTCTCATGAATAAATAAATAAAATCTTTAAAAAAGTAAAAAGAAAAAGAAAAGAAAACGTGGGTGAAAGATGGTGGGCCAGGGCCCCAGTTATTTCCCAAACAAGTGGCAGACCTTACAGAGGGCTTGCTTTGTGCCAGGCCCCAGGTGAGGTGCTCCCCTAAATATGTGGTCACGTTCAGGCTTTACAGGGACCCCGTGAGGGAAGGTACTCTCACAAACCCATTTGCGGGAGGAGAACACTGAGGCCCTAAAGGGATGGAGCCATTTGCCCACAGTCTCCCAGCATGTACATAGGGAAAGGGACTTGAAACTGCATCTACCTGACTCTTGCACATCCAGTCATTCATTCAGTGGGTGCGGTCCATTCATTCATTCAACGGGCACTGACTGAGACCACGGTGTGGAGGACATACCAGGGACACACGGACAGAGCTGACAGACAGATGGCACACTGTATACACGATGTCAAGGGGATTCCCAGAGTAGGTGAAAAGGTGGCAAGTGCTCCGCAGAGAGTGCAGAGTGAAGGGGCTCCAGCCTGGGCAGGGAAAGGATTGCATAGTCGATGGAAGGGTCAGGAAAGGCCTGAGAAGGTGGCCATTTGAGTCGTGTCCTGGAGTCAGAGAGGAGGGAAGCACGTTGGGTACTTGGGGAAGAGCATTTCATACACGGGGAACAGCCAGTGCCAAGCCTCACAGGTGGGAATGTGCCCGGTGAGTCTGGGAAGCAGTGAGGAGGCCCACATGGCTGGGAGAGAGTGAGCTGGAGGGTGGGGGGAGCGATGGCACATGGGGTCAGAGAGGTGACAGGGACAAATTATATGTAGCCTCCCAGGTCAGAGGCGAGGACTTTGGTTTTTACCCTAAATGAGATGGAGCCATGGGAGGCTGGGGGGAGTGGTAAGCAGCCCTCTGGCCACCCCCTCCATCCCCGGCCCCCCGGCAGATCTTCAATCTGATACCCCGATACTTCGTGAATGTGCCATCGAGGCCCCTGTGGCACACTGTGGACCAGGCACCTGTGCTCATCCTGGGCGGCATTTCCGATGAGAAGTTTATCCTGCTTACTGACACCAGCTTCAGGGACTTCTTTCTCGTGGAGGTGAGCAGGACCCAGCAGGCAGTGTGCTGGCACCTCTTGTAGGGTACTGCGCCCCAGCCCCTAAAATATGCTGGGTCCTGGGGCCATGGAAAGAGTCCCTAAAGACATAGCAGCTCCCTCGAGGGACAGGTAGCAGGAGGGGGAGACGCTCTGGCTTCAGATCCGGGTTCGGCCACCACCTGGCTATGTGACCCTGGGCCAAGTCATTTCACCTACCCGGGCCTCAGATTCCCCATCTGTAAAGTGTGAATAATCTTCATATTCACCTGCTAGAATCATTGTGAGTGTGGTATATAAGTTCACATCAGCTGGACACAGAATGAGTACTTGACAAAAACAAAGGCGCAATGGCACTGTGATACACCCAGCAAAATTAGCTAGAAGCCTTTCATACCATCTAACAGGGCCAGTTTACCCCAGTTGTCTAAAAATGTCTTAAAAATACATTTTTAAAGATTTTATTTATTCATGAAAGACACAGAGGCAGAGACGTAGGCAGAGGGAGAAGCAGGCTCCCTGAAGGAAGCCCAACTCAGGACTTGATCCCAGGGCCCCGGGATCACAACCTGAGCCAAAGGCAGACAACTGACCCACCCAGATGTCCCCAAAATATATTTTTTATTTGAATAGAGTCAACACACAATGTTACATTAGTATCGGGGGTACGACATCGTGATTGGAGAAGTTTATACGTAGCGCTGTGCTCCCCCAAGTGTAGCTACCGCCTGTCAGCACACATCACTGTTACGGTACCCCTCACTATGTTCTCTGTGCTGTGCCTTTTATCCCCACGACTTACTCATTCCCTAACCAGAAGCCTGTATCGCCCACTCCCCTTCACCCATTTTGTGTATCCTCCCATCTTCCCCTCTGACCACCATCAGTTTGTTCTCTGTGTTTATGGGTCTGATTCTGCTTTTTGTTTGTTTCCTCATTTGTTTTGTTTTTTTAAGAGTCCACATATCAGGAAGATCATATGGTGTTTGTCTTTTTCTGTCTGACTTATTTCACTTAGCATAACACCCTCTAGGTCCATCCATGTTGTCACAAATGGCAAGATCTCATTTTTTATGGCTGAGTCATAGTCCATTGGGTGTGCACACCACATCTTCCTTATCCATTCATCAGTTGGTGGACGCTTCCGTTGGTGGTTGCTTCCGTATCTTGGCTATTGTAAATAATGCTACAGTAAACATAGGGTTGCCTACATCTTTTCAAATTAGTGTTTTCATGTTCTTTGGGGGAAATACCCAGGAGTGAAATTACTGGATCATATGGTAATTCCACTTTTAATTTTTTGAGGACCCTCCATACTGTTTTCCATAACTGGCCACACCAGTGTGCATTCCCACCAACACAGCAAGAGGGTTCCTTTTCTTTTTTAAAATTTTATTTGTAAGCAATATCTACACCCAGTGTGGGGTTCGAACTCACAACCCTGAGATCAAGTGTCACATGCTCTACTGACTGAGCCAGTCAGGTGCCCCTGAGGGTACTTTTTTCCTCCACATTCTCCCCAACACTTGTTTCTTGTGTTGTTGATTTTAGTGACTCTGACTGGTATGATGTGATAGCTCCTAGGAGGTTTTGATTTGCATTTCCCTGATGATGAGTGATGCTGAGCATCTTTTCATGTGTCTGTTGGCCATTGTGTGTCTTCTAAACATGCCTTTTCAAGTTGGTTTGAATCAGGATTAACATTGCGTTTGGTAAAGTCCCTTAATACTCACTCTAGGGACGCCTGGGTGGCTAAGTGGTTGAGCCTCTGCCTTTGTTTGGCCCAGGGGGTGATCCTGGAGTCCCGGGATCGAGTCCCACATCCGGCTCCCTGAGTGGAGCCTGCTTCTCCCTCTGCCTGGGTCTCTGCCTCTCTCTCTGTGTATCTCTCGTGAATAAACAAAATCTTTAAAAAAATTTTTTCTTAAAAAAAATACTCACTCTCTTCACCTGTAAGTCTGCTCCTGACTCCACCTTCTTCCCTTCTTCTATCAGCTTTCTTCAGTCAAATGGAGAAACCAGGCCTTTTGTCTTCTAGAATTTTGCTGCTTGCTTCTTCATGGAATTAACTTGTTCCTCTGACCCTATGGTAATAGGCTGCTCAGGCTGCCATAGTAAAATACCACAGACAATGTGGATGAAAAAAAATTTATAGTCTTACAGTCCTGCAGGCTAGAAGTCCAAGATCTAGGTGTCAGGAGGGTTGGTTTCTGGGGAGGCCTCTCCTCGGCTTACAAGTGCCTTCTCACCGTGTGCTCACACAGCCTTTTCTCTGTGCCTACAGGTGGAGAAAGAGATCCTTTGGTGTCTCTTCCTCTTCTCATGAGGACACCAGTCCAGTAGGATTAGGGGCCCATCCTTATGACTTCAGTGGACCTTAATTATCTCCTTAAGGGCAGGGTTAGGGATTCAACATATATATTGGGAGTGGGGACACAATTTGGTGCATAGTACCCCGTAGAGTTATTGTCTATAAACTGGTACTGAACTCAAGAAGCTTGATTAAATGTAGATATTTTTAGGCAAGAATCCTTCATTAATGGTGCTTTCCCACCTTTAGTCTATGATATCACCATTAGTGATTAGTTAGTGAGATCAGATGGGGTCAGCCTGATAGCCAGTTGTGTTCAAGGTCAAATAGGGTTGTTAAAAATGTTCCTTGGGGGGTGCCGGGGTGGCTCAGTCCACTAAGCCTCTGCCTTCAGCTCAGGTCATGATCCTGGGGTCCTGGGATCGATCCCTGCTCAGTGGGGAGTCTGCTTCTCTCTCTCCCTCTGCTCCTCTTCTGCCCCCCTTCCCTGCTTGTGCTCTCTGCTGTCTCTCTCTCTCTCTCAAACAAACAAATAAAATATTTTTTAAAAATGTGCCTTGGGCCAAGCATGAGATCTTTGGGATCTGTCTGTGGCCTGGGGAATCAAGATTGCTCTGCACTGTTGAGTATGCTGTGCATTGCCAAGCTCTCAGGAGCATACAAAGTCCTAACTGGCTCTGGCTTGGGTCGTCTGCTTCCCTAGCCCGTATTGGAGAAGTGTGGCCACACGATACTACTTCACAGTGAGAAGGGAGGGTGCCCCGGGGGTGGCTGCCTGTGTCCAAGCAGTTGTCAGAGCAGGTGCCTTCCCCACAAGGTGGGATGTGGGGGCTGAAGCCAAAGTGAACCTGCTCACTGTGGACTCTGCCTCCCTGCAGTTGAACATTGACAGTTGCTGGGTCGGCTCCTTCTACTGCCCTCAGGCCAGTTTTACTGCCACCATCTATGATGCCATTGCTACGGAGAGCACTCTCTTCATTCGGCAGAACCAGCTTGTCTACTATTTTACAGGCACCTATATTACCCTCCACGAGAGCAACCACGGCAGTGGTGAGGGGTCCCTGGCATCTCGGGGGGAGGGGTAGGTCCTGCCTGTGGGAGCCCCAGGGAGGGCACCCCAGTGAACCCATCCAGCGAAGCCCTGGAATTTCCATGAGTGGGGAGGGAGGTGTCGGAAGGACTTTCCAAGGTCCTTAATCATCACCGCCCACCCTTCATGGCCTTCTCCTACCCTCTGTATGTGGGGCGGGGCTTTCCTCTGGACCTATGAACCAGCAGAGGGGAGAGGGGGGCGTTAGAGGGAAGGGAGGGAGCAGAAAGAGAAAGGCATGCGTGCACGCATGTGTGCATGCATGTGCTCGCACACATACACAGTATCAGACAGAGAAAGACCTGCTAAGAGACGTGCATAGAAAAGAGAAATTTAGGGGGTGGGAGAGTGGCATGGATAGTCAGAGAGAAAGGCAGACCAAGAGAAAGTGGGATGAGCAGTTGGAGACGAAAAGGCACAAAGGAGACTGGTCGGAGAGGAAGAAGAGACTTTTGATTCAGCCTTATGTTTTAAATGCTACCCAAACCCTCCTGAGTCTCACCCCCACATCTAAATGAGAGATGTCATTTTATAGGGTCATAGAAACACGTATTATAACCTATATTTTATTAAGGCCTGTTCCTGACAGCTTCGTTTTTATCCCTTTCTTGCTTGGGACATTTGACAATAGGAGGAACCAAATCAAAATGGACTTAAGTCAAAGAAAAGGGTGTTTATTGGCTTAGATAGGTGAAAAACCCAGGAGCATTTGGTTTCAGGTACAGTTGGATCTAGGGGCTCATTGGAGCTTAGACAGGCCCCTCCTTGGGATAGCCATGGTGATTCCCCTCTTCACCTAGCAATTGCAGACTTTTATCCTCCCAAGGGGCCCCAGGTAAGAGCATCTCTTCATTAGTAGTTGCAAGCTGGGACTGTCTCTGATTGGTCCAGCTTGGTCTTATGCTCAGTTGAACCCATTGCTCTGGCTGGGGGAATACAATCTGTACCTCATGGACAGAGTAAGAGCGAAGGAGATTTTCCTCAAAGGCAGCTGGGCCCTATGCCAGTGGCCCCTCAGACATCACACTGAATAGCCATTAAGGTCATGGATGGGGTCAGGTCCCGGGTCTGGGTTTCAGGTTCCATCCCTGGTCCCCACAGGGAGCTGGGTTCGTGTCCTGGCCAACGAGTGCATCAAGAGGCTGTGCCCTGTACATTTCCATAGCAATGGCTCAGAGTACATCATGGCCCTCACCACTGGCAAGCGGGAAGGCTATGTTCACTTTGGGACCATCACAGGTAAGGGTGGGAGGCCTTTGGCAGCCCAAGAGACCACTCCATACCCTCGCACCTCCAAGAATTCCAACTTCTGGCCCTCATCCCTCACCAGGTACCTTCAAGTGGGGTCCCAAGCTGGAGGTTGTCCTTGTGAGTGGGGATGGGTTTATGCATTTATAGGAGTAGGACTTGAGTGTGTTATATATATATTTCATGATGTGTTTGGTTTCAAAGGGCAGAAGCCCAATTAAAAAATAATTTAGGTATATTTGTATAAAGGGCTTATATAAATAAGAAGACCAGAATCTAACTTTAGGCATGGCTGGATCCAGGGGCCCACGGGTATATCAACAGGACTCTATCTCTTGGCAAGGTAGTGCATTGTGATTATAGCAGAGAGAGATCGCTTGAACACACCTAACCCAAGTCACCTGTGGCTTTGGACAGGTGACTTAACCTCTCTTTTTGGTCTCGTTTTCCTCATTTGCAAAATGGGGCTAATGACGATACTAGTACCTGCCTCACTGGGTTGATATAAAGATTAAGTCGGCATGTGTAAAGGTCCTAGAACAGTGCTAGGGGCATGGTGGGTGCTGTAAAAGGGCTTATTATCATGAGCCCTTAGATTTGGCTTCATTTTCAGGTAGAGACTCCTCTCTAGGAGTTGAAGATGGTCCCAGGACCTTGGGGCTCACATCTCCCACCAGTTTGAGTCATCCCCAAAGAATGAAAGCAGCCTCTTCCATTAGCTCTAGCATGAACCCAGGGTGTACTTTGATTGGCCCATTCTGAATCAGTGCCCAGACCTGGGCCAGTTACTGTGACCAGCGACAGGCCCACAATGGTGGGCCAGGTGTGAGTGACTGGCAGGTCAGAGATGAGACCCACCCCCTGAAGTCCCACCACTAAGGGGGCAGGAGGTACCACACCCTGGTCAATCGGAGACCTAGTGGATACCAGATGGGCTGGGAAGGGTCTGAGCATGGACCTGCTCTGCTTTGCAGATGGCCATGTGTCCTTCCAGTTGCTGCCCAAGCAGCGGTCTGTGTGCGAAGGGATAGAAGGTACCTAGCTCCCAGAGGGATCTGTGGTGGGCAGGTGGGGGGATCAAAGGTGTGGGAGAGCAGGGAAGGGTGAGAGAGGTCATGGGAAGGAACAGTAGTGTCTGGGGAGGGGTGGAGAGTCACAGGGATAGGTGTAACAGTTACAAGAGACCATGGGGAGGGTGGGTCCAGCGCTGTTCTGGACCTCCTCCTTCCTGTCCAGTTGTCAACTGCTCCATAACCTGGGCCGTATTCATTGCTGATGACTACAATCTACTGATGCTGGTGGAGATCGAAGCCCCCACCACCAGGAACTATTTCCAGGTGGTCAGCTACGACTTGGGTAATTGGGATGCTGTGGGGGCTGAGTGGGAAGGGGCAGGATTGTGAACTTTGTGCCTGTCTGCGGGGTCTGTGCTCAGCAGACAGTGGGAGGGAAATGTTGCTCACATCACTCTTGGGTAAAGGGTAGTGGTGGAGAATGGGCTTGGTGGGACGAATAAACAGGAGAAACAAATATGACTGGAACAGAGGGAAAATATGATGGGAGGGAGATTGAAGAGGTGAGCAGAAGCCAAATCTGGAAGGGTCTTGGGGCTCACAATAAGGAAGTTTTATTTATTTTATTTTATTTTATTTATTTATTTATTTATTTATTTATTTATTTATTATTTATTTATTTATTTATTTATTTATGATAGTCACACAGAGAGAGAGAGAGAGAGAGGCAGAGACACAGGCAGAGGGAGAGGGAAAAGCAGGCTCCATGCACCGGGAGCCCGACGTGGGATTCGATCCCGGGTCTCCAGGATCGCGCCCTGGGCCAAAGGCAGGCGCCAAACCGCTGCGCCACCCAGGGATCCCTATTTTATTTTATTTTATTTTATTTATTTTATTTTATTTTATTTATTTTATTTTATTTTATTATTTTGTCTGAACAGAGAATAGGGCTGCCATGGACAGTTGTATAGTCCATGCACTGTACTCACTAGCCAAGAAGTCAGAGGAGGAAGTCGTGTGCTCTAACATATTCCCATAAAGAAACTCTAAGGGCTAATAGGCCCAAATAAGAAACCACTGGAGGGTTTTTTGGAGGGTTTGGGAAGCTGGTGACTTGCCCAGTTTTAGATTTTGAAAGCTCAGAGCCTCAGAAGATTTTGCTGTGTTCTCCCCGGCTGTAGTCCGTGATAACCTGGTCATCCTCTACACCATCCCGGAATTCATCCCTGATGGTAGGTAGGGAAAGCGGAGGGGGGGTCTCAAAGGTGGATGAGGGCCAAGAGGGGCCCAGGTGACCCTTCCCTCACTTCTGTGTCCACTTTGCCTCTTCCCCAACCAGCTCGTGGCCTGGAGTTTCTGATGATCCTAGGAACAGAGTCTTATACCAGCTTCCCAATGGTACCCAAGGGCATGTTCTACAACCCGTATAAAAACCTGCTGCTCATCTGGGGCAACTTCCTCCTGCAGAGGTGTGGGGCTGGGCCTGTATATTCTGCTTCTGGTCCCATCAGGGTGGGGGCCCTTTCTGGAGTCCTCAGGTTTTCAGAGCATGCGCAAGTCCAGAAGTTATCAGAACTGTGATGGGGGGAAAGCGGGCTGGGGTGGTCAGGGCTGGGATGGGGAAGCTGACATTTCAATGAAACCCGATGTAAGGACCCAACTTACGCGAAGGGCATCATCAGCGGGAAAGGTTAGGACACTCTGCACTCCTCGGGAGCTTAGCCGGCTCCGGGGGCTGTTGGCAAAGTGCTAGGTTGGCCACATGCTCCTGTCTACAGGTGGGCTGGTCACCCAGGCTTTGCTATGTGTTCTCACAAGGCTAGCAGAGAACTGAGTAAATGGGTCATGTTAGGGGTCTTGGGATATGTTAGGCCCGGAGTTGGGGGAAGCGGATATCCTGCGGGGACCTCGCCTGGGGGTCCCTAGCTCCCATTTCTGCCCGTGCAGCTACAACTATGAAAATTTCATCTACCTGGCGGATTTCCCCAAGGAGGAGTCCATTAAGTACCTGGTCAACTCATTCCATGGGGACATGGCTATTGTCACAGAGACTGAAGAGGTAGGCTGCCCTGCTTCTCTCCCCAAACCCCAGAGGTCTCCCTTCTCCCCCTGTCAGGGTAAAAGGGTTCAGGGAAGGAAACATCCTCAGGGATCCCAGAGGAGGGCAACAGAAGCTCCATTTATAGCGGAGCACCCTGGAACTCAGAAGTTTATTTGTCCCCAGTCTTTTGGCAGAGTGAGAGTCCTGATCTGATTTCCACAGGGGTCCCTCTTTCATTCCGTCCTGTGGTTCACTTCATAAACATTGAGCACTTACTGTATACCTGACCCCATGCTACATACACTGGGGATACACTGGTGGATACACTGGTGTATACACTGGTGACTACACTGGTGACTGAGTCAGCTCTGGACCTCACCCTCACAGGGCCACAGTCCAACTGGGAAGACCAAGTCTTTCCCAGAAAGTGATAGTTCAGAGTAGTCAGGGCTGCGGGGTGGCGGGGGTGGGGGGGAAGATAGTACCTATAGAAGTTCAGAAAGGGCATGCTGTTGAACTTCCTGTTCAGTCTGGGGGTGTGTGTGTATCAGGGAGGGCTTCATAGAGGAGGCTGCATGGAGGAGGGACATCCTGAAGGCTGGAAAGGCTCTTCCAGGCTGAGTCTCAGAAGGGGATGAGGTCTTGAGTCAAATGCGTTGTGGGGTGGGCATCAGTGCAGAGATGGGAAACTGAGACCAAGGGGATGGTGAGATCCTGGTGGGTGCAAAGAGTGAGGAGAAAATAGGGTGTGCTCCTGGGAATCCTGGCCTGGAGGGGTGTATGTATTAGGGACGCTTCAGTTCAAGTAATAGCCACTCAAGCCGACTGAAACCCTGAAGATGTTTATCATGGCGAATGGGAGCTGGAAGCAGAGGCCTGCGGGCTCTGGGAAGTAGGTGTGTGAGTTCACCTGGTCCCGGCTGGGGACCACCCACCTCGAGCCTCACCCCCAAGGTACCGGGCCATCGCTCCACACAGAGGGAGACGTGGGGTCACACACACACACCCGCTGTCACACCTGCAGATCTGGTACCTCCTGGAGGGCAGCTACCGGATGTACAAGCTCTTCCCATCCAAAGGCTGGGGGATGTACATCAACCTACAGATGATGCACCAGTCCTCTCTGTACACCTCCAATGAAACCATGGTCACCCTCTTCTACGAAGACAGCAAACTATACCAGGTGCGGGGCGGGGGGCATGGGAGACACCGGGGAACCACAGGGTGGCCGGCTCACCTGGCCCTGCCTTCCCACCGCAGCTGGTGTACCTTATGAACAACCAGAAGGGCCGGCTTGTCAAGAGGCTTATGCCGGTGGAGGAGCTCCTGATGTACCACCAGCTCAGCGATCACTACCTCTTGCATCAGCGGGGGTGAGAAGATGCTGGGCCACACCAGTAGCCGGGGTTTCTGGGGCTGCGAGGACGAAAGCCCCTACTCCGAGAGGGAGATCAAGGCATCCCCAGTGACCACCTCAGGGCTGTGATGGAAGCCCATGGAGGCTCAAGGGAGGGGCCTGGTGGACACTGGGGGAGGTGGGTGCCTCCGGGAGAACTTCAGAGAGGAAGAGATGCATGAGCTGTGAGCTGAAGGGGGAAGAAGAATTAGCCAGGTGGTAAGATGGAGAAGGGGTTCCGGGAGGGGGTGAAGGGGTGGGGGTGGGCGAGCCACGGGTGCCCAGGCCTTGGGGAGGAAAGCAGATGGGTGTTCAAGACTGCCAGAAAAGTACAGCCGCAGAGCGCGCTGCTCGTGGCAGGGTGCACAGGCGAGCCTGGTGATCGCAGGGAGGAAGCCGGGCCTCATCTTGCCTCCTGGGGAGCCCTGATGTACTGAGGGAGGGACGCACGGCCTGACTTTACTGCAATAACGCTCCTTCTGGTGACCTGCAGAAGGGCCTGGGAGAGGAGGCAGGCGGGAGAGGAGAGGAGGCAGGCGGGAGAAAGCGGAGGTGGAAGAGGTTGCGGGGGGCGGGGCCTAGGGTGGGGTCCCCAGCTCTGGTCTGACGGACCCAGGGACTCCAGGGGAATTGTCCCAAGCGGAGGTGGAAGAGGTTGGGGGGGGGCGGGGCCTAGGGTGGGGTCCCCGGGTGGGGTCCCCAGCTCTGGTCTGATGCACCCAGGGACTCCAGGGGAATTGTCCAGGGGCACCAGGGGCTGAGGCTGAGGCCACAGGTCAGGGCTGGATTAGCCTGGACTAGGCAGCAGCGCAGAGGTTGGGAGGAAGGCCTGGGGGTGGGGGTGGGGGTGCGCCTGGGGCGTTAGAGTCAGAGCCCCCCCTCCCCCAGGAACCAACTGACGCTCCCGTTCACCAACTTCTGCCCCTTCACGGTGATACGCCTGCGGGACCTGCCCAACCCGCAGGTCTACACCCGCCAGGAGCGCTACCAGGCGCACCCGCCGCGCATGCTGGAGCCCTCGGGCTTCCACGACGAGAACTCGCTCGCCGTCTACCAGGGCCTCATCTACCATCTGCTTTGTCTGCACTCCAAGTACCTCAAGGTGGGCGCCCGGGGCGGGTCTGACGGGAGAGGGGACTGAGGAGGCCCAGCAGGCAAGGCCGGCGGGCCTCGACGGCACCGGTAGAGGCTGCAGCGGGCGGAGCTCGCCTGGGAGAGTCGCGGCCGAGGGGGGCTGGGGGCGCGGCGAGCAGGGCTTCGGAGACGCGGCTTGGGGAGGGGGGCTGTTGAGCGGGACGTAGGGCTTGGGGGCGGGCCAGGGTCTGTCGGCTTTGGCTTGGTTAGGGGCTGGGGCCGCCGGGCGCCTCCACACCCCCATCACCCTGCCGGCGTCCCCCAGCCTTACGCGGACCCGGTGCACGACTCCACCTGGCGCTGGTGGAAGAACAAGAAACTGAACCGGGTACGTGGAGAGGGTTGGGGGTCGGGAGAGCGGCGGCGTCCCCGCCGGGGGTCCGACGCTGCCCGGCATCCGTCCCCCAGGATTACTACTTCTATCTGGCCAGCAACTTGCAGAGCGCGAGCAACGTGTACATTGACATGACCAGCTACGAGAAGATCTACGACCTCAAGGCCAAGCACGAGCTGCCCGAGCGCATCTTCCTGGACAAGGGCACCAGCTACAGCTTCTCCGTCTTCCTGACCGTCCGGGGCCACTCGATCAACTTACAGGAGCGCGGTCTGTGGGCGAGGCCGGCCTGGGGCCGACGGGCTGGCCCAGGGGCCGGGGGGCGGGGTCTGGGGAGCGGGGGAGCGTCCCGGGCCGAGGCCCTGACCCCGCCTGCGCTTGTAGTGCTCGCCGCTGTAGACCTGGGCAGCAAAGTGGATCTGGGAGTGGTGCTGGCCGACCCGGGCTGCCTGGAGGCGGTGGTGAAGGAGGAGGTGCTCACTAATCGCAACTCGGTGCTTTTCTGGGTGAGATAAAGCGGAGAGGGGGTGCCGAGGTGGGAGGCGGAGCTACCTGGGTCGGGACCGTTAGAAGGGCCCCCCACCCCTCCCCCGGGTCCTCGGGCAGGTCCCTTGACGCTTTCATTTCTATCCCCCATCCCAGGTTACGCTCAGTGATAAAAGGTCTTGCTTTGATCAGGGCATTAGTGGACATCACCTCTTGAAGACCTCCATGTTGGTGAAGGTTCGGTCCAAGCCTGGAGGGGAGGCCCGCGGGGGGAGGGGAAAGGGGGCAGGGTGGGGGGCAGGGGTGGGGGGCGACCATCCTCACATGCTCCTTCCCGCAGGTGGTAGGCACGGTGGGCCGCTGCTTCCAGAACACACACCAGGGACCGCGCATGCAAGTATTGGACCTTGGGGTACTGGGCCCTGTGTTGGGAGGGAGGGGATTAGGTCGAATCTCAACACTGCTGATTCTGATTACTCACCCCGGAAATCCCACTAGTGCATTCATAATTTCTTCCTTTTCATTCACCCACCCACCCACCCACTCCTTTCGTCCATTCATGTTTGCGGAAAGGGCTGCCTTTATGGTTGTGTACATTGCACCCATGCTTTTATGTCCCTTCTAATATATTTCTGCAGGGGAAAGTAAAGCATCTGTGACATAGGACTTTTTGTTCCCAATTGGCACAAAGTGGGCCATGTCAAAAGAGTTCAGGGGGTTATGGAGAGAATGGCTCTGTTTCAAAGTCCAGAGACAACAGGATGTCGAGATGGACTGGCTGTGGGTGTGAGCGAAAGAGAGGTTTCCCCCGCGAGGCTTTTATCCTGAACATGGAGAGATGAGGTGCCATTAACCAAGATGGGTTGTGGATAGACTGAATCTGGGGTGTCCATTGGACCGCCCAGTGAGTGAGTGGCTGATAGGTGTAAAATCTTGGGCCCAGGCCTAGCAGGGGGAGTGCTTAATCTCTGGCCATCAGCACCTCTCCACAGTCACAGTCAAGCCCAGGCCATGGTCTGTGGATGCCCACATCCCTTTGACAATTGGATGAAGCCTTTGGACCTTACCCCTGAAAGGGGCCTGAAGTCGTTCATCCCGAAAACAAGGTCATAGGAATTCCCTGACTCCTAACCCCCATCCTGGGCTCCACTTCCCTCCTATATCCCAGGCTCCTCCCAGATCTATTATTTGACAGGCCCAATCTGAGCCCTGTGCAATCCACCTCTGAGGTGGCCTCTTCGTGGGTGTAGGTGTTAGTGATTTTGTGTGTCTTTTTTGGGAGGTAGCTGGAACCAAACTCCCAGCTCCCACTGCAGCTCTACCACTTCAGATGTGGCTTCGGATAATTAATAAATGGCTGGACTTCCCTGTGCCTGATTTTTGCCATCTCTGTAATGGAGATATGAAGAGTCTCTACCATACAAGGCTCGTTTTTTTGAGGATTAAATTTGAGTCTGAAGCACTTAGAACATCATCCAGTGCTTTGCACACATGCACAAATGCAGTTATTAGAGTATTGTTTTAATGATAATAATGATCATATGGCAATGGTGAGGGTGAGCCTGGCAGGAAGAGGTGGTGTGTGTGGGAGGAAGGGTGTCTCCCCGGCCCTGCCGTCCAGTGCAAAGTTTCTCCTCCCACTTAGGGCAACTTCATGGTGCCAGTGCTCATCGGCTGCCCCCCAGGCAAGCGCCTGGCATTTGACATCACCTACACGCTAGAGTACAACCGCCTGCAGAACAAGCACTACTTTGACTGTGTGAATGTTGACCCCGAGATGCCCTGCTTCCTCTTCCGTGACAGTGCGTGTCCAGTGCCCTCACCTCATTTGTTCACTGTCCTCTGTCCCCACCACTGGGCCCGCCTTCCCTCACTGCTCACTCAGTTCCTCACTCAACCTCTGCTCTTCCCTTTGGTCTTCTCAACTCTCCTTCCTCCCCTCTCCATCCTCCTAATTCTGAGGCTAATTTCTTCTCCTCCTGACTCCCTCCAACCCCACAGTCTTCTACCCTTTCTTCTTGATCCAAGATCTGGTGACAGGAGATTCGGGCAGTTTTCAGGGCAGGTAAAGACATAGCCAAATCAATGCCTGACGGGAGTTTGGTTGGCAGGGCAGGGAGTGGGTAGGGGGATAGAGTACGGAGTGGTAGAGGTGAGGCAGGACTCTGGATCCTGAAGCCAGTCCATGTGCACCTCTGCACCTGGCAGCTACGTGCTCAAGGTGATAGGCGGCGGGCCCACGATGGACACCATCAGGGAATACAGCGAGGAGGAGATTTACCGCTTCAACAGCCCATTGGACAAGTAATTCCTGTGGGACCCTGCCCACAATCTGCCCTCTCTCCCCTGCAGACCCCTCCTGCTTCCCAGCCACGGACCACATGCTCACCCACAAGCACCACTCACCTGGTATCTCAGGCTCCTAGGATGGCACAGATGCTTGCCCTACCCAGGCTGAGGCCCCACCCCTCCCTCTGCTCCTTACCCCCAACTGTTCATACTGTAGGCCTCTCTGCACCTGCCTCCTGCCTGCCAAGGACCACCCCCACCCCCACCCCCACCCTGCCCTGAGGTTACTCGGTCCTGTGTAGGACTCAGAGCCTCATCTGGACCACAAAGAACACAACGACCACCAAGGACCCAGCCTTCAACATCATGACCCACCAGAGTTTGGGCATCGAGTGAGTGCATGGCCTGCCTGCTGGTCCCTTTATCCCCCACCTGTCCACAGTCTGCCTGGGCTGTCATCCCTTCTCCTCAGGGAGACCTCTTGATCCTCAAGCCAGACTGACCACCTTCGTGTTCCTCAAGTGGCTGACTCTTAGTTTTTCTTCAGGCCTTAATTCAGATGTCCCTTCGTCCGAGGGGACATTCGTTCCCATGTCCTCCTGTGCTTCACCTGTTCTTACCCTCACCTCTCTATACTTGTGCCTCCCCAATCCCAACCTGCCCTCTGGGCTGTTACTGTCGTGGGGTCTGTATGCTTATATGTCCAGGTCCTGATAGCCTAAACACAGTATTTGTGAATGAGACAATGAATGAATTCATTCACTCACACATGGTAGGCATTTATTGACATTTGAGTGGAGGTCATAATGAATGAATAAAACAATGGAGGAACAAATTATTATTTTTTTTTATTTAAAATATTTTTTTAAAGATTTCATTTATTTATTCATAGACACAGAGGGAGAGAGGCAGAGACACAGGCACAGGGAGAAGCAGGCTCCATGCAGGGAGCCCAGTGTGGGACTCGATCCCGGGTCTCCAGGATCACACCCCAGGCTGCAGGCGGCGCCAAACTGCTGCGCCACTGGGGCTGCCCTGGAGGAACAAATTAGTATGTAGGGGCTCAATAACTACTTTTGGTTCAGTGAAAGGAAGATAATAACAGTATCATGAGCAAATGAAGGAGGTGAATGAATGAATGGGGCAACCAACTTGCACCTAATCAGTATTCAACTTGTATTTATTGAATAAGTGAATAAAGGAAAGCATAAATGAATGGAGATGTGACTTTGTACCTAGTAGGTACTCCAGGTATATTTGTGGGATGAAGAAATGAAGGCAGCAAGGAATGAAAGAGGAATTGGCAAATGATAGACATATACTCCATAATCTAGATGAATGCATCCTAATGGAGGAATTGACAGATGGAGATGGTAAGACAGGAGGACATGAATGAGTAAACAGCCTGTCACATGGGTAGACATGGAGTCAACCTTATTGGATGAATGAATGAAGGAGTGAATCAGGGAAGAAGGGATGATATTGCATCTAGTTGGTGCTCACCCAGTTTGTGGGCTGGAGGGGGAGATCAGAGATTGGCACATGCTAGGCATGATGTGTAGCACATTGTCTGAACTTGGGTCCCCAGGTGGCTGTGTCTGAGGAACTCCCCATGCCATGACACCATTCCCCATACCATCTTCGCCCCCGAATTCTTCTTCAAGGTGTTGGTAAGCAACAGGTGAGCCAGGCATGGCACCCAGATAGAGTTGGGGGTTCCTATGGGATGCCTGACTCCTCCCCAATACTGAACCCCACCCCAACCCCCAGAGGTGTGGACAAGAGCACATACTGTGACTACCAGCTCACCTTCCTGCTGCATATCCATGGGCTCCCACTCAGTGCCAAGCGGGCACTCTTGATCCTCATGGTGAGTGGATACGCAGGAGCTGCCCTGTTAGGGGAATGGGGCTCTCAGGCTGCCCACCCATGCCTGTTGTATGGTGTCTCCAGGTGTCATCCAGCGTGTTTATTGGCCTGGTGATCCTCTATATCGTCTTCTGCCTCCTGCTGCCTGTTGTGGTGAAGGCCTGCAACACGCTCCGCTGGAAGATAAACAACATCATCACATCGGAGTCCTACTACACCTACACTTCCCCTTCTAGAATCGTTAGTGGGACATCTGAGACCAAATCCAAGGTCAGCTCCAGCGTCAGTTCCAAAGTGGTGGAGGAGAAAGAGGAGGCCCCTGTGGAAACCTCAAAGAAGCATTCTATTACCTGAACCTCTTGCCTGCCCACCCCCAACCAGTGCTCTCCCCTTACTTCCTGCACCATCTTGGAAATGCAACTATCCTCCGTCCCAGGCATTTTTTTTTTTTTTTTGGTTTTGCTTCAATTTTCACTTCTCCTTTACGCTTAAATCCTCATTTCAGGACCAGCTATGGGCCCCTGTAAGGGCTCATGTTCAGTTAGTTTGTACCACACAGCCATATGGGTCATTAAAATCAAAATCCTTCTGTGCCAGTTGGTAAATAGCAGCTTCTCTGTGTACCTGCCAACTCTGCCCCATCCTGGGCTGCCCCAACCTCCCTACAGCCCAGTAAGGACTTCTATGACCCAGGCCTGCTGCTGTGGCCTACAGTACATTCTGATTGTTCAGTGCCCAGGTTTAGTACCAGTCATTAAATATTTTGAATTTCCATACCTATCTAGTGTCTAGCTTAAGGAAGGAACTCTGGAGAGAAGGCTTTTTTTTAGTTGCAAGTAGCAAAAATTTCATTCAAATGGCCTGCATAGAAGTGGTAATTTATGGGCTTTATTTTTTTTTTATGGGCTTTAATATAGGCTTCAGGCATAGTTTGATTCAGAAGTCCTCAATGTCTACAGGATGTTGGCTCCATTTCACTGTAGCTTTCCTTGACCTGCCTTCCTCTGAGTGTGGTCTCTAATGTCAGGCCAGCCCCCTTCATAGCCTGAGGCTGTTTGTCCACTTATCTTATTGTCCATAGAAGGGGCTGGAGTCCAACATTCCCAGGCAGGTCCTGTCAGTCACTTTGATTGGATGGGGGCGGATCCTGAGCTCACCCCTTCACTACTCACACTGCCAGAGTTAAACCAATTGAGTTCACCCCTGGAGCTGAGGGCAGTCCTACCCAAATCTCTTGATTATGTGTGAGGAAGGACAGTCCTTGTAAGGAAAATGTGCTGTCAAGAAGGGGGAAGGCTGAAAGGCAATAAAAACCAGCCCCCCCCCAAAACACCTTGTACACTACCCACTGTCCACCTAATAAGCTTAGCACCAGTCCCCCGCCAGAGATCTTGGGTGAAACGACTATGGAGGTTCTCTAACCACTCTCCTCTATATACTCCCCTACTCTGGGAGTAGAGACCCAGGGGACACAAACTGAGGGGACATTAGGGCAGACAGCTGGGCCAGCTTGTCCATAACGACATAGCTCCAGAGCAGGCAAGGGTGCTGAGGTCATGTTTTGATGCTTGGATATTACCAGAAGAGTACTCAGAGCTGAGAGGCCAAAGGACATGGCTCAATGTAGAAAGATGCTCCTGTAGAGAACAGCTCAGGACTGGAGCCAGAGACCCCAGGGAGGCAGTAGGCCAGAGACCTAGATAGAAGAGGATGGGGCTAAGACTAAAAAGCCTGGTGTAGGGAGGGGAGGAGGCAACAGATGGGAGAGATGCTCAGGAGGCCTAGTGAACAGGCCATGGGGCTGGAGGACCATGAAGGGAGTGGGAGCAAAGGAGGCATTTAAGAAAAGATCCAAGGCTGGAGTGCCTGGGTGGCTCAGTTGGTTGAGCATCTGACTTGATCTCGGCTTAGGTCTTGATCTCATGGTCATGAGTTTGAGCCCTACACTGGGCTCTGCACTGGGCATGAAGCCTACTTGAAAGAGAAAGAGAGAAGAAAGAGAAGAGAAGAAAGGGAAGAGAAGAAAAAGAAAAAAGAAAGAAAGAAAGAAAGAAAGAAAGAAAGAAAGAAAGAAAGAAAGAAAGAAAGAAAGAAGAGAAAAAGAAAGAAAAAAAGAAAGAAAGAAGAAAAAAGAAAGAAGAAAAGAAAGAAAGAAAGAAGAAAGAAAGAAAGAAAGAAAGAAAGAAAGAAGAAGAAAGAAGAAAGAAAGAAAGAAAGAAAGAAAGAAAGAAAGAAAGAAAGAAAGAAAGAAAGAAAGAAAGAAAGAAAGAGAAAGAAAGAAAGAAAGTCAGTCCAGGCTCTGCCCTGCAGACCGAGGGACAAAGAGGCTGTCCCTGAAGACCAGGGAGAAGGCGAGAGTTTGGGGGACTGACTGAGGCCTTTGGCGTCATGGCAAGTGTGGGAGGTCTGAGAGACTTCTGGAGGAGGCCATCCAAGAGGCTTCAGGAATGTCCGATCTGGGATTCAGGAGGGAGGTGAGGGATGGTCAAGCAATATGGCACAACAGTCAGCAGGAAAGACCCATCAACAAAATTAATTGCAAATAAGGAAAATGTGATAATACCCTGTTGTGTCCTGTCTTAGTCTGTTCAGGCTGCTATAACAGAATACCATAAACTGAGTGACAAAGAACGAATTTATTTTTTAAAAAGATTTTATTTATTCATGAAAGAGAGGCAGAGACACAGACAGAGGGAGAAGCAGGCTCCAGGTAGGGAGCCTGATGTGGGAATCAATCCTAGAACCCCGGGATCATGCCCTGAGCCAAAGGCAGATGCTCAACCACTGAGCCACCCAGGCATCCCCAGAAATTTATTTCTGACTGTTCTGGAGGCTGAAAGTCCAAGATCAAGGTGCCAGCAGATTCCATGAGCCTGCTTCCTGGTTCATAGATGGTCATCATTTTGCTGTGTCCTCAGTTGGTGGTAGAGGTAAGGGAGGTTTCTGGAGTCTCTTATAAGGGCATTAATTCAATTTTGAGGGTTCCCAAAGGCTCCATCTTTTAATACCATTACATTGGGGGTTAGATGTCAGCATATGAATGAGGGAGGGAGGGAGGTGGAGACACAAACATTCGGTCCATGGCAGATCTCTTTTCTTCAGCAGAATACACTTTCTTCTCAAGCACATGGAACATTCTCCAGGATAGAGGATATGTTAGGTCATAAAAAATGTCTTAATAAAACTAAAAATATTGGGTTAAAGTATCCTATTAAAAGGCAGAGATTGGAAGATTGGATTAAAAATGATCTACTTTTTTTGGAAAAAATAATTGTAAGAGCATGCTATGAACAACTGTATACCAACAAATGGAATAACCTAGATGAAATGAAAAATTTCTGGGATGCCTGGGTGGCTCAGTTGGTTAAGCATCTACTTTCAGCTCAGGTCATGATCCCAGAGTTCCCAGATCCAGCCAGGCATCAGGCTCCCTGCTCAATCTTCCTCTGCTCCACCCCCATCCCCTGCACCTTTTCTCTCTCTCACTCACTCTCATCTCTTTCTCTCAAAATATTTTTTAAAAAAATTAGCACCCAAAAGCATAAGATACCTAGGAATAAACCTCACCAAAGATGTAAAGGATCTATACCCTCAAAACTATAGAACACTTCTGAAAGAAATTGAGGAAGACACAAAGAGATGGAAAAATATTCCATGCTCATGGATTGGCAGAATTAATATTGTGAAAATGTCAATGTTACCCAGGGCAATATACACGTTTAATGCAATCCCTATCAAAATACCATGGACTTTCTTCAGAGAGAACAAATTATTTTAAGATTTGTGTGGAATCAGAAAAGACCCCGAATAGGCAGGGGAATTTTAAAAAAGAAAACCATATCTGGGGGCATCACAATGCCAGATTTCAGGTTGTACTACAAAGCTGTGGTCATCAAGACAGTGTGGTACTGGCACAAAAACAGACACATAGATCAGTGGAACAGAATAGAGAATCCAGAAGTGGACCCTGAACTTTATGGGCAACTAATATTCGATAAAGGAGGAAAGACTATCCATTGGAAGAAAGACAGTCTCTTCAATAAATGGTGCTGGGAAAATTGGACATCCACATGCAGAAGAATGAAACTAGACCACTCTCTTTCACCATACACAAAGATAAACTCAAAATGGATGAAAGATCTAAATGTGAGACAAGATTCCATCAAAATCCTAGAGAAGAACACAGGCAACACCCTTTTTGAACTCGGCCATAGTAACTTCTTGCAAGATACATCCACGAAGGCAAAAGAAACAAAAGCAAAAATGAACTATTGGGACTTCATCAAGATAAGAAGCTTTTGCACAGCAAAGGATACAGTCAACAAAACTAAGAGACAACCTACAGAATGGGAGAAGATATTTGCAAATGACATATCAGATAAAAGGCTAGTTTCCAAGATCTATAAAGAACTTATTAAACTCAACACCAAAGAAACAAACAATCCAATCATGAAATGGGCAAAAGACATGAACAGAAATCTCACAGAGGAAGACATAGACATGGCCAACATGCATATGAGAAAATGCTCTGCATCACTTGCCATCAGGGAAATACAAATCAAAACTACAATGAGATACCACCTCACACCAGTGAGAATGGGGAAAATTAACAAGGCAGGAAACCACAAATGTTGGAGAGGATGCGGAGAAAAGGGAACCCTCTTACACTGTTGGTGGGAATGTGAACTGGTGCAGCCACTCTGGAAAACTGTGTGGAGGTTCCTCAAACAGTTAAAAATATACCTGCCCTACGACCCAGCAATTGCACTGTTGGGGATTTACCCCAAAGATACAAATGCAATGAAACGCCGGGACACCTGCACCCCGATGTTTATAGCAGCAATGGCCACGATAGCCAAACTGTGGAAGGAGCCTCGGTGTCCAACGAAAGATGAATGGATAAAGAAGATGTGGTTTATGTATACAATGGAATATTACTCAGCTATTAGAAATGACAAATACCCACCATTTGCTTCAACGTGGATGGAACTGGAGGGTATTATGCTGAGTGAAGTAAGTCAGTCGGAGAAGGACAAACATTATATGTTCTCATTCATTTGGGGAATATAAATAATAGTGAAAGGGAAAATAAGGGAAGGGAGAAGAAATGTGTGGGAAATATCAGAAAGGGAGACAGAACGTAAAGACTGCTAACTCTGGGAAACGAACTAGGGGTGGTAGAAGGGGAGGAGGGCGGGGGGTGGGAGTGAATGGGTGATGGGCACTGGGTGTTATTCTGTATGTTAGTAAATTGAACACCAATAAAAAAAATAAAAAAATAAAAAAATAAAAAAAATAAAAATTAAAAAAAATATTTTTTAAAAAAATTAAAAATTTCTGAAAAACATAAAACCTGGGCAGCCCTGGTGGCTCAGCGGTTTAGTGCTGCCTTCAGCCCAGGGCCTGATTCTGGAGACCCAGGATCGAGTCCCACATCGGGCTCCCTGCATGGAGCCTCCCTCTGCCTGTGTCTCTGCCTCTCTCTCTCTGTCCCTCGTGAGTAAATAAATAAAATCTTAAATAAATAAAATAAAAAACATAAAAACTACCAAAACTGACTCAAGAAGAAATAGAAAATCTGAGTATATCTAGAACAGGTAAGGAGATTGAATCTGTAATTTTTAAAAAAGATTTTATTCATGAAAGACACTCAGAGGCAGAGAAGTAGAGGGAGAAGCAAACTCCCTGTGGGGAACCCGATATGGGACTTGATCCCAGGACCTCAGGATCACGCCCTGAGCTGAAGGCAGATGTTCAACCATTGAGCCACTCAAGCACCCAGAATCTGTAATTTTTAAAAAGATTTATTATATATATATAGATATTATATATATATAGATATTATATTATATATATATATATATATATATATATATATATATATAGAGAGAGAGAGAGAGAGAGAGAGAGAGAGAGAATATGCATTTGGAGGGCAGGGCAGAGGGAAAGGAAGACAAGCTGACTTTGTGCCTAGCGGAGTCTGAGATCATGACCTGAGCTGAAATCAAGAATCTGCCACTTAACTGACTGAGCCACTCAGGCACCCCAAATTTGTAATTTTATTTTTTTTATTTTTATTTTTTATTTTTCCAAATCTGTAATTTTTAAAATGTTCCAACAGAGGTGCCTGGCCGGTTCTGTCAATAGAGCACGTAGAGCATGTAACTCTTGATCTCAGGTTTGTAAGTTTGAGCCCCATGTTGGGTATACAGATTCCTGAAAAAATATTAAAAAAAATTTTTTTTTAATTTTTATTTATTCATGATAGTCACAGAGAGAGAGAGAGAGAGGGGGGCAGAGACACAGGCAGAGGGAGAAGCAGGCTCCATGCACCGGGAGCCCGAAGTGGGATTCGATTCCGGGTCTCCAGGATCGAGCCCCGGGCCAAAGGCAGGCGCTAAACCGCTGCACCACCCAGGGTTCCCATGAAAAAATATTTAAAAAAATGTTCCAACAAAGAAAAGTCTAGGACCAAATGTTTTTACTGGTGAATTCTACCAAACTTTCAAAGACACATTATCACTAATTCTTATCAGACTCCTCCAAAAAATCATAGAGAACATTTCCTTTTTCTTACCCTCATATTTTTATAACAAAGCCAAAGACATCACGAGACAAGAAAACTAAAGACCAATATCCTTCATGAATATAAATGAGAGAATCCTCAACAAAACAATACCAAACCAAATTCAACAGCACATTCTAAGGATTATACACTAAGACCAAGTGGGATTTATCATTGCAATCCTTGGAATGTAAGACTCAACATACAAAAAGCAATCAGTGTAATATATCACATTAGTAGAGTGAAGGAAATAAAACCATGATCATCTCAATTGATGCAGGAAAAAACATTGACAAAACTCAACACTCTTTTATTTTATTTTTAATTTTTATTTATTTATGATAGTCACAGAGAGAGAAAGAGAGGCAGAGACATAGGCAGAGGGAGAAGCAGGCTTCATGCACCGGGAGCCCGATGTGGGATTCGATCCCGGGTCTCCAGGATCGCGCCCTGGGCCAAAGGCAGGCGCCAAATCGCTGCGCCACCCAGGGATCCCTCAACACTCTTTTATAATAAAAAACGTGCAATAGGCTAGGATTAAATGGGAACTTCTTTAACAGGGTAAAGGCAATATATACAAATCCCAAAGCTAACATCATACACAGTAGTGAAAGTGAAAGCCTTCCCCTAAGGTCAGGAACAATCAAGGATGCCCACCTCTATTAACATAGTATTGGAATTTCTAGCCAGATGAGTTAGTCAAGAAGAAGAAAATAAAGGCACCCAATTTAGAAAGGAAGAATTGAAATGATCTCTGTAGATGATAAGATTTTATATGTAGAGGGCAGCCCCGGTGGCTGAGCGGCTTAGCGCCGCCTGCAGCCCAGGGCGTGATCCTGGAGACCCTGGAGTCGCACGTCGGGCTCTGAGCGGCTTAGCGCCGCCTGCAGCCCAGGGCGTGATCCTGGAGACCCTGGAGTCGCACGTCGGGCTCCCTGCATGGAGCCTGCTTCTCCCTCTGCCTGTGTCTCTGCCTCTCTCTCTCTCTCTCTGCATCTCTATGAATAAATTAAAAAAAAAAAAGATTTTATATGTAGAATAAACACACACGCACACACACACCCACACTGTTAGAGCTCATAAGTGAATTCAGCTAACTTGCAATATGCAAAGTCAACACACAAAAACCAGTTGTATTTCTACACACTTTCTAATGAAACACTTTCTAATGAACAATCTGAAAAGGAAATTTCAAAAAAAAAACCCCACAATACTATTCACAACATCAAAAAGAATAAAATATTTACAAATAAGTTTGTACAGAGATGCTTGGTTGACTCGGTCCATGGAGCATGCACCTCTTGATCTCAGGGTTGTGAGTTTAAGCCCCATGTTGGGTGTGTAGAGATTACTTTAAAATCTTTAAGGGGAACCCTGGGTGGTGCAGCGGTTTAGCGCCTGCCTTTGGCCCAGGGCGCGATCCTGGAGACCCAGGATCGAATCCCGGTGCATGGAGCCTGCTTCTCCCTCTGCCTGTGTCTCTGCCTCTCTCTCTCTCTCTCTCTCTCTGTGTGACTATCATAAATAAATAAATAAAATTTAAAAAAATAAAATCTTTAAAAAATTGGGATGCCTGAGTGGCTCAGGGGTTGAGCACCTCCCTTTGGCCCCGGGGAATGATCCTGGAGTCCCGGAATCAAGTCCCACGTCGGGTGGGCTCTTTGCATGGAGCCTGCTTCTTCCTCTGCCTGTGTCTCTGCCTCTCTGTGTGTGTGTCTCATTAATAAATAAATAAAATCTTTAGAAAAAAAAATCTTAAAAAAAGTTTGTACAAAGAGATAAAAACCACAAAACTCTGCTGAAAGAAATTAACACTGAAACAAATGGAAAGACATCCCATATTTGTGAACTGGAAAACTTAGTTTTGTTAAGATGATAGTTCTGCTTGTATTCATTTGCTAGGGCTGTCATCACAAAACACCATGGATTGGGTAACTTCCACAACAGAGATTTATTTTCCTACAATTCTGGAGCCTAGAAGTTCAATATCAAACTGTCAGCAGGTTTGGTTTCTGTGGTCTGTCTCCTTGGCCTGGCAATGGCTGCTCTTTTGCTGTGTTCTCACATAATCCTTCCTCTGTGTGGTCACATCCCTGAAGTGTCTCTGTGTGTCCAAATTTCCTCTTTTTTTTTAATTTTTATTTATTCATGATAGGCACACAGTGAGAGAGAGGCAGAGACACAGGCAGAGGGAGAAGCAGGGTCCATGCACCGGGAGCCTGACGTGGGATTCGATCCTGGATCTCCAGGATCGCGCCCTGGGCCAAAGGCAGGCGCCAAACCGCTGCGCCACCCAGGGATCCCAATTTCCTCTTTTTTTTAAGATTTTTTTTTTTTTTTTTTTTTTTTTTTTTACTGGGGCACCTGAGTGGCTCATTCAGTTGAGCGTCTGCCTTTGGCTCAGATCATGATCCCAGGATCTTGGGATCGGTCCCTGCATCAGACTTTCTCCCTCTCCCTCTGCTCCTCCCCCTGCTCGTGTGAGCATTCTCTCTCTCAAGTAAATATTTTTTTTAAGTGTAAAAAATAAAAAATATTTTTTACTTTTTTTTACCAGAGAGACAGAGAGAGAGAGAGAAAGAGCAAGGATGAGGAGTGGGAAGGAGGCAGAGGCAGGAGGAGAGGGAGAAGCAGACACCCCATTGAGCAGGGAACCCCACGTGGGGCTTGATCACAGGATGCTTGAGCAACTAAGTCACCCAGGCACCCCAAATTTCCTCTTCTTATAAAGACTCTTATCAGACTGGCTTACAGCCCACCCTGATAGCCCTCATTTTAACTTCATCACCTCTTTAAAGTCCCTATATCCGGGAACCCTGGGTGGCGCAGCAGTTTGGCGCCTGCCTTTGGCCCAGGGCGCGATCCTGGAGACCTGGGATCGAATCCCACGTCGGGCTCCCGGTGCATGGAGCCTGCTTCTCCCTCTGCCTGTGTCTCTGCCTCTCTCTCTCTATCTGTGTGTGACTATCATAAATAAATAAAAATTAAAAAAAAAATAAAGTCCCTATATCCAAATACAGTCACAATCTGAGGTACTGGGAGGTCAGGGCTTCAACATTTATATCTTTTTTTTTTTACCTTTTTTTTAACATTTATATCTTGAGGGGATCTCAGCTCATAACAAGACCCAAAGTGATATACGAATTCAAAATCAATCTCAAAATCCTAGTGGCAAATTTTTCATACATCAAGAAATCTATCCTAAAACTGATATGGAATTTCAAAGGACCCTAAATAGCCCAAACTATCTTGAAATAGAAGAACAAAGTTGGAGGGCTTATACTTCCTAATTTCAAAGCTGTAAAGCTACAGTAATTAAAACAGTGTGATACTGGCACAAAGACAGACATATAGACCAATATAATAGAACAGAGAGCTGAGAAAATAAGCCTTTACATATATAGTCAGTTGATTTTTGGCCAGGATGCCAAGATCATCTAATGGGGAAAGGACATGCCTTCCAACAAATGATGCTGGGAAATCCAGATATTCATATGCACAAGAATAAATTAGAACCCTACCTTATACCATATACAAAAATTACCTTAAAATGGATCAGATTCATAAATTTAAGACCTAAAACTAAAAAACAATTGACAATCTTGACATTTGATTTGGCAATGATTTCTTTTTTTTTTTTTTTTTAAGATTTTACTTATTTATTCATGAGAGACACAGAGAGAGAGAGGCAGAGACAGGCAGAGGGAGAAGCAGGCTCCACGCAGGGAGCCCTACATGGACCGATCCCTGGTCTCTAGGATCACACCCTGGGCTGAAGGTGGCGTTAAACCGCTGAGCTATCCCGGCTGCCCGCAAAGAGGTTTTAATATGACACAAAAAATGTCTTTCATTTTGGTTAAAAAGTGATAGTTTATTTAAAAAATGATTCTGGAAAAATTGACTATGAAGGTGAAATAAGATTTTAAGATTATTTATTTAGAGAGTGTGCCCGTGGATGAGGGGAGAGAGGCAAAGAGAGAGGGGGAGAGAGAATTTCAAACAGACTGTGCTGAGCCGGGAGCCCAAGGCAGAGGGCAATCTCAGGATCCTGAGATCATGACCTAAGCGGAAATCCAGTTGGTCGCTGAACCGACTGAGCCACCCAGGTCCCCAAAGATGAAATCAAATTTTAGATCCCTACACCATAGCAAAAGTGAATTCAAGATTAATTAAAAATTACACGTGGAAAAAAAATAAAAAATAAAAAATATAAATAAATAAATAAATAAATAAATAAATAAATAAATAAATAAATAAATAAAATAAAAATTACACGTGGAGGGATGCCTGGGTGGCTCAGCGGTTGGGCTCCTGCCTTCTGCTCAGGTCGTGATCCCAGGATCCAAGATCGAGTCCCGCATTGGGCTCCCTGTGAGGAGCCTGCTTCTCCCTCTGCCTGTCTCTGTTTCTCTCTCTGTCTGTGTCTCTCATGAATAAATGAATACATCTTTAAAAAAAATACATGTGGAAAAACACAATTGTTTTACCAAAAAAAATTAAAGAATATTTGTTTTACTTTGGCATGGGAAGAACTTTCAAAGCATGACAGAAAACACAAGAGCCACTTTATTTATTATTTTTAAAAGATTTTATTTATTTTTTCATGAGAGATATGAAAAGGTGGGACTCGATCCCCAGACCCCGGGATCATGACCTGAGCCAAAGGCAGGCGCTGAACAGCTGAGCCACCCAGGCGTCCCAGGACTCAGTTTTTTTGTTTAAAAACTTTAAAAAATGGGAATCAATCCCTGGGTGGCTCAGTGGTTTAGCGCCTGCCTTTGGCCTAGAGAGACCCAGGGTCGAGTCCCGCATGGGGCTCCCTGCATGGAACCTGCCTCTCTCTCTGCTTGGGTCTCTGCCTCTCTCTCTCTCTCTCTCCCTCTCTCCTCTGTGTCTCTCATGAATAAATAAAAAATCTTAAAAAAAAAAGAACACTTTAAAGACACAGGTGATTTTACATATTCATTCATTCAGTCAGTTAACAAATACTCATTGACTATATACCACATGCTGGGAATACAGAAAAAGGAAAATTGATAAATATCCCTGCTTTTGTGGAGCTGACATTTTAAAGGAAAAGGCAGAGAATTGGGTTTGAGGAAAAAAAAGGGAGATGTTGAATAAGCAGGTGTGATAGGAATAGAGATTAAAAAAATGGGAACCCTCTGTTCAGACGCTGCATTTAAGACAGAAAGCCCTACGTTCAAATCTCAGCAGTCACAGTCTTCAAAGCCTGTCTATAGAGTGGAAATAATGGCACAGCTTTCCAAACGGCTCCGCTACCGCCCCCTTTTGGCCTAGGGAAGCTCCTGTTAAGGTTGGAACCTCGAAGGCACGAACGTACCATCGCGAACGCCTAGGCTGAAGCCAGGGCAGCCATATTGGTTCCGGGAGGACGGGAGGCGTTGCGACCGCTGCCATTTTCAGTTAGGGCAGTAGCGGACTTCCGGGCACCATCTTGAGTGACAGCAGAGGCGGAGCTCTGCTGACATGTTCGTTAAGGGCCGGACTCCCAGGGCACCTCCCCGAGAGCGACTAAACGCTAACGGCGGCGGGCGGAGGCCTGCAGCCGTAGCCCCGCCCCCGGCGCTGGGCTCCACCTCCCGGCCCCACTTCCGCCGGGTGAGCGTCTGTCGGCGTCGCTGCCGTAAGGCGGGCCGGAGGTTTGCCGCATCACGGAAGATGGCGGCCACGGCGGTGAACGGGGCGCCGGGCGCCTCGGGCTCGGGCCCTGCGGCGGCCTCGGGCGCAGTCCTGCAGGTCGCGGCCGGCATGTACGAGCAACTTAAGGGCGAGTGGAACCGTAAAAGCCCCAATCTTAGCAAGTGCGGTGAAGAGCTGGGCCGTCTCAAGGTAGGGCTCGGCGGGGGCGGCTACGAGGGGTCTAGACCTAGCCGAGTTCCCGGCCGCGGGCGAGACCGGGGCGGGCCGGGGGATCCCGTAGGGGGGAGGATTCGGAACCGCCAAAGTGCGGGCTTAGAGGGGTGAAGAAGTGAGAGGGGCTTGGGAGGGATCACACACGCCCCGCGGGGGGCGACGGGGGGCCGGGCAGTGTTGGAAATGTTGAGGCACAGCCGAGGGAGGGGTTAAAGTTTTGGTGTTTGGGGAGGCCTAGCTGGCCGGAGCGGCAGGACGGGAGTGTTGGGAGTTTTTCCGATGGGGGGTTCTTGACGAGAACAAGTGGGGAGTGAGGACTGGACAGAATGATGAAAGAAAGAAGGCTGAGATGAAGGATTGTGTGGTTAGGCCAGACCAGATCAGACCAGATCAGGGTCTGAGAGATCTGGGGCTTAGGGGCACATGGGGGGGGGCAGCCGAATTTTGGGGACCAGAATGGTGCTCAGGGTGTTTCAGACCAAACGTGTTTGGAAAAGAGTACAAGTATTGTGGGCTGAGCTAAGTCCCTGTGTCTGATAAGTGATGTGTGGGCTGGGCAACTGGGGGATGGATGGTAGCTCCCTTTCCTCCCAGGTGTAGATTTGGGGGTGGATGGGAGGTGTAGTTGGGCCCAACCCAATAGCGTGTGGAAAAGATACTCCAGGAACTGAAGATGCTAGCATCTTCAGGCATGGTGTGTGTCTGCTGTTTACCCAGTGGGGCTATTAATAATTGTAACATGAGGTCATCGGGAATGGGCACTCAGTGTGCCCAGGCCCTGTTCTGAGCGCTTTCTGAGGACTGACTCCTTTAAAACTCATAACAGCTTTGAGTCAGGGATGATGATTAGTTCCATTTCCTAGGTGGGAAAACTTAAAGCTTAGCAAAGGTGAGTAACCTGTTCTTGAGGTCCTGTCTTCTTTCTTTCCTTCCTCCCCTGCTCTCCTGTCAGCTGGTTCTGCTGGAACTCAACTTCTTGCCAACCACAGGGACCAAACTGACCAAACAGCAGCTCATTCTGGCCCGTGAGTGTCTTTGGGGCTGGTGGGGGGTGATGGGATGACCACCAGGAGTGGTGGTTGGGAAGGGACTTGGGCACCTCCTAAGAACTTGCTCTGTCACTCACAGGTGACATTCTGGAGATTGGGGCCCAGTGGAGCATCCTGCGCAAGGACATCCCCTCCTTCGAGCGCTACATGGCCCAGCTCAAATGCTACTACTTTGATTACAAGTGAGGATGGGGCCTGTCCCTGATTGGGTGGGGGTAGGGGGTTATATGGTAGATTTTTGGGTTTTTTTCTTCGGTCACTGGTTCTCCAGCTACTCAAGTCATCTTCCTTCACCTAGGACCTCCCTCTTCGCCTAGTTCTGTCCTCAGAGGCTACAGAGTCTAGGGGTGGTCCTGGAGGTCCTTATCCTGGGATTTACCACGTAGTCTCTGTTGGCCTCCAGTGTGTTCCCCTCTCCATGTTCCTGCACCACATTTCCACTCCCCACCGAGCTACTGTTACCAAACTTTCCTGCGGCCTCCAATGCTGTATCAGCCCTGACCTCTCTGGCTCTGCCTCCCCTGTCCCAGCCCTGACCCCTCCTGCCTGTGCTCCCCCCATCCCAGCCCTGTCTCTCCCACTGGCCTCCTAAAGTCAGAGGGGTCTTGGTCACTGCTGTGTTTCAGTACTGCCTAGCACGAGGGTGAGCCCAGAGCAGGGATTCAGTGAATATGTGTTGAATATAAAATTTAATGGTTTTGAACTCAGTTGTGCTTGCATGGGTTAATGATTAATGATTAAGAATTTGGCATCAGAAGTCAGACAAACCTGAGATTAAAACTAATTTTGCCCCTTCCTATGTGGTCTTGGGCAAATTGCTTCACCTCCCTATGCCTCAGTTTCCTCCATAAAGTGAGGGTGATAACTCTAAATATCATAATCATAGTTAACACACAATATTTATTTGAGCCAAGTACTGTTCTGATCGCTGTACTTGGGTTAAGTCATTTAATTCACTTAACCCTTACTCTCTTGACCTACCTTCTAAGAGATGGACGCTGTGGTAATACTCATTTTATAGTTAGGGAAACTGAAGCTGAGTCAGTTTACTGAAGTGAGGTCACCTACTTGGGCCCATATGACTTGTGATTTCTTCTTGCCTCTCTGGGCTTCAGTTTCATTTGAAAACCCAGGACCCAATACCTCTCCAAGGAGATAGCATGGGGCAGTCATCAGGGTCCCTGGAGCCTGGAGTGGGGTGGCTTGTAGGTTCGTAAGCCCTCCTTATGTTGATTCCCCCACCCTGGTCCACAGGGAGCAACTCCCCGAGTCAGCCTACATGCACCAGCTCTTGGGCCTCAACCTCCTCTTCCTGCTATCCCAGAACCGGGTAGCTGAGTTCCACACAGAGTTGGAGCGGCTGCCTGCCAAGGACATCCAGACCAATGTATACATCAAGCATCCCGTGTCCCTGGAGCAAGTGAGGCTGGGGAATGGGGGGAGGGGAAGGATCTGAAGGGAGAGGTGCAGGTATAGACATTAGGGAAGATTTCTTGGAGGAGTGGGCAGGGTTCACTTGTCTTTTAGCCCGGGGACTCATTTATCCAACAGCTCTTGAGCTCCAGCCACATGGTATATACTGTGGTTGGTTTTCAGACTGTACTGCAAACAAAACAGATTAGAATCCCTGATCTGGCGGGCGTGATGAGAAAGCAGACAGTAAACAAAAAGATTAAGTAATCTGTGTGGTCTGTCAGATGTTAAGTGCTATGGAGAAAAAGTAAGGAGAGTGGAGAATTGGGGCAGGGGTGAGTTTTTTGGTAGGGTGGTCAGGGAAAGCCTTGCTAAAAAGGTGAAATTTGAGAAAGATTTGAAAGGGGTGATGAACCCAACCACGTGGACATCTGGGGGTGGGTGGGAGTGAACCAAGTAGAGGAGCAGCCAGTCCAAGGTCCCAAGGCAGAAACATGCCTGTTGTGGCTGAGGGTAGACAATGAGGACAATATTTCTAGAACAAGGTGAGCATGGTCAGAGAAGAGCTTTAGTATGTACTCTAAGGTTAGGAAGTAATTCCTCAAGTTGAGGTCTCATGGGAGGATTTTGCTATGGTGAGGATGGGAACGAGCAGTTATAGCAGGCAGCACAGTTGGGCAAAGCTCTGTCTCCCACCTGTGATTGGAGAATAGATAAGATAAATAGCTACCAGTCAGGGCAGGTTGGAGAAAGTGTGTGTGTGTGTGTGTGTGTGTGTGTGTGTGTGTGTGTGTACAGATCAGGGAGGGCTTCCTGGAAGAGGAGGTGCTCAGTCTGCATGGGGAATGCATGACTGTATGCTAAGAGTGTTCTAGCAGAGGGGATTATGGAGGATGGAGGCACTAGGAATGTGGTGAGCCCTCAGCTTGTAGGCCCCTTGTGCTACCTCTTCCTCATCCTCTTTTCCCGCCCCACCCTGGCCTCTACAGTACCTGATGGAGGGCAGCTATAACAAGGTGTTCCTGGCCAAAGGCAACATCCCTGCTGAGAGCTATACCTTCTTCATTGACATCTTGCTTGACACGATCAGGTATGTGGGGAGCAGGGTCCTGTGGTGGACAGAAGGAGCTTGGACTCTGGAGTCAGACAGCCCTGAGTTGAATCCCGTTCTGGCCTCTTGTAGTCTGGAGAGGATGGGCACGTCAGTTCTCTTTTTCTACGAACTGGAACTTGTCATGAGATTGTGGAAAGCAGCTCTCATCTCACTGTGGGCTGTTTATCTGCATGCCCATATGATCCAGGGATGGGCTTGGCACCCAGACAGCGCTCAGCAGACAAGAACCAAGCTGCCTGTCTTAGAAGTACTCCAGTGCACGAGGCATATGACCTAACCTCAGGTCACCTAAGCTCTGCAACCCTCAGTTTCCTCTTCCTTAGAGTGGGGCCATGAAGTCCTGCTCAGAGGTTGAGCCGTGCACAAGTGACATGGCATGCGTAGGTGGATGACATTTACACATCCCTTGAGGAATAAAAGGGCCTGGGTGGTGGCAAAGCTAGTTCATGGAGGCAAAGTGCCAGACTGAGATGGGTTTCCATTTCTTAGATGGCAAAACCAAGCCCAGAGATGTGGTGGGAGTGACAAGGGATAGTTTAGTGAGTTTAGGTTATTTATTTTTTTATCTTTGAAAAATTATTTCAATTCAGTTAATTAACAAGTAATGTATTATTGGTTTTAGAGGTAGAGGTCAGTGATTGGTCAGTCTTATATAATACCTAAGTTATTTTTAGTTAAGTATTTTGGCTCTCCAAAATGAATAGAGAGTAATATATAATGTGTGTCTGCATACCTGCCACTTGGTCTAAGAGATAAAATACCTCAGAAATGGATGCACACTCCCTGTTACTGTTTTTTTTTCCCCAGAGCTAACCCCTTCTTCATTTTCAGTGACTTGATCCTTTTTCTACTTCAGTATTGATCTTGATGCCTCTTAACAGGTGGCAAGAAACCCTCTCAGGATCAGATCTAGAAATGGGGTACAGCACCCTTGTGTGTGTAGCAGGGGAGGAAGGGTTCTGTAAAGAGATCCCTTCGTGTGAATCCCAGGCGTGGTTTCAGACAGCCTGAAGTCCTCCTGGCTGGGAGTGGGATTCAAGAGTTTGGGCCCAGTAGTCTGAGAGATCTGGACCCTGCCGTGGCCCTGGGTTTGCACCTCTGCTCAAGCTACTCTCTCTCCCCAAGCCTTAAGCAGGGCAGGAAGCATGCACCAGCCATCGGTGCTGAACTGAAGGGTCATGCAGGTCAGACCTGGAGAATTGTTGGTGCTCAGTAATGAGAGTCTCATCTTTCCCCAGGGATGAGATTGCTGGGTGCATCGAGAAGGCCTATGAGAAAATCCTTTTCACTGAGGCCACCCGGATCCTCTTCTTCAACACACCCAAAAAGATGACGGACTACGCCAAGAAGGTGGCTGGGGTGCAGGGCAAGGGGCCGTGGGGCCAGGGGTGTACTCGCAATGGGGGGGAGGGGGGAGGAACGCTGGAGCAAGACTGCACATTTAAATCCAGCTGTGTGACCTCAGGCAGGTTGCTGAGCTTCTCTGAACTTCAGTTTCCTGATGTGTAGAGTGGGACTAGAATTTAACATGTGAGATGAGCTTAGCACAGCACCTGGCACGAGGTGGAGATGGACGCTGATGCTCAGTACCTGTTGAGCTGTTGTCCTTCAAGGATTCCTCAGAGGTTGCAGCTTTTCTCCATGAGACTTTGCCTCATTTGACCTGGGGTGTTTATGCAGGAGTAGTGCCTCTGGAGATGCTGGGGCATGGGGTATAATGACCCCGGTGACTGAGGAGGGTCAAGACCAGACTAGAAGAGGTCAAATTGAATTTGAGCTATGGGCACAGCTGATATTTAGTGATCATTTACTCTGCGCCAAACTCTTCTCACCTCATTTAGAGGTGTTGACTCACTGAATCCTCACAGCAGACCTAGAGAGGTGTGTAATTAGAGTGCTTGTCTCAAACATGAAGAAACTGAGGCTCAGAGAGGTGAAGGTACTTGTCCAGAATTGTGTGGGTAAAGTAGGGTTGGTGAGGAACGTGAGGCAGGGCCGGCGTGGAAAAGCGCTGGTTCTACAAGGTGGGGTGGGAGCCTGTGTGATCACCCCACCCATCTGTCATCCTTCCCTTTCTGCAGCGAGGGTGGGTTCTGGGCCTCAACAACTACTACAGCTTTGCCAGCCAGCAGCAGAAGCCAGAAGACACCACCATCCCCTCCACGGAACTGGCCAAACAGGTCATCGAGTATGCCCGGCAGCTGGAGATGATCGTCTGAGTCCACCAGGCCCTGGGGTGGGGCAGGGCTTGCAGTATTTAAAGCAGTGGCAGTGCAGGGCTTCCTCCAATAAAGGTGGATTGACATTCTTTCTTCTAGGCCCTTGTCTCCCCGGGTGGAATGGTGGGGAGACAAGTTCCTTATCTCTGAAGAACTTAGACAGTTGAGAGCCCTCTGGGGTCTGAGATAACCCTCTGTTGGGTCAGCTTCCATCCAGTGGCCACTGCTCAAGCTCTCAAATGGCTGCCCATTGCGGGGCCCCAAATGCAGGAGAGCACAGGTACCAGGTAGAGGGACTGTTGGAGGTATGGACGCACACAGGAGGGCCAGGCCAAGGCACGAGTTTTTCAGTGAAGGGGGTAAAGCATCACAATTTAAAATGTTTGCAATTAAACTGGTTTGTTAAATATCATGTGAAATGGAACCCTGTGGTTCTGTGGGCTACCAGTTTGAGAACTCTGGAACGGGAGTTGTGGGCCCTGGCATGGGCTTGCCCTGATTCCCAGCCTTCCTGAGACAATGCTGTAACTTCCTCTCTCCTGCACCACCCCCCGCTTGTGCTTCCTGCCTTGAAGTTCTCCAGAAGGTATTTAAGGCAGAGTCCAGATCTGGCTGAGCCATTTGTGGGATGTGGGATTTTCAACCAAGTCTTACAGGGTCCGTTTCCACACCTGTTGTAGAAGGAATGATCACCCCTGCTCCCCAGAAGGATCTGTGCTAACAGCTCAGCTTGGCGTCAGCTTGGCTCAGCATTTGGGCTGACGTTACTAAGGGTAATGAGACTCACCCCTGGGCCTGTCAGTCCAGGTACTGGATAAATGGGACCTCTGTTATGCTCTTCTGGGTCCAGCCTCCTTAACTGTATCCAAGAAGTGCTTTCATAGAGACCTCTGCCCTAGCCCACCCCCTCCATTCAACCCTAAGCAAGTGACTAACCAGTAGACATCTGGATGGTTATTTTATTGTCAAGGGGGAGGCAGGGGGCGCTGAGCAGACTGCACTCAGTTGGAATGGGTGGCCTGCAAGTCGTAGTGCTCCAGCCCGGCCACCAGGGAGCCGGCCAGCTTGATGGTGGCAACCCAGGGTGGCTCACTCAGGTGGTTGGTGGGCGTGCTCAGCCTAGGGGGAGGGTAGAATCAGCTGGACTTGGCCGAGTGGCTGAGCCCTTACCCCATCTAGGTGTCGGCTTCCCCATCTATATGAGGGGCCACGTGTAGATATCACAGAGGCAGCCTAGGGCAGGGCTGTACCCACTTACATTTAGGAAAGGGGGCTAAGGGTTGGTGGGGTCTGTGTCCTGTATCCCCCTTACCCCCACCCTTATTGAACCCCCAAGGAGCACAGAGCAGAGGGTCTCTTAGTGATTCAGAATCTGGGAGCCAAGGTCAGATGGACCCTGGTGACCAGATTGAGATTTCTGTGTGTGCACGTGCTTGTGTGTAGATACAGGGGAGAGGGTGTAACTGAAGGGTGCACTATCTTTGGATCTGAGGACTCAGGTATAGCCTCTGCTGCACAGGGACTGTTGCATCAGTGGCCTCTGGCTGCCAAAGCTCTGGAATCCAGAGTCAGAGAAGGCTGGAGGGGTCAGGAGTGTAAAGGGCTAGGCCAGGGACTTTGTTGGAGGTATGTGTTCATCTCTACTGTCCCTGAAAAGCATGGGATGTGGTCCTTGGTGCCCTCAGGGACAGGGTTAAGGCTGTGAATAGTGTCAGGCCAGCTGGCACCAGCTTTCCTGATGACTCCAGAAGGTCACAGGGTCAGGAGTCAGCTTGGAGATCTATATACCAAGAGGCTGGACCAGGGTGTTCCCTGTCCCTGGTCAGGGTTTTCTCTTGATCCTGAAGGATTGGAGCTCAGCTGGGTTTGAGATAACAGCCAAGGAAACGGTGGAGGGTCAGCTGGGGTCAGGACGCCCAAGGGCTGAATGGGACTCTACCCGGGGAAGGTCGGTTCAGGACTTGCAGGGGTATACCCTCCCCTCCCTACTCCCGACGACCTCCCCTCACCAGGCAGACACGTTGCGTGGTAGACGGCGATGACGTGGCTGGTGGCGGCAGTAACACTTGCAGGGACAAGAGTTAAGCACCTGGAAGGGCGGCCAGTGGCGCCTGGTGCCCGCATTAACCATCCCCACTGGAGGAGCCCCGCCGCCACCACCCCCTCCATCGCCACTGTCAGTCACGGTAGCTGCAGTACGTTCGCGAGGACCGTCTCCGGGTGCGCCGTCCTCACGGGTCGCGCCTCGGGCTGCGCGGGGGCCCTTGCTCCTGCGCGTGCGGGCCTTGATGGGTGCGGGCGCGGGCAGCGGTGGCTCCGCTGTGGTGGGAGCTGGAGCCGGGGCCGCGGCCGGGGCCGGGGCGGGGGCCGGAGCCGAGGCCGGGGCGGGGGCCGGGGCGGGGGCCGGGGCGGGGGCCGGAGCCGGGGCCGGGGCCGGGGCCGGGGCCGAGGCCGGGGCCGGGGCCGGGGCCTGGGCCGGGGCCGGGGCCGGAGCCGGGGTGGGGGCCGGAGCCATGGCCGGGGCCGGGGCGGGGGCCGGGGCCGGGGCCGGGGCGGGGGCCTGGTCGGCAGCCAAGGCAAGGGGCAGAGTGGGAGCTGGGGCGGGGGCCAGAGCCGACTTCGAGTGGCCCGGGTGTGGGGTGGGAGGGCGGGCCACGGGGAGCGGCGTGGACTGGAGCACCCGCGGCTGCGGTGTCGGCGGCGGCGCGGGCGGCGGCGGGGGCGGCGGCGGGGGCGGCAACTCCTGTGGGCGTCCGGGCCCGGGGCTCTCTTGCTCGCCGTTGGTGGGCGCCGGGAAGATGAACATAGGCGGCGCCAGCAGGGCCGGTGCGGGCCTCCGGGGCCCGGGGGCTGGGTGCGTGTGTCCTGGCGGAGGCGGTGGGGAGCCCCAGGGCCCTGAGAGCGCGGCCGCGCGCCGTCGGGGCACCCCGACACCGCCACCGGCTCCGTTGAAGCGGAAGTGGCGCTCAGGGACGTCGGGAGGGCTCACCCAGTCAAATTTGGGCTTCGAGCCTGGAAAAGTGGTGTAGGGTGGCGGCGGTAGGGCCCTGGCGTGGGACACAGGCGCCGAGGGGGGTCCAGAACACCCCTCGCCGTCTCCATCACCGCCTTCTGCTTCCTGAGTCCCCCGAGGGACCTCGCCCGAGGGTCGCGCGGCCCCGGGAGCCAGGGGCCCCTGCTTCAGGACCTCAGCGTAAGAGATGGAACCCGGGGCGGCAGCGAAGAGTCCTCCGCCGCCCCCCAGCGAGGCTTTGGCCGCCAGGGAACTCGAGGCTGCCGCCAGGGAACTCGAGGCTGCCGGAGGGGCCAACATGGGCCCCGACTTGAAGGTGACTTTGCACAGCAGGCTCAGGCCGGACTCGGACACCGCAGGCCGGGCCGTCTCGCCCTCGCCCGCTTGGGGAAGGGCCCCCCTGCGGGCTCCGCCGGCCGTCTGGCCCTGGCCGCAGTACCCGACCTGGCTTTCTGCGGGGGGTGTGGCGCCTGTGGCCAGAGCAGGAGTGATTCTGTGGTCCGGGTGCTGCCGGTCGGAAGGTGGCGGTGGTGGCGGCTTCCGCGGCTCCAAGCGTGGCGGAGTAGGGGAAGGGGCCCTCGGGACGGAGTTGGGGTCCTCTCCAGGTAGTTGCCGGGGCGGCGGCGGCAGCGGACGGAGGCTCGGAGGATCGCCCTGGCCGCGATGGCTCGCCTCCAGCAGACCGCGGACCCGAGGCACCGGAGTGCCCATGGGTTTTCGCCACTTAGACGGCGCGGGCAGCAGGGGCCCCACGGGGGGCGGGGGTTGTGTGGGGATCGCGGCCGCAGCCGCCGCCTCTGAAAGGGGCGTCGCTGGCGAGGGCAGTTCTAAGGCCTGGGGCTCCGGGGGTACCAGGATTCCCGGGTGCGCGGAGCTGCCAGGGAACCAGACGCCCAGCCCGCGAGCCAGGCGCATGGCCGGGGAGGAGGGGGTCACCTCGGGCTCCACCAGGGACGTCCGGCGGGAGTCAGAGGAGCGGTCCGAGGCCTGCTCTTTTCGGGAGCCCCCGCCCGCGGACGGCTCCGACTGCACGTTCCCCATTTCTGACGGAGGTCGGGGACTGTGGTCAGAAAAACTTGGGCCAGTCAACCTGCCTAAACTATGGGGACTCCACGAGGCTGGCGGTATTTGGTCCTACCGGTCCACCCCGCCCCGCCCCTGTGTTCCAAGATCCACCGAGGCACTAGTCGCTATCCGCATTCCTGTTCCCTGACTCTTGAGGCTCAAGCGTTCTTCCCCACGGCCCCATTCAGCGACTGTCATGCCTCCTCCCTCATGGCCCCATTCAGCTGCTGTTCAGACACTTAGGCTACATCCATCCTCAGTGTACTAAGTTGGTCCCTGTCCCCTCACCCCTCCCCGGCTTGTCCCTACACTTGGACCATAACCCCGGTCTTGAGGCCCCAAGACGCAAGGGTTGCCCGCTTTCCTGTCACTCGGGCCACATCACTCATGATGATTGTGCTCAGTAACCTATGAGGCCCGCAAGGGGTTCAAACCTCTTTCGGGATCTTCCAACCTGGCTCGGGAGGCCCAGGCCCCGCCCCTGCTGTCCGGTCCCGCCCGCGATTGTCGGTACCGGGCCTCATCGCCCGCCCCAGATCTAGCCCCGCCTCCGCGGTATTCTTGTCTGGCTAACCCTTCAGTCCTCACCTCCAACCCAACGGTCCCTCTCTCTGTGTCGATCATTTGAGTCTCGCCCTCTTCCCAGGCAGCGGCAGATCTTCGGGCCTCACTCCTAAACTTGTCCGGCTCCTGGTCTACCGGCCGGCTTCAACACTCAGGCCCCACCCCTTTCTCCAACTCCGCCCTGGCCCCGCCTTCGCCCAGGGGTTCCCACTCACCGACTCCTCCAGCAGACCAAAGTTCAGACCGCGGCCCCCTGGGCCCAGGGCAGGGCGGGGAACGGCCGTAGCAGAAAATAACCGAAAAGAACGGGGGTGAAGCGGGTGGTGGCAAGTGGGCGAGACAGCGGGGGCGGACCCGAGACCTAGGCCCCGCCCCCGGGCTCGAGGCCCCGCCCTCCCGTGAGCCTACGAGAGGCGGGCCCCTTACGAACCTGGATCTTCCTTTGAAATATTCCGACGTCCTCTTCCCCGCCCCCAAGGCCGTGCAGGCCCAGGCCCCACCCCTTCAGAATGTTACCCTTAGCCCCGCCCCTTTACGAGATGCTCCGCCCCTCGTCCTTAGCCCCTCCCCCGAAGCTCCGCCCGTTACGAACGCTGCCGCGTAGCTCCTCCCTCCGGCCCTCTCATGTGCCCCGCCCATAAAACAATTTACTTCTAAACTCCACCCTTTTAAGACCCCACAACATCTCTTCCCGAGACCCTCTCCTTCCTCGGGCCTGCCTAGAAGGCCCATCCGCCGTGGATCCGCCCCTTCCATGACGCAAGCGCCAGTCCGCGCCCTCGGCGTCCTCGCCGACTCTCCTTCCCCGGGCCCTCCGACCCCGCCCCCTTGCGAAGGCTCCCTTCTCGCCCCACCCCTTTTCGAACCCTACCAGGTACTCAGCTCCTCCCATTTAGGACCCAAAGCGAAGACCCTCACCTCTTTAGAACCCTGACACCAGGCCATGTCCCGAACCCTTACCCGCATCCTCAGGGATCAATGACGCGGATGGGTGGGAAAGTGGGGGATCCTTTCTGGATCCTGAGAAAATGGGGGCTGGGGGGCTGTTTTCTGGAGCCGTGACGGGCTCTAGGACCCAGCGGGCAAGTACGCCCGCCTCGCGCTTACCCCTCCCCCAAGCCGCCCCCTCCCCCTCACCCATCTTCCAGGTTCCCCCTCCCTCCCCCGTCGCCCCGGCTCCCGGTGCCCGTCTCTAGCGCCGCCGGAGCCAGCGAGGGAGCCGGAGCGAACAGGAGGAGGAGGAGGAGGAGGAGGCCAAGTCGCCGCCGCTCGGAGCCCGGCCGGAGCCTCCCAGGCAGGTGCCAAGGGGGGCGAGGGGGCGGGGGCTGACAGACTGCCGGTCCTGGTGAGGGGGCGGCCAGGACCGCGCTGCGCCTCCTGCCCACCGGGGCGCCCCCCAGACCGCGGCTGGAAGGACAAGGGGTTGGGGGCCCCCAAACTGCGCGGCAGCCATTTGGGGTACCAGTCTCCATTTGGGGGCCTGCACTTCTCCGAGGACGCCCCATTCATAAAATTCCGAACTGGACCCCCACCACTGAGGAACTCTGGGGACCACTCCCCCAGGGAAACAGATGTGCGGGGAGCATAGGGCATCCAGAAATCCCGGCGTCCCATCCCAGCTAGGCCCTGGGGGACCCCTGCCCTCTTTCTCTGCTTCACCTGTTGTCGGGGGAGGCGGGCGGACAAAGGAAGCAGCATCACGTGACTGCTCATTCACAAAATCCCATCCCATTGAGAAAAGGGGGCTGGGGGCGCTGCGACCGCCCCTTCCCCTCCCGATGGGCCGGGGAAAACCGGCAGCCTGCAGGTGGGGGGAAGGGGCTAGAGCTCGTTGCCTGGGTCCCTAAGGTTGAGACGCCAGGGTCCCTGCGCTAGGTGGTAGTGAGGGGCTGGACGCTGATCCCGGTTACTGGGCGGAGGGCTACGTCCCCTGAGCTGGGGGGCGGGGTAAGATGGTTCTGAAGGATGCTGGGGCGGGGAGGGGGAGGAGGAGGGATCAATTCTCCACCTCCCCTCAATCTCTCCCCCTTGCCTTCCCTCGGCTGGGACCTGAGGGAGCAGGCTTGATTTTTGTGAATGAAATGCGCTCTGGTTGTGTCTCGGTCGCCCGTTTCTGGCTTCTTCTGCCTCCATCTCCCTTTCGGCCTCTCTCTGGCCATTTCTGGTTCTCTCCCTGCTCCCTGCCCATCTCCCGTTGCTGGGTGACTCAGTGAGCTTTGCATCCGGTCTCATTCATAAATCCGGGAAGGGGTGGGGGGAAGAGAGCCTGGGTTTCTCACCCAGCCAGTGGCCTGGGCGGCAGAGTGTGGAGGCAGTGTAGGGGGGATCTGGAGCTGAGTTGATGGGCTCTAAGAAAATACATATGCGCAGGCACCCAGCTGTGAGGGGGAACGATGGGTGGGGCTGTGGGAATGTGCTGAGGGAAGGGAAGGAGACTGGGTTGGTAGGGGAAGAGCCGGAGGGGGAAGGGAAGTGGAAAACCGAGGCTGTGGGGGTCAGGATGGGAATGATGGGGAAAGAGACGAAGGTGGGTATGGAGAGGAGAGGTAGATGTGGAGAAGGTAGGCACGGGAGAAAAGAGGTGGCATGAGGAAGAAAGAAGCCATGCTGGAAGAAGGTGGGCATGAGGGAGCAGGCAGGTATGTAAGAGAAAGTGAAAACCGGTGCCCGAGGCCGCAGCGGAGCCAGATGTGAGGGATGAAGAGGGGAGATGAGGGTTGAGGGCACACTGGACAGGAGAGCAGGGCCGGAGCCCACTGACTGTGTTGTGCCTGTCTCCCCACCCCCTCCAGGTACATGGTTCAGGTCCGAGCCGTGGTGATGGCCCGAGATGACTCCAGTGGGGGCTGGCTGCCTGTGGGGGGCGGGGGCCTCAGCCAGGTGAGCGTTTGTCGGGTCCGAGGGGCCAGGCCCGAGGGGGGGGCCCGCCAGGGGCACTACGTCATCCACGGGGAGCGCCTTCGGGACCAGAAAGTGAGCCACCCTGGGGCGTGGGGGTAGGGTGGGGGCGTGGGGAAGTAAGGGGATGGGGCTGGGAGTGCAGAGATGATGAGGTCAGGTCATCTCCCAGCCCACAGTCCATCGGGGTGTGGGATGTAGTTTGGAAGTGTCTATCTGTGTTACGGAGAACAACTGGGAGCTTTGAGAATATCTGGGGTATCAAGCAGCTCCTGTTCACTGTCGTGGCCTGATGGACGACTGTCACAGCAGCCTCCTCACAGGTTTTGCCATGCTCCTGCTCTGTCCCCCCCCAACCTCAGTCTGTTCCACAGGGGCCCTGCTAACACCTGACTCAGATCATGTCCCTCCCTCTGCTCAGAACCCTTCTGTGGCTCCATCTTGCTCAGAGATCCTTACCAGGAGGCCCTACACCACCAGCCCCTGTCTGCTCTAAGTATATATGGAGGCATTTGGTGGGGGACCGTCTGGATGTGTCAGACAGAGTTTATAATCCTGAATGTGGGTTCAGCAGGAATATTCGAGGCTGCCTGGAATGATGTAGAAGGACAACGTTGAGGCTTCAGCTAGGGATGTAGTAGAAAGACTTGGATTGTTTGAAAAGGCTTGGGGGTCGGGTTGCATCTCAGAGCAGGGGTCAGAAGGAACAATGTAGGGGGGTTTGAAATGGTGTGAAGATACATGGTGATATTGGGCGAGGATATAAGGAAACATCTAGGGTGTTCACCAGCATCCGAGGGGAAAATCTATGGGAGTTTGATAAGAATTTGGGGGTAGCATTTTGGGATGTTATTGGGGCATCAGAAGGAGATTAGGTGTAATATTTTGTGCTGTTCAGGATAGTTCGGGGAATATCGAGCCAAAAGGAGGGACACTGGGTTATCAGAAGGGGATATGGAAAATATAGGGATCAAGGGGCTTGGGGGAAATATTGAGGGTATCAGAGGTGTGCTCAAAAAAATTGGGGAGTGGTGTTGGGTGTTGACCAGGGTTCAGGGGTACACCTAGGATTGACAAATGAAGTTTGTGGGATACTGAGGTATGCAGATACGCTGAGGGTTGACAGGAAGTCACCAGCATGGCTGGTAGGGGGTGTCTGACCTGGTCCCCCTCCTGCCCTCTCAGACCACCTTGGAGTGTACCCTGAGGCCAGGCTTGGTTTACAACAAAGTGAACCCCATTTTTCATCACTGGAGCCTGGGTGACTGCAAGTTTGGACTGACGTTCCAGAGCCCTGCAGAGGCTGATGAGTTCCAGAAGAGCCTGCTGGCCGCACTGGCTGCGCTGGGGCGAGGTAAGTGGCTGGATGGCGGGCACTGGAGGATGGGGTGGAGGGGTGGGAGGGGGGCAGGGGCCCAGGGGACTCACTGTCTGCCTCTCTCCCTGCCCCAGGCTCGCTTACGCCCTCTTCCTCCTCCTCTTCCTCCTCCCCTTCCCAGGACACTGCAGAGACTCCCTGCCCTCTGACGGTGAGTCTCCAGGATACAGCTCTGCTGGGAGGGCCGGGGTCTGTTTCCATTCTCCAAACATTCTTGAGCATCTCTTGTGTATCAGGCACCACGCCACATGCTGGGGACACAGATTTGGGCCCAAACTATTGGTGTCAACTTAATGCCAGTTATCCTAGTTTTCCTGTTATGTGGTGGGTCACACATTCATCCCAGAGTATTTATTGAGCACCTTCAAATAAGTAGTGTTTTGGGCATTGGGGATACATCAGTGAACCAAACAAAGTCCCTCTCCTCATGGAGCTTCTATTCTAGTGTGGGAAGGCAGAAAATTTAAAAATAAAATAAAAGATAAGCTATACCTTTTAGAGTGAACAAATTAATGACCAGCCCATCCTTCTAGTTCCTCAGGGTCGCAACCTTGAAGTCATCCTTGATGTTTTTCCTTTTTTATGCTCCTCATCCAATCCATCATCAAATGTTGGCTTCATTTTCAAAATGATTAGAATCCCCTTCCAAACCTGGTACTGTCCAACCCCATCTCCCAACTGGAGCATCTCAGTTATTGTCAACTGCCCCCCTCCTCCTACTCCCTACTGTCTGGAAGTTCCCTACACGTAGCCAGAGGGACCCTATTGACATCTAAGTCAGATCATGACCATCCCTCCACTCAGTCCGTCCAGGGGTCCATCTCACTCAGGGTAAAGGACAAAGCATATAAGGTCCCCTACCATTTGGCCCCCTGTTCTCCTTTTTGCTCACTCTGCTCCAGCCTCACTAGCCTCCTCATTGTTATTCAAACACGGCAGGCAGTTCTATCTCAGGGCTTTTGCACTGGGCTTCCTTCTGTTTTGGAATACTCTTCCTCAGATTTCCACGTGGCTCACCCCCTTCTGGGTTTTATACACATATCACCCTTTCAGCGAGGCCCTTGCTGAGTAAGCTGTTCAAAACTGTGATCTCCCGATGCTCCCTATCCTGTTCTAATTATTCATCTTCTAAGATAGTTTCCTAATTTCCTTTCTATATAGACAGTTTTCTTATCTGTTAGTTTATTGCCTGTCTCCTGTGCTAGAATGCCAGCTCCAGGAGGGCAAGGATCTTTTTATTGCTTTCTTGATGCATCTCCAATGCCTAAAACAGTGCCTGGTATACAGTGAGTGTTCAGTAAATATGTGTTGAATAAATTTATTGAATGAATAAATGCACATAATGTCAGAGGCGATTTGGCATTTGCTGGGAACAGTGGGAGTTGCTGAGACTTAGAAGAATGAAACTGGTTCCCGGGCAGAAAAGCGGGAATCGCAGGGTAATGGGAGATGTGGGTGGGGCTACAGAGATCCGTGGAGACAGGTCCCACACATTTCATGCTTCCTCAAGAAGGATGCCGTACTTTCCATGCTCCATCTTACATCCTCACAATGGCCTTTGTGAGCCTGGCATGTCGTTGGTGCTCAATGAATGTTTACTGAAGATAGCAAATGGATGAAATCAGAATGACCCCCGAAGTTACAGAAAAGAAACCAAGTGTCTGAGAAGTGATGTTTCAGTGTGTAAAGGACTGTTGGTTTGGATGGGAAGGAACCTCTTCCTGGTGGGTGGAATTGCCCCAGTGAAGGTGTGGTGGTGGGAATGAGTCAGGACCGTGGCTGTCTGGCCAAGGGAGAGGGCTTCTTCTTCTTCTTTTTTTTAAATATTTTATTTATTAATTTATAGGAGACACAGAGAGAGAGGCAGAGACATAGGCAGAGGGAGAAGCAGGCTCTCTGGGCAGAGCCCAATGCAAGACTCATTCCCAGGACCTGGGCCAAAGTTCGGTGCTCACCCCCCCTCCCCCGAGAGGGCTTCTGAGAAGGGAGAAAGCTAGTTTGATGTTCTGTAGGTTAGCCAGCTGAGCAGAGAAGAAGAGGGGGTCCAATAATAAAAAAAAAGAACCATTTCCAACTCTTCCTGTACTTCAGGCATTGTGTTACGCCCTTGACAGTGGGTCCTAACCACATCCTTATGAATAGACATTATTATGATCCCCATTTTACAGAGAAGGAAACTGAGGCTCAAAGAGATGAGGTCACTTGCCGGAGGTCACACAAGCAGTCAGTGGCAGAGCCGGGGCTTGCCCCGAGGCCTGTCTGGCCGCAGAGCCCTCGCTCGCCACGGGAGGGGGTCTATGTGAGGGCATCGGCTGTGCCCGGGTCCGGCTCTGAGGCCGCCACTCTCCCCCAGTCCCACGTGGACAGCGAGTCCTCCTCCAGTCACAGCCGCCAGGAGACGCCTCCCACCACCGCGGCGGCCACTATCATCACCGTGGAGTCCGCTTCTGGCTTCGGGCCGGCTACGTCCCCCCAGCGCCGCCGCTCCTCCGCGCAGGTGCGACCTCCCACCTCCCACGGGCGTCGGGGCTGGGGGGCCTCCGGGTGAAGTGGGGGCAGGGTGCCGGGGCCCCGAAGCAGGGGAGAGCTGAGACCCCAGAAGGGCCAGAAACCACAAACAGATCCTAGAGGCTGGCTGGAATTCAAGGCCGTGGTGGTCAGGACGGTGCTTGGGGACTCCAGTTCCTCGGAGGGTTGGTGAGGGCTTCCCGCGTCTCCAGCGCTCAGGGAGATTGTGGAAAGTTCTGAGTTCCGAATGCAGAGGGGTTTGGGGGACGACTTGGACAATGCTTCATATTAGGGAGTTTTTCATGCTCGTGGAAGGGGTTCCTTAGACTGCTTAATTCATTAGGAGGGGCATGGGCTCTAAAGGAGTTAAGGCTCCTTGGGGACTGGACTCCTGCGTCCTGAAGGGGTGCAGAGCTCCCAGATTTGGGGGTAGAGGGTACTGGATGCTGGGACTTCTTGCGTCTTGAGAGCGGACAGGACTGAGAGCCTGGATCACCGGGTCCTTAAGGAGAGGGCTTGGTGCCTGGATTCTTCGGTCTATTCTTGGATTGGAGAGGAGTGGGCCGGGGGCTTAGAAGCCCGAGTGCCAGACGCAGGCACTCAGGATCCCAGCACAGCGTCCTAGGACGCACGGGGCCTGAAGGCTGGGTCTCGAGCCTTCCGAGACTGGGATGCATTGCGGTGGAGTGTGGGGGTTCACGGACCCTGCTAACCTGTTCTCCTGTCCCTTCGTCCCACAGAGCTACCCTCCGCTCCTACCGTTCACGGGGATTCCGGAGCCCTCAGAGCCCCTGGCCGGGGCAGGGGGCCCGGGCTGGGGCGGCCGTGGCTATGAGGATTACCGGCGCGCCGGGCCGCCCGCGCCCCTCGCCCTGTCCACCTGCGTCGTGCGCTTCGCCAAGACCGGCGCGTTGAGGGGCGCAGCGCTGGGGCCCCCCGCCGCGCTACCCGCCCCTCTCGCCGAGGCTGCGCCCCCAGCGCCCCCCGCTCGCCCACCCCCGGGCCCCGGGCCTGCCCCTGCGCCCGCCAAGGCCTCCCCCGAGGCGGAGGAGGCGGCGCGCTGCGTGCACTGCCGGGCGCTCTTCCGCCGCCGGGCCGACGGGCGCGGGGGCCGCTGCGCCGAGGCCCCGGACCCGGGTCGCCTGCTGGTGCGCCGGCTCAGCTGCCTGTGGTGCGCCGAGAGCTTGCTCTACCACTGCCTGTCGGACGCCGAGGGCGACTTCTCGGACCCGTGCGCCTGCGAGCCGGGCCACCCGCGCCCCGCCGCGCGCTGGGCCGCGCTGGCCGCGCTCTCCCTGGCCGTGCCCTGCCTCTGCTGCTATGCGCCCCTGCGCGCCTGCCACTGGGTCGCGGCGCGGTGCGGCTGCGCAGGCTGCGGGGGGCGCCACGAGGAGGCGGCGCGGTGAGGACTGCCTGGTGGGTCCGGTAGCTGCACCGAGGACCCCAAATTGAGGGCCCAGGACCCTGGACTCCGCTCGGACCCCCAAACCCAAACCTAGGCACACCCGGAACTTGGAGCTTGAGTTTGGATTGAGAGACCCCAGACCTGGAACCTGGACCCCAAATCTAGGACTGAGAGAACCCAGACCCAGCTTCATTGGGATGTCTGTCCAAGAGGTTCCAGGCATCCTGAGTTCTGGCATCCCCATCCTGCCACCACCCCCTCCCTGACCTAGACTAAGGAGACTCCAGGCATCCCCAGACTCTTCACCTCAGGCAGGCCGGGGAGCACATGTATCCCTGAGAGTCACAGGGCCGGGCCCCCCGACTCCCTGTTCAAATAACCAACCCAGACCCGGTCATGCCTGACACCATGAACCCTCAGACTACAGTTCCGGAGTTAGTCAGGAGTTGCCAATACCTGACCCTGCCTGCATACAATTATTCCTGCATACAATTAGATCTTGAGACCATAGAACCCAGATTCACCCCAAATGGTCCCTGAATGCTCACCTAAAACTTGGGGCACCCATATCTGCGGTATTCTTGTAGCCCCCAGGACCCTGAGGCACCAAACCCTCTTGAGATGCCCTGAGTCCTTAGGTATGCCCAAACAGATGTCCTCTGACCAAAATGACTTGGGAGACCCATCTCAGAGCCTCCATCTATGCCCCAACCAAACTCTAGATGTCACACTCCCAAGATGCTCTGGGAGCCAAGGAGTGTAGACCCACCCACCCCAGACCAGTGTTCCCAGAACTTTGGATCTCACATATAGGACTCTGAGGTGCCTAGTACTCCCAGATGTAGTACCGAAGGCCACCAATATATTAGGGCCCAAGACACTGGTCTCAAGTCCTCAGATAACCCTCTTTCAAAACCCCTTAGACTTGGGATTTCAAGCCCCAGAATGGCCTGGAATCTTTGGCTGCTTTGTACCCATAGATCCCCAATCCCCTATAAAAGCTGGAAGCCCAGCTCCCAGGTGATGGGATGTTCATGGCAACCCAGACCTCTCACCCCACGGCCCCCAGCTCCTGAATGACCCGGAAGTACTTTGGGAGTACCAGTTCCAAGACCCCAAGGTGCCATCGGTCCCTCAAATTCAGGGCTTAAGCCTATACAACATTGGGATTGTCCCTGACTCAAGACCTTGGCCCCTCCATACAAGATGGAACTGAGGTGCTCCAGGACCATAGCACCTTCAGATCCCAGATTCTTTGGACTTAAATCTCTTAAGGCTGATATTCCCGGAGACTTGCTGCCCTTGAATCCTACTGGCCATAAGCCCCTGAAACCCCAAGGTCCCAGACCTCTGAATTCAAGCCCCAGCCCAAGCCCCCAGCATCTCACAAAATTACTCGGGTTTTTTACTCGGGTACAAAAACAAACAAACATCATTTTGAGCTCATGTTTCTGGATTCCAGGACTACCCCAGATCTCCCCCATTCCCATTTCTAGGACCTGGCACTGTCCTAGATGATTGTGCAGGCTGTTTACTAAGCAAAGACACACAGTCAAGGTGGGGGTGTGGCTGGAATTCACACCGCACTCTGCTGGCTGCACTGTGCACGGAGTCACTTTTTAGGCTAGCTGTGGCTCTACACACACACACACACACACACACACACACACACACGCCCCTCTTGCACTCTGCCCCAAGCCCTTAAGCCCCAGCCTCCTAGTCCAAGCTTTTTATGTTCGGCCCTGTTAACCCCTTCCCTTCCATCTCAGAGTTGGGGGTTTGAAAGCCGGTTTCATGGCCCTCTGTGATGCCACAGTCTCTTTTCCCTGAATGGAAGGGGACTTTCAGGGTACCTCAGATCTGATGGCCTGAAGTGGAGGATCAATGTCTTGGAGAAAGACAATCTCAATGCTGTATGGGCTTGGGACCTGCACGTGGTCCCAAGCATCTGGAAATGTGCACTTACCTTTCTTCATTACCCAGACTTGGATGGCCTTGTAGGGGTTCAAGGGATAGGTCAAGGGGGTCAGAGGGCTAGATCCTTCTGTCACTTCCTTTAAATTATTAACTATTTATTACATCCGGAACCTGTGAGATTCCGCTCTCCCAACCAGACCCTGGGATGGGTGAGAGAAAAGGGGGATGTCCCTCCCATCCCCACTCTGCCCAGCTCTCGTCACTGTCAGACCCACCAGAGCTGAGGGCGGAGGGACCAGGGGGCTGGGGCAGCCTGGGTCCCCATCCCCCTCTCTGTGCCTCGGTCTCCTCCCTTCCGTGGTGGGCGGGGGGAAGCTCCATTCTTAACCTACCTCGTTTTGGGGAGGGGTGGGACGGGGACCAGAGTGCTGTAAGGTGCTGTGGGATCTGCGGATGAAGCGGTGGGAGCTGGGGAAGGTTCCCCCGGCCCCCACCTCCCAGCACCGCCTCTCCCAGGTCCCCCAGTCCTGCTCCCTGCTGATACCCACCTCTGATCCATGATTACTCTTCATCACCCCCAAATCAGGGGTGCATGGAGGGCTGACCCTGGGAGCCAGGAAGACCTCAGACCCTGGAGCCCCCAGGCCCAATTTCCCAGCTGCTTGCCCCTCAGATTGGATGCTTGGCCCCCAGACTTGGGGGAGGCACCCCGATATTTATCTTCCTGATCTTGATTCCAAGCCAGTCTGTGACCTCAATATTGTTATCGTCAGTGCAGGCTGCCGTGGCGGGGGAGGATGGGGGCCAAAGACCCAGCCTTGTCATTGGGGAGGGGGCATGAGATATTCGCTCCAAGAAATGTCTGTGACAAAGTCTCAGCCTGTGTCCTTTATTCACATTGGTGCTCCCCATCCCCTCACCTTTCTGAATCAGCAGAACAGTCTGCTACCCAATTCGTCCTTTCTCCTTCAGATCCTTTAGTCCCAAGCAGACCCTCCAGCTGAGTTTTATACATTCAGTCACTCAAGTACACTTACTGAACACCCATTATATGCCAGCCCCGTTTCTCAGCACCCAGGATAAAGCAGTGAACAGAGCAGACAAAAATCCTTTCCCACGAACAGCTTATGAACTTTATAGGGAAGGAGATAATAAAGGACACGTTAGAAAGGATATGTACTATAGGGAAAAGCTGAGTGGAGATGTGGGATAGTCATTTTTAGCTAGGGTCTCCAGGAGGCCTCATTGAGCAGCTGGCATTCGAGTAAAGCCTTAAATGAGGCGAGGGGGTCCATGGATGTCTGCGGGAGGAACATTCTAGGTAAAGGGGAACCGTCCAGGCAAGGCCCTGAGGGAGAAGCATGTCTAGGTAATTCTGAGGGACCTCAAGGGTGTGAATGTCTGGAGAAGAGGAAGCCAGGAGGAGGATACTGAGGGCAGAGAGGTGACAGGGCAGATCTGTGGGTCCTTGCAAACCATTGCATGGATTTTAGTGGTCATCCTGAGTGAGGTGGAGATACGGGACAGCTCCATGCGTGGGAGGGCTGTGACCTGACTCAGGCGGTTTACCCATTCCCTCTGGTTGCCTGTGGGGAAGAGACATGGGGACGGGTGAGTAGGGAGCAGGGAGGAGGCTGCTGTGATGGTCCAGGAGGAGACAAGGGCACATGAGATCAGGGTGAGAACAGTGGAGGCAGAGAGAAGTGGGCAAGACAATGGATCTATTTTGAAGATAGAATCCACATAATTAAATAAAGACTTTGCAAAAAAAAAAAAAAAAGAATCAAGGCCATGATAACAAGGTTTTGACGAGCAATTTTTAACATTTTATTAAGGTCAACAAATAATGGTCCTGAGTACCCCAGCCTTGGGGTAGGCAGCACCATGGAGGATTATAGTTTTAACAAACTGCAACAAAAACAGCAGCAACACTAACAGTAGTAACAGGTTAAGCAATTAAAAGCATGGATTTTGCAAATCAGATCTGAATTTGAGTCCGGGCACCACCCCACATTCACTCTGATTTATCGTGTCTGAATTTCGGTTCTCCTCCCTAAAACGGATCTAAGATACTTAAGCTAGTAGCACACACAAAATGCTCAATATATGTTAGTTATTGAGTACCCCTGTATGCCTACGGAACACACACATGTATGACTCTCATCCTCACAATCCTTAAAAGTGAAGTTTTATCCCCGTCATCCAGATAGGAAGCTATTTGGCGGGGACACAGAGATGGGGAGTGGAGTGGAGTCCTACCCCCCAGGGTGCAATCTCTTAATCACGACAGCATGTTGCCCCTGCTCCCTCTCCAAGGCCTCCGGAAGAAAGAGGGGTGAAAGCCCGACTGGTGCACCGTGACGGATGGAGGCGGAGGGCGTAGCTGTGTTGGGGGTGGGTGGGTGGGAGGGGGTGAGCCGGCCTTCCTGAGTCCCTGACGTCCTGCCAACCCCAAGCTGGAAAGGAGGAAACAAGTTTCTGCGTTCGGAGCGGAGTTGGGAGAACGACACTCGGTCTAGGGTGCTTCAAGAGCAGAGGGAGCCTGAGAAGAAGAAATCGGTTTCTAAGTCGCAGCAACAGCGCCACCCGCTGGCCTGTCGCGACAGCTGGGATCCTGAAGGCACGCGCTGGATTCACGGGGCTGCGGCTTTTCCACCGTCTGGACCCGGTCACCCGAACCGCGGCGCCCGAGCTCCCCGCGCCCGCGGACCTGGGGGCGGGCTCCGCCGCCTCCTGCGCCAATCAGAACGCCGAGGGCCCTCGGGCGCTGATTGGTCGGAGCGCCGCGGGGCCGACTGCGCACGCCGCCGCCGGGGCGGGGCCTCTCGCCGGCCGGCAGGGGGCGCGCGCCCGGCGGACAGGACGCTTCCATGGAGGGGGCGGAGGCGGAAGCGCGGGAGGGGGCCGCCGTGGCCCGGGACCTGCAGGCCTTGGGGTGCGGCTGGGGGCGCGGGCGGGGGCGCGGGCGGGGGGCAGGAAGGGACAGGTTTGCCCTCGGCAATCCCTCTTCACCTTCCCAATCCCCGCCCGCTGCCTCGGCCCCGCCACAGGTATGAGGGCTTCTCGGGGGCGACGTCGCGGGGCACCTCGTGTCCGGACTTCAGGGCGCTGTGCGCGCGGCTGGCGGCGGAGCTGGCGACGCTGGGCGCCCTGGAGCGGGAGCGAGGGGAGAGCGCGGAGGCGCTGAGGGCCGGCGACGGTACGTGGGCAGCGCCCGGCCCGGCGGGGATGGGGCCGCGGGGGCCGCCGCCGCGCCCTGACGTCTCCCGCCGCCCGCAGGCCCCGGCGCCGAGGAGGGATTCCTGCGACAGTTGGCCGGCCTGCTGCGGGAGCTGCGCTGCCCGGACCGCGCGCTCTGCGGCGGAGACGGCGTGGCCGCGCTGCGGGAGCCCGGCGCGAGCCTGCGCCTGCTGCGTGAGCCGGGGATGCGGAAGGGGCGGCCCGGCCTCCGGAGGGGCGGGCCCGGCGCCGCCAAGTGGAGCCGGGGTTCGCGCCCCCCGGGGGCGTGGGCCGGGCCGGTGGGGGTTAGGATTTTGCGGGGAGCGTCTTGAAGTTCCAGCGGGTCGCATTTGACGTAGCCAGCCAGGTGGTTCCCCTGTGAGCGGGCTTCGAAGTCCGGGCGGGACACTGGGTCTCAAAGTGGGTGGGGCTCGTCTTGGAGGTAGAGCCGGGGTTGGGGCGGAACTAGAAGGGCGGAGTGTTTGAAGCCTGGAGTGTTTTGTTTTGTTTAAAGATTTTATTTATTTATTCATGAAAGACACACAAAGAGAGACAGAGATTTAGGGAGAGGAGAAGCAGGCTCCCCGCTGGGAGTCTGATATGGGACTGGGTCCCAGCACCCAAGGATCAGGACCTGAGCCAAAGGCAGATGCTCGACCACTGAGCCACCCAGGAGCCCCTGGGCCTGGAGGTTTTAAAGCAGATGGAGCTTTTTGGCCCTGGCGGGTGAGGTGGTGGCCCTCCTTGATTGCACCGCTCCCTTTCCCTTTTAGGCTTTCTCTGCTCTGAACTCCAGGCTGCCCGCCTCCTCCGTCTCTACCCCCGGCTGGACCCCAGCCCCGCACAGCCCTGTGGGGAAGAGAGCGAGGAGGGAGCTGGCATGGTCCAGGAACTGGTCCTTACCCTCCAAGCTCTGGGGCTGCCCAGACCGACGCCTGGGACCGCCGCCAGCCGGCTGCTGTGGGAGTTGCATGACAAGGTAGAGAGCGCTGGAGCCCCTTCCGCGCCGGGCCACCCCACTTTCCTTGTAGGGGGAGAGTTCTTTCTCCAAAAGTGGTTCTGGGGGCAGCCCCGGTGGCCCAGCGGTTTAGCGCAGCCTTCAGCCTAGGGCCTGATCCTGGAGACCCGGGATGGAGTCCCGCGTCAGGCTCCCTGCATGGGGCCTGCTTCTCCCTCTGTCTGTGTCTGTCTGCCTGTTTGTCTCTCTGTCTCTGTGTGTCTCTCATGACTAAATAAATAAAATCTTAAAAAAAAAAAAAAAGAAGTGGTTCTGGCAGGAGTGCTCCAGCCACGGGGATGTTTTTCTTTCTTTTTATTTTTTTAAGATTTTATTTATTTATTCATGAGAGACACACAGAGAGAGAGAGAGAGGCAGAGACACAGACAGAAGGAGAAGCAGGCTCCATGCAGGGAGCCTGACGCAGGACTCGATCCCAGGTTTCCAGGATCACACCCTGGGCTGAAAGGCTGCGCCAAATCGCTGAGCCACCCAGGCTGCCCCCAGGGATTTTTTTTTTTTTTATTTATGATAGTCACAGAGAGAGAGAGAGAGAGAGGCAGAGACACAGGCAGAGGGAGAAGCAGGCTCCATGCACCGGGAGCCCGATGTGGGATTCGATCCCGGGTCTCCAGGATCGCGCCCTGGGCCAAAGGCAGGCACCAAACCGCTGCGCCACCCAGGGATCCCCACCAGGGATGTTTTTTAAGAGTCGTGGCCACCATTCTTGATTCCGAGGCCTAGGTCCTTGGGGCCAGGGGGAACAGGAATCCACGGAGTCTATCTGGTTTCTGCCCCGTCAGCCTCAGACTACCTTCTCCCATCAGATCTCTGAGCTGCTGCCTTCCCTGCCCCCAGGGTTCCTGCAGCCCCTCCTCAGCTCCCCACTGGACGCCCCCAGATGGGTAAGACTGTGTACCACTGTACTTGAAGAGCATGCTCGCCCGGAGATGGGAGCGAGGGGAGACCCTGAGTGTGACTGAGACCTTTTTCCTAGGAGGCATTGGAGTCTCTGTGCCAAAGGCTGGGAGATCAGTACTGCTCTCGCCGCTGCCTGCTCCTGAAGCGCCTGGACCTCACGACATCTTCTTTCCACTGGAGTGATAGGGCAGAGGTGTGGGCAAAAGACCCTGGCAGGACCAGGGAGGCCCAGCTGTAGGGGCTCCCACTACAAGGAGGAAGAGTGAGGGCCAGGAATATTACCTGAGAGCAGGTTTTTAGGATCGTGTAAGGTGTGGGCTCTAGAATTCCAGGGCATTCTAGAATTCTCAGCTCTGAGCTGGGAGTGTCTTCAGAGCTGTACTTCTTATTTAGACCTGTGGGAGGTGAGGCTCTTTCTGGAGAGTGAGATGCTTCCAGGGTGACAGATCCCACCTGAGGAGGGCTCTTGGGCACCTTCTCCATGCCTCTCTCCCTAGGCCCAAGGAGAAGCCATGAAGGCAGTGCTGATCCCAATTCGAGAGGCTCTGACCCCAGAATCAAATGTCTCCATCGCACATATCCTGGCTGCCCGAGAGGACCTGTCTCGTCTTATCCCAGCCACCAGCAAGGCTGTCCGCCGAGGGACCTGCTGTGCCATCAACAAGGTGGGCACCTGGGAGTGGGGAAGGGCCTCCACAGCCTTGGCCTTCAGACTTGGTGCTCTGGCCCCCTTGTTCATTTTTTCCCCTGACACTCAAGTCTGATCAACTCCCAGGTGCTTATGGGCAACGTGCCTGACCGGGGGGGCCGTCCAAATGAGCTGGAGGCTCCCATGCCCACCTGGCAGAGCAGAAGAGAGGATGGTGGTGGGCGGAAGGCAGGCCGCCAGAGCTGGGGTCGCAAGAAGAAGAAGAAGTAAAGAGGGACTGGTGGTTGGGTGGGGGGAGGGGTCCCCTGTGACATGCTGATGCCATTGGTAATCCTTGGGGAATCGCTTTGAGTTTCTTTTGGCATCTGGCTCCCAGGCCCCATGTCCCCTGTTCCCTGTTCCTAAGGTCCCAAATGCCTACCATCACCACCCCCCCCCCCCCCAGTCTATCACTCAACAACAAAGACCATGTTCTCTGGAAAATAAATTTAATTTATGACAGCTGTAGGACCTATCTCTGTGGGGGCCAGGTCAGGGGTGCTCAGGTTTGAGGACAGGCAGGGACAGCTTTGTCCCCTGGGTCTCAACAGGCCCCTGTTGCTCTGACCCTTACAGTCCTCTGCTCTTTAGCAACACATCTTTCCCTTCCTGGGGACATGGGGAAGGAGACGTGCAGGCATCGGACAAACAGTTCTCAGGTACGCACCAAGTGCCATCCCTGTTCTGGGCGCTAGGGATACGGCAGTGAAAAACATAGATTATAAAAACTCCTGTTCTTCTGGAGTTGACAATTTCCAGTGTGAAGAGGAGCAGACATTCAACAAGATAAATAGGTAAAAAGTACAGTTTGTTAGATGGGTAGAGGGCTATGGGGAAAAACAAAGAAGGAAGCCAGGAGCAGGACTGGGGCTGGATTGCAACTTTGAATATGGTCAGAGGGGCCTCACTCAGAAAGCGACATTAGACCTAAGTCCCAAAGATGGAGCCATGTGGGCCTGTGGAAGAGCATTCCAGGCAGAGGGAACTGCCGGTGCAAAGGCCCTGAGGTAGGAATATTTTTGGCATGTTCAGGGACCATAGAGGCCAGTGTAGCTTAAGCAGGATGAGTAAGGGGTGGTAGGTGAGGTCAGAGAGGGGACGGAAACAGATTGTGGGAGGTAGGCCATAGTGAGGACTCTGGCTTTTCCCCTGATCGAGAAGGAGGCATGGATTACTCCGAGCAGGGGAGGGACTCAGGTGTTCACAGGCTCCCTCTTCCACCTCTACTCTAGCCTTCTCTCCTGCCTCTGGAACCCTAGAGTTAGGAATATAACTGCCCAGCCTATCCCCTCCCCATCCTGACCCATGCTGATGTCAGTGTAGCGTATTGGTAAGGAGCGTCTGTTTTAGAGGCAGACAGAAGACCTGGATTTGAGTCCTGCCTCCAACACTTAGGCGCTCTTCCACCTTGGAGAGCAGCTAAACCTCCCTGGCCCTCGGCTTCCTCGTCTATAAAATGGAGATGTAAGGAGTTGGAGAGCTGATACTTAAGTCTAGACATAATCCAGTGTGAAATCGCATAGATACAAAGTGCAGGAAGATGGAGTACAGGTCGTAGCCACTCTGATGCAAAAGAAAACAAATAACTTTCCGGGTAAGAGATGATGAACTCTTCACCGAAGGTGGTGTGGATGGGACAAGGCCGTGCCTTCAGGGGTCCTGCTGGCGGTGGAATCACGACTTGAGACTGACTCTGAGGAGGTGAGAGAGAACAGACCCAAGGCGGGTGCAGTCCTAGGAATTCAGTTTGGAGGATTGGGCAGGCGGCGAGCCCGTCTTTGGGAGGGGGACCTGGAAGGAGGAAGACACCGGGTCACCTGGGGAGAGTGTGGTGTCTAGGAGCCTGGCTGCTGACAGGGGCAGAGCCTCACCCAGACTTTGTGTAGTAGATGAATGAAAACTCTGGTGGGTGTTCAATCGGAAGGGCTCTACCTTTGAATAGTAAAATTTACTCCACTGACACTAATGATAGCTCCTGAGGTATGTGGCCTTATCCTTGCTATTCTCTTTTTCCTTTTTCCTCCTTAAAATCCTTTTTCTGTTCCACTTGTGGCTACCCTGTCCTCCCACCCCAGCGTATCGAAAGTTTTATTTTTCTAACTGCCCAAAGCAACTGAGAGCTCTTGCCCCTTTTTACTTTCCTATGCTTCCCCGCATTGGCTTGGGTTCCCCCAAGCAAATGGCCTGGTCTCCCCGTATCCAGTTGATGGTGGGGGCAGGGGGCAGTTCCTCCTCACCGTCTCTGGTTCCCAGGAAGGGTTTGGGGGTTCGGTCTGGGTCCAAGCATGGCAAAGGTGGCACCCTGTTTCAGGTTCCAGGGATAATGTGTAGGAGAGATTGTCCTCTGGACCTGTTTTGGGGGTGACAGACGAGAGGGATGTGGGTGTGACGGGAAGGGCCTCATGACCTCGGATTTAATCCCCATGTATCAGACCCCCTTCCCAGGACTGCCACACCCTGGGTCTTACCACAGCTAGCATGGGCAACTGGGGTAGGTGGGACAGGGGCTCCTGGGGGGCTCACATCACCCTTGACCCCTGGCCTCTTCTTACACTCAACCTTCACGCGGTCCCTGCAGTGTTTATGGCAACACAGCCCACAGTCTGGGGGAAGGTCAGCAGTTAGTGGCCAGAGGCCCAGCCTGGGCCCCCCTCCACTTATCCAGCTTGTAGGTGCTGGATTCCCTCCCTACCACCAAGGCCTCACTCACCCCGACAGCGGTAGCCTTGCTTGGTGACGCCCCAGAGCTGGGAAGAGAAAGCAGAATTGGTTATGTAGGCTAGGGGAGAGAGGGCTGTGGACGGGGGTGGGATTGGTCTCTGGAAGTGTGGAAACCATCTGGCTTGGGAAATTCTCACAGCTAGAGGCTTAAGTGGGAATCTGGGGATTAAAAGAATTTGGGGTTATTACAAGTTTGGGGAGTCATCTAGGTGAAATCCTGGAATTAATAAAATATAAATTCTGTGGGCAAGGATTGCGTCTGTTGTGTTTTTGCTGTGCGTCCCCCTCCCCAGCCCTCAAGTCTAGAACAACCTGGCACACAGGAGGTACTCTGTAAATATGCAGTGAGTGAGAAAGTGGGTTTGGGAAGTAATCCAAGGTTTGTGAATTAGTCTTGGTTTGGAGATTGAGAGATCTGTCCATTATCTAGAGTTTGAGGAGTCCTTGAATTTGAAAATTATCCAGGGTTTGAGTTATCTGGAGTCAAAAGACTTGGAAATTGATTCTGTTTGGAGATAATATACCCAGGTTTGTAGATGATCTAGGATTTTAGATATCCATAGTTTGGCAGTGATCCAGGACGGAGATCATCTGAAATTTGGGCATTATTCTAGACCTTGGGCATATCCAGCATTTAGGGTTTATATGGGATATGGGGATTATTTGAGACTGGGGATTTTCTGGAATTTGGTGATCATCTAGGATTGGGGACTGTGAGCCCTACAAGGCTGGGCTGGCCCTCTGAACCCAGGCTGTGAGGAGTCAGGACTCGGGACTCTCCAGGCCCTTAGGTGGGGCCTAAGGCTGATAGAGGGGCCAGGTGCTCACAAAGCCACTGCAGCTGTCACAGAAGGTGGGCTTGCGGAAGGTGACCTCATGGAAGCTATGCAGGAAGGCCAGGCCCAGCTTGGAGCAGATGGCGCTGGCCCGGAGCAGGTACCCCGTCAGCTCTTCTCGGCTGTAGGAGCCATTCCTGGGGGCAGAGATTGCACCTCAGCATGACTGGCCCCTTTCTCCCAGACTCAGAGGAGTCCTGCTAGCCCCAGTATCCTCATGTTTGGGGGACCCGGCAGTCAGGAGTACTTACCCCTGGCGGGGGGGTGGGTGAAGCCCATGGCAGGCAAAGGGGAAGTTGCCTGAGAGTCGCTCAAAGTCCTCCTGAGAGATAGTTCCTCGGCCTTCAGGGTCATAATTCTTGAACACAGACTTCAGAAGAGTATGGGAAGGAGACAGTAAGGCCAAACCATGATCCTCATGATCTCAGATCTCCTCTTCTGGGTCAGGACTGTACAGATACTTTCCTTCCTGGACCCCAGTGGCCAGGCCACAGTCCCCTCCTTACCTCCACCAGCTGCTCCACATGCCGACCCAGGGTGACCCTGTCAGGTTTGGGTGTCACGCCAGGGGCCCACTCCACCACCAGGGGTGCCTTGAAGGGGGAGGGTGGCTGGGGCAGGGACAGAGGGGTACAATTAGTCAGGGCATGGGCTTGGGCTGGTAGTCAGAGGTCAGGGGCCAGTTCTCACCAGACTCTTGGGACAGCGGGGTTCTCGAGCGTAAGAAAGTTCATAGATCTCATCCTCCGTGTAGAAGAGATCCAGGGAAAGCTGGGGGGTGGGGGAGGGCGTTACAGATCTTCATCTCCATCCTCCTACCTACAGCCTATGCCCTGCTTGGATCTCCAGTCTCATCCTCTTCCCAGAGCCCCTCTTCTCTGGAGACTCCCAGGGTCTTCTCTCCCACCCAGCCACCATTCAGTCTCCCAACAGCCCCATCCCCCAATCCAGAAATGCCATCTCTTCACTGAGGCTTTTTTGGGTTCTATTTAAAACTAAACCTGTTACTTTCTATGCCGGTTTCTACTTTAGTTTTCACTATTAGCACTTACCCCTGAAAGACCATATGATTTACTCATTTACTTTATTTTATTGGCTGTCTCCCCTACTGGGAAATCAGCCCCACAAGAACAGCAGTTTTTTTCCTGACGTGCTCACTGCTGTGAGCCTAAGTGCCTAAAGTAGTGTCTGGCTCATAGAAGGTGCTTGATAAATATTTGGGCTTGATGGCCTTCTCGAATCAGCAAAGCATAGAGCCTTGGGCACCAGTCATCTTAGGGCAAGGCCAGCTTTACAGGCAGGCCCCATATTTGAAGGGCCCCACTTCATTTAATGCCCTGCTGTCACCATCTTGAAAGTCTTAAGAATTTTAAAAAAGGAACCCCACATTTTCATTTTGCATGGGGCACTGTGAATTACGTAGCTGGTCCTGTCTTGGGGTCCAAATATCAGTCTTAGACTACATGGCCTTCAGAATCCCAGTCTGTCTCAATTTATAGCTCTTTGGGCAGGGTGGGAAGAGATACATATTATTATTTATATTATATAAATAGAATATAGCCAGAATCCCACATTCTCAGTCTAAGGATGTAGTGTGGTGGTTAACATATGTTTAACACACAGGTTCTGAGGCCGACCTGCTTGGGTTCAAATCTAGGATTTTTGTTTTTGTTTTTTTTTTAAGATTTTATTTATTCGTGAGAGACAGAGAGAGGCAGAGACATAGGCAGAGGGAGAAGCAGGTTCCATGCAGGGAGCCCGATGTGGGACTCGATCCTGGGACTCCAGGATCACGCCCTGGGCCAAAGGCAGACACTCAACCGCTGAGCCACCCAGGCGTCCCTCAAATCTAGGTTTTACTGCCGTGGGACAGTAGACAAATGATGGCACTTTGTGGGCCTCAGTTTCCCAATCTGTAGAATGGGCATGACAAGGGTAGAGACCCTCATGCACCCAGGACCCTAAATCTCTACACCCTCCAGGTTCAGCCTCCCAAGCATCCAGCCTGGGCAGGGCGGGGCAGCTCACCGTGAGCAGATGCAGCAGGTCCTCGCTAGCACTGCAGGGGGGGTGCTGCCTCTGGAGGGCGGCTAGCTCCTGCAGCCGCAGGTAGAGGTTGTTGAGTTTGGGTAGGTGCAGGCGGCCATCAGGCAACCTATCAGGCTGTGCCTCGTGCAGGGACACCAGATCTTTGAGATGCACACCGAGGACAGGCAGCCGGAAGCCCGTGCAGTCGGCCCAGGTGCGGCGGTAACGGGCGTAGTTGTTGTGGGCAGCAAGAAGCTCAGACAGCTCTAGCAGGGCCTGTCGGGGAGAGCATATTATGGGAGGGAGTGTTTCGAGGGGGGCCATTTCTGCTCCCTTAGCCTCCTTTGTGGGTTCCGGACTCCCAGGGGCCCGATGGCATTTTGGACATCTACCTAAGCCCCTCCATGTCCCACAATGGCCTCAGCATCCCCCTAAACTGCTCTTCTTTTTGGGTCCCCATCTCAGAAAAGCTCCATATCCCCCACTCTCCAGGCTAGAGTGATGTTTCCAAAACTGAAATCTGATCATGCGTGCTGTCATCATTACCTAACCTTTCCTAGCTCCCCACTGCCCTCTGGGTAAAGCCCAGACACCTTAGTTCAGCTTGCAAGTCTCAACAGGATCTTGCCCTGGGCATCTCCAGCCTATTTCCTGCCAGATCCTGACTTCACACACTGGACTCATGAGTAACTCACTCTCCCCGTACACTTCCCAGGGTATGCCGAGCTGTGCTCCTCCCATGGATGGCCTGAATTTGGTGCCTTAGGGGCATCATTTCAGTCCCTACCTGGACTGCAGGTTCTCGGCTACCATCTCTCTCATCTGTCTCCTTCCAGTCCTGCTCAGGACTGGAAACACAGAGTAGAGAAGGGTCAGCATGATGCATGCATGGTTGAAGAAGGGCCCAGAAGGATAGTCTGGGGTTCTGTCCCATTTGGAAGAGCAAGGTCTCCAGGTGGCTCCAGGGCCCCTGGGTAGGGATGGGAGGCATTGGGGAAAAGTGTGGGGGTTCAGGGTCATTGACCGCTGGAACTTTGGGGAGAATAGTGGGGGCTCACCTTGGTGCTGTCAGGGCTCAGGTGGGCATGGGAGTCCTTGAGTCTGGAGATTGCACTGTGACACAGGCCCCCGGTGACCGCCATCAGTGTGTTGAAATTCTGTAGCTGGTAGAGACTCTAAGAAGGGAGAGTGGTGGGTATACATGGAGGATGGGCAAAATGGGGGTTCACATGACTGCATCCCAGTTGAATTGAGGTGTCAGGTATGTGTGGGTATGGGCCTGGGTGGGCATCAGGTGAGAGGGGTCAGGCAGGAGGGTGTGTCAGGAAGGAGTGAGCCACAAGCAGGTATATGGGCATTACATGGGGGCGTCAGGCAAGTGATTGATGGGAGGTCAGAAAAAAGAGAGAGGGAGTCAGGGAAGTGTGAGGAGTTAGGTTTGGGGACAGGTGTGGAGGATTTAGATGTCAGGTGACAGGCACCTGGGGGTCAGACTGCTCTGAGAGACAGGTGAAGGGATACAGGTGGCCGGGGCTCTGGGCGGGAGTTAGGAGCCCGGCAGAGGTGGACGGGGCCAGAGTGAAATGAAAGGGTCAGAAGCCCGGGAGAGACACGTGGAGGGTCAGCTGGGCATCAGGGGCAACCGCCCCATCCTCTCCTTTTCCGAGTCTGCAGGGCAGAGGTCGCTGTGGGGAGGGGGTAAGCCAGAGAAGAGTGGGAGACCCCCAGACCTAGAGACCCGGGCGGACGCTAGAACCCTGGGTCCGTAGGGCCACACTGGAGAAGCCAGAGGATGGAAGACGCGAGAGGAAGGGCGTGGCCTGCGAGGAAGTACGCAAGGGGGCGTGGCCACGGTGGGGGACCGAGGCTTCCCTTTTCTCCAGAAAGGAGGCAAGGTATCTATTTAGGGAAGGGGAAGAAAGGGTTGTGACACGGTGGGGCTGGGCCAGGGAGAGACCCGACGTGATGGGTGATGGGGAGGGGGGCAGTCTGTGTCGAAGGGACAGCTGGGGCCTAGAGCCTGACGGGGGGGCACGCAAACTTGGGGGCTTGCCAGAGACGCTTTCACTGCCCTGTGGACAGAATATTCGAACATAGGGTTTGGGAGACCGACAAAGGGGCAACGTCGTCAGCAGTACGTCTGGGACCAACTGGGGGGCCAGGCGGGTCCGACGTGGTGACACCAAGGCCAAGGAAGAAGTGCGGTCCCAGTCTGGGATTAGAACCTGAGGACTAGGGACACCTGGTGGCTCAGTGGTTGAGCATCTGGCTCCGGCTCAGAGCATGATCCTGGAGACCCAGGATCGAGTCCCACATCGGGCTCCCTGCATGGAGCCTGCTTCTCTCTCTGCTTGTGTCTGCCTCTCTCTCTCTCTCTCTCTCTTTCTGTCTGTCTCTCATGAATAAATAAATAAAATCTTAAAAAAAAAAAAAAGAACCTGGGGACTGGGACGGGGGGGGGGGGCGGGGGCGGAGTCGGGGTGCGCGTGACGCGGGGGCGGGGCCAGGCAGGTGGACTGCGCGTCCGCAGTTCCCTCGGCCGCTCGGGACCGGCCTCACCTGTGCCACCTGGATGAACTTGTCCAGCACTTGCGCGCGCTGTGCGGGCCCGGGACGGCTCAGCACCATGACCTGCACCCAGCGGGACACGCTGTTGCTGAGCCCTACGGATCCCTCCAGGGCCGGGCAGCCCCGCACGGAGCCCTGCAAAACGTAGCCCCGCAGGTCCTGGGGCTGGGGGTGAGGTGGGCGTCAGGGTGGGCAGCGGCGCGCAGGCCTTGCCCTCACACGCCCATCCCCCCAGCAGTTGCGACCTCTGAGGCCCTAGTCTGGCTGTCACATGTCCTTGACGTCACCGTGGCCCTCTCCCTCTGAAGAGAAATATTTAAATAAAGTCAGGCACTGTTCTGAGCCCTCTGTCCTATTACCTAATTTAATCCTCACGTCAGCTCTACGAGGTGAATACCATACTATATGACTTGCATTTTAAAGAGGAGGCCGCGGAGGCGCTGAGAGGATAATTTGCCCAGGGTCACACCAGTGTGAACCCAGTCTACTGCTCCTAACTGTCCTGACAGGTACACAGTCAGCAAAAGGAAGGATGGCAAAGAGGACATGAAAGTAATTTCTGTTTGTTCTGCTCAAGGGGTCAACATCCCACACCTACATGTACAGCAGCCTGTGTGCGTGTATTTGTGAACAGTCAGATTTCCACATTAAGGAACCGGATCACTGGGATCCCTGGGTGGCGCAGCGGTTTGGCGCCTGCCTTTGGCCCAGGGCGCGATCCTGGAGACCCGGGATCGAATCCCACATCGGGCTCCCGGTGCATGGAGCCTGCTTCTCCCTCTGCCTGTGTCTCTGCCTCTCTCTCTCTCTGTGACTATCATAAATAAATAAAAATATTAAAAAAAAAAAAAAGGAACCGGATCACTGCCTTCCCTTGCAGTGGTGATGGCAATAGCTAATACTTATATATAAGTTGAAGCATATGAAATTATCATGTGGGTAGGTAAATATGGCAATTTCAGATCGTTCTGACAGGTAGCATTTACTTTGGACCAGACACTGATCCGATGAGGCAGGAAGTGTTAAATTCCCCTTTGTACAGATAATGGGACTGAGCCACAGTGAACTTAAATGCTTCTCGAATAAATGAGTAATTGATAAGATATTTTGAGCACTTACTATGTGCCACACACTATGACAAGCATTTTTTTTTTTAAAGTAGGCTCCATGCCCACTGTGGGGCTTGAGCTCATGTCCCTGATGTCAAGATCTGAGATCAAGAGTCAGTCAGATGCTCAACTGACTGAGCCACCCAGGCGTGCCCCCAAAAGCATTTTTAAGTGGACATATTAATTTAATTCTCCTTGCCATCTAATGAAGTACTATGACCTCCATTTTATAAATGAGAAATCTGAGTCTCAGGTTGAGAAACTAATTCAAAGTTACACAGATAAGGAAGGGCTGATGGATTTGAACCCAGGGTTCTATTAGTCAGCTCAACTCATTTTCCTGAACCTTCTAGCATTCATGTTTGAGAGCTTGAGATCCCGGCCCAATGCCCATGTAGGGGTCCTCTGAGTCTTGCCAGGCTCCAGCCCACTCCAAGCCCTCCCCAGCTGGGGGAAGGGAGTCCTCACCGTGATCGCCTGGAAGGACCGGAACTCCAGATAGGTGAGATGCTGAGCCAGCTCCCCCGTCTCCAGGTGGTCGAAAAGCAAGGACACTTTGCGCTTTTTGCCTAGGCCTGGGCTGCTCAGGGGGAGCGGGGGGCCCGGGCCACCTGGGCTCAGGCTGGGAGCAAAGAGGGGCAGAGTATTTTAGGGGTACAGGGTGGAGGATGTGGGATGAGGAGGGAGACAGCAGAATGGGGTGCAGGGGGATTGACTCACAGGTTGGAGGAGTCTCCCAGGCTCCTCTGGGCAGAGTTGCCCTTCTCCTCCACAGTGGCCCAGAAGCGACCTATAACCTCTTCTAACTGAGGCTCTTGGTGTACCGTCTCAGGGTGTTGGGTCAGCCAGTATCTGAGTGTGGTTTTAGAGATGGTGGGCTGAGGCTGGGCGTGCAGAAGCTCTCTAAAACAGGTGTCTTGGGCTGAGGACTCTCTAGGTGTGGACTTGGGGTCTCTGGAAGGTCAGGGTTTGGAGAGGCACTAGCCTGGGGCTGTCTCTAGGGGTAGGACCGGGGGGCCTCTTACCACAGGCTGGGGAATCAATGGGACATAGACGAGAGGATCTCTTGGAGGTGGAATTGCTAGGAAGCAGGATAGTGGGGGGGGGGATCTCAGGAAGTAAGCTGGGGGCCTCTGAGGGTGAGACTCTTGGGGAATAAGATGAGGGGGCCTTAAAAGTTAGGCTAGGGTATGTGGGGGTTTGGGGAATCGTAGCTGGAGGTCTCTGGGCATCAGCTAGGAGACGGTCTCTAGGATCTGGTCATGGGTCTCTGGTCATGGTAAGGGTTCTAGGGAGCAGAACTGGGAGGGTCCTGGGAGCCAAACCAGAGCTGTCTCAGAAGTGGTATCTAGGGGAGCAGGGCTTGGTGGCTCTGTGGGGAATCAGTCTGGGGAATCTCTGGGAGGTGTTTTTTGTGAGAGGCAACAGGCTGGGGGTCTCGGCCCCACCCTACCTGACCAGGTGACAGATCTGCAGCCGCCTCAGCTCCTGTGTGTCCCCTGTGGCCTCCTGGTACTTGAGTTCTGGTCAAGGCTCTGATATCCGGCATCCCAGACCTGCCTGTTCACCCTGTTCCCAACTCCCAGACTCTGGCATCTCTGTCCCCTACCCTCCACCCACTGCTCGTGGCCCTGGAAGGATATAAGGTCAGCAGACGGGCAGCGAGGTGGGCAGAAGGCAGCACCCAGCTGTGCATGGCCAGTACCATGTTGAGAATGTGGTCCCCACGGCGCAGGCTGCCAGCTGAGTCTGGAGGCGGGAGAAGGGGACTCTGTGTCAGAATGGCTCCTCGGCAAGGGACCGCACAGTCTCCAGAGCCAGTTGGATTGGCTGGCTCAAGCTCCAGCTCTACCTGCGTGAACTAGGGCAAGCAACTTGGCCTCCTTAGGGTGTCTCGGTTTCCTTGTCTGTACTGGGCAGAGACCAGCACAGCACCTGGCAAGTCATGTTGTAGATGGAAATAGCACCCCACCTCCTCCCCTCATCTCAGGAAAAAGAAATGCATGTTTCACTGCATCCGGAATAGTGATCGAGATTCATTCCACACACCCTTGCTACCATTTTATGCGCCTCCCCCCACCCCCCCAAAAAAACCCTGAGACCTAGACAGAGGTTGGCTGCTTTACCGCCTTAGGACTGGGGAGGCTGGCCAGGGAAGGGGACACTCACCGAAGGACTGGATGCATTTCTCCAGCAGCTCATCTTCGCTGCAGCCGCCCTCGTTCAGCATGCCCAGAGCCATGGAAGCCATGACCTTGCTGATTTCCCGGGGGCTGGGGCACGTCTTGTGGCGCCGGGCCTGTCGGGGCCGGCCCCGCCCTGCTGTCTTTCCTGGGCATTCCTGGTGGGACTTCCTGTGGGCACACCCCCCAGGGAGTCATGGGAACCCCTTCCTTCGAGCAGACCCCCAGAATTCTCTTTAACTCCCCAAACCCCAAGCATCATGGGAGAAAACCCCTGGAGTATTCCAGGTCATGGGAGCTTTCTACAGGTAAACTCAAAGGGTTACTCCTGCCCACTTCAGGGAATCAGGGGAAAAGACTCTCACCACCACCCTGAACCCCCAGGAAATCATGGAGAAGACCCCCAGAATTACTAAGGGAATCATAAGAACTCCTTCCTCCGGGCATCAACCCCATATTCCCCTTGACTGTATACTCCCAGGGCACTATGGAGAGACTTCCTGTTGGCAGGACCCTGGGATGACTCTTGGCCTCCCAGGGGATTATGGGAGAAGACCACCCCTCCACCCCTCCTACCTCCACCCCCTTCATTCCTGTCCTTCCCAGGGCCTGCCTTCAGGGAGACTCCTCAGAATTCCCTTTTTGCTCTCCAGTGCTGGTCCCCCAGCCCTCATGAAAGCAGCAGACCCCTGAGATCCCATCTGTCTCTCCTCCCTGAGCTAGACCCCCTACTAGGGTGACAGCCCCCTCCCCCAAGCCAGGACTTTGTCAGGATCCGAGTCTTAGCCACCAGCCTGGGTCCCTCGGTTTGGAGAGAAGACATGGGTGCAAAGTGGCCTCACCAGGGCGTTTCAGAGCTGGGCAGGGTCCCCGGGGTGAGGCAGCTTCAAGGAAAGTTTAAAAATAACCATCTGCTCTGTCTTGTGCCTCTCTGAGGCTCGTGTTCCAGTTGGGGAAAGGTGGAAACAGAGACAGACATGGTGGAGGAAGGAGGGAGAAGAATCCAGGCTGAATGGCCTTGGCTTCCGCGAGGGTTAGACCACGCGGGGTTAGAGAGGGTTATGTTGGCTGTGTGACTCTGTGCTGGTCACTTAATGCCGCTGGGCTTCAGTTTCCTCATATGAAAAATGGGAGTCATCCTTGGACCTTCTCCAGGAATTTATCATGAACATTCAATGCCTTGCTTCTCAAAAGTGCCAAATACGGGACTTGGTTTGGGGCGCCTGGGTGGCTCAGTCATGTAAGCATCTGCCTTGGGCTCAGGTCATGATCTCAGGGTCCTGGGATCGAGCCCTGTGCTGGGCTCCCTGCTAAATGGGGAGTCTGCTTCTCCCTCTGCCCCTTCCCCTACTTGTGTGCTCTCTCTCTCTCTCTCTCCCTCTCAGATAAATAACATATATTTTTTAAAGGGACTTAGTTTGCTCAGGCTGTTAAGTGGCGGGAGATGGGAAAGTTGAACTTGACATCCAGAGAAAGTGATGAGGTGGACTAGAAGCTGGGCCTGGGGTACGGAGCGAAAGCAGAAATGGGGAGACCCTCATCACAAGGGCACTAACACGGCCTTGGTGCATCCTAAGGGTTCAGGAAATCAGTCCTGAATGTTCTTGAGCTGAAATTTACTGAGTATTGGGATCCCTGGGTGGCTCAGCGGTTTAGGGTCTGCCTTTGGCCCAGGGTGTGAAACTGGAGTCCTGGGATCGAATCCCACATTGAGCTCCTTGCATGGAGCCTGCTTCTCCCTCTGCTTCTCTCTCTTTCTGGGTCTCTCATGAATAAATAAATAAAATCTTAAAAAAAAAGAAATTTACTGAGTACTGAATGTGTTCCGGGCAGAGGCTTGAGCCCCCGTCTCCATCAGTGGTTCTCAAAGCGTGGTCCAACCCATGCCACCGGCACCACCTGGAAGCCTGATAGAAATACAAATTCTCGGGTCTCACGAAGAGACCTCCAGAATCAGAAGCCTTGGAGGTAGGCCCAGCAATCTGTGTATGTGTTTTAAAGATTTTTTTACCTTTAAGTACTCTCTATCCCCAATGTGGGGCTCGAACTCACCACCTTGGTATCAAGAGTCACATGCTCCACCGACTGAGCCAGCCAGGCGCCCGACAATCTGTTACAAGCCCTCTAGGTGGTTCTGATGTGTGCCCACTAGACCGGCTCGCTGAAGACTTCTGAGCCTCTCTGAGGAGGGACTAGGATTATTCTATTAACAGAGGAAGATGGGGCGCCTGGATGGCTCAGCCGTTGGGCATCTGCCTTCACATCCAGGGCATGATCCTGGGGTTCTGGGATTGGGTCCCACATGGGGCTCCCTGCGTGAAGCCTGCTTCTCCTTCTGCCTGCGTCTCTGCCTCTCTCTGTGTGTGTCTCTCATGAATAAATAAAGAAAAGAAAAGAAAAAAGAAAAAAAGAAACAGAGGAAGAAACTGGGGCACAGAGCAATCAAGTGGCTTACCTAAGGTCACACAGCCAGAAAAAGAGACAGCCAAATCTCTACCACCAAACTGCTGGATATCATGGGGAGGGGACCCCTTTGCCCATCAGAGACACGCCAGAGGGAGGCGGCTGGAGGAGCTACCCAGGCTAGGGACCCAGCCACCGCCGCCCCGGGAGCACAGCAAAGCAGCTTGTCCAGGCGCTAGGAAGCCCGGGCCAGAGGCCGCCAGGCCCTCACCTGTGACTGTCCGCTTGCTCTCTGTAGTGCCGGGAGCAGCCAGGAGGGGTTTAAGGAGCAGGGGAGCCGCCTGGCCCTGCGTCACACTCCCCTCCCCCGGGGCAGGGCCCTGCAGGAGCCTGGAGTTTCCAGCCCGGGAGCAGGGGGCAGCAGCAAGGGAGCAGCGCTGATGGGGAACGGGGAAGGCCCCGGGGAGGACGGAGACACCCCATCTAGGGGGCGAGGACGAGCGGGGCGGGGCAGAGGGGATACGAGCTGCTCGAACTGCAAAGGCAGATGCTCCAACAAGCAGCCCCAGCAGCTCCTCAGTCCCCGAAGTATATGGGTCACCTGGTGCCCCTGCTCGTGCGGCTGCCCCCGGCCCCGGGGCGCCCCCGGCTTCCCTCGTCCTCCCCAGCCTTCCCAGGCAGCGGGGGCCCAGCGGCTGAGGGCGCTCCCGCTCTCCTTGGGGAGGGTCCTCTCACCTCTTGCTGTCTTTCCTGTTCATGCTTCCTGGTGCGGGGGAGGGGGTCTTGCAGGAGTCTGGCTCTGTTCCTCCCCCTTCCCAATGCTCCAGCTTCTTAGCCCCTTGGGAGCTGGGGCCTCCTCGGTGCTTGGGAAGGAAAGAGGAACTGCCCCTCCCCACCCAGCCCCAGGCCAGGGGGAAGGAAGAGGCTGGGGAGAGACCAAAGGTCCCCCCTCCCCCACATGGGGATCCCTTCGGGCTGAGGTTTCCGGTGCTGCCGGCCCCCACCCCCAGGCGCCCAGCGGGCTCTCTCTCTATCTCCCCCATCTTTCTGTCTCTAGACCCGTGATTCTCTGTTCTGCACTGCTGTTCTTCAACAGAGCTGGTTGTTTTGTTTTTTAAGTCTCCCTGTTGTGACACATTTAGGTAAAAACACATACTCAGAAAGTCTGTATTTCTGTAGGGATGTATTCATGTATATAACACACAAAGGCTCGAATGGGAAGGCCCAAGACCTAAGACTTTGTACATTTCTCCTTCTTTTTCTTTTTCTTTTTTTGAGATTTTATTTATTTATTCATGAGAGACACAGAGAGAGAGGCAGAGACATAGGCAGAGGGAGAAGCAGACCCCCGGGATCACGACCTGAGCCAAAGGCAGACGCTCAACCACTGAGCCACCCAGGCGTTGTCCCATCTTCTGTTTCTTTTACTCCTGGTTTCTTTTTAATGATGCCATGTGTATCCCAGGAAACATTTTCACTGTATTGTGTTCTGTTGTAACAAAGCCTTATGTAGTGCCTACTGCATACCACACAGCGTTCTAAGGGCTTTTAAAATATTAACTCGTTTCATCATCACATCGTTTCATCAATCTTAAAGACTGTTCTCTTATTATGAAAAACATTACAGAAGGAGGTAAACCCTCTGGGGGCCGCTTCCCCGGCCCACTGTCCCTCTTAGGCAGTGGTGACCAATATCGAATATTGTTGGGTTTCATCTGATCTGTTGGCTGTGCATTTGTTTAGGTATATAAATTCATGCTCATAGAAACACAGACTTTTCTTTTGAGTATGTGCGTTTTTTTCCTTTTACTTAAATGTGTCATGCTTGACCTTTTTAAATTGAAATACAAAAAAAGCACAAATCCTAAGTGTTTAGGCTGATGCTTGTGAAAAACGGAGCGTATCTATGTGGCAGTGACAAAATCGAGAAACAGAACGTTCCATCTTGCCCAAACCCCCTGCACAAGCCCCATCCCAGCCCTACCTCCCAAAAGTTACCACTAGCCTGATTTCTAGCAGGGTAGTTTTGCCCGGGGTTTGAGTTATTTATAAATAGAATAACTGATTGTGTCTGACTTCTTCCACTTAATAACCATGTTTTTTTTTTTAATTCTTTCATGTTTTATACTTGGTTGTAGTTATTACTTTTTTTGTTCCTGCATTGTGATTTACTGAGCAATTTTCCTGTAATGGACAGGTGAGTTGCTTCCAGCGTGGGGCTATTGTGAGTAAGACTGCTATGAACATTCTAGCACTTGTCTTTTGCTGAACATTCAAGTGTGCAATCCTGTAGGTGGATACCCAGGAGTAGAATAAATGGGTCATAGTAATTAATATGCTTCTGCCAAACCTGGTGCGTTAGTCAATTCAACCAGAATGCTCTTAGAAGTATGTTTTCACTCTCTCTTTTTTTTTCACCAAAAGAAGTCACCATGGATTTTTTTTTTTTTTACATGCCAGAACATTTCATGTCTAAATAGACAAGAACCGAGCTCATTTTGTTTAACTTTTCCATTACGTGGCATACCCCGAATAGTCTCAGGCCTTCTCACTCTTTCTCTTCCTCTCCCTGCCTCCTTATTTACCCCCTCCCTCACCCCATCAAGTTTCAAATGGTGCTGTCCATGATGTGGCTGTCAGCCCATCTCCCCAGCACCTGCATCATACGAGATGATGTAACATTGCTGGCTGAACCAAGCTTGGTTATGTCTCCATGTACCCTCAAGCCCCAACCCCTGGAGACCCAGAGAAGCCTCAGGGAGGGAGGTCAGAAAAGGCCCTGGTACAAAGTGCCACCCTCAGGGCCAGCAAGGATGGTTAATACCACCAATAACACCATCAACCACAAAGGAAAAGACTTCTGAAGCAAACCACAGAAACTCATAAGGAAGAAAAAGGATGCACTTGCTAATATCAGAATAAGGATTTCTTTTAACGAGGACACCGGGGGACGAATATCAGATGAGATGACAGAGCAAGAACAGGTATTTACAATATCTAAAATCAACGAGAGAATAATCTTTAGAAGGTGAAAGGCACAGCTGCAAACCAGCAAAAAAAAAAAAAAAAAAAAAGACACCAACTCTGATAGAAAAATGGGCCAAGAGAGTGTGAGCAAATGACCAGGAAACCCCAAGACTCTGATAGGCACCTGAGAGGATGCTAGAAATTCTTGGTAACTGATCAAGGAAGTGCAAATTAAAACAGTGAGTCATCCCATCGGTCTGGCAAAGATTGGAAGTTGGAAAATGTCAAGTGAAAGTTGGAGATGTGGGGCCCTGGGAACTCTGCTACTGTGGGGCCATTCCCAAGGGCCACTTGGCACTACTTAGTCAAATTCAGTGTGTGCTTGGAGCTACCACCCAGCAGTTAGCTCCTGGGTGTGCGTACTGGAACATTCGTTCTCAGTCCCGTGAAGAGACATATAAGGATCACATGAGCCAGGGGCAGCCCAGGTGTCACCCCAAGAGGATAGATGCCAGGCAGTCCTGCAAAGCCCCCATAGCTACAGAACAGGTGTCCATAGAGCAACACGGGTAAGTCTCAAAACACATCATGATGACTGACCAAAAAAACCCAAACACTATTAATATCTTATGATATAATGCACAATGACACAGAATAATTTTATATTATATATAAAATTCTAAGGAGAAATTTAATATTTAATATACAAGTGTGTGCTATAGAATGTATATAAACATAATTACATTGGATTGTGTGGTTATATTAGCCTAAATATAGAAGTATATAATTACGCATGATATAATTCAAGAATATGGTACAACCTCATGTGTTGTGTTATGACAGTTGTATCAATATATCAATATTTAACTATGTGACACATACCAACCTATTATACATTTAACATTTTATGTATAATTTTATTGAACTGTGAGATATTGTTTTGTTTTGTTTATAAGATTTTACTTAATTGAGAGAGAGCATGAGTGGGGAGGAGGGGCAAAAGGAAGAGGGACAAATAGACTCCCAGCAGAGTGGGGAGCCGGATGCAGGGCTCGATCCCAGGACCCTGAGACCATGACCTGAGCTGAGGGCGTATGCTTACCCGACAGAGCCATCCAGGCACCCCTGCAAGATGCTGTTTTGTATAACTTAATAGATAACATTACATGCTATTGATAATTTTAGGATTATCAAGAAGTTACATGTGTCAATAAGTTATCATATCATAGGCTCTAAAAAGTTTCCTTATGGGATCTTTCCCATGACTACCCCTCCCGTGTTGAGGACTATTCCAAATGAGCCCAACTGACAGATGAAGACACTGAGGCCCAGAGGCACGAAGATGCACGACTGGCAGGAGGCCCAGGTATGTGTGATATCCTGCACGGAACCTCCAGGCCCAACAGCTGCCTGTTTTAGGGAACTGCAGAGGGCTTCCGCCCAAGCTTCCCAGGGCGGGTGGGGAGCCAGAGGAGCCAGTGCCGCCTCCAGGCCTCAGGCCAGAGCAAGAGGTGCAGCCCTCTGCAGTGGGGTGCTGCATAAAGGGACAGTCCAGCTAGTGGCTCTCATCGGCTCAGGGGAGCCCCAGGGGAGAAGGAGGGTTAGAACTCTGGGGGTTGGGGAGAAGCTGGGCCTGGGCCTGAGGAATTGAGTTTTTGTTATAACTAGATTTTATGCAAATATCAAGACAATAAAGTGCAATGAGTAAGAACATAACTCTGGGTTCAGATCTTTTGCTCAGCCTCTGTGTGGCCCCGGGCAAGTCATCCCAGCTCATGGTCCTCTGCTTTCCTTATCTGGAAAATGGGCACCATAAGGCTCCTGACTTCACAAGGTTGTTGTGAGAACTACATCATTCATTCCAGTCCTAAGAATTACATGTGGTAAGAACCATGCATTTTTATGTCCTCTTCTAAATAATGTGAATAATAGCAGCATTGTTGGAACAAGTAAATGAGATGCGGTAAAAATATCTTTGGGGCCTCAAATACAACAGACACACAAAAGACATCTGCTATGGCTATTATTTCTGCCTTAGAAGACTTTAAAATGGTGATGATGATGATGATGTAAGCAACACTTACATAATATTTACTATGCATTGGTACTAAGGGCTGTAAATAGGATGGCTCAGTCAGGTAAGCCTGTGCCCTTGGCTCAGGTCATGATCCCAGGGTCCTGGGATTGAGTCTCCCATTGGGCTCCCTGCTCAGCGGGGAGTCTGCTTCTCCCTCTACCCCTCTGCCCTGCTCGTGCTCTTTCTCTCTCTCAGATAAATTTAAAGAACTCTTTATTTTATTTTTTAAAGAAATCTTTAAATATAAAAATTTTAAGTTCTATAAATAAATTATCTCATTTAATCCTTGCAAATGTCCTGTGAGGTAAGTATTATTAATAGTCTCCTTCCCAGTTGGGGAAACTGAGGCACGGAGCGGAGAAGTGACTTGTCCAAGGACACTTGCCACGCCAAGACTAGGATTCAGATCCAGACTGCCTGGCTTGCACAGCCCTTGCTTTTAATCACTAACTATGGTGGTTTTTAAAGTCGGGAGGCCTTGGCGTGCACCCCAGCTGTGCTGTTCTACATGAAGCGGAGGCTTCCGGCCTCAGAGCCTCAGTTTACTCCCTGTGAAATGGGAGAATGAGGGCATCTTCCCTACCAGGGAGGTGGAGAGGGGGCAGCTACCTTCCAGAAGCTCCGCCTACAACCTCCAGGCCACCCACGCCTACCTCCGGCCCGGGGTTGGGGCCTGCGGGCGGGGCTCCGGGAGGGGGCGTGGCCTTGGAGGCCTGGCCCAATGGGAGCCGGGGGGCGGGGCCCTCCTCCCAGCTCTGTCCAGCACGCGAGTCCTCCTCCTCCTCGCAGTTCCATCGACCCCGCGGGTGCCCCAGAGGTCTCCGACCCCAGCCCACCCCCAGCCCACCCGCCCCGCCTGCGGCCCCCTCCTCCTATTCCCTGACCTCAGCCCGCGCCCCTCGGGCCTCGACATCATGGGTGACGGAGGAGAGGGCGAGGATGAGGTCCAGTTTCTGCGGACGGTGCGTATCTCTGTGTTAGGGGTCTCTGGGGCTATCTCTCGGGGCCCTCTGAGTGTCTCTTTGTCTCGGGATGTCTCTGTCCTGATTGCTGGTGGTCTCGGAGTCTCGGAGTCTATTCCTCTGTCCCTTTGGGTGGCTGTCACTCTTTGTCCTTTTTTGTCTCTCCTGCTCGCTCACCTTTCTCATCATAGAGAATCAGAAGAATTTGGGACTGCAGAATGGGGAGGGGGAATCTTCGGCCACCCTCTCTTCTGACTTTAGCTGTTTGTCCCAGAAAAGAGGGACTGTTGAGGGAGCACCCCCTCCCACCACCCTGGAAGCCGGCACTTGGGGAAGGTGGTTCTAATTCCTGAGCTTAATTTAGCTGTTCCCCCTCACCCCCCGCCCCCCAACCTAGGCCTGATTCTCTTCTTGTTCCAGACTCTGACCTAATTTAAATTCTTGGGAAGGGGCTGGGGTGGCCTGGAGGACCTAACTTCTTTGAACTCCCAGCCCTTGAGGGTCTGGGGAGGGGGGGGACTCTAGGGTTCTGGGTCTTCTTTCTTCCCTCCTCCCTTGTGGGTAGGAGGGCCAAATATGGCTGCTAATGGTCTCTGGGTAGTGTCTCTCCCTATCCATCTCTCTGGTTGTCTCTGTGTTGCTGTCTTTCCATCTCTGTCTCCCTGTCTCTGTCTCTGTCTTTGTTCTTTGGCTTTAGGCCTTCTGCATTTTGTTCTGCCTCCCTAGCTCGGTCTCTCCTGGCCTCTCTGATCCCCTGCTGGGGGGCAGGGATGGGAATTGGAACAACAGGTGTCCCTCCCAGAATAGCCGGCTTTTCTGGGGCCTGGGCAGGGGACAGGGAGAGGATGGGGGGGAGGGGCTGCCCATCTCAGAGTCCTTCCCACTTTTCCCTCCCAGGGGCTGAGCTGCATGTGGGGCTGCCAGTATGGGAGGGGATGAGTATGGGAGGGGATGTTCTCTCTCGGGGCCAGGTCTGCTGACCCGTGCTAGCCCCTCCCCTCCTCCTCCCAGGCCCTGGGAAATGCTGACACAGCATTCCGGGCCCCAGAATAGGACCCTGGTGAGCTGGGTCCGGTTTCCTGGGAGGGAGGAACGAACAGCTGAGGCTGGTAGTGAAAGATAGAGACAGCTGGTCATTCGGCCACAGGAGGAGGCCTAACTTCACCCTAGACTCTTGCCCCGGCTCCAGCCCCTTAGCAGACACCATGGGTTGGGCTCTCCCCTCCTCCCTGGCCCTAATAAGACCATGGCCGTGGCCATCAGCCCTTGAGCAGCCACTCTACATCAGGCCCCATGCCCAGGGCCTCAGTCTCCTGAGACATCTAATTATATCCTCGCCTGCCCTATCTTCTGAGGTAGGGCCCTATCTTTATCTCCCTGGGAGATTTGAGGGAAACCAAGGCCTGAGTGGTAGAGTCACTTGCCCAAGGTCAAGGCCAGGAAGTGCCATCTCTGGATGCCCCTGGGACCCAGCCCTCTTGCTTTCACAAGAGAACTGAGCTCAGACTTGCCAGGTTAACCTGCGCTGGCTTCTAGAGCTCTGGTCCTGGCATCTCTTGGCCCCAGAATAGATCTGTTTTCCTAAACTTTATTGAGATTGTGTAGTGTTTTTCTCACACTTTTGGGACCTCATCCCACCAATAAGAAAGAGATTTTATCTTGCAATCCAGTCCGTGCAAATACACATGTTATTTTTATTATTTATTTTTTTTAAAAAAGATTTTATTTATTTATTCGTGAGAGACACAAAGAGAGAGAGAGGCAGAGACACAGGCTGAGAGAGAAACAGGCTCCATGCAGGAAGCCCAATGTGGGACTTGATCCCGGGACCCCAGGATCACGCCCTGGGCCAAAGGCAGATGCCCAACCGCTGAGCCTACCCAGGCGTCCCACACACGTTATTTTTAAAACCCAACTTTATTGAGGTATAACTGACGTCCCATAAATTGCACCCATTTTAGGTATCATAGTTCAATGAGTTTCGACAAACTTTACACACCCATGTAACCACCATCATAAAGACCTAGAACATTTCCTTTACCCCAGAAAGTTCCTTCTTGCTCTTTGCAATACTTGCCCTGTCCATCTGCTTTATGTCACTGTGCATTCTATCAGGCGCTTTCGGGGGTTTCATGTACAATATATGCTCATTTGCCTTCCTTCTTTCACTCAGCATGTTTTTGACATTTATCCATGTAGCGTGTGTCAAAAGTTTCTGTTTGTTGCTGAGCAGTACTGCACTGTGTGGATGTGCCACATAATTTATCAGTTCACCTGCTGGGGGATTTGGGTCACTTCTAATCTGTGCTATTACAGACAAGTTGGGTGCATTTTGCACACAGCTATTTTTTACCAGAAACAAGTTTCATAAAAAGTAGATAAACCTTAGAACAGGAGGGGCATGTTTCTATGTTCTGCTCCTGCTCTACTGTATTTCACTGTTTTTTTTAAGATTTATTTATTTTATTATTTAATTATGATAGACATAGAGAGAGAGAGAGAGAGAGAGGCAGAGACACAGGAGGAGGGAGAAGCAGGCTCCATGCCAGGAGCCCGACGCGGGACTCGATCTCGGGACTCCAGGACCACGCCCTGGGCCAAAGGCAGGCGCTAAACCGCTGAGCCACCCAGGGATCCCTTATTTCACTTTTTTAAAAAAAGATTTTATTTATTTATTCATGACACACACACACACACAGAGGCAGAGACACAGGCAGAGGAAGAAGCAGGCTTCATGCAGGGAGCCCGACGTGGGACTCGACCACGGGTCTCCAGGATCAGGCCCTGGGCCGAAGGTGGCGCTAAACCGCTGAGCCCCCAGGCTGCCCCTTATTTCACTTTTTAAGCATGGTGGCCTTGGCCCCCCAAAATGACTTCATTTCCATTTGATGGGTGGTGACCTCTAGCCCTACCTGGGCTGGGGTTTCTCAAAGCATGGCCCATGTCAGTGCCTCCTGGGGGCGGGTCATGGTCCGGATTCCCTGCTCACCTCACTCCAGAGCCACTGAATCATGCTCTTGGTGTTGGGTCGGAAACTAAGGCAGCAAGGCAGCTGCATGTGTAACCAGGCCACCTCCGCTCATTGTGTGGCAGGAGGAAGTTAGAGAATCTTGGTGTAGTGATTAGGCCTCCAGGTCTCTGGTTTATATCCTGGTTTGTCATTTGCTTGCTTCCTAGTGATTTTAATTTTTCTCTCTGAGCCTCAGTTTCCGAATCTGGAAAATGGGCGCAAATATAGATACCCTAAGGATGCAAGGGATCCATGCAAAAGCTCTCTGGGCTCACTTCCTCCCGCTTTCTCGCTCCTGCTGCCATAGCCTCCTGTGACCCTTGTTCTTCCTCCGCACCCGTGGCTCCCTCCGGCCACAGGCCTCTGCACAGGCTGCCCTGACTTCCAGAACATTCGTCCTGCAGAACAGGCCTGATTCCCTTCTTGTTATTCGGATGAGGCTTAAATGTCACCTCCTTGGAGAGGTTGCCGCTTCACCCCCTCACTGATGTCACCCCTGCCTCCAAAGCCACTCTCTTATATCAGCTTGGGTTATTTTTTTCATAGCACGGATTGCTGACATGAAAATTGTGAATCTGTTCGCTTGTTTGTTGCGTGTCCCCCACGAGGTTGTCAGCTCCATGAGGACAGGGGCTTTGTCTGCTTTATTTGCTGCTCTGCCTCCAGTGTGTAGATCAGGGCCTGGTGATCGCTGATTCAATAATTGTCTGAATGAATGTAAAGCCCTGAGCGCAAGGCCTAGCAGACACTAAGTGACACATGCAAGCTGTCCATGCCTAGGAACACACAAGTGCCCAAGGTGCGCCAGGGTGTCGAGGTTGGAGGTTTCAGGGCAGAGCAGTTGTGGGGGCCTCCTGCCCCACAGATCAAACCTCTCCTTCCTCCCTGGCTGAGCAGCAGATTGAGGCCGCCTGTGTGCTCTGGGGGCTGGAATGCGACAGATAGAAGGGCTGGAGGCTGTGTGACCTCAGGCGGGACGCTGAACTTCCCTGAGCCTGTTTTCTCAGCCGTGAAAGGAAATAACCACTGCCTGACTCAGCGGTGAAGAGCTGGGGTCTCTATCATTTTTGACTGATGTCAAAATGTTGGGCATTCCCCTATGAACTTTTATATTAGTTAGAACTGTAGACATGGGCTACTTGACTAACATATGGTCTAGTGTCCTAAGAGTGTGGCATAGAGATCAAATCCCAGCTAGGTCGTATGACAGCTGTGTGACCCCAGGCAAGTTACTTGACCTCTCTGGGTCTCAGTTTCCAGGGGTTCACATCACAGAACTCATCTCAGAGGATTCAGTAACGAGTTCATACGTGTTAAGTTCTTGAAATGGGACTCAGCACATAGAAAAGACTTTTTTACCTAAAACTTTAGCGTCTCATCTTGACATCGTTTCCAGCCTAGAGCGAAATTGCAAGGTTACTTTGAAGAACTCCCACGTGGCCTTAAGTCATTTTCCCCACGTGTGAAGATTTGGCACATCTGCCAAACATTTATCCTTTTCTCTCCCCCATTCCTCTCTCTGGTCACATTTTCCTCCTAAACTACTTGAGGATGAGTTGTGGCCAAGATACTCAAGACCTAAAATACTACGGTAGCTGTTTCCAAAGAAACAAGGGTTTCTTACAAAACTGCAGTATAGTTACCAATGTCAGGAACTGTAGTGTGGCTCTGATGGCATTATCTGTCACCGTCCTGCTTGGCTCTCACCAGCGGTCACCAGGAGTGCCTTGCGGCATGTCCCCTTCCACCCAGGATGCAGTCTGGGCTCTGGCATTGCAGTCACGTGTCATTAGCGAGCACTCCTTGGGGGCACCTGGGTGGCTCAGCCGGTTAGGCATCTGCCTTCTGCTCAGGTCATGATCCCGGGGTCCTGGAATCAAGCCCCGTATCGGGCTCCCTGCTCAGCTTCTCCCTCTGCCCCTCCCCAGCTTGTGCTCTTTCTCTCTTTCTCAAATAAAATAAAATCTTAAAAAATAATAAATAAAAAGCACTCCTCGCAGCACCTGAGTGGCTCAGTCAATTAAGCATCTGACTCTTGATCTCCGCTCAGGTCTTGATCTCAGGGTCATGAGTTCAAGCCCTGCATTGGGCTCCATGCTAGGCATGGAGCCAACTTAAATAAAATTTAAAAAAAAAAAAAAAAAAGGGACGCCTAGGTGGCTCAGTGGTTGAGTGTCTGCCTTCGGCTCAGGGTGTGATCCCGGAGTCTCAGGATCGAGTCCCACATGGGGCTCCTGCATGGAGCCTGCTTCTCCCTCTGCCTGTGTCTCTACTTCTCTCTGCGTCTCTCATGAGTAAATTTAAATAAATAAATAAATTTTTAAAAAGAGAAAGAGAGAGAAAGCATTGCTTAATGGATAGCTGTTACTGAAACAATACACAAAAGAGCAACTAAAGAAGGCTGAGCTTAAAAGCCATTGAACTTGGAGTGCTTATAGTTTCCACCTCCAGTGGCTCACCTTGCGGACCCCACTGGAGCCAGCAGGACGGGGGTTCAAATCCCAGCTCCTCCCCTTATCAGCTGTGCAGTCTTCGACAATCTGTACCCCCTCCTTGTGCCTCAGTTTCCCCATTTTAACATGGGGATGACGCTGGCTCCTAGCTCATGGGACGTTAGAAGCATGTGGAGCCCTCAGCGTGGGCCCCCGTGTGACAAACTGTGAGGTGGGTTTTATCAGGCGCCGTCTCTTTGGCGAGGAGAAGGGTGGCGTGGTGGTCCGCAGTGTCTGCGGGAGCCCTGACCCCACAGTCTGCTCGCAGGATGATGAAGTGGTCCTGCAGTGCAGCGCCACGGTTCTCAAGGAGCAGCTCAAGCTCTGTCTGGCCGCCGAGGGCTTCGGCAACCGCCTCTGCTTCCTGGAGCCCACCAGCAATGCCCAGGTCTGCGTGGGAGCCGGGGGTGGGGCAGGGTCCAAAGAGGAGAAGGTCTGGGTCTGAAGAGGGGGTTCCGAGGGGAGAGAAAGGGCTAGGAGGGAAAGGGGGCCAGAGGTCTGGGGCAGGTAGGGGTGGAGGTCTGCGGAGGGAGGGGCAGGGGCTCGGGACTCTCAGGAGGCAGGTGTCTAAAGGGGGCAGGGGGTGGGATCCAAAATTAAAGGGCCTGGAGTGTTGAAGGGATGTTGTTGCGGGGGGTGCTGACTGGGGAGGGAGTTAGAAGCTGAGAGTGCAGGGAGCCCAGGTCTGAGGGTGAGGTGGACTCAGGGTCAGAGAGTGGAAGAGGGTGGAGGTGACCGTGGGGGGGATGGGTAGGGGGGCTGGGAAACAGAGGGGCTGTGGAGTCAGATGGCGGAGGAGGCTGAGGCTCTGAGGGGGTCCGAGAGCCTTGGGTCCAAGAGGGAGGGTGCTCAGGAGTCTGAGGTGGCTGGGTAGGAGACCCAGGAGGTAGGCACAAGGTTGGCCCCTCCTGTGATTTGGAGGAGTGTTCACGGTGTCTGAGGGAGGAGGCAGGAATGGGGACAATCTGATGGTGACGGCAGGGGCGGGGCTTCCTTGGGGATCGCAGGGGAAGGACGGCGGAGTCTGGCGGTGTGTGAGCAGGTGCCCCGTGTCTGAGAGAGGGCCGCTGCTCCCTTTGAGATTAGGTGGGGTGTACTCAGGCGGGAGGTGGTGTGGAAGCTTCTGTGAGCTTCGGGTGGGGTTAGGTGTTTGAGGGAAGAGGCATATTTTCTGTGATGTTGGTGTGGATTTGGGGGGTCTGGAAGGGTAGCAGAGGGCAGGGGCTTCTTGGGGTGCTGGGGTCAGGTCTGAGTCTCCAAGGGGTTGGGTATGCAGACCAGCACTCAGGAGCCCTCCGGCCCCCCACTCATATCTGCCCACCCCCAGAATGTGCCCCCCGATCTGGCCATCTGTTGCTTCGTCCTGGAGCAGTCCCTGTCCGTCCGAGCCCTGCAGGAGATGCTGGCCAACACTGTGGAGGCTGGCGTGGAGGTGAGGCCCCCAGTCCGGGCGGGCCAGGTGGCGGCTGGGGGGCAGGGTGGCGCGGGGAGGGGGGCGTCTGGGCTTCTTCACCATCTGCTCTTCTTCCTCTCTCTGCCCCGCCCCTCACAGGCCCTCAATTTGGATAAGTGGGTAGGTCTGGCCTTGGGTGTCACCTGTCCTTCCACCTCTCCTGACCCCAGGGCCCGCCTCTTGGGCCCACATCCTGCACACCGGGGCTGGGGGTCTCCCCACTCCAGTTGTCAGGGGCTGTGGAGCCCAGACAGGCCAGGCAGGCAGGAAGGAAGGAAAGGGGTGGAGGCTTCTGAGCCCCTGTTCCCCACCCGCTCCTTTCTCCTCTCGCCCATCCTTTCCTCCAACCCCGATCCCAGCTCTTCTCTGCATGGGACTCCCCCCTCACCTCCCCCTGCCCCAAGTGTGGGTCCCCTCCGCTCCCGGGGTGGGTCCGCCATGTGATCATGGGCCCCATCACATGGCCCCCTCAGGGCATGGGCATGTGACAGCCAACACAGGAGGCATGATGCCATCAAAAGACCGGGTGTCACCTCTGTTCCCTCCCAGGAGAGGCTGAGTCTCCTTGTGCTTGGGGGTGCGTGTGTGTGGCAGCACAGGGCAGGTCCCTACGGGGATGTTCAAATATTCAACAATTGGTAGGACTACACTGGTGTGTACCGGCTGCCGCTCAGCTGTGTTATGACAGGTTACAGCAAAAGCAGCCAAGGTCCCCGGTTTATGAGGTCCTGGGGCTTCCCCGAGAGTCCCCAGGCAACTGGAACAAGGGTTCAGCCTCCCTGAGTGACTTTGGGACTTGGTTAACCAGATTAAGGAGGCAGGGAGGACAGAGTGGGCTTTGGGGAATAGAAAACACCCTATCCATGGGCTTCTCCAAGACACAGCCCCTACTTCGTGAATGGGGAAACTGAGGCAAAGAATCTGTTAAGGGTCCGAGCTAAGGCTTCCTTGTGTCCAGGCCTGAGCATGGGATTTTATAGGGGAGCATCCTGCCATCTGGGATAGGCCAGATGCCTTCGGGGGTCCTGTCCTCATTCTGTGCCCCCTCTCCCCCCGCAGTCGTCCCAGGGCGGGGGCCACAGGACACTCCTGTACGGCCATGCCATCCTGCTCCGGCACACACACAGCGGCATGGTGAGTGCCAGCACGGGGGCGGGGGGGCGGGGGCAGGGGACGCAGGGCCTGCCAGGAGGAGGCTGACTGCCCTCCCCACCCCTAGTACTTGAGCTGCCTTACTACCTCCCGCTCCATGACTGACAAGCTGGCCTTCGACGTGGGACTGCAGGAGGATGCCACAGGTGCGGCGCTGGAGCGGGAGGGCGGCGATGGGGAGACCGCAGGCAGGGGTCGGGGTGCAGGAGGTGCAGGCGTGGGGGGGCGCGGCAGCCACAGCAACGCTCTGGGGACAGGGGCGCAGGGGACAAGGGGGTCAGCGTGGGGAACCCCAGGCCGAGGGGCTGAGGGCAAGAATGGAGGCCACGAGGCCAGGAGCAGGTGGGGGTAATGGGAGAATTTGGGACAGAGGCCTGGGGAGGCTCGCGGGCTGGGGATCCTTGGGGAAGGGCATCGTGGTAGCCCTCATGCTGACGGCACTCCCCGCCCCGCAGGAGAGGCCTGCTGGTGGACGGCGCACCCGGCCTCCAAGCAGAGGTCCGAAGGAGAGAAGGTCCGCGTCGGGGATGACCTCATCCTCGTTAGTGTCTCCTCAGAGCGCTACCTGGTGAGCAATCCCACCCCCAGCACAGCACCTGCTGCCCCAGGGCTGGGGGCACACGGGACCGCCCACCTCCTCATCCCCGGTCCCCACTCTCTGGCCCCAACGTCCCGATCCCGAGTCCTGGTCCCCTGACCTCTGACATCCGTTTCTGGTCCTCGGTGCCCCATTTCCCAGTTTGATCTTGCTTTCCTGACCTGTGATCTCTGATTTTCTGTCTCCTGTCTGCCGCTTTCACGGCTTCCACCTGTGGTCCTGGCCTCTGACTCTGGATCTATTGCTCACCCCACTGTCGTCTCTGACTGCCACATCCTGGCTGCCCCCAGCACCTGTCCACGGCCAGTGGGGAGCTCCAGGTTGACGCCTCCTTCATGCAGACGCTATGGAACATGAACCCCATCTGCTCCGGCTGCGAAGAGGGTGAGGGGCCCAGGCCTCCTGCCCCTAAGCTGAGACCCCTCAAAACAGACCTCCCGCATTGCCCCTCAAACATGTCCATACTGAGCATTGGAGCCTCAGACCCCAAACCTAGCTCTCCAAATTATGACCCTCATACTTAGATATCCAACATACCCCATATCCAGAACCCTGGAGCTCAGACCCCTAACTCCAAACTCGGTATTGGACACCCAAATCTAGACCCCAAAGCGCTTACGCCAAACTCAAGTCCTGGAGGTCAGACCCTTAAATCCAAAGCTGAACATATCACATCTGGAGCTGATCCCTGAGATCCTGAGGCCTCAGATGACAAGCACAGATGGAGACTTCAGATTCCCACACCCAGACCCCCAAATTCAAACTCAGATACCCAAACCAAGATCCCTAATTCAGACCCCAAACCTCAGCCAACAGATCTCAGACCTCCAAGCTTTAACCTCGAATATCTAAAGTTTTCCAAATTCAGGCCCTCATGCTAGGATCCCATAGCATGACCCCTAAACTTTGACCCCAGTTCTCACACCCATAGCTCACACTCAAACTGAGACTCAAACCACAGATCCTGGAACTCAGGCCTTAATCTCAAACCCAGCAGCTTCTAACTCTGAAGCTCGGATCTCTCTGACTTCAGACCCCAAACCTCAGATACCACCCTCAGACCTCCAAAATCAACACTCAAAGTTCAGACCCTAGCCCCAGACTTCCAACCCCAGACCCCTGGAACTCAGAGGCCAATATCTGGGAACATTAGACTCAAACCTCTGACCCAACCTCAAAATCCAAACTCAAACCCACAAACTCCCCCAACCTCAGCCCTGTACACTCAGACCCCCAAACTTAGATTCCCTATCTCAGACCCTAAAGCTTATATCAAACTCAAACTTAGCCCAAATCTCAGACTGCCACTTCGGATCCTGAAACTCAGATCTCCAACTGCAGACCCCCAGACCCGGCCCTGGCCTCCCACAGGAGGGAAGCAGGACCCCTGGCCTCCACTTTGGCTCCCAGGCCTCCCCAGGGCACCAGCCTCACAGTGACCACTTTCCCTTGTTCCTCTCCAGGCTACGTGACCGGGGGCCACGTCCTCCGCCTCTTTCATGGACACATGGACGAGTGTCTAACCATCTCCCCCGCTGACAGTGAGGACCAGCGCAGGTCTGGGATGGGGACCAGGGGCCCTGGATGTCAGGCAGGAGTGGGGAGGGTAGAAATAGGAAGGGGGGGATAGCATCTCATGGGTGGGGCTGGGGATCCCATTCTGGGAGGCTGGTGACTGAACCTCTGACTTCATTTTCTCTCCTGCCCGTAGACTTGTCCACTATGAGGGGGGATCTGTGTGCACCCATGCCCGTTCCCTCTGGAGATTGGAGCCACTGAGAATCAGGTGGGGGTTTGGGGCTAAGAGCTCCTGGGGGGCCTGGGAGGGGAGAGACAGTGCTGAAAGAAGATCTGAGAAAGATACTAAAGAGTTGTGAGGGAAAATCTGGGGAGCCCAGGACCCTGAGGAGGGTCTTCAGGGTCCTAGAATCCCAGAGGAGAAGGTCTTAGGGGAGGGTGGGCATTCCTGAGGGAGAGATTGAGGGTCCCCAGTAAAAATGTGGGGAGCAGCCCCACCCTGGAAGAAGGCTGGGGGCTCAGGGCACCTGGGTGGCTCAGTAGTTAAGCATCTGCCTTCGGCCTGGGTTGTGATCCCGGGGTCCTGGGATCAAATCTTGCATCTGTTTCCCCGCGGGGAGCCTGCTTCTCCCTCTGCCTGTGTCTCTGCCTCTCTCTCTGCTTCGCTTATGAATAAATAAATAAAATCTCTAAAAAATTTTTTTTATTTTTTTTTATTTTTATTTTAATTTTTTTAATTTTTTATTTATTTATGATAGTCACAGAGAGAGAGAGAGAGGCAGAGACACAGGCAGAGGGAGAGGGAGAAGCAGGCTCCATGCACCGGGAGCCCGACGTGGGACTCGATCCTGGGTCTCCAGGATCGCGCCCTGGGCCAAAGGCAGACGCCAAACCGCTGCGCCACCCAGGGATCCCCTAAAAATTTTTTTTTAATTAAAAAAACAAAAGAGGCAGGGGCTTGATGAGGTTTGGACCAAGCCTGTGGTGTCCAGGGGAGGACTGGTGGGCGGTCCTCTGACCCTCCACGCCCTCGCCCTCTGCAGCTGGAGTGGGAGCCACCTGCGCTGGGGCCAGCCGCTTCGTATCAGGCATGTCACCACTGGGAGGTACCTGGCGCTCACCGAGGACCAGGGCCTGGTGGTGGTTGATGCCAGCAAGGCCCACACCAAGGCCACCTCCTTCTGCTTCCGCATCTCCAAGGTCAGTGGGGTCAGGGTGCCCTCCCTCACTTGGAACCCCAAATCCGGCCCCAGTCCCCCACTCTGCAGGTTCTCAGGGGAGCTCCCCAATTAAATGCACAGGCCGAGGAGGCTGACCTCTATCCCCTGCCTCTGCAGGAGAAGCTGGATATGGCCCCCAAGCGGGATGTGGACGGCATGGGTCCCCCTGAGATCAAGTATGGGGAGTCACTGTGCTTCGTGCAGCATGTGGCCTCGGGCCTGTGGCTCACCTATGCTGCCCCGGACCCCAAGGCTCTGCGGCTTGGTGTGCTCAAGAAGAAGGTGGGTGTCTGGCAAGGGGAAGGGGTGGGAGTGCCAGCAGGGGACTGGGAGGTGGTCGTGCTTGAGCCTTCAGGAGTTTGAGGGCAGGACTGAGAGAGAAACTGAGATTGAGAGAAACCGGAAAAAAGAAAGAGGGATAGGTAGGGGGAGAGAGAGGCAGAGAGGGAGAGAGAAACAGAGAGAGAGAGAAAGGCAGAGACAAGAAGACATGGAAACAGAAGAACAGAGAAAGACAAAGGCAGAGAAGGAGAGACGGAAAAGACAGAGAGACAGAGACAGTGGCAACCTGACCAAGAATAACATTTGGCAAATTATTGAGTACCCCAGTTATTCTAGATGTGTGTGTGGGAAAGTAGGCGAGCTATACAGATCTGTCTCCTGCCCTCCCAATTCTGAGATGTGGTCAATGAACTGCCTTTAATGCAGTACATAGCCACTCTGGACAGAGGGCACAGCATGTGCAAAGGCCCTGAGGTTGGAATAGATTGGCTAATGTTGCAAGACCAGAAAGGAGACCCAGTTTGGCTGGAGCACAGTGATTGAGGGATGAGTCTTAGAAGATAAGGACAGAGAGGAGATGTGAGCAGATCATGTGGGGCCCTGTGGGCCATGGGGAGGGTCCCAGCTTTTCCTTTAGTGAGATAGAGCCCTAAGAGAGTTTTGAGCAGGCCAGGGAGGTGACCTGACTCAGGATCACGGGGTTCCTTAGCTGCTTGTGGGGAGAGATGGGGTGGGGGTGGGGAGCAGAGCTGGAGTAGAGAGCCCAGGGAGGTGACTGCTGCCCTGATCGGGTGGGGAAAAAACAGTGGACAGGACCAGGGTCGGGACTGTGGAGTGGGGAAGGTGGCCGATTCTGGCTGTATTTTGAGAGTGAAGCCAACAGAACCTCCTGATAGACTGGATTTCGAGGTGAGAGGGTCAGGGGTTGAAGATGATGCCATGATTTTTGTCCTGGCATTTCCCACCTGGGAAATGCCATTAACTGAGTCAGGGACAGTGAAGTGTCAGCTCAGGATGACAGGGATCCAGGGACTAGAACAGGGCCCCTCAATATAGAGTGAATGAGTTGGAAGAGTAAGGAGACACCTGTTTTGCAAAAAATGAGGCTTGGGGTTGGATACCGGATCCGAGGATGTAGGGACGGGCCTGGCCCGAGGGAAGATGTGGGAGTTGTGAACAGTGGGTGGTATTTACAGCCACAGGACTGGATGAGGCCCTGGGAGGGTCAGCCCAGGCGAAAGCTGGAAGCCCTGATGGTCTCATCTTACAGAAAGGTGGTCAGGCACTCAGTCTGAGACATGTTAAGTTAGGGGTGCCATTAGAGCTCTCCAGTGGGGGGATGTTAAGTCAGTAGTGGGTACCAGGTGGAGAGGGTCTGGCCTGGAGATAAATAAGACAGCGTCAGAGATGAAGAGAGGCACAGGCAGAGAGAGATGGAGATAGAGAGGGAAAGGGAGAAGAGACAGGCATGGGGAGAGATGTGAGAGAGCTAGGGCGGGAGACAGAGACAAAAAGGGGGACAGAGAGTGGACACAGAGATTGGGGAAAGAGAATGGAGTCAGGTGAAGAGGGATAGAAGGGGGTGTCTGGCAGAGAGACTCAGTGGAGGACAGGGGGCAGCTTTGGGGCTGGAGTTTGGATGGACGTCTGGGGGTGTCGCCCTTGGTGGCCCGGCCCATCCCTGCCCTCTCTGTCCTCCCACTTCCAGGCCATGCTGCACCAGGAAGGCCACATGGATGACGCATTGTCGCTGACCCGCTGCCAGCAGGAGGAGTCCCAGGCTGCCCGCATGATTTACAGCACTGCTGGCCTGTACAACCAGTTCATCAAGTGAGCCACCTGCCCACTCTGCACACCCCCCCCCGGTGCCAGGCCACACCTTGACCCCCAAGCTCCTGGTGGTCACACAACTGACCCCCTTAATCACCTCTAACTTCCACACCGTGTCTAACATACACAGGATCCCTAACCTCTAAACCTCTGAGCTCTAAACACTTGACCCCTAATCTGACCTTGATGACCATGATTTTGACCTCACATCCCCCATCACCCCTGACACCCAGACCCTTGATCCTGGACCTCCCCAGCCGGACACCTGCTTCCACACCCTCCTGTGCTTACACAGGCGTGAGTCCCAGTCCTAGCTCTGTCCTTGGCCGCTGTGCGACGTCGGGCCAATGTCCGTGTCTCTCCGATCTCAGTCTCCCCGAGTCCTTTCGGGGGCCCGGGGGCAGAGACTCGCGAGCCCCCCACGGGAGTCAGCTCTGGGGCTCACTGCTGACGCGTGCGCCTCCCTCAGGGGCCTGGACAGCTTCAGCGGGAAGCCGCGGGGCTCGGGGCCGCCAGCCGGCACGGCGCTGCCCATCGAGGGCGTCATCCTGAGCCTGCAGGACCTCATCGGCTACTTCGAGCCGCCCTCCGAGGAGCTGCAGCACGAGGAGAAGCAGAGCAAGCTGCGCAGCCTGCGCAACCGCCAGAGCCTCTTCCAGGAGGAGGTGAGGCCGCGGCGAGGGAGGGGGCGGGGCCCGGGGCGCGGGGCGGGGCCGGGCGGGGCGGGGCGGGGCCGCGGCGCGGGGCGAGGCGGAGCCTGAGGGACCCGGGGAGGTCCGCAGTGGCCGGAGAGCGGGCGGGGCCGCGGGCTGCGGGGCACAGAAGAGGGGGCGGGGCCTCGCGGAGGCGGGGCGTTTGGGTTGGGGGCGGAGCCTTGACGGAGGGGCGGAGCACTTGGCAGAGCAGGGGCGGTGCCTGTGAGCGCCCGACGCCTCCAGCTCCAAGGGGGTGCGGCGTGCCTCGTTCCTTCACGCCGGGAAGGAGGCGGGGCCCGAGAGAAGGCCGGTGCGGAGGCTAAGGCTGTGGAGGCTGTCAGGCCTGGGAACAAGTCAGGGGAGGCTGCGGGACTCACGAGGCCGTGTCTGTGGGGGCTTGGCCTGCAGTTGGGAGGACCGAAGCAGAGGGGGGCACGGGGATGGGGGCAGGGCCGGAGGCGACTGAGCATCAAGGGTGCAGTGCAGGGACGGCCCTCAGTTGGAGTCAAGGGCTGGGGGTCAGTGCGTTTGAGATGTGGAGGGGCCTCCGCTTAGCACCGGGACTGAGTAAGGGGACTGAGCCGGACGTGAGGAGCGGACTGGACAAAGGTCTGGAGATCTGAGGTCTCCACAAGGTGATGGGGGGGGGTATGTTCGTTTAAAGGCTAACGGCCTGGGACGCCTCAGTGGTGAGCATCTATCTGCCTTCAGCTCAGGGCGTGATCCCGGGGTCCTGGGATCGAGTTCTGCATCAGGGTCCCCGCAGGGAGGCTGCCTCTTCCTTGGCCTCTCTATGTGTCTCATGAATAAACAAAATCTTAAAAAAAAAAAAAAAAAAAAAAGCTAACAGCCTGGCCCTCCTCCTCTCCAGGGACCCCCCATCTGATTCAGAAATGATAATAGAACAATAACAAAGCTTACTTATGGAGTAGAATTAGCATATGCCAGCCCAGTGCCAGCACATAGCAGATGCTGTATAAGTGTTAGTGGTTATTATTACCTTAAATTTAGCCTTTATAGTGTGCTAAGAGTGCTATATACACAGCATCCCTCTGATGCAACCATGGGGGTTGTAATTACCTTATTTCAGGTCACTGAAGCTCAGAGAAATGAAATAACAACCATCTACCCAACAAATATGCCAGAGGTTACAGCTGTCAACACAACAAACAAAAATCTGTCTTTATGGAATTGACATGTGGGCAGGATAGATGATTAACAAAATAAGAAAATTATATGGTATATAAGATGATGATAAATACTGAATACAAAACTAAAGTGGAGCAATGGCAGGGAGTGCTTGGGTTGTTGCAATTCAAAATAGGGTGGTCAGGGAGAGGTCCTGAATGAAGAGAGGTAGCCTAACTGTTACTCAGCCATTAGAAACGACAAATACCTACCATTTGCTTCAACATGGGTAGAACTGGAGGGTATTTTGCTGAGTGAAGTAAGTCAATCAGAGGACAAACATTATATGGTCTCATTATTCGGGAATATAAAAAATAGTGAAAGGGATTAAAGGGGAAAGGAGAGAAAATGAGTGGGAAATATCAGAGTGAGAGACAGAACATGAGAGACTCCTCTAACTCTGGGAAACCAACAAGGGGTAGTGGAAGGGAAGGTGGGTGGGGGGATGGGGTGACTGGGTGACGGGCACTGAGGGGGGCACTTGACAGGATGAGCATTGGGTGTTATGCTATATGTTGGCAAATCGAACTCCAATAAACAATATACAAAGAGAGGGGGGGGCAGCCACATGCCCCCTGGGAGAGGGACAGAGAGGAGATAGAGGGGAGAGCAGGTGCACAGGGAGTAGGCTTGGTGGGTTCCAGAACCATAAGGAGGCCAGGCCATAGCTGTGCTCACCTAGAGCAGGGTAAGCCAGGCGCAGAGTGGGAGGAGATGAGGGCAGAGAGGTGACAAGGGTCAGACTATAGTGAGGACTTTCACTTTGGGAGCTACAGGAGGGTTAGGTCTCCTAAGGGCACAACTAGTTGGTGGCAGAGCCACTCTGTGTGACTCTCACCTGGTTGTGCTCTCCACCACGATGTTCTGCCTCTTACTAGTGGTATGGTCCCCACCGTATAGATACAGCAATTGTCACAGCAGCGCTATATATGATGGCCAAGAGCTAGAAGCAGTCCGAATGTCCAGCAGCCCCAGAATGAATCCACAAATGTGGCACGCCCACACAACGGTGACAACGGGTGTGGATACTACTCAGCAAGGGAAATGAGCTACAGCCACATGAAACAATGTTCTTGACTCTTTTTTTAAAGATTGTATTTATTCACGAGAGACACACAGAGAGAGGCAGAGACATAGGCAGAGGGAGAAGCAGGCTCCCTGTGGTGAGCCCCATGGGGGACTCGATCTTGGACCCTGGGATCATGACCGGAGCCAAAGGCAGATGCTCAACCACCGAGCCACCCAGGCGTCCCTTAAAATTTTTTTTTAAATTTTTTATTTATTTATGATAGTCACAGAGAGAGAGAGAGAGAGAGAGAGAGAGAGAGAGAGAGAGGCAGAGACACAGGCAGAGGGAGAAGCAGGCTCCATGCAGGGAGCCTGACGTGGGATTCGATCCCGGGTCTCCAGGATCGCGCCCTGGTCCAAAGGCAGGCGCTAAACCGCTGCGCCACCCAGGGATCCCTAAATTTTTTTTTTAAGAAATGAATTAGCAAATCCAAGAAAGGCAAGGAAGAGAGGGCCTGGGACTCCTGTGGTGAATCACCCTGTTTTCCCCAGGGGATGCTCTCCCTGGTCCTGAACTGTATTGACCGCCTAAATGTCTACACAACTGCTGCCCACTTTGCGGAATTTGCAGGGGAGGAGGCAGCCGAGTCCTGGAAAGAGATTGTGAACCTGCTCTATGAACTCCTGGGTAAGGCGCCCCATCCTGACTTCCCCTAGGGCCCCCAGAATCTCAGTCCCATTGGGTCTAACCCCCTCTTTCCACCCTCAGCCTCCCTGATCCGTGGCAATCGTAGCAATTGTGCCCTCTTCTCCACCAACCTGGACTGGCTGGTCAGCAAGCTGGATAGGCTAGAGGCCTCTTCTGGTAGGAGAACCCAAGGGGAGGGGATGGGGACTGGGGCGGGGGGGGGCCACATTCCCCTCACCTGTCACTCTGCCATCTGCACAGGGATCCTGGAGGTGCTGTACTGTGTCCTGATTGAGAGTCCTGAGGTGCTGAACATCATCCAAGAGAACCACATCAAGTCCATCATCTCCCTCCTGGACAAGCACGGGAGGAACCACAAGGTTGGCCCCCCCACCCCGACCTCTCATCCCCTGAACTCTGAATCCTGACTTTTCCACATGCCCTGGAATGCTCCACTTTGCTCCCCAATCTTATCTCCTACCTGGACTCCTCTCCACACGCTTCCATCTCAACACGAGATGTAAGTTTAAGACAGTTCTTAATGGATTCTGGGCCACAGCTGTGCTTCATTAGATCTCTGAAATATTTTTTTAAATTTCTAATTTTGTAGCATTGAGGTGGGCTGTGTCTATACTCTCCAGTTTGCCACAGGGTCCTACCCGTCCCCATTGCATGATTTCTGACCACCTCACACATGTATGTTAACCACTTGTCCCCCTGCTGACCCAAAATCTTCTCTTGACCCCCATGCTCTCCCTAACCAACCCTTTCTCTCCTCCCTCTGACCCCTCGCCTCCTCCTCCAGTCTCTCCTTTCTTACACTGCTGGTGCCTTATCTCAGCTCCTGTGACCTCTAGCCTGACCTTTCCTTTTGACCCTTGACCTTCCTCCGTGAGCCTTGACCTCCCACTTTCACCACCTCCTCACAGTCAAAAATCTCCATCTCCCATCCTGGCAAGTTATCCTTAACTTCTGGTTTCCCAAGGTAGGCCAGCCATAAACTCCCTGCCCTGGTGCTCTCGCAACCTGACCTCTGACCTTGACTTCCAGGTGCTGGACGTGCTGTGTTCCCTGTGTGTGTGCAATGGTGTGGCCGTGCGCTCCAACCAAGATCTCATTACTGAGAACTTGCTCCCTGGCCGTGAGCTTCTGCTGCAAACAAACCTCATCAACTATGTCACCAGGTCTGACCCCTAAACTCTGACCCCAGCCCAGCCTTACCCTGACCACAGATCTCAGAACCTCTCAACCCTTTCCCAGACTCAGAGACTCCACATTCAGGTGGATGTCCCTTCCAATGTCTGCCACCCTAGGACTCAACACTTGGTCCTCACAGATGTCCACTCTTGCCCCAGCTCACCCCTGGCTCCCATTCCTCTTGTCTTCTCTCCTGCTCCATTTCTGCCTCTGTCTGTTCCTCTATCTCTTTTTGTCTGTCTCTGTTTCTGTCTGTGTCTGTCTCTATTTCTTCTCCATTTCTTTTTTCTATCTCTCATTCATCTGTCTTTTTTCTGTTTTTTTGTTTTGTTTCTGGGTTTTTTTAGAGACAGAGAGTGGCAGGGAGAGATGGAGAGAGAGAGAGAGAATCTTAAGCAGGCTCCATGCCCAGTGCAGAATCCAACACGAGGCTCAATCTCACAACCCTGAGATCATGACTTGAACCGAAATGAAGAGTCAGACACTCAACAAATTGAGCTACTCAGACGCTCCTCTGTTCTTTTTTTTTTTAAGATTTTATTTCTAGGGGCGTCTGGGTGGCTCAGTCGGTTAAACATCTGCCTTCAGCTCAGGTCATGATCTTCGGGTCATGGGATTGAGCCCCGCATCAGGCTCCCTACTGAGCAGGGAGTTTGTTTCTCCCTCTCCCTGGGCCTCTCCTTCTGCTCATGCTCTCTCTCAAATAAATAAATAAACAAAATCTTAAAAAAAAAAAAGATTTTATTTCTAAGTAATCTCTACATCTCATGTGGGGCTTAAACTCAAAACCCTGAGATTAAGAGTCACAAGCTCTACTGACTGAGCCAGCCAGCCACCCCTCATCTCTCTCTCTCTTTCTTTTGTCTCTTTCTGTCTTTGTCTCTGCTTTCTCTCTGTCTCCATGTCTCTGCCTTCTGTTTTTCCTGTGTATATCTCTCCTCCTCTTTCTCTCTTTCCCACCTTCACCCCTGTGACAACCTGGCTCTGTTCCCACCTCTCCCTCACTTGCTCTCCTGTCCTGTCTCTCCTGCAGCATCCGCCCCAACATCTTTGTGGGCCGAGCAGAGGGCTCCACGCAATACGGCAAATGGTACTTTGAGGTGATGGTGGACGAGGTGGCTCCATTCCTGACAGCTCAGGCCACCCACCTGCGGGTGGGCTGGGCCCTCACTGAGGGCTACAGCCCCTACCCAGGGGGCGGCGAGGGCTGGGGCGGCAATGGGGTCGGCGACGACCTCTATTCCTACGGCTTTGATGGGCTGCATCTCTGGACAGGTACCTGGACCCTTCCGGGGGCTTTCATCCTTGACTATTGTCCCCAAAGTTTTCAAGACTCTCACCACGTATCTTGGGGTTGTTGGGATCTTGATCCCCAGAATAGGCCAACTTTTGACACTTTACTCCTAATTTCCCAAGATTCGAACCCTAAAGCTTCCAGAATCTTGGCCTTAACTCATTTCCTCATAGGCTCCTGAACTCTGACCCCAGGAGATGTACGATTTCTGGCCCTAGATATCCTAGAAAACTTCCCAGATTTTTATGACTTCTGATCTTTGACTTCTGACCCCAAAGGTTCAGAGAGAACTCTAACTCCAGAATAACTTTAATCTCTGACCCCACAGCTCTCAAGATCCTAGCCTTGGGGGAAATTTGACCTTCTCACTAATCTCAGAGCTTCAGGGTCCTCCATAGGAACATTTGACCTTAGGGTTGCTAGGATCTAGATCCCATAGGATCTTCTAATATCTGCCTCTTGTCTCTTGAGACCATTGGTCTCTGACCAATGAGGTCTTGAGACCTCTGACTTCTGACCCCTCCCTAATGACCCCAATGCAGGACACGTGGCACGCCTGGTGACTTCCCCAGGACAGCACCTCCTGGCCCCTGAGGACGTGGTCAGCTGCTGCCTGGACCTCAGTGTACCGTCCATCTCCTTCCGCATCAATGGCTGTCCTGTGCAGGGTGTCTTTGAGGCCTTCAACCTGGATGGGCTCTTCTTCCCTGTTGTCAGCTTCTCAGCTGGTGTCAAGTGAGGACTTGCCCTTGCCCCATTGCCAGGCCCCAGACCTGCAACTGTTCCAAGACAGCTTCCCTAGTCACAACATGACTTCCTGTAAGGCCAGGATCTATAGCCTGCCCTCAAGACTGACTGGTCAGATCCATATGTGAAGGTCCCAGTGATCTCTATGTGGTCTCAGACACTTTAGTGTCCTCCCAATGACCCGGACCCTTCTAGTGACCTCAGCTTCTTCCCAACCCCATATCCTTTCAGTGACCTTCAAGTGTCCCCCAAGTTGCACAATGACCTCAGAGCCCCAGACTCTCCCATTTAATTCCCAAATGACTCTTCAATGACTCTACGCCATTCCAGTGACTGCCAAATGACTCCAGAAGTGACAGCTGTCTTCCAGTAACCCTAGACCCTCCCAATGACCCCCAGATAATTTTGGACTCTCCCAGTGACTTCAAGCTCTTAACAACTCTCATGACTCCAGCAACTCCCAGTAATCTTCCAATTGCTCTATAATCCCCCCATGACCACAATCCCTCATTGAACCCAATTATTTCAAAGACCTCTCAATAGCTCAGTCTTTTCCTAATGATCCCAAGCTCTATGAAGGGCTCCTCAGTGGCCATTCAGTGGTGATTAGGGTTATTTCATAGTTACATTGGATTCTCAGTCATTTCCAAATGACCTTCTTGGTCTCCCAGAAACCTTCTGATATCCCCCAAATACTCTGTTGAGCCAGGGTCTCTTCCAGTGGACCTTCCCATGACCTTGCATTAACTGCTCAATGACCCCACACTTTCTTTTTTTGATTCTCCAGTGATTCTCATTGACCTCAGACATTCTCTTTGACATTATACTTTCCTTTATGACCCTAAATGACTTCCATGACTCTATGACTGCCCAGTGATTTTTCCCAGAACTTTCCATTGATTCCAGGGTAGCTCCCTTACCCCCACAGAACGTAGATTCTCCCTGTAATGTGTCCCACCAGTGACCCCACTCTCCCACTTAGGGTGCGGTTCCTCCTTGGTGGCCGCCATGGTGAATTCAAGTTCCTCCCTCCACCTGGCTATGCCCCATGTCATGAGGCTGTGCTCCCTCGAGAACGACTTCATCTGGAGCCCATCAAGGAGTATCGGCGGGAGGGGCCTCGGGGGCCCCACCTGGTGGGCCCCAGCCGCTGCCTCTCGCACACCGACTTTGTGCCCTGCCCTGTGGACACTGTCCAGGTAGTGCCTGCTCTACAAGGGTTTCCTGGCGAGGCAGACCCCCTTAGGAGCCAGGGAGACTGGGAACTGAGCTGGAAGTTGGGAACCTTGTTGTTTAACAGATGGGGAAACTGAGGCAGAGTGGAAGCAAAGAACTCTTAAGGCAGAATCCCAGTTTCCAAGAGCCCTCAGTATAGCCCCCTAAAGAGAAGACGATTATTGTCCCAAATTACAATTGAGGAAAGTGAAGCCCAGAGAAGTAACCAACCTGTGCTAGCCACAGTCGCTGATTCCAAAGCTGGAGATCTTTTCCACTAGTTTCTTGGCATCTCTTCCATCTGGGCCTTCCCATGCCTCCTGTCCCAACCTGAGCTCCCCACCATCCCACTCAGACATGTCCCTATCAGAGACCATAGAAATCATGTTCAGGAGCCTGATCTTGAAAGTCTGATTTTGAGTGTGTTATAGTAGGCATGTGGCCTCACTCTTCTGGGCCTCAATTTGGTCATTTGTGAGGAAAGGGATAATACACCTGGATAGAGCCTACCTGGGAGCGCGGTCCCAAAGGTTAGATGAATTAATATCTGTGGAGTGCTCAGCCCAGTCCCAAGTAAGTAGTAAGTACTCAGTACAGTTCCTATTATCGGGAGCATTAGTGATATTATTGCACAGTGAATTACCATCCCCTTGTAGCCAAGCCAGAGCCTGGGCTTCCTTCTGGATGTCTCCCTCCCACTGTTCCCAGCTTGTCAGCCTCATGGGCTGTCTACCTGGCCTATTGGACATGCCCCCCTGCCTCCTCTCTTCCCCATGGCCTGCCCTGATCCAAACTATCATTATCTCTTCTCTGAAGAACCCTAACGATGTAAATATTTATTAGGCACCTACTGTGTGCCAGGCATTGACATAAACTATGTAAGATTTAGGAGTTTATCTAGGTTATATCACTGAATCCTTATGAGGTAAGTATTGTTTGGATCCTCACTGTACAAAGAAGGAAAGACTCATCCATTCATTCAGCAACCACTTCCCGAGCATCCCCTCCAGGCCTGGCTCTGGACTGGGATGGGCAAGGCTGGGAAAGTGAGGCAGCCTTAGGCCCTGGCCTCCTGGAGCAACCAGTCCACAGGGAAATATAGTCCCACTCCCAGATAATTCCTTAATTCTATGATTCTAAAACCTTACTCAGCAGGGTGTCAACTCTGCAGTCAGGGTGAGGTGATGAGGGGCAGGGCTCAGAATAGGAGAAAAGGTCTGGGGGAACTGTCTAGGGCTCATACATGTTCTTTGAAAGAAGGGTCACAGGCTGGAAGGAATGCAGGGACCTCACGAACGTTCCTTACCCTCAGATTGTCCTGCCTCCCCATCTGGAGCGCATCCGGGAGAAGCTGGCAGAGAACATCCATGAACTCTGGGCGCTGACTCGCATTGAGCAGGGCTGGACCTACGGCCCGGTGAGGGGCTGCCTGCAGCGTGAAGGCGTTCGGCTAGACCTGCTGTTGGTGGAATGAGCAGGGAGGGGCCAGTGGTTGGGGGAAGGGACTTTAGGGCACCAGGGTGTCCTTGGGTTTCCTGTGGCAGAACTAAGGGCAGGAGGTCAGGGGTCATAGCCTAGGAGTGTTGGGGGGAAGGACGGGAACCCTGAGGGGTTGACACTGGGTTTCTCCAGGTTCGGGATGACAATAAGAGGCTGCACCCATGTCTTGTGGACTTCCACAGCCTACCGGAGCCCGAGAGGAATTACAACCTGCAGATGTCAGGGGAGACGCTCAAGTGAGGAGGGTACCGGGGAACAGGGGCCAGGGCCTGACTGCTGGTGAGGAGGAGGGCAAGGAGAGGCAGGGATCGTGAGGCAGAGACTGACAGAGGACGAGAGAGAGAGACAGAGGCATAAAGAGGGCTGGTCAGTAAGAGAGAGAAAGACGTGGAATCAGGGAAAGATGGACACAGTCAAAGAGATATAGAGACAAAGAAGCAGGGAGAGACAGGAGTCAGAGAGACAGAGACCAAGACAGAGAGATGGGGACAGACCCCCAGAAAACTAGAGCAAGAGACATGGAGGGCCAACAGGGGCCAGGGTAGGAGGGAGGCCGGGCTCGGGGAGAGGAGGCCAGTGGCTGGGAGGCCATGTGGGGTGACCCTGTCCCCCCCACCCCAGGACTCTGCTGGCGCTGGGTTGCCACGTGGGCATGGCGGATGAGAAGGCAGAGGACAACCTGAAGAAGACCAAACTCCCCAAGACGTGAGTGTGGGTGGCCCCAGTCCCCTCTGGGGAGTAGAGTAGGTGGCTGGGGATGAAATGGTGAGGGCTGGGCAGTTGAGGGAGTCTTGTAGGGAGGCTGAGGTCAGAGATAAACGGGCCACAGGGTGAAGGTCATAGGACCAGGGTGTCAGGGCTCTGAAGTCAGTGGGGAGTGTCCTGGGGAGGTGTCAAGATTGCAAAGGTGGGAGTTCCAGAGGGATGATGGGTATGAGTCGAAACCCAAGGCCAGGGTCAGCCATGGGATCAGGGAAAATGAGGGAACAGAGGTAATATCTCCAAGTCAGAGGCAGAGGGTCAATGGAAAGAGATGATAGGTTGTTGGAAGTCCTAAGTAAGGGACCCTAAAATTATAGGTGAGCGATCAGAGGTCCTGGGGATAGGGGCCAGGGTTCAGAGCTCAAGGACTCCAAAGCCAAGAGGTTGAAGGAATAGGGTCCTGAGGTCAGAGGTAAGAAACCTCAAAGCTAGAAGTGAGAGGTCAGAGTTCCAGGGTTGAATATGAGTCTACCGAAATCACAATGCAGGGGTCAGAGAGGCCAGAGGTCAGTGAAGCAAAAGGCCTTGCTGGGGTCACAGGATTCTGCTTTAAGAGGCCAAGTATCTCAAAGCTTCTTCAGGGGAGTCATGGAACCCCGATGTCAGAGGTCAAAGGTCAGAAATTCCAAAACTCGGAGCTGAGGGTCACAGGACCCTGGGAGCAAGGATCAGAAGTCAGAGATCCCATTGTGCAGAGCCCAGCAGTGGGGGCGAGGGTCTCCCCTCACCAAGCTCTGCCACGCCCACAGGTACATGATGAGCAATGGGTACAAGCCGGCGCCGCTAGACCTGAGCCACGTGCGGCTGACGCCGGCGCAGATGACGCTGGTGGACCGGCTGGCAGAGAACGGGCACAACGTGTGGGCACGAGACCGCGTGGCCCAGGGCTGGAGCTACAGCGCCGTGCAGGACATCCCAGCACGCCGAAACCCTCGCCTTGTGCCCTACCGCCTGCTGGACGAGGCCACCAAGCGCAGCAACCGGGACAGCCTCTGCCAGGCCGTGCGCACGCTGCTGGGCTACGGCTACAACATTGAGCCGCCTGACCAGGAGCCCAGTGAGCACTAGCCCTGATCCCCGGCTCGGCTTCCAGACCCCCAGCTGTGACCCCTAACCCCTAACCTCTGGATTATAGCGACAGACAACACGGAGCCACCCACCGACCAAGCACTCAGGGGGCCTCCACCCCTACCCGTAACCTGACCCCTGACCTGTATCTAATTCCCAAGCCCAGCCTCCATTGGCCACCCTCCCCCTGGTCCCCAGCCTTCAGTTTCTCTGCCGCTGACCCCAACCCCGATTTCCGTCCTCTACCTGAGCCTGACTCTGCCACTCTCTCCCAGGTCCTGCTCTCAACCCTTGAATTTAAACATCGACCCTAATCTTGACCCTTAACCCTAGACCATAACGGTGACTGAGCTGCTTTTCTGTCTCTGTTAGCATCTCTTCTCTGAGGCTCTGCCTGCTAAGGAGATGGTGGGTGGTCGGGAGTGGGCAGGGAGGGGAGTCTCTCTTCGTAGGTCCTCCCCACCTCGCTGACTAGTCTGAGATTCCTCAGCTCATCTCCTGTGACACCATGAAATCATCCCTCTTCCCCAAGCACCCCCCCGCCCCAGATCCCAGCCTCTCAGTACTCCCCATCCAGCCCCTGACCCTGCCTGGCCCCCATTTGTAGGTCAGGTGGAGAGCCAGTCTCGCTGGGACCGGGTGCGCATCTTCCGGGCGGAGAAGTCCTACACGGTGCAGAGCGGCCGCTGGTACTTTGAGTTTGAAGCAGTCACCACCGGGGAGATGCGAGTGGGCTGGGCGAGGCCCGAGCTGCGGCCCGACGTGGAGCTGGGAGCTGATGAGCTGGCCTATGTCTTCAATGGGCACCGCGTGGGTACCTCCCTGGGCTCCATTCTGCGAGGCCCTGGGGTCCCTCACACAGCTTGCACACTGTCTGTGCCCCACTGTCACTCATCCCGGAGTCTGCCCTACTACTCATTCATCCATCATCCATCCATCTATCCACCCATCCCACCCTCCCTCCCTCTCTCCCTGCCCATGCGTATATCTTTTTTTTTTTAAGTAAAGATGTATTTAGTTATTTGAGAGAGAGAGAGAAAAAGAGAGAGAGAGAACAAACAGGGCGAGGGGCAGAGGGAGAGGGACAAGCAGACTCCCTGCTAAGCAGGAAGCCCAACATAGGGCCCCGTCCCAGGACCCTGAGATCATGACCTGAGCCAAAGTCAGATGCTTAATCAACGGAGCCACCTAGACACCCTTGTCCATGCATATATCTATCCATCATCCATCTCTCTATCCAGCCATCCTTCTGTTCATCCATTCATCTACCCACAGATCCAACTATCCATCCATCCATCTACTCATCTGCCAGATAATCACTTAACCATCCACATTTCCATCTGTTTGCTCATTTATTTGTTAGTTCAGCCTTTCACTTATTTGTAATTTCATTTATTTATTGAATCATTTAATGCATGAATCCATCAATTCATTTACCCACCCACCCACCTGTCCGTTCATCCACCTGCCCTCTTATCCATCCATCATTCTGTCTATCCTTTCTTCCTTCCCTGTATCAACCCATGTAGACTCAATTTCCATCCATTCCATTTTTCCATCCAGCCATATACCCTGCTTCCCATCCATCCATCTCATTACCCGTTTATCTATTCTGGGGGCATATGGGTATATATGAATCTGTAGAGGGAGCACTGGCAGGTTCATTTTTCCTTTCCAGCCCTCCCGTCCCGCCCCCAACTCCCCACTACCATTTTGGTGGTCTGTATAACCCCAGCCCCAGCCATGGGAACAGTACAGAACTCAGGCAGAAGAGATGGGATACAGAGATCATTGGGAAGCATGAGAGCCTATCCCTTATATTCCAAGGATCATGTATACAGATGTGGAAAAAGATGGGGGACCTTGTGGGAGTGACCCCTCTTCTGACCCCCACGCCCTGAACCCGATGCCTTGTATATGTATCTTTACATGTCTCTCCTTGCTTCTGTATATCTCTGTCTCTCTATGTGTCTCTGCCATGTCACATCTTCCCCTCGCCTCTTCACAGGGCCAGCGCTGGCACTTGGGCAGTGAACCATTTGGGCGTCCGTGGCAGTCAGGTGATGTCGTGGGCTGCATGATCGACCTCACAGAGAACACCATTATCTTCACCCTCAATGGCGAGGTCCTCATGTCCGATTCAGGCTCTGAGACGGCCTTCCGGGAAATCGAGGTTGGGGATGGTGAGGACTGGCCTCATGGCCCATTTCTGGTTTTCTTTCATCTCACCTGACCTTACACTACATCCCTAGCCTTGTGCTTTTCCATCCCTTCCTTCCACGGTACCTCCTCCCCTCCAGCCCCTGCCCTGCCTACCTGTCTTCACCTCTGCCCATCCATCCCCTCCCACCAGGCTTCCTGCCTGTCTGCAGCTTGGGACCTGGCCAGGTGGGTCATCTGAACCTGGGCCAGGACGTGAGCTCCCTGCGGTTCTTTGCCATCTGTGGCCTCCAGGAAGGTTTTGAGCCTTTCGCCATCAACATGCAGCGCCCAGTCACCACCTGGTTCAGCAAAAGCCTTCCGCAATTTGAGGCCGTGCCCCTTGAGCACCCCCACTATGAGGTGAGGACTGACCCCACTCAGTACCTACTGATCTGCTTCCAAACCTCATTCTTCCCGCAGTTCTCTTCCCCAAATTTCTCCTTTCCTTCCGTGTTAGCCCGTGAACAGTGTAGAAGGGCATATCAGGACAGTAGTTCCCAGGGCTGCCTTGTAGGGTGTAATGTCAGTAAACCACAACCTGTCTGACCTCCAGGTTGCCTTGCTTATTAAGTGGGGAAGGGAAAAAAGAGGAGCTGGGTTACGAGACCCCAGTGGAAATTTCCAGTCCTTAGCACTAGCTCATCTTACAGCAAGGTTTAAAGACATATAAAGCTCTTGGTACATTTTGGCACCATCCTTACTAATTGCTATCCGCATACACATATTTTTTTTAGTTTATTTGTTTTTAGCAGCTCTTCATTAATTTCAGTATTCTAACTCTTAGGCTCTAATGTCTTTTCTTTTTTTAAAAAAATATTTTATTTATTTATTCTTGAGAGACAGAGAGAGAGAGAGAGGAGAGAGAGGCAGAGACACAGGCAGAGGGAGGAGCAGACTCCAGGCAGGGAGCCCAACGTGGGACTCCATCCCCAGACTCCAGGATTATGCCCTGGGCCGAAGGCAGCGCTAAACCGCTGAGCCACCTGGGCTGCCCTCTAGTGTCTTTTCTTTACCAGGGCTAAACTTAGCATCAGATGCTGACCATAAAAAAGACCAAAGTTATAGTCCTTTTCTCAACCTGGAAAGAACCTGAATCCTACATGCTTGAGCTTCAGCGGGTTCTTCAGAAGCAGCTAGACCTGGGTTGGCCTCTTATCTGCCTTTTGGCCTTGGGCATGTGACTATTTCCTCCTCAGCCTGTGTTCCCATCCATGGCATTGTTCACATCTCCTCACATAATCCTTCTTCCTCTCTCTCTCTTATGAATCATTTGGCTAAGTTGGAGACATCATGCCTGTTTTTTAATCTATGTAAACTCTGTATCTAACACGGGGTTCAAACTCATGACCCTGAGATCAACAATCACATACTCTACCGATTGAGCCAGCCAGGTGCCCCCATCATGCTTCTTTATCCCTAAACATTTCAATGTGCATTTCCTCAGAACAGGCTATACTTTTAAAGAACTACAGTCATGAAAATCCGGAAATTTAACACTAATACATACTATTACCTAATTCATAATCTATATTCAAATTTTATTAATTGTGGTGATCATGTGAATTTTATTTTTCTGGTCCAGGATCCAATCCAGGATTACATGTTGCATTTAGTTGTTGTGTCTCTTTCTTCTTCTTCTTCTTCTTCTTCTTCTTCTTCTTCTTCTTCTTCTCCTTCTCCTTCTCCTTCTTAAGATTTTATTTATTTATTTATTTGAGAAAGAGAGAGATAAGCATGAGCAAATTGGGCAGGCACAGAGGGGGAAGGAGAGAGACAAGCAGACTCCACACTGAGCATGGAGCTCTATCTCACGACTCTGAGATCACAACCTGAGCAGAAACCAAGAGTCAGATGCTTAACCGACTGAGCTACCAAGGCGCCCCATGTCTCTTTATTCTTTATTTTTTCCTTTTTTTATTTTTTCTTTTATTTTTTTTATTTATTTATGATAGTCACACACACAGAGAGAGAGAGAGGCAGAGACACAGGCAGAGGGAGAAGCAGGCTCCATGCACCGGGAGCCCGACGTGGGACTCGATCCTGGGTCTCCAGGATCGCGCCCTGGGCCAAAAGCAGGCACCAAACCGCTGCGCCACCCAGGGATCCCTTTATTTTTTTCTTTATTCTTTATTTTTTTTTTAATTTTTTTATTTATTTATGATAGTTACAGAGAGAGAGAGAGAGGCAGAGACACAGGCAGAGGGAGAAGCAGGCTCCATGCACCGGGAGCCCGATGTGGGATTCGATCCCGGGTCTCCAGGATCGCGCCCTGGGCCAAAGGCAGGCGCCAAACCGCTGCGCCACCCAGGGATCCCCTTTCTTTATTCTTTAATGTAGAATGTTCCGAGTCTGTCTTTGTCTTTCATGCCATTACCCTTTTTGAAGAGTACAGACCAGTTATTTTGCAGAATATCTCTCATTTTGGTTTGTCGGGTGTCTCCTCAGGATTAGGTACAGGTCACATGTATTTGGCAGGAATACCAGGAGGTTGTGTCCTACTTGATGCAGGATATCAGAAGGCACATAATGTTGCTATGTCTTATTACCAACTATGTTAATTTTGACTCGCTAAGATGAAGTCTACCAATTTTCCCTACTGTAAATTATTAGTTTTCTCTTTGTAATTAAACAATAATTTGTGGAGAGGCATTTCAAGACTAGGTGAGACTGGATGGGTTTTAAGCAGGGGAATGTCTGATTTAGATCTGAGTTTTGGAAAGGTCCCCATTGAGAGTGGATTATAGGGGGTGACAACAGAGGCAGAAAGACCAGAGAGGTGCCAGGGGCTGGAGAGGCTGGTGAAACAGAGGCGAACCTCCTAATTCCTGCTACTGCCAGATGTGTTCTCAACCCAAAGAACAGAATACTAGACAGTGGTGAGAATGAATAGACTGACCTGCGCACAACTACGTGGGTGAATCTCACAGACATAATGCGGAGTTAAAGGAGCCAGAGAGAAAAGAGCCCATCCTGTGATTTTGTATTCATAAAAAGTTCAAGAACAGGCACAGCTAATCTGTGATGTGTTCAATCACATGGTGGCTCCGTGGGTACTGGGTTTAGGACCAATAGCCTGGCCTGCCTGCCTGGCTCAGCTTTCTTGCTCCCCCTTAGGTGGCCCGCGTGGACGGCACCGTGGATACCCCGCCTTGCCTGCGCCTGAGCCACCGTACCTGGGGCTCCCAGAACAGTCTCGTGGAGATGCTCTTTCTCCGGCTCAGCCTTCCAGTCCAGTTCCACCAGCACTTCCGGTGCACTGCAGGAGCCACCCCCCTGGCTCCTCCTGGCCTGCAGCCCCCAGCTGAGGATGAGGCCAGGGCAGCAGAACCCGACCCCGACTATGAAAACCTGCGGCGTTCAGCGGGGCGCTGGGGCGAGGCTGAGGGGGGCAAAGAAGGAAATGCCAAGGAGGGGGCACCCGGGGGCAATGCCCAGGCTGGGGTGGAGGCCCAGCCTGTCAGGGTGGAGAACGAGAAGGATGCTACCACAGAGAAGAACAAGAAGAGAGGGTGAGTCAAGGATGGGGCCAGGGTGGGTTTAGGGAACCCCAATAATGTAAAAAACCTGATTGTGTCCCACAGGGCCCCCATATACGTTTAGCGGAGTCAGAATGCTAAGGGAGCCTATTATGCCTCAAGTGAATCCCATTATCTCCCGGGATGCTCTCATTTCCCTGAGAATGTAAAACTGGGGTACACCACTATATCTATGGGGGACTCTACTCTCCTTGGGGTACCTAGTAGGCCCCAAAGCATTCACCCAATGGACTTTGTTGTCTATAGACACTAAAGTGGACAGACATTAAAGTGTCTTGAGAGAGTTGACTGTACCCCAAAGCATCCCAGTGAACACCACTCATCTTCTAAATTGGGATCATTTCTGTGTCTCAAATGTGCCCCCCAAAAGCTAATTTCAAAGGAGACCCTCAAAAAGGCATTAAACCTGACTTGAAACTAAAAATGCTTACCCCCTACTAGGGCAGTGTTTTTCAGCGGGATATTCTGAATATTCTGAATATTCTGAATATTCTCAGCGCCAAGAGTTCTGTGGCTCTTGGCGGATGTTTGGAAATGATGAATGATTTGGGTTATCACAGTTTGTTGGGGAGGTGCTGCTGCTACTGAGGGAGTCCAGGGATTCTAAAGGCTTTCAGTGTATAAGGCAGCACCACATGATGAAGGATTATCCTCTCCTAAATGCCTTTAGCACCCATATGAGAAATGCAGCTGTGGGGGGACCATGTGCCCCCAAAGGAGCCTCCATGTTCCCAGAAGCACCTTTAAATTTGGGCATCTGCAAGCACAGAGCACAGCATCCCTAGGAGGGATTATGCTGATGCAGTTGGGAATTTTATCCCTCTAGAGGCAAGGGCTTGGGTATTAGAAATGAGATGTATTTAGGATGGATGTGGGAATCATGAATGTTGTGGTGGACAGGGCTGGGGGGCTGGGCTTGACAGCTGGTTCTCACAGTAGCCTCTCCTCCCCATCACCAGGTTCTTATTCAAGGCCAAGAAGGCGGCCATGATGACGCAGCCACCTGCCACTCCCACTCTGCCCCGCCTCCCTCGAGAGGTGGTGCCCGCAGACAACCGTGATGACCCTGAGATCATCCTCAACACCACCACGGTGTGAACCTGGGACCCTCAACCGAGACCCCTCAGATTTCCAAATTTCATGCTGCAGTCCCTCGTAATTGCCCTTACCTGGGGACACCCCAATATACACTGAAGACCACAAAACAGAGCACATACTGATTTAGTCCTTTGAAACCCTAAGTTCATAGAGCTAGGGGACCTGAAAATTGCAGGAACACAATGAAGTATAAGGCACACTGATAAAACTCCTAGGGATCCTAGAATACGGAGGGTATACCAGTGTAGACTTGGGACCTTCATATTTGGGTTTACCCATATAAACTCAGTACCCCCAAATTTAATAGCTTTCTGGTATATTCTTGGGAACCAACATTTACAATTATCGCAGTAGAGTTTGGGGTTTCCCAAATCTGGAATGTTTTCTGAGACAGAGAGCCTCATGGTTAGGATTATGGGCCACCTGGATGCTAAGTGGGTAAGTCACTTCACTGTTCTATGCCTTCTCCTTTATGGAAGTCTTACGGTTTTCCCGTCTGTAAAATGGGGATACAAATTGTACCCTCTTGATGGTGATTATAAATTAATTTGTGAATTATTTGTTAGTTATTATTTGTTGATAACTTTATAATTTGGAGAGGGATCCAAATTTGGGGGTATCACAAATAGTCCCGGAGCATTCCCGAGTCTGAATATATAGTAGACACAGAAATAGAGACACATAGACCTGGGGTGTGTATGTCTCAAATCCAGTAATTTTTTGTTGAACTTCAAGGGGACTCTGTGAATCTAGAGAGACCAACTTAAGAGTCCCAAGGAAGCCCTGTGTCCCCCACCTTCTGGGCTGACCATTGGTCCCCCTCTGCCTCTCCAGTACTATTACTCTGTGAGGATCTTCGCTGGCCAGGAGCCCAGCTGCGTGTGGGTGGGCTGGGTCACCCCTGACTACCATCAGCACGACATGAACTTCGACCTCAGCAAGGTCCGGGCAGTGACGGTGACCATGGGAGACGAACAAGGCAACGTCCACAGCAGGTGCCAGGGAAGGGTGGGAACCACGGGAGGTGAGAGGTCAGCGCTGGGCCCCTGGCTCAACAGCTTCTCTCCCCCTCTACTTCTCTCCTCTCCCTGTTTACTTCCCTCCTCTGGGTTTTTCCTCCTCTTTGGTTTCTGTTTGGTCTTTTCCATTTTGTCTTCCTTCTTCCTCTCACTCTGCCCTTTCTACGTTACCTCCTGTCTCTGTTCTCTCTTCCTGCTCCCCTTCCCTCTCTTCCTCCCAGAATCCCCAGCCAACTTCTAAGAACTCTTGCTCTGAGGAGCTTGGGGTGTTGGCACTTGGGTGTGCAGGTGATGGGGGGCTTGGGGATGGAGCTCTGAAGTCACGGTATTCTGGGAGTTTGGGGAAGGGAGCATCCAGGGTCCAGAGCACCTTGGCTAAGGCGCCATGCACTGACCGCCCCTGTTTCCTCCAGCCTCAAGTGCAGCAACTGCTACATGGTGTGGGGCGGGGACTTCGTGAGCTCCGGACAGCAGGGCCGGATCAGCCACACAGACCTTGTCATTGGCTGCCTGGTGGACTTGGCCACTGGTCTGATGACCTTTACTGCCAATGGCAAGGAGAGCAACACCTTTTTCCAGGTGAGTCCAGCCCTCAGCAACTTAGCAATAGTGTCCTCATGTCCCAGGATGCTGGGAAGACCCTTCCCAACCCCCCACTGAGGACAGACCCCAGAGAGACAGGACAAAAACAGCTCCTAGCCTGTCCTCAGGGAAGTCCCTGGGAGACCACTTAGTTAACTGTCCACTGAACTGACACCCAGAAAAGAGGAGACAGAGCACTGTCTTGACCTTGGAGAAGGGTCCACAGTCCCTCTTGGTCCAGGTGACACCTACTGCCAACTTTTCACCAATCAGGGAACACCCTACGATGAAACCTAGGGTGGGCTTTTCTTTCTTGATATTTTATTATGAAAGGTGTCAAACATACAACAAAAATAAATCTTTTATAAAGAATATTTTATTTATTTATTCATGAGAGACACAGAGATAGGCAGAGACATAGGCAGAGGGAGAAGCAGGCTCCCTATGGGGAGCCCAATGCAGGACTTGATCCCAGGACCTCGGGATCATGCCCAAGCCAAAGGCAGCTGCTCAACCACTGAGCCACCCAGGTGTCCCAACACAAAACAAAATTAAAGAAATCGTACAGTGAATGCCCATATACCCACTGGCTTCATCACAAGAACCTACCACTCACACTGGCTTTATCACGTATTTATCCACTTATCCATCCATTAATGCGTCTAACTTGGAATTTATAAAACTTTATTTTAAATGGAGAATTTAAAAATATGCAAAAATAGTGTCTTGGACCTCTATGTCCCCACGCTCTAGCTTCTACTATTACAGCTGATCCTGCTTCATATTTACCCTCCACGGCCATTGGATGATTTTGAAGGAGACCCCAAATATCATATGTTTTCATTTCTTTTCAATTTGTATCTCTACAAAAATAGGGATTATTTTAAAAAGCATAACCAGGGGTGCCTGGGTGGCTCAGTGGTTGAGTGTCTGCCTTGGGCTCAGATCATGATCCCAGGATCCTGGGATCGAGTCCTGCATCAGGCCCCCCCACAGGGAGCCTGCTTCTTCCTCTGCCTATGTCTCTGCCTCTTTGCGTCTCTCATGAATAAGTAAAATCTTTAAAAAATGATAATAAATAAACACAAAATAAAAAACATAACCAACTATACCATTTATATCTTTTTTAAAAAAACCAATAATTCCTAATTAATTAATCAAATATTTAGTCCATGTTCACTTCTCTGGTTGTTTCAAAAAATGTCTTTTTCCCATTTGTTCATTTGAATTGGAATCCATTAAGGTCATGTATTTTAGTTGGTCGCTATGCCCCTTGAGTCTCTCCTACGTAGATTTCCCTTCTCTCTCTTCTCTGAAATGTGTTTGCTGAAACCAGGCTGCCTGTCCTGAAAAGTTTGCTTCTCAAAGTCCTGGACCAGCAGGATCTGCGTCACCTGGGGGGTTGTTAGAAATGAGGAATCTCAGGCTTCCCCCTAGACCTGCCCAATGCGAATCCAAAACTTAATCCTGGGGAATTCGTGCGTCTTCTCAGCCTGCGTCTGGTTGACGCATCCCCCATGGTGTTGTTTTAACGTTTTCCTCTGTCCCCTGTATTTCCTATCAACTGGCAGCCAGAGGTGCAGTTAGGTTCAGGTTTGGCAAGATGGCTTCACAGATGATGGTGTTTGTGGTGATAGAGGCTGGGTGGGTCCACTGCGGAGATCAGAGGGGCTGGAGGGACAGTGCAGTCAGAAGACCTTCCTGAGTTTTGAAGAATGAGTGGTATTGCCACTTGAACACAAGTGGCATTCCAGGTGGAAGGCATGATTTGCACAATGACCTGGAAGATACGTTGCCACCGAGGGAGCTGGAGGAGGTTGGTGTATCTGGATCAGAGGTGGTGCAGCCCACGAGCAACCTCGGTGCCTGACTTTGGATCTGTAGACACCAGGAGGATCAGGCTGGGGCAATCGACCCCAGAGTTCAGGAGCCAGAGTCATCATCACCTCCAGTTCACCCTCTTCCTCACCCTGGCCTCTTCTCCCTTGCCAGGTGGAGCCCAACACCAAGCTGTTTCCTGCTGTCTTCGTCCTGCCCACCCACCAGAATGTCATCCAGTTTGAGTTGGGGAAGCAGAAGGTAGGAGTACAGTGATGGGGCAGGCTGAGGCAGTAGGCGTGGGGGGTCAGGCTGGCAGAGTGGCTGAAAAGTGGGGCAATCCGGGAGGTCTCCCTGGAAGCAGAGTGGCAGGACAGAGAGGGCTGGGAATCCTGACCCGTGCACACCTCCGTGCCCCCAGAACATCATGCCGCTGTCAGCTGCCATGTTTCTGAGTGAGCGCAAGAACCCGGCCCCACAGTGCCCGCCTCGGCTGGAGGTGCAGATGCTGATGCCCGTCTCCTGGAGCCGTATGCCCAACCACTTCCTGCAGGTGGAGACACGACGTGCGGGCGAGCGGCTCGGCTGGGCCGTGCAGTGCCAGGAGCCACTGACCATGATGGCTTTGCACATCCCTGAGGAGAACCGGTCAGGGCCAGCCCGGGCTCATGGGGGTGGGATGGGTGTTGCAAGTCTTCTGGGGTCTGGAACCCATTCAGTGCCCCCCTCCATCAGTACCCCAAGGCTCCAGACAGCACCCCAGTGGGCCCCAGACCTACCTCAGGGAACCCTGACTCAGCTCGGGCATCCCCAGATAAGAATCCAGGGGACTCCAGACCCACCCAGAAGGCCTTGGGTCTGTCTTTGGGACCTCCAGGGACCCCAGACCTAACCCACAGGGCTCCAAGCCCATCTCAAGGAGCCCAGATCCACGAGAAGCCACACAGACTCTAGGAGCCTCAACTACACCTCAGAAGGACACGGACATTACTCAGAGAGGCCTGAATGCACCCCAGGGTGTCTTGGGCACACCCCGGGAGACTGAATGTATCCCTTGGGGATCTCAAACCCCGTCCAGGGGACCCAGACACAATCAGGGTACAGATGGGTTCATGTGTATGGCATGAATGCTCTTAGGTACCCTGAACAGACTCCAATCCCAGACAAACCAGGAGGCTCTGATATGCTTCATCTGTCCTTTATTCATTCGTTTAACAGATAGCTCTGGGCTCTTCCTGTGTGACCAGCAGCATTCTATTTTTTTTAAGATTCTAATTTATTTATTCATGAGATCCAGAGAGGCAGAGACACAGGCAGAGAGAGAAGCAGTCTCCCTGCAAGGAGCCTCATGTGGGACTCAATCCTGGATCCCAGGATCATGCCCTGATCAAAAGGCAGACGCGCAACCGCTAAGTCACCCAAGCGTCCCAACCAGCAGCATTCTAGGCGGGAAACACCAAACCCTTGTGAACGGACATTCTAGCGATGCCCACATATAACTCAGGGGCTCAGACGTGTCTGAGAGGACTCAGACCATCCCTGGGGAATCCCAGATGCACTCACTCATTCTATCTATCTATCTATCTATCTATCTATCTATCTATCATCTGTCTAGTATTTATTGAGCACTTACTATGCTAAGTCCTGTTTAGGTGATGGGGATATAGCAAAAAAAACAAAAACAAAAACAAACAAACAAAAAAAAACAAAAGGCAGAAATGTCCTACACTGGTGGGATTACATTTTAGTCCTATTCAAACATAGCCAGGTTACTCAAGCCTGCCAGAGGGAGGTTCAATCCCAATCTGGGGATCCCAGACATATCTTCCGGTCACCAGATCTCCTCCACAGGCTCTCAGATACCCCAGAGTATCAGACCATCCCAAGGATCCCAGATACATCCCAAGTAGCTCCCAGACCACTTAGGGACTTCCAGAACTATTAAAAGATTCCTAGACCCAGCTGCGCAGACCTCACAGAACCTTGCCCAGCAGCACACTGGGATTCCCTGCTGGGGCGGCCGACGCTCACCTTAGCATTTCTTTGCCTGTCTGTGGTCTGTGCCCGTCTCCCTCCTCCTCTGTGGGCTCTGTGCCTGTCCGTGGCCCCCCTCCGCCGCAGGTGCATGGACATCCTGGAGCTGTCGGAGCGCCTGGACCTGCAGCGGTTCCACTCTCACACCCTCTGCCTCTACCGCGCGGTGTGCGCGCTGGGCAACAACCGCGTGGCGCATGCTCTGTGCAGCCACGTGGACCAGGCGCAGCTGCTGCACGCGCTGGAGGACGCGCACCTGCCGGGCCCGCTGCGGGCGGGCTACTACGACCTCCTCATCAGCATCCACCTCGAAAGTGCCTGCCGCAGCCGCCGCTCCATGCTCTCCGAGTACATCGTGCCCCTCACGCAGGAGACCCGCGCCATCACTCTCTTCCCACCCGGGAAAAGCGCGGAAAACGGCCCCCGCCGCCACGGCCTGCCTGGCGTTGGCGTCACCACCTCCCTGCGGCCCCCACACCACTTCTCGCCGCCCTGTTTCGTGGCTGCCCTGCCGGCTGCTGGGGTGACGGAAGCTCCGGCCCGCCTCAGCCCCAGCATCCCTCTGGAGGCCCTGCGGGATAAAGCACTGAGGATGCTGGGGGAGGCCGTGCGAGATGGGGGGCAGCACGCACGCGACCCCGTCGGGGGCTCTGTGGAGTTCCAGTTTGTGCCCGTGCTCAAGCTTGTGTCCACCCTGCTGGTAATGGTTTCCTCCTGCTTCCCTCTGTCCCTTTCTTCTTCCGCATTCCAAATCCTCTATCCATCTGTCTGTCCCCCTCTCATTTGTGTATCTAACCACCCATCTGTCTCTCCATCCTCTACCTTTCAGTTTATCCTTCTATCGTCTACTCATCCTTCATTCACTTTTCCTCCCATCCATTCATCTGTCTTCTATTAATCTGTTTGTTAATCTTTTCTCCCTCCTTTACATTCATCTAGACAACCAACCATCATTCGTTTATCAATCCATCCATCCTCCACCCACCTTCCCATCCACCCATCTAAATTTTTTTTTATTTATTTATGATAGTCACAGAGAGAGAGAGAGAGAGAGAGGCAGAGACATAGGCAGAGGGAGAAGCAGGCTCCATGCACCGGGAGCCCGACGTGGGATTCGATCCCGGGTCTCCAGGATCGCGCCCTGGGCCAAAGGCAGGCGCCAAACCGCTGCGCCACCCAGGGATCCCCCATCCACCCATCTATTCATTCAGATACCCCCATCTTCCCATCCACAAGTCCACCCATTTACTTATATTTCCATTCTCTGCCCATGTATCTATCCATCCATCCATGTATCCAATTTTCTTTTCTTTAGATTTTATTTATTTATATAAATATTTTATTTATTTATTCATGAGAAACAGAGAGAGAGATAGAGAGGCAGAGACATAGGCAGAGAGAGAGGCAGGTTCCATGCAGGGAACCTGGCTGAAGGCAGGCGCTCAACCGCTGAGTCACCCAGGCGTCCCATATTTTATTTATTTATTCACGAGAGGGACCCCTGGGTGGCGCAGCGGTTTGGCGCCTGCCTTTGGCCCAGGGCGTGATCCTGGAGACCCGGGATCGAATCCCACGTCGGGCTCCCGGTGCATGGAGCCTGCTTCTCCCTCTGCCTGTGTCTCTGCGCCTCTCTCTCTGTGACTATCATAAATAAATAAAAATTAAAAAAAAAAAAGATTTATTCACGAGAGACACAGAGAGAGGCAGAGACACAGGCAGAGGGAGAAGCAGGCTCCCTAAGGGGAGCGGGCCTTGACCCCAGGACCCCGGGATTTCGACCTGAGCCAAAGGCAAATGCTCAGCCACTGAGCCACCCAGGTTTCCCCCTCCATCTATCCAATTTTCAATCTAGTTGTCCATTCATCCTTCCATTTACTCATACTCGAGTACATCCTCTGTTCCATCTATTCATTTATCCACCTATTCATTTATTTATTAAGCTATCTCTCCTTTCATACATCCAGTTATCATCCTCCTTGCACCTGTGCATTCATTCATCCACACATCCATCCACCCACCCATCTACAGATTCATCTGTTCCTTCATCTTCCGCCTACCTATCTGTCCACCAATGCATGTCTCAGTTCATATATATATACATTCATCCACCTACCCACAAATCTATCCAACCATCTACACCCATTCATCCACCCACCATCCACTCATTCTTCATCCTTTACTGCATGTACCCTTTATTCACATACTCATCTAATGACTCACCCACATAGCCATCCATCCAAATTTTCATGCACAAACCTACCCACCCGTCCATCATCCAACCATCCCACCCTACCCCCTACTTCTTTGCCTATTTATCTATTTACCCATTCATTCATTTACATACTCATGCACCTATCAAATCATCCATCAACCTACCCACCTATTCATACATTATATATCCTGTCATCTATCTACCCATCTCTCCCTCAGCCTTTACCTTCACCTCTCTATCTACCATCTGCCCATCAATTTCTCTCCCCTTCAAACCTCTACTATTCCATCTATTGATTCAGCCACCCAGTGCTCCCTCCACTTATCCATCTCTCTTTCCTCATTGTTTTTCCCTTTCATCTATCTCCTTTCCCTCCATCTGTCAGCATCTTCATTATGTTTATTGAGTGCTAGCATATACTGGGAGCTATGAGGGCATCTATCAGAGTAAGGGGTGTCCTGCTCCAGAGTCACATATGCTCAAGCTTAGGAGAAAGGACATTTACTAGTCAAGGGAAAGATGCTAATGTTTGGCTACATGGTCTGGGCCAGGTTAGGTGGGACACAGGTATGGACCTGAGGGGATGTTAAGGAAAATGGGTGGCAGGGCAAGGGGGTGCCATTTCTTTGTGTAGGAGGAATCATATCTAGCCCATGCAGGAGTGAATCTGACATGTGCAGGAGAAGCAGGTCTGGGGAGTGAGGCTGGGACTTGATTTGGAGGTCTCAAGGGCCACAGTGAAGTACCCAGGTTTTGTCCTGTAGGTGATGGGCATCTTTGCTGATGAGGATGTGAAACAGATCTTGAAGATGATTGAGCCTGAAGTATTCACTGAGGAAGAAGAGGAAGAGGAAGAGGAGGAGGAAGAGGAGGAGGATGAGGAGGAGAAGGAGGAGGATGAGGAGGAAGAAGCACAGGAGAAAGAAGATGAGGAAAAAGAGGAAGAGGAGACAGCAGAAGGGGAAAAAGAAGAAGACTTAGAGGAAGGGCTGCTCCAGATGAAGTTGCCAGAATCTGTGAAGTTACAGGTGGGCTCATTCTTCCTGTTCTCCAGCCACCATCTATCTGGGCTGAGAGACAGGATCTGGTGCAGCATGAGTCTGGACTTTGTTCCAAGGAAGTGGGGAGCTGTGGAAGTGCCACAGATGATTGGAGTGCTGCTGGCTTCAAGTGATCTCTCTGGTTGCCATGTAGCAGGTAGATTGGAGGGATGAGACCATTGAGAAGGCTGGCATAAGGATCCAGGCAGGAAATGATGGTGGCAGATAGGGCAGGGCCATGAAGAGGAGGGAGGAAGCAAGAAAAGTTTCAAGGATGGTCTCAGCACCATCATTCCTACTGCATGGTTGTCCTCCCATAGATGTGCCACCTGCTGGAGTATTTCTGTGACCAAGAGTTGCAGCACCGTGTGGAATCCCTAGCAGCCTTTGCGGAGCGCTATGTGGACAAGCTCCAGGCCAACCAGCGGGACCGCTATGGCCTCCTCATGAAAGCCTTCACCATGTCTGCTGCTGAGACTGCCCGACGTACTCGCGAGTTCCGCTCCCCACCCCAGGAGCAGGTACTCTGACCCCTGACCCCAGCTAGCATTACTGTCTAAATCCCAACTTTAACCTCTCCCCCTACACTGATCACTGATGGTGTTAAATCTCTAAACTCATGCTTGACATCTGACCCTATTGAAATAATTATCTCTTACTCTTCTACTTGTCTCCGAACCAATTTGTCCTCTTAGTCACCTCAGACTGACACTGACTCCATTCAAAACTCTAGTCTTCAGACGGTCTGCATCAACTCATGACCTTAGACAGGGTCTCACAATTGAATCTTTATTTTTATTTTTTTTTTACAATTGAATCTTTGATCCTTGACCTCAGAGTTTCTGCCTTGGGTCTCTGACCCTCATTCTAATAACTTTTGACCTTCCTCTAGATAAACATGCTATTGCACTTCAAAGATGGTGAAGATGAGGAAGATTGTCCTCTCCCTGAAGAGGTTCGACAGGATTTGCTCGAATTTCATCAAGACTTGCTGGCACATTGTGGTAAGAGATCAGAGAACCCATCTCCCGAATTTTCTCTTGAGACCTCTCCTGAAGTTTCCCTAAGATTTCCTGATCTTAAATATTTACAGTATTGGTGCAATGTAATTTTTGGTTGAATGAATGAGCAAACATATTAGTGAACAGATAAAGAATGAGTGGAGGGATATTTGTACTGGCATTTGAGTATATTATACATGGATGGATGTCTATAGGCAAGTGAATGGTGAGTGTAAATTGGTAGATAGAGAGATGAATGAATAAAGAAATGGATGAGTAGATGGCTGGGTGCATGGATGGATAAAGAGAAGGATGATGGTTAGATGGATGGGTAGATGGATAATTGAAAATTGGATGGAGAGATGGTTGGGTGGCTGGAGGATGGATAATCCTCCATTGTTTGGATTATCCAATGGATAATCTCCATTGTTTCTGATAATAAGGCAGCTAGTAATCTTTTTTTAAGATTTTATTTATTTGTTCATGAGAGACACAGAGAGAGGCAGAGACATAAGCAGAGGGAAAAGCAGGCTCCCTGCGGGGAGCCTGATAAGGGACTCCATCCCAGGACCCCAGGATCAGGACCTAAGCCAAAGGCAGATGCTCAATCACTGAGCCACCCAGGTGCCCTAGGCAGCTAATAATCTTACTGAGATTCTTTTATATGTGACGAGTGGTTTTTCTCTGGCTGCCTTTCAAGTTTTCTGTTTGCCTTTGCTTTGAAACAGTTGGGTATAATGTATCTAGGTGTGGCACTCTGATTTTATCCTACTTGAAGTTTATTAAATTTCTTGATGTGTAGATTAATATTTTGCATCAAATTTGGGACTTTTGGGCTATTATTTCTCTAAATATTTTTCTGCCATTTCTCATCACTCTTTATGGGACTCCCATTATGCATATATTGATATACTTGATGATATCCCACAGGCTCTGAGGCTCTGTTAGCTTTTCTTCATTCTTTTTTTTCTTCATTCTTTTTTTACTCTTCAAACCGATAACCTCTATTGTCCAACCCTCAAGTTCACTGATTCTTTCTCCCACCAGCTCAAATATGCTGTTACCTCTCTAGTGAGTTTTAAATTTCAGTTATTGTACTTTTCAGCCCCAGAATTTCTATCTGGTTATCTTTTATGTGGTCTACCTCATTATTAATATTCTCTATTTGAGGAGACATTGGCATCATACTTATCTTTAATACTTTCTACATGGCTTCCTTTGTTCTTTGAACCTACTTACAATAGCTTATTTTTAAAAATATTTTATTTATTTATTCATGAGAGACGGAGAGAGAGCGAGGCAGAGACATAGGCAGAGGGAGAAGTAGGCTCCCTGCAAGGAGCCCAATGTGGGACTTGATCCCAGACACCAGGATCACACCCTGAGCTAAAGGCAGACACTCAACCACTGAGCCACCCAGGTGTCCCTATAATAGTTTAAAAGACATTTAACATGCTTCAAAGAATGAATAAATGAATAAATATGTGAATATATGGAGAAATAAATGAAAAAAAACAAGAATGTACACAAGAATGAGGAATGAATGAACCAATGAATGAGTAAAGAAGTGAATGACTAGAGCACCTGGGTTGCTTAGTTGGTTAAGTGTCTGCCTTTGGCTCAGGTCATTATCCCAGGGTCCTGGAATCAAGTCCCACATTGGGACTGCCTGCTTCTCTCTCTCCCTCTGCCCCTTCCTCCCATCCTTGCTCGTGCTCAATTGCTCACTCTCTTGTGTTCTCTCTCTCAAATAAGTAAATAAAATAGTTTTTTAAAAAAGAAGTGAATGACTGAATAGATGAAGAAGCACACAGATGAATGACACCCTCTTCCTTCTTGACCAACTCCAGGAATTCAGCTGGAGGGGGAGGAGGAGGAACCAGAGGAAGAGGCCACCCTGGGCAGCCGCCTGATGAGCCTGTTGGAGAAAGTCCGGCTGGTGAAGAAGAAGGAGGAGAAACCTGAAGAGGAATCCCCTGCTGAAGAGAGCAAACCCCGTGAGGACTGGGGTCTTTAGGGAGGGGACAGGGATGGGGCAGGCAGCCATGTGCTTGAGGAGCCAGTAGGTCCAAAATAGGCCAGACCATGAGGAGTAAGCAAGGGAGGGGTAGATTGATGAGAGAGGAGGAATAGGGGGTGGGGTGAGAGAAGAGGCATGTTGGAAGTGTGGCCCAAATGTGGTGGCTCTACAGTATGTGTGTTGGACCAGCATGCTGTATGGCCTGCCAGCACAGAGATATACATCCCACCTTGGGATGGTGGCAGCTCCTGTACCACCACCACAGCTTCTGTGTCCTCATGGCTTTTCTTTGTTTTTCTCTTCTTTTTTTGGTGAAATGATTACTATGATGAGGGATTAGAAAAACAGTTATGATAAATGTTGGTCCAATGGGCCATTATGCAAAATATATTTTATCTCCAACCAACAAAGACAGGTCCCTGAAGTTGGTACAGAGTTTATTCTACAACATTCAAGAAATTGCTATTGGGCCAGCTCTGAGCCAGGAACTGTTGGCAGGGCTGGAGAATGCTGTGGGGAGAAGGAGTAAAAATCCCTACCCTCCAAGAGTTTAGAATATTATAACAGATGCACATATACATATACCATAATGTCAGGTGGCCATGGGTGGCTAAGGAAAAAAATCAAGCTGAGTAATAGGAGAGAGAGGGATAAAGATGGAGGGGTCAGAGTAGGGGAGTGAGGTGTGCAAAGATCTGGGGAAGATGATTGTTACAAAGGGAATAGCCAATGCAAAGGCCCTGAGGCAGGAACATGCATGGGGTATTTAGAAGCCAGTGTAGCTGGAGCAGAGTGAGCAAGGGGAGGGGGGCAGGAGATGAGGTCTGAAGTGACAGGGCCAGATTGCATAGCGCTAGAAGGTCATGAATTGACACCATCATTTAGTGCCAGTGCATGGAGGTTTCTCCTAACCTGAGAACATGAGACATCTCTTTTCTCCCAAAATCCTGGGAATGAAAAGTGTTGGGAGAGAAAGAGAGACACAGAGAGAAATGGATGCTGGATGTAGGAGAGATGAGTCCCAGGGAGATGGACAGGGAAAATAAAACAGTTAATTTTGACATCATTTTCAAATGATGCCAAAGTCCACCAGGTATTCTCGGTGTCTGTTGTCTCTCTTGATGAAAAATCAACAGTGTTTTTATAGAACAAGTGGAATTGTGACTTGTGCTTTCAAAGGTACATTATATATTTCAAAGGTGTTTATAATGTACTCTGGTATTTTGAAGTGATACAAGTTCTTTTTTCCTCTTGAAACCTTTAGGGAGCCCTCACTGTTTGGGTGTTAGGGTGAAGAGAACAGGGGAGCTCTTAAGGCAATAAAACGAAATCTTCCAGAATCTGCCTACTCCTGGCAGGTAGAGGGTCAGGGCAGTTAGTAACTGAGAAGCCCTCTGGGAAGAGGGGCCCTTTCTGCATTGTTTTGGCTCCAGGCCTCAACCTGGGAGTGTTCTGACACTCATGTCCCCTTCCCAGAGTCATTGCAGGAGCTGGTGTCCCACACAGTGGTGCGGTGGGCTCAAGAGGACTTCGTGCAGAGCCCTGAGCTCGTTCGGGCCATGTTCAGCCTCCTCCACCGGCAGTACGATGGGCTCGGGGAGCTGCTGCGTGCCCTGCCCCGGGCATACACCATCTCACCGTCATCCATGGAGGACACCATGAGCTTGCTTGAGTGCCTGGGCCAGATCCGATCGCTGCTTATTGTGCAAATGGGTCCCCAGGAGGAAAACCTCATGATCCAGAGCATTGGGTGAGGCCCTTCCCCCTCCCCTGACTTTGCACATCCCCCCGGGAAGGAGGGGAGCCCCCACAAGCTCCAGCTTGTCCCCTGGGCTCATGTCCCCTGGATGCAATAATGTCTCCTTCCTCCACTTCTGCTTCATCCTTGTGGTGATATATACTTCTCCTAATAGCTAGCCCATCTCCCTGGCTAATGACCCCTCCTCTCACCTCTCCATCCAGACCCTGGGATAACAGCTCTTACTCACCTCTTGGCACAATAGTTACCCTCTTTGAGCTTCAGTGTTCATCTCTAAACAGGAAGAGCCATGCCTACCTCATACAGTCATGGCAAGGCTTCCAAGGGCTTTTGCACATCGTAATGATATTGGTAATGGTAATGATAGTACTAAACACTCACTAAGTGTCAAGAGTGTCTCATTCATTCACTCAGCAAGCATTTATTGAGCACCTAGTTTGTGCCAGGCCCTTTCTAGACACTTGGGGATACCACATGCAGCATGGTAAGGATCTCCACCCTAGGGGATCCATGCCTCAGTTTCTTTTTTCTGTAAAATAGGGATAACTATAGTTCTTGGCTTCTAGAGTGGAGATAAAGATTGAATGAATTCAGATCTGTTAAGGGGCGTGGTGCCAGGCATGAAGGAAGAACTCAGTAAATGTTGACTGTTATTACAGTGGTGGTGACAACTCTCCCAAGGGCCTGGGGCTGTCCCTGGACTGGGGCTCCACCGGGCCCCTGGTGACCTCACGTTCTTTACCTCTTCACAGGAACATCATGAACAACAAAGTCTTCTACCAGCACCCGAACCTGATGCGGGCACTGGGCATGCATGAGACAGTCATGGAGGTCATGGTGAATGTCCTCGGGGGTGGCGAATCCAAGGTAAGGGGTCTGTGTGGGCTAGGGAGCTCAGGGCAGGGGGCCATGGAGGGGCAGGCGTTGACCACAGGCCCACTCTGCCTCCCTAGGAGATCCGCTTCCCCAAAATGGTGACAAGCTGCTGCCGCTTCCTCTGCTACTTCTGTCGTATCAGCCGGCAGAACCAGCGCTCCATGTTTGACCACCTGAGCTACCTGCTGGAGAACAGTGGCATTGGCCTGGGTGAGAACCCCTGAGCCCGGGGTGGCGGCCTGTCCCTCACGACCCACTCTTGGCGGTCCATCCAGGCATCCATCTCTACTCATTCAGTCATTCAACATTCAACAAACACTTATTCTCAACCCACCCTGGCTGTAGCCCTGTGATGAGCAGTCCTGGGGATACCCAGACAGCCCTGGCCCTGGCCCTCACAGAACTCACGGTGCAGCATGGCAGATAGACAGTGACAGCCCAGAGTGGTCAGGCCTGGGATGGGGAAGCACAGACCAGAGGAGGCACTTGACCTAGGCTGTAAAAGGGGGTGGTCAAGGAGGGCTTCCGAGAGGAGGTGAGATGAGCAGCAGTGAGACTGTCAACTATATACCTCTGAAGAGCATTCTCACTGCCTCTCGCCCTCACAGGCATGCAGGGCTCCACGCCTCTGGATGTGGCAGCTGCCTCCGTCATTGACAACAACGAGCTGGCCTTGGCATTGCAAGAGCAGGACCTGGAGAAGGTGGGGAAGGAGGAGGCCTGGCCCCTACCTGGCCCCTACCTGGCCCCTTGGGGCCCCTGCTGCTTTGGGACCCACTCTATGGGATGGTCCAGGATTAAATCAGAAGGGGAATAATTTGCAGGGAAAAGAACAGGAGCCAGTCACATGGGGCCGAGTGCAAATAATCCATACCTCACCCTCCTGCAGCTGCATGTCCTTGGCACATTTCTTGACCCTCTGTGCCCCCCTCCCTCCTCTGCTTCTGTACTAGTGTCAAAGGGCATGGGCTCTGGAGTTCAGCAACTTAGGCTGAACCTAAGTGAGATGGTGCTCTCTTGTTGTGTAGCCTTGGACAAGTGACTTAAATTCTCCAGGCCTGTCTCCTCACCTGCAGAATGAAGATAATAATAGAATAGGGTTATTCTCAAGATGAAATGACTTAATCCATGAAAGCATTTATAATACAGCAAGCATTATCTGCTACTATAGTATTACTCATTCAACAAATATTTACCGAGCACCTACTATGCGCCAGGAACTTGTCCAAGACAGTAGGGGTGTGACAGTGACTGAGACAATCAGAAAATCCTTGTCCACATGAAGCTGACATGGTTGGGAAGATGGACAATAAACAAGATGAATAAGTAAAATACATAGTGTATTAGCTAGTGACAAGTGTTAAAGATGAAAAAAGTGAACAGGGGAGAGAAATATCATGTGCCAGGAGGGTGTCCAAGTTTAGATAAGTGTGATCAGAGAATGCCTCACTGAGAAAGTGACATTCGGGGAAAGCTCTGAAGGAAGAGAGGGACCATATGGACATCAGGGGGAAGAGCATTCCAGGCAGGGGAACAGCCAATGCAAAGGCCCTGAGACAGAAGTGAACCTCATGAGTTTGAGGAACAGCAAAGAGACCAGTATGGTTGGAGCAGAGGGAGTGAGAAGTTAGCGGTGGGAAGTAAGGTCAGCAGGTGGCAGGGAAGATTGTGCAGAGGGTCTTAGTGGACCACTGTGAGGGCTCTGGGTCTTACCCTAAGTGAGATGGTGCCGCAGGAAGGTTCCAAGCAGGGAAGGATGCTTCTGTGTAGGAGGAATAGACCGAAGGAGCAGGGAGCCCAGGAAGGAAGCCCCTGGCATGGTCCAGGTGGGAGAGGAGGGTGGAGGATGACGATTATTGTTTGCTGAGAGATCCAGAAATGAATCAGGTTGCAGAGCTCCAGGGATGGGCAGGGACATGAGCCTTGGGGAGGAGGTGGTGCGGGTCTGCCTCTGGCTGAGCCCCCTCCGCCCCCAGGTGGTGTCCTACCTGGCGGGTTGTGGCCTTCAGAGCTGCCCCATGCTCCTGGCCAAAGGGTACCCAGACATCGGCTGGAACCCGTGTGGCGGCGAGCGCTACCTGGACTTCTTGCGCTTTGCTGTCTTTGTCAACGGTGAGTCAGGAGCTGGTGGTGGCAGGACAGGGGGCTGGGGCCACTGACCAAAGCCTCCCTCGGGGTGTGGGCCACACCTTGGGCCACTGGCCTAGCCCGGGATTCCTCCTGGTGGGCTGGGGCAGCACGCAGAAGCCAGTGGGGGCCTGGCCTTAACCCTTGAGGGGCGGGGTCCCTGGGCCGCGGCTCACGAGGCCTCCTGACCGCCGGAGCCGCCAGGTGAGAGCGTGGAGGAGAACGCCAACGTGGTGGTGCGGCTGCTCATCCGCAAGCCCGAGTGCTTCGGGCCCGCCCTGCGGGGTGAGGGCGGCTCCGGGCTGCTGGCTGCCATCGAAGAGGCCATTCGCATCTCTGAGGACCCGGCGCGCGATGGCCCAGGCGTCCGCAGGGACCGGCGGCGTGAGCAGTGAGTCTCCCACCACCTCGGCAGAACCGGCCCCCCATCCCGGTGCCCCTGGCTGCCTCCCCCACACCGCCCACTTTCCTCTGCAGCTTCGGTGAGGAGCCCCCGGAGGAGAACCGGGTGCACCTGGGACACGCCATCATGTCCTTCTATGCCGCCTTGATTGACCTGCTAGGACGCTGTGCACCAGAGATGCATGTGAGACCCAGAAGTCCAGGGATGGGGAGGGGCACACAGGGCCACCCTTGAGCCTCCTCAGTCAGGCACTGGACAGCACTGATAGCTCTCACTCTGCGGGTGGTCTTAGGAGAGGCAGTTCTGAGGACAGACACACTGGTGACCAAGACAGCCCCAGGCCCAGCTCTCACGGAGCTCCCGGACCAGTGGGGGAGACCAAGCAAGGTGGGCCGGGGTGGCCAGGGCTGCAGTGGAGAAGCACAGGCCGAGGAGTCAGGGCTGGGGATTCTAGAGTTTGCCCTGCGAGGAGTCCTGGTCTACCTGCCAGTAGGTCAGGAAAGGATGGATGGGGTATCGAGCAAATGGGGCTCAAGGTGCCTGATGATGTGGCCCACACTTCCTTCTTCCAGCTAATCCAAGCTGGCAAGGGAGAGGCACTGCGGATCCGCGCCATCCTGCGCTCCCTCGTGCCCCTGGATGACCTTGTGGGCATCATCAGCCTCCCACTGCAGATCCCCACCCTGGGCAAAGGTGCGGAGGGGGCCGGACTCAGCAAGGCAGGGAGGCTGAGGAGGGAGCGGATGGGTCCGAAGGGCATCCCTGACCCCCTGCCCTCCTGGCCCACAGATGGGGCTCTGGTACAGCCAAAGATGTCAGCATCTTTCGTGCCGGACCACAAGGCATCCATGGTGCTCTTCCTGGACCGAGTGTATGGCATTGAGAACCAAGACTTCTTGCTGCATGTGCTGGACGTGGGGTTCCTGCCTGACATGCGGGCGGCCGCTTCGCTGGACACGGTGAGCAGCCCGCCCCGCCTAGCCACCGTCCCTGCCTCCAGAGAGGATGCGGGATGGGGCGTGGGCATAGCAGCCGGGCTTCTGTTTGTTCTGGGCTTGTGTACATATCATAATCCTCCCTCCCCACCCCCCTCACCCCTGTCAAGATAGAAAACAAAACCAAGATAAACTCTGAGTTCTGGGAGAGGGTGGGTGGAAATCTCCAACATCTCCTCATTCTTATTTAAGAAATAATCATTCTCAATGATGGCTCGGCACCAAGGAGACAGACCTGCGCACAACAGCAACAATAATACTTATATAGACATATAATAGCTACACAGTTAGATTGCAGTAGGGGACAAAGTCACGTAAGATGAGGACAGAACTGACCGCTGGTGTGGCCACATGGAGGCCACTGGTGACTTGCTAAGCACTTTCAGTGAAGTGGTGGGGGAAGAGCCATACTGGAGGGGGTTTACGAGGGTCTGGCAGGTGAGGTATTGGAGACGGCGAGTGTCAACAAGTCTTTACACAAGTTGGTGACAGAGGAGGCAGAGGAATGATGGATACGCTGGACAGGTGACCTTGTCCGGGAAAAGACTCTTCTCGAGATGAGAGAAATAACTGTTGGCTACTTGCACACTTGAACTTGCTAGTACTTGCTACTTGAACATGGCAACTTGATTCTGTAAATACCAGTTTATCAGAAATACTGAGGGCAGGGGCGCCTGGCTGGCCCAGTTGGTGGGGAGTGCGACTTTTGATCTTGGGATTGTGAGTTCGAACCCAGCGCTGGGTGTAGAGATTATGTAAAAATTTAAAAAATCTTAAGAAGAGAGAGAGAGAAAGAAAGAAAGAAAGAAAGACAGACTGAAGGCAGAAGAACAAGTTCAAGGACACCACCAGGACCAAAATCAAAATGTAGGCAACTCCACTGGATAAGTTGATCCAGTTTTTTTTTTTAAAGATTTTATTTATTTATGAAAGACAGAGAGAGAGAGAGGGAGGCAGAGACACAGGCAGAGGGAGAGGGAGAGGCAGGCTCCATGCCGGGAGCCCGACGCGGGACTCGATCCCGGGGCTCCAGGATCGCGCCCGGGGCCAAAGGCAGGCGCCAAACCACTGAGCCACCCAGGGATCCCCTGATCCAGTTTTTCCAGCAAATAAATAGCATTTAAAAGAATAGGAAAGGAGACCATTACAGATGAAAGGACCTGAGATCCAGCAGCCAGATACATATGGTTTGGGGGCCTTCCCGGCGCCCTGATCCAAACAATCCCAGCTAAATATACAGCAATTTTTGAGACAACTGGGAAAGCTGATCATGAATTTTACGCACTTGTTAATTCTGTTGGGTGTGAAAGTGGCGGCCCGGGATGTTGAACAGAAGCATTAGTCCGGATGGAGATACATATTCAAATTTCCATGGGTGAAGCCGTCTAGGGCTGGGGTTGCGTAAAAATATTACAGGAAAAAAGGGGAGCTTGGAGAGGAAATAAGCAGCACAAGGGTATCTACAGAAGACTCTACTCTGGATAACGAGGGCTCGTTCTTTGGTTCCTCGACTTCTGTATGCTTGAGATTTTGCACGGTTCACAGCGGTGATAGAGACGGGGCGGGGGACAGTGTTGGCGGGAGGTGCGACCACGGCCACCCCGGGAGCGCGAAGCGGGCCTGATGCCCCCGCTCTGCGCCCCAGGCCACGTTCAGCACCACGGAGATGGCGCTGGCGCTGAACCGCTACCTGTGCCTGGCGGTGCTGCCGCTCATCACCAAGTGCGCGCCGCTCTTCGCGGGGACCGAGCACCGCGCCATCATGGTGGACTCCATGCTTCACACGGTGTACCGCCTGTCCCGCGGCCGCTCGCTCACCAAGGCGCAGCGCGACGTCATCGAGGACTGTCTCATGGCGCTCTGCAGGTGCGGCGCGGGCGGGGGCGCCGGGGCGGGGGGCCCTGCAGGGGCGGGGGGGCGGGGGGCTCTGCAGGTGCGGCGCGGGCGGGGGGCTCCGCAGGTGCGGCGCGGGCGGGGGCGCCGGGGCGGGGTCTCCGCAGGTGCGGGGGGGCGGGGGGCTCTGCAGGTGTGGCGCGGGCGGGGGGGGCTCTGCAGGTGCGGGGGGTCGGGGGCGCCGGGGCGGGGGGGCTCTGCAGTGCGGCGCTGGCTGGGGCGCCGGGGCGGGGGGCTCTGCAGGTGCGGCGCGGGCTGGGGCGCCGGGGCGGGGGGGCTCTGCAGTGCGGCGCGGGCGGGGGCGCCGGGGCGGGGGCGCCGGGGCGGGGGGCGAGGGGCGGGGGGCGGGGGGCGGGGGGCGGCCGGCCTCCGGCTGAGACCGCGCGGCGCGGTGCTTGCCTCCGCAGGTACATCCGCCCGTCCATGCTGCAGCACCTGCTGCGGCGGCTGGTGTTCGACGTGCCCATCCTGAACGAGTTCGCCAAGATGCCGCTCAAGGTGAGGGCGAGCCCCCTCCGGCGCGCGGCGCCCCCGGGCCCCCGGGCTCGTCGGTACCGCCCCGCCCAGTTAGCCTGCAAACCCGAGGGCGGCGTCCCCATGGAAACCTCTCTGGCCTTCTCAAGGGCACACTGGGATTTCCAGGGCGGTCGCTGGGCGGCATTGGTGCCTCTGACGCTCCCTCATTAGCGCCTGATTTGCCTAACAGAGCCAGGCCTCACCTGAATTAGCACATATTTGCATGGAGTACACTGCTTTTCCTAATTAGCATGCTTACTCGTCTGCCCAGACCACCAGCCTTACTCTTTGCAAATGAGTGCATTTATTTCAATAAATAGCACCACAGCTATTCTGCATATTTGCACAGCGTCTCCTATAATTTTTTTTTATTTGCCTGCTGGTTTGCATAAGGAGATACCTCCAACTCAGATATCGACTGTTTTACATAATACATCTAAATCAGCCCCTGTTTCAAATTTGTGTAGTGGATATGGAGGCCCGCTTCCCAATTACCATATATTTGCATGGGGTTCTGCTTATATTTGTGTGCCATGGTCATTCATGGGAGCGCAGACTACTCCGTCCATATGGCCATTCGCACTTTGCACACAGTCCTACTCGTGGATTAATATTAGCACACTTACTTGTGTAAAGCGACACCAGACAAATCCAGCTCCAGTTGAATACCCATCCTGACTCTAAATTGGAATGCTAAATTTGCATAGTAAATGGGCCCAGACCACTTTCCAATAAGCATACCATTTTCTTTCATTAGCATCATTTGCAAAATCTGCATCGCCTTCGTAATATAAAAGCCCTGACACCCCTGGCCTTCTTGGCTTTTCTTTTGCCCGCCACCTACTATGTGCCTCTCATTTATGTGTCCCCCTCCTTCTCCCACCCAGCTCCTCACCAATCACTATGAGCGCTGCTGGAAGTACTACTGCCTCCCCACGGGCTGGGCTAACTTCGGAGTCACCTCAGAGGAAGAGCTGCACCTCACTCGTAAACTCTTCTGGGGCATCTTTGACTCGCTGGCCCATAAGGTCTGGGCACGTGGTGGACGAGGGGCTGAAAGGAACCTGATTGGAGGGTTTGGGGCCCAAATTTGGGGAATGCACAATGAAATTCCCAAATTTGGGGGTTCAGAGAGGGAGCCAGTTGTACAGCTTTAGAACCAGTAGAATCTATGAGTTTGGTCTCTGGTTTGGTTGTAGTGCAAGAGGGGATGGGCCTCTAGTTTGGGGGTTTAGGGAGGGGTGATAGAGGGTAGTTTGAGGGTCCAGGTGGGCTGAGGTTTGGGTTTCAAGGAGAGAGACGATAATTGATGTCTGGGGACCAAGGGAGGAGGGGTGAGTTTGAAGTCCCAGGGCTCCAAGATTTGAAGGTGCAGCCAGGCCTGCAGTGACCCCCACCCCTGGCGTCCCCAGAAGTATGATGCAGAGCTGTACCGCATGGCTATGCCTTGTCTGTGCGCCATCGCAGGGGCCCTGCCCCCTGACTACGTGGACGCCTCATACTCATCCAAAGCTGAGAAAAAGGCCACGGTGGACGCTGAAGGCAACTTCGATCCTCGGCCTGTGGAAACCCTCAAGTGAGGCCTGGGGGCAGGAGTGGGGTGGGGGATGGGGGCTAGGAGAAGGAGAAGAAGGTTTCAGACATGGAAGGAGGGGCCAGCCCCAACATCTGCCCACCCTATCCCCCTAATAGTGTGATCATCCCAGAGAAGCTGGATTCCTTCATTAACAAGTTTGCTGAGTACACACATGAGAAGTGGGCCTTCGACAAGGTTGGTGCCAGGGTCCCCCCTCCCCAGCGACCCTCATTCCTGCTGGCCTTTCTCAAGAGCCCAGCTTTTCCCTGTGGCCCTGGATTTCCCTGAGACCCCCAACTGTTCCTGGGACCTAAAGTCTCCCCTGGAACCCTCAGTCCCTCCAGGGTTTCCCTTGTGTGTGCTCCAGGCTGCTGTCTACCCCTCATGCTGCCCCCTGCTCTCAGCTCCATAGTGGCACTACCCTTACCGGTCCCCTCTCCACCTCCAGATCCAGAACAACTGGTCATATGGGGAGAACATAGATGAGGAACTGAAAACCCATCCCATGCTGAGGCCCTATAAGACTTTTTCAGAGAAGGTGAGCAAGTCTTGGGGCCCAGTGCTAGGGTTCCAATATGTAACCTCCAAATTTGGGCATTCAAGGAGGAGGGAGGCCGCTTCATCAGCTTGGATCTAGCTGGAACTGCAGGTTAGGGCTCCTCATCCATGGACTTCGCCTTCTCTCAAAACATAGTTGCCTCCCCTACACCCCGAACTCCCTAGGTTCCTTCTTAGAGTCACAGATACGGGGTTTTATTCCTTGGGCCTACAACTTAACTTCTCTGAGTCTCATGTGTAAAGTGGGATATTGGGATGAGTTTGTTTGGGAGGCTCTGTTACAAAGCAAGTTAAGAGACCTGGGTTCGAATCCAAGCTGGACACTTCCTCCTAGCCCTGTGGTCGAGGCTTTCCCCTTCTTAGGACCCTGGAGGCCAGGCAGTAAGGCTCCTACCTCCGCCTCCCTCCCATCTCATCCCATCCCACCAACTCCCCGGCTTCCTGTCCACCCCAGGACAAAGAGATTTACCGCTGGCCCATCAAGGAATCTTTGAAGGCCATGATTGCCTGGGAATGGACGATAGAGAAGGCCAGGGAGGGTGAGGAGGAGAAGACGGAGAAGAAGAAAACGCGGAAGATATCCCAAAGTGCCCAGGTCAGGGGAGGGGCCTGGGCAGAGGACGGGGTCACAGGGTGGTGAGCCGCTAGGGGAGGGGGCGTGGCCATGAGGGGGTGTGGCCAGACCAAAGGTGGGGTTTGAGAGAGGAGCCGCGCACAGGGAAGAAGGTGGAGTCAGCGGAATGGGGGGGCCGGGAGCGGGGTGCTGGACCAGGCTGAGCGACCTGGGAAGGCGGGGCGACTGGGTCTGCAGAACCGCAAAGGGCAGAGGAGGGCACGGCTTAGAGACAAGGCCTTAGGGAGAGGGCGCAGAGCGGGGGCCCAGGGCCAGGTGGAGGGGGTGGCCTGTGTTGGGGCCCGGGCTTCCTGCCAGCCCATCAAGCCCTCCGGTCCCTCCCTCGTCCTCCCAGACCTACGATCCGCGAGAAGGCTACAACCCCCAGCCGCCCGACCTCAGCGGAGTTACCCTGTCCCGGGAGCTGCAGGTGAGACCCCTGACCCTTCATCTAGGAGGTATGCCTCCTAGGCATGGAGGTGTTTGTTGGGGTTGGGGAGGACATCCCCTGACTCTCTCACCCACTCCCAGGCCATGGCGGAACAACTGGCAGAAAATTACCACAACACGTGGGGGCGGAAGAAGAAGCAGGAGCTCGAGGCCAAGGGTGAGGGCGCCCATCGCATCCCCGCACAGACCCCTCTTCACCGAAGTCCTCTAGGCATAGGCTCCAGAGTCATAGGGGTCTAGATTAGAGTTGTGTCACTTTGAACAATTGCTTTCACTCCGCCCCCCCCCAATAACAACACCATCGACTACCCTAGGGTTTTGCTGAGACTATGAAGATCATCCGAAAGCCATGTTTTTGTTATTCTTATCTGTTTTTGTTACTATAATTACGCATGCCAGCAGCTGCAGGAGCCAGCAACATGAGCGTGGCCTGGGTCTCCCCAGTCCTCTGATTTCTGGCCTTTGCTGCTCCAGGTGGTGGGACCCACCCCCTGCTGGTCCCCTACGACACACTCACAGCCAAGGAGAAGGCACGAGATCGAGAGAAGGCCCAGGAGCTGCTAAAGTTCCTGCAGATGAACGGCTACGCTGTCACCAGGCACGTGGGCTGCGAGTCTGGCCGGGGAGGGGCGGGGAATGTGGGAGGAACCAGGGAGGCAGAAGCCCGGAGAAGCTGGGCTGGGGCGAAGCTGGGCCCGAGAAGGGAGGAGGCTGCGAGGGCGGGGCCTGGAGGGTGAGGGAGGGGCCAGAGAGGAGAGGAAGCCCAGAGGGGTGGGGCCTGAGGGGGCGGGGTGGGAAGGACACTAAGGGGGCGGGGCCTGGAGGGTGAGGGAGGGGCCAGAGAGAAGCCCAGAGGGGTGGGGCCTGAGGAGAGGGGCGCGGCCAGGGGGGAGGGGCTAAATGGGCGGGGCCTGGGGAGGGGAGAAGGCCACGAGGGGTGGAGCTTGGGGCCAGATAGGGGAGGGCTCAAGAAGCGGGGCCAAAGGAGGAAGGGGCCGGGGTGGGGAGGAGCTAGGAGGGGTGTCTGGAGTGGGGGCGGAGTCAAGGAACATCCAGGAACTTGAGGGGGTCTTGGGGTGGGGCCGAAGCCTGTGGAGGCTGGGCCTAGGGGAGCAAAAGGGGAGCTGGAGAGGATTGGGAAACAGGGTGGCCGTCCCTCCGGGCTGACCCCCTCTGCCTGTCCACGCAGAGGCCTTAAGGACATGGAGCTGGACACGTCTTCCATTGAGAAGCGATTCGCCTTTGGCTTCCTGCAGCAGTTGCTGCGCTGGATGGACATTTCCCAGGAGTTTATCGCCCACCTGGGTACGGAGGAGTCCCTCCGTCAGCCGGCCGTACCCGCGGTTTCACCTCAGGCCCCAGTTCATGCATTTGTCCTTCCCTCCCCGTATCTCATTATTGTGCCAGACACTGGTCCAAAGGTGTTGAGAACATAGCAGCGGGTGAGACCAAAGTCCCTGTCCTCCTGCATTGACATTCCTGTGGTGCATTCAGACAATTAACATCGGATAACTTAGGTTTTTAGAAGACAGTTAGTGTTTTGAGAACAAGAATACACTAGAGTCAGCTAAGGAAAATAGGAGTGGGATGAAAGTGGAACTGGTTAAAATTTTTTAAAAAGATTTTATTTATTCATGAGAATCATAGAGGCAGAGACATAAGCAGTGGGAGAAGCAGGCTCCCTGCGGGGAACTTAATGCGAGAGAGACTCTCGATCCCAGGCCTCCAGGTGTTGGAGGCAGATCACATAGAGCTCTGCAGGCGTGGGGAGTGCCCTGAGGGGAATGACACACAGGAGGGTTCTGAGCCAGAGAGGGCCCTGACCTGCCTCAGGTGTTCACAGACTCCCCTTGGCTGCACTGGAGATGGCATCTGGACGTAGGGGCCAAGAGGGTGAGGACTGGGCAGATTCTGGAACTCTTTTGAGGCTGTTGGTATTCCCCGCACATGTCTCTTACATCCTACTAAGAATCACAGCTCGCCCTCCTATCCCTCCCAGCTTCCCCCAGAGATCCCAGCATGTCCCTGAGAGCCACCCATGGAGCCCCTCATGAGTGGCACAGCAGGACTCACTCACACATCTCGCCTTGGGTCCCACGTGCTGACTGTGCTGAGCACCTCGCCGCTCTGTGCCTCAGTTTCTCCATCTGTCCATCATAACTGGCCACAGTTCTGTCCCTTTCTTGTTGGGTGACCCAGGCTGAGTTATTTCACCTCAGTTCTCTCATCTGTAAAATGAAGAAGAGGGACCCACTATACAGACCTCCAAGTTGGGAAGAGATTGTGCAAGCACATTTCTCACATTTGCCAGGGATGTTGCAAATGTTTGACAATGGGAGCCAGCATTATTATTTTAGTTGTATTTTAGTAGTAGTAATTATTACTGTCACTGGTATTATTTTCTGAAATTGATTTCCGCTCTAAAAGCAATTCTAATCTGTCTGCAGTGACTTCTTGTTTTATTCATTCGTTTATTCATTCCAAATTGATTCAGTGTCAAGTATCAAAGTTCAGGAAGAAAAGGGCTTGTGAGGAAGGGGATGTCCCATGGCCTTACCCTATCTGAGTTTATCCTCCTCCCCATTTTCAGCCTCAGGAAGGGTTTGATCAAGGAGTTAGGGGATTAGATGATAGATATCGGGGAGAGAGGTTCACCTCAAAGCCAACAGAGGGGACTTTATACCAAGAGTTAATCTCTCATCTTTTCCTACCTTTACCCTGGTGTCCCCTCTCTCCAATGGAACACCCTGAGTTCCCCAGCCTTGAACCCACCATGACCCCTGTTTTCCCTCCCCCACCAGAGGCTGTGGTCAGCAGTGGACGAGTGGAAAAGTCTCCACACGAACAGGAGATTAAATTCTTTGCTAAGGTGAGAGGTGGGCTCAGAAAGCTGGAGGGGGCTGGGGACCGGGTGGCCTCCCCCACCCTTCACCCAGTCCCCCTCATCTCTTCCTCTCCCCATCCCCCAGATCCTGCTCCCTTTGATCAACCAGTACTTCACCAACCACTGCCTCTATTTCCTGTCCACACCGGCCAAAGTACTGGGCAGTGGCGGCCATGCCTCCAACAAGGAGAAGGAAATGATCACCAGGTGGGCTCTGCTTTGACCTCTGACCCAGCCTCCTGACCTCACAGGATTGTGATCCTGGACCCTTGCTGCCCAACTCTGGACCTTAGGGGCTCTGTCCTGGGTGTTGGGCACCGACCACTCCACCTGCAGAGGGAACTGAAGGCTGAGGTTGACCAATTGTCCTGTTGTGCCCGGGCCCAAGGGTTTTCCCAGGACATGGGACTTTCATGGATGGATTGGCTGCCTGGTCAGAAAGACAGACCAGTCTCCCCAGCCCCCAGCCTCCCCGGTTCTGGTTTCTGCCCCTGACTCTCAAACCTGCTCATCTCCCCGGCCCCTCCTCACCCTTCCTCTCTTTGGTTTTCTTCCCAACCACTTGACACCCTCCCGGCTCTGCTTCCTGTCCCTCTGTCCCTCTAATTGCACCACTGCTGTCCTGGTCTCTTGGTGTCCTCACTCTTTCCTCTGTCCTCCTGTCCCTCTTTCTTCAGCCTCTTCTGCAAGCTTGCCGCTCTTGTCCGCCACCGAGTGTCTCTCTTTGGTAAGTAGCTCTGTTCCCCGAGCTCTTCTCCCTGTCTTTCCTCTTTCCCTGCAATCACCCACCAAGCTCACCCTAAAGCATTCCTGGTTCCTGGTTCCTGCCTCGATTGGCACAACCCTCACTGTGTTCTTCTTCCACACCTGGGCGCACCTGGGTGCACCTGGGCATGGGCTGGGTCATCCTGGGTACAGGGCTGGGACTGGGACAGCAGCGGGCCCTGACCTCACAGAGCCCCTAGGCTGGGCACTGATGGCCCAAGGGGTCAGGGCTGGGATGGGGGAGGCACAGTGGGTTTGGGGAAGGACAGGGGCCTATGGGGGTCCAGGTGGAGGTGGGGTTCGGGACGAGATAGATGTAGAGGAAGGCACTGCCCTCCAGCCCTTCCTTTACCCTGGCCTGTCCTCCTTTCCCAGGGACAGATGCTCCAGCTGTGGTCAACTGTCTTCACATCCTGGCCCGCTCCCTGGATGCCAGGTACGGGGCACGGCGCCCACTCCCACCCCTGTTCCCCTCGCTTTTCTGAAATCTAGAACCTCAGATTCTAGAACGGGTGCACCCCGGCTTCCCTCCTAGGACGGTGATGAAGTCAGGCCCCGAGATCGTGAAGGCCGGCCTCCGCTCCTTCTTCGAGAGCGCATCGGAGGACATCGAGAAGATGGTGGAGAACCTGCGCCTCGGCAAGGTGTCCCAGGCGCGCACGCAGGTGAAGGGTGTGGGCCAGAACCTCACCTACACCACCGTGGCCCTGCTGCCCGTCCTCACCACGCTCTTCCAGCACATCGCCCAGCACCAGTTCGGAGATGATGTCATCCGTAAGGACCCCTGGCCCTGAGGCGGCGGGGGGGGGGCGGGTCGGGGGGCCAATTGGGCCAATGCCAGCCGTCCTCGCGTGCCTAACCCCAGGTGTTTGCGAGTGTGGATTCAGGGCTCGAAGCCAAGTGTGCACTCAGTGAGCTGGAAGTAACCGAATGAGTTCATGAGGATAGGAGTTCAGCTGCTGCTCTAACGAAAAGTCCCTAAACCACTGCAGCTTAAGCAAGAAGAACATATATTTCTTTCTCATGTTATGTCTAGTTATAAGTGGCTCATTATAATAATGATGTCAGAAGCCCAGGTGCCCCCCACCTTGCTACCCTGCCATCTCGGAAAGACTGCCTCTATCTGTGGGGTCCAGGATGGCACGCCATTGCATCCTCAGTCTAGCCTGAAGGAGAAGAGAAGAAGCAAAGAGGAGGGCATTGCAGTTCTTCTGAAGGAACGACCCAGAAGCCTTCTGCATCACTCCTGCTTACCTCCGTCTCATTGGCTCAATTTAGCACGTGGCCACGTGTCACTGCAAGGGAGGCTGGGAAAGTGGCCTTTATTCTGGGAGGTCGTGTGTCCAGCTAAATATCTGAGGTCTGTTAGTAGGAAGAAGAAAAGAGCAGAAAAACGTTAAGAGCAGGTACTGGGAGTCCGTTAGCAGCGTGTACCCTGTTTATGCTACCAAACGGCACGTATGGTGCGAGACCCAGACCCTGGGGTCTTGGGACACATGGCACACAGGGTGCAACATGCCTTTGCTAATGAGACACAGACAAGGTGTTACACCCGGGGCAGTGTCGGGTACTCAGAACAAAGAGGCTTATGAGACGTGGGCTGGACTATGGTGGAGCAGGGGGGAAGGACAGGAGGAGGTGGGAGAGATGCTCAGGAGGCCGAAGGGGTGGGCTGTGGAGGGGAGGCAGGCAGAGTGGAGCCCACGGCCCTGGCCCGGGCCCTGCGGACAGTGGGGCTGCCAGGGGACAGGGGGTGGAAGAAGTAACCAGTTTGGGGGAGATGCTGAGGTCAGTTCGAGACTTGGTGGTTGCGAGGGACCCAGGGAATACCCTGGAAAGTGTCCAGGATGGGCTGGAGGCCCCATGGGCAGTGGGAACTGGCAGAGAGTGGGGCCATGTGTCAGCTCACAGTTTATTTGAAAGTAGAACCTCTTGATAAAAGTAAGAAAAGTTGTGCTTGGGTCGGGTACTTCCCCCACTCCTACATTTTATTTAGAAATTTTTATTTATTTTTCTTAAAGATTTTAGTTATTTGAGATAGAGAGAGAGAGAAAGAGAGAAAACAGAGGAAGAGTGAGAGGGAGAATCAGACTCCTCACTGAGCAGGGAGCCCAACCTGGGGCTCCATCCCAGGACCCTGGGATCATGACCTGAGCCAAAGGCAGACGCTCAATCACTGAACCACCCAGGTGCCCCTATTTAGAACATTTTATTTTATTTCTTAAAAAAAAAAACCTAAAAAAAAAAAAGATTTTATTTTGGGCAGCCCAGGTGGCTCAGCGGTTTAGCGCCGCCTTGGGCCCAGGGCCTGATCCTGGAGACTCAGGATCGAGTCCCATGTCTAGCTTCTGTATGAAGCCTGCTTCTCCCTCTGCCTGTGTCTCTGCTCCCCTCCCCCCCATGTGTGTGTCTCGTGGATAAATAATAAAATCTTTTTTAAAAACTTAAAAAAAGGGATCCCTGGGTGGCGCAGCGGTTTAGTGCCTGCCTTTGGCCCAGGGCGTGATCCTGGAGACCCCGGATCGAATCCCACGTCGGGCTCCTGGTGCATGGAGCCTGCTTCTCCCTCTGCCTATATCTCTGCCTCTCTCTCTTTCTCTCTGTGACTATCATAAATAAATAAAAATTAAAAAAAAAACTTAAAAAAAGATTTTATTTATTTGTTCATAAGAGACACACAGAGAGAGGCAGAGACACAGGCAGAGGGAGAAGCAGGCTCCCCGTGGGGAGCTCAATGCAGGACTGGATCCAGGACCCTGGGATCATGACCTGAGCCAAAGGCAGACGCTCAATCACTGAGCCACCCCCGGTGCCCCTCTTTAGAAAATTTTAATGTATCCAGGAAAGTCAAAGAAAGAGAATTGTTAATAATTTGCCCCATATGCTTAGCCTTTCACTTTCTGGGTGAAAGTGTTTATAAACCATTTTCTCAAACTTTTGAACGTGAGTTGCACACACGGTAACACCTCATCCCTAAGTACTGAGTCTGCATCTTCTGGAATGAGCACCTTTTCTCATTTAATTGCAATATCATTATCACCACGTAGCCTGACTACTTAAATTTCCCCCATTACCCTCAAAATGCCTTTTCTTTTCTTCTTTTTTTTTTTTTTTTAAATTAGAATCCAGTCAAGTTTCTCTCATTGCGGAGGCAGTTATGTCCATATAGTCTCTTCAATCTAGAACCTGCCCCTTGCCCTCTTTTTGCCTCATGACATTTGTGAAGTTGTTGAGGTTCGTAACCTAGTCTTCCCGCAGCGGGGCGGGTGGTGGACGACAGTGGATGACCTAAAATTATAGTCAGGATTGGATGTTTGCTTGCATTTTTCCGGAAAGAGTGCCCATCATGTCATTAAAGAGATCCATGACTCCTCTCTCAGGAAGGAACAACTAGCTTTTGTTGAGTGCCTGCTGTGTGCCATGTTCCAGTTGGTTTCCAACCATTAACTCTTTTTTTAAATTTTTATTTTATTATTTTTTTTCATTAACTCTTTTATAAAAAATATTTTATTTATTTATTCATGAGGGACAGAGAGAGGCAGAGACACAGGGAGAAGAAGAAGCAGGCTCCATGCAGGGAGCCTGACGTGGGACTCTATGCCGGGTCTCCAGGACCAGACCCTGGGCTGAAGGTGGCACTAACCGCTGAGCCACCCGGGCCGCCAGCATTAACTCTTTTGATCCTCAAAACCACCCCACGAGGAAGATACTATAATTATGCCCATTTTACAGACAGGGAAACTGAGGCCAAGAAAGTGTTAGTACTTGCTCAAATGACAAAGTGGTAAACAACAGGCCGGCTTAGAGCCCTGCTCTTCTTACCCAATATCCGGAGAGGGGGGAGGAGGGCGGGGAGAACTGGGATAGCGGCTGCATCCCCCACCCTCACTCTTCCTCTCTCCCTCAGTGGACGACGTCCAGGTCTCTTGCTACCGAACGCTGTGCAGTATCTACTCCCTGGGAACCACCAAAAACCCTTACGTGGAAAAGTAAGGAGAAAGAGCCATATCTGGGGCTGGGGTGTGTGCCGTGGGGGCTCAGGGACAGGGGGGAGCAAGAGACGATGGGGGGAGTTCGAAGTCCACAGACCTGCTTGGCGGCAGCTGCAGTTCACGGAGGCGGCCACGTGAGGGCGCTCAGGGGAAGGCCAGCGAAGGAAGTGGAGGCCTCGGGCTCGGAGGCCGGATGGGCACCAGGCCCGCGGGATGCCAGGTTGCGCCTCCCTGGGGGCCGAGCTTGCCCTGGCAGGGGGCACACAGGAATGGGGGTGGCACGTGGGAGCCACAGCAAGCTCGGGGCACCGGGAAGGGCTCTCCTGGGCTGCGATCACCGGTTGGAGCAAGAGGGCACTTAAGCCCAGGGACGGGCCGCCCGGGGTGGCTCAGCGGCTGAGCGTTGGCCTTCGGCTCAGGCGTGATCCCGGGATCGAGTCCCGCATCGGGCTCCCTGCGTGGAGCCTGCCTCTCCCTCTGCCTGCGTCCCTGCCTCTCTCTCTCTGTGTGTGCCTTTCATGGAGAAACAACAACAACAACAACAACCCAGGAACAAGGCCACGCCTGTGCCCTCTGCGACTGCAGCTCTGCTCCCAAGAGTTCTGGGGAGAGGCACTTCCGTGGGGACAGAGGCTGGGACCCAGGACCAGGCAGCAGGCGGGGGCGGTGATGGGAGCTAAGTCGCCCCCTCTTCCAGGCTGCGCCCGGCCCTGGGGGAGTGCCTGGCCCGCCTGGCAGCGGCCATGCCCGTGGCCTTCCTGGAGCCCCAGCTGAACGAGTACAACGCCTGCTCGGTGTACACTACCAAGTCTCCCCGGGAGCGGGCCAGTAAGTTGTGCGCGGCGGGGGACTCCAGAGCTTGTGGGGGGCCCTGGGGTGGGGTTGTGGACACTGAGGTCTGGGGGTGATGGGTCGGGGTGCCTGACTCCTCCCCGCACCCCAGTCCTGGGGCTCCCCAACAGCGTGGAGGAGATGTGTCCTGACATCCCGGTGCTGGAGCGGCTCATGGCAGACATCGGGGGGCTGGCTGAGTCGGGGGCCCGCTATACAGAGATGCCACACGTCATCGAGATCACGCTGCCCATGCTGTGCAGCTACCTGCCCCGCTGGTGGGAGCGCGGGCCCGAGGCCCCTCCGCCTGCCCTGCCCGCTGGGGCCCCCCCACCCTGCACAGCTGTCACCTCCGACCACCTCAACTCCCTGCTGGGTAACATCCTGCGAATCATCGTCAACAACCTGGGCATTGACGAGGCCTCATGGATGAAGCGCCTCGCAGGTGGGTCTGGGGGCACCAGGCCCCTGAGGGCTGGGCACTAGGGTCCTGGGGCTCGGGCCCTTGATCTGATGGTCCAAGAAGGAGATTCCAGGGTCCATGGTTTTGTGGGAGTTGGGGAGAGTCTAGATTTTCTCAGGGTCAGAAGGCCAGGGGTCATCACAAGGGGTCAGAATCTCAGGCTCATAGGTGGATGGATGGGCCCTAGGGGTCCTCCAGGCTGGATTGTGAATATCTGGAGCCTTGGAGAGGGTGAGGAGCTGTGTCAGACACAGGTTCCTTACACAAAGGGTCAGAGAACCAGGTCAAGCATCAGGGTCCCTGCTATGGAGGGGGCTGTAGGTCAGAGGTCAAGAAATGAGTCTTTAAAGGACTGGGATTCCTGGCTCAGAAGTTCTGTGTCAGGCGTTGGCTCAAGATAGAGATTGGGGGCCAGGGCCAGAGGTCAGAGGCTGGAGTAAGAAACCAGGGGTCACAGAATGAGGTAGGGGTCTAGGTATGGGCTAGGTCAGAGGTTAAAGACTAGGGTGAGAGGTCATGGGCTAGGGTAGGTATTAGGTTATGATTCAGTTGTTGGGGTCAGAGGTCAGGGGCGGCTCTGAGGCCGGCATCACAGGTTCAGCTCAAGGGATATGGTTGGGCCCAAGGCTCAGGGGCTGGATCAGAGGTCAGGGCCTGAGATTAGGAATGGGATCAGAGGTAGAAGCTGAGGTCAGAAGGCAGGGTCAGGCTGGGGTCAGTGATCACTGCTGGGTCACAGGTCCAGGTCAGGCATCATGGGCTGGGAGCGGAGGTCAGGAGTGGGATCAAGGGTCACAGGTCAGAGGCCAGCTAGCAGCAAGTCCCCGGCCACCCGTTGTGCCCCTGCAGTGTTCGCCCAGCCCATTGTGAGCCGGGCCCGGCCTGAGCTCCTGCACTCACACTTCATCCCCACCATCGGGCGGCTGCGCAAGCGGGCGGGGAAGGTGGTGGCCGAGGAAGAGCAGCTGCGTCTGGAGGCCAAGGCCGAAGCGGAGGAGGGCGAGCTCCTGGTGCGGGACGAGTTCTCGGTGCTCTGCCGGGACCTGTATGCCCTCTACCCACTGCTCATCCGCTACGTGGACAACAACAGGTCAGCATGTCCCCAGGCGTCCCCATCCGCAGTCAGCCTGACCTCCCGATTCCCTGAACACCACCTGGCCCCCCCACCGTTTGAGTTACTATTAACTTTTTCAACTTCTCACCTGATCTCACCCAGCCTTCTGACCACATCCCCTACTGACCACTGCTTCTGGCCCCACAAAACCCAGCCCGCTGGTGTCTGCCCCCCTCTGCTCCTTTATGCCTCCTGAGTCGAAGCCAGTGTGAGGCTACCGTGTTGGCTCTAAGGAGCCCCGCTTTCCCCTCCAGCACTGTCTCCAGGCTCGGGTGGATGGGGCGGTCTGATCTTCGCGGTGAAGCCCAAAGGTCAGGCCTTCTTCCATCACCGAGAGGTCTGGCCAGCCTGCTTCTCCTCAGAAACGGGTCTTTAATAAAAGCCGGAGCAGCTATCAGCCAACTGTTAACAGCCCCCTTAAATCAGAAGCACCATTTAGAGAATTATTAACTCCTAGGGGCAGCCTAATCCAGGGATCGTGAATAAATTTCAACTCCAGGTTCCATCCTGGTTGAAAGATTTTTTTTTTATTTAATTTTAAAAAATATTTCTTAAAATTTATTCATGAGAGACACACACACACAGAGGCAGAGACACAGGCAGAGGGAGGATCAGGCTCCACTCAGGGAGCCGGATGTGGGACTCGATCCCGGGTCTCCAGGATCAGGCCCTGGGCTGAAGGCGGTGCTAAACCACTGAGCCACCCGGGCTGCCCGGTTGAAAGGTTTTAAGGTTGCGTCAATCAGGGCTGTGGAAGAAAGGGGGCTCGGATTGCTTAGCTATGTCTGTCGGAGCAGACATGGGAAGCCGTGGTACGAGTGCTGCGGACATCCGGGCCCACCCATCCTCCACCCAACCGAACTGACCCCTTCACCCAACCAGCCTGCCCTGTCCCAGTCACATTCCCTGCAACTGTCATAGTGCCCCCTCTCCCTCCTCCTGCCGCCCACCCACCCGGGCCCACCCATCCTGCACTCATGAGCGGGTATTGCCATAGGACAGGTTCCCAGGAGTCGGAGCCCTGGGTCAAAGAGTTGGGGTCAAGTAAACTGGGGTGCCTTCACACAGTGGAATACTACATGGCGACGAAAATGAGCCAACCCTGGCAACACACAGCAACATGGGTGAATCTTGAAAAAAGCCCGGAAAATTAAAAATGGAATACATATTCCACCATCTATTTCTGTAACATTCGAGAACAGACAAAAATAACACACGTGCAGGATAAAGGTCACCTGAGAGGAGGGAAAGAAGAGTGGCTGGGAGGGGCGGCGAAGATACCTCTGGGTTCTAGAAGTGTTCTATTTCTTTTTTTTTTAAGCTTTTTTTTTTTTTAAGATTGTATATATTTATTCATGAGAGACACACACAGAGAGAGAGAGAGAGAGAGAGAGAGAGGTAGAGACACAGGCAGAGAGAAGTAGGCTCCAGGCAGGGAGCCCGATGCGGCACTCGATCCTGGGTCTCCAGGATCACACCCTGGGCTGAAGGCAGGCGTCAAACCACTGAACCACCCAGGGATCCCCAAAGTGTTCTATTTCTTGACTTGGGTGGCGGTTGCACAAGTGTGTGCATTTTGTGCTTGTTCGCCAAGTTGACACTTTGTTACCCTTCAAGGAAAAGGGTAGAGATAGAAAAAAGGATCCCTTATTTTAAAGGAATGGTTAAGATTTTCAGATCACCTGAATGGCCAGATTGTCCCAGAACCCCCCACCCCCCAACTGGGTGGTCCCCTCCCCTGGGAGCTCCCTGTGCGGGTCCCTGCCCCCATGGCTCACCGGCCCCCTCCGTGCCCACCCAGGGCGCACTGGCTGACGGAGCCCAATCCCAGCGCCGAGGAGCTGTTCAGGATGGTGGGCGAGATCTTCATCTACTGGTCCAAGTCCCACGTGAGTTCCTGTCCACTCCGCCCCTCCTTGCTGTGACCCTCGCCACCCGGTCTGATCCCGACACTGCCTCCCCCACCAGAACTTTAAGCGAGAGGAGCAGAACTTCGTGGTCCAGAACGAGATCAACAACATGTCATTTCTGACTGCCGACAACAAGAGCAAAATGGCCAAGGTGGGTGCTTTGCTCTGAGAGGACTTGGCGGGGAGGGGGAGCACCCTCCAGGACTTCCTACCTGACCCCTTCACCAACCAGCCTGCCCTGTCCCAGTCACATTCCCTGCAGCTGTCATAGTGCCCCCTCTCCCTCCTCCTGCCTCCCCATCTCCCTCCTCCTCCTTTTCCTTCCATTTCCCCCTTCTGCCCCCATCTCCTCCGTCCTCCCCATATACCTTCTTGTCCCCATCACCCTCTTTCCAGGTCCCTCCCCATCTCCTTCCTCTCCCTCTTCCCCATCTCCCTTCTCTCCCTTTTCCCCATCTCCCTCCTCTCCCTCTTCCCCATCTCCTACCTCTCCCTCTTCCCCATCTCCTTCCTCTCCCTCCTCCCCATCTCCTTCATCTCCCTCTTTCCCATCTCCTTCCTCTCCCTCTTCCCCATCTCCTCCTCCTCTCCCTCCTCCCCATCTCCCTCCTCCCTGAGATCTCCTCCTCATTTCCCTCTTTTCCCTCCTTTCCCCTCCTCCATTTCCCTCTTCCACCCCGATGTCCTCCTCTACCCATATCTTTCCTTGTATCCCCATTATCCCATACCCCACAGCTCCTCTCCCCTTATGCTTCTCAGAACTGCCCTCTTCAGGGTCCTAAAGAACAACTCCCCCACCCCTCCCTGTCCTGAATCGGGGTCTGGAGTGCCCAGCTAGGAGACGTGTGTCGGGCTGGGGCAAGGGAGCTGGGGTAGGACCCACTTGGAGTCGGGCCTGGGGTTCTCTGAGGGACGAGGGTAACCCTTCTTGTCTCTGTCTGCAACCTGATGAAGCAGGCGGGAGATGTACAGGTCAGCCCCACGTCTGGGACCTCCGCATGCCTCTTGGCTTAATACCCTGTCCTCCCCCTCAGCCCAGCTTCTGCGTCCCCTCCAGAACACCCCGCCCCTGTTCCCCAACCCCCATCCTTGGCTCCCAACCCCCAGCCTATTTCTCTCCCTGATCCCTGCCCCCAACCATCCATGCCCTTCCCAACACTCAGCTTATGGCAATTTAACTTTTTTTTTTAACTTTTGTTTAAAAAAAAAAACAAAAACAAAAAAAACCACCCCTGAGCTTTCCTCAAAGCATCAAAGCATTGTGGTCTGAGGTCACAGGAAACAGGAATGGGGTGGGAAAGCACGTGCATGGTTGGGTTTAAGGCCTGGGCTCTGGAACCAGATAGACTTGGGTTCGGATCCTGACTCTTGGCAGTTGGCTGCGCGATCTTAGTCAGGCGTCTTATTTTTTGAACCTTGGACGGCAGCTGGGCGGCGGCCCCAGGCCCTGAGGCTCCGCGAGGACCCAGTGGGATGCTGCATGTGTGGCCTCGGCGGTGTCTGGCACATACGTGGGCCGTGCTCCACGCCCTGAGCCGGAGTGGATGTGGCTCTGGCCAAAGCTTGTCACTGGGGCTTCTCTTTGGCATGACTGGGGTGGCCTTGGCCACGGGCCTGCACCCAAGGCTCCAGAACACGGCTGTGGGGCTCTGTGCCCCGTGTTTCTGCTTCCAGATCTTTCTGGATCTCTCTTCCATTCTCTGTCTTCCTGTCTCCTCATCTGTCTCAGTCTCTCGGTGTCTCTCTTTTTCTTCCGACTTCTTTTGTGTCTTGAGACTCTTTATGGCTCTGCATCTTTATTTCATTCTTGGGAACTCACTCTTGGGATACAAAGTATAGGGTTGTGCATAGTTAGGGGAAGGGAGGTGTTGGACTAAAGTCATTAGGGGTTCCAGGGAGAAGACTACCAGAGAAAAGCCTGGAATTTGGGGAAATCTGGGAGGGTTTGGGATAGAGGTTGGGAATTTGAGATAGAGGCTGGGGTCTGGGAGGATCTAGGGTGAGGGCCGGGGGCCTGAGGTCAGATCAGCAAGGTCCAGGTTGGAAACTGATGCAGGCTCTGAGATGGGGAAGGGATGCCTGGCACCCAGGTGTTGGGCTGGAGTGTGGACAACAGCGGAGGTTGGAGCTGGGTCCTGGGGCTGGGTTGGGAGTTGGGCTGGTGCTGAGCCCCCTGTCCCCACAGTCAGGTGGGTCGGACCAGGAACGCAGGAAGAAGAAGCGCCGAGGGGACCGGTACTCTGTGCAGACATCCCTGATTGTGGCCACGCTCAAGAAGATGCTGCCCATTGGCCTGAACATGTGTGCACCCACGGACCAGGAACTCATCACGCAGGCCAAGAACCGCTATGCCCTGGTGCCTGCACAGCCCCCATTGTGGGAACCAGCACCCACCAGCCCCTGAGGCCCTCCCTAACCCCCAGAACCCCACTGGCAGCCCTCTCTTAGGAGCCTAATGAATTCTCCAGGACCCTGAGGTTCTCCAGGACCCTGAGGACTCAAGGGGTCCCTAGGATGTCCTGAGCACTCCCCACCCCAGGATTCTGAGGACTCGCCTCAGGATACTCCCAGAACCCTGAGACCTAAGGACTCTAACTGGAACCCAACTGAAACCCAGGAATACCATTAAGATCCCTGGGACCAGCGGACCATACTGAGCCTTCGAGGACCCTACTGAACACCGCCCCTCTCCCTCAGGACCATGCCTAACTTATTAGGACCCTGAGGGCCGCGCCAAGACACCATGTCCCTCCCAAGACTCCTCTGAGTCCTCCACCAGGACCTCCTCAAAATCCTTGGGACCCATCAAGTCCCCCATGATCCACTGGCTCTCCCCTGAACCCTGGAGGTCCCCTGAGCCCTCTAACTCACCACCTCTTTCCCCCAGGGCCCTGCCGGCCCCACCCTCCTGACTCTGTTAAGACCCAACAGAGGCCCCAAAGACTCTCAGTGAGTGCTCTGTGATCCTATGTAGCCCCCCAGGATCCTAATGGTCCCTTTCCCAGAACAACACCCAAGCCTCTGATGCATCAAGATTCCTAAGACCAACTGATCCCACCATCCCCAACCCTCTTAAGCCCCCTGAGACTCCAAGGAGGCCTCCCAGGATCCCGCTTACCTTTTAAGGGATAAAAATCCCCATCCTTGTCAGCCATGGATCCCCATAGAGGGATCCTAAGAATCCCTCCCCCCCAGGACCTGCTAAACTCCCTGACAACCGATTAACCCTTCTGGGACCTTGACGATCACTGGTTCCCCCTGGTATCACAAACACTCCCTTTCCTGGAACCCTAAAGACACTTTCCCTCAAAACCCCAAGCTCCTCCCAGGACCTGTTGAGTCTTACCAAGAACCCAAAGAGCCCTCCAGGCCCCCTCTCACCCCTCAGCTTGGTTTTTGAGGGTCCCAGTCTCCTGGGACTCTTCTAAGAAATCTCCCCTACTGACCCCTCCTTTGGCCTCCATGGAAATCCCACCAGTGACTTGAGCTGCCCAATCCCTCATGACCTGCTGATCTGGCCTCTCCCTTATAACCCCCTCACCTCCTCTGATCTTCAAAAACTCCCTGCCCATCCCCCAGCCCTGCTTTGACTCTCCTCTGACCCCCAATCACCCATCGGTGGCCTTACTTGACCTTCGAGAACATTCTCTCATCATCCCCTACCTCTTCTCACACCCCAAGGCCCCTCTAATCCTCACTGTCCCTTCAGGGTGTGACTGTGGCCTCCAGAACTCCCTTCTGATCATTCCTGGCCTTTGGACCCTTTCCGTTTCTCCCAGAATCCACCCCATGTAGCCCCCCGCCAGCTGCTGGGGTGATAGCCTGGAAGGGAAAGGGGTGAGGGTTAAGGAGGACGCTGGGACATCACAGTGACCCAGCCTGGCCATGTCTCCCCAGAAAGACACAGACGAAGAGGTCCGGGAATATCTGCAAAACAACCTTCACCTTCAGGGAAAGGTAACTTCCTTAACCGGCAAACGGATTGGGCATGTTAGGACCAGAGCGACAATGCCAGCCAAGGGCACTTACTGTGTACCAGGCATTCTGAGGGACCTTAACTTGTCTTCACCCACTGAATCGTCGCAGCACCGAAAGGGGGGCGGGGGGCAGCCACAGAAGCCCACCCGCGGCAGAGGGGCCTCAGACGAGCCCGGCTGGGAGCGGGGAACCGGTCGGAGAGGGGCCCTCACGTCCGCCACCTGTCCTTCCTCCCTCAGGTCGAAGGCTCCCCTTCTTTGCGCTGGCAGATGGCCTTGTACCGGGGCCTCCCGGGCCGCGAGGAGGACGCCGACGACCCCGAGAAAATCGTGCGCAGAGTCCAGGAAGTGTCCGCGGTGCTCTACCACCTGGAGCAGGTGGCTGGGGCTGCTGGGGTCTTACCGGGAGCCGGCGAAGCTTGGGTCTCGGGGCGGGCAAGGGGCGGGGCAGGGGCGGGGCTTGAGGCTGAGGGCGGGGCCTGAGGCTGAACCGTAGGCCTCTGGGCGGGGCAGGGGCGGGGTTTGAGGCTGAGGGCGGGGCCTGAGGCTGAACCGTAGGCCTCTGGGCGGGGCAGGGGCGGGGTTTGAGGCTGAGGGCGGGGCCTGAGGCTGAACCGTAGGCCTCTGGGCGGGGCAGGGGCGGGCCTTGAGGCTGTGGGCGGGGCCTGAGGCTGAACCGCAGGCCTCTGGGCGGGGCAGGGGCGGGCCTTGACGCTGTGGGCGGGGTCTGAGAGTGAACCTTCGGTGGCCTGGGGTGGTGGAGCCTGGAAGAACTGGAGGCTTGGAATGGAAACTTGGATCTGGGGCAGGACTTGGTGCTTAAATCTTGGACCTAGGGGTCGGGCCAGGGACAGAATTGAGGGGTCTAGGGTGGGGCCTGGTGAAGACACCTTGACTCTGGCCAGGGCCTTGGGTGGGTCTTGGGATGGGGGGGGCGGGCCTGGATTATGACCCTGGACCCGTGGACGCGGCCTAGGAGAGAGACAATTTGGTCTGGAAGGAAAGCCCAGGTCAGAACGTTGACTCTGTTGGCGCAGAGCCTGGATGTAGACCGACAGTTTCGCCCCGGGACTGGGAGTGGGAATCAGGTCAGGGGCAGGGTTTGGGGACATGACAGATTGCCCCCTCCCCCAGATCGAGCACCCTTACAAATCCAAGAAAGCCGTGTGGCACAAGCTCTTGTCCAAGCAGCGCCGGAGGGCGGTCGTGGCCTGCTTCCGCATGACCCCCCTGTACAACCTGCCCACGTGAGCCCCCCCACCCCCAACAGGGAGGCTTGAGGGCCGGTGGGGAAGGGGCGGCTGAGGAGGCGGGAGGAGGGTCTGGGGGATGGCTGGGGAAGGTAGAGGTGTGGGAGCACGGGGAGGCCTGGAGCGGGAAAGGTCTCGGTGACGCCACGCACCGCTCCCCTGCAGGCACCGGGCGTGTAACATGTTCCTGGAGAGCTATAAGGCCGCGTGGATCCTGACTGAAGACCACAGTTTTGAAGACCGCATGATAGATGACCTTTCAGTGAGCTGGGGCCTGTCTGCGAGTGTAGGGGGCGGGGCTGGATAGGGGTAGGGGGTTGGGCGAGCTGCCTTGGCTGCTGGTTGCACACTTCCAGGGGTCACCTTTCACATTGAGGGGTAAGGGGAGGTGCAACATGTGAGGGCTGATGAAAAAAAATCTAGCCCATCAGGGCTATGGGCGAGGGGACTCTAGAAATCCCTTTCCAAAGCCCCACACCTCCCCCAGAAAGCTGGGGAGCAGGAAGAGGAGGAGGAAGAAGTGGAGGAGAAGAAGCCAGACCCCCTGCATCAGCTGGTCCTGCACTTCAGCCGCACGGCTCTAACTGAAAAGAGGTAAGGACACTTCCTATGTCCTGGGGAAGGAATCTGCATCCTCCCGGCCCCACAGCTGATCCTTCAGTGTCACTTTCCCCAAACAGGCAAGGCCACCAGGGACAATTTTGCAGGCTGAGCACTCGGCAAGGCTCGCTCTTTTGTAGGGTTCGCATCATAGGCAATATTGATTGAAGCTATTCTGGATGAAAGGGTCTTGCTTGAACAAATCAGTAAACCATGAGAAAAAAATCAACATGTTATAACAAATTTCCAATAGATGGAAGAAAGGAGGAGGCTTTTCTGAATGTAATCAAAGGTTTCATGTAGGCTAATGACAGGCTTGGGAATGAATAGAAAGAAGAAGGATACTGCTGGGAAGGATAACAGGCAACATTTATCAAGTGCTTATTCTGTGTCCGGCACCGTGCTAGGCACTGGACATATCTGTTCTTTCACTTAATCTTCTTCACACTACGCGATAGATACTAATATCAACTCCTTTTTGTGGATGAGGATATGGAAGCCTAGGGACTTATGATCCTCACACATGTGAAGTCAGGAGATAGAAAGTCCAGGGAACAGTGACGGACGGGGCCCTGGGCTCACTTGGGCTTTCTGCCCTGACATTCTGAGCTTTTGTCTTGTGGTCCTAAGATGGACTGTGGATCTTCCAGACAGGACCACAGGCCGGGCAGAAAGAAGGAGAAAGACTTTTTTCACCCCCCTCTCTAATCAAGATCAAGATCGTTTTTATCCAAGAAGGGGCAACTCTCCTTGCCAGGCCTCTGCACAGAGCTCATTGGCTAGAATCCTGACATCAGGCCACCATGAGCTACAAGAGAGACTGGGATGCAGAGTGTCCTGTTTTCTATCCTTTGGAAATCAAGGACTCTGGTGTTAGATTATGCAGGTTTCTTTTTTTTTTTTTTTTAAGATTTATTTATTTATTCATGAGAGACACAGAGAGAGAGAGGGGCAGAGACACAGGCAGGGGAGAAGTAGGCCTCCTGCATGGAGCCTGATGTGGGACTCGATCCTGGAATCATGCCCTGAGCCAAAGGCAGACACTCAACTGCTGAGCCACCCAGGCGTCCCAGATTATGCAGGTTCCAATCACAGTACAAGCTGTGTGGCTTGGCCAAGAAGATCTCTGTGCTTCAGTTTACTTATCTGTAAAATGAGGCTAACTATCTAATCTACCTATGTGATCCTATTAAGGATTATAAATCCTTAATTTGTTAAGACATATAAAGCACTTAGAATAGTGACTAATCTAGATTCAACAGTAGGCATTGGCCACTCCTTCCGTTATTATTATCATTATCATTATTGCTACTAAGGACACCCAAGAAAGTGGTTGATCAAAGGTGTCAAATGAGCCAACACGTGACAAGATGGCGCTGGAAGCTCCAGGCGTCCATCACACTATTTTAGCAACCCCCGTGGAAAGGAAGCACCTCTACCAACAGCTCCAGCAAAACTTCCAGAATGAATTCCAGGGGACCAGCATGAAGCCCATGACCATCTCGTACCTATTGCTGTGGCCAAGCAGATTGAAAGTAGTGATTGGCTGAGCCTCCATCACCCGCCCACTCTGGCAGTGGACAGTCTACCCCACCTGAACCACACAGCCTGAGTGTGGGGAGGGGTGGCTCTCCAAAGGAATACCGGAAGCGGATATAGGTTGGGGGTCCTTTCCACTGGGCCCTGACTATCTCCCCCCTTATTTCTTTAGCAAACTGGTCGAGGATTACCTGTATATGGCGTATGCCGATATCATGGCAAAGGTGAGACCCTGCCCCATCCAGGGCAGGTTCCCTTCTTCCCAGCAATGCCTGGCCACTGCAAGGGCTGGGGGTGGACTGGGGTATCTCCTCTGTGCACTGACCTCATCCCTAACTGATGTCCCATCCCCAGAGCTGCCACCTGGAGGAAGGAGGGGAAAATGGTGAAGCCCAAGAGGAGGAAGTTGAGGTTTCCTTTGAGGTAGGTGGGGTCAGGAGGTCCCTGAGGAATGGGATTAGGGACCCTGGCTTCCATCTTGCCCTATTTATTCATTGTGTGTCCACAGAGTAGTGCTCTGGGCCCAGTCCTGTGCTGGGTGATGCTGGGGACACAGCAGTGGCTGTCAGTCCATTGGGGAGACAGATACACCAGCCAGACAACAGCAGAGTAATCACGATGGTGATAAGGAGAGCCCAGACAAAGTGGGCAGGGCAGGATGGGGGAGGCATGGGCAGAGGGGTCAGGGCTGGGGAACACAGAGCAGCTCAGGGGGACATGAGGGGGGAGTTCAGGGGGCTCTGGAAGCCCAAGCAAGGTCCCTCCCTCCCTGGGGAGGGTGTCAGGGAAGGGTGGAGGAAAGGGTGGAGGGAAGGGTGTCAGGGGGATTTCTCGGAGGAGGGGATGTCTGAGCAGGAGGATAGAGGGAGTGTGCTGGATGAAGAAAAGGAGAAAGGTGTTCCAGGTTGGGGGGGTGGGGGACAGCGTATGCAAAGGCCAGGCAGTGAGAAAGAGCTGGTAAGCCATAGTTAACCCATCCATTCCTGGTTAACAGCAATACCTGCCCTTCTTTATCCATCCATCAAATGATACAATCTCACAGTGGATCCAGTAGCTACAGTAATTGATGAGTAATAATGATGAACATAAGCAATATTTTAAGATGGCTGCAAAAATAATGTGGTATGGAAACATCTGTGGTTCTAACTGATGACCCACCACGGGTTCTGCTAATATTGCTATGATTTATGTCCTCGTCCACGATGGAAGGAAATGCTATGTTGCAGTCAGAGGGCGATAAACATATACATGTTATTCCCCCTCCTACCTAAGTTCACAGACCTCTGACCTCCTAGATTTTATCTTCTGACCCCTTGGAGGTCCATGGGCCCAGGTTAAGATTGCTCCATGCCTGGCCCTGCACTGAGCACAAGAGACAAACCATGGACTTCAGTGCCAGGGAATAGAGGGAGCTCACAATTAAAGGAATGAGCCAGTGGGCGTGGTTGGGGAGGGGAAAGGACGGGAGGGGTGAGGAGGGGTGAGGGATGAGGCTGTGAGGGGACAAGGCCGGGCTGGTGAGCCGGGACTCACTGGGCCCTGCGGGCCTGGCTCTGCTGCAGGAGAAAGAGATGGAGAAGCAGAGGCTCCTGTACCAGCAGTCACGACTGCACAACCGAGGAGCCGCGGAGATGGTGCTCCAGATGATCAGTGCCTGCAAAGGTGCCTTCACACAGGCACTCCTCCCGAGCACACGCGCCCTGTCCCCACTGCCCCTAGGCCACCATCTCCTGTGGACCTCGTGGCGCATGCTCCCACCCTGCACACCTGTGCTTCTCACGCTAGCCCTCGCACGTTCCACTTGCCTTGCAATTTCTCACTCTTCCTTCCCCCTGGTGCTACGTCACTCCCTTCTCCCCACACCCTGGGGCCGCGGTCTTCTGGTGGGTGGAAAACACAGCCCCCAAACTGAGCGGGCCATCTTTTGCCCCCCACCCCCTCCAGGAGAGACGGGTGCCATGGTGTCCTCCACCCTGAAGCTGGGCATCTCCATCCTCAATGGAGGCAATGCAGATGTGCAACAGGTGACAGATGGGACTTGGGAGTTGGGCTAAGAGGGGTGGGAGGCTCCCATGTGACTCCCAGTTCCCCCTCCCCTCCCGCCCCGTCTGTAGAAAATGCTGGATTATCTGAAGGACAAGAAGGAAGTGGGCTTCTTCCAGAGTATCCAGGCGCTGATGCAAACGTGCAGGTGGGTCTAGTGGACATGTCACAGTTAAGCCACTTGGTGTGGCTGTGGCCTCGCCCCCGTACGACTTCCAGGAACAGAGACCTCCTCAAACGAGCTCAAGAGCTCAGATACCGAGGAGGTGATTATAACAATAATAAGAGGCTTTAAAAATGGGCAGCTGGAACCAGAAGGTGGTAGAGAATTCAAGGGGCTCTCAGGCAGCAGGGAACTGGGGCTCTGATGACCCCGCTCATGTGACCACTACCGTCCGCCTTTCTTCTCTTCTGTCAACAGACTTTCTCTCCCCCTCTGCCTTTTGCTGATTGAGGGTTTCTGTTTCCTCCTGATTCCAGCTTGTGCATATTTCATCCCAGCCCCATGTCACTTGACAGCTGCCACCACGTGGCTTCTCCCAATTCTGTTTCCACTTCCTCTTGATTTCAGCTCATGCATGGTTTACTGTGGCGCTCCACCTGATCCGGGGGAGGGGAGGGGGTCCTGAAGGTTCTGGAAGAGCCGGCCAGAGGCCTTAGCCCATCTTCCCTATCTTTCCTTTCTTTCTCCCAGCGTCCTGGATCTCAACGCCTTCGAGAGACAGAACAAGGCAGAGGGGCTGGGCATGGTGAACGAGGATGGAACTGGTGAGGCCCTCTCTTGGGCTTCTCTCCTGGGACGTCCTCTTCCTTCCGGATCGCCCCCTCGCCCACACTGCCCAGAGCTCCCTTCCTCCCAGACACCCCCTCCCGCGGCCATCCCCAAGGTCCCCCCTGTGTGGTGGTCCCCAATCCTGCCTGCACATTCCTCCAGAGCCTCCCTCTTCAGGGTCCCCACCCCCAGCTGTCCCTCCGTCCTGTGTTCTCCAACCCCACCCTGCGCCCCCCATCACCACACGGACCCCGCCCTCCACATGCCCCGCGTCTCCCACCCTGGTTGCTGTTCTCATTAATGTCCCTAATCCGGGTTAATTGAGTCTCCTCTTTGCCGTGTTGTGACGTGTCTAACTTTTCTGCCCCGACCCCGCCTCCTGCCTCTCCACCTCTACCTGCCCATCTTTCTCTTCCTTCTTCTTTCTCTCCCTCCGCTTTGATCCCCATTTCCTACTCTTCCTCGGTTCCGTCCGTCTCCTCATCGCTCTGATTCTCTGTGATTGTTCTCTCCGTGTTGATGTCTTCGTCCCTGACTGTGTCACTGTTTTTCCGTGTCTGTCTCTCTGTCTCCTTCCTGTCTCTCTTTTTCCCTCTTCTCCTGCTTCCTCCTCCCATCCTGTTGGCTGCCCCAGTCATCAACCGCCAGAACGGTAATTCCCCCAGCCCATTCCCCCTTGCTGTGCTACCGCGCCCCCCTCCCTTCTAACCCCCCCAAGCACCCCCTCCACCTGGGGGCTGAGGATCTGGGACATCCAGGGCGCCAGGCCCGCGCAAGGTCTTGAGCCGGAGCCCGAGATTCGGGTCCCAGGTTAGCCACCAACAACATGGGAGACTATGCGCAAGTCTCTTACCTTCTATAAATAAGCCTGTTTCTCACTGTGTAAAGAAGAAGCTAGAGGAGATGGCAGAGATCCCTTTCCGGCTACCTGTTCTCAGACTTCCAGACCCAGATTCGCAGTCCCGGGGTGGGGTCGTCCCCACGCCCCTCGCCCCCCCCCCCCCCCCCCCCCCGCCTGCTCTCTGCGCCCGCGACCCCAGATTGGTCAAGGCTGCGGTTCCCATCCGCCAACCGGATTGGCTGCCCCCAGCGCCCACTCCGATTGGTGTGCGTGCCTCCCCCGCGCCTGCTCTGATTGGCCCGTCCCTGTCCAGCGGCCCGCTCTCTCTCTGCCCGCCCCTAGAGCCCGCGGTGATTGGCTGCTTTCAGATGCCCATTCGGATTGGCCCAAGTTTGCACGCCTTCCCCTCGCATCCCCCGGATTGGCTGCTTTCAAGGCATCTGAGCCAATTGGCTGGCTGCGACCCCACTCCCTGCCCAATCCCCTCCCGCTCCGAGCCTTTGCGTGAAAGTGACTCCGATCCCCTTAATCCATTAACCCCCACTCCCACCCACCCCCCAGGCCCTGGATGGGGGCTAAGGGAGACCCCAGCAGCCTGAACCTCTGCGGGGTTGGCAGACATGCCCTGACAGCTCACAAGTGGTGACGTCAGTGGGACCCTGATGTTTAGAAAGACGCTTGAGGCCCCACCTTCATGACCCAGGGCCCTCGGGTCTTCATCTCCCGATGACTCTGAAGCCGGGCCTCCCTGGTGTCGTGGATGCACGGGGCCCTCACAGCGTCTTTGAAGTGGCGGCTGCTCCTCCCTGCGCTTTGTGCATGCGTGTGCAGTGTGCAAGGGCCCTGTGCATGCGTGTGCTCTGTCCTGGCGCGTCTGACCCCTTCTGGGCGCTGTCCCCCTCTTCCCCACCAGGAGAGAAGGTCATGGCAGATGATGAATTCACCCAAGACCTGTTTCGATTCCTGCAACTGCTGTGTGAGGGGCACAATAATGGTGAGGAAGAAGGAGTGGCGGGGGGAGGGGGGAGAGGAGGCCCGGGTTGCCTGAGTTCATCACCAAGCCCTGCACCCCTTATCAGTAGTGGCCTCACCACCCACGCTTGGCCCGACTGTCCTTCATCCTTCCTTTTCAGCCTTTATCAAGCCCTGTCCACCCCCCTTCCTAAATGCTTTTCTAATTTCTGCAATCTAGCCACTTTGCTTCACTTGCCCCTCTTCTGGCCAGGCCAAATCCCCCAAAAGCAATCCGCCCAAAACCAGTTTGCCCCCCACCCCCTGCCCCCAATCAGTTTGAGCAGATGAGCAATTAGCCACATGCCTTTTTTTCCACCACAGGCGTTTTGTAGCAGCAGACCAAAAAGTTAAGTAAATGTGGTAGATTTCCATACTTTGGTTCTGCAAAGGGGGCAAAAACCGCATGGCATTTTAAAATGAATTTATCAGAATCACTTCTTAATTTTGCTTATAAAATACTTTGCCAAGAGGAAGGCCTTAGAGATCCTTTCCCAAACTAAACAAGAGTTTCCCCAACTTTCCTTCTGGTGCAGGCAGAGGATGTGCCAAGGATGACACAGAAAGCTAAGGAAACACATCACTGATGAGAAAATATAACCACCCGTGTTGCACACATAGCTCACAACATTAAATAATGCACAACAAACATTCTACCCAAGGCTGTTTCCTATAACAAATATGCACAGTCTCAAGGTTGAGGTTATGACACATAGCAGATGATTGTGAAACCACAGACTGCCCAGAAACTAACCTTTAGCACTAGAATGGAAGTAATTGTAAATCTAACTTCCACACAGCTTGCACCTCGTTTGGCTGGTGTTCATTAGGTGAACTCATTTGTAAATTCCTTTCATCTTCACCCTCCTCTGTTCCACAACGGATAAAGTGTGATCCATTGCTTTGCACTCTCAAAAGCTCTTATGTCCACAGCTGGTTTTCCTTCAAGGTTTATGAAATACCTTTGTGCCATGGGACTAGGATTTTCTCTCTTTAATTTTTAACTGAGGTAGAATCAGTCTTTGGGGTTTTGAATGAGTTTTATTCCCTGGATCTCTGATTTCTTGGAAACGAGAATGTTCTAACGGGTTTAATTCCTCTCCCCTACCAAATTTGCAATCCAGTCCTCTGCATAAATGCGTGGGTTCATTTACTAGCCCAATCAAAGAAATATTTGAAATAGCTTTCAAATCTCAGATGCCTTGCATGTCTTGAGTATTTGGTACCATTCAAAGTAGACAAAAGGTTTGTTTCTTGTACTTGTCTATGTCCATGTTCTCAGCTGACAGTTCTCAGTTCTCTCTCTTTACAGGAGAGGGGGGCTGTATATGTACCCATTTAGGCATGTGGGCCAATCTGAATTAACACAAAGGAGTTAGAAATGAGAGTTGAGAAGAATTGTGTACATTTGCTTATAAAATTTGAGTGTAATCTTCATCTGTAATGTACAACCAGGCAAAATGGGCATTCAGCCTGATGCAGTGATTGTGACATAGAAATTAGATGGACAGTAAAACTTTGGTAGGGGGGAACCTTTCTAGGACGGGTAAAGCCCGTCATGTGCAACATGACATTGCCATAAACGTTAAAAGGACTTAGCAGAAGCCTGTTTTTGTTGCCTTGATAATTTGATGATTCAGTCATTTGCCAAAGGGTGGTTCTCAAACTTAAGCGTGCCACAGAATCACCTGGAGGCCTTGTTAAAATACAGACTTCTGGCCCCATCCCTAGGATTCTGATTTAGTAGTTCTGGGGTAGAGTCCAGGAATTTGTATTTTTGAAAGGTTTCCAGGAGATGCTGCCGCTGCTGGTCTGGGGCCCACACTTTGAGAATCACTGCTCCAAAGTGCAGCTCAACCCACTCTTAAAGACCCTTTAAGAACAGCTAACGTTTATTGAACACTACATACCAGATAGCTGTCCTAAATTCTTATGCATGCCAAGGCATTAAGAACTCCCAAGAGCTCCATAAAGTAGGGTCTCTTGGGGATCCCTGGGTGGCGCAGCGGTTTGGCGCCTGCCTTTGGCCCAGGGCGCGATCCTGGAGACCCGGGATCGAATCCCACATCGGGCTCCTGGTGCATGGAGCCTGCTTCTCCCTCTGCCTGTGTCTCTGCCTCTCTTTCTCTCTGTGTGACTATCATAAATAAATAAAAATTAAAAAAAAAAAAAGTAGGGTCTCTTGTGACCACCAAATTACATATGGGGGAACTGAGGCACAGTCTGTGCCACACAAAGATTTAACAACTTGACCAAGGTCACACAGCTGGGAATCCATACAGCCCAACCCTACTTACCTTTCCTGTCTCAGTTCAGAGGTCCCCTCCTCCAGGGAGCTTTCCCTGGCTACCTCAGCTGAGTCAGGCATCTCCTCCTCTGGGCAACTCCAGCCCCCTGGGTGTCCCACCTCACAACCCTAATCATTCTGCCCAGTATTCTTCACCACCACCCCTACCAAACAGTGGGGTTTTAAAAATTATTATTATTATAAACTTCTCAGCCACACACCAAAATAGAAAGGATGGTCTAATAAGTCTCCATGTACCCATCACTCAGCTGTAACAGTTATCGGCTTTTTGCCATAGAACATTTTTAAACTAGTGGGAACCAATTCACCAATGGCTCATGAATCAGTGAATTGCAGAGGCTCACATCTTAATTCCACTGATATGTCCACGGAGCATATTTTTTAAATACTCTGAAGCCCAGTGTTCAAGCTCAGAGATTCTAATTTAATTGGTGTGGGGTGAGGCTTGAGCCTGGGGATTTTTTAAAAGTCTCCAGGCGATTTTAATCTTCAGCCGAGGTTGAGAAGATGAAGACTACAACTGTAGTGGGTTGAAATCAGAATTCTTTTGTAGCTAACTAGACTAGCACAGGACAGAAAGTACCAGAATATACGGTACATATGTGAAACTTGTTTCAGGTATATGTGGATATAATTTCAGGTTAAACAGGGGCACTAGGTCTCAATGTAAAATGGATTCCTTGCTGTAATTTGCTGTTAGAAAAGATTGAGAAGTTACTACTCAAGAATATAAACCTCCCTAGCGCAGGGACTTTATTTTCTTTTCCTGCTGTATTCCCGGGGCCTAGAACAGTGCCTGCCACATGGTGAATGCTCAATAAACTTGTAGTACCAAAGAGTAAGTGTCCAATCTTCATCTCACATTAGCATATAGTATATGCTCAGTAAATAAATATTGAACAAATGAACAAAAGAAATGACAGATGCTTATTTCTTCTGGTTTTGGGCAGGTGCTCAATAAGTATTTGTTGGATAAATGAATGAATGAATAACCAATCTTCAGTCTTCCCCAGCACATAATAGACATTCAATAAAAAGTTTTGAAAACAAAAAAAAAAAAAAAAAGTTTTGAAAACAAATGGAAGACTGAATCTCCATTTTCCCGTGCTATACTGTAGGTACTCAAGAGACAGATTTTGGGGGGAAGAGAATGAATAAATGACTGGCCCTCCACCATATCCAGCATGTATTAGGCCCTCAATAAATTGTTACTATATAAATGAATAAATGATCCTCACCTTCCTCTGACACACAGTAGGTACTGGATAAAGACTAAATAAATAACGATGATGATGATATGCCTTTGGCATACAACAGGCACTCAATAAACACTCATCGCATAAATGAGTAAATGACCCGCTGTCCACCTCCCCTAACACCACTGTAGACTCTCAATGAACGAATGACTTTTCATCTCCCCAGATTTCCAAAACTACCTACGGACACAAACAGGGAACACGACCACTATTAACATCATCATCTGCACGGTAGACTACCTCCTGCGGCTGCAGGTGAGGATGTGAGCCGTCAGGTGTGACCTGGTGGGGGACTGTGGGGCCCTGGTCGGCCCCAGCACCCCTTCACCCCCTGTTGCCCCACCCCGCACCCCAGGAGTCCATCAGCGACTTCTACTGGTACTACTCCGGCAAGGATGTCATTGAGGAGCAGGGCAAGAGGAACTTTTCCAAGGCCATGTCGGTCGCTAAGCAGGTGTTCAACAGCCTCACTGAGTACATCCAGGTACGGTCCGCCGGCTGGGGCGGGCAAGGCGGCCCCCCCACACCCCGCAGCCCACCTGGATCTCACCGAAGCCCTCTGTCCACCCCCCCCCCTCAGGGCCCCTGCACCGGGAACCAGCAGAGCCTGGCGCACAGCCGCCTCTGGGACGCCGTGGTGGGATTCCTGCACGTGTTTGCCCACATGATGATGAAGCTCGCTCAGGTGCGGGCCCCTCCGCTCTCCCTCCAGCTGTTTCGGGGCATCCCCCAAGTGGCCGGTTCCCGACTCACTTTCGCACCCAAGTCCTCGCGGCATGTTCCAGACCAGTTCCCTCGCGGTGGCCAAATCCATCCTTCCCTCTGGATTGGCTCTCTGCATGGCCCCGCCTCCTCCTCTGCCACCACCAATCGGCTGGCTTCCCGTCCACACTTCCATTGGTCCGATGTGTAGGCCCCGCCCCCTCCGGCCGGAGCCCCTCTATGATTGGTCGGTGTTCTTTTCTCCGGGAAGAGGCGCTCTCGGAATCCGACGCCCCGGGGGTAGAAAGCGGGCCGCTTTCTAGACCAGGGGCTGGGGCTGAAGGAGTGTTCTGTTTCTTGATTCGGCCCGCGGCAGATGACGCCCATCTCGGGCATCCATGATGTAAGGTCCCTGTCGAGTCCTCCCATTTCTAGAATCCTGTGCTCCCCTTTCCCCAACCCCCGGCCCCTGTGCAGCCTGGTCGGTGTCTCGCCTTGTCCGTTTGCTCTGCTTCTGTCTGGTCTACACATCCAAGGCTGCACCGTCCACATCCTGAACGTCATAGGTGCCGCAGCTCCCCAGCAGATGGCGCTACCCTGCATACTGAACTCTAATTGCCCAGCAGGAAGCGTCTGGAGGAAGGAGGGAGCCTCTTTCTAGCTACTCAGAGCTGCCACCGGGGCTGGCAGGAATCCGGTCCGGTGTCCTCTGGAGTGCAACTTGGAATGCCACTCCGCAGTGTCAGTGCATTCGAAGTTGTGTCGGTGGTGTGACCTTAAAAGTCTAGAGAATATTGGTATTTTAGTGTAGAGTTTCCAATCCTGCAGTGTTAATTCATTGGCCAAGGACTAGGGCTGGGGTGCGTGGGCGAAATCCAATGCAAAGTGGTGGCTTGAGGTGGGGGCGGGAGGGGAAGAATTTATCAGTTCACAGCAGAGATCCAGGCCCTAGAATGATGTCAGCACAAACGCCTGTCTTCTCTCTGGCTTCATTCTCAAGCAGGCTCTCATGCTGGCTGGAAAAATGGTGCCCCACGGGTCTGTGCACCCCACTAACAAATCCGGAGGGCAGAGAACCCCTCTTTTATGAGACTTCGGACCTGCGATTCTCAGAGTGGACTGTTGGGGTCACATGCTCACCCCTGAGCCAATCACCGTGGCCAGGGGAAAGAGCTCTGATTGGCCAGATCTGGTCATCTACCCCCTCCACCCCCAAACCAGGAAAGTGGGGTTAGCCCTGCATGTGTGATTGTCACGCGAAGCAGGGTGCTGGCTCAGGCATCACCTGCAGACACACACCACAGGCACCCACCCAGATTAGGATCTTGAGATTCTGGTATATTGGGATCTTAGGGTCAGAATGCCGAGTTTGGAGCTGTGTAAGAATTAGAATCAGCACCCCCAGAAGGAGCATCACTGGGGTAGAGGAGCTTTACATGCCCTTTGTCTGGTATCCTTCCCCCTTCTCCATTATATTAGGTAGAACCAGATGAAATGACCACTCGGTGGTCAAAAATGCTTGCATGTTGACAAGTTTTACGTAGATCAACCTAATACAAATAGGGAACGTGAGGCAGGTCTCTGACCATGTAGGAAGCTTCTGTAGGCCCTACATGAAGCACTGTGACAGGGGAGGCAGTGAGCCCCCACCTTCTCCCCAGGTTGTTTACTGAAAGCCACCTGGCCAAGTCCTTCAGTCTTTCTTCTGAACCCAGCATCCAGCTTTTTCCATTGCACATTCATTCAACAAACATGTGTCAAGCACCCACCACCCACGCTTCTGCTTTCCCAGCCCCCTCCTCTGCCAGCTCTTGCTCCCACATATCACTTGTTGAGCCCGCTTCCCCAAAGTGCCAACCCCACCCCCACAATCTTGTCTCTCTGCCCCTTCCCCTGCTTCCGAGGAACATGTCTGGACTCGGGTCCCCTCGGAGGTAAGAGGAGAGTAAGAAGGGGTCTCAGGTCCTGCAGGGTGGGTCGGGAGGGGTGGAAACAGCTGGAGGTGGGGGAGGCATCTCTACAGAGACCAGTCATCACATAACCGGGGTGTGGGGTCTCTAGGACTCCAGCCAGATCGAGCTGCTGAAGGAGCTGCTGGATCTACAGAAGGACATGGTGGTGATGCTGCTGTCACTACTAGAAGGTAAACACCCAGCAGGTGGGAGGCAGGGTAAAGACAAGCAGGGAATGGCCCTCAGACCCAGGAGACCCTAACCTTCAACTTCATCTGACATCGTGTCAGAGTCAAACGGGTTGGTGAAGGGGTCACAGTAACAAGCTCAGCAAAAATGTATTGAGCACTTACTATATGCCAGGCCCTGCCTGTATGTACCTTAGTTTATTGAATCCCAAGAGAAATCCTAATAAGGTGGGTGGCCCCGATGCTTTTTAAGGTTTATATACCTAATAGTTATTGATGTATTTATTTGTTCAGTGGGTCAGTTTTTGCTGCCTAATGAGTGTCCTCAAAGCTTAGTGATTTAAGTGATTTAAAACAGCCATAAGTTATTGCCAATTAATAAGACAATTTGGGGCACCTGAGTGGGTCAGTCGGTTAAGCATCCAGCTCTTGATTTCAGCTCAGGTCATGATCTCAGGGTTGTAGGATAGAACCCAGTGTGGGGCTCCACGCTCAGCGGGGAGAGTCCTGGAGAGTCTCTCTCTCTCTCTCTTCCCTTCTCCCACTGCCCCTCTCCCCCAAAATATATAAAGAAATATTTTTAAAAATAAAATAAAATCTATATAAATATATAAAATTGAAGGGTACAAAAAGAAGCTGGAGCCAGTTTGCTGTAGACTGGGGTGGGATCCCACTTTACCACAGTCTCCACTTCTCCCTGCTGTCTTTACTTTGGCCCTACCTGGCTCACCTCTGGACCTGCTTGGCTTCAGAGGACTAGCGGAAGGCTTGGGTGTGTGAGATCTGAGGTCATGCATCTCTGGCTTCAACCTCCTCACCCTCTTGCTGGCTCAGTAACCCTGAGCGTGTGACCTTCTCTGAGTCACAGCCTCTTCATCTGCACACACGGACAGTAACACCCCTCCCCTGCTAGAGTGAGGGCACAGCCCTGGGCACAGCCTCTGGGACCTGCTGGTAGCTTCTGGCAGTGTTATCTTTATTGATGCCCCCCCACCCCCAGCTCTCAGGGAGGTGGACCAGGTGGACCAGCCAGGTTCACACCTGATGCTGATGCAGGTCAGGAAACGAGCCGTGTCCTTGGATGGGAGGCGTGGGAGCTGGCCAGGGAAGCTTCCACCAGCACAGTGGATCCTGGGGGCTCCCGAGCCGGAGAAGGAGGCAAACGAGGTGGGGCTCCAGAAAGGAGGCTTTGCCAGGCCACACTGACCAGGCCCCTGCCCACAGGGAACGTGGTGAATGGCATGATTGCCCGGCAGATGGTGGACATGCTCGTGGAATCCTCGTCCAACGTGGAGATGATCCTCAAGTTCTTCGACATGTTCCTAAAACTCAAGGACATCGTGGGCTCTGAGGCCTTCCAGGACTACGTCACTGATCCCCGTGGCCTCATCTCCAAGAAGGACTTCCAGAAGGTGAGTGCTGGAAGGCAAGGTGGGGTGCAGGTGGCAGTCCTGCCCTGCCTGGCTGCCTGCCTTGGGCAAGACTTCTCTGTGAGTCTCAGCTTCTTTACACGTAAAATGGGGATAACACCATCTTTGGGGTTGTCTTGAAGGTGAAATGCATTAACACAGGTGAGAACCTTTATTTCTATTATCATTATTCATAGTCATAGTATTATCATCGTTACAGATAACAGTTATTCAGCTGATAAACATTTGCTGGATTTCTCCTCTCTGCTGAGCCCTCTGCTGGTACCAGGGACATGGCAATGACCGAGACAGACACAGCCCTGACTTCATGGGGCTTATAGTCTAACGGGGGAGGCAGCTACTGATGACCACTATAGGTCAAATAATGAGGCTTTTAGGAGGGAAGTGCAGGAACCGGCTTTATGCAGGAGCCCCCTCATCTGCCTCTGTCAATCCTCCCAGCCCAGCTCTGCCCTCAGTCCCTACAGCACCCAGGGTGAGTCACTCATCTGCTCTGTGCCTCAGTTTACCCCTCTAAGAAGTGGGACTAGGATAGTAACATTAACTGTCTCCCAGGACTGCTGTGAGGCGGACAGTGTGTGGACAGTGCCTGGGACACAGGAGCACTCAAGACATGCTCCCTACTATCATTCCTGCCGGATCCCCCCCCCTTACCATTTTGTTAACTGGTTTTTCTTTTTTAAAATAACTCATGGCCTATATAGAAGCTGCGAGAGCAATACATAGACTCTCTGATCACCTTTTCACCCAGATGGCCCAGATGTGCACTTTTTCCCACATTTGCTCTACCATGATTCTCCCTTTCTTCTTCAGTGTGTTTCTCCCGAGAACAAGTTCATTCCCTCCCGTAACCTCAGAACAACTATGCAAGTCAAGAGCTTAGCATCAGTATGACTCTGCTCTCTCCAGATCTTAATTGAGTTTCCACTCAGTGAAGACATTGTTTTCTCTGCTAAGGGACCCGATCCAGGGTCAGGGACCACCTTTAGACACCATGTCTCTTTAGCCTCCTTCAATCCCGAGCCTTTCCTCGATCTGTCCTCCTCTTTCATGACTTTGACATTTTTGAAGAATAGAGACCAGTTTTCTCGAGGCGGTTTCAGACTGTGGGTTTGCCTGAGTTTTCCCCATGGCTCCATTCAGGTTGTACGTCTTTGGCAGGAGTATCACGGAAGTGATGTGTCCTCAGTGCGTCCTATCAGGTGGCATGCCGTGTTGGGTCTTCCATCGCTGTTGGCTTTAGCTTGGCTCGCTTGGTTCAGGTGGTGTTTTGCAGGGTCTCCGCTGCAGAGGTGGCATCATTCCCTTTAATATCCTGTAGGATGTGCTTTGAGACAATGTAAATATCCTGCTCCCCCTCTAGGGCATTGCCATGTCCCTGGTACCTGGGTGGCGTCCATTGGTGATTCTTCCTGAAACAATGAATACTGTGGTAGTTGACAGATGGTGGGATTCTTATTTTTTTCCTTTTTTATTCTTTTCTAACTTTTTAAAAGATTTTATTTATTTATTTATTTATTTATTTATTTATTTATTTATTTATTTATTTGAGAGAGACAGAGAGCACAGGAGCCGGGGGCGGGGGGGGCGGCGCGCAGAGGGAGAACTAGACTCCCTGCTGAGCAGGGAGCCTGGCACGAGGCTCAATCCCAGGACCCTGGCATCATGACCCGAGCTGAAGGCAGATACTCAACTGACTGAGCCACCCAGGTACCCCTCTTTTTAACATTTTTTAGGGATTTTATTTATTTATTCATGAGAGACAGAGAGAGAGAGGCAGAGGGAGAAGCAGGCTCCATGCAGGGAGCCTGACATGGAACTTGATCCTGGGACTCCAGGATCATGCCCTGAGCCAAAAGCAGATGCTCAACCACTGAGCCACCCAGGCATCCCTCTTTTCTAATTTTTTAAACTTTTTTTTCTTTTTTAGAGAGAAAAGGAGGGGAGAAGGGTAGGGGGGAGAGAGAGAATCCTAAACAGACTCCATGCCCAGCACAGAGCCCAACATGGGGCTCCATCCCATGACCCTGAGATCATGACCTGAGCCAAAAACAAGAGTGCAATGCTTAACTGACTGAGCCACCCGGGTGCCCCAACAGGTGGTGGTTTCCCAACTTCACCATACCCTTTACCTTTATTAGGTACCATTTTGCTATATTTGTCCATCCATTTATTTTTATGTATGAATATAGACTCATGCCTTATTTTTTTAAGCCTTCTTATTTTAATCTAGGAGTTGCAACTGCTGCTGCCCATTTAAGAAGTCATTTAAATAAGTTCAGGGTCTCCTGAGTTAAAAATAAGGTGTCCCCAACCTTCCAGGTGTCCCAAGAGCCTCCCCTCCCTGTGTCTCTCCCTCTTCTCAGCCATGCCTTCTGAGGGCTGAGTACCTCTGCTCACTCCTTTCTCACCTCCCACCCTGTCCCTGACTCAGAGCTTGCTGGTTTGGAGTCTCTGTCACTCTCCTGAAACTACCCTGACCAAGGAGGTCAGTGACCTCTTCACCCCTGAACCCTCTCCTCTGTTGTCTTAATATCATTTGCCACTGTCTGTCATTTCCTCCCCTCTGCAATGTCTGCTTCCCTGGGTGTCTGTGTCATGCCCTCATGGGACCCCCCCACCTTCCCTGCCAGCCTCTCCTGGTCTCTTCATTGTTGCTGCTCCTTAGCCCTCCACCTGCCAGAAGAAGAGCTGATCTTGATCATGTTCTCACACTGTGCCAGGTCCCATGTGCAAATAAATTAGGTCATGTAGTCCTTAACAGCAACCCTAAGTGGTAAGAACTATTTTTTATTCTCATTTATAGAAGTGGAAACTGAGGCACGGGGAGGTGAAGTGACATGCTCAGGGTCACACAGCTAATAAGTGACAAAGCTGGGATTAGAACTTGGACAGTAGGGGATCCCTGGGTGGCTCAGGGGTTTGGTGTCTGCCTTCAGACCAAGGCGTAATCCTGGAGTCCCAGGATCAGTCCTACATCGGGCTCCCTCCATGGAGCCTGCTTCTCCTCTGCCTGTGTCTCTGCCTCTCTCTCTCTCTCTCTCTCTCTCTCTCTCTCATGAATGAATAAATAAACTCTTAAAAAAAAAAAAAAAGAACTTGGACAGCCTGACTCCAGATTCAACCATTGACCTAGTCCAATAAATTGTCGGTGAACATTACCTGGGTCCCAGACCCTGGCTGAAAGTCCCAGCCCTACTCTCGAGATTGGCAGGTTTAGGGAGAGAATCTCAGTCAGCTGGGGAGCCGAAAAGCAACACACAGGAACTAAAAGACACATAATTCATAATTTTTCAATGATTCTTCCCAGAAAGGGAAACTATCAACAAAATTAAAAGGCAATTTATGGAATGGGAGAAAATATTTGCAAACCACAGCTATGATAAGGGGCTAATATCTAGAACATGCAAGGAATACACAATAGCAAAAAAAAACCCAATAACCTAACTTTTATTTTTTTAAGATTTTATTTATTTATTCATGACAGACACACAGAGACATAGGCAGAGGGAGAAGCAGGCTTCCCAAGGGGAGGCTGATGTGGGACTCAATCCCAGGACCCAGGATCACAACCTGAGCCAAAGGGAGACACTCAACCATTGAGCCACCCACGTGCCCATAATCTAACTTTTAAATGAACAGAGGACCTGAATAGATATTTTTCAGGAGATGTACAAATGGCCAACAGGTACATGAAGAGGTGCTTGAGGGGCGCCCGGGTGGCACAGTCGTTTAAGTGTCTGTTGGTATCAGATCAGGTCTCAATCTTAGGGTTGTGAGTTCGAGCCCCACATTGGGCTCCACACTGGGCATGGAGCCTTCTTAAAAAATAAATAGGGGCACCTGGGTGGCTCAGTGGATGCCTTCAGCTCAGATCGTGATCCTGGAGTCCTGGGATCGAGTCCCACATCAGGCTCCCTGCAGGGAGCCTGCTTCTCCCTCTGCCTGTGTCTCTGCCTCTCTCTGTGTATCTCTCATGAATAAATAAATAAATAAAATCTTTTAAAAAAAATAAATAAAGGGTGCCTCGACATCATTCATCATCAGGGAGATGCAAATCACACCCACAATGAGATACTACTGCACACCTGTCCTCACAGAGATAGACAAGAGATAACAAGTGTGGGCAAAGATCTAGAGAGAAAGGAACCCTTGTGCACCCTGGTGAGAATGTAAATTGGTGCAGCCACTAAGGAGAACAGTATGGAAGGATCCTCAAGAAATTAAAAATAGAACTGACATAGGATCCAGTGGTGCCACTTCTAGGTATATATCCAGAGGAAACAAAACCATTATCTCAAAGAGCTGTCTGTGCTCCCATATCATTACAGCATTATTGACCGTAGCCGGGGTATGGAAATAACCTATGAATGTGATATATAATAGAATATCATTCTGCCTTTGAAAAGACGGAAATCTTGTCTCTTGCAACAACACGGATGAACCGGGAGGGCATTATGCTAAGTGAAATAAGCCAGAAACAGAAAGACAAATACCGCACACCATCACTTACATGTGGAATCTTCAAAAAAAAAAAAAAAGTCGAACTGGTAGAAACAGAGAATAGAAAAGTGAGTGGCGTGAAGGGCTCGGGGGTGGAGAGATAGGGTGAGGTTGGTAAATGCTGAGTTATAAGATGAATTGAAAAAATGAAATGGGTAGAGATCCCTCCCGACTGTTCAGAGCTTCACACATAACAAGATTTGATGTCACATGCACAACGGTTTGTAGCTCAATATCTCTGTTTCACAAAGTTACAATCTGTAACTTGAAAAGTGCTGTTTTATTTTGTAATAAATAATACAACCACATGATTTAAAAAGCAAAATGTAACAAGGTACGAAGTGCAGAGTCTCACTCCCACTGCTTTCTCAGCCCACTCCCCCTCCCTCCCCACTGCTGTGAGTAGCATTAATTTCCTTCGTATCCTTGCATCGTTTTGGGTTTTTTTTTTTTCCTCCAGATTTTATTTTCCTCCTCTCTTGCATAACAGGCAGTGAACTACATACACTGGTCTATATCACTTAATATATTCTGGAGAGGGACAACTGGGTGGCTCAGTGGTTGAGTATCTGCCTTTGGCTCAGGTCATGATCCCGGGGTCTTGGGATCGAGTCCCACATTGGGCTCATCATAGGGAGCCTGCTTCTCCTTCTGCCTATGTCTCTGTCTCTCTGTGTCTCTCATGAATAAATAAATAAAATCTTTTAAAAAATAATAATATATTCTGGAGATCAGGGAGTGACCTCATTCTTTTTGTGCAGGTGCCCAGCTTTCCATTTTCAGTATATATTATGATTTCTTTGATGATTCCTTTCTGACAGACACTTGCTTCATTCCTAGTCTTTTGGTTTTACAACTCATGGATAGTTGTGCAAGTTGTGCATTGTACAGAGGTACAGTTTTTAGCACAGATATTGTAACTTTGTGCTGCAGATTTCCAGCAGGTGGGAGTAAGTGTGCTGAGGAAGGCTCCATTTGGACCACTAGCAATGCTGGCTACAACAAATACCCTTACACATATATCATTCTTTATGTGCAGTTTTATCTAAGAAGACACTTCCAAAAGCGGGATTTCTGGGTTAAAGAGCAAATGCATTTGTCGTTTGGAAAAATTCTGCCCTCTGTTTTTCCCTCATTAGCAGCATGTGAGAGTACCTGTTTCCCCACAGCCTTGCCACCAGACCGCACTGTCAAATATTTGGACCTTTGCCAATCTGATAGGTGAAAAACAATATTGCTGTGCAGCTTAAATTCACATTCCTCCTGGTATGGGCGCAGTGAAGCATCTTTTATGTTATTTCTTTCATATTACCTGTTCAGTGAACTGACCATGTCCTTGGCTTCTTTTTCTATTGGGCTGTTGGTATTTTTCTTCTTGACTTTTAAGAGCTCTTTATGTATTCGGATGATTATAACTTTGTTAGTGATAGGAGTTGCACCTAGGTTTCCTAGTTCATTTTTTGTCTTTTGACTTTGTTTATGGTGTTATAATATATTTTTGACTATGTGGAATACTTTGATTTTCATGTAGAAAGTCATTTAAAATATTTAATTTATTTTTAATGAAATAGGTAATACAAGAGTACATTCTTCTTGTAAAGAAACTCAGAACTTATCACTATGGTTGAGGTCACTTTTGGCCCACTCCCAATCCTGTTCTCATCCCACCTTTCCAAAGACTGCCACTGTCATCCACTTTGGTGTACATCTATCCAGATGTTTATTTCTTTTCTTTTTTAAAAATATGTTATTTAGGGGATCCCTGGGTGGCTCAGCGGTTTAGCGCCTGCCTTTGGCCCGGGGCACGATCCTGGAGTCCTGGGATTGAGTCCTGCATTGGGCTCCCGGCATGGAGCCTGCTTCTCCCTCCTCCTGTGTCTCTGCCTCTCTCTCTCTCTCTCTCTCTCCCCTAAATAAATAAATAAATAATAAATAAATAAATAAATAAATAAATAACATCTTTTAAAAAACAAAGATGTTATTTATTCATGAGAGAGAGGCAGAGACACAGGCAGAGGGAGAAGCAGGGTCCCTCAGGGAGCCCGATGTGAGACTTGATCCCAGGACCCTGGGATCATGATCTGAGCTGAAGGCGGATGTTCAACCACTGAGCCACCCAGATGTCCCTCCAGATGTTTATTTCAGCATTTCTGTCCATAGATAGATCTGCATTTTGAAAATATAGCATTGTTTGGGGCACCTGGGTGGGGGTGATATATATATAGCATATAAACCATAAAAACAATGCTATATATATATTTTAAACAATGATATATATATATATATATATATATATCACCTATATATACATATGCCATACACATATATAGGGATCTCTCTCTCTCTCTCTCTCTATCTATCTATCTATCTATCTATATATATATATATATATATAGCATTGTTTTATGGTTTCCCCAAGTCCGTCATGGTAGACAGAGTTTACACTTTGCAAAGCATATCTTCATTAAAAAGTGCTTTGCAGATCCTAAAATATCTACTACAGTTTAGAAGCCCTCTTTGGTGGCTGAAGACACATTTCAGGCTATTCACTTATTCTTGGTCAGAGGATCTGAGGATCTCCCCTCTTTTTTTCAGACTGCAAATATTTTTGTATGTATCTTGAAAGGTCATCCATCTAAAATGTATAATTCAATGGCAGGGTTTTTTAGGCATATCCACAGAATTGTGCAACTATAACTACAATCTAATTTTAGAACATTTTAATCACCCCAAAAAAGAAACCCTGTGCCCTTCAGCAGTCACTTCCCATTTCCCCCATCCAGGGCCCTGGCAACTGCTAATCTACTTTCTGCCTCTATAGATTTGCCTATTCTGGACACTTTGTATAAATGGAATTGTCTAATAGATGATCTTCAAAAGGCTTTTCTTTTATAAGGAAAATTACTTTTCCTTTTGTAATAACAAATCACAATGTCATTATCACTCCTAACCAAAAAGGGAATAAAAACAAAACTGAAAGTATCCACAAGTTCTTTAAATCACCAAATATTTAGTCAATGTTCACATTTACAAATCTCAGATATTTCGCTTATAATTTAAAAAATATTTTCTCAGGGCATCTGGGTGGCTCAGTTGGTTGAGAGTCTACTCTTGGTTTCAGCTCAGGTCATGGTCTCAGGGTAGTGAGATCGAGCCCTGAGCCAGACTCTGCCATGGGAATGGAGCCTGCTTAAGTTTCTCTCTCCCTCTCCCTCTTCCTCCCTGTTCCCCCCGACCCTACTCTCCAGTAAATAGGGGCACCTGGGTGGCTCAGTCTGTTAAGCAGTCAACTCTTGATTTCGACTCAGGTCATGATCTCAGGGTCCTGGGATGGAGCCCAATGTGAGTCTCCACACTCCATACTCCATGGAATATGCTTGTTCCTCTCTCTCTGCTCCTCCTCTGGCTCTCACTCTCTCTCAAGTAAATAAATGAATAAATATCTTTTTAAAAATAAATAAATCTTAAAAAATAAAAAATGTTTTCCGAACCAAGATCCAAACAGGGTCCACCCATTGCAATTGGCTGATATCTCTTCAAACCTCCTTGTATCAACTGCTTCCCCTCTAGCACTTTTCCTTTACTTTGTAGTTGATCTGCTGGAGACCCAGGTTTTTGGCTGCAATAGAGAAGCACTCTCTGATAGAAATACAATGTGAGCAGGGTGCCTGGAGGGCTCAGTTGGTAGAACCTACAGCCCTTGATCTCAGGATTCTGAGTTTCAGCCCCACCTTGGGGATAGAGTTTACTTTTAAAAAACTAGAAATGCAGGGGCACCTGGGTGGCTCAGTAGTTGAGCATCTGTCTTCGGCTCAGGTCGTGATCCCGGGGTCCTGGGATTGAGTCCCACATCGGGCTCCCTGCAGGAGCCTGCTTCTCCCTCTGCCTGTGTCTCTGCCTCTCTGTGTGTGTCTCTCATGAATAAATAAATAAATAAAATCTTTTTTAAAAAATAAATTAATTAAAAAACCTATTCAACATCTTACATTCTTTTTTTCATGCTAAGTCTTTGAAATCCAGGATGCAAATCTCAATTTGCTCCAGCCTCCATTCAAGGACTTAGCAGCTGCAAGTGGCCCTTGGCTCTCATTGGAAAGTGCCTGTCCTGTTTGTAGAGTTTCCCACAGTTTCTATCTGGCCTAGATAAACTTGTAGTGTCACTTAACGTGCTCCTTCTTCCCCTCTGTTTCCTGTAAACTGAGACTTAGAAGCCCATCAGATGCAGGTTGGTTTGTTTTGTCGGCACATCCTCTGTGGAGATGCATACATTCAACAGGAGGCAAATCTTTTCCTGTTATTTCGCCTTTGGTTTGGTCAGCAGCTACCCATGTTCAATACCCAGACACATTAGTGTACTAGAGATCACAAAATGACAATATTCTCTCCCTCTCTCTTTTTTATTTTTATTTTTAAATCTTTTTATAAGACTTTATTTATTCATGAGAAATGGAGAGAGAGAGAAGAGGCAGAGACACAGGCAGAGGGAGAAGCAGGCTCCAAGCAGGGAGCCCGACGTGGGACTCGATCCTGGGTCTCCAGGATCACGCCCTGGACCAAAGGCGGCGCTACACCGCTCAGCCACCGCTGAGCTATCCCTCCCTCTCTCTTTTTTAAAAAAAATTCTCATTTCTAAGTGTTTGACCATTTACCAAGCATTGCATGGTTTTGTAAACACAAAGCTTCATAGGATTCCCAAATGCTTTACAAATATGTGTTTCACAACATGCTTTTTGGTTTCTTTATGGTTTATTAATTTTTTAAAAAGACTTAATTTATTTATTCATGAGAGACACAGAGAGAGAGAGAGAGAGAGAGAGAGAGGCAGAGACACAGGAAGAGGGAGAAGCAGGCTCCATGAAGAGAGTCCAATGTGGGACTCGATCCTGGGACTCGAGGATCACTCCCTGAGCCAAAGGCAGACACTCAACTGCTGAGCCACCCAAGCAACCCATCTTTATGGTTTAAAAGGCAAATTCAGGATTTAAATTTTTTTAAAGATTTTATTTATTTATTCATGAGAGACACAGAGAGACAGAGACATAGGGAGAGGGAGAAGAAGGTTCCCCACAGGGAGCCCGATGCAGGACTCAGTCTCCAGACCTGGGATCAGGCCCTGAGCTGAAGGCAGATGCTCCACCACTGAGCCACCCAAGTGCCTCAAGTTCAGGATTTTTAAAAGGACTTTTTAATTTTCAAAAATTATAATAAAGGGACAGACTCTTCTCTGATTTCAAGATGCTTAATTCACTTGATAAATGTGTCCTGAGCATCTACCATGTGTAACAGCAAGTAAAACAGAGTCCCCACCATCAGAGCAGACAGCCCAGTGGGGGGTGAAAATAACTAAAGAGGGCCTCCTGGCTCCGCTCAGTGGGTTAAGCATCCAACTCTTGATTTCAGCTTGGCCCATGATCAGGGTTGTAAGGTCCAGCCCCGCAGCTCTGGGCATAGAACCTGCTTAAGATTCTCTCTCTGCTCCTCCCCCTCCCGCTCTTTAAAAAATAAAAGAACTGAACAAAATAATTTCAGTTCTGAAAGGAATTTGCAGTCTGAAGGAAATAAGCAGGGTGGCATGCGAGAGAGCATGGGTAGAATAAGCCCAGTAAACTGGGTGGTTGGTGAAGGCCTTTGAGAAAAGGACATTGAAGCTGAGAGCTGAAATGTGCCACGTGGAGGTGGGGGAGGGTGTGGCATCCCAGACAAAGGGACAGCAAGTCTAAATGCTGAAAGGTGGGAACCAGAGGGACGGCAAGAGGGCCAGCATGACTGGTGAGGGCTGTTGATGGGGACAATGGGAGAGGTAAAGTGCAAGACGGGAGGGAGGCAGCAGGCATGCAGTGCCAGGTTGACTGTGGGGAACACTCAAATTTTTAACCTGAATGAGATGGAGCCAAGGGACGATTCTGAGCAGGGAGGGGTTATGTCCTTAGATGTTTATAGGGTCCCCCTGGCCCTGTGTGGGGGAACAGACTGGGGGGGCGGGCCAAGGGGGACCAGGGACAACAGGGAAGAGGTTGCTATGAAAGTCCAGTGGGAAACAGCATGGGACAAAATCAGGGTGGGGCCAGAGAGGGGGCAGATGTGTGTGGGTTCTTGATCTGTGAAAGCAGAGCTGACAGATTTGCTGATGAATCAGGTGTGGGCGGTGAGATTAAAAAAGAGGAATCAAGGATGACTCAAAGGTTTTAGCTTAAGCAGCTGGGTGGGTAGCAATGCTATTCCTGAGATGGGTAAGACAGTGGGAGGAGAGGTTTTGAAATCAAAAGTTCAGTTTGAACCATTTCCAGTTTGGGGTATAGATCCACAAAAAAAAAAAAAAAAAAAAAAAAAAAAAAAAAAAAAAAAAGTTGGGTAGGGGCTTCAGCTGTTAAGTGTCTTTATTTTGGGGAGAAGTTAGGGTGAGGTGTAAACTGGACAATCATTGGTGTGGGATAATGTCCATAGAGCCTTTGGCCTCAATGATATCTCCATGGAGAGTGTATGTCTCAAGAAAGGGGTGCAGATTCCAGGCCTGGTGCACCCAACCATTAAAATTCTGGAATAAAGGAGGACTCCAGCATAGGGAACTGATAGCAGGCAGAGAACAAGGGGGAGTGGGCATATGGACGATGACAAAAAGAGAGCCACAAATCACAAGAGCAGAGTCCAAGACTGAATGGAGGGGATGGAGTCCCAGGCTTCCCCCTAGGGAGAGGGTCTTTTAAGAAGGGGCAGTGTCACACTGCATCATAAGGGGAGGAGGCAGGTCGGTGCACTGAGGGTAGATGGTGAAGAGTTCCTGTGTGATTATGTCTCCACATTCTGTGGTTTCTAGAGCCCTTCATGATTTGCAAAGCATGTTACTCATTTAGAAAGCATTTTGCAAAGTTCTTGGCTACAAAGCACTTTTTCGAGCCAGAAGATTTCGCTTCTGTTCATACCTCAGAGCAGCATTTCACAAACTGCATGCTGCCATTCATCTGTGGGCCACAAAATTAATTAAGTCATGACCAGCATCCTTAAAAATAAAATAGACTAGAACACTGCAGAATGTGTTGCATAGTGAAAGTCAGAATTGTCTCATGAGCCCCCTTCTTTTGAGTCACACCATAAAATGCATTCTTACTGTGAGTGCAGTCAAAACATTTGAAAAACTGCTCAAGGGAACTTCTTGTAAAAAGTACATGGGAGAGCAATACAAGACTGTTCAATGAAAGTGTTGTCTGTAAAAAACAACAACAACAACAACAACAACAAAAAACCCCCCCACAAAACCAAAAACTGGAAACAACCTAAATGTCCAGTATCAGAAAGATATATAGTGTTAGATCTATAAAAAATACTATACAGCAGTTAAAATAAATTCATTTGATATATATATCAACATGGATAGATATTGAAAACCTACAATCAAGTGAAAAAAGCAAGTTTCAAATTATATGATTATGATAGCAATTCTTTAAAAAAATGCACAGGATACTATGTATTTTTGTGACAAAAATGCCAGGATATAGGTAGTAGAAGTACTGACACAGGTTTGGAAGGATATTATCAACTCCAGGATCGTGGTTACTTTGGGAGAGGGTGGGGGTGGCCAGGAGGGGAACGGACCAAAAATACACAGAAGGCTCCAATCATACCTGCAATGTTTTAGCTCTTAAATATATAGCATTAAAAAAAATGTATCAGCATGAGCATTTAAATCTGGGGTGATGAGCATATGGCTATTTCCAGTTGAAATTCAGAGCTCTCCCTGGTGTCAAGTGTCAATTATGTACTTGCTGGAAGAGGGTGGGGGTAGCACAAAAGGGCTTCGGGGAAGGTTTGGGGTGGGAAGTGACGTGTGTATCAGTCAGGGCCCTAGCCTCAAGGGCCTGGCCTGCAGAAGAGAGGAGTTACCTAACTTGGAGATAGAAGCAGCTGTGCGGGCAGGGCTGCAGGACTGACTTTGAGGGAGACACAGGACCAGCTCAGGGAGGAAGTGAGGGAAAGAGATGCCACAGCTCCATTCTCTTCCTGTTCCCTGACCCCAACTGGATAGACCCTGCCTACACTCTCAGGGTCCCAGAGAGCCTGTGGGGCAGCCCATGGGTGCCATCAAGCAGGGAGGGTAGACAGCAGGCCTGCATGGCACACGGAGAGCCTAGGGGCAGCATTTCTTTTTACATTTTATTTATTTATTTATTTATTTATTTATTTATTTACTTATTTATTTATTTACTTATTATTTATGACATACAGAGAGAGAGGCAGAGACATAGGCAGAGGGAGAAGCAGGCTCCATGCAGGGAGCCCGATGCGGGACTCGATCCCAGGACCCAGGATGGCGACCTGAGCCAAAGCCAACCACTGTGAAGCCCCCCTTTTGGGGATCCTTCACATGAAACCTCTCCCAGGAAACTGAATCTCTCTTGCCAGGAACAGTCCTATAGCTTGACTCCTGGGCTCTGTGCTGCCCTTTGGATATTCAAGTGATCACTAAGGTCATCTCTCAGACCACACACTCAGGCGTCCCGGGGGCAGCATTTCTTTACCAATTACTACACAAGTGCTGAGTCTCCTCAGTTCACATCTTGCCATCTCTGAAAAAGGAATGTGTCTTACAGGAGACGGTGGCTCAGCTTTGTGGAAATACAGCCTCCTGGTATCTATTTTATTTTATTTTATTTTATTTTATTTTATTTTATTTTATTTTAGCCTCCTGGTATTTTAATTAGTGGGACAGCCCCATCTGTGCCAACCTTCCGGGTGTCGGCCTTGGGTGCTGCTTATGATTCTGGAATTTTCTGTCGTTATGAAAAGTCCACAACTGGGGCAGCCCCGGTGGCGCAGCGGTTTAGCGCCGCCTGCAGCCCAGGGCGTGATCCTGGAGACCCTGGATCGAGTCCCACATCGGGCTCCTGGTGCATGGAGCCTGCTTCTCTCTCTGCTTGTGTCTCTGCCTCTCATTCTCTCTCTGTGTCTCTATGAGTAAATAAATAAAATCTTAAAAAAAAAAAAAAGTCCACAACTGTTTCGAGAAGAACCCCCGTGACCTCTCCCGCTCACCCCGCCCGCCCCAGGCTATGGACAGCCAGAAGCAGTTCACAGGCCCAGAGATCCAGTTCCTGCTTTCCTGCTCCGAGGCCGATGAGAACGAGATGATCAACTGCGAGGAGTTCGCCAACCGCTTCCAGGAGCCCGCCCGCGACATCGGCTTCAACGTGGCGGTGCTGCTGACCAACCTGTCGGAGCACGTGCCGCACGACCCGCGCCTGCGCAACTTCCTGGAGCTGGCCGAGAGCATCCTGGAGTACTTCCGGCCCTACCTGGGCCGCATCGAGATCATGGGCGCCTCGCGCCGCATCGAGCGGATCTACTTCGAGATCTCGGAGACCAACCGCACCCAGTGGGAGATGCCCCAGGTGGGCGGGCCTGCGCACGTGCATGCTCGCCTCCCCCGCTTCGGCGCACGCTCCTCGCACGCCTGGGCCCCGCGTCGTGGGTGCCCGCTTTGTGCACCCGCTGTGCGGGCCCTGGGGGGGCCCTCGCTCCGCCCATGCAAGCCCAGGCCCGCCCCTTGCACACATGTTATGGGCCCTACTGTGCCCTTGCACGTCCCCGGGTCTCCCCACCTCTTGCAGATTTACCCTTCGCTCATGCAGCAGCATCGCTGTGCCCTCACTGGCTGCTTGAACACCATGCCTGCCACTTGCACACCCACTCTGGGAGCTCTAGCATGTCCTTACAGTTCTGTTGCAACCACACCCACACCGTCACATACTGGAACACATTGGTTATACTTGGTTATACACCCCTTGCTCATCCGCCCAGCAGCTCCTGGTGTGCCCTCTCTTGGCTGTGGCCTACCCATGCCCTCTCTTCTGTACACTCACCTTGGGGGCTCCGGGGTGCCTTGCTATGCTGGCCTGCCCCTCACCAGTCAGCACATGGGCCTGCAAATGCTCTCTAAGGTCCTGGCACATGACATCCACTTCTTTGGGGTTCACTCGTGGGTGTACATCCCTTGTACACTCACCCTGAAGATACAGTCCTGGCACACCACATGGTTGTCCACCCCTCACTGATTCACTCCTCCCCCACATGCCCTCTCTGGCATGCCCATGATCACCTGTGCACACTTGGACCACCCTCCTGCTCACCCACAAGAGCACCTGAGTGTCGTTGGCGGCCAGGCCTACTCCTCAGCCTGATATGTGCTAACTCAGCCCATCTCATGCCCGCCCACTAATGTCTGAATGCCTCTTACACACTCGCTTGCCCCAAGAGTATGCTCATGTAGCCGTGGCAGGCCCCCAGCCCACCTCACACTTGGCTTGCTCATAGCTCCTATTCCCTATTCTCTGGGACTCTCAGGTGCCCCTCACACACTCAGCCTCTAGCCCTGACTCTGTTGCCCTGGTGGCCCTCCTGCTCACACACACTGCATGCCCCTTACACCCACACTTCCCATTTGTTCCTCACCTGCACATTCCTCCACATGCTCTTGCACACTGCTTCCCATCTCACACTTGTAGCCCATGAGGCTTTCACTCCCATCACCTCTTCAACAACTGGGCTGCTCATGTCTCCTCGGTGACACCTGGTTCAAGCACACTCGGGCTTATGTACCACACTGAACCCTGTCCTCATATTCTGGGTCTTACTGCACTGGCTCCTGAGTCCCCCTTGCACACTCATGCTTGCCTCACATGCACTGATGCTAGGAATCGTAGGCCCCTCCCACACTAACACTACTCTCTGGTTTGGGCCCCAGGCCCCCTGCATAGCTGCCCTGTGTGCCCATGTCCACCGTGTACACTTAAGCCCCACACGGCCACATATTTCCCAGATCCTTCTGTATTGCCACCCAATTCCTCCCTTAGTCCCTGGTGCCCTCTCACAAGGCTCTTGCACGTCAGCCCCCTCACATACTCCCAGGATCCCTCCAGACTTTGCACATTCCCCTGTGCCCCCTGGGGCCCGATTGCATACTCCCCACCATCACCATCCTGGCACTCAGGATGTCTCCCACGTCCCTTCATCTACAGGAAGCCCCGGCTCACCACCCGCCCTTCACCCTCTGGCTCCTGCCGTGGGAGCTCCACCCACCTCCTCCCGGTCCCCACCTCTCACGTGCTCCCCACATGCACGCTCTTTCTTAGTGTCCTTCCTCCAGACACCCGCCGCTGCCTGCTTGCCCCCTCCCATTCCCACTTTCTCCTTCTGGTCAAGTCCACGCATGCGGAGTGCACCTCCCCCGCTCTGCAGCCACGGAACAGCGCGCACTGTGTGGCATTTATTAGGCACCAGGCGCTGTTCTAATCCCTGGGCATCTATGAACCCATTGAATCCGCACACCAACCCTATAACTGAGGTCCCACTATTATCCCCCAGTTGTGGAGGGGGAAACGGAGGCCCCGAGGGTTACGTCTGAATCACCCAGCGACTCCGTGGCAGCATCGGGGTTGGAACCCAGACGGGCGGGCTGGCTGCAGGGCCTTTGCCCTCCACGCTCCATCTCTCGAAGGAGCGAACAGCATCGATTCCGGAGCCAGCTTGCGGGGAATTCGAATCCCCCCCCCCCCCCCCCGTCTGCCACCCCTGGGCCTCGGCCCCCCGGGGACGTGCCTTGCGAAGGCCCCCGTTTCCCCAGCTGCGAAATGGGGATCAGAGCCCGGCGCCCAGGAATGCTTGTGCACGCTCGGTGCGGGGCCCGCGGCCCACGCTCACCCCGGTGCCCCCCCGCGCCGCGCGCAGGTGAAGGAGTCCAAGCGCCAGTTCATCTTCGACGTGGTGAACGAGGGCGGCGAGTCCGAGAAGATGGAGCTGTTCGTGAGCTTCTGCGAGGACACCATCTTCGAGATGCAGATCGCCGCGCAGATCTCCGAGCCCGAGGGCGAGCCCGAGGCGGACGACGACGACGGCGCGGCCGAGGCGGGCGTCGAGGGCGCCGAGGAGGGCGCGGCGGGGCCCGAGGGCGCGGCGGGGCCGGCGGCGGCGGGCGTGACGGCGCGCGCGGCGGCCGCGGCGGCCCGGGCCCTGCGCGGCCTCAGCTACCGGAGCCTGCGGCGGCGCGTGCGGCGGCTGCGGCGGCTGACGGCGCGCGAGGCGGCCGCGGCGGTGGCGGCGCTGCTCTGGGCGGCGGTGGCGCGCGCGGCGGGCGCGGGCGCGGGGGCGGCGGCGGGCGCGCTGCGCCTGCTCTGGGGCTCGCTCTTCGGCGGCGGCCTGGTGGAGGGCGCCAAGAAGGTGACGGTGACCGAGCTCCTGGCCGGCATGCCCGACCCCACGGGCGACGAGGTGCACGGCGAGCAGCCGGCGGGGCCCGGCGGCGACGCGGACGGCGAGGGCGCGGGCGAGGGCGCGGACGGCGAGGCCGAGGGCGCGGGCGACGAGGAGGCGGCGGCGCACGAGGCCGGCCCCGGAGGCCCCGACGGGGCGGTGGCGGTGGCCGAGGGCGGCCCGTTCCGGCCCGAGGGGGCGGGCGGCCTCGGGGACATGGGCGACACGACGCCGGCGGAGCCGCCCACGCCCGAGGGCTCCCCCATCATCAAGAGGAAGCTGGGGGTGAGCGGCCCCCGGGGCGGGGCGGGGGGACGGGGGCTCGGAGACCGGGGGCGTAGGAGGGAGGACGGGAGCTCCGACGGGGAGGGAGGCCCAGACGGAGAGCCTGAGACATAGGCCCGCAGAGACAACCCAGAGACACAGACAGGGACCGGCGATGGGGAGCCGCGGAGCAGTGCACCCCGAGATGGAGCCCCGCCAGCGGCGGTGAAACAGGGAGTATTGCTGGGAGAGAGAGGTAAAGAGAGAGGAGAGACCCCGAAACCAAACTAGACGGGGAAACGGGGCCAGCACCGAGAACAGCCCGGGATGGAGTCAGGGAGCTGGGGGAGCCCCCCTCACAGAGGCACATGTTGTGGGGAATCAGTAGCCCACCTCCTCCGGCCCTCCGTGCCCCTGGGGGTGCCCCGGGGTGTCAAGGCGACGGGAAGCCCCGGGGAACAAGAACTGCATTGGAATCCGCCTGCCCCTGCACAGGGCTTTGGCAAGGCGCTCCACCTTTCCGAGCCTCAGTTTCCCCTCTGTGAAACGAGTCTTATAATCCCTCTTCTGATGGGAGGAGAGGAAAACGCAGGGGGAAATGACCAGGAAGGGACCCCGAGAGAGAGACAGGCAGATCAGCTCTGAGAGGCGCTGGGAGTGGGGGCTCCCCCCTGATGCTTGCCCTGCCGCCAGGTGGATGGAGAGGAAGAGGAGCTGCCCCCGGAGCCGGAGCCCGAGCCGGAGCCCGAGCCCGAGAAAGCTGAGTGAGTAGCCTTGGAGTCCAAGGGGCCCGGCCCCTCTCATTGCCTCCCTCCTGGACTGGGAGCCTCTTGAGGTCACCTGTGCCCTCAGCGTCACCCAGACGGGGACGGGGCCCAGAGGATGGGCTCTGTCAAAGGGAGAGGAGAAATGAAGGCTCCTCTCTTACCCCCAAGCCCTCCTGGGGGCTGTTCCTCTGCCCAGAATGCTTTCTCCCATGTTCATCTCAGTCTTCCTCTTTCCTGTTTTGGCTCACTGTCTCCTTCTCCAGGAAGCTTACCTTCACACACACACACACACACACACACACACACACACACACCAGCCACCAAGTCGAAGAGGTGTTTCTGGGCCCTCACACACCCCTGAGCTTCCCCCATCCCAGCCCGGACCTCTCTGGGCTGTGCTGCCTGGTGACCATTGGACTGAGCCCCATGAAGGCAGTGACTCCTCACCATGTTCCCGACACCATCTAGACCTGGGCCAAGGATGGGGTAGGCCCCCGGCACATAGCTCTGAGTGATTGAAGGGATTGCCCCGGGCACCTCCTCATTTTCCATGTCTTGCCCTGCAGTGCTGAGAATGGGGAGAAGGAAGAAGTCCCCGAGCCCCCACCAGAGCCCCCCAAGAAGACAGCACCTCCTCCACCCCCTCCAAAGAAGGAGGAGGCTGGAGGCGCAGGCTTGGAATTCTGGGGAGAACTGGAAGTGCAGAGGGTGAAGTTCTTGGTGAGGACCAAGCAAGGGCTTGCTGACACTTCCTGTCCCAGGGAGACCCCTCGGGGCACTCACACCACCTCTTCTCTGCACCCTCCGTGTGAGCTCACCCATGCCAGGCTAATCTCTCAGGCCTGAGGGCAGAGATGTCCCCAGACGGAGTCAGGACCTGGTCACAGGGCAGCATTTTGGGTGGTCCCCCGCTTGGCTCCTCAGCCTCTCCTGCTCAAGACCCTTATTCCAGCCTCCATACCTTTGCTCACTTGGGGCCACCTGCCCAGGCTTCCCACCCCCATCCACTCTCCAGTGCTAAACCCAGCCGAGGCCTGTCTCTTGGCTCTCTCAGCCTTTGGGTCAGAGCCACCACACCAGTCCCAGCCCCTCCTGTTCGAGCTTGAGGGGAGAACTCCTCTCCTCATCCAAGCCAGGAAGAAGGGAGGGAGTTTAGGGTTCAGGGCTCCACCTGTCCTGCCTCCTGTCCAGGCCCAGCCTGACATGAGGGGCTGAAGGAAACATGTTGGGAGGAAGGTGGTCCAGCGAGGACGCGTGGGAAGAACGAGGGGCAGGGAGAGCGCTGGAGAGAGAGAGAGGGAGCGAGAGATGGAAGTAGGTGTCCTCTGCCTGGGGTACCGCGGACGGGGCAGCCTCACACAGGAAGCAGCATAGCAGGGTGGTCGGGAGCGTGGACTCTGGAGGTTGAGTGGCTGGCCTCAAACCTCTGGTCTCCCACTTCTTGGCTGTGTGGCCTTGAGCAAGGCCTCTCACCTCCCTGAGCCGTGGTGTTCTCATCTGTAAAATGAGCATATGGACCGTGCCCGCTTCATAGGGATGCGGTGAGAGCCACACAAGTTCGTAGATCTTGGTATACAGTAAGCACTCAATAACCACGAGGTTGTGGGACCAGATTGTGGACTGTCGGGTGGACGATGGGGTGAATTCCCCAGGGAAGAAGGTGGACTGTGAGTTCTTTCTCTTTCTCTCCTCATCTTAGAACTACCTCTCTCGGAACTTCTACACCCTGCGATTCCTTGCCCTCTTCTTGGCATTTGCCATCAACTTCATCCTGCTGTTTTATAAGGTGCTGGTCACCAGGGGCCAGGAGGATCCGGCGCTTATCCGGGCTGGGGGAGGGGCAGCTCACCCCCTACCAGGTTCTCCGGGCCCTCACAGTTGGACAGGGCGTTGGATTAGGGGTTCCTAGGGAGGATACTGGCTGGACACCTGGATCTTGGGGCCCCCAAAGGAGTCTGTGTGGGTATCTGGGTGCATCTGGGCGGATGCCTGCCTGGGTGCAGGAGTTACAGCAGGGAACCAGTTCAGGCTTCCATGCCCAGCTCTGCCACTCGCCAGCCCTGTGTCCCTGGGTGCAGGCCTTTGCCCCCCCCCGCACCCCCCCCCCCGCAACACACACTGAGTCAATTAAGCATATTTGCTTTCGCATAAGCTAACATTTGTAGGGAGGAGGAAAACGGGCAGCTCATGGAATGGAAGGAAAGGGCTAAGAACCAGGCCTCCTGAAAGACACAGCGCCCCGTGCGGTCTTGCCAGAGATCTAGATACCAGGACAGAGAAGCAGTTCAGGGGCTTCTGTGGGGTCGAATCCTGGCTCTAACACCCACTGGCTGTATGATATTAGGCAAGGGACTTAACCTCACCATGCCTCAATTTCCTCATCTGCAAAATGGGACAATGACAGTGTCTACCCCGGAGAGCTGTAGGAATTAAAAGAGGAGCAGCATGTGTAAAGCACTTAGGACAGTACTTGGCATATGGAAAGTGCTGTGGAAGTGTTAGCTGTGACGAATTTTAGGATTCACGTTAATAGTGGTGGTCAGTCTCTTTAAGGCTCCAGTGTCCAGTTGAATCAGCTGGAACTTAGTAATTCCATCAGTTCAATAGTCAAATTCCCAGGTCAGAGCCTGATTGGCTAGCTAGGGTTCCAGGCCCACCCTTCATCTTGATTGACAGTCTCATTGAGATTGTATCTGACAGGGGCCCCCAGACCAACCTCAGGTGTGGAGGCTATTAATTTTGATCGTGGGTTCCGGGTGAGACAGACCAGGGGCCAGGACGCCAGGGTCCCCATCCTGACCCACCTCTGCCCCCCTGCAGGTCTCAGACTCTCCACCAGGGGAGGACGACATGGAGGGCTCAGCAGCTGGGGACCTGTCAGGTGCAGGGTCTGGTGGCGGCTCAGGCTGGGGCTCGGGGGCCGGCGAGGAAGCAGAGGGCGACGAGGATGAGAACATGGTCTACTACTTCCTGGAGGAGAGCACGGGCTACATGGAGCCCGCCCTGCGTTGCTTGAGTCTCCTCCATACCCTGGTGGCCTTTCTTTGCATCATCGGCTACAACTGCCTCAAGGTGGGTCATGACCATGGTTCTGGGGCAGGGGCTGGGTGGGTGGGGTCTCCTCTGGTGGTTGGGACAGGGGACCTGGAGCCAGAGTCAGGGCCAGGGATCTGGGTACAGGACTGGGGTCTTCAGCAAGGACAGCGTTCAAACTGGGAACGAATGGGGGTCACAGTGGAGGAGCCAGGTCTTGTGACTATGGTAATTTGTGGATCAAGAGGCCAAATCTGTCATTGCAAATATTACTTTCTGTACGCTGATCAGTTGGTGAATGGAGGCCCGTGGGTGTCTGTGGGGTCTCAGACATAACATGGGTGCTAACAGGGGGGAAGTGGATTCTGACACAACGATGCCTGAGGTTTGTGATGCCCCCGAGAGCTTCAGTTTGGGGTCCATGGGGTCTATTTCAGCAAATATTTTTTTTAAAGATTTTACTCATTTAATAGAGAGACACCACAAGCAGGGGGAGGAGCAGAGGGAGAGGGAGAAGCAGGCTCCCCACTGAGCAGGGATCCCGATATGGGGCTCAATCCCAGAACCCTGAGGTCAGGACCTGAGCCAAAAGCAGACACTTAACTGTCTGAGCCACCGAGGTGTTCCTAAATTTCAGCAAATCTTGATACTTTGCTATGGGATGAATAGAGTTCTTTTGACTTAGGACTTTTGCATCTGCTGTTCCCTCTGCCCGGAATGCTTTGCCTTACTTTCAGATCCTTTTACCTGGCTCTGTTTTATTCATCCCCCTCCCTTGGGAAGCCCCAGAGTGCATCAGACACCACTTCTGGGCTCTCCTGACTTTCTCCCACCCCAGCCCTGATCCATCGGCCTACCTTTCCCCATTGCCACCCTGATTGCTTTGGGGAAGCTCCTCTGACCTGGGGTCTCACACTGGCTCTGGCAAGATCTCATGGTTCCCGCTGAGGCTTTGGTCTCCTCAGGTGCCTGACGCCCACCTCTGTACCTCCCTGCACAATCCAGGTGCCCCTGGTGATCTTTAAACGGGAAAAGGAGCTGGCCCGAAAGCTGGAGTTTGACGGCCTCTACATCACGGAACAGCCTGAGGATGATGACGTGAAGGGGCAATGGGACCGACTGGTGCTCAACACACCGTAAGGACTGGCCCCCCACCTCGGGGCGGGTGGGGGCACAGAACTGGGGTTCTACTCCAGGCCAGGCCTAGGCGTCAGAAGACTGAGGTTCCCTATCACTGGAGGCCCTGACTCAATGTCCCCAAGCCTCAGTCTTCCTCTCCATAATGCAGACAAACTTCTAGTGTGTTAAAGTACCTGTGGGGGTGCTGGTGACACACGGGGATCCCTGGGGCCCAGACCCTGGAGATTCTGGTTCAGTGAGTCTGGGGTGGGGCCCAGGAACCTGCATTTAAACTCCACCCCTGGGGATCCCTGGGTGGCTCAGCGGTTTAGCGCCTGCCTTTGGTCGGGAGTGTGATCCTGGATTCCTAGGATCGAGTCCCACATCAGGCTCCCTGCATGGAGCCTGCTTCTCCCTCTGCCTGTGTCTCTGCCTCTCTCTCTCTCTCTCTGTCTCTCATTGATAAATGGATAAAATCTTTAAAAAATAATAATAAACCCCACCCCTACATGTGATTCCTACCCAGCTGCCATGAGTAAGCAATAGGAAATCATTGGGTTTTTAAATTGACCCCAGAGGATCCCTGGGTGGCGCAGCGGTTTGGCACCTGCCTTTGGCCCAGGGCGTGATCCTGGAGACCCGGGATCGAATCCCACGTCGGGCTCCCGGTGCATGGAGCCTGCTTCTCCCTCTGCCTATGTCTCTGCCTCTCTCTCTCTCTGTGACAATCATAAATAATAAATAAAAATTTAAAAAAAATAAATAAAATAAATTGACCCCAGAGAGGGAACGAGGGTGTGTGAGAGCAATGGGGTGGGATTCTGGACTCTCAAACTGCTCTCCCAGCCCATTCTGTCCCCGCCCCCCCCATCAAGTCCCATTTCATGTGTTCATACAGTGGGGCCTCCTCATTTCTGGAATAAGAACACCAGATCAAGTTCAAAGCCTGGGAATTCTTGGTCAAGTCACAGCCTCTCTGTGCCTCAGTTTCCTAATCTGTGACAGTAATAGCACCAAGGATCTTTTTTTTTTTATTATTCATGAGAGACACAGAGAGAGGCAGAAACATAGGCAGAGGGAGAAGCAGGCTCCCTGATGCGGGACTCAATCCCTAGACTGGGATCAAGCCGGGAGCCCAAGGCAGAGATGCTCAACCCCTGAGCCACCCAGGCGACCCGAGCACCAAGGCTCTTGTAACAATGAAATGAGCTCATGTAGTTTCTGGGCCACAGTGAGTCCTAAATGAGCATTGGAAGTTATTTTATGATGCGGTCCTGCCCAGGAGAAGTGATGTGAGGAGGGACAGAGGCCACACCAAGGACATCCTGTGCTCTGTCACCGTCTGAGGCACATCTAACTTCTACACATTCAAGTACACGTGCTTAACAGAGTCAAGGAGAAACATGTTTATTTTTAAAAAAATTTTTAACATTGTGTTTATTTATTTGAGGGGGGAGGGAGGAGCAGACTCCAGACACAGGGCTCCATCCCGGGACCGGAAACATGACCTGAGGGGAAACCAAGAGCTGGTGGCTTAACCAGCTGAGCTGCCAGGGTGCTCCAGAAACATCCGTTTAAGGTTGTGTTTGCCCAAGACCGTGACTTCTAAATACCATTTCCCACAAAAAGGAGCCAAGCTCCTTGGAGAAGATTTCAGGGCTGGGGCAGGGAGGTGCCATCGCCGAGGTCACCCTGTGTCAGAGAGGGCAGCGCGAGGACCTGCTGAAAGGACCCCCTGCCCGTGGAAGCGGCTCCCGCTGGACAAACCAGGGGACAGTGAGGAGCCGCGAATCCAAACACATCAAACACGCCTGAACCCGTGGATCCTTGATAACTCTCCACTCCAAACCCCACAAAACCCACTGGCCACCCTGCAGGATTTGAGGGCCTCCACTTGTGGGCCAGAATCATCCAGTAAGCTTCCACAAAATGGTGTGAGAAAGCACAGCAGTGCTCCGGAGCAAGACAGGCTGCTGGCTGGGAGCCCTCCCTGCCCTTCCCACGCAACAGCTGCCCCACGGGAGGGCCGTGTGGGGTCTTCCGCACATCCTGGCCCTGAAGGCACACCCGCGGCCTCTCCCAACATGGCGGCCTCCCCAAACACTGCAGGCTGCCCCCAACATGGCGGCCTCCCCAAACAGGGCAGACTGCCTCCAAACACGGCATCCTCCCCCAAACACGACAGGCTGCCCAAACACGGCGGCCTCCCCCAAACATGGTGTACACACACACTCCACACGGCAGGCTGCCCCCAACATGGCGGCCTCCCCCAATATGGCATCCTCCCCCAAACACAGCAGGCTGCCCTCCAACGTGGGGGGCTCCCCAAAATGGCGGGCTCCTCCAAAGATGGCGGTGGGGGCAATGGTTGACCTGGGGCAAACTTGACCTTGCAAGAGGTTTTTTTTTTCCCCCCTTATTTTTTTATTTGTTTATTTATTTATTTATTTATTTTTATTTTTTATTGGTGTTCAATTTGCCCACATATAGAATAACACCCAGTGCTCATCCCATCACGTGTCCCCCTCAGTGCCCGTCACCCACTCACCCCCAACCCCCGCCCACCTCCCTTTCTACCACCCCTAGTTCGTTTCCCAGAGTTAGGAGTCTCTCATGTTCTGTCTCCCTTTCTGATGTTTCCCACTTATTTTTTCTCCTTTCCCTTTTATTCCCTTTCACTATTTTTTATATTCCCCAAATGAATGAGACCATGTAATGTTTGTCCTTCTCCGATTGACGTATTTCATTCAGCATAATACCCTCCAGTTACATCCACGTCGAAGCAAATGGCAGGTATTTGTCGTTTCTAATGGCTGAGTAATAGCAAGCGTTCTTTAAAGCCCGAATCCAAGTGAGATACAACCGTACTGTGCGGGGTCCCCCATGAGAAAGCCATGGGAACTGCGACACCCTGGCCTGGCTGGCGACTCCTGCCCTTCCTGCCCTAACATCTCGGTCTCTCTCTCTCTCTCTCTCTCTCCCCGCCCCCCGCAGGTCTTTCCCCAGCAACTACTGGGACAAGTTTGTCAAGCGGAAGGTGAGGGTGACAACGTGGGTGGGAGGGTGGAAGGGCCTCCCGGGCTGGGTCCCCTGCTGTGCCACCTGGCCATCCCAGCCCCACAAGGGCTCGTGTTGTGTGCGACCTTGGGCAAGGGGCTGTGGCTCCCTGGGCAGCACCTCAGTTTGCCCATCTGGAAATGGGCGCAGTAGTCACACTTACTTGATGTGATACGTGCAACGGGCGTAGCATAGAGCCTGGCGCAGAGCGAGTACCAGTGAGTACCAGTGAAGAGGGAAGAGGGGGAGGTGAAGTGGGCCGTTCGGAGCGCACAGACTCTCGAGCTGAATGGCCTGCTTTTACCTCTCCCTGTGTCAGGCTTTCTGTGCCTCAGTTTCCCTCAGATTCAAAGTAAGGTTGTAAGAGGGCTGACCCCACGAAGCTGTTGCAAAGATTATATGGCCCACTGCATGGGCAGTATCTAGCACGTAGGAAAACCAGATCATTCGCTCAACAAGCATTTATCAAACACCTGCTGTGTGCCAGGAATCACTTTAGGGAGCTGGAATCCAGCGGCAAGCACGACACCGGAGCTGGCAAGACAGATGATGAGCACATTCATAGGGGGTTAGGTGATGATAATGTGCTACAAGAAGAAAAAGCAGTGAAGAGGGGAGCGTGTGCGTGTGCGTGTGCATGAGTGTGTGTGTTGGCCAGGAGGAGGCAGGAAAGGACACACTAGTTAATGAGGTGAAGGGGTGAATCAGGTAGAAATCTGGGGGAAGGGAAGCCTGGGTGGCTCAGTGGTTGAGCGTCTGTCTTCGGCTCAGGTGGTGAACCCGGGGTCCTGGGATCCAGTCCCCCATCGGGCTCCCTGCATGGAGCCTGCTTCTCCCTCTGCCTGTGTCTCTTCCCCTCTCTCTGTGCCTCTCATGAATAAATAAATAAAAATATTTTTTTAAAAAGAAAGAAATCTGGGGGAAGTGTCCTAGGCAGGGGCAACAGCCAGTGCAAACCCCCTGAGGCAGAAATGTCTGGTATATTTGAGGAACTGTGAGGAGGTCTGCGGGTCTGTATGGCGGAAGCAGAGTGAATGAGGGAGGTGAGTGGGAAAAGTTCACAGATGACAGCGGCCCGATTATAGAGGGTTCCTCGACTACCAATCTAATAATAATAAATTATCCCTATTAATGTGGCCAATGAATCAACTGAATCTTTATCACGTTTGGACCCTCCCCCTGAGGATCTGAAGAAAACTGGCCCTTCTCTCCAGGAAAAAATGCACCCCTAATTTCTCACACCAAGTTGAGAGTGTCTCCAGAAACCACCCCACACACACAAGGAGGCTGGGGCCCTCCCCCACTCCAGCTGCATCCCCACGGCCACATGCTCCCCTGTGCAGGTCCTGGACAAGCACGGCGACATCTACGGGCGGGAGCGGATCGCGGAGCTGCTGGGCATGGATCTGGCCACGCTGGAGATCACGGCCCACAACGAGCGTAAGCCTGAACCACCCCCCGGGCTGCTCACCTGGTGAGTCAGGGACTGCCCTGCACAGCCCCGGGGTGGCCAGGGAAGGTGGCCAGGGCCTGAGCCTCAGGCATCCCCTTCCTCCCACCCCACACAGGCTCATGTCCATTGACGTCAAGTACCAGATCTGGAAGTTCGGGGTCATCTTCACAGACAATGTGAGGAGGGGCCATCGGTGGGGGATGACCTGCAGGAGAAGGGCCTTTGGGGGGCTGGGGGCTCCACTCCCAGGTGTGTCTGACCAGGGACTGACTCCTGAGCCCCTGTGCACCCCTGGTCCTATGAGACCTGCTGCCCCCCAAGGCCCCCTGTCCCTCAGGTGCTCTTAAATTCTCAGACCGTGTCCTTCAGCAGAGGGTTCCCCAGCTACCCCCAGGATGGCTTTGCCCCCAGAGTGCTCCATTACTGCAGAGTGCTCCCGATCCTCTAAATACTCTGAGATGGCACCCCGACCCCAGAGCGCTGGATCCGTGTTCCCAGAGTGCTCCCTAACCCCCCCAATGCTCCTTGACCCTCATGAACCCTCCCTGAACCCTGAGTGCTCCCCATGAGTCCCCCATGTGCTTCCTGACTCCTGACCCTGTGTGCCCACAGTCTTTCCTATATCTGGGCTGGTACATGGTGATGTCCCTCCTGGGACACTACAACAACTTCTTCTTTGCTGCCCACCTCCTGGACATTGCCATGGGTGTCAAGACGCTGCGCACCATCCTCTCCTCTGTCACGCATAATGGGAAGCAGGTGTGGAGAGGACCTGACTGTGGGCTGTGAGCCTGGCAGGGAGGAGCCGGCGGTCTGAGCCGGGTGGGGGGGGGAGGGTTGGGCAGGTCCCTCGAGGAGGGGCGAGGCTGGGCGGGCTGAGCCAGGGTGGGTGTGGGTCGTGAGACCCTGGAGGGAGGGCCACACTGACAGTGAGGGCCGGGGAGGCCCAGCACGGAGCTGACGGCTATGCGCGCCCCCCAGCTGGTGATGACCGTGGGCCTCCTGGCGGTGGTGGTCTACCTGTACACCGTGGTGGCCTTCAACTTCTTCCGCAAGTTCTACAACAAGAGCGAGGACGAGGACGAGCCCGACATGAAGTGTGATGACATGATGACGGTGAGCCCCTCCCCTGGCACTCTCGGGCCGGTCACTGACCATCCGACCCTCAGTGCTCCCATCTGTAAAGGGGGTTAATGGTGGTACCCACCCCGTAGACTTATCGCGAGGGTTCCGCGAGCTGAGACTCGTGAGGGACTTTGTTGAAGAGCGCCAGGCTCCTAACCGGTGCTCAGTAAGCGTCAGCCGCCGCTGGAATGCTACTTGAGCCTTTAAAGCTGGTATGAAACTATTATGGGAAGGTGCTCAGGCATGGCGCACCTGTCACTCACATGCCATGAGACCTTGGGTGGTCCTCTCAACCTCCCGGTGCTCTGGTGTCCTGCCCTGCAAAATGGCTGTGTAATAACAGTGCCTACAGCCTACAGCTGGTTTTAGGACTCAATGGAGCTCCCTTAAAAGTCATAGAATGGTACTGGCATGAATTAAGATTGCATAGGTGTAGCTGCTCTCATCGTTAGCTATAAAAGTTTCACCCAGGGGTGCCCCGTGGGCTCCGTAGGTAGAGCAAGTATGCGACTCTTGATCTCAGGGTTGTAAGTCCAAAGTCCCACATCAAGGATAGAGATTACTTAAAAAAAAAAAAATATATATATATATATATATACATATAAATTTCACCCAAAGTATCAGCATGCCATGCTTGTTTACACTTTCTCTTTTACTCCAACTGTGGTGGTCCTAACCCAGATGGAGCTGGCTCAACTGGAGGCATAGGTCACACTGGAGAAGAATTTATCTCCGGGTGATCTCACGAGATGTCCGGTACCCTGGTGCCATGTTCTCAGGACCCAGTTCAGCTCCTCAGCGTGACATCTGAGGCCCCGCCAGACCTAGTCTTGCATATAGCCCTGTTCCCACCAGTCACCAGCCTTGGCTCTTAACCAAGACGAGGGGTCCTCTCACTTCCTGGGGATGCAGAGAGAATAAGCATAAAGTTTTTCCCAAAGGCCAGGAAGACCTTGCCCCCCTCCCTGCTCAGAACCTTCTCGTACCTCTCCAGTGCTGTGTGATAAAATCGAATCCCTCACTGTGGCTTACAAGGCCAGGGAACAGCCAGCTTTGCCTGAGTCTAACCACAGGCTCTCTTGCTTTCTGCTCTCTGGCTGCCCGTCTTCTTTCAGTTCCCCTAAGACCATGTGTTTCCTCCCACCCAGGCCCTTTGCATCTGACATTCTCTCCCTCCGCCACCACAGGCCCCAGGTCCACGCCTCTCTTTCATTGACACGTCACCTTTCAACTCCAGTGCTGCCTCCTACAGAAAGCCCTCCCTGACCATTGGCGGGCCTCATTTTTCTCCCTGCTCTTGCTCAAGGAGCTCTCATTTCTAGCCTCGCTGAAGCTCTTTCAGTTCCTCCGGGGAGCAAAATGTCTTCTTCGCTCCCCAGTGGTGACAGAACACATGTGGTTTCCTCTGCCTGGAACACTTTCTCCCACCTAACACCTCCTTCAAGTTCCAGCTCCCACGTGTCCCCTCTTCTAGGGAAATCTTGCCTGGTCCCCCTGACTGAGGCAGGCCTTCAAAGCTTCAGAGCTTCCTGCGCTTCCCCCACCCTGGCTCTGTCCCTCAGCCTGTGTTCTCCCTATCACAGCTTTGATCATTTCTGGACTGTCACTATCTGATGCCATGTTCGTGAACCCTGAGAGGGTGGGGTGCAGAGCCGTCTCAGTCCATTGCTATGTCCCCTGTCCCCTGCTTGGTGAATGTCAAGTCACAGAACGCATGACCAGTATGCTTCTCACCCTCCCCCACAGTGTTACCTGTTCCACATGTACGTGGGTGTCCGAGCTGGTGGCGGCATCGGGGATGAGATTGAGGACCCAGCGGGCGATGAATATGAGCTGTACCGGGTGGTCTTCGACATCACCTTCTTCTTCTTCGTCATCGTCATCCTGCTGGCCATCATTCAGGGTCAGTGCTGGTCACGGCTGTGACAGTGGGGGGCCCAGTGCCCAGAGGCACACTAGCTCCTTTTAAGAGTGCAGACTGCCTGGACTCATATCCTGGCTCTGCCTCTTCCTACTGTGAGACTTGAGGCAAGTGACCTCTCTGGGTCTCAGTTTCTCCATCTGCAAATGAAGAAATTAACGATCCTAAAACCTCGCAGGGTTATGGTGAGAAGTCACTTCCTAGGTGTTTTGCTCATAGCAAGTGCTCAGTAAAGGCTAAGTGTTATTATCTCTGGGAAGCAAGGTGAGATGGGGGAGATGGGGGACGGGAGGCAAGGCTCAGAGGGAGGTAGCCGGAAGAGGGAGGAGTCTGAGTTGGGTCAGAGGGTGGGCGCTGACTTGCACCTGCCACCACAGGTCTGATCATTGACGCTTTTGGCGAGCTCCGAGACCAACAAGAGCAAGTGAAGGAAGATATGGAGGTAGATCAAGTCTGGGGGCGACCCCGAGGGAATTCGGGATAGTGGGGGGTAGGGTGTGAATGGGCCTGGATTCTGATGTCCCCCGTCACCCACAGACCAAGTGCTTCATCTGCGGCATCGGCAGCGATTACTTCGATACGACACCGCACGGGTTCGAGACGCACACGCTAGAGGAGCACAACCTGGCCAATTACATGTGAGCATGGGCCCGCTGGCCAATCAGGGGGTGGGGGCGTGGGTCACTGAGCCTTGGCCAGTTAGGTGTGGTCTCCAGGTGGGTGGATTCCCAACCGGCCAATCAGAAGGAGTAGGGTAGTCCTGACCTATCTCCGCCGCTCTCCCATCCCCAGGTTTTTCCTGATGTATCTGATAAATAAGGACGAGACGGAACACACGGGCCAGGTAACGGGGTCTTAATGGGAGGACAGTGGGCAGGGTCCTGAAGAGTTTAAATTTAAGGTCAAGCAGCAGGTGGCAGTAAAAAGCTCGTGTCAGCCTGAGCGTTGGAGGATGTGACCATTCTTCCCCACGCCCCAACCCTAGGAGTCTTATGTCTGGAAGATGTACCAAGAGAGATGTTGGGACTTCTTCCCAGCTGGCGACTGTTTCCGCAAGCAGTACGAGGACCAGCTTAGCTGAGACACCCCCAGCTGGCCCTTCACCCCCACCTCAAGTGCCTTACTCTTCCAAGTCCCTTAGCCCCCAAACCCGCCCCCAAAGGCAGCTGGGGGACAGGTGACCATGTACTGGAGAAATAAAAGTCCGTGCTATACCCCTGACATCATTGTGTTGGATTCTTGATATTTGGGGTGTGGGTGGGCATCCGGGAACTCTGCCCTCCCCTTTCCCTGTCCAGAAGAACAAGATGACAGCAGAGGCTGGAGTCATGTTTATTGGAAGACAAGTTCATGTCATGACCACTAATGTGTATGTCTGTTGGGGATGGGGCTGCGGGACCAGTTCCTGACACCGCCACCCCTTCCCATCCTGGGCTCATTCCTGGATGTAGAGGTTGCTGGGGGCAGTAGGATCATCTGCTGGGCGTGTCTCCACCACCACAGGCCTGGGAAAGGAGGAGAGAAGTCAGTTTATGCATTCATCTGTTCATTCATTCATTCATTCATTCATTCACAAAGGAGTTAACAGAGGCTGTGCCAGCACAGTGCTGGGCTATCACGGTAATGAGCAGACAGGGTCTCTGCCCTTGAGGAGCTCAATCTAGAATGGGAGACCAACATGAATTAGTGAATTACAGGAGTGCAAAACAGCACGGGGCGTACTGCGTGGAAACCTATCCTGAAGGGTCAGCCGAGGTGGCCCAAAGAATAGACGGTGGAGCCTCCAAGAGGCTCAGGAGGGAACTTGGTGAAAGGTCAGAGAAGGGTGTTCTGGGCAAAGAACAGCCTAGGGAAAGGCCTTGAGATGGGAGAGAGTTTGGGACTTGGTTGCAGAAGTCAAAGTCTTGTGCACTGTGGCCAGGACTGGGTATTTATCTTGAGGCCACAGTAGTTTTAAATGGGGGTTGGGAGGGTGAGTGACATAATGGGACTGAGATTTTAAAAGACCTCTCTGGCATGTCAAGAGGTCATGAGAGATCCCTGAAGGGGTTCTCACTGGTTAAATGTGGGAGTTCTTGCATCTCAAAGTAAAGAATGGTAGGAATAGATTTTAACCCCCAGAATAAAATGGAAATCCATGAGGCTGTGCTGAAATTACACACACACACACACACACACACACACACACGGCGGAGAAGGGACAAGCTCCTCCACAGGAGCATGCCAACTAATAAGTGCAGAAATAGAAATTCACCATTTAGTAACTCTCCTCATAATATATTCAGGCAGAAATCATTAATAGATGCTAAAACCAGTGGGTGAAAGTCTGATGAGAAAGAGTATATTTACACATTCACAACAAATCACCCCAAAAGATACTTATTAATACAAAGAGTAGCTTTACAGCAGGTTTTTCTGCTGTAAAACCTGCACCCTACCCAATGCTCAAAGAGAACATCACCCATAATGGGACAAACAGACATGTGTTAATAGGACGCATGAGAAAGACAAGCCATCACTTCTGGGAGTATTCCTACCCCGAATGCTTAACCTCAAACCTCAAACCCAACTGAGGAATATTCTGGAAAACAACTTTCCTGTACTCCTCAAAAGTATCAAGGTCCTGAAAACCAAAGAAAGCCTGAAAAATTGTTCCAGGCTAAAGATGAAAGAAACCTGACTCCTACATGCATCCCATCATCCTGGATTGACTCCTGGACCCCCCAAAAAAGTACTGTTATTTGGTTATAAAGAGTATCATTGGGCCAACTGGTGAGACTTGGGCATGTGGATTAGAAGGCAGTGAGAAGTCTTAGTGCCATTTTCTTAATTTTGACAGCTGTGTTGTGGTCTGCAGGAGTAGGTCTTTGTTTCACACCCAAATGGTCAGAAAAAAATCATATACATATGAAAGAGGAAGACAAATCAAACATGGCAAAAACAAAACACACAAAATACCCCCAAAACAGTCAAAATGTTAATATCTGGGGAATCTGGATGAATGAAGGGGATACAAAGATTTAAGAATTTTTACATTTATTTTTGCACCTTCTCTGTGAGTCAAAAGTTATGCCAAAATAAAAAGTGAAAATAAAAATTAAGAAACAAAAATGCCCCCTGGGCTGCACTGTGGAGAATAGACTATAAGGGGCAGAGATAGAAGCAGGGAGACCAGGAGAGAGAATGTCCAGGCCAAAGATACAGGTGGCTGGAGACATCGCAAGACACCTCTCCACATCAGAAGCCCCCCTCCCAGGCTCTGTGTTCCTTTCCCCAAGTCCATACCTGGGGGAGCCAAGCAGACGGAAGGTGAGGGTAGGGTCTCTCAGCTCCTGCAACAGCTGGGGAAAAGGTGTGTGTGTCAGTATCTAGAAGACTCTTCCCCTCTCCCTTAAAGAGAATGGGGTGTAGAGGGGGGGTCTCTGAACTTCTAGTCCTAGGTCCAGAAATAATCATTCTTGCTAACACCATTCACCAGCTGTGTGACCCCAAGCAAGTTACTTCTCTGTGCCTCGGATTACTAACCTGTGAAATCACAGGACCTTCCTGATAGGTGATTGTGGAGATTAAATAAAATACAAACATATAGGGGCAGCATCTGTCTGAAACATAGTGTTCTATGAGCTAAGGAGCATTTTTCACTCCATTTTCCAGATGAGGAAAGTAAGGCATGGGAAAGTTAAGTCATTTGCTTAAGGTCAATCAGCCGGATTCCAACCCAGGCAGTCTGTGCATGCTCTTAACCACCCACGTAGCTCTTTAGTGACCGGCCCCCTTTGATAGTTGGAGACTGAGGCTCAGAGAGAAGCAAAATCTCTTGCACAAGATCACACAGTGGCCTGTAATGACCTCTGGACCCAAGAGACCCTGGGGTATAGACAAGGACCTGGCCAAGGATGCATGGTTGGCTCAGTGGGTTAAATGTCTTCCTTTGGTCAGGTCATAACCCTGGGGTCCTGGGATTGAGCCCCATGTAGGGCTCCCTGCTCCGCAGGGAGTCTGCGTCTCCCTCTCTCTCTCTACCCCTCCCCCTGGATCATGCACTCTCTCTCAAATAAATAAAATCTTTAAAAAATACAAAAAAAAATTAAAAAGAAGAGGACCTGTCTGAACTGAGACTAAAGGAAGCTTCTTGTTAGGGCTCCACACCCTGACTCAATACTTCTGCTCCATCTGCGGAACCAGAAGAACCACAGGGGAGGGGCAGGGTTGGAGGTGGTCAGATGGAGAAGCTTACCTGGTCTGAGCCTGGAGCCCACACCTGTACTCCGTGCTTCCAAAAGGCCTGGAGCCGACCCCCGACCATAGCTGGGAGGAAAGCAGTGCCCATTACCCTTGGGTATCACTAAGCCTCCCCTCTGGGCAGGCGGGGGGGCCTCCCAGCCCTGCACATACCCACGGCTTCCACTGCTTCAGTCATGGGGATCTCCGGAGTTCGAAGCCCTGGGACTGGGGCTCCCTCTGGGGTCACCAGCTTCAAAGATCCTAGAAGAGGAGAAAGAGAGAGAGAGAGTTTTGTTGTTTTTAATTTTTTTAATATTTTTTAAAGATTTTTTATTTATTTTTGACGCACGCAGAAAGAGAGAGAGGGGCAGAGACACAGGCAGAGGGAGGAGCAGGCTCTATGCAGGGAGCCCGATGTGGGACTTGATCCCGGGTCCCCAGGATCATGCCCTGGGCCGAAGGTGGCACTAAACCACTGAGCTACCCGGGCTGCCCAACTTTTGTTGTTTTTTAAAAAGATTTTATTTATTTATTTGAGAGAAATAGAGCATACATGCAGGCAGAGCGGCAGGGAGGGAGAGAGAGAAGTAGACTCCCCGTTGAGCAGGGAGCCTGATGTGGGGCTTGATCCCAGAACCCCAGGATCATGACCTGAGCCGAAGGCAGACACTTAACGACTGAGCCCCTCGGGCGCCCCGAGAGAGGGCTTTAAGAGTGAGGGTCAGAGGGGATCCCTGGGTGGCTCAGCGGTTTAGCGCCTGCCTTTGGCCCAGGGCGCGATCCTGGAGTCCTGGGATCAAGTCCCACATCAGGCTCCCTGCATGAAGCCTGCTTCTCCCTCTGCCTGTGTCTCTGCCTCTTTCTCCCCCTATGTCTATCATGAATAAATAAATAAAATCTTAAAAGGAAAAAAAAAGAGTGAGGGTCAGAGGATGGAGAATAAATTCATTGAGAAGCAAAGCAGGACCCGGGCAAGGCCTGGAGGGGTTCAGCATTCCTGAGCAGCACAGGGTCTGCGAGGCAGATATCCAAGAACAGTGGAGGAAAGGGGAGGTCCTTACCGTCCATCAACACCATCACCTTGTCTTCCTCCACCTGGGTCACCTGTACCGGTCCCCTGTGCTCTATTTGACAAGAGGAGGGAGGTTCGAAAGCCAGTCCCGCCGATCCTGCCTTCCCCCGCTAGGCGCCCTCTCCACTCCCCAGCCCGCGGGCCAAAGCCGCCTATCACCGCGGCCCGACGCGCGGACAACCTCAGCAGGTGTATGAATTCCACCTCTGCCCCCGCCCCGGGTTCAACCCCTTTCGCAATCCACCGCGGGCTAGAGCCCGCCCCGCCGCCAGCCCCGCCCCCTCACCTGTGCTCATCTCGCCCAGCCAGCAGGAGAGCGCGCCGAAGCGCACGGTGTGGAAGAGCACGGACTTCGCCGGCTGCCCGGGGCTCACGCCGATGCAGACGGCGGGCAGCTCGGAGCCTGGCCCGGTCAGCAGCGCGAACACCGGAAGGGGCGTCGGCAGCGGGAACAGCACCTGCTGCAGGCCGCACGGAGAGGGGCGGGCTCAGGGGGCGGGCCCGAGGGGAGGGGCCTGGGTGGGCGGGCCCGAGGGGCGGGGCTTGAACGCGGAGAGCCCGCGGGGGTCTTCGCGAGTATTTCCCCCGGGCCCTCGGTTTGGAGGGATGCGGTCTAGAAACTTCAGGGGGTGAGAGCCCAGAGGAGTGCGGTGACGCCTCCTTAGCAATGAGAGTTGGCTTGGCTTCTGTTGGGGTCGTGCCCCCTTTAAAGGCAACAAAGTCTCCTTAGACTCAAAGGGTCTGAGTGGGGTCTCCTTGGAGACCCGGGGGTGGGATGGGGGTGGGACGTAGGGCCCGCAAAATAATTAGGCTGGGTGACAGGAGGAGTTTAAGGCTCCAGAGGCCCTCAGGAGGGGGAGCCTCCGGGCACCTGCCGCAGGTGGGCGGGGCCTGGGTGGAAGCCGGGCTTCCCGAAGCTCTCAGCAGAAGCGTAGTAAGGAGTGCAAGCCCCTGGCCACTGAACCTCAGAATCCCCAGCCTCTACAGACCCCCTACCCGGACCAGCAGGAACTTGTTCATGGGCTGGTACCACTGAAGCAGGACCACGGACGTCTCCAATGCCCCGCACAGGAACGGGCCCCCCGAGCTCGCACCCTCCGCTGTGGGGTGGGGAGGGATGGGTTAGGGTCAGTCCTCTCTCCCCTTCCCTGACCCGCTCCTCACCCCCCCCAAAGGGCACACATCTTTCCCCAGACTCTGGACAGCCTGCCTTCACCCCACCATCCTCTCCAGTCACTGCAGCCCGAGCCTGCCCCCGGACCAGCACACCCTCCCCCGCTTCAGGTCCACCCAGTAGGGATTCTCTCTCACCCACGCAGCAAGCTCGGCACCCTTTGGTGTCCTGGATCTTGGTGGAGACCATGTTCTTCCTGCAGAAGAAAGTAGGTGCATAAATGCAGAGGGACGGCAGGAAGGGGGAATTACAGGGGTCTGCGGTGCCCCTGGGGGCTGGTACCTTGCCAGTAGCCGGTGGGGGCTAATGTGAGCGATGGGGCTTCCTGCTCTGGTCTCCTTCCGTTCCAGCAGGCCCAGGATGCTATGAGAATACAGGTGGGGGGTCTTTCCTGCAGTGTGTGTGTGTGTAGGGGGAAGCAGGCAGTTATAGGACACCAGACACTCCCACCTTTCCCTGGCCCTTCACTTGGCCCCATCCCTTTGAAACTCCCAAGGCTTCAAGTCTCAGCACTTTTATTTGTTCATTTCTCGCTCAGCGTATTTTAAATGCCCGCTGTAGGACAGGCACTGTGCTTGGCTCTGGTGACTAATGAGTAAGATAAAGGTGTTCCCTATCTTCCCGTGCTTGCTCAGCCACGTGAGAACCTATGGACATTTAACCAGTCAGATGAAGTTATGCACGTTATTAAGTTTAAGGAGAAACCTATCTAGAAATTCTCCTAAGATTTGTCGTCACAGACATGATAACTAACTCAAGAAGCCCATTTGCTTGGTGTTTCTCCTATACATTAGAAGTTCTTTTACACCAAATGTTTCTAAAACAGAAACACAAAATTTTAATTTATAACCCCATTTCAGTAACGTGTGGAATAAGTTCTCATTGGCATCTATACATCGAGGAAATGTCAAGACTTACTGTGGATCTTACCTCAAAACTGACTTGAGGTGGGACTATTGTGAACCACATTTACAGATAGGGAAACACAGATAGAGTCCCACCTCAAAAAGAGGACTGAGATTTTAACTGTGGGCTCTGTAAAGGGGGAGCCTACTTTTTCTCCCCCAGCTGTGCCCATGTATCTCCCAACCCCCGGACTCTCAACCCTTTAGCTTCTGACCCCACTCCTCCCACCCAATCCACAGCCAGACCTGAGAGAGACATGAGGACATTGTTGATGGAATACACCCAGGTGGTCCGGCTAGGGAAGAGCTGCAGAGAATGGAGGAGATGGCTCCCATAAGACCCTGGGAACCCCCAATGCCAGCCCCCCCCCCAGGCTCTGGCCTCACCATCTCCAGCGTGGCCTCTTGATCATTCCGGTTCAAGATGAAAATGCCTTCCTCTGCCCCCAGGAGCAGGTGCTGGTCTGTGGAGACAGACACAAGGACACTAGGACCTATGTCATCTTGGAGGAGGCCTCCCAGACCCCCACATGACTGACCCCAAACACTGGTAGTCTGTTCCCCATCCCTGACCCTCAATTCTCTCTTACTCCCACACCTGACATCCCCAGCTCCTGTTTCCCCAAATGTGAACTCAAACCCTGACCCAGTTCCCTGAGCTGGTCTCATTCTCACCTACTTCTTGGGCTTGCACCCACAAATCCTACAAATCCTGACGCCCCCACCCCACGACCTTTGACCCAAACATCAGTCCTGCTTCCCTAAATAGCCCTCTATGTTCTGTTCTGTCCATCTGTCTTCCCAGTTCTGGCCTCCAAATGCTAATCTTGTCTCAACAGGGATCCTCAAACTTGGGCCCTTTGAAATGTGTTTTTTTTTCTGTCCAATGCATCCCCTGTACATTCTAATGCTGTTTTTTTTTTAAATAAATTTTAGTAATTTTTTTAAGATTTTATTTTCAAGTAGTCTCTACACCCAACAATGGGGCTCGAATTTATAACCCTGAGATCAAGGGTTGCATGCTCCACCGACTGAGCCAGCCAGGCGCCCCTGATGCCATTTCTTTAACATTTACCCCTCACTGACCTTGTCTCCACATCTTTCACCCTCGAACTCTTCCCTTTCTGCATTCCCACCCCCAAACTCCTGACCCCAAATGCTGACCCCAGCCTCTCTACCATTAACCTCTAACTGAGGTTAGAGGGTTGCAACTACCCCCACCTTAGATCTCAAACTCTGACCTTTCTGTTATATCTGACACCCATGGCTCCTAGACTCTTATTTTCCTAGTTTCCACCCTCAAATTCATCTCCATCCTACCTGTATGTGATCCCCAAACCCCAACCCTGGGCTCAGGTCCTGCCTCAGCTCTGCCCATCCCCCTCTTATGAAGACCCTCCCCTGTTTCTGCCTCTGTGCCTCCACTAAGGCCCTGCCCACCCACCCTGTTGCTCTCGGAGACCCTCTGAATACCCACCCTTGGTGGAGGGGTGCGTCCAGGCAGCCGTGCTGTGGATCCGGAGCGGGCAGCCATTGAACAACTTCACGAGCAGGGCACATCCCTGGGCAGGCCCCGGGGGCAGAGCAGCAGATCCAAGGAAAGGAAGGAGGGGATGGGAAGGTGCAGGGTCAAGACTCTGTCCCAAGACTACCAGCCCTCAAACCCTGCCCTCCACTTCCTCAAAGGTTTATCACCTTGGCAAGCTATGGATCCCTCTCTGCCTCTGTCTCCCCATCTGTGACATGGGAATAATGTCTATCTCTGTGATATTACCCCCCATGAAGGCTTACACCCCATAAAGACATGAGGGCAGTGTCTACGGCCATACCACCCTGAACGCGCCCGATCTCGTCTGATCTCGGAAGCTAAGCAGGGTCGGGCCTGGTTAGTACTTGGATGGGAGACATGAGGGCAGTGTCTGGTGCAAAGGCACTGCTCACCAAGTGTCACCTCTCATCACTATCACTCTGCCCCTCCCCACAGCCCATCCCAGCCCCAGGCATCCCAGCCACCACCCCCCCTCCGGGGGTGTGAATCCTCAGCACAGCCGGGCTCACCTTTCTCTTCATCTTTACTTTCTTGGGGGGTAACAGTGGGGGCTGATCAGGCTGCCGAGGGGGTGGGTTCCAGAGTGAGGGTTCTGAGACAGGGTGAGGGAAAGTCAGCCTTCAAAGGCCCCCCTCCCCTGCCCACCCACATTCCTGCCTGCCTCCTGTCCCAGCCCGCCCCATTACCTGAATGGGCAGTTAGGTGGGGGCTTCGGGTGGCGGGGGGAAGCCCGAGGTGGGGGGTTCGTGGGGGAGGCCCACTGGCACACCGGACCAGCACCCCCGGGCTCAGCTGTCCCTCATCCCCAGTGCCCCCAGTGGGCCCCTCGTCTGATGGAGAACGGAACTTGGGCTAAGGAGATGGAGGAGGAGCAGAGGAAAGTACGTTAGAATATCTCAGAGAGGGCGCCCAGCAGTCCCAGCCCTGCCTCCACCAGGCCTGACATTGGTCATGTTTCTGACCCTCCCCACAGTGCCCTATTACCACTCCAGGCATCAACCCTGACCTCCCTCTGCCCACCCCGTGCCATCATCATAGTCCAGCAATTAAAGGATTAATGCCAGATATCTTAGAGCTGGGGTCCCCAAGACCAAGGCCCACCTGGCTAAGACTTTGAATCCCTCCCCTAGGTTCAAGGAGGCTGCTCCCAGATCCCCACATGCTCATCATCCGGTCTCCCAGACTTCAAGGGACCTGGTGTCCCAGATTCCAGGGTTAAAGTGTCCAGTATTCCAGCATCTAAGGACCCTGGCCTCCTGGCCTCCAGCCCCCAGCTCCAGTAGGGCCCAGGGCCTTACCTTGGGAGGCAGTGGAGGAGGTGTATCCTCTGCAGGGGTGGGGCTGGAACACAAAGATGAGGTGAGCAGGGGCGGGGGGGGGGTAACAAGGCTGGGGAGGCAGATGGGATGGTTTGGGACTGGAGGTCTGAGGTCAAGAGGATCGGGGGTGACTGGGTCTGGGCTGGAGCTGAGGATTAGAGCACTCATGATACTGGCAACAGCTGCGCTGGATATCAAGTGTGGACAATACGCCGGGCCTGAACTGTCGTGGCCACCTAGTGATGCGGGTCACATGGGCTCCCCTGGGGCGGGGCAGGTTCTCACTTGGTGCTGGGCAGGGCCTGTGAGCCTACTGCAGCTGGATGTGTAGACCCAACAGGTGGGCGTGAGGCTGATGCAGGCCTGGGGGTGGGGCTGACTGCTGGGGCCAAGGTGGGGTCTCCGGTGGAGGGTCTGGCATGGGGGAAGTTCTCAGGGGGAAAGATGCGGATGAAGGCTGGGCTTTGCTGGTTAGGGGTGCAGTGGAAGTCTGGGGGTCCGAGCAACATCTGGGAGTGGTGGGGGGCCTGAGATGTAGTGGGGGGTTCGGAGGTCAGATGGGATGGAACTGGGGTGTTGGCTTGGGGGGATAATAGTGGCTGGGCCAGGGAGGGGTGAAAGACTGTTGAGGGGGCAGGGGGAGGCTGTAGGGTCTAGTCAGGGGTCCGGGATGAGCGGCAAGGGGAAAACAGGAGCTGAGGTTGGGGTCGGGATGGAAGGGGACGGTGGTTGTAGGAAGGTGGGGGGGGGGGGATGAGGGCCAGCGGGGCTGGGGGCCACGCCTCTCTTACATGTCCACGTCGTCGTAGTCATCGTCAGATTCCGACAGGTGCCTCCTGAGGAGTGACACCCATGACCATCGGTGGTTCCCCCCACAAAACCCAGACCCCTCCCCGCCACACCGAGGGTCCCTGACCTGGGACTGCTGCTCCGGAAGTCTCCGGGGGGCTGTAAGTGGGCCTGCAGGATAGCAAAGGGTCAGCAGTGCCCAAGGGGAGGGGAGGGCATCTGGGGCCAGCAGAGGGAGGCACCTCACCGTGTGGGTTATGGGTCTGGACTCCATTGCTCTGAGCTTCCGGAACTCCATGTGCCGCCCTGGAAGGGAGGAGGGTGACGCAGTGAGCAGAGGCAATGGGTCTGGGAAAAGAGGAGCCTTTGGGGGGCCCGGGGTCAGGATCTTAGGACCGAGGCTGTCCCCCAGGGGGAAGGATCTTGGTTTGCAGGGGTCTCATCTGGGGGTCAGGGTTTGGGATCAGGGAGGTGGGGGCTCAAAGTTACATAGTGTTTGTCTTCATGGTTCCATCCTGGGGGTGTGACAGAGATTTCTGAGATCTCTTTGGGGGTCCTGGTGTTATGGGAAGTCTCACGGGGTCTGTTTGCAGGTCAGAGAAGTGGGGGGGGTTCTCTATAGCCATTTTGAAGTTCAGGTGAGGATGAGGTTTTCTGGAGTCTCTTGCAGGGTCAGATAGTGAGTGACAAGGGTCTCTGAGGGTCTGTGTGGAAGTGACGCGGGTCTCGGGGCTCTATCGTGAGATCAGATGGTGCTGAGCGTCTCTGGGAGAATCACTGGGGGTGGAGTGCGTCTCTTGGATCTAGTTTATGGTCAAGGATCTCCAAGCTTAAGGAATCTCTACTCACGACAGCAATCGGCATCTGGGATCCCTAGAGAGCTGGATCGGTGGGTGGACCGGATTCGCCGGGGGACGGCAGGGGGCACCTGGGCAGAGCAGCAGCGGCATCAGGCCACGGCCCCCTGGCACCCCTACCACCCTGTGAGCCCAGCTGGGAGCCCGTAGCCCTGTGCCAAGCCCCCCTACACCCCTCCCCTTTTTCCTTTTAAGAGAAGCAGCAGGAAAGCACTCCAGGCTGTGGGGGGAGGGGGGGCGGTTACAGCTTGAGCAGGGGCTGGGAGGTTCCCCCGCCTTCTCGGCCAGGGCACCCTCACCTCAGGCTCCTCATCTTCAATCTCGACCACAGAGGCCCCCTTCCCTGGATTCCTCAGTTTGTCAAGAAGATCTAGGATCAGGCCTCTATGTAGCCTGGGCTGGGATACCAGCTGATGCTAGAGAGGAGAGGAGGGGGCTGGTGTTGGGGAGAGGCTGGGACAGGGGCTCAAGGACCTGGTGGGGAAGGTGCCCACTGAGGGAGAGGCAGGGAACTCTGGGGAATGGAAACTAGGGGATTTTAAGGGGTTGGAACGGATTAGAAGAATCTGGGGTTCCCAGCAAGGGCAAATGGAGAACTTTGAGGTGTCTTAGAGGAGACGGGGCTTCCCCAGGATTTCAGAGCGTACCCAGGAATGGGTCTGGAGACCCTGGGAAATTTTTGAGTTTTAACAGCTCGGGGTATCTTGGCCAAAGGTCTGGGGTACAATTTGGAGAGTCTTGGGGAGTTCCTGGGGAATTCTGGGCAGAGGGCGGGGAGTTTGGGAAGGGCCTTTCAGGGAAAGGAGGGGAGGTTTACACTGAGCATCTTGGTGGCACAGGGTCGTTTCTTGGGGTTCTTAGTGAGGGTGACTTTGACAAAGTTGTGGAAGGCAGCCGACCTTGGGAGGAAGAAGCCAAATCCTAGGTGAGGAGACCAGAAACTCTCCCAGCAGACAGACCCTCCATCCTGGCTCTGCCCTCCCTTGCCCTGTCCTACCATTTGCCTTTTTCTTTTAGCCTGGGAGGCTGGTAGCCACTCTTCGTCATGAGGAAGAGAACTCTAGAAGAGTAAGGAGAGAACATGGTGTTCAGACTCCCAACAGGGGTCAGACCTCACGGCTTGAGGGGTCCCCAATAGCACTGAGGTCAGCAGAGAGCCAAGCAAGGGACAGAACAAGAATGAGGTTTAGGTTTTACAAGGCCCTGGGATGCCATTTCTGGGGAGCACACAACAGAGCTGCAGCAACCTCCACGGGAGGCTCCAGATCAGGAATCCTGCCTTGGGGGTTCCCACTGGGGGGGCCTGAAGAAAAGGCTTTCTGGGTTGAGAGGTTCTTTGCAGGGAGGGTCTCAGATTTCGCTGTGAGGACGGGGTGTCTCCTGGAGGGGGCCTCGAAGTGAGGGAAGCAGGTGGGGGCAGGGGGTGCTCTGGGTCAGGGCTGGGCAGGTCTCTGGGCCCAGCGGGGGGGCTCGTCAGGCCCGCCTACCTGAGAGGGTGCACGTCAAAGAGCGGTGGTTGTAGCTCCGCTAGTTCAATGGCCGTGATGCCCAGGGACCAGATGTCACACAGCTCGTTGTATCCCCCCTTCAAGGCCACAGCCGCCACTTCTGGAGCCATCCTGGGGACAGAGACCCTCAGCGAGCCAGAGGTGACACAAGGAGGGGAAGGGGGCGACTCCTTGGCGTGCAGGTGGGGGCAGGAGGGAGAGAGAGAGAGGAGGAGGGGACAGAGAGCGAACCAGATGCTGAGAGAAACATCAAGGTGAAGAGAGAGACAGCAATAAGGACAGACACACGGGGACGCCTGGGTGGCTCCGTGGTTGAGCAGCTGCCTTTGGCTCAGGGTGTGATCCCCGGTTTGGGGATCAAGTCCCGGATTGGGCTCCCCACAGGTAGCCTGCTTCTCCCTCCGCCGGTGTCTCTGCCCCCCCCCCTCTGTATTTCTCATGAATAAATAAATAAAATTTTTAAAAAAGACACACAGAGGTCAAGAGACAGAAAATCAGAATAAAAACCAACACAAAGAGACCTCGGTAAATGTAATACTTGAGAGAGAGCCAAAAAGTGAGCAGAATATTCAACAGAGAGGCAGACACAGGGAAAGGAGCTGGGAAGGAGAGTCCTGGTGACCCAGGTGGGGACGGCCACTGCCCCCATGCACCCCTAGCTGCCCACCGGGCATCCCTCACCAGTAGGGCGTCCCGATGAAAGAGAGGCGTCGAGCCAGCGTTGCCCCAATCTGGGCCGAGATACCAAAGTCGGCTAGAGGCAGAGAGAGATATAGTGACCTGGGGCCCCCACCCCCTTGGCCCCCAGCCAGTCCCCTCCCACCCCCCATCACACTTACCCAGTCTGACCTCCCCAGCATCATTGATGAGGATGTTGGCTCCCTGGAGAAAGAGGGGGAAATCAGAAGCTTGTCAGAGACACCCCCAGCCTGACGCTGCCTCCACACCCTGGCCCTTCCCAACCCCACAGCTCAACACCACCCTGAATCCTGCAAACACTACTTCCACCTCCTGCCCCCCCCCCAACAAAGCCACTTTGCTGCCCCAGACCACCTTGATGTCCCGATGTATCTTCTTCTGTGAGTGCAGATAGGCAAGTCCCTAGGGGAGAGGGTGGACATGGGGTGCTGTGAGTCCCCAGGGGCTGGAGCAGGACCCCGCCCCAGGCCCACCGGGTCTCGCCTCACCTGGAGCACTTCCCGGCAGACATAGCTAATCTGGAGCTCTGACAGGGGGCCTGTCACTGCAAAGATCACAGCAGTAGTGTTGGGTGGGAAACAGGCAACCTGGCTCCCCCACACACAGGCTGAGAAGGTGCCACACGGGGACAGGGAACAGATGGGACAAGTGCAAGGGGGAGATGGAGGGACAGTCAGCGACCAAGGCAGGGTACCAGAGGGAGAGAGATTCACTCAACAGATATTCACAGTGTCTACTGGGTGCCAGGCACTGCTGTGGGCACTGGGGAGGTAGCCGTGGACAAGAGACAGCGGTCTCTGCCCGCATGGAGAGAACATTCCAGTCGGGGCAACAGACGGTAAACAAGACAACTAAAGCAGAGGGCATAAGATGCTAATAAATAGTAAGAACTAAAACAGCAAGAAACAACAACAGGAAATATGTGTGGGAAGGGGTATGACATTTTATAGGGTGGTCGGTGAAGTCTACTCTACTCGGAGAAGGCAGCAGCAAGAAGATGTAATGAGTCTGGCCTGGAGGGGAACAGAAAAGCCAGTGCAAAGGCCCAGAGGTGGAGACGGCCTGGTGGGTTTGGAAAGCAGCGAAGTGGGTGGAGAGGAGTGGGGGTGGGGGAGAAAGTGGAAGGAGGTGAAGTCTGTCAGCTGGGGTGCAAGTGGGGTCCGCACTGGGGAGCTCGGGCTTGTCTTTGGAGGGAAATGGAAGCCACAGGACTGTTCTGGGCAGGGGGCAATGGGACTTGGCCAAATGAGGAAAAGTTGGGGGTCACAGACACTGACACACACACACACACACACACACACACACACACAGATAATGAGAGACAGAAACGGGAACAGATTCAAACTGAGACCCAAAGGCACAAAGAAAGACAAATTGAGAAAGACAGAGACGCAGAGATGGAGGGGGAACGATGGAGAGACCACACACACACACACACACACACACACAGAAGTGGTCAGAGACCAGGTCGGGCAGCCTGGCTGTGTGAGCCACTTCCTCCGAGGGCCTCAGTTTCTCCCCATGTTCATTTATAATGAATGTCTTCCTGGTTTCACCTCTGAGGTCTTGAGTTCAAGGACACAGAGAGATGGTCAAAGGCAGAGGTGGCCATCAGAAACTGAGAGGTGATCAGAGGCCCCCCTTCATCCCCACCCTCACATTTTTCAAAAAAAAAAAAGTAGGGAGAGAGAGAGAGAGAGAGAGAGAGGCAGGCACTCATTCACTCGGTCAACGAAAATGGGGACCCGGCTTATGGGCCAAAAGTATAGAGATATTCAAATACCTGAACAGACACATTGGTGAGAAAATGCAGACACAGGGAGTTGGGAGGGGATCACTGTGTGCAGAGGGATTGGGGCCGGATCATCAAGTCCTGGCCCAGGGCCCACTCCATCACCACAGTGTTCCCAGCAGCAACCAGGCCAGGCCTGGGCCCAGAGAGAAGCTTGTTGCAGGAAAGACGGTTCCAAGAAGACACAACCCCAGAGAGACAGTGGGGGTGGATGGGAGGCGGGGAGGTATCCGGATCCCCTTGCCTTCCTCTCACCTTGGTAGATGTCTTGGAGAGAACCAGCCCCACAGAACTCCATGCATATCCAGAACTTCTGAAGCCTACAATTCAAGAGTAGTGATAACAGCAGTAAGAAATCATCACTTGGGGGACAGCCCCGGCTCACCATCTGTCTTGTCCCAGTTCAACAAGGACTTGAATGTAACAGCTGTCATCCTCCTCCCCTTGTCCATCAGAGCGAGATCACCATGTCCATTTTACAGGTGGGGAAGTGAGGCTCAGAGAGGAAATGTATGTTCAGGGTCAACCAAACTCGAACCCGGGTCTTAGGACTCTTGATCAGGGGGACTCTGAACTCTGCTATCCTGCACTAACCCAGAAGACAGAGGAGACATCTCCCAGGTTGGGCAGGTAGAGGGGGTGCAAAGGGGCCCAGGGTTCCAGGTCTGGGGGACAGAGGTCATTACTGGGACACCTGGGATATTAATTTAGGGGTCCAGAGATTTAGAGAATTAAAAGAGCAGAGAGTAGAATGGGGGACCTGAAGGGCAGGATGAGGAAAGATTAGTTTTAGGGGACTTGCTTTCAGGTTTGGTTACTACGAAGGGACTGCCCAGAAATGGGAGTCCTGGATTGCAGATCACATCAGAGAATACTCTGGTCAGAAAGCTGGGACTTCAGACTGGGGATCGAGTTGGGCAGGGGGCCCCAGTTTAAAATGGGGCTCCAGGACTGGAGGTCAGGAATGGGGGTTCTGGACCAGGGGCTGGGCAGGGTCCCTTGGCAGGTTTGGGGCTCATCACCAGAGATAACTCCCGTGGTAGGCCACGATGTTGGCATGCCGGCAAGTTTTCAAGATGAGGATTTCCTTCTGAAGTGTGGAAACATCATCGTCTGTGAGGAGGAACAGGAAAGAAAAGGCCACTGTGGGAAGGGAGTGTGGGGGAGGCGATCCCAGTGTCCGGAGAGGAGGCATAGGGGTGAGGGGAAGGAGCTCCTGTGTCCTCACCAGGCTCCATCTTCACCATCTTCACTGCCACCAGGTCCCCCGTCACCTTGTCTCGAGCCTTGTAAAGGGGAAGTTGGCAGTCAGGCAGGCTCCATTCGCCTGAGTTCCTCCTCAGCATCCCTGAGCCAAAGCCAGGGACTGGGATCCTCTATCATCCCCTTCCTTTCTTGGGCCCCATCCCAATGGCTCGCTGGTTTGAGGGTGATGGAGAAGGAGGGGTGTCCTCACCTTGAAGACTTCTCCATAGGTGCCGCCACCCAGCCGCTGCAGGAGGTCATAGTGGTCCCGGGGGTCTCGATTAAAAATGTCGGGGTCCACGAGGTCCATCCCTGGGCGCTGGAGCTGGGCCTGCGCCCAGGGGCCAGCAGGGCCTCAGGGCTCGAGTGTGGCACCTCCCTCCCTCCCCACACGTCCTGCGCCCTGCACCCGCCTAGCCTTGCCTCCGCTGGCTGTGGCCTCCCCCCTCCCCACTCTCGCTTCCTGCCCCAGCACAGGGCTGTGCAGCCGGCTCCACCCCCTATCCCCTGGGCCCTGAGAGCCTGTGAGGGGTAGCTTGCCTTGGGACCCAGGGGACCCCCCCCCCCACCTCCAGGACCCGGGGCTGAATGTAAACCAGATGCAAACTATCTTATGATCTGGGGGGGTTGCTCTGGCACCCCCTCCCGCGTTCTGGGCGGTGGCTAAAAACCACAGTTGAAACTCTGCTGAGTGCTTGAGGGTTTGGCCACCATCCGGAGATGGAAGGCCTGCACAGGAGTGGCCATGCAGTGTACGTGCCCGTTCTCCGGGGTACATGTACACACCCACCTGTGTACCCACTGTGCACAGACCAGTAGCCGGACACATGCCTGGAAAGCCGTGTGCATACATGCGGTTGTACCCAGAGCACATACCCCCACGGATGTGACACATGCTTGTGCATTCACGCCTAAAGTGTGCAGAATGGTACACATGTAACTCATGAGAGCACACACAGGGGTCTCTCCCCTTCTGCAAGACTGGAACCTAAAGGGGCCTGAGCGCCCTGCGGCAGGGTCCAGGAGCCCTTCACCTCAGCCCCTGCACGGCAGGGCACCACAGCTTTCGGGGTGCCCACCTCTGGGGCTGGGGCGGAGGTCGGGGAGAGGTTCAGGGCTCCAGAGCTCAGGATCTTGCCCAAGAGGCCGAGGCCTGGGGCAAAGGGGACCTCAGAGAGCACCTCCCTGGGGAATCTGGCCAGGGCCCAAACGAAGAGATACGGCGCGCATATCGGCACATTTTTGTGAGTTCACGACCGCGCGCAACACGCCGCGTGCAGGACGTTAGGGAGCCGTGTCCCCGCGGGCGAGCTCGCGCTCACGTCCCGGGGGCTAGAGCTCGGCGCGCGGGGCCCGGGAAAAGCCTCGCCCCGCCTCCTCGCCCGGAGACGGCGCCTGCGCACTGGGCTACATTAAGCCTTTTCTCACGCTGTCGGTCCAGCTCGGGGGGCGCTTGTGCGCACGCGCCAAATGCGCCCGCCGGGAAGAAAGTCACGTGGCGGCCGCCGCAGGCGCCGCGGAGGAGACAACAACGTAGTTTCCGTTTCCGCCACCTCTTCCTCTTCCGGTCCTCGAGGACGCCGTACCGGCTGGGTCTCCTGCTCCCGCCCGGGTGTGGGAGGCGACGTTCGTCATGGCGATGTTTGAGCAGATGAGAGCGAACGTGGGCAAGTTGCTCAAGGGTATCGACAGGTCTGAGCCCGGCCGGAGGGAGCGCTTGCGGCCGCGCGGCGTGGTGGGCGGGATTTTGTAGAGACCGCAAGGGGTGGTCGGGTCCTAACTTGGCCCGGGGGAGGCTTTCCCGCTTCTGGAGGAGTGTGAGGAAACGGCCCCACAGGGGCCTACGGGCAGGAGACGGCCCTGCCTACCTCGCAGTCCTCGGCTTTTTCATTGCTTTAAGGTCTCCAACTGCTTCTCCGCACTCTGCTCCTCAGCCTCTCACTGCGTGTGTCATGCCTTTTCATCTCCTTTTTTCTTACCTCTCATGCCATTGCTTCAGCACACGGCACTGAAATCTATTCCATCAGCGCTGGGCAGTGCTGGGGAACCAGAGGTGACCAAGACAGCCCCGGGCCATGCTTTCATGGGGGTTCCCAGTTCAGAGTCCATACTAACCGGGCAATAGGCAGTGATAGTCAGCAATCATCGGGGCTGGGGTTGGGGAAGCCGAGCAGGAGAGGATGGGGATAAACCAGGATAGGGGCCTGAGGAGGGGGGAAGGGGATGAGTGGCAGAGATGTCCAGGAGGCCTGGTGTACAGGTTGTGATTACTGATTGGTGGAGGGATCGGGAGGACATCTGGGAAAGACCCAGGGCTCTGATGGAGGTCAGAGCTCAGCTTAGGTGTGTAATGTGGATAAGTGTTATTAGAGGTTATGGAGCTGATTCAAGACTTTGATACAGGGGCAGCCCCGGTGGCGCAGCGGTTTAGCGCCGCCTGTAGCCCAGGGCGTGATCCTGGAGACCCCAGATCGAGTCCCGCATCGGGCTTCCTGCATGGAGCCCGCTTCTCCCTCTGCCTGTGTCTCTGCCTCTCTCTCTCTCTCTGAATGAATGAATGAATGAATAAATAAATAAATCTTTAAAAAAAAAAGACTTTGATACAGTTGCAGGTTACAGTGGCCTTCTCCTCTCTACCCAGAGTGACTGGCCTCAGCTCCTGTTTCTTCTCTGCTCACCCATCTTGATTCTTCTGTAGGTACAATCCTGAGAATCTGGCCACCCTGGAGCGGTATGTGGAAACACAGGCCAAGGAGAATGCCTACGATCTGGAAGCCAACCTGGCTGTCCTGAAGCTGTGAGTCTCTGCCTTCACCCCCACCTGCGTGACAGCGTAGCCCGCAGCATGCCACTCTCAACATTGGATGAGGCCAGAGTTGGGGGGTAGTCTTCAGGATGTGACTTCTCTTGGTGTGTAAGACAAGGAAGCCAAGACAGTTGGGGCAGAAGGAGAGGTAGTTTTTTAAAAAATTAATTGCAGGTTGCACGAATAGGTTGGTACAAAACACAAAAATATGGCTAAATAAGTATAAGTGCAAACCTATGTGGACATCACACTTATTACAAAATTGAGTGTTGTCAGGTTCCCAGGCTCTTTGCCTTGTGTGCTTTCTGCCAGCCACCTCACCCCTGCCCTGGTAACCACTTTTATGCTCTCATGATCTGGCTTCATGTGAGTTGACCACACAAGCATTCATCCTGATTAACTTGGCTTAGGTTTGCCTGTGTTGGATATGACATAAATAGTATGTGATGTGAGCTTTTCTGCATCTGGCATCTTCTGCTTAGCACCAGGGTTGTGAGATGGATCCATTTTTTCCTGCAGCTGCAATTTGTCATCATTTTAGTATAGTGCTTCACTGTGTTTTAATTACCCTTTCTCCTGCTGATGGGCATTTGCATCCTTTCCTCACAGCAGTTAGGTAATTTTTATACATTGTCTCAGTTTTGGTGTCTGTAAAGGAGAGATAAGAACACTTTGTATTTGTGAGGTTGTTAAGATTGTTACTGGTGTAACTGCTGCTTAATGAGCACTCATCTGTGGTAGCTACTGCGCTGTAAGCTTTGTATGTATTAACTCAGATGTCGAACTGTCTTTGTGAAGTAGATAGGGTTGTTGTTGTCCCTTCTAGGAGGGGACTGATACACAGAGAATTTAAAAGAACTAGTTCAAGGTCACTTGTCAGGGAAGTTTGAACCCAAGCAGTCTGGCTCCAGAACCTCAACCACTGCTTTAGACTATACGTAGGTATTGGTTTGTTTGTGACCACTTAACAGCATCTGCCTTACAGAATGGTTGAGAGGATTAACTGTTCCCATCCACAAGCAGGAAAGTGGGTCAGGGAGGTTAAGGTCACAGAGCCAGAGTGCTGTGTTCGGGGTTGGAGCCCAGGCACGTGCCAATTCCTGAGCTCTGAGCCACACAGCACTGGGTATCTGGTGAGGCCCAGGGACCTGAAGAGGTCTGGGCCTCTTGCTCTGTCTCTTGTTCCCCTTCTCAGGTACCAGTTCAACCCAGCCTTCTTTCAAACTACGGTCACCGCCCAGATCCTGCTAAAGGCCCTCACCAATCTGCCCCACACCGACTTCACACTGTGCAAGTGCATGATCGATCAGGCACATGTATCCTTCCAGCTTATCCGTCTGGCCGGGTGTGTAGGACGGGGTGGGGGCAAGGTAGATGAACTCCCCGGGAAGTGGTCTGTGGGTTCAGCCACAAACTCCTGGATTTGGTGCAGTACTGGGTGGGACATTTTGGTGGCTGCAACAGACCTGGCCCCTGCCCTCACAGGGCTCACAGTCCAGTAGCAGAGATGAGTCCTCTGTCAGTGACAGCCTGCAGTAGTCAGGGGTTGGGGTTTAGGGAAGCCAGGGGAGGCACCTGTTAGGAAAGGCTTCTTGGAGGAGGGAACCTCTGAAAGGAGGGAATGTCAGTTAAGGAAGGGTGATCTGGGCAGAGGGAATAAATATGTAAGGAGGCCTGGAGAAAAAAGAAGAGGTCAGTGCTCTTTCAGAGGCAGTAGAGGAAGTTTGGTGTAGCCTCAGCACAGATTTCAAAATGCAATTTGAAGGGCACTGGGAAGCCATAGAAGGCTTTGAAACCGCGCAGTAAGATGGGTAGATTTATGCTTTGAGAGGATTCCTGTGATGGTTGTAGCTGAGTGAAGGCCACCAGGCAAGAGGCAGTGGGCAGGAAGAGCTGGATCGTTAGCTGAGCTTCATTGTGTGTATCTTCTGTGTCTGGCTTAGTGCTGGCCTTCAGTGAATAAAGGTTGAGTGAAAATAGGGATCCCTGGGTGGCGCAGCGGTTTAGCGCCTGTCTTTAGCCCAGGGCGCGATCCTGGACACCCGGGATCGAATCCCACGTCGGGCTCCCGGTGCATGGAGCCTGCTTCTCCCTCTGCCTGTGTCTCTGCCTCTCTCTCTCTCTCTCTGTGACTATCATAAAAAAAAAAAAAAAAAAAAAAAAATTAAAAAAAAAAAAAAAAAAAAAGGTTGAGTGAAAATAAACTGGCTCCCTCCCGCCACCTCGCCCCACTTTGCTCTGGTCTGCTGTTTGGTAACTTGTCCACCACTTGGCCAGGTGATCCTCCCACTGTCCTGTGATTACCTGACAAGCTTGGCAGAGTCTCCCTCCATGCCAGGCCCTGTCTTCTAGCACTCGCAGTCCCAACGCCATCACACTTAACCTGCCCATTGATATCTGAGTTGAGAAATGATGGCTTCCTCTTTGAACCTGCTCTGCCAAAGTGGGTCCGTAGGAGTACCTACCTTCTGAGAGATTGTCTACCTTCCCCAGGGGTCTTTTCTGGTGGCTTTTCAAAAACAAAACAAAACAAAACAAAAAGCATGCAGTACACTGTTAGAAGTGTGGAGAAGTATACAGTGGAAAAATGACAAGGCTTCATCCCTCCCCTGTCTCATAGCCACCCTATTCCCCTTCCAGGAGGCAACAGATGCTTGCAGTTCTTGGGTACGTTTCCACAGATAACCCTAGAGTCACACAAGTAGTGTGTGTTCACATACACATGTGTGTCCATCCCCACCCAGATGGTGGGCTCTTATGCATGTTGGTCTGCATCTTGCTTTTTCGTATCCCAGCGTGTCTTGTCGAGTCTCCACGTTGGTTCTCTGAGAGTTGCCTTGATCCCAGTGTGTGGATGGGCCAGTCGTTGGTTTAATGTCTCCATCGCTGGATTGTCTATTGCCTTTAGCAGCCGTGTTGCGATGAACTGAAGGTGGGCGGCAGGAGGTGGCGTGGGGCCCAGCGGCAGCCTCCTAAGGTTCAGGGCTGTTTTCCCTTAACACTTTCCCCTTAGCAAGAAGAACGGCCAATCCGGCAGATTTTATACCTCGGAGACCTGCTGGAGACCTGCCACTTCCAGGCCTTCTGGGTAATTTGGCTCCAGGGGCAGGGTGGGTGGCTGGGCTGAGTGGGGCAGGCTGCTGAGCTGCACAAGAACGCACATTTGTCATCTGCCTGCATAACTGAGCAGTCCCATGCTCAGTCTTTACAAGTATGACCACATGGACTTGTCATCCTCGTACTGAGCCAGGATTCCCATGTTGTCCTTTGTGCCCCTGTTCCAAGGGCACACATGCATGAACCCTGTCTGTCCTTCCTGTTGAAGTCCTCCATCCTCTGGATGCTCCCTCCCTTTCTTGCTCAAACTGGAGTCCCACCCTCCACTTCTGTAATTTTTCCCAGTGGGATGCCAAGGGTCCTTCTCTCCTGTCGTTCCCAGACCCATCTCTCTCCCACTGAAACCCTGCAGTCCTGAAGCTTGATATTGGCACTTCCTGCCCCACCTTGTTGGTTTGAGCCCCCTGACGACCGCTCTTCCTTTCATGAATAACAGTTCCAACTCACTGCCACTTGCCACTCCTCTTGTCATTTTTAGATGCTTGCAAAGCCACACCAGTGATCCTTCCACCTCCCCGACCTTAGCGTCTGTCCTCCTTGTGACCTTGGCCCTCTCCCGGTCATGCCCTAGAGCAACTTTCAGTGCATTGGATCCCTGAGGAGTTAAACAAATTGATAGTTGATAGTTGATTCCGAGCCTCAGAGTCTGATATAATTGGTCTGAATGTGGTCTAGGTGTTGGGATATTAAGCAGTTACCCCCAGTGTTTCTGATGCCCAGGGAACATGGGGAGCCACTACCCAGTTCCTGTCTTCAGCAGTGATTGCTCCCTTCTCTGCCCACGAATGTCAAACATAATCCACCCTCTGACCACTTCCTCCTAACTTTCCGGCTCACCCCTGTGAGGTCTCCAGCCTGGTGTTCTTGGGCCTGACCAGCGGCCCTGGTCCTCTGTTGGGCTTCCTCCTCCAGCATAAATCTGTACCTGAGACCATGAGAGAGAGAGAGGCTGGAGGAAGGCCTGTCAGATCCACTGTGCTCCTCATCTCCTGGCCTAGTGTCTAGCTCGCTCCCATCTCTTCACACTCTTCATCCCCTCTCCTCCCTCCCTTCTCAATCTCAATTTGAGCTCCTCTGCCTTGTTTTGTGGGAAAAGAGAAGCAGCCAAAGCAGAACTCCCACGCATTACTGCTCTTGGCCTGGACATTGACTGGTAGCTGACTGAACACTTTTCTGTTTGGGAGGGTGAATTGGCACTCCTCATCTCAGGCCACCCCTCAACTGGTGCACAGTTCCCCTTGCCTCTCGCCCACTCAGCAGCATAACACCAGCACCTCTCCCTACTCTCACAGGGCAGCAAATTTGGCCTTCCCTGATTGTTTCTGTCATCAGACCACTCCTGCTGTATAGTTAGTTCTACCCTACAAAAAGAGAACTCTCCCTGAACCTCCACGTTCACCTTTGTCTCTTGCTCTCTTTCTCTGTTCCCCGTTGAGCAGAAAGTATCCCATCCCAGGAAACCCCTCAGGGGTTGGGTGGAGGGGGACTGTTGGTTATTCGTGCTCGCAGGAGGGGTTGCCTGTGCTGTCTCTCTTCTCCTTGCTCACTTGAACCCACTGCACTCACTTCATTCAGGCTTTTGTGGTCAGCCTTCTTTCCCCCAGTCTCCAGCATAAACATGAGCACGCATGCACCATGATACCCATACTGTCTGCCCTGTTGGCCTCCTCTGATGGGGGTGCCACACTGTTCTCTCAAATCCTTTTATCATCTGGCCCTCATGACAATTACTCTCCTATATATCCTTCTGTCTCACTGGCTGCTCCCCTTCATTGTCCTTGTAGGTTCTTCATTTCCTGCAGTATTGTTGGAGGGAGCTCTTGCTGGGAGGGTGACCTTAAAGTGGGCGTGTGCATGGTGTGTCTGATGAGGAGCAGCGAGGAGTCCCCCATGGCTGGAGCAAAGGGCTGAGGAGAGTGAGGTGACGGGCAGATCCTGTGAGGCCTTGTAGGCCAAGGTGGGACACTTGGCCTTTTCTCTGAGTGAGATAGGAGCAGGAGGAGGTAGGTGAGTGCAGTTAGCTAATCTGTCTCTGTTCCCTCTTTGGGTGTGTGGTTTCTGCCTGCCTGATTTCAAACACCAGCTCTGAGGTTTGGGGCAAGTCACTTTGCTGCTCTGAGCCTTACTTTTTTCGTCTCTAAAAGTGGACAAAAATAGTACCTTACATCATAGGGTTGCATAGAGAAAAAAAGCTGGCACGTGGGGTGAATGCCCACGTGTCAGCTTCTACTGCTAATTTTGTTAACTGTAATAATCTTGATGTTACTAACATTATCATTGCCCTCCAGCAAGCCCTGGATGAAAACATGGACCTCCTGGAAGGTATAACTGGCTTCGAAGACTCTGTCCGAAAATGTAAGTCCCTCTCGGAGCCTGGGCTCCCCAGGGGGAAGGGGTAGGGAGTGGCAGCAAGGTCCCAGGGATGACCACCATCTTCGTTCCTTATCTCTGCAGTTATCTGCCACGTTGTGGGCATCACTTATCAGCACATTGATCGCTGGCTGCTGGCTGAGATGCTCGGGGATCTAACAGGTAAGGCCTCTCTGGGTCTCTGGTGCCAATCGAGGAGGCTGGTCAGGGGCCGTGGGCCTCGGTCAGCTCCTCAGATGGACTCATCCCTGCCTCAACAAGTCATTGAAGATCCAGCCCAGCTTGTTATTGAGGGAGTAAGAAACTAGTATAAAACATACCCTTAAAAAAAAAAAGTACCCTTCCTTGGGGGGAGATGCCATGGCATTCATTTATTTTATTCTACATAAGTTATTTGAATGCCTTCTGTGTACCAGACTGTTCTAGGCCTTAGGGATACAGCGGTGAATGGAACAATGGCTCAGATTTGTTCTCACAGAAGTAGCAAAACATAACAAAATGAGATGTATAAGTCTAGTGTCAAGTCATGCAAGACAGCTCAAGGGGCTGAGGTGAATAGATGTTTTGGAGGAGTCAGGCAGACAGCCTGAGAGCTGAGCAAACCAGAGAATGCTGAGGCAGGGGAGTGTCTATCTTGTTTAAAGAGCCTCCAGGGTACCTGGTGGGAGCATAATGAGGGAGGGGCAGAGCTGAGGGTGGAGTAGTGGTGGTAGGAGGGAGATCTTCAGATACCATGGGGCCTCCTGAGGACTTAGTCCTTTGTCCTGAGTGAGCTGGAGCTGCAGGGAGGTTCTGAGCAGGGAGGGACATGATCAGATTTGTGTTTTTAAAAGATTCTTCCAGGGGCACCTAGGTGGCCCAGCGGAGTTAATCGTCCAACTCTTGATCTCAACTTAGGTTTTGATCTCAGAGTTGTGAGTTCAGGCCCTGTGTTGAGCTCCATGCTGGGCATGGAGCCTACTTTAAATATAATAAGTGGGGATCCTTGGGTGGCTCAGCGGTTTAGCGCCTGCCTTTGGCCCAGGGCGAGATTCTGGAGCCCCGGGATCGAGGGATCGAGTCCCATGTCGGGCTCCCAGCATGGAGCCTGCTTCTCTCTCCTCCTGTGTCTCTGCCTCTCTCTATGTCTATCATAAATAAATGAATAAATAAATCTTTAATAATAATAAATATAATAAGTAAAAAAATAAAAGATCCTTCCAGAAAGAAAGAAGAAAAGAAAGAGAAACATGTTTGTGTATTTATTCATTTTTGGAAAAGATACACAGGAAGAATAATAAAACTAAGGAGAATGGTTACTCCCTGGGAGGTTGGGGATGAGCACAGGGAGAGAGAGCTGTGGGTAGGGGGTGAGATTTGTCTAAGTACCTTATTTGGATAGGTTTGCTTTTGATCCAGTAGTTTGTGTCACCAGGCACAATTTTTTAGCAGAAGCTAACTTTTATTGGACACTTTGTATCAGGCTGTGTTAAGTGCTTTACATCAGGTAGATGTTTTATATCCTGAAAAGTGAAATTAAGTTGAAAAGGAGTGAAACAACCCTTAGACTTGAATCAGAAGAGAGGGAGATGAATTTATCAAATTGCTCAGGGTCACACAAAAGAGTGACTTCAAGTAGTAGGATATTTTTTGGCTGTACCTTCTTACTGGCATGTTTTTTAAGAGCAAAACGGCCTGCAAATAAATTCTCAACTGATGCTTTGGGCTTATGTTAGTGATGGCATAATTTTAAAACCATCTCAACGTTGTGTGGCAAAGCAGAGAAGGGAGCTGCTGGAAACAAGACTTGTGCTGGGAGAGCAAAGGGACAGAAAATTCAAAGACGTGGCGACAAAAGCCCTGCTACATAACTGGGAAAGCTGGGAACCCTGGGTGGCGCAGCGGTTTGGCGCCTGCCTTTGGCCCAGGGCGCGATCCTGGAGACCCGGGATCGAATCCCACGTCAGGCTCCTGGTGCATGGAGCCTGCTTCTCCCTCTGCCTGTGTCTCTGCCTCTCTCTCTCTCTCTCTCTCTGTGTGACTATCATAAATAAATAAAAATTAAAAAAAAAAAAAAAAAACTGGGAAAGCTGGCAGGCTCCCTCTGGCTGCTGTTTGGAGAATGAATTGCAGAAATGCAAGCCTGGCAGCTGGAGCTCCTGGTGGCCCCTGAAGCAGTTGGGTGGGGAAGGCACCCTGGTCTTCGGCTGCCTGGTGCTGGGGGATTGGGGTGACTGAGCCCCTGCACGGCCTGTGTCACCCACAGACAGCCAGCTAAAAGTGTGGATGAGCAAGTACGGCTGGAGCGCAGATGAGTCAGGCCAGATCTTCATCTGTAGCCAAGAGGAGAGCATCAAGCCCAAGAACATCGTGGAGAAGATCGACTTTGACAGTGAGTGGTGGCCCCAAGCTTCTGGCTGTGGGACTAAGGAGGTGCCTGTTGACAGGAACTTTCGTAGATACAGTCTGGTTCAGGGCCAGGAAATTTGCATCTGCCAGAGTCCATTGACTTCTCTCACAGGGCTGCCTGCAGAGGCTGAATGACAGTGGAATGATGGGTGTCCTTCCCCAGGACCCCACAGGGCTTGGACAGGCCTTGCAGGGTGTCTCCATACCCTTACTGGTCCCAGGAGCTCTGTCGTAAAGTGAGTGAGAACCCAGAGCCGGGGGGTAGGCTGCTCCCATACAACTGGGGTCTTAGAATGTCTTGGTACAGCGTGGCTTCCTGGTCCAAACCAGCTAATTTGGTACTGATCTGGGGATCAGGACTCAGTGGGCAATCATCTCTGTGCATGGGGCCTGTGGACCTTTGTTGAGGTTCTGGGTGAGAAGTCACTGTGGCAAAAGGCTCTACAGAAGATGGAAATCCAGTGTTTAGAGTGTCTTGCAAATGACACGTAGTAAATGTTACTGTGATGGTGGTGAGAAGAGCAAAGAATTGTGCCAGGCATTGTTCTGAGCATGTCACTTAATCCTGGGACTATGTGGGGTAGATGCTTCTTGCAGATGGAGGAGCTGGTGTTAATGAACTTACCTGAGGCCACCCACCTGGGAGGAGGCAGAGCTGTGATTCGGACGCAGGGCTCCTTGCTCCAGAGTCGAAATTCTTACTTTTTATTTAAAAGAATTTTTTTTTTAAGATTTCATTTATTCATGTGAGACATAGGCAGAGGGAGCATCAGGCTCCTTCTGGGGAGCCCGATGTGGGACTCAATCCCAGGACCCTGGGATCACGACCTGAGTCGAAGGTGGATTCTCAACCACAGAGCCACCCAGGTGCCCCCAGAGTCGAGCTTTTTTTAAACTACTGCCCCAAGTGGGGCACCTGGCTGCTCAGGAGAGCGTGACTCTTATTCTCAGGGTCGGGAGTTCAGGCCCCGTGTTGGGCACAGAGATTACTTTAAAAAGAAACCAGGGACGCTTGGGTGGCTCAGTGGTTGAGCATCTGCCTTCAGCTCAGGGTGTGATCCCGGGATCCGAGATTAGTACTGCATTTAGCTCCCTGCAGGGAGCCAGCTTTTCCCTCTATGTTATATCTCTGCCTCTCTTTCTGTGTGTCTCTCATGAATAAATAAAATCTTAAAAAAAAAAAGAAAGAAAGAAAGAAAAAGAAACCAAACTGCCTTTGTGAAGGTGACCAGGGTCCAGAAGGGGGTTTGTGATATGCCACCCTTGAAGAATTCTGAGTGCCATGGTTGGTGGTTGGAGGCTGGTCTCCCAGTCTTCCCACGTTGACCTGCTCCCCTCTTCTCTTCTCAACAGGTGTGTCCAGCATTATGGCCTCCTCCCAGTAACCTGGCAGGTGTTTAATAAAGATTTGTTGATTTATTTTTTTGTCTCCCATTCCTTAGCTTTTTGCCTCTGCCCTTCGCCCACTAGAGGGAGCCCGGGAGCAGGCCTCAGCCCACTCTGTGCGGGAGCCACCTCCATTCTGCATTACACACACACACACACACACACACACACACACACACACAGTAGGGCTTGGCTTTTGGCTCCTTTCTTCCCTCCTACTTCCTGCCCCTTTCCTGCCCCTTTCCAGCAACCGACCTTCCACCCCCACCTTCCTGACCCACCGGGTCACCAGTAGGGAGCTGGCTGTGTGAATCAGCAAGGAGGAGGATGTGACTAGGATGTAGGAGTCCAGCCCTGCCCCTGGGTGCGGCCCTATCTCTTCTGTCCTCTGGAACACCTAGGTGGACAGGAGTGGGTTCCTGGTAAGGGGAGGCACAACCTTTGCCCCTTGGCCTCAGATGGGGGTGCTAGTGGCCCCACAGTGGGCGGAGGAGTGAATGGGAGGGGTGGTGGGATTCAGCCTGCCTCTTACCCTGGCTACTGCTCAGCCCACCAAGCTGTGTGTCCTTGGCTTGGTGACTGCCTCCGTCTCAGTTTCTTCACCTGTGAAAGGGGGATGACACACCCTTGTCAGTTGTGGGGGATTCCATGACCTCCTTCCAGCTAGGCCCCTCATTAGAGCCTAGCTCAAGTTACAAACTAGTCCTCACCATTCTGCTTGGGGAGACTTTACCGAAAAATCAGGACTTTCAGCCAGGCCATTCCCCTGTCCCTTCCCCATCCCCAAGTCGCAGCCTACAGTGGCCAGGAGGCCTAGCTGATGTTCCTTAATCTGCAGCTGGGTTGCTTCTCTGTCTTACATGGTAGGTATTCCAGAGTCTGGCAGGGTGACTTTGGTCAAGTGTCTTCACCTCTGATCCTGCTGTCTGCAGGAAGAAGGGGTAGAGACCACAGTGACTGCCTTTGGGGAAAAATAGAAGAAAAGACAAACCATCAGAGATGTCCAGCCCTCAATGTAAAATGAGGGAGTGTTACATTTCTGTAAGCCTTTACACATGAACTTTGCCTACGAAGAGGGCAGTGACAGTGTCTGAGCTGTACCCCCTTGGCCCTCCCTCATGTGTTTGCATTCACACCCATCATTCTTTTGAGGACACTGACAGGCAGGGCAGGGCAGTATACCCTTTGCCCTGAGTTCTAGACCTGAGCAGGAGCCAGGAAGCAAGATGTACCCAAGCCCTGGGGGCAAAAGGTGTCTCTAGCTCACAACTTGGGAGCCAGCTCTAAAGGAGGGGAGAGGGGCATAGGACAATACTGGGACGCTGTTTGTGTAAATTAAGGAAAAGGCACCCGCCACCCCATGTGAGTACAACTCCCACTCACCTACACAGCAGGTGCCTTTGTGTAGAATACAACCTGCACAACTAATCGTGGCTGCTCAGCGCCACATCTTTTCCCACTTAGCCTGCTTTTGCTCTAGGTGGATCCTTTGAGCAGCTAAGAGACTTGGCTCTGGTGTAAGACAGTTCAAACCTCAGCCTACCAACCTGTTGGCAAATTGGTTAACCTTGTGCCTCAATTTTACAGCCAGGGAGAGTACCCACTTCAGTAGTTGCTGTGAGTTCATGCATCCAAAGAGTTGAGAACAGTTTGCCGTTTAGTAAGAGAATACGCTTGGTGCTTGTCTTGTTCACGTGGACTTGGGTGTATTTAGTTGCTTCCATAGTCTCTTCTTAGCACCCCAGTGTCTGTTCATGTCCCACCCTAAGAGGACACAGCCCTTTTTTGTTCACTAACTAGAATTAACAGTGGAATACAACAGGGGCACCTGGCTGGCTCAGCCAGTAGAACATGCGACTCTTCATCTTGGGGTCATGAATTCAAGCCCCACATTGGGCATAGAATTTACTTAATAACATGTCAGAAATGAAGGGAGCTTTTAATTTAAACCTCCCTGACAAGCCATCCACTTATCTCAGCCCTTTGTCTGGGAGGTATTTCAGTGTCCACTGGGAGCAGTCAGGGTGGAGTCAATGACCCATAGCCCTAGTGGCGCTCTCTGCCAACTAGGCCCAGCACAGAAGTCCTGGGTTTGTTCTCCAGGTCACAGCTAACATTCCTGGATCTTTGGCCAGGTCCTGGCATCCCCTGGGAAATTGAGCTCTGCCCAGGCCTTGTCCCCTTCCTTTGCATGCCAGTGGATCTCTTCCAGTGCCTTTGAGAGAGGTGGGGAGAAATCCATGAGTTCCTATACCTGGAGGAGCCATGTCTTCTCATCTCCATCCCCAGTAGTTGACTCTGACACAATCTCCTTTGTTCATAACTGTGGGCCAATTCCTGCTCTACTCTAACTCAAACCCTTAACCTTCCTACCTTTCCTGACCAGTCAATTTCACCTTCCCGTCGCCCAGGTCCAAACCTTGGGAGCCATCTTGAGTCTGGATTCTTCATTCTCCTGGCCACCCCCTCCCCCCATCCAATCCATGACAGTAAGTCCGGTCAGCTCCACTTTTCCAAATCCTTCCACTGCCCATCCTCCATGGCTGTCTCCTCTTCCAGGATCTTGGTCCTGACCACATACATCGGGACCACTGTGGCCACTCCCTGGCTGGTCTCCTTGCCCTCCCTCTACCTACAGTCTGTTCCCCTCCTGTGGCCACTGGATCCTAGGAACAGTTGCATTGGATCCCAGCCCTGCCCTGCTTAGGGTCCTCCCTGAATTTCCCATTGCATTTTCTTTTCTTTTTTTAAAAATATTTATCTATCCATGAGACACACACACACAGGCAGAGACACAGGCAGAGGGAGAAGTAGGCTCCATGCAGGGAGCCTGACGCGGGGCTCATTCGGGGTCTCCAGGATCAGGCCCTGGGCCAAAGGCAGGCGCTAAACCGCTGAGCCACCCGGGCTGCCCCCCCCCCCTTTTTTCCCCATTGCATTTTCAATAAAATTCAAACTCATCATGGCCTTAAGTCTATCTATTCATTCACCTAAGATATATTAAGCTTCAATCTTGTGCCAGACACTGCTTCAGAGACCAGGGAAACAGCAGTGACCAAAGATCCCCATTTTCACGGGCTGACACTCTTGGAGGAGGAGACAGATAAACATGGTAAATAAGCCAATCAGGTAGCCAGTATGCTGGAAAAAATAAAGCCAAGGACGGAAGGTGTAGGATGCTATTTTAACTAAGGTGGTCTGGGAAGGTCTCACTGAAGGGGTGATATTTCTGCAGACCTGTGGGTGAGGAGGCTGTTGAAGCCCTGGGCTTCCAGTATGTGGGGAAAGCATTCCAGGCAGTGGTAACAAGGCATCACACAGTACAAAGGCCCTGAGGCTGGAAAGTGCCTGGTGCATTTGAGGACCAGCAGAGAAGTCGGCAGTGTTGCAGAACCTCAGAGACTGAGAGGGAGAGAGGGCTGTGACCTGGGAGAGGAGATGGGGACAGGACGGGGAAGGACCTTGGGGGTCTGGCTGAAGACCCAGGAGTGTCTTGTTTCAAAAGCAAGGCTGGGGGATGCCTGGGTGGCTCAGTGGTTGAGGGTCTGCCTTGAGCTCAGATTGTGATCCCTGGTGTGGGGATTGAGTCCCACGTCGGGCTCCCTGACAGAAACATAGACAGCGGGAGAAGCAGACTCCTTGCAGGAGCCTGATGTGGGACTTGATCCTGGGACCCTGGGATCATGATCTGAGCTCAAGGCAGACCCTCAACCACTGAGCCGTCCAGGTGCCCCACCAAGGAGGGATTCTGAGCAGAGGAGGGAGAGACTTAGATCAGAGATTTGACTCAGGTGTTCACAGGCTCCCTGGGGCTTCTTGTGGGAAAGAGAATGGGGTGGAGGAATGGGAAAGGAAGCAGGGAGATGATAAGGAGTCTACTGTGGTGATCCAAGCAGAGACAAGGCAAGGGTGGACAGAGCTAGAGTGGGGCGTGGCAGCAGGAGAAAATGGCTGGTCTGTATATACTTTTTAAAAGATTTATTTATTTGGGAGAAAAAGAAAAAGCACACACACTGGGGGAGGAGGCAGAACAAGAGGGAGAGTCTTAAGCATACTAGGCTTAAGCAGGCTCCACATGGGGTTGGATCTCATGACTCTGAGATCATGATCTGAGCAGAAACCAAGAGTCCAGCACTTAACCAACTGCGCCACCCAGGCAGCCCCCATTTATATTTTTAAGATGGAACTAACAGAATTTCCTAAACTGGATGTGGGGTGTGAAGACAAAGAGGAGGCAAGGATTGACCTATTTGCCCACACAGCTGGAAGGATGGAGGTGCCATTAATTGAAATGGGGATGACTGTGGGGGCAATCAGGTTTAGGAAGATCAGAAGCTTAGGTTTGGATATTTAAATTTGAGAGGCCTGTTAATATGGCAACATCATGGGACACCTGGGTGGCTCAGAGGCTGAGCGTCTGCCTTTGGCTCAGGGAGGAATCTCGGGTCCTGGGATCGAGTCCGCTTCTCCCTCTGCCTATGTCTCTGCCTCTCTCTCTGTGTCTCTCATGAATAAATAAATAAAATCTTCAAAAAAATACGGCAACATCACTTATCTGTATTTATTTGTTTACTTATTGTCATCCCCCCACCATGTGAGCCATTTGAGAACCAATCCTGCTTATCACGCTCAGCACTGTATTGCCAGCATCCAAGAGCAATTCCGGCACACCACAGATGCTCAATAAGTGTTTGTTGAATGAATGAAGATTGACAAGTCCCCAAATTCTTTTATCTTCCAGGTCAGCCAGTATCAATTCCAATCTACCTAACTCTCATGTGCATTTTGTGAATCCTCCAGGTCTGGATTCAAATGTCCTCCTTTTCTGCAAAGCCTGCCCTGACTACTGTTTGACATTCCAGCTCATGCTTAATTTTTCTTTTTTTCTTTTTTATGCTTAATTTTTCTCCATAACACTTACCACCCTGGCATACGTACTTCCTACGACTCTGTTACCTTCCTTCACCAGAAGGTAGTTCCAAGCGGGCAGGAATTTTTGCCTATCTTGTTTAGTGCCAATGGGTAATAAAACATGATCTGGCACACAGTAGGCGTTTAATAAATACTTGCTGAATTTGTGTTGCTGACCGGGAAGACACGTTCCAGGCCCGAGCAGGTTAAGGCTTGAAGGCGAGACCCCGCCTTATGAATCATTCATGACCTGGCCCCGCCCACACGCAGAGGACGCGCGCGCTCACGCGGGAGAGAGGACGCGGCGCGTACCTGAGCTGAAGGCGCGGCAGGGGAAGTGGGCTCTGCGCAGGCGCCGAACTCCCCGACGCGGGTCTCAGCGATTTCTGGTTAGGAGGTGCGCGCGCGCGCGAGAGGGCGGCGGCGGCGGCGCAGTGCGCAGGCGCGGCAGGCAGTGCGCAGGCGCTGGGGGAGGGCGGGCTGAGGCAGCTGAAGCAGCGGCGGCGGCGGCGGCGGAGGCTCGGGCAGAGGGGCGGGAGCTGAGGCGGGAGCGGACGGGCTGGTGGGCGAGCGAGAGGCGGCGGAATGGTGGACTACCACGCGGCGAACCAGTCGTACCAGTACGGCCCCAGCAGCGGGGGCAATGGCGCCGGCGGCGGGGGAAGCATGGGCGACTACATGGCCCAGGAAGACGACTGGGACCGGGACCTGCTGCTGGACCCGGCCTGGGAGAAGCAGCAGCGCAAGGTGCGCGGCCCGCGGGCCGGACGGGCCCAAGGGGGGGCTTCCCAGGGAGGTTGGGGCGCTGGAAGGGGGTTGGAGGTCTCGAGAGGGAATTGGAGGGTCCGTGATGGGAATCGGGGGTCAGGAGAAGGAATTGGCGGGACCGGGAAGGGGTTTGTAGTCCTGAGAAGAAACTGTAGAACTTGAGCAAGGAATTGGGAGTCTGAAAAAAATAATTGGCGGCCGAGTAGGGAATATGGAAGTCAAAAACAACGACAACAAAAAAAAACCCCCAAAACCAAAAAACGAAATCAGCCCGATGGAGGAATTGGAGGGCCTGGGCGGGGAACTGGGGGAAACCGAGATGCTTGGAGACTCTAAAATGGAATTGGGGTCTGAGGCGGGATGGAAGGGTCAGAGGATGGTTGGGGGTGCGGAGACGAACGGAGGAGTCTGGAATTTATGGGCCAGGATGGAATTGATGTTTGGGGGAGCCTGAGGAGGGGCTGAGAGGTGGAGGGGGTTATTTGGAGTGCAGAAAGCTCTGAAGAACCTTGGGGTTGGGGGGAGTTCTAAAGGGGGTGGAGAAGTCTGAGGATGGAGTAGGGGGGTACTAAGAAAGGGATGTGGAGTCTGACGAGTAGTGGGGGGACCTGGGAGACTTGGAAAAGGAGAGGGGCAGAGGAAAGAAGTGGGTGTGAGACTGGGGTGTGGGGGGCGAGGGGGGGCAGGGGTGCAAATGAAAGAAGTTACGGAGTCGTAAGAAGTGTTTGAAGAGATTTATTTGGGGTGTCCTGTTCTGAGTGGGAGGCGGGAGGAGTAAGAGGAATTGATGGAGGGATGCAGAGGGAACCTGGAGAGTTTTGAAGAGGGGATTCTGAAGAACTGATGGACGGTTGAAAAGCTCAGCCAAGGGTTTGGAGGAGCCTAAGGAAAAGGTAGTGTGGAAAAGGTGAGCATCCTGGAGAGAAAGAATGGGAGCGGCGGAATGGCGGGTAATGAGGGAGATTAGGAAAATGAAAGTCGTTGGGAAGGCAGTGTGTGATGGATGGACTGAGAAAGGAATCTGGGGGGGAGGGCTTCTAGAGGTACAGTCGCAGGACTACAGAGTGTGTTTGGGGGTGGGGGACAGGGAGAGGGTCAGGGAAGAATTGTGTCTTTTTTTTTTTTTTAATTTTTATTTATTTATGATAGTCACAGAGAGAGAGAGAGAGAGGCAGAGACACAGGCAGAGGGAGAAGCAGGCTCCATGCACCAGAAGCCCGATGTGGGATTCGATCCCGGGTCTCCAGGATCACGCCCTGAGCCAAAGGCAGGCGCCAAACCGCTGCGCCACCCAGGGATCCCAAGAATTGTGTCTTTGGTGGGGTGGGGGGTGAATGGACCCTGAAAGCAGGGTCTGTTCTCAGGTGGCATGTTGGGGTGTGGAAGCTGCTTAGCGGGGGAACCACAGCAGTGAAAAAGGAGACCAAGAGGAGTGGGAGGCCCAGAGAAGGTGTGTGTGTGTGGGGGGCTCTCCAGTGATAGAAGAGAGGGTTTGTGTGCAGAAAGAGCTAAAGAAAGGAGCGTGTTGAGTGGATGTGTGTGTTTGGGGAGGTGGTTTAAAGTGTGTGAAGAGAGTGGGAGGTACTCGAAGTTAGAAGCTTTTAATACGTTCAGGAGATCTGAATTTTCTTCCCAGATTTGTCACTAATCAGTTTTGTGGTCCTGGGGCAAGACCCTGCCTTCCTCTCTTAGTACAGGTCTGTCATCTGTAAAATGAGGGTGGGGGGTGTGGAAGGAGACCCTTCTGCGAGGCCTACAGAAGTGGATGTGTATGGTATTGGGACTTAGGGAGGGCGGATTTGGTGGAACTTTCTCAGGAACATGGGGCAGACTCAAGGGGTTTGAGTGAGAGCAGGAGTGTGACTGGAAGCCTCTTAAGGGTATGAATTGGTACCCTGGGGGCCCAAGTGCAGAGTGCCCAGTGCGGAGGGGAAGGGTGAAAGGGGCAGCTGTTCCAGGGCGGCCTGGGGTGGGGCCTGGCAGGACCTTTGGTAAATTCCCAAGCTCTGCTTGAATTTCCTCATCAGGAGTGGGGGAGTGGCAGGTTGGTGGTGGTGTCCTTCTCCTTATCTCCACCTATCTCAGGGTCGCCAGGTTGAGATGATCTGATGTGAAAATGCTTTTTGAGGGGAGAAGATCTAGACTGTAGTCCCAACAAGAATTTGTTGCCTGAGGCCTTGCCAGGGTGGCAAAGGTTAAGAGTTGCCAAGACACTTGGAAAGTTGGGAGGGGAACAGGGGGCCATGGGGTTGTTGTTGAGTATTTTTGGGATCTGACTTCTCCAGCTCCAAGTGCTTGGGAGAATGAGGCTTTTTCTGTCAGGTGGTGGGAAGAGGGGGGAAACCTTCCTTTTCCCTCCCTTCCTGTCTTCTACGCCTCCCCAGGTGACTCCTTTTGCTAGCTCATTTCCACTCCCTTCTGGGAGTTAGGGTGTGTGCTCCTTCGTGGTTAAGTCTCCCTTACGCACAGGGTGAGGCCAGAGCACCATTCAGGCCCTGGGTGGGAACGAGGACTCACCAGAACCCCAAGGCCCTGCCTGCTGTGTATTATTTTTCCCTCTTCCCTTCCTCAAGGACCAGGCAAGGTTGAGGGAAAGGGTGGCTCACAGTGTTCTCTAATACAAGCCGCTTTCAGTTCTCAATAAGGGTCAGATTCTAGCATGTCCTGCTTTATACCTACCGCAGCAAATATTTACACATAGCTGTTCTTTGGGGGAAAATATTGCTTCACCGCTGTGCACTTTCCTATTATGGAATAGGGATCCTTTATGAAATGGGGGAAGGAATGGTGGAAAGGAACATGTACACGAATTTGTACTGTTCTTTTCCTTCTAAGAAGAACTCCCCCCACCCCTCAAACAGTCTGGGTGAGTTTTTCTGCATTACAGTGTCGCTTAAGTGAATGACAGGTTGTCCTTCTTGCCTTGCTGAGCCATTGGTACACGGAGAGTGAGTGGTAGTCCTGTGAGTATCTTGTGCACACTCACTTATCCTGAAAATCTGTTTCCAGGATCACTGCAGTCCCGTAAAGTGCTTGGAGTTGTATTCCAAGTTCCAGGAATTAGGCCAGGGTTGGTTTGAGTCAGGGTGTATGTAGCATCTGATGGTTCTCACTTTGACCTGAAGCCATTTGCTCTGACTTCTAGGGACCCTTGTAACCAACCTGCTAAGTAGGTTATAGAACAGTTCTGACGTGGAAGGCCCTGAGTGTCCTCCTGGGAGATAGGAGAAGGACTGGCCTGGGTTTTGAGTAAATGCTCCAGCAAGTACAGTTCTCTGCCACAGTTCCTTTTCCCAGCGTCTGAGAAGGTCCTGGGTAGCCTTGGTATTATTCCTTGCTCTCCTGGACAGGAGCTGTCTCTTCTTAGCTCCTTCAGATGGATCCCCTCTCAACATAGCAAGAAGGATCGATCGCCTCCTTCGCTAAGCTTGCTTGTTCCTTGAAACATCACTGTTTGCAGGGCCTCAGGTTAGATCCCTGACCTTTAGCTTGGGCTCTATCAAGGGTGAGTTAATTATTTGAAAGTTCTGATGGTTCATTTTTCTCCAGGTTTTTTTTTTTTTTTTTAAAGCCTGACAATAGGGGCCTCAAAGTAGCCATCTGTTATTTTGTTCCATTACTGTAATTGCTTTCCTCTTGGGTTCTGGCTAAGATTGACAGGTCCTTAGCGGCTTTCAAAATTAAATAATATACCTAAAAAAAATTAATAGTAATTTTTAAAAACCCCATCAAACTTAATTATCATCTAGAAGTAAGACTATAAATATGAGAGGGGGACAGCTATACTCAGGAGAGGGATAGAGAAAGCTACTTGGCTACTAGCACTATTCCCTCCCCAATCCCTGAAAACGTGTCTTAGAACATGGCTTTCTTTCCTGGTGACTGCCAAAGAGGTGAGGTCTGGGAGGGTGGCCTGGGAGTAACTGCACCCCTTGTAGCCATTCACACTTGTTCTGTTGAGAGTTGGTACCATGAAATGGGAGCGGTGCCTGTTGTTTCATCTAATCCTAGGCGGTCCCGGGCGGCAACCCAGAATTGCCCTCTGCGTTTTGAAACACCCTCCCTGGTTCCGGCTTCCAAGACCAACAAGGAGGCTAGTTAGCTAAGCTACCTGGCGGCAGGGAGCTGACTCATTCTTGGGTTGGAACTGGTGGTAGATGGTTTTATTTAAGGGCAGCTGATTGCCTGGCCTCAATTGGGCTTCATTGTGGCGAAAGTTTGGTGAGCACGTTGGAGGAAACAACCCAGGAAATGAAGGGCAGTGCTATAGTATCCTGGCGAATGCCCTTGCTGCCAGGGAGATCAATTAAGACACAGGATGGCACTCTCAAAAAGTCTTCTTAATCAGATTTCAGGACAACAGGGACAAGTGTGGAAGGGACAAGTGTGGATTCTAGTGTTAAGCCTCTGGGATGGGGACTTATGTCATTTATTTATTTATTTAAACTCTGGGATGGGGACTTCTGTCATTTATTTATTTATTTATTTATTTAACCCCCCCCTTTTTTTTTTTTTTAGAATTTTATTTATTCAGAGAAAGAGAGAGACACACATAGGCAGAGGGAGAAGCAGGCTGTATGCAGGGAGCCCTGTGTGGGACTTGATCCCAGGTCTCCAGGATCACGCCCGGGGCCAAAGGCAGATGCTCAGCCGCTGAGCCACCCAGGCGTCCCGACTTTTGTCATTTAAATGTAGACTTCATTTGGGGCACCTGGGTGGCTCTGTTAGTGAAGGGGCTGCCTTCAGCTCAGGTCATTATCCTGGGGTCCTGAGATGGAGCCCCTCCATAGGCTTCCTGCTCAGCGGGCAGCCTGCTCTTCCTTCTGCCTCTGCCCTTCCACCTGCTCATGATCTCTCTCGAATAAATAAATAAATAGATAAAATCTCTAAATGTAGACTGCAGTCCTGGTGGACTTTGGCCAGACAGCACTGTTTTTCAGAGTTACCCTGAGTGATAGTACAAGTTACCTGGCAGTGCTGTCTAGCAGATGACAGAAGAGAGAATGGAATAAAAAAAGAATTGATTTGAGAAGGCTGAAGGAATTTCTAAGACTGTTGAGGTGGACACCTTCAGCTTGTGCTGTATTGATTTGTAGTGTGCTAGGAATTGTACAAACCTTTGACCAGATCTTAAGGCTTCTTAAAACAAGGATTCCCTGCTGCTTCTGTTTTTTTTGGGGGAGGGGAGGAAAGGAGAAGGGCAAAAATAATTAGGGAACACCTGTTTGTCCCAGGATCACTTGCTCAGGTTTTCTGAATAGCCAAAATATCGACATGTTTCTCTCTTCTCTGGCATGTAGTATATTCTAGACCAGTGTCTTGCTCAGCTTTGTCCCTGTTTCCTTCGCTTAGTGATGTCCAAGGTCTCATCTCATCTCATCTCATCAGTCAGGTTCAGGTCCCTTCCCCCAGATTCCCTTCCACTGCCTTTATTTATGGATTTATTTTACAGAATAACAAAACACTCCTGTTACCAGGTTCAAATTCCTCTCCTCCCCTTTTCTTTTTTCATGGAAATGGAAGGCAAGCGACAGCTGGTTGGTCATTCAGTGACTGTGGTAATTGAAACACCTACGAAAGGGAAAGAAAGGTAGGCAGACGGAAGTTTCTACTTGAGCGGATGCAAATTTTGTCATCCATGGAGGTTTGAAAGACGTCTTTATATCATGGGTGGTGTGAGAGCTCAAGACAGTCTCCTTTAGGATGAGTTTAAAGTTTAAAACATCAAAGCACAGTTACAAGGAAACTTAGTTTTACAGTGTTGGCAGTCAAGGCGCCAGAATTTGTTATAAAGTGTCTGAAAGTGGCACACTAGCACTTGCTTTGTTTCAAGAAGGTTTATGAGTTACATTTTAGTCAGTGTTCCAGGTATCAAGGAGTATGTAAGGGTCAGTGAATCAAAAGAAACAATCATATTAAATTCCGGACTCTGTAAAGAACGATCTTATTGGGGATCCCTGGGTGGTGCAGCCGTTTAGCACCTGCCTTTGGCCCAGGGCGCGATCCTGGAGACCCGGGATCGAATCCCACGTCGGGCTCCCGGTGCATGGAGCCTGCTTCTCCCTCTGCCTATGTCTCTGCCTCTCTCTCTCTCACTGTGTGCCTATCATAAAAAAAAAAAAAAAAAAGATCTTATTTGGGTGCGGGGGGGGGGGGTCGGTAGGAGGAGAAGGATCTTGCATCCCCCAGAAAGTGAAATCTTTCAATGGGCACGGGTGTCTTTACATCAGTGCTGGGAAAGTTTTATCCAAGTAGCAGTCTGCCTGGGATTATAAAAATCTCTGAGACATTCGCCTTGGTGTTGTGCCTTTTTTGGTTGTGGTGTTCTTTCACGTCCCTTCCCCCTCCCCCTTCCTTTGTAAACAATCGATGCATTAACTTGGAATGTCCAGGGAAAGTTTTGAAAAGCTGGTTGGTGTAACTTGGTTGCCTTCTCTTTAGTCGGAGCTGCAGTTACTCTGGGAGAAGCCATTGGTCTTTTTCTTGGGCATAATTTATTGAAGAGTTATTGGAAAGCCAGTGGATTGAGTTTATTGGAGATTTGATATTTGCCACCTATTTCTGTGCTGGCTCCTGCCTTCCTGGGATGAGCCCCATCTCCCCAATAGTGAAGGCCCATCCTGAATTTCCGGAAAAGACAGTGGTTCCCCATCCAGAGCAGCATTCCCCCTCATCCCTCAAAATCCTTGCTTCTGTGATTTAGCTCCCTGTTTCCTAAACTTCAGCCATTTGTGACTTTTCCATGCCCATTTTTACTTTTATAAAGTTAATTTGTCTTCAGTTTTAAAAGGAAAAGTTATATAAGTATGATAAATGAAAAAGTCAGCCTCCCTGGCCATAAATAGAAGGAAACTGGGAAAATAAACATGCTGAAAACAAAACTGATGTCGTTAAATTCCAGCTAGGTGTTATTCCTGCTGAAGGCTCTGGGCCTGAGCTCTGCTCCGTTTGTTAAAAAGAGAATTTGGCAAGTATTAGTGAAGTGCTAAAGACCCACAGTGCCAAGCAGAGACTTTCTCTTTGAAGTAATTAGAAGGTTTACAAGAGAATCAAAGGAATAACCTCACAGTGATTTGAGGATTAATGTAGGATATGAATAACCCTTAAAATCTCCCATATGTGCCTGCCACTCTTGGAAAAAACTATCTCATTTGACCCTGGAAAGATTCCATGAGAGTCAGAGCAGAGTGACTTACCCAGGAACACACTGCCTATCCTGCTTGCCCTATGTCCCACATATCACTCAAAATTGGATGACTCTGGATATATCTTTGCTTTCTTTTTTCTTTTTTTTAAATAAAAAAATGATTTTATTTATGTATTAGGGAGAGAGAGAGCTCTCATGCACACAAGCAGGGGGAGCAGCAGGGAGAGAGAGAAGCAAACTGCTCACTGAGCAGGGAGCCCAATGCAGGGTTCAATCCCAGGACCAAAGGTAAAAGGTAGATAGATGCTTAACTGACTGAGCCACCCAGATGCCCTATCTTTGCTTTCAACTGTTAGGTTTTGTTTGTTTGTTTGTTCTTTTTAAGACTCCAGTTTTCGTACACATACACTCTGGAAGTTTGGCTGCCCCCCCATGAATACAGTGCTATGCTGTTTGGGTATTTGAATCTGAGATCCTGAGAGGAAAGCAGTGCCCTCCTGCCGTTAAGAAAGGCTTATTTAAATGTTTTTCTTCCAAATATCAGAGCAGAACAGATTCTTTGTTTTCCAGTGGAACCATCCACACAGGGCAAGAGTAGTTGAAAGTGGCAGTTACTACTCGCCCAGCACAATGAAGTCATCTTGGGAAATATCGTTGACGGTGTTGAAATGATTGAAAGGGATGCTAGAACACCAGCAATACAATAGCATTTGTGTCTTCAGCTTCGGGCAGGAATAAAGAAGACATTGTGGTTTGTTTTATGCTTTTTAAAGTTTCCCCCCCAAAGGTGTGGGTCTGAGTGATGTCTGTCACTGGCTTTCTAGTGGGTTTTTCTTTTCATCTTCTCCCCCTCCCCGATGGCTGTTGACAGTGGGTGGAAGCCACATTCTAGGTGGATGGGAGGCAGTGCGGAAGGCAGGCAGTCGGCTTTGCTCCTTGTTCTCCATGTGTGAGAACAGTCTGGTTTTTTAATCTCCAAAAACCCTAAGATTAAGAGTTTTCATGTCATACCTCCTGAACAATAATGACTGATTTAAAAATGTCTTAATCATCAGCCATCCAGGCTGGAGGCACAACAGGAAGTAGTATGAGTGCATTTCTTTTCTTTTTTAAATACGTATTTCATTTCGATGGCCAAGAAGGCCAATTTGCGAGTAGAAGAAATGTCACCGGTGGAAGCTTGAAGGTGATTCAACAGCCAGCCTTGCTGGGAGGTTGTTTGAGGGACTGTCACTCTAGGAGGCTTGGTGGGTCTTCAGCTTGTGTTATTGAAATGATAGGCCTTCTTTCACCAAGTGCCAAGGCAGTGCTGGAAGCCTCCTTCTGTCAGGGTCATTGTCCTAGTCCGTGTGTGTGTGTATGTGTGTGTGTGTATAATAGTCAGCATATGAGTGCCCTATGATCTGTCTACATCTGGGTGTGAGTAAAAGGTATTTAGTTGATATCACCATGGGAACTGAGTCGCCTATTTATTGTTTTGGGGAGTGCCTCCACACCAGAGGCAGCACTAATGTTGGAATGTTGGGCTCTTGGGCAGAAATATGATGCCAACTGATTTCCTAGGAAAATATCCAGGGGCATGGTGGCCATGCTGGGTAGGTGGACGAGGAGCCTCTGTTGTGCAGGAATCACAGGAATCACACCGACCAGTCTGGTCCCTCTTATGGATGAGGGGTGGAGGTGTGTGTTTGTGCAGGAGAAAGAAGGAAAAGCTTACAGCATGAAAGCCCCTGTTGGCTTTGTGGCTGGGACGTGTGCTTTTTCTCTAGGCATTTAGAGTTGGAATTTCAGCTATGTGACTTCTTAATAGCAGGGCAGAATGTGCCTGCATCTTTTGCCTGCTTTCACAAACACTGACAAATTAAAAAGAACTCTAAAGTTTCCAGCAAATCCCAAGTGCGGTTCATTCCATGATAACATTAAAAAAAAAAAAAAAAATCCACATCCTTCCTACCCCAGCTCCGACAGTAAATAAACTTTTTTCTCCCTGTTGCTTCCCCCTCTTTCCTTTAAGGAATTGAATATCTTTACAGTAAACTCTGAGTCTGATGAAAATTTTAAACATTTTTTACAAAGTGCTTATTTGGCTCCTGCCACCGCCATAGATTGTGTTTGGAAGTGTCAGGTTGTCTTTGCTTTTGGTTTAAAAAATATATATATTTTATTTTTATTTTTTTAGTTTTATTGGTTAGTGGGCACCTGAGTGGCTCAGTGGTTGAGCATCTGCCTTTGACCCAGGTTGTGATCCCGGGTCCTGGGATCGAGTGCCACATCAGGCACCCCGCAGGAAGCCTGCTTCTCCCTCTGCCTATGTCTCTGCCTCTCTCTGTGTCTCTCTCATGAATCAGTAAAATCTTAAAAAAATAATTTTATTGGTCTGTATGATCTAGTTCTGGCTTATGATATAAAATCAGCTTCAAAATTCAAAATGTCTGGAAGCAGCTGGTTTTCCAGGCTGGTTCAAGGGCAGTCTGATTGATGAATCAACCCTTCTTACAGGCGGGGTCTGCTAACCAGTCCTGGAAGGTATCCAGACAGTAAACATCACCGGGATTGTGAGGCTTCTTTTCTTTTCTTTTCTTTTCTTTTCTTTTCTTTTCTTTTCTTTTCTTTTCTTTTCTTTTCTTTCTTCTTCTCTTCTCTTCTCTTCTTTTTTCTTTTCTTTTCGGGGGGGGGGGGGTGGATGTGGGGAGTCATTTGAGCTATGCTGCCAAGCCTGGTAGGATTTGGCTTTCTGTAAAACAGAAAGGTCTGTATCAAGATGTCTTTTTCAAAGATGTCAGGCCTGTAGTCATCCAGAGCTGTGTCTGCTGGGTACAGTAGGAGGAAATACCTAGACGGGTTTGGGGGGCCTTCTTGACCATTTTGGAAACTTTTTGTAATTTTCTTTAACTCACACAAAGACGATCCGCAGAAAAGAATTTGATCCATTGAGAGCTGCAATCCATTTTAGGGATGGTGGGTTAAGGGATCCTGGCCCAAAGCTGCATCAAGGAGTGGCACTCAGCTCTTACCTGCTGCCCAGAAACAGCTTAGAGATTCAGAGGCAACAAGCTTTGATCTTAAAAACAGAAGACTCAAAGTGCATTCAGTTCTCTTTGCAGCTACCTTAGACTTGGGAAAGTTCTGGGCCTCTTTAATAAACAACCACAAAGCAATTCTTGCCAAATACGGCCTGCTCCAGGGCCACAGGGTTAGCTTAGGAGACAACTTTCTTGCCTAAAAATAAGTGCATGTTCCTATCAAACATTCCAAGCATTGTTTAAACATGAGACTTCTGAGTAGCAGTTCAGGCTTTGTGGGTTCAGTTATGTCAGAATGTGGGCAGTTTGGGGAGCTTGCTCCCCATTTTGGGATTGGCCAGTGGTCACCCAGGAAATCAGATGACCAAATGCAAACCATCTTCCATCTCATTTCTGTATGTTCTTGGTCTATTTATAGGCTGGTGGGGAAGACAGAGAGCAAGCATGTAAATAAAACAAGGCAATTTCAGATAGGATTGTGTGTTGTAGTGTGAATTAAATACTAATTAATAATCGCTAGTGTGTTACCCTGTGCTCAACTCTATTCTGAGTGCTTTACCTGGACTCACTTGTGTAATCCTGTGAGGTAGGTAGTATTACCTTTACAGGACAGGTGTAAAAATGGAGCCATGAAAGTTTAAGTCAGTTGTCTAGACAACAGTGCCAGGGCTTGAACCTCGAAGGTCTGGCCTTCAAGCCTGTGCTCTCATATCTACAAACACTAATCTAGTGATTGGGAATGGCTTGGGGGGAGGTGGGTGAGGGGAGTAGGGTGCAGTGCAGGTACTTTAGATCAAGAGGAAGATTTCTTTCTTTCTTTTGATTTTCTTTTTTTTTTTTTTTAAGATCTTATTCATTTATTCATGAGAGACACAGAGAGAGAGAGAGAGAGAGAGGCTGAGGGAGAAGCAGGTTCCACGCAGGAAGCCCGATGCGGGACTCCAGGATCACATCCTGAGCTGAAGGCAGATGCCCAGCCATTGAGCCTCCCAGGCGTCCCTCTTTCTTTCTGTTTTATTTACTTATTTGAGAGGAGAGGAAGAACAGAGAGAGAGAGCTCTCTACCTTGCTGAGGAGAGAGCCCAATGCAGGGCTCAATCCCAGAACCCTGAGATCATGACCTGAGCCACCCAGGTACCTCCAAGAGGAAGATCCTGGAAGACAGAACATGTTGGCTGTTCCCTAAGGGATGGGAAAGAGGGAGCCAAGAGAACACTACAGGGAGGCTCTTTCAAGCAGGGGGGAAGAAAGTGTGGAGGCCATGAGGAGCAGAAAGAAGGCCAGAGTGGCCAGAGCAGGGCATGTAGAAAGGATGGTCCCAGCCAGATCTCTTAGAGCTTTTTTGTTGGAAACGGTGATGAGGCCTAGAATCTGCAGATTCAGTGCCTCTTGGACTCCCATTAGGCCAGGAATCTCCTACTTCCAGAACTCTGGCCCTGTAACCCTTTTCTCTCAGAGTCTCTGGACTGGCCAAACCAGAACTGACTTCTAAAGTGGGAACCCTGGGACGATGGAGCATTAAACTGAACAAAAGCTTCAATTATCCCTCTGCTCATTGCTGCAGTAGACACCTGTGTTTGATTAAAGCGCTGGTAACTTTTGAATCTGGAGTTTTACAGCACTGCGGGCTCATGTGGCTTTGTAGTGTCTCTCTTACAGAACTCAACTCTTACCCTCTGAACAAATTCCAGTCCCCTTCAGTCCCATCAAGAGGCTGCTTGATTTATAAAGCATCTTTGGTAAAATGTGGTTCCCTCTTTGAAGTGGGAAGCCAGGAAGCCTGATTTTTTTAACTGGCTCTTTTCCTAGGACCTCCCTTTCTCTGTAAATCCCTCTTCCATTTACTCAATATTTCCCCCTTGTTTCTCTTGGTCAGGTTGAGTTATAGCTAGCATGGTTCTAATTCAGAGAGACATACATGCAGGCTGATTGAGGCGTTCAGCCTTCCATACCCCACTGGAAGCCAATCCAGTGACATTGGATTTCATTTGGCCCATGGTTCCCCATCTGAAGGCACACCTTGTCAGACTAGTTATGTGGCTTTTACTCAGGGAGGAACAGCAACAGCTCTGGGCTATCCATAGACACTCCTGACTGTATACACAGCACTCAGCAAGAAGCTAAGTTCACAGATCATAAGGTGTCCATCGTGAATGTAGGCTGGAATTCTCTCGCCCTGCCCTTAATGCAACTCGGCTGCAGAAATCATCCCTGTTGACAATATAAAGGAGTGAATGAGTATGAAGGTGTCCTGTGGTAGCATGGCCAGCCCAGCTGCTTCAGCTGGAAAGAAGATGGTGAGGTTTCCATTCTCCTGGCAGCATACCCATGTGAACTTGTTAAATCTTTTAAGTAGCTGTATAGGAGGGGAGATAAGTGTGTGTTTATCTTTATCCTCTTAAATACAAACATAAAACCTCCCCTTTATAAAACCAGTTCAGAGTGGGAAGAAAGTGTATGGAAAATGGAAAACGTGGCCGATTATATTGAGTCCTACTCCACGTTTGGGATACAGCTGTAAGTTTCCACGGTGGGTGGCTTATTATGCATTTATGCTGAGCTGAACCTGCTCCAGGCTGTTCCTGCAGATAGAAAAGGCTTTCTTGGGGTGAAGCGGGGGAGGGGTGTGGGGTGTGTGTGGGGGAAGCTGCCTCTTTCCATCGCACTATAAAGACTTGGAGGAAGGTCTTTTGAGAGACTTCAGCAGCTGTCACTTGGGTAGCAGAATTGGGGGCTGCTGACCAAAGTGTGTCTGCATTTTATAGCCAACCAGCATGTTGTGTAACATGAGTTGGGGCTTCATGGGCCCTGGAGTCCAGCACTCAGGTAGAAACATGACCGCCAGGGCCAGACAACAACCCTCACTGGGCCCCTCTGCAGAGCAGAGCTCTGCGCCGAGCCTTTGGGGGTATGAAAGAAACCGGAGACCCAACCCATGCTCTCAAGGAGCTCACTGTGTAATTGGGGAGAAAGCAAAGCCACATGAGACGTCAGGAGGACACTAAGCGGCACACCGAAAGGCCTACAGCACTCTAGCTGTGTCCTGGGAGAGGAAAGGGGTGAATAAGGGCAGGTGGGGTCAGTCATGGAAACTTTCATAAAGGAGGTGAGTGTGCAGGAGGGGTGGGCCTTTGCCCCAGTGGTGTGCAGGTTTCTGGGAGAAGCGTTAGGGGGTCTTGTGTGCAATTGAACAGTATTCCTTAGATGTCTCTTCTGAGCAGTCCTGCCTGTTCCTTCCCCTGATGAGCACTGTCTTGTGGGGAGTTTCACATTTGAGGTACCATGTTTGGTATATCTTAACTATACCTTGGAAGCTCTGAGTAGCCAGACCCCAGGGTCTGAATCCATAGCCATTGGCAGGTCCTGTCACTTTCAGAACTATTGTAGGCAGGCTGGACCCCTCATGTGGGAGTCTGCCCTGAGTACTCTTTAAGAGGGCATTTGCTTTCAGCTTGGTGGTGGTCCCTTCAGAATAAGCGCAGACTTTAGGAAAAGGAACAGAGAGACTTGGTTCTTAGATCTAAGAGTCTCTCCAAGCCTTGTGCCTTACAGCCTCTCCGGGTGTGTGCTGCTGCGTAGTCCAGATGAGCACTCCAAGCTGGAAGAGGCAGTTCTGTATTGAGATTGCCCAAATGAATGGGGTTGACTCCTGACAGCCTGGTTGGCTTGGTGTGCCACAGTTAACATGCCATCCCTAGAATGAGGGTAGCCTGGAAGTGTTCTTCCTTGAAAGTTTATTCTTGCCTGCCAAGCTCAGCTTACAGGTGCTATTCTTTAAATAAATGCCTTAGAGCTGGCTTGTGGAACTTAAGAGTTCCCATCCCCGGAAATACTCCAGTGTGTTTAAAAAAAAAAAAAAAAATTCATTCAGGTGCTCATGGCCAAATGTGTGACTCAGATAGTACAGTGCCCTTGATATGCTTTTCCAAAATTGACATACTTGAGTTGCACTCTGGCCCCACTGCAAGATAAGGTTCGGGTAGCTGGCCCATGCCTCTTTCTTTGTGTGGTTTCAGGTTGGGTTTTTCTCCCTTTAGATGATGCTTGAGACCTGTGACATAGGTCAACTCATGAAAGTAAAGTAGCGGCTGCAATCATCCAGCAGAAGCTGGCTTCCATCATTCATTCATTCATTCATTCATTCATTCATTTATTTTAAAGATTTATTTATTTATTCATGAGAGGGGGAGAGAGAGAGAGAGAGAGAGAGGGACAGGAGGAGGGAAAAGTAGGCTCCATGCCGGAAGCCTGACATGGGACTCGATCCCGGGACTCCAGGATCACCCCCTGGGCCAAAGGCAGGCTCCAAACCGCTGAGCCACCCAGAGATTCCGCCCCCCCCCTTTTTTTTTGGCTTCCATCTTTTAGACTGCTGGGGGCAGGGGACCAGTAGGTTTGCTGTGGAAAGATTGGTGGGGGTGGTGAAGGTGGGAAGTGTTACCTGGAGCGAGCCAGACTTTGTAGCTTGGGCACCAGAGCACTGCTTGTGCTGTTAGGGAGAAAGTGCTGCAGACTTAGCATTAGCCGGTTTCCTTTTCTAGCTTGTTATGGCTTTGAGGCAGACTCTGCCTCATAATCGTTGAGATGCTTTCTCCTCCCACTTCTGAAAGGCTGTGATGTTAGGGAGGTGGGCTTTCTTGGTGGAGAGAACCTGGGGTTCATTGGTTGTAGTGGGAGAATGCTTGCTCTACCCATGTTTTGGGAGAGCTTTCTCAGGGAGAAGTTGCAGAATATACAGGGTCACAAAATTTCTTGCACGATCCCAGGCTCTGAGAAGAGATGCCTGCTCAGCTAGTGGGTTAACCGATAGCACCCAGCCTACCCACCAGACCAGAGAAGGCGGCTCAGATGTCACTGGGATTCAGGCTGTCTCTTGGTCCAAGCAGCTGCAAGCCTGGAGGGGGTGTTGAGAGTGCTGAAGCTCCTGTGGGAGGTGTTCCTGCACTGCCATCTCCAGGCTTGGTTCTGGCAACAGAACTGGGGGGTGGTGGAAGGTGTGTGGTGGGAAGAGGGTCAGAGCACAGCCTTTAGAGGGAGACAGACCTAGCTTCTGCACACATTCCTTCCACCCACTGGCTGTGTGACCCTGGGCAAGTGATAGGGGTTAAGCCTCAGTGTCCTCCTTTGGAAGGGGTCATCATCCTACCTCACAAGATGATTCCAGGATTCAGTGAAATAGTGTATATATAAAGCATCTGGCACAGTGCCTGGCACGCTTCTCAGAATTATTTCAGCGGCTCACCAGCCTGCATCCAGGTGGGCTCAGCTGCTTATGTCCTCTCTCTCTCTCTCTCTCTCTTTTAAAGATTTTATTTATTTATTTGACAGAGAGTGCACAAGCACAAGTAGGGAACGGCAGGAAGAGAAAGAGGGGGAAGGAGACACCTCACTGAGCTGGGAGCCCCGATGTGGGCTCCATCCCAGAACCCTGGGATCATGACCTGAGCCAAAGGCAGATGCTTTACCAGCTGAGCCACCCAAGCATCCCGCATCTTCTCTTTAAAGGAATTGAAGAGGTCTGCTGAATTGTGCAGCTCAGTGAAAACCCAGAACATGTACCCACTTTCCTCAGTCTTCTCCTAGGGAGCTCTGAACTCTGAAACCTAGCCAGCACCTTCAAAGGCCAATTCTTTGTCAAGTATCTGGGCCTCATTACCTAGGGAGGTAGCTTATTTCAGAGTTGCAAATCCTGAACAGTTTCATGTCTGGATGAGCCATAGGTAGTGCTGGCAAGGCTTTTTCATGAATAAGACAGCTTATTATTAAGTTTGGGATCAGCCCAGGGGCTCTTTCCCTAGATCCCCTTCTTGCCCTGTCCTCTTCCCTCTAAAGAAAGAAAAAAAAAAATCTTTATCCACTCAAGTTAGAAACAACCCACAGCCTCAGGTCATGCTGCTATCCCTCAACTGGTAATGATGTAGAAAGAGGAAGAGCTTCTCACTGATAACCCCAAAAATAACTTGCAGAAATGCTATCACAGGGTGTAGAGGTGTTCCAGTCATTGACCTGGAACATGGGACCTTCTAGAGCGCTTCACAGAGCCATGCTTCTTCCAGGGTTCCTTCCCCAGTGCTTCTCACTGCTTGCTCTTCCATCCTCTGTACTGCCTTCCTCCGGGGGAGCCCCCCCTTCCCGAGGTCACTTCCTGATGCCATTCCTCAACTTAGCCCCTATCCCCCCCAAAAGCAATCAAATCCATAACCTAATAAGGCAAAAGAATGAGGAGAATGTCCGCCTCCCAGCCTCTCCCCTAACAGGGCGCAGGCCGCAGCAAATTTGGAAATTGGAAAATGTTACAATGGAGGGACAACTGACGATTGGGGGAGTAGTGGGGGTGCAGGCGGACCCTGCTGGAGGGCCACCCGGTTTGCGCTTTCCAAATCTGGCCCACACACCCCTCTCGCACAGAGAAGTGTATGGAAAGGAACAGCCTGAGTCAGCCGTACCTCCTTTTGGGATTCACGGGCCAGGAGAACCTGAAGCATACATAGACAGGAAGAGTCCTCGGTGAGAGCCCCCTTGGAGGGGCACTCCTCCGTCACTACTGGGACTCACAAATCGAAACACGTTCTCCGAGATGAGCAGTTTTCTTCCCCTTGACTGTGCCAGGGTTGAATTAGCCCGGGCGTTAATTAAAACTTGTCGGCACTTAGAGTAGGGCCCCCCAGAAACCTGTCACCCCTCCTACATCATTATCCCAGGCGAATCAACCCTCTCTGACGCAGTTTCCATTCTCCACTCAGAAGGAGGAAGGGCCCCTCTCCGCCTGGGAGCCCAGGTGGAGGGGGGCTGACTGGGCCAGACCTACTTTGTTTTGGAAGGTCAAGCTTAGTAATTAACCTGAACGCTTCTGGGAGGGGGTGAAGGAGAAGGAACCAGCGCTAAAGATGTGCCAGGTCTTTCAAATTGCTAATTATCAGCAGGCATGAGGTCATCCGTAAATATATCTAATACTTTAGCTGTAATTAAGGTGCTCATTAAAAGTGCAGGGAAGTTTTTTTTTTTTTTTTTAAAGGAAAAAACACAAAAAGCCTTTGTTTCGACTTGACAGGATGGTTCAAAACAGGCGGAGGACTCAAGGCACAGGACTAGTTTCCTGCCTTAAGAACCTTTACAGGAAATCCACTGCAAACAATATTGGTGACCCTGCCAAAGAGGCAAACCTGGGGTGATGTCATTGTTCGGAGCTGTCATTGCGAGCCTGGCTTTGGGGGAGGAGGGTTGGTGGGATTGAAAAAGGAGTTTGTGAATGTGTGTGTGTTTAGCTGTCCTCAGAAGAGGCAAGTCAATTGAAAAGCAGGGCGGGGAGGGAAATCATAAGTGGGGGGTCTTTGAAATATTCTTAGCTGGGTTCAACTTCTCCAAGTTTAAAAAATTCTCTCTTGCTATTTTTGCTCCTCAAAATGCTGCTGCCTTTTTAAGAGACAGCCTTTTCTGAGCCATTCCGCATTTAGTGCTTTTCTCTATAGTGGGATTTGTGGCCCACAAGGCAGGGTGCTAAGTTCAGCACTAGGTGAACGCTGCCACTCCTCTAAGAACGAGAGGCTCCGTTGTGAAGTGTGGAAACTGAGACACAGGCCTAGTTTCGTGTGTCTGTTTTTTCCACAAAAAACATTTTGGAAAACCACCCATGCCATGAGTTGGCACCTGTAAGTTGTTAATCTTCCCATGTGCCTCCAGGAACCGTCTGGAGCATCTCTGAAAAAAGGACAAGCTTAGCATCTTGTCATTTTTCTTCTGGCTGGAAGTCTAACAGAGAGGCATAAACACAGTCTTAAAATGAAAGCAACAAAAATAAACTCAAACCAGCCCTGCATGAAGACATTAATGCAAAATATGCAAGCTGGCTTGCTATTTATACGGCAGAAGGCAGTCATAAGAAGATCCAGGCCTGGTTAAGGAGAGTTATGTCTTTTGAGGTGCTTGTTACCCAGAATTCCAAATAAACCATGGATGATTTACTCGGAGGAGGTTCTAATGCGGGGTCTCCTTTCATGTTTGCACAGTCTGGTCTCTTGATGAAAGCTCTGAAATGCTAATGCAGGATCAGGATACAGTTTGGAGTGCCCCCTGCACCTTCCTCTCCTTAGAAAACATCCTCACAGCTTTAAAAGGAAGTTTGAGGATTAAATATAAGAGCCATGTAAGTTTCCTGAGGTTCATATCCTGTGATCTGTTAGTATTCCCGTCCCCTCCCCCGCCCCCCAACTGATATTTACCCAGACACCATGTTAGGGTGGAGAGATAGCAAAGAAAACTAACCTACCTCCTCTCCTCAGAGCATTTACATTCTGGAGGGGAAAATGATCAATGAAATTAATGGCAAAAGTGAATTGGATGTTAAGGTGACGTGTACTTATGAATGTGACTTTTGGTTTACTACTCTCTCATAAATTGACCTCCGGGTGAGTCCTGAGCATTTGGTTCCTGCTGTGTGGGTTCATAAGTTCCCCAAGGCTGAGGGATCACTGTGGGATCCAGCTTTTCTTAGAACTGTCCTGGCTTGAGACACACTGCTGGAAAGAGAAGGATGTGGGCAAAAAGGATGCTTCTCTGGCCAAGGAAGCCAGAGTTGCAGTTGTCCACCATCAGTGGCATCTAGACTTTGTATGTGGGAGAAACTTCAGTGCCTCCTCAGTCTGGTCTTAAGTGAATGGGTGGAGGAGTCTAGAAGCCATAAGACTGCTGTTTTTATTTACATAGTGTGTGTGTGTCAGCTGGGGAACTGGTGGAGATCATGGTGGGGTGGTGGCAAAAACCACAGCCAGTGCCTGAGAAGATGGCTGCCCTTGGATTTGTTCGAGCTGCTGCTTGATTCTAGATCTGCCTTGGGCATCAGGAGCCATGTTTTTTTGTGGTAACCACCAGGAAGCTGAGTCCCTTGTGGCCTCAGGAAGTTGGTGAGGTTAGCACCACTTTTTGATGGGCTCGTAGCAGTCCCAGGGCTGACATCCTCATGGTTGTAGTCCTGGGATTTTGTTCTTTGGGAACACTTTGGAAATCATCCCTTGGAATGCTAGCTCACTTGCTAATTAGGTGGAAGCAAGAGTTGAGGGAAGGAGAGAGAGGCAGTTGCAGCCCAGCCAAAAATCTCAAGGCTTGATCTTCAATGTATGGAAACTTTAGCACTTTTCTGATCTTTAGTGGAAATAGCTGTTCACTCTTAGCACCAATTGGAAAGTGTGGGCAGCCGAGGGGGGTGTCATTCCTCTTGGGCCCCATAAAGCCAGTATATCCTGTTTCTAACATTTTCCTGACCATACCTTTGCCCCATGTCAGCCTCCCAGCCCCACCATTTGGTCAGAATGCCTGGAAAGAATGGCTTCGAGGTCCCCCAGGGAATTTGATGTTTCCATTCTGGAGTTTGGGGACCACAGAACACCCTCCATTCCCACCTGGGATTTCAGGTTGTCTCTGGGTCTGTGGGAGCATAGCGCAGTGGGATGGTGGCCAAAGGAAGCTGGAAGCTGAGTGGGGGTGGTTTTGTCACCCTGGGTGGGCAGTCCTGTCACTTGGGCCATTGTGAGGGGAATGGATGTGAGTGCTTCTGGTTTTCTTCTGGAGCTGAGGGACTGTGGTCCTGGATTCCATAAGGCAGGTGACAAAAACCAGTGAAGTAGCCTGGGTAGGGCTGTGGCAGACACTGTTCAGCTTCATCTGATTGTGGCCAGGTGGGAATGAGTGTCTGGGATTTCATGTTCCAAAAATTTGGAATGGAGTTTTAAGAGGCGATTAATTCAACTTAAAAAATAAATAAAATAAAATAAAATAAAATAAAATAAAATAAAATAAAATAAAATAAAATAAAATAAAATAAAATAAAATAAAATAAAATAATTAAAATAAAATAAAATAAAATAAAATAAATAAAATACAACAACTAGCAAGCTGAACAAAATGGGGCCTTTATGGCCCCTAGAGCTACCCATTTATGACCTCTGACCTTGAACATTTGCATGCTCTTGATCCTCTCTGCAGTTTCCTTCAGAAGTTCCTTCTTTCCTCTTGACTGGATTTCTACTGCTTAATCCTCTTACCAGGAAGGAGAAAATCCATTTTCTTTTGCTCCTTGTTGACAGCTCTGATAAAAGGTGGTTGAAATGAATGGCAGTGAAAGCGGGTTGCCTTATCTGTGGTGTTCCATCTTTGGGACACCCCCCCCCCTTTACCATAGCTAACAAATAGTTGGCTCCTCAAAATTCTCACCATGTACATGTTTTAGGATCTGGCTCCATGTTTCTGTGAACAAAAATAGCAGAAAGGTTTTTATTGTTTTTGTTTTAGAAGGTCCCTAACCACACTTACATACAAAGGCAGCTATTCTTGCACACACAATAACCTGGTGAACAATGCCAACGTTCAAAATTAGCTGCCAGTTCAAAATTTGCACCCAAGTGGCAGGTGTACAGAAATACTCATTTAGGAACGATCCCTTTAATTTGACTTCTGGAAGATATTGGCAATCCAGATTTTGTGAAAGAGACCAATTCTAAGATCTTTTCTTAGAAAAACCACAATGCAGCACTAATTACTGATGAGGGTTGATGGATTTCAGAAAAATGGGATGTACTTGGTGTGCAATAAATTTGTTAACTTGAAAAAATTTTTTTGACGCGGATTCCTGAAAAATTCACATAATTTTTTCTAAGCTCCAATCGAGGCTCCTGTTAATTGTATGAATGGTCCCACAGAAAAGGATCCTTGTTGAACTTTGAATTTGGACCTTCTGTCTGGGAAGAGCCAGGAAACTCTCCAGAAAGCCATCGCCCTCAACTTAACTTTTTTGGGCTCTGTTGCCTCCGCACTGGCTTGAGTATTTCCTGGCTCAATTGTTTTCTCAAGCTGGCCTTGAGTCCTTACATGTTATTTGTGTGCCTAGAAATAGCTGGAGGAAAAATGGTTGTAATGCTTTGCATTGCTCACTGCCTCTCCATGGATGGAAAGTCTCTCTGAGAGGGAAAGCACTTTCCACCCAGAAAAACAGCTGGGTGGAGGAGACTTCGTCACCCTTGTAGGCCCGTCACATCAGTCCAGCGGGGTTCTCACACTACCACAGCAAGGAGGGTGATAACGTTCTAGCTCTCCACAGATCGTCAGGCCAAGGTTCATGAGGTTAGAGACCAAGTAGGAGTTCTAAGTGGGTTCCGCTGCCAGCCATTTGGACCATACATGGGTGTTTGTTTTTCTTATCTCTGTCTGTCCCTTTTGGTGGATTTGGGATGAATAGAGGAGGAAGGAAATGAATTATGGAGAAAGGAGAGGTAGAGCAATGCATTGGGGAAAAAAAAAAGAGAGAAAGTGAAGCCTCCTCACCCATTTTAGATAATTGATCCCACTGTGGTTGATGAAGGAGATGAGGTGGTCTACGCATTCACCGTAGGCTGAGCATTTATTCGGTATGTGCCAGAAGCAAGAGTAAAATGAGCTATTCCTTCCTGTCCTCATCAGGCTTACAGCCCAGTAGGGAAGATAGGCTTTCAAAGCAGCAACAAAAATCCCAAATACTTAGTGTTCCAAAATGTGATCACGTTTATAAAGAAAAAGCAGATCCCTTTAAGAGGGTGCAGGGGGGAATTCGCTGTCATTAGGGGATGGTGACAGGGAAAGGAGACTTGGATGGTGCGCAGGAGTCAGCCTGGGAGCAGAGTGTGGGAAGAGAGAGAATGGGACTGGGGTGGCTGGGGCCCAGTGGGGAAGGGAGTACAAAAGGAGGTCAGAAAGTTGACAGCGGCCTGGATGTGCATCTGGTCAGGATCTTGGGTTTGATTCTAAATGCAATCAGAAAGCATTGATTCTATAAATACATATTTCATGCCAGTCACTGTTTGGGGGCTCTGAGTATACAGCTGTGAAAAACCCCAACAGAACCAGCCCTGCCCTCATAGGGCTCCCAGTCAAGTGGAACACCATGGAAACATGTCCTTTTTTGATGCTGGGACAGATCCCATGACACCTCATAAAGCATATGGCACTTTTCCATCTATTCCTTAGTTTTATTGTCACATCAGCCTTGTGTATTTTTTGTGTGGGTTTTTTTTTTTTTTTAAAGATTTTAAGTAATCTCTACACCAAAATGGGGCTTGAACTAACAACTCCAAGATCAAGAGTCGCATGTTCCTCTGACTGAGCCAGCCAGCCAGACACCCCTGCATGTTTTGTTTTGTTAAGATTTTAGTTACTTATTTACTTGAGAGAGAGTGTGCATGCAGGTGAGCATGCACACATGAGCACACACACACGTGCACACACGCACACAAGCAGAGGTGCAGTGGGAGGGAGGGGCAGATGGGGAAGGAGAGGGACAGCCGACTCCCTGCTGAGTGTGGACCCCCCCCCCCCCCCCAGTCACGACCCTAGTCACTACCCTGAGATCACGACCTGAGCTGAAACCAAGAGTCAGGTGCTTAACCAACTGAGCCACCCAGGTGCCCTTGTTTGTGGGTTTGTTTGTTTTTTTAAAAAGGATTTTATTTATTTATTCATGAGAGATGCAGAGAGAGAGAGAGGCAGAGACACAGGCAGAGAGAGAAGCAGGCTCCATGCGTGGAACCCAACGTGGGACTGAATCCCAGGACTCCAGATCACACCCTGGTCTGAAGGCAGGCGCTAAACTGCTGAGCCACCAGAGATCCCCCCCCCCTTTTTTTTTAAAAGATTTTATTTATTCATGAGAGACAGAGAGAGAAGGGGCAGAGACACAGGCAGAGGGAGAAGCAGGCAGAGAGCCCAACGTGGGGCTCGTTCCTGGGACTACAGGATCAAGCCCTGGGCCGAAGGCAGGCTCCAAACCGCTGAGCCACCCAGGGATCTCTGTTTGTGTTTTTTAATAGAAGTATAGTTGATGCACAATATTACATTAGTTTCAGGTGTACAGCAGTAGTGATTGGCAAGTCTGTATATTATGATGCTGTGCTCACCACAAGTCTATCTACCATCTGTCCTCACACAACACTATTACAGGACCATTTAGTATATTCCTTATGCTATACCTTTTATCCCCATAACTTATTCATTCCCTAACTGGAAGCCTGTATCACCCACTCCCCTTCACCATTTTGCCTGTCCTCCTACACCTCCCCTCTGACAACCTCAGTTCCCACCATTTGTGTGTTTCTGCTGTTTATTCATTTGTTTAGTTTTTCAGATTCCCTGTATAAATGGATATTTGTCTTTCTCAGTCTGACTTATTTCACTTAGCATCGGCCCTTTTAGGTTCATCCATGTTATCACAAATGACAAGATCTTACTCTTTTTTATGGCTAACATTCCATTGTCTGCATGTATGTGTGTAAATATACCATATCTTCTTTATTCATTCATTTATTGATGAATACTTGAGTTGCTTCCAATGTTGGCAGTTACCGATAATGTTGCAAAAAATGTAGGGTTTCAGCCTTGTGTTTTTATTTCCACCTTACAGATGAGGGAACAGATTTGCAGAGGTTATGTACTTGCCCACGGGCACTCAGCCAATAAGCAGCAGAACCAAGAATCAAACCGTGCTCTTCTCTTTCTGATTATTTCTCCCATGTCAGGGCTGAGCGATTGGTTCTCTTCTCTGTGACTTCATATGCCTAGGAGTAAGACTCAAGTGCTCTTGGTGATCCTTCATGGACTTCAGGCATGTGTTGGCATCAGAGCACCTACGATTTGGGTCCTGGGGAATGGGAGAGGAGAGAGTTGGTGATGGCCCTGCTTCAGTAGCCTAGAGTTCTGCGAGTCTGTGAGCATGTCACCTTCACCTCAGCACCTTAGATTGGAGACAAGCATTTGACAGAGCAGGACTGTTGAAACGGTGGTGTGATGTTGAAGAGTTGACTTAGCTCTCTGGCCAAACCAGGTGATGGCAATAGGAGTTGTTTTCTGTGTTGCTGGTGGGAGGTGCCCAGCTACATTCCTTTGCAGGCAAGCACAAACTAGATATTTTTGAAATTGAAGGTCTAAAACCAGCCAAAGAATTAATCCTGGTCTGAAAAGCATATGGTGAGACTATAGCCAACCTGACTTGGGTGTTGCCTTTTCAGCTTTGTTGGTTTTTAATAAGTCTAAAACTATGTCTCAAGAGAAAGGACTTTTGCGAACATCTTAAGCCAGGTTCCTTATGGCTGACAGTGGCTAACAGTGAGGCCTGCAGCCATGAAGGGTTCAAGTCCATCTTATGTTCATGTGCCCCTTGGCTGATGGGGTGCTGAGCAGATGTTTCAGCTGCTGTCATGGACTTTCCTGATGATAGGTCAGCTGGATTGGCCCAACTCTATATCACCTAGCTGAGAGGCCTTGTAGCAAAGTGAAAGCAGGCCCTGGACATTGGGCACTCCCAGGGTCCACAGCGGTGCCAAACAGAGGCTGAAGCTGGGCCTGGTGTCTTCTCAGGCTTTCTCTTGCCTTGGAGGCTGTAGCATGAACATAGGCTGTGAAGCCAGAGAGGCTCCAGTCTGGTCCTCACCCAGTACTTACTGCCCAGGGCACCTTGGGGAAGGAAGCGTCAACTTCCTCATCTATAGAATGGGTTCAATAACATATCTATGTCCTGGTTGTAATAGTCCAGTGAGGGATGGTGTGGGACTTGTCTGGCACATTGTAGAGTTCAGTACATGGTGGCTCTTTTAATAACTGCTCAGTCTCCTGGTTTGGGGGTTGGGATGGAGTCTTTCTGAGGTCTCATCCTGTTGGATACGGAGGATCCTTTGGAGGTAGGAGGTTGGGAACTGTTCAACTAGGGAACTGCAGGCAAGAGTGCTGTCTTAGGTCTAAACTTGAAGCCAGCTCCTCTTTGAAGATTGCACTTGAGTTCTAGAAAGTTCAGTTGCTAGATGTCAGCATTAAGCATTGAAGGGGTCTTCATTGAAGCGGAAGTGAGATTCCCAGAAAGAGGTACCAATCTATTATTCATTCTGATTATCTCAGACCTGGCATGGTGGATGGAGCCTCTGTGGCTCAGGGGCAGACTCAGTATTGCTGGGTGAGAAAACCAAGGCGGGAGAGAATGAGCGCTTTGTATAGCAGTGTCCTGTGAGGGGGCTGTAGACTTTTCTGAGGGAGGCAGGTGGGCCCCCCCAGGGCTCTGAGGAAGCTAGATGAGGTATTATGTGTCCTACAGAGCACCACATGCGTCCTTCCCTCTGGGAAGCCTTCCACCCAGGCAGGGCAACTGTGGCCGGATGTGGAAGGTAAACAGGCAGCCCTTCTGCTCTTTACTACAGACAGGCCCGGAAAGGCCCGAGCTGTAGCTTTTCATCTCAGGAAGCCCTGAGGTCCGCCTGGCTCTCCTGAAGCAGCCTCATTGTCCCTTTGCAGGAGCATAACCAGGTGCCCCAGCTTCTGTGGCACCAGCATGGCCAGGTGCCGATGCTGAAGTTTGAGCAGCAACCCTGGGCCCTCTCCCCTCCATTTTCTCTACTTGGGAGCCAGAGAATATTCTGCTTGAAATCTTGATTGATAACCCTTGCCCTTGGGATCAAATCTGGAAGTCCCCTGGGCCCTGCAGGATCTTCTCACCCCTTCCCATCCTATCACTGTGCTCCAGGCACACCAGCTGCCTCTGCTCCATGCTCTTTCCTATTTGTGGAATCCTTTCCATCCCCTCCTGCTGCCAAATCCCTAGCAATCCCAGCTCCTGCTCATTCATTAGATCTGAGTTTATACTCTTCTTTGCAGAGAAATCCTACCTGACCCCTCTAGCCTAAGGTTCAGTACCTTTCTTAGGGGCATGTCTGTCATCTCTATTTCTCCTTTTAATTGGAACCATCCTTTGCTTTCTCTGCTCACCATGAGACTGTGAAGGCCTTGAGAACAGAAACTGAATCCGTTCTGTCCATGGCTGTGTCCTTAGCGTGATGCCATCACATGTCTGGCAGATACAAGTGTTCCGTAAATAAATATTTATTGGATGAATGCAGAAATAGCCAATCAAGCAGGTAGAATGGACCTGCCACTTCTCCATCCATCACTTGTGTGTCTCTCCTTGATGTTAAGAGTAGAGATTGAGTGTCCACAGGCCCTCCTCTGAGAAGGCACTGTCACTCTCCAGAACCAGGCCGTCTCTGCAGGCCAGTTGAATCCCATCTAAACGCGGCCTCTCTGTTAAGCTCTGCGCTCTGGAACGTCCTAAGAAGTCCTCCCTTGGGTCACTTCCAGCCCCAGTAGGGTAGCCAGCTGTCCTCACAGAGTTGTACATCAATGCCTGTAGTGATGAGGCACAAATAGGATGCTTTTCGAGTGGGGAAAGGAGGGAAATCATAGTTAGAACAGAATCCTATTCTGTGCAAATATTTAACAAGTTAGATGTCCGCACGTTGTGTGCCAGGCACGGGTCTCAGCAGCGGGACACAACGGTGATTAGGACAAGAGGAAGGCCCCTGCCTTCAAAATGACACAGGTGGCTAAATGCAGGAAGACCTGTCTTTTTTTTTTTTTTTTTCTTTATTTAAACTTCATCCTTTTATACAGAAATTGCTACCTATAAGTCAAATTAACTCATATGGTAAGAGAGCGAAGTGTCTTGTTTCTAGGGATAGCTGGAAAAATCAAAACGTAGCCCATGTTTTAGCAGGCTGTCCACCTTCCTGAAACCCAGCTCGTTATTGTACCGTGGTCTGGGGCAGCCCACTCATCTCCACATCCTGAGCTGAGCCTGGAGACATGCAGGACCAGGAAAGGAAGCTCAGTCGGGCTATCTTTGGTGGCCATTGTTATTTATGGGGCATTGGCAGAGAAGCCCAAACCACGGAAAATCTAGAGAAAGATAGGCTACATGGTGTGGTTGAGCAGAATTCGATAGCTCCTCGTTGCTCTCCAGGCCATGGGACTCAGAATGACAGTCTGCCCTGTGTCTGCTGTCAGGCCTGGCCTTGGGCTTTGTCTGCCTCATCCCTCCACACCTCCCTCACTGTCCACGAGAGCGATGCTGGGGGAGCAGCCACTCTCTGTTCCGAGTCTGTGCCCCTGGGACCTTCTCTCTGTTTGGGACACAAAACCTGAGACTGTTTTTCCTTCTAAATACAACTTTGTTCTGCAGGAGAGGAGAAAAGAGATTGTTCGTTTGACGATAGTGAGGTGTGCTCTGATATGCCTCTGAAAAGGGCCCATTTGCCCCAGCAGCCTTTGCTGGGTATAGTGAGAGGAGAGGAGCCCAGGGAACTTAGTGGGAAACCAAAGCTGGGGGCAGTGGACTCTGTGTCTCTCTCATAGGAAAATAGAATGGTGCTGGATGGTTCTGTCCTGGGAAAAAGAAGTGGGCTTGGATATTGGCCTTGGTGATTTTAAAAATGTGTAAGCCTTTGCTTGCTGATTCTGTTTTCTCACTTCCCATATACATTTCTGGGCCTCGGCTGCTCTCTTGGCAATCTCTAGAGACTGGCTAATTTCTACCCCCAAGAGGGGATGGATTTGGCGCTTCCCCTGCACCAGGCACTGTGTTAAGTGCTGGGGATACAGGTGGTGGTGGCTGCCCTCCTTTCTCAACATCTATGCAGTGCATGATCCTTTCAATACACACACACACACACACACACACACACACACAGGAACATTTGCAAACAGAATCCGTATGTACCCATCACCCAGCAGGAGCAATTATCATTTTGCCAAACTTGTTTTCAGCACCGTCCAACACTCCACTTTAGAGTATTTTAAAGACAACTCCAGACATCACCCATAAATGCGCCTTATGTTTAACTGATACGGATGTATGTTTTCAGTATAACCACACCACACCCTGTCACACTTGATGCTTCTGACATTGCCTTAAGAAAAAACCAGAAACTCCTCCCCTTTGCCTTCCTTGACATTACTGTCTCTCTATTTCTTGACTTCCTCTCATCCTCGTCTCTGGCTCCTTTCCCTCTACCCACCTCTTAAATGTGTGTCCTTTTCCCTGGAGGATTTTTAAGATTTTATTTATTTATTAGAGAGAGAGAGAGCACAGGCAGGGGCAGGGGCAGAGGGAGAAGCAGGCTCCCCGCTGAGCAGGAAGCCTGACTTGGGGCTTGATCTCAGGACCTGAGGATCCCAACCTGAGCTGAAGGCAGACACTTAACCTACTGAGCCACCCAGGCTCCCCTCCCTGGAGGAATTTATCCTCCCTGGCCTCTGGTCTTACCGCCCTGTGCAGGACTCCCGTGTCTCAAGTCCCAACATACACATTATTCTCCCATGCAATGGTTTGCTCACGTATCACTGTCACCTGTTAGGCTCTGAGGTCTTTCATGGAGGAATGTGGCCTTACCTCTCCCTGAATGCTGGGCACCAGTACCACTCCCGGCCATGGGAGCAGCTCAGGAGATGTTTAAATGAGTGACCAAGGGAAAACGTGACCCTTCTGCCAAGTTTTAGACTTCAGTTTCTGAGTGCTGGCTGCTTGTGCAGCACATAATTCACTTTCAGCATAGCCTAGACCGCGCTCGATCTGCAGGCCCTTCCCTCTGGGGCTTTTCTGCCCGGGTTGGCCATTGCCCTGCCCGTGGGTCACATCCAGCTCAGAAGCCTGGGAGTCATCTTGTGACTTCTCACCCTGCCTGGAGGGGCATCCAGGTTTGCTCATTTCTGTCTCTCAAGTATCTCTGCAGATGCTCACCTTCCTCCTTTCCTTTGCTACTACTGGTGCCCTAGCTCGGGTCCACACATGGGCTGCTTCAGGGTGCACATTCCAGTCAGACTGTCTGGGTGCGGCTGCAGTGCTGCCATTCACTGTGTGGCTCCGGTGAAATGCCTTAACCCCTCTGTGAGGATAGTGCCTGCGTCCAGGGGCTGTTGTGAGACCTCCGTGAGTTAATGCTTGTGTGCCCAAGTCTCCTCAGCAGTCTCCCAGCTGTCTTCACTCCAGGCCCCTGCTTCATCGCGTGTTAGCCCTGTGAACGTTATCTTTCTGAGACTCATATCTAATCAGGTCACAAAGAAACCTGCCCCTCATGGCCCAAAGAATAATTTTGGAGTTCTTCAACCTCTCTGCCTTCTGGCCCCATCTCCTCCCACTTCTCAGGGGTCCCTGGACATCTGCCCATTGTTTTTTACGCTCTTGATGTTTCCACCACATGGAATGACCTTCTTCCCAGGTCATCCCCTATCAGAACACTGCTCCTCTTTCACAGCCTGGATTGGGTGTCGCCTGACCTCTACTGTACTCCGATCACACTGCCCAGCCTATAGTGTCCCTCTCCAGCCCGACCGCACACTCCTTGAGGGGTAGAGCTGTCAGGTTCTGTAGGTCTCCCCAGACTCTTGCTTGTGATTCTCTTTACTTGTCCTGAATCTCAGCTCTTCCAGGAGATGGGAAAGTAACCTGCAGGCCAGTTTTACCTTAGTAGTTGTTTAGTGAAAGAAACTTGAGGATTTTTCATCCCCTCTGCCTGTCGTTTTCTTTTTCTTTCTTCTTTCTTTCTTTCTTTCTTTCTTTCTTTCTTTCTTTCTTTCTTTCTTTCTTTCTTTCTTTCTTTCTCTCTCTCTCTCTCTCTCTCTTCCTTCCTTCCTCCCTTCCTTCCTTCCTTCCTTCCTTCCTTCCTTTTTTTTAAAGATTGTATTTATTTATTCATGAGAGACACAGAGAGAGAGGCCAAGACACAGGCAGAGGGAGAAACGGGCTCCACGCAGGGAGCCCGCAGGGAGCCCGACGTGGGACTCAATCTCCAGGACCAGGTCCTGGGCCGAAGGTGGCGCTAAACCGCTGAGCCACCGGGGCTGCCCTGCCTGTAGTTTTCTTGTTCGAGAGGAGAGTATGCTGTGGAAGTTAGAATTCACGGCAAGGGTTTGCTCCCCCCAGGAAGAATGGCTGCCAGCTCCGGCAACTCTGCTGTGGATTCAGGCTGCCTTTCTCTCGTCCTCCCCGTCAAATTCTATCTGTGGGCACCAGGCCAGACATTGAGGGAACTTTGGGATCTAGGCCTTCTTATCTTCCCTTTGTTTGTTGCTCCACCTTACAGAAGGGAGCAGGCTTCCACCATCTCAGACTGGAATGGCAGCACATGTGGTGTCTGCCTTCTCCAGCCTCCTGCCACCCACGGAGCAGAGAGGATCAAAGGCTTTAGCAGGGAAGGGAAGGGAATTCACGTCAGTGGCACCAGAAACCCCCCTTTCCCCTTCCAGAGCTCCACAGAGCCCTGTCTTACACTCATACTCGATCCGGTGGGATGTAGCGGCTACCGTGGAAGGGCCACAGCCACTTGGAATAGATTTCACATGGAGGATTTGAGACTTAACGCCATGGTATTTTTCAGCAGCACAACTGTGTTTCAAGTTGAGTCTTGTGTATCTGCCATTTTTATAAAATAGACAAAAAGAGCTGCTGAGGGTTAATTTGAGTAGGGGGCACCTGCCCTCATCACTGGCACCCCTCAAGGCAGAGCTCTTTTGGGATAGCTGTTTGAAAATCACTCCTTGTCCACTTCTCCACTCTTGTTGGCCTTGTTTAATCCCAGTGCTCAGAATAGTAGGTGGTGTGTCATAGATGCCCAATAATTTGAAAATTAGAATGAATGATTGCAGTTTGGTTGGGGCTCAGAGCAGTGTCTTCTTCTTGGGGGGTGGGGGGGTAGGGGCTAGGGGCTGCCCAGGAGGGGGGTTGTCTGATACCAGCATTTTGGGTCCAGCCTGGAATGAATGACTCTGGAATCCTGGAAGGCCTAGTCAGTCACCTTCTTTGGTTCTCAGGCAGTGTCAGGGAACTGACACCTAGCCATTTTGTTCTCTGTGGACCTGAAAGGCTGTGCCTCCCAGTACAGCTCCTGTTTCTCCTTTTTGAACTCCTCTGAGACAGAGCAGGTGGTTGGGGCTCTCTGAACCCATAGAGGACTGGCTGTTCTGCTCCAGCCTGAAATCAATTTCCTCCAGGCCCTGCGCTGAACCAGGCCCTGTGAACAGAGGGAGGGGTCTAAGCCAGGCCTCCCCTGCCACGTGTGAGAAGGAGAGTGATAGAGCCACTTGGCCTGGGAGCCACCAACCTTCCCCCACTTCTCTAAAGGGCACACAATGGCAGTTGGGCTGCACCTTTGTTTTATGAGTCACCAGTGATAGCCTGTCATAAATTGTTATTTCCTATACTTTCAGAGCTTTATCAAGCCTCTCCTGTGCAATCCGGGAACAGATTTGATGCAGGGTCAGTTAACACATTGTGTTGAAATCTGTCATTGTGCCCATATAAGGCAAACTCCTCAGGTTACTTTTTACCTTGGCAGAATCACAGGAATGTCAAGGTAACCAGGCCACCTCAGCATAGCTCTGATTCTCGTTGGGTCACCTGACTTGCCCTCCCTCTCCCATGACTCACCCTGCAGCCCAGCGCGAGGCCTGCGGTGCTTATGGTGGATGGAATTGGCCAAGGGCCTCTGGGACTGCACTTGGTTTTGTGTCTTCCTTAGAATGGGTCAGGTGAGAAAAACTACAGGAGGCACCTTACGTGGTGTCTGACAGCAAGATCCACAAACAAAGCAGTCTTGGTCAGACTTGAGGTTGATTAGGAGACGTGTGGATCCCAGCTCTGACACCTTCCAGCTGTGTGACCATGGGCAGATTGCTTCAGCTTTTGGAGCCTTATCTGTAAAATATAGAGCACTCAGAACAAATTCTGGTAAGCATTAAGTGTTCAATAAATGTGAGTCATTTGTACAGTTAGATTAGGGGAAACCTCATACCCCACCCAGTCATAAAAACACCTCTTGCTCTCTTTGAAAACTCAGCTCCATAGCAGCACTAATGGGTCAGAGAGAGCTGGAGCACTTGAGTCCTCCCTGGAAGACTTGACCCCACACCTTCACGACGGCGGTCCATTACCTCTGCGCTTCCCAACACACACGCACAAAGCCACTCCTCTGTCCTGACTGGGCCAGGAGTCAGATCTACCCCTGAGAGCAGCAGGGGCCTCCTCCTTCGCTGACGTCACACTGCTCCTGGAGACAGTTGCCCCTTATGACTGCTCTGTGGTTTGGCCAGGCCTTAGTACCAGCCCCAGGAAGGCCTGTAGGTGGGGCGAGCCGGAGTGGGAGCCTAGCCCTGTCACTCTGCCAGGGCAGACGGTTTCACCATTTTTAATGGAGCGATTATGAGTCAGAGGTTTCACTCTCTCTCTCTCTCTCTCTCTCTCTCTCTCTCTCTCTCTCTCTCGACTGGTTCCTCCCAATCCTGTAATTACCCTTTGGCTATAGAACGTTATTTTGGTTTTTCTTTTTTTTTTTAAATCCTTTCAAGACACTGTTGATACTGTCCTTTTGTGTTCAAGGGATCTAAGACAGAGTGAAAATAGCAAAGGAAAAAGACCCCCAGAGCCTGCTTACACGAGGCTAAGGGCTAGAGTGGATAACTCTGAACACCACCAATTACCTCTTGGCAAACTCCGAACTCTAAGCCAGGAATGTTGGGTCTGAGGCACCTCCCAGATTGACGATGGATTCATTCACTCCCTCACCCAGTATTCACTGAGCCCCTGCTCGGTGCCAGCTCCAAAGAGGAGTTGCACTGAGCCTCAGCAGAGGGTGGGCAGGCTGATGAGTACTCAGCACCTCCTTGGGCCCCCTGCCAGTGCTGGTCCACTCAGGGATGAGAGGAATTGATCATGCAGATAAATGCCCTATATTCTCTTGGCCTCTGAACTCACCCTTCTTCTCGAAGGGATCATCTTACTCCCGGGCTCTGAGTGGGAAGCCAGTGGGACAGAGTACATCTGAAACAAATTTATGTCTTGAGTGTTGCCCCAGGCTCTAGTCGTCAAGAGCACAGACTTCTAGACCAACTAAGTTCTGCCCTAGTCATGTCACCCGTCCCCAGACACCCCTCCCAGCTTTCACTGGAGTAGGAAAAGGTTTCTGACCTGATTGGTGGACCATTAAATCAGAATGTCCCAAAACAAGAAAAAGGAAAGAATCACCAAGGAGGAGTTGTAGTTGTCAAAAGCAAAATCTGCCCCACTGTTAGAAATCGCTTGTAGGCCTGGCATAATTACCCTTCCCCTACCACAGCCCAGTTTGTGGATCATGTAAGTTCCAGCAGGAATCAGGCTGTCTGCTAGAGGATGAACAGAGGGAGAAATGGTGGTATTTGCCCTGCCTCCACATGCCACCTGCCTTTTCACTTCTCAGTTCTGTCGGGAGTTTCTGGGCTGGGCCTTGGTGGCTCAGGGCAGAAGTAGCGCTTGCCTGAATGAGACTGGAGTCTGCTCAATGCCCCCTCTTGCTTTTTCTCCCCCAGTACCAAATGCCTGTTACCTAGGTAAGCAAGTCCATGGGTGGATTGTCCACGCTGAAATGATAAATCTAAAGACTTGTTTCTTGGGCACCTGTTAGGATTCCAAGCTGCACAGTCTCAGGGCCAGAATTGGCTCACTTGGCTATCTTTCTGAAGGATCAAAGTTTAAACCAGACGATCTTTAATCTCTCTTCCTACCCCGAAACCTGAGCTCAGCTGTAAGCCATTGAAAGTAAATGGGGTTTTTGTAGTTCAGACTCCCTGTTCTTCAGGTGAAGCGCCCCTGTGCCTGATGGTTTCACAGCAAAATGCCAGGTTGGGCGAGAGGAGGCGGAGGGCATGTCCCCAGTCTCTGCTGCTGCCCTAATTTAAAAACTGCCTTTTGGGAGTGGAAGTTTTCTCTTTTAAAGGTAGCTATTTCAGGTAGGCCTCACCCATCTCTTCTTCCTGCTGAAAAGCTTTCTTTTGAGAGCTGAGTGCTGCCTCTACCTCAACCCTATGGGCCCCAACTACCTTTAGTTGAGACCCTTATCTCCCTGTGTGCTCTGTGGAGAGGGCAGCGTCTTCCCCCTTGGGGAGGACTCATTTCTTTTGAGTGTAATCTGAGTAGCTTTGGGTTGGCTGGTTGGTTGGTTGGTTGGTTTTCCGTGTGTGGGATAGCTCCGGAAAAGGTCCATTTAAGAACAGAAACAAGTTTAGACTGGAGGACCCCCTCCCCTACCCTGGGTTGCCTCCCCCTGCTTTTCTGGGGGGTTTCTTTTAGCTCCATGGTCCAGTTCAGTTCGACAAATCCAGGGGCTCCTTAGTTCTCACTGGGCCTTGGATTCCTCACTTACAGAATGAGGGAGTTAAATTAAAGTGGTGGTTCTTAACCCTGGCAACATGTTAGACTCAACTTGGTAAGCTTCTTGAATTTCATTATTCAAGACCCATCTCCAGGGAATCTGATTCATTTGACCTGGGGTGAAGTAGACATTTTTATGAAACTCCTAGGTCCCATGTATTTATTGTCAGTTGATCTCCATTAAGGGTGAAAGACATACTAAACAGGGAGAGTTTTCTTTCAGTTTTTTTTTTTTTTTTTTTTTTTTTAAGATTTTATTATTTATTAGAGAGCACACACACAAGCAGAGGAGGGACAGAGAGGGAGAAGCAGACTCCCCGCTTAGCAGGGAGAAGTATCTGGAGCTTGATCCCAAGACCACTTGAGCCGAAGGCAGACCCTTAACCGACTGAGCCACCAGGCACCCCAAAAGAGTCATCTTTTCAATAAATAGTGCTGAGACAATTGCATATGCACATGCAGATAATGGAGTTGGACCCCTACCTCACACCATATACAGAATAATTCCAGCTGGATCAAACACCTGAATGTAAGAACTAAAACTATAAAACTTAGAAGAAAATGGAGACATAAGTCTTCATGACCTTGGATTGGCAGTGGTTTATTAGGACACCAAAAACACACATAACAAAGAAAAATAGTTATCTTAGACTGAGTGAAAATTAAAAACTTTTTTTTTTTTTGCTTCAAAGGACACTCAGAAAGTGAAAGTAAAAAGCCCTCAGAATGGGAGAGAATACTTGCAAATCATGTATCTGATAAGGGTGTAGTGTCCAGAATATATAAAGAATGCCTACATGGGATCCCTGGGTGGCGCAGCGGTTTGGCGCCTGCCTTTGGCCCAGGGCGTGATCCTGGAGACCCGGGATCGAATCCCACGTCGGGCTCCCGGTGCATGGAGCCTGCTTCTCCCTCTGCCTGTGTCTCTGCCTCTCTCTCTCTGTGTGACTATCATAAATAAATAAAAAATTTAAAAAATGCCTACATACAACAATGAAAAGACAAATAGCCAATTAAAAAATGGGTGAAGGGGGGATCCCTGGGTGGCTCAGCGGTTTAGCACCTGCCTTCAACCCAGGATCCTGGAGTCCTGGGATCGAGTCCCACATCGGGCGCCCTGCATGGAGCCTGCTTCTCCTTCTGCCTGTGTCTCTGCCTCTTCCTCTCTTTCTCTGTGTCTCTCATGAATAAATAAATAAAATCTAAAAAAAGAAGAAAAAATGGGCGAAGGATTAGAAACCTTTTCCAAAGAGGTTAATACAAATAGTCCATAAGTACATGAAAAGATGCTCAACATCATTAGTCATTAGGGAAATGCAAATTAAAACCACAGTGAGGGGATCCCTGGGTGGCTCAGCCGTTTAGCGTCTGCCTTCGGCCCAGGGCATGATCCTGGAGACCCGGGATCGAGTCCCACATCGGGCTCCCTGCATCAAACCTGCTTCTCCCTCTGCCTGTGTCTCTGCCAATCTCTCTCTCTCTCTCTCTCTCATGAATAAATAAAATCTTTAAAAACAAACAAAACCAAAATGAGATGACACCTCACAACCACCAGGATGACTGTAATCGAAGCGTTCAATAATAAGTGTTGGCAAGGATGTGGAGAAATCAGAACCCTCATACATTGCTGATGGGAATGTAAAATGGTAAAGCCTCTTTGGAAAACAGTCTGGTCGTTCGTTAAATGATTGAACATAGAGTTGCTGTATGTCCCGGCAGTTATACTCCTAGGTGTATACCCAGGGGCGCTGGAAATGCACATCCACTCAAACTTACACATGAATGTTTGTAGCAGCCTTATTCACAGTAGCATAGGTAGAAATGACCCAAACGTCCATCAACTTATGACTGAATGGGTAAATAAAATCTTACACATCCATACAATAGAATAGTACTTGGACAAAAAGTAACAGAGCATGGACACCCAGTATAACGTGGATGAACCTTTAGAACACTCTGAATGAAAGAAGCCAGACACAAAGGCCACATACCACGTTATTCCATTTATATGAAATGTCCATAAAAGGCAAATGCACGGAGACAGAAGGTAGACTAGCAGTTGCCAGGAGCTGGGCGTTGGGGGGACAGAGTGCTCACAGTTTGGTGAAAATATTCTGAGATTAGATAGTGATAACTGTATAGCCTCATAAATAACCTAAAACCTAAAACTCACCGATTTTTTTTTACTCTGATTTTTTATACTTTAAAAGGGTGAGTTGTATGGTATGTGAATTCTAACTCAATTTAAAAAAAAATGGTTCTCCAAACTATGCACCTCGTTAAAAAGAAGTACGTGCACACCTAGGATCCAGCAACTTTGCCTCTGTGTTGCATTAGTCCTCTGCTGTTGGCTAACAAATTCCCTCAAAGCTTAGTGGCTTCAAACAGTATTTGTTATCGTAAAAATTGAGAGAAAAAAACACCAGAAGAGCTTAAGAGTAATTCTAATATACAGCCAGAGGCAAAAACCTCTGGGCTTAAAGGGTCTCTGGAAGCATGAAGAACTAGGTCTGATCATATAGTAAAGGAATACCTTTACTCATTTGGTAGTCAGATAGCCAGGCTAAAGGAAGGGAGGTTTGGGGAAAAGTATGTGGTGTCAGCCACTAGTGTACAACCAGCAACGTGGTGAATCCTAGGGGCGGGGGTTGGGGGAGCTGGCTTCACCAGCTGCAGCACTGATGCCGTGGGTAGCACCTTTTGGAATAGAAAGGATGCAGTGATGAATAGAGCATCAACTGATCACTTACTGCACACTATGTGTGTATAGCCCTGTTGTTAAACGTTCACATCATTGTCTGTTATCCTCATTTTACAAAGGAGGGAGTGGAAAACAAAACAAAACAAAAAAAAAACAAAGGAGGGAGTGGGAGCTGAGAGAGGAGACTTTGTTTTCTATGGCCACACACAAGTGGCGAAGTGAAGGTTTGAACCCATGTTTGAGCTTTGAGGGCTCTTGCTCTGGAGCACCGTGCCACTTTGTCCTCTCCTTGGCCTGCCTCCTAGTCCGCTCATTGCTACAGTGTCCCGGCCCAGCCCTTGAACCTAGGTCTCAGCAAGTCCAGTGGCCCCAATGCCTGGGCAAACAAGGCACCTGAAGACTCCCGTTCCCCTTCCATTGGAGTGGCAGGCCAAGAGCATGTCTTCCCTGACTCATTTTTGGAATATGTACAGTTCCAGGATTTATTTTTGTGAACTGTTGAAAGCAAGCAGTTTTATCCCTAAGTTGGGACTCTCACCAGTATAAAATGGGATTAGAAACCACGAAGTCATCCGTGACTGGACATGAGAAGCCCCCAAACCATTCTGTTGGTTCTAAGGTTTACTGAGCACCAGCTGTGCAATGCGGTGGGGCCCTGCAGCCAACAGGACTCGGCTCTCACGGAGATTATGGTACACTTGGGAGGGACACTGGTTACGGACAGAGGACATAATTTCTGAAAGTAACAAGTACAGCAAATACGACGTAACAGAGTTAAGTGATTGTAGGGTGCAGATATCAAGATCGGAGAAGGCTTTTTGAGATGATGTTATCTGAGGAAAGTCCTGACTGATGAGCAATAGCCAGCCCTGTGAGGAGCTGCAGGAAAGTTTTAGACCAGTGCTTCTCATGAGGTAGGGACTGCACTCCAGAATCAGCCTGTTGCAGTAGCAGCAGCACATGTGTTTCCGAGAGCTTCACAGGGTGATTGGCTGGGGCGGAACGTTGGCTACTGGGGAGGGGGCGTGGGGGAGAGATGGTTTCTGGAGAGACACGCAGGACCTCTGGAATGCTCACTACTCCGCTCTGTGGTATTTATACCTCTCCTTCAACTGGGAAGTCAGAGCTTTTTCATGTAGGCTGAGAAAACTCCGAATAAGGCAACGTCAGGCCAGGACCTAAGAAGCATTCCATATTTCTCTGTAATTGCTTTCAAATTAGGTTATGTCATCATGGGGCAGGCACATGCAGCATGCCCGCTTTGCCCTTGGCTAGCTGTGGAATTGGGTTCTGGGTGGGCAGCTCATTGTGTCCCCCATGCTACAAAACCACCAGCCTTAATTTCCCCCCTCTGGCTGGCCTGCATCTGTCTACATGGTAGCCCTGTTATCATGAGTGGTTCATCTTCTTTTCTCAGCCTGCTCCCTGGTTTCTGTCCCCTTCGGCTGTGGTTAAAGGCAGTGGGTCTTCAAAACAGTACTTATGTGTACAGTCTCAGAACTGTTCAGAGGCTCACAGATTCCCTGGACAATCCATACAGCTGTTGCCAGGGTGATTGCCTTTTTGCTGGGCTGCTGGCAACCCAGATTCCAGTAGGCTGAGGCATCGGGCCCTGAAAGGGCCTTTATAGTTGGTGGATGAAGCCCAGAGGCCAGGAGAGCAGTTTCTGCTTTCAGGAAATGAAAAGATGCCCCACTGGGGCCAGGCCTCGTCAGAAGCCTGGCAGTAGCCAGGCAGATAGGTGATAAGAAGGGTGGATGCCTATCCTTGGGATAAATAGCTGTCCCTCCCTTGTGTCCAAGCCCCAGACACCCTTCCTGAGGACCCGTGGAAGCAGGAACCATGGGCAGCATCAGAGGCCACACCAGGCAAGGTGGGAGTTCAGGAGGTGGGACGGCGCCCTCCCCCTCAAGGCAGCTGATGCCCCAGCGGAGCGGCAAACCCAACACGGTATTGCAGAGCCGAGGTTTGAAAACTCCCAGCACCGTAGGGAGCCCTGTCTTGCCTCCGTGTACCCTGGGGGAGTTTGCTATGGCCACTTCCAGTCAGTCCTGGGCCTGGGGAAAAGATGCAGCTGGTCCTTATAGGTCAGGCTGTTGGCCTGCGATATGCTGCTAAGGGGGTGGGCAGCACACACAGCAGAAGGCGGGGGATGCCGCATGAAGCAGCAGAGAGTTTTTCCTAAAATTCTGTGAAACGTGGTGTCAATGGAATCCACATGTGAGGATCTGCTGCGTGAGTAGGAATACTGCAGCCTCCGACCCTGGTCCAGGAGCCCTCCTTGCCAGGGCTGATCATCAAAGCCAGCGTGCTTGCCCCAGCCAAGGCGCTTGGCCGAGCCTGTTTGTAGGCCCAGACTGACTTTGCAGGAGACTCCCTTTATTCTGGGTTTAGTGGAATTCCAGTTTCCAACAGATACTTCCCTCCATACCACCCCCTTCAGTATTACCACCATGTTTTGTAACAGGGACCTTGTTTTGTAACAGGAAGTCGTTGAGAGAAAGAGGGAAGCAAAGTTTTTCCAGCTGGGTCAGCCGCATCCCGCCAGAACCCTTTCTTGCACTCACCATCACTCTGCCCGCTGGAATACCACTTGGTTGCCCTGGGTCTTCAAATGTTTGTTTCTTATTTAGTGACTGCCCCCAAGTAGAGTTTAACTCTTTGGGTTGGGGGAGGGAGTCATCGATGAATGGCTCATTAAAGGCTCCCCGCCCCCACCCCGCCACATTCCTGGCTGCTTAGGTCACCTCCCAAACAATATCCATCATTCATTCCCCCTGCCGCCCCGACATCCTGGCCACTGGGAGGGGTCCCTGTGACACAGGAAGGACTTTATGACCAGCATGCTAGACCTCCTCTCCCTCCCCCCACACACAGAGTGACAAAGCAGAAACAGCCCAGGGGCCCCTCTGAAGCCTGCCTTCCCTGGTGCACCACAGCACTGGGAGTGGTGACTGGATCCCAGCAGAACCAACAAGCCCATCTTTCTCCTTCTACCCCTTCCTCTCCCCCACTCACACCCTGTGCTATTTTAACAACCAGAGAAGAATCTTGAACAGGCTGCCAGTGTGCAGAGGCAGGTTCTAAAGCCTCTTCTCTGTGGTTTTCTTCACATGTATTCTCAAAGACAAGTCCACATCCTTCCTTCCTCCCTAGATAGGTCAAGGGCTGGGTGCAGACTCCCTTCTCAGAATGGCAAGGACAGGCGGGAAGCTGCAGAGCCACCACTGGTGTTGTTTTGCCTGCCTTGCACTGGGTCCTGGCCACCCTTTAAGAAGCAGGCGAGCTTCGGGAGGCACAGCTCTGCCTGCTTCACTCTGTGAGCTCCCCCCCAGCTCGGGGGCTGGGCTGAGGCTGGGACCCTTCTTGACCCCATCCTGCTGGCTCTGCCAGGACCTGGCATCCCACTCGGACATTGTGGATGCTCGGCTGCCCTGTGTTTGTGTTGACAGGCTCTGTGACCTTGGGCAAGTCACTTCACCTCTCCCTGCCTCAGTTTCTTTATTTATAAAGTGGAGATGATAATTTACATAATGACGAGGTTGGTGGTTTTAAAGAGTTACTATGTATAAAGAGTAAGAACTAGTAATTAGCAGTTCTTGCATAATTACCTTTGGCATGCCCCTCCCCCCCACATGTAAATTCTGTTTTGCTTCTTCCCATGCCCAGTATCTAATAGGGGTTCCAAGTCAGGATTTGGGATTTATTGGCCAGGTGAATGCACTGAGCGCCCAGGGACATGGCCATTGCTCAGAGTCAGTGCTTACCCTGAAAATGACCTTAACAGTAAAGCCCAACAGAGCGAGATGCCTTGTGCCTTTTCCTCCTCCCACAGAGTGCCTGCCAGTAGCTCTGGACACCTCTCGCCTCACCCCCCGAAGTGAAATGGAAACCTTGAGCTTGCCTTTCTCAGGCACGGCAGTCCATATCTCGAACCTGGCTCTTCTACCTTCCTTCCGCAAGGTTCTCTCAAAGGCTCTTCATTCTCTCTTCTTCCTGGTGGTCCAGCTTCGACCCTCGTCCCCTTCAGCTCTCCCCTTACACAGCAGCTGGGGTGACCTTCCCAAGGCCCAGGGAGGTAGGCCTTGCCAGCCTCCTGGCACAGCTTGCTCCCTTCTTCCTGCTCCAACCTGCTGGAGGGCCTTTGCACAGGCTGTTCCTGTTATCTGGAAAGTCTCCTGTATTTTTGTCTTAACTCTTTCTTGGTTGTATCAGAGTCTGGGGATCACCTTGTTAGGGAAACTTCCCCGTGTCCGCCCCTAACCACTGGATCAGGAGCTAGCATGCTGAACAGTCTTCAGCTCCCTTTCTGAGGGCAGCAGGGAGGAGGGCACATACCTGCCACCTCAGAGTGGGGCCTCTGGGATTTAAGTCCAGCTCTGTAACTTTCCAGATGCATGATTCCTAGGGGGTGGGGTGGGGTGGGTGGGATGTCAACACCTCTCAGACCCTTGGTTTCTTCTGTAAAATGGGGCAGTGGTGGCAACTACCCCACAAGATACTTGTGAAGATGAGAGAAGCTAATACGTGACACGGTGTCCAGCACACAGTGAGCTCTGTTGGAAGTGTCTATGCCAGTTGTAACTCTTACCATTTCCCCTGCGGGTGTTATCTCTGTAGTTGAGTAGTTGATTGATGAGACCCTCTCCCTGTTCAGACTGGGCAGTCCATGAGTGTACAAGCTGTGTGCAGTGTTGTTCACGCCTGGGTAGTCAACCTAGGACCTGGCCTGGGGTTGACACCCAGCAAATGCTTGTCAAGGGAATGGATGTGTTCCAACCCCATGGACCTGGGGCATTGTGGAACGGTGGGGCCTGTTGGTGCTTGGGCTCTGTATTGCATGCTCTGAGAATTTTGCATAGCAGAAGGTGGTGTGGTGGGCACACACGGCCTCTTTCTTTTGAAACCACCCCTCCACACTCTCCACCTCACACATCTTAGTCTAAACTGGGTAGGGAGGGGAAGTGTATAAGTAGAGAGTTATTCTCATACCCAGCTAGAAAAAACTGAATCTTTAATATCGTGTTCAGATTCCAGCTCCTACTCACCAGTCACTGTGTGAAGAAGTGGCAGTCTCTGGTTGACTTGTTCCCTGAGAATGGCCTCATGAGGTCCTATTCTCCTTGTCCACGAGCCTCTGGTGTCAGTACCTGCCCCTCATCTTCCAGAAGGAGAAAACAGAGCTGAGCAGGGCATGGAGTGGAAGGGTGGGAGGCCTGTCAGTGGGGTTTTCATTCTATCTGTGGCAGATCCAGGAGGGAATCCTTCCTTCTCACCCCTAGGCCAGGCAAGTGAATATTCTGTGTTCTGCTTAGGACTGTGCCTGCTTCCAGCTAGGGAGACAGCAGTGCCCAGTGCAGAGATACCATTTATCTGTAATACCTCTTTTCCTTGACATATGTATAATACTGAGTGCTTACTTAATCTGTGCCAGGCACAGTCCTAAGTGACTTACTTGAATTACTTTGTTTAATCTTCATTTAAGAGGAGAGGTTACTGTCCCTATTTCATCAGTGAAGAATCTGAGTCTCATTGCTTGCCCAGGGTTATCCTGCTGGCAGGTTGCCTCACTGGCAGAGGCAAGATTTGAATCCGGATCTGTGTGAGTCCCAAGCCCCAGAGCTCTTGTGTGGTCTCCAGAGAATATGAGCAAAGGATGGTGTATGTATTTGGAGGGCAGATAGTGCAGTGACCTTGTGAGGATGGATAGCCTGAACCCGACAAGGTAAGATTTGTTCACAGCCTCCACAGAAAGAGGGTCTCCTGCAATTTCCTTTCCACTCCCACCATGGTTGGGAGGGCCTCTGGGAGGGTAAGGGCCTCTGCAGAGGGAAGCAGCCACTGTGCACGCAGATAATTCATCTAGCATTTACTTGATGCCAGGCACTGTGTCGGATGCTTTAAAGCATGTCCATCTCTTAATCCTTACAGCAGTTACAGGAGGTAGGTTCTGATAAGACCATCCTACAGAGAAGGAAACAGGTATAAGGAGGTCAAGGAGCTGGCATTCAAACCCAGACCTCTGCCCTTTGAGAGCATGTGGGCATAACCCAGGCAGGCCAAGCTGATGAGGGCTGCCGTTAGACCGATCTGCAGTCCCTGCCTGCAGATCAGGGGCCTAGATCTTGGCCCCAACAGCACCAGAGCCCTAGGGGAGGATGGGATTGGTCACTTTGCTACTCACCAGCATGTACTCTCTCAGATACATGCATAAGCAGAGGCCTGGCATTCCCGGCCCGCTGCTGCCCGTGGCTTTGTAGGATGGTTGAATTGCCTACCTGCTCACTGCCCACCACTGCGGTCGGCTGTGCCTTAGGCGTAATGGCACGTGAGATGTGAGACCTGACTCCTGCCCCCTCAGAGCGTGCACACATGCAGGCAACATCCAGTAAGACAGAATAACTGGAGAATGCTGCTGAGAGCTGCAGGGGTTTCGTGGTGGCCAGCGCAGGCAGGGGACTGAGAAGGCACTCTGGAAGAGGTGGCAGAATTTCGGGAGAGGAGGAGGTCTGTAAAGGCCCAGCGACGATGACCAGGGACCTGCTATTGACTGAGCACCTGCCATGTGCTCTACAGACATCACCATCGCGAATTGTCACACAGACTATGACTTGAGTTCTGTCCTCACCGCTGTGTTGCAGATGAGGAGGCAGATGTGTCCACATGGGTGGCATAAGCAGCAGTCTAGCCCTGGTTTGTCTGAATCGAGAGTTGTGGAAGGGGAAGCTGGGAAATGAGGTAGGAAGGCGCATTCCTGTGTTCCTCAGTGAGCACCTGCTTGGTGTCCAGAGCTCATACATATGGGGAGGCAGAGGATGACACTTAACTGTAAGAGCCCAGAGGGAAAGGTGCCGTGATGAGAGCTGCCCAGAGGAGGTTCAGAACATCTGTGTCAGAATCGGGTTGAGGCAGGCAAGTCCGTGTGGGTGTCCCCAGGGAGCTGCACTTGAAGCTGATTTTGAGGGATCAGTAGGTGCCAACTTAGGAAAGGTGGAAGCAGGGCCCAGGCACCCTTAACTGAGGGGACAGCCCCACACGTCTGTGTCCCCCATGCAGAGTGACGATAGGTGGGGTGGGGACCCCTGGCCCACCCACAGTCTACCCTTCAGATTTGGGTCTGGAAGGCAACCCTGTGCCCATCCTTGCTGTGGCACAGCATGTTAATTAGGCGGCTTCTTTGTCTGGGAGGGGCCTTGTGTTGAGTCTCTGAATGAGCAGGAGTGGTGACAGCTATGAAAACACATGGTGCCCCGCCAGAGGCTCCTTGGAAGCCCCTTGCCCCCCACCTGGCCTCTGCCTGTGCCTGGGCATGGAGTGTGCTCTTGTGTGCTCCTGGCCCTCTGCCCACATCCATGCTGGCCCCTGTAGATTGAGGGGGCAGGGCGGGGCACAGGGGCTCCATGAGAAACAGAAGTGTGGCATTTTTCCCAGACCCTGCTGTGGGACGCTAAGTGGGCCGGTTTCCCCAGAAGGTGTCTGGACACGTCCATCTTTAACTGATGTGACGTGCTTCCTGGAGCTGATGTCTGGTGACATGCCCAGCCAGTGGCGGGCTGAGTGATGGAGGCCCTATGCTCAATATTCTGTGTTTGGGTTTGGGACTTGGGCTTCTTGTTTGTGGCCCTTTCTACCCAAAAGCATGTTTTCATCTCTCAGCATCTGCATTCTCTGTGTTTTACGGAAACTTCCTCAGAGACAACTGCCTAACCCAGGTGGGAGGTGGGTCCCTGCCTCCCACTTGCCTTCCAGCCCCCTTAAGATTTGGAAGAGTGGGATATGGAATGTTCTCCAGGGAACAGAGGATGTCTGGCCTGCTAGGAAACAAACTAGGCTTGCAGAGGGCTCCAAGGATCTGGGCTCCTGGCCTTTTAGGGTAGGTGTTTGCTGCCAAGCCAGCCAAAGCTCCAAGAGAGACCGATTGAGGAAACCTTGAATTTATAGACAGCTTTTATTTTCCAACTGCTTTCCTGCCCCATGTCATCTCTGTGCTTGCCCCAAACCCCTGAGGGGCAAGGAAGCCAGTGCCAGAGGGGCCCTGTGGTCTCATCCACTTGCTCTCAGGGAAGAAGGGCTCAGTGTGTCTATCCAAGAGAATGTAAGGTCCATGAGAATAGGGACAAGGCATCTCATTTCCATACTCAGTGTTGGTGGGGGGGGGGGGGGGGCGCTCAGTCACGTTTGCATGACTGGGCTCTAGTCCGCGCTCTGCAACTCACTACCTGGCTGATCATGTGGTGGGTCTATCAACTACCCTAAGCCTCAGTTTCCTCAGATCAACTTCCCTGGGTCGCTTAAAGATCAGAAATAGTAGTGCCCACGTTGTCCCAGGGTCAGGGCTGTGGCCTAGCCCTTTTGCTAGGAAGCCCTAACAGCTGTGCTGATCCTCCAAGCCTCTCTGTCACGTTTCCCCAGACATTCACAGCCTGGTGCAACTCCCACCTGAGGAAGGCTGGCACACAGATAGAGAACATCGACGAGGACTTTCGAGATGGGCTCAAGCTCATGCTTCTCCTGGAGGTCATTTCAGGTGAGGCTCCTTTCCACCACAGCTCAGCCCACACCTGGGACAGGTACCCTGTAGCAGATCCCAGGACCTACCGTCCTGGGCTTGCTAGAGAGGAGGGTGACGCACAAAGGGCTGCAGCGTGTCCAGGCACTGCTGTGGTGGGGTGGACTAGAGTGCCATGGTGGCTGGTTCTGGAGAGTGGTGGGGACACTAAAGCTTCCCTTTCCCTCCCTTTTTTTCGGTGTGTGGCTCTCAGGAGAGCGGTTACCTAAGCCGGAGCGGGGCAAGATGAGAGTGCACAAAATCAACAATGTGAACAAAGCCCTGGACTTCATCGCCAGCAAAGGAGTCAAGCTGGTCTCCATCGGGGCAGAAGGTGAGCTCGGATGAGGCAGCTCAGTTCCTGACCTGTAGGCTCTGAGCCTCAAGTTCTGTGTTCTGAACAGAAGCCGTGTGGGTGGTAGAGAGAACACTTGGGGGTGTGCAAAGCACCAATATATATCCAGCAGAGACCACAGTGACTACCCTCAGTGTGATCACTGAGCCCACAACCTCCTCTGCCCCTCCACTTGCAGAATAATCTCCTGCGGGGTGGTGGGGGGAATGGCTTTGACTTGAACCCTGGACACCCTCATCACCCTGCTTGTGCTGAGCCGGGGAGACACTGACAGACATGTGACCTGGCATCTCTGTGTGCCTAGAACACCTTTGCCCTTTGGCCCTGCCTGCTATCTGTGGGCAGGAGGGAACAGAGAAGAGGGGGACACTTAAGGCCCAGTGTCAGGGCTCTAGGGTGGGGAGGTGCAAGTCCAAAGGTCAGTAAGTAGACTTTCCTGGCTTCATGACCTGAGAGTTACCCAGGACACTGTGCCCCGTGGGGACACCCAGGACTGCGATCCTTCATTCTAGACCCTCCCGCTAGAGCAACAACATGCTGTCCCCTCCAGCAGCCAGCTTGTCTTGAGCTCACAGGCGCTTTTGGAGATGAGGTGAGGCCTGATGGAGCCCAGAAGCTCACCATCAGCTTGCACTCACAGTTCAGCTCATTAGAGCAGGATTTCCTACACCCTGACATCCATGTTGTCCCAGCTTTTAGAAAAACAAAGAAAACTAATTGCCATTAATGACAGGGCTCTGAGAGTTTGGCGAAGACTCTAGGCCAGAGTGTGTATGCTGAGTTCCAAGGCTCTGCCCTTGCCTGGGACCTCTTGGGGAGGGGTGCCAAGTGTCACATGCCATGTCGAGGTAGTTGGTGTTTGTTTAAAAAAAAAAAATCGAAACCCAAAAAATCAGTTGGGCCCTCAGATTTTCTGTCCTTAACATGGATCTTTCCTTCTGGCTCCGCTCCAGCCTTCTGCTTCTCACAGCTGCATTTATTTTGCTCAACTGCTAGCCTGTAAATACAAGTAGGGGTTAGAGGAGAGACCTGGTGGCACTCATCAGTTTTCATTTGAAGAAAAACTCCGTCGAAAAATGTTCTCTGTTCCTGCCCAAATTGGTTCACTCCCAGTCCCTGTGACTGCTGGGCCCTGAGACAAAGCTGGAAGGCAGCCCACTGGAGGCGCCCCAAGGGCTCCAAAATACTTGAGAGCCTAGCCCCTGCCCTGCCCCCTGCCCCTCCATGCAGTCTAGGCTGGAGCAGAAACATGGCTTCCTTATAGGGGCGCAGCTGGTGCATGTGTCACCAGAGAAGAGGTGTTCCCTTCCTCCAACCCCCCCGCCCCCACGGTCTCTCCCTGCGTGACTTGCCCGATGAGGGAGCTGTGGCCTCTTCTCCAGCTGGTGTCCGTCCTCCTGCTCTGCAGTGCCCAGCACTTGTGGGGAGTACACAGTGTAGATTTCTTGACTGGGTTGCCGCCCTTGCCCTAGGCTGAGAAGACTGCCTGGTTTCCGGGTCTGGGGTTCTGAGCCCTGGGAAGGGGCCCCACAGACATTGTGTCCTTCCCCTGCTCCAGCCAACAGGCTACGCATGTCTCCTAATCCCAAAACTCTACAGCGGAAAGCTGCCCTCTGCCATTAGCCGGTGGCTTTGCTGTGGAGAGTATCTTTATTATGGCTCACGAGCCCCTCCCTTCCTTCTCCAGTGTGCCCTTGGGGAAGGCTGGGCCTCATCCTATAGGTGATGGCTCTACATTGAGCCCATCCCAGAGGTTTCTGTTCTCCAGGGTTAGTGGACAGGGTCTGTCTCCCTGCACCTGCTGTGCTGAGATGTCAGGGGGATGGGGTGGGCAGAAGGCATTCAGGGGACCACCATGGCCCGTCCGGCTGGCAGACTGAGGGATGAGGCCACTTGCATGCAGTTCTCCTACCCAGCCCTAAACACATGGTGCCCCTGAGTGTTACAGAGGTAACTTCTCTCTAAGCCCCTGAAGCTGAAGAACATGTGATACAGACCCTTTTCTCTCACTCCCGGAAGTTTGAGAGTATAGTTGGTTTTCTGTTAAGAAAGCATGTCCCTTCCCAGCTGGGCCTGTGTCCCCGCTCTCCCGGTCCTGCATCATCTTCCACAAGGGTAGGGTACTGGTACAGCAGACAGTAGTGCTCACGAAGGCAGGCAGAGAACAAGTTAACCCACAAACCCACAGTTTTATAAATGATGGTCAGTGTGTGAGGGGGAGGGCAGGCTGCTGGGGGGAGGCCCTGGGCTTGCACCTTCTGATTGATGGTTGGAGAAGCTGTTTCGGGGAGGTGACGGCAGAGGCTCAGAGGGTGGGAAGGCCATCTGATTAGAGAGTCCAGGGGTGCACTTCGTGGGTGGGCAAGAAGTGTGCGCTCTTTCGAGCAGGAAAGACCTGGCTTTCCGAAAGGACACAGCCCGAGTATGCCGGGGAGCAAGGGGCTGGGTCACCCCGGGCAGGGTTTGTAAGTGGGATTCAGGAGCACAGGCTTCATTTTAGATGTGGTAGAGCATTAAGCAGGTGAGCAACACAAATCCGATGTGCTTTTTTTTTTTCATTTATTGTGTGTGTGTGTGTGTATATATACACACACACACACGTACATATACATATATATATTTAAAGATTTTTATCTCTAAAGTGAGTGAGAGAACACAAATGGGAAGGGGCAGAGGGAGAGGGAGAAGCAGACTCCTCACGGAACAGGGAGTCCTCAATCCCAGGACTCTGGGATCATGACCCGAGCTGAAGGCAGATGCTTAACCACCTGAGCCACCCAGGCATTCCCCACCCCCTCACCCCCGCTCCCCGCCACCCCGCACCTTTTAACGTGATCTCCCTGACTGCTTGCGTGGTGGTGGGTTACACAAGGCACTTAGGAGGCAGCGTGTCGAGCTCTGGGTGAGACCACAGTGGCCTGGACAAAGGTGAAAGGACGTGGAGAGATTCTCAACAGACAGTAGTACTAGTCCAGCACGCACCTGCCAGTGGAGAGATGTGCCTGTAACAGCATGAGGGAGAGGCTGACAGACAGCTGGGGGTGCCAGCCTGGCACCTGGGATAAGCCTCAGGGAGGAGCAGTCGTGAGCTGGGTGAGAGAACAAGCTGGCCAGGTAGGAAGAGGCTTGTGTGGCCCACAGCACATGTGCAGAGGCTAATCAGAGCTGATCTACATAGAGGCAGAAGGAGTTCCCTCTGGCTTTAACAACCTTCTCACCGTCTGCCCCCTTCCCTGCTTGCAGAGATTGTGGACGGCAATGCAAAGATGACCCTGGGAATGATCTGGACCATCATCCTCAGGTTCGCCATCCAAGACATCTCTGTGGAAGGTGAGAGCCCACGGATTGGCAGAGTACAGCCTTTTTGCCCTGCCCTGCTTCTAGGTTGGGGCGAGTTAGATGACAGTGTTGGGGTTTTGTTTTCCTGCTTGAGGCCCTGCCCTGTTTCCCCAGAGTCCCTCACAGGGCCCCTGCCCTGTACAAGAGTGGTTAGTGAGATGCTGGCCCCGGCTGCAGGGGAGGGGTACCCACGCAGAACCCTTTGGCTCCTGAGGTCTCCGTCTCAGTGGACCCTCACACAGTCCTCGTCAAAGGGGCATGATTGGTCCCATTTTACAGTGGTGGAATCTGAGACACAGAGCAAACTAGTGATGGAGTCAGGCCTGGCCTGGTCCTCCCCTCACATCAGCACCTTCGTGTTTCTGTTTGACACCCCCACCCTCAGACCTTTGCCTCTGTGAACCTAGGGCCAGGCCAGCCAGGAATGAGCTGCTTAACTTCCCTCCGAGCACTTGTGTGTACCACAGCATGAGAAAAGTTCTCCTAGCCAGTGCGTGGAGGGAGCTCCTGCAGCAGGCCACAGTGGTGACCAGGACAGAAGTGTACCCTGTCCCCAGCACTCCCAGTCTGTCGAGCACAGAGCCATGCGTGGGGAACAAACGACCTGGCCCCCTCCCACTCCACTTCTCTGAAGCAGCCACATCTGGGAGACCCTGAGTGGGCAAAGCCAGCATCAGAGGCTTGTTTGGCACCATGTTCTGGCAGATAAAGGCACAGGCTTTGTGGTCAGAAACATGGCACAGTTTCAGGCTCTGGTGCTCTCCTGTCACTGCCACTTCCTGGGCAAGTGACTGCTCAGGGTTCTGGGTGCAGGTTGGTGGTTAGGACCAGCAGAGGCCTGCCAGTGCTAGGAACAGGAGGAGTTCTTACTACTGGCTGTGCTCGTATTCCGTCTGACTCCTGTCCTTGATCTGAAAGTATCCTTCGAAAGTATTTGAGCCAGTGCTCACTGTCCTTGTGTGTTCCTCAGAGACCTCTGCCAAGGAAGGGCTGCTCCTGTGGTGCCAGAGGAAGACGGCGCCATATAAGAACGTCAACGTGCAGAATTTCCACATCAGGTAAGCACCCAGCCAGAGCATCCCAGCCCATTTCCTTCCCTCGCTGCTCCCTAGGATGGAGATCTATTCTGCCACCTACTCTGTTTTCCTGGTTCTGCCCCATGGGTCAGGGCCACCAAGGCAGGAAGTCACGTAGCACAGGCACTGGTCTCCCACAGTGGGCCATCTCCCTCCACAGTGGACTGTCCATTCAGGGGAATCTTGCAGCGCAGTGTTCAGCAGGTTATGCTGTCCCAGTGGCAAGCACTTGCTCATAAAGTACTGGTCACACATCAGAGGCTGGTGTAAGTGTTTACATGTATTTACTCCTTAATCCTCACAACAATCCAGTGGCATGTAGGTGCTGTTACTACCCCATTTTACAGACATGGAAACTGAGAGAGCAGGAGATTATGAAACTGGCCCACGGTTGCACTGACAGTAAGTGAGAACTGAGATTTCACCCCAGACCATCCAGCACCAGCAGTCACGCTCACGGCTTCTCTACCATTCTGTCTCTGGGCAGTGCCTGGCGCACGTGCACACACACACACACACACGCACACACACTCTACCTCAATAAATGGGAATTAACCATTCCTATGAATTTCCTGGGCCATCAGTGCTTGTGTGATGGTGAGAGGGCCTCTTTTTAACCTTTACCTTTCCATCCCCAGCTGGAAGGACGGTCTTGCCTTCAATGCACTGATCCACCGGCACAGACCAGAGCTGATCGAATATGACAAGCTGAGAAAGGTTTGCTTCTTGCATGGCCCAGAGATACATTGAGTCTGACCCTGACCCTGGGACGCCTTCCCCTAGCCCATCCATTGCTGGCATCTGTAGCTGGATTCTGTGCTCAGATGGGCTGGGAGAGCCTGTGCCAGCTATCACCAGACCTCAGGCTCTGATTCTTACCTCCCTTGCTCCCCTGGGGGACTATCTCCTTCTCCCTTTATGGCCATTGCGGCTGCCCACAGTTATTTTAGGGCCTGGCCAGCCGTGCCATCTAGCTCCCCCTCCCTTAACCTTTTAGATTCTGGAAGCATTTTCTCTTTGCCTAACGGAGAAGAGTGGTAAGGAATTTCAAACCGTCACTGCTGGCAGGTGTTTCCCATGTAGGGTCCTGTTCTGATTTGCCTGTACAAGGCTTGTGATCCTGTAAGACCAAAGCCCTGCCCTGTAGGAGCTCCCAGCCAGTGGAGAAAGCAGGATAATGTGTCCAGAACAGACCAGCCCCACAAGGTCCTGTACATGTGCTCAGGCTGAATGGGGGCAGGAAGGGAATAGGACCAGACAAGTGCTGCGGAGGAAGGATGACACATCTGAGCTGGCATGGTCAGGCAAGGGCCCCTGGAGGAGGGGACATACTCACTGGGGGTAGGGGTATAAGCCTGCACTTGGCCTGTTCATGCTCTGCCGAGTAACCCGATTGAGCTCTAGCTGGATATTGACTAAGGCACGTGAGGGAAGATCTTTAATTCTGTGGATAGTGGGGAGACAGCGTGAAGGATGCTTCAGGAAGGCTGGACCTTGGAAGCTCTCAGTTTACTCCCTCCCCGCCGCCCCCCAGTGCTCTCTTGGGTGTGGAGCACAGATTTTCTCAAGTTGCAGGACAGAAGTCTTAATCTGGAGTCTGGAGGGTTGGAAAGTTTAATAAAAGAGCACACCTGCATTTTCTCTGGAGAAGAGGTCGACAGTTTGCCCCACAAAGATTTCCAGAGGCGTTCCTTTGAGTGGGAGTTGACTGTACCTGGGTATCCCCCTCTAGCCCCCACATCAGCACAGGGAGCTAAGAACTGCCCAAAGAATGCTTTTAGTCCTACCCCTTCCCAAAATGCTTCCCTTCCGGGCCAGCCTTGGCCCTGTGCTTCTACACCCTGCCCCTGACAGAGTTCTGCCTCCTTCCTTCACCTCCCTCCCGCCAGGACGACCCTGTCACCAACCTGAACAATGCCTTCGAAGTGGCCGAGAAATACCTGGACATTCCCAAGATGTTGGATGCGGAGGGTAAGCACATCCCTTTGTTCAGTCACCACCCTGTTCCGTGAGCATGTCTTGCAGTAACTTGAGGTTAGCTGGCAGTGCCAGTGAGAAAGGCTGAATGAAGCTGGTCAAGCCAGGGACAGGGTGCTGCCTGGGAGCCAGAGCGGGAGCAGCCCAAGCAGACCAGACAGGCTCGGGTAGGGCTGGGGGAGGACTGGGGGAGTGAGGGAAAGGAGAATCTTGAAGAGGACGAGTTCTGGGGGCTGCATCTCTGAACAGAGCCCTGCCTGAGTCCTGCTGCTCCCCTGGAATGGGCAAGCCAGGTGGCCCCGGAGGGCTGGCTCCTGCAGACAACCAAGTCCGGAGCCCATCAAAGTGGAGTGTTTGTTTTTTCCTTTTCCGGCTTTGCTCCATTTCCCAGCCGCGCACCACCCCCAGCCAGGACCCATGGCTGTGGCCTCTGGTGGCCCCTGGGTTTGACTGTCCGGCAGCCCCTGGAGGCCATTCTCAGAGAGAGGAAGTGGCCTCATTTTAATCCAGTTCCCACAGCCTTGGCCTTTCTAGAGACCACGGGGGATAGAGGGGCTGAGGGTGTGGACAAGCCCACTGGAGTCACCAGGGGTCACTGAACCCATTCTGAGGGTCCTTCTCCTGGGATGCCTGTGGTCTTGGGAGACTTTGGATCCCAGTGAGCGACCACCCACCCCCCGCCCCTACTTGGGCAGTTTAACCCTTGTCGTTCACTTACAGACATCGTGAACACGGCCCGGCCCGACGAGAAGGCCATAATGACCTATGTGTCCAGCTTCTACCATGCCTTTTCGGGAGCGCAGAAGGTACCGGGCAGGGCCAGGCCGGCCCACCTCGCCGCCACTGCCCAATGCCGCTGCTGCCTCTCGCCTCCCACGCTCACCTCATTTCTCTTGCAGACGGCAGTGGCCTCTCTCCGACTGGAAGCCACCCCCCCGACTCCAGGCATCACTGCCCATTTAGTCTTTTCTCATGCTATCTATTGAGTGCCTGATATGTAACAGACTCTGTTCCAGGCACCGAGGACACGGTAGTGACTGTGTCAGGTGGGATCCCTGGTGTCACGGAGCTTATATTCTGGTGGGCAAGACAGGGGGCAGGCATGTCCACAGATAAAGTCCTTTCATGTGCTGATGAGCACAGTGGAGAACATGGAGCAGGATGGCTATTTCAGCTGGGGGCCACGCCGGAAAGCTTCTGAAGGGTGCTTGGGATTTATGGGCAGGAGCTACCGGATGAAGATCAGCAGGAAAAGCATCTCAGGCCGAGGGTAGAGCAAATGCAAAGGTTCTGAGGCAGAAATGAGCTGGGCTAATTCAAGGAATAGCTGAGAGGAGAAAAATGAGGTTGGAGATGGTAACGGCCAAGACGTTAGAATCACAGTAGCCCGGGATCAGGAGTTTTATTCTAAGGGCCCCAGGAGACCACTTGGCAATCTATTCTGGGGTGGTAGGTGGTTATATAAGACATGATCTCACTGATGTTTGCAGAAAGATTGGTTAGCCTTTGACCCCTCTGGCCCTAAACAAGTCTTCCTTTCTAAAGCCAGTAGCTCGTGTCACAAAGCCAGCTCTGGTTAGGAAAGGAATCCTCCTATTTGGACTTCCCTCTCGCCCTCTACAAAACCTTAACGAAACATGCCCACACCGCCGGAGCCGGGGTTTGGCTTCCAGTCCAGAGCAAGCGCTATTCCTCCCGCATGAGCCTAGGGTCCGGCCCCGGCCGCCCTCCCTGCAGCTTTCACTCTCTCCTGCCTCTCTTTCTCTCTCTCTCTCTCTCTCTGCGCAGATATTGTAGGCACTCTGAGGCCAGATGAGAAAGCCATCATGACTTACGTGTCCTGCTTCTACCACGCTTTCTCGGGGGCTCAAAAGGTGAGCTGGGGCGGGAGCACCCCTCGCTGCTGTGGCTGGAGACTCGCCCTTGCTGTCCCCCTTATGTCCCCACCACCCATTTGTGGTTGGAGCCCTGGCCAGAGGACAGGCCCAGATAGGAAGGGTTCTCGTGACCGTGGGCCCCCAGTGACACCACTGAGCCAGCGCTACCACTGAGCCAGTGCTGATCCGGTGCTGACACGCCATGGATATTCTCTATGGACACAGCCCACCCTGTGGGGTGGTGGCATCCCAGTGTCTCAGGGTGGTTGAGTCCCACCAGAGCCTCAGTTTGCACCCGTGCTCCTGACCCCTTAGTCACCCTACCCTTCTTTTATGTAGTCCACACTGGCCACTTTCCTGTTGCCCTGGCTGTGCTCTTTCACAGGGGAGCATTGACCATTCTGGCTCTCTTCACAGCTCCTTCCCCCTCTCAAATGCCCCGGGAAAGGCTTGGCATTTGCAGGTTAAATCCTCTCTTGGTCCGCCTCTGCCAACCCAGCCTGTCGGGCTCCATTCTCCAGCAGGGCTGCTGACACGGGCAGAGCAGTTGGAAGTGTCTGTTCCCAATAGCAGCTGTCCTCTTCCACAAGAAGGTGCCTGGCTGCCCCTGGGGAGAGAGGCCTGGGCACCTTTGTCCCCTTCATCTGCCTTCTAGTCTCTGGTCTTGGGCAGCAGCAGTGTACTCCCAGTGACTTGATACTTGTGTCACCAATTAAAACTGGGCAGGGCGGAGGAGGAGAAACTAGCTCTCACTAATTGAGCACTTACTACATGCTAGGCAGTCCTCCAACGACTCTGCCCGTACAGTTTCTAGTCAAGTTCTGTGCACACCCCAGGGCGGGTGGGTGCTGTTACCTTCATTTAACAAAGGAGGAAGCCAGAGTTCAGGGAGGTAAGGAGCCATTCCTGCAGTCACAGGACAGGGACTAGACTACCTATCTTGTCCAGACCACCTTCTCCAGGGCCCCAGGCCCAGTGGGGGCCTTCTGTGGGCGGTCTGCTCTGGTACCTCTTAGCAATACGACCTCGAATGAGTCCCTTCCCCTCACCTTCCCCATCTGTAAGACAGGGATCATCCCATTCCCTGTCTTAAGATTGTCCTGAGGATGAAATGACCTCAGGTTGCTAAAGGGTTTAGTTTAGAATAGCACCCAGCCCCATGAGTACTCCGTCAGTGAGCTAGTGGTCAGCAGCCTGTGGGGCTTGCCCCTGTCTACCATCATCCCTCTAGCCCCGTGGCCACAGAGTGAGTTTCGTGGCCTCTCACTATCTATCTGGTGTGTGTGGTTGGAGCTTATGTTTGGAGTGTTCTGCTGGGGGGCACAGGCAAGGGGAGCGAGGGTGGGCAGTGCTGGGATTCCTGGACTCACACCCAACCCAACTAACAGCACGTTTGCCGTGGAACTCACCACTCTGCAGGCTCAGGCCAGCCTCACTGCCTACCACTTCACCAAACTGCCTTCCTGGGCTGAGCACTGGACTCTGCTGTGGTGGGGGCTGGGAGGCCTTGAGGGATTTGTGGGAGCGGATACTGGCAGGAAAGCTCAGGCCAGAGCATTCGGGGGTTTTGGAGGCAGCTGGGCCCCTCTTGTGAGAGAGGAAGTAAAGGCCAGGCTGTTGGGAGCCGGCGGCTCACCAAGGGACGTGCAGCACTTGGGCTTCTCCAACTGTGGGTGCGGCTTCCCCCAGCCTGTGTTTACTTCTCAAGACAGCCATGCGATGCTTCTATTATTGCTGCTTTTTGTCCTCAGAGACTCAATCCTGTCTCTTAGAAGAGTGCTCTCTGGCATTTGTTTTGTTTTATGAGCACAAGGCGAACTCCAGACCTAGCATGAAGCATGCCCATTCTCTCCTGAGAGTTTATTTCTGGTCACTAAGCATTTGCTCCTTATTCCTTTGTTCACTCATTCATCAGTGCTGAGTACCTAAAACATCCCCAGCCCTGAGCTGGGTGCCAGGAATTCAGTGGTGAAGCAGAGCACCGGTGATTAGCAGCTCGCACCTTCATGGGTCTGCCCAGCAGGGTGGATTTGAGCGCTGGGGTGCCCCTTGTCTCTCTGAAGTCAGGGCTCAGGGACTGACCTCCATGATGCCCTCACAAGCTGTGACCTTAGTTCTGTTTCCTGCACTTACTGGGGCTGGGTATTCATCAGCCGAGGCCCTCCTGAACCTCGTCTTTGAGGAGCACTGCCTGGGGCCATTGATGTGTGTCCTGCAGCATGATGCACAATGTGTGCATGTGTGTGCACATGTGTACGCACCTGATCTCGGCTGGCCCCCACTCACCTCCCCGTCCATCCCAGAAGCAGCGTGTTGATGGGAGAGGCTGGGCGTCAGTGCCCGCAGCCAGCGGGTCTGGAGCCATCCCCAAGCCTCTCTTTTCCTTCCCCACCGCTCTGTAGACCCTCCTCACTATTTCTGTTCCTGTTCTGTTGCCGTTTCAACTTCTCCTCTTGGACTCTTTCTGTGCTTCCTGAAAGGTACCTAGTCTCTTCTCTCCCCGTGTGGCACCCCCTCGCTCTCCTTCTTCTCCACTCCTTGAATTTCCACCCCCACAGCAGGACAAGGCAGCATATAGTCCTGTAGTTCTGAGCAGAGACTGGTCACAGTCTTCACTGCTCCTGCTCTCCAAAGCCCTGGCTCCCTTCTGCCCCCTGGATTGTGACTTCTCCCCAGTGAGCCATCAACACCCACCTCTGAGGGGAGGATTAGGAAGGGGACACGTGTACTTTGCCTATGCACAGACTTCTTGGGGGCACCAGCACCTCCTCTGCCACAGCTCTCTGGTGCTGGCCTCTCTGCAGTAGACCTTCCCACCCAGGGGGAGACTCCTTCAGGGCTTGGCCTAGCTGAGGACCCCACCTAGCGTCACTACTCAGCCTTCCTCTCTGTGGGCCTGTTAATCCATTTTTGTCATAGTGTGAGGGGCTCCCTGGCCCCCTTCAGCCCCTCCAGGGTCTGGGCCAAGGGATCCAAGGGGCCCAACTATCTGGGGGGCGGGGGGTGTGCCTTAGCCGTAAGCTCTGGGGACATCGGCAGAACCCATCAGGACACAGCTACTCAGGGTGCCATCTTGCTGGAGCTGTGCTTCTCTCCTTCCTTCCTTGGGGAGTGCTGTGTGGGCTATGGATGAGCCAGCTTACAGGGGATGAGCCTGGCAGGAGGGAGGGTCACTAGCTCCCAGGCAACCCTGACTGTGGTGCTTCCCCTGCCCCAGGCCGAGACCGCTGCCAACCGGATCTGCAAGGTGCTGGCTGTCAACCAGGAGAATGAACACCTCATGGAAGATTATGAGAGGCTGGCCAGTGACGTAAGTCTGCTACTCACTCCACACCGGTGGCCCCACCAGAGCAGGAGAATTGGGTTGCCTCTTGTTACCCTTGGCCAAAGGTCATGTGACACTTGCAGAGGGTTGAGCAGGTACGGCAGTGACACTTTTCTAGATAAGGGCGTAAGGTTCCAGACTGGCCTGTGGCCAAACCAGTATGTGACCTCTCAGGCGAGTCTCACAAGGCTAAGGGGTCAGGGCGGTGTGTCACCATGTTCCCTGGCTCCTGCAGTCCTGAGCTTGGGTTCCTGCAGAGGTACTCAAGGACAGAGTTTGCTGAACACCCCACCACCTCAGAAGTACTGGGGGAGGTCTTAAAAAGCTTCCCATGCCCTCACTCTGCAATGATCAATTCTGTAGGATGGAGTAAGACTCCGGAGCTGATAGGGTGACAGGACTGTGGTTTGTCATAGTGGGCCATGTGCCAGCACTTCTAGAATAGGATCTGTTGTCTCCATAGCAGCCCCAGAAGGAGGGAACTCGTGTTACCCCTTTCCCGAGGGGGGATCTAGGACCCAGAGGGTCAGGGACCAGGCACGCAGCTAACAGTAGAGGAAAGAGCTGGGTTCAAACCCAGGCAGCTCCACTCCAGAGCCTGAACCTAGAAACTCAGTTGGGAATGTAGGTTGTTGAGTACCTCTCTTCTGGATTCTGAAGCTCCTCGAGGGCAGTGGTTTGACTGTTCTTTGAGACTGGTGGAAAAAGCTAGCAGGGCACCTAGCTGGCTGTCGGTAGGGCAGCGGACTCTTGATCTTGGGGTTATGAGTTCAAGTCCTATTTTGGGGCAGAGATTACTTAAAATTTTTTAAAAATTAAAAGAAAAAGCTACCATCTGTTAACCACCATTCTAACACCATGGAAAAGTTAAGATTCTATCTTGGATTCCCATTGCTTCCTAAGAAAGGGCAGCTGGCACCATGCATCAAGATGTAAAGACCTAGATACCCCTCTCCTTGGTTTTCTCATTTTGTCAGAGCTTGACATTTGGGAACCACTTCTTCAAGCATATCTATACTGGGCAAGAACTGATTTTCCTCTCTTAGGATTGTTCTGGAATGTCTAGTTTGTTTGCTTGTTTGTACCTTGGCCTCACTGTATGAGTGGCTCATAAAAATACGTGTCACTTTTATCCCCCCGATTTTACTGTTGAATTTTTTACATCCTAGGCCCTTGCAGTGTATGCTGGTCACCTTCAAGTGAGCCCAGCATGCTGTGGGCCCTGCCCTGGAGGCGCTTATAACCCCTGAACAAGAAGCAGTGAGATGTCTCTTTCAGTGCTGAGTTCAGCAAGCATGACAGCAGCGGGCCCGTGTGGTGGGAGGGGCACTTGAATGAGGCCACTTTGCTTAGATCTGTGGAATAGGAAGCCCAAGAGCAAACACATGAATAAGAAGTGACCAGAGAATAGCGCGCTGGTTCAGAGGGGGCACACAGCCATAGAATCCCAGCGGGAATCCTGGAGAAGTCAGGCTGGGGACCAGGGATGATCCCCAAGGCGAGGCCCTTGAAAATCCACATCCCTGGTGCCTGTGAATGGGGCCAGACCCCTCCAGCACTCTGAGACGTCTCATGGGCCCACAGCTCCTGGAGTGGATCCGGCGCACCATCCCGTGGCTGGAGGACCGCGTGCCGCAGAAGACCATCCAGGAGATGCAGCAGAAGCTGGAGGACTTCCGGGACTACCGGCGCGTCCATAAGCCACCCAAGGTGCAGGAGAAGTGCCAGCTGGAGATCAACTTCAACACACTGCAGACCAAGCTGCGCCTCAGCAACCGGCCCGCCTTCATGCCCTCCGAGGGCAAGATGGTGTCGGTGAGTGCCTGGGGCTGGCCGGCCCGGGCCCAGGAGGTGTGGCCCAATGCCCCAGCCAGCTACAGAGGGGCAGCTCCACGCCACCGCCAGGCTTACTGTTTGGCCAACGTAGGCTTTCTTAACTGGAAGGCGTAGCCTCTGGGGTGCAAGGGTGTGGTAGGGGGTTGCTTGACTCTTTACCACGTTCCTCCTCCCCTCATCACTTCCTGGAATTTTATACTCATCCCCAAACCACACCTTATTTTGTGTGTCATTGTTTGAATTTGAACCGTAGTTGGCCATGATTCCAGGACGGCCACGTGCTCAAGGCCCCTTTTCAGAAGAGGGATGGTATTCACTGCACAGTCACCTGGCTCCCATAGCTCCGGCCATGGCATTCCTTCATTGTCACTTACTCATTTAATGCAAAAAATGAATTGTACCCGGCATGTGCAGGGGCCCTGTCTAGGCTTGTGGATATAGCAAAGCAGAGGCTAGATGTAACCCAGCCCATCTCTGCTGCCTGCCTTGCCATCAGCATCCCTCAGGAAAGTGTTGCCCTGCAGGGCGCCCCAGCTCCCCTTTGTGAGCCCTGATCTCTCGTGTCCCCACAGGACATCAACAACGGCTGGCAGCACCTGGAGCAGGCCGAGAAGGGCTATGAGGAGTGGCTGCTGAATGAGATCCGCAGGCTGGAGCGGCTCGACCACCTGGCAGAGAAGTTCCGGCAGAAGGCCTCCATCCACGAGGCCTGGACCGACGGTACGGTCCTCTAGCTCCCTCAGCATTCCTGTCTCTCACACACGCACACATGTGTGCACACAGCCCCTTCTGTGTCGTTGGATCTTTTTTTTTTTTTTTTTTTTTTTTTTTATTTATTTATGATAGTCACAGAGAGAGAGAGAGAGAGAGAGAGAGGCGCAGAGACACAGGCAGAGGGAGAAGCAGGCTCCATGCACCGGGAGCCCGACGTGGGATTCGATCCCGGGTCTCCAGGATCGCGCCCTGGGCCAAAGGCAGGCGCCAAACCGCTGCGCCACCCAGGGATCCCCTTTTTTTTTTTTTTTTTAATTTAATTTAATTTAATTTAATTTAATTTAATTTGTTTGTTTGTTTGTTTATTTATTTATTTATTTATTTATTTATTTATTTTTGTGTCGTTGGATCTTTTTGTCAGGCCCCCTTTCCTGCTGCTTGGGGATGTGGCTGTCAGAAATGTTGCTTTGGGCTCACCCAGCCCCAGGGAGAAGGAACGCTTCAGAGCAGAGTTGCCTAGTCTGCTCTGGCATCAGAGAGTGTTTACAGGTGGGCCCCTTCTAGGTGGTCGGAGGCTGTCATCCAGGAACACTCGCCAACCCTGTCCCGGCTCCATCGAGAAGGGAACCCTTGTCCCTCCACTCTGCCTTCCCTGAGGATGGTGCCGCTGTCAGGCTAAGGGGGAGAGGGGGACTTTCTGCCTACCTCCCCACGCCTGCACACTTTGTGACCATGGACTTCACACAGAAGAGCCCGTGTGCCTGAGCACAGTCCTTATGGGCAAGGCCAGGGAGCTGCCTCCTGGTTTGGCTGCCTGGCCTGCAGCTGGTGAACACTGACCCGCAACACCCACCCAGGAGCTCTTTCTCCCCTTCCGAGGCCCAGGCCCCCTGAAGAATGGCTTCTCCCAAAAGGGTGGCCAGTGGTGCCTGTTTCTCAGAAGCTCTGCAGCTGCCTGTTCCCTTGGCTCTAGATGTGGAATTCCATCATGTCCCTGGCCCTCGGTCAGGACCCACACAGTGGCTGAGATTCCAAGTCCCAGGGGTCTGAAAGCCTTTAGAATTCGGCCAGTGCCTGGGAAAGCCACGAGCCAGGACGCCTGTCCTTCCACTGCTGGCCGCCTCCTTCCCGGGTGTGTCCTGCTGCCCCCACTCTGCCTCGCTGGTCACACTCTTTATGTGGTTTAGTGTGACGTCCTCCCACCCCACAGTCTCCCATGAGGTCCTCATTGTGCCTCTGAGAGCTCCTCTAGCTGTTGGGCAGGCAGCCCCAGCACAGGCCAGAGGCTGAGATCTACCTAGATGCCCCCGTACAGACCCTGCCCCAGCCCTGCCGGCCCAAGAACACACAAGCCTGCAAGATCTGCAGAGCCAGGACCCATGTCCCACACACCCCTGGCTGCAGTTCAGCCAATGCCCTCGTCACATTGTGCAGGCTACTGTTTTCTGGCAGCAGCTGCCAGCCCCAGAGCGATACCCTAATCCATCTGCTGGGGAAAACATGTGGACCAGGTAATGAAGAGTTGGCTCAAGAGTCCACTGGGGCCAGGGGTGGGGGCCACTTTCCATCTTGCAGCAAGCAGCCTGTCCATGCCCTTTGGTGCATTTGTTCATTTATTTTTTCATTCGGCTCTTCTTGCGCCCAGTACTTTCCCAGGGGGGGGGCGAGGCCCCTGCCCGGGGAACTCACAACCCCACAGACTCTGGCTTTTCTCTTGTCAGAGGGTCCTGGGGCGTGTAAGTGGGTTTTATAGCATCCGTGCTCCATTCCTGGACTCCGCTGTCTTTCTCCTTTCATCATCCATGTCCTGCTTCTCCACTGTCCTTCCATGGGCTCTGGGCACCATCCCCATGCACTTCCTTTCTCGGGCCTCATGGCCCATGTGATCAGCTCTTCAGCCCCCACCTGGAGCTGTAGGAGGTCCTGGCAAGATGGTGTCCTGAGGCTGAGGGGTGTGGATATGATGGCCCACCAGAGTTCCTCTCCTGGGAATGACTAGGGTTGGACTTCACCCAAAAGGCGTTTAGGAGAGGTTGATTCAGTCTATAGCCAGAGCCCAACTGGTTCAGAGGCCTCCACACGCCCCTGCCCCACCCCTGCCTCCCTGCAGGCACTTTGGCATCTGGCCCTGCCCCTCACGTCAGCCTGGAGCCCCCAGGCAGGCTTGCCCACTCTCGTTCCCAAGACCTAAAGCTTCTGTCTTCTGAACCACCTAGTTCTGCAATGCAGGAGGACAGACTGACTCTTGGCCTCCTTTACACTCCTAGGATCCCACACTAGCAGCCTCCTTTCTCTGGAGGGGTGGCCCCAGAGCCTGGGTTGAGCTACCATCATTCTGTGCCTCCTTTACCATCCCCCACAGCCTGCAGGGGCAAGGGTCCGTGTGGAGGCTGTGCAGAGGGTTTTGGATCGTCTGGGTTAAAAAATAAAAAACGAGCCTCTGTATCCCTACTGTGGCTGCCCCTTGGCCTAAATCCACAGCATCCATGGCCACGGGCCAGTCCTCCTGACTCTCCCCATTGCACCCCTTGCCAGCTCCCTTACTAAAACTCTGCTGAGGCAGAGAAGCAGTAACCTACTATTTCTGGTTCCCACCCTTGGGAGAAAGCAATTTGGTGAAGGGAATTGCAAGCTTGCCTTTGTGGTTAAGCCTCCTGCCCCAGGGCTGGGGCGGCAGGGCCAGTGGAGTCACTCTCTGCCGCCTCCTGCCCACCAGTGCCAGCCTCATCCTCAGCATGGCTCAGATGCGGATGGTACCAGCTCCATGCCTGCCCTTCTCAAACACCACCTTATTGAGACTTGAGACTGGGCACTGGTGTAGGCCCCATTTTACAGATGAGGGAACAGGTGGGGAAAGGCTGCGTGCCATCCCACCACTCGGAGTTGCTAGGCCAGGCAGGCAGCTGTTGGTTATGGGCTCCGATGCCAAGCTGAGCAGTAGGTCTCTGAGCTGCCACTCCAGGGGTAGCCCCCAAGGGAGCTTACCTGAAGCAGAGCACCTTTGGGTGCCAGGGTTCCCAGCTACCTTCACAGACTGGCCTTTTCTCGTCCCGTTCTCTTCAATACCACCACATACTTCCAGGGCCTACTTGAGCTTCTGTCCTGGGGTATATAATTAGCCAGGCTCCAGGACTAATAATAGTGTTCCTCTCTCCCTTCAAAGGGCCTGACAATGGGCCCCACCTCACTGTGTGTAGAAGGCCCGTAGGGTGGCAGAGGACACAGAGGTTTGTGATAGGGCCCCACCCCGAGGGAACCTGGCCCCCACGTGCCAGGAGGCAGCCACAAGGGGTTGGGCCCATGGAGAGCTCTGACCAGAACACTCCCCCTTGCCCCCACACCACTGGGGCATGGGCTGCAACCCCAATGGCTTGTCCAAATGCTGATCCTCCACAGATGGGTGTCTACCTTTCCAGCAGTGGTGGCACAGTTTAGTTCCTACAGTCTACTGATAAAGAGCCCCAAGTTAAGAACACGCAGGTTGAATTGGGGTATCTGTCTCAGGCCCCCCAGCCCCACAATGTCTCCCAGCTCCATCCAGGTGAGAGTTGGGTTTAGAGATCCCTTGAAAAGGCAAGGAAAACAGTTCTGGGGGTTTCTAGTCTTCACAGCACCATCCTCGTGAGGCAGGATGTGGAGTCTGTACCCCGTTTTCTGGGGCTGGACAGCCCTCTGAACTCCCGCGGCCCTGTTGTCTAAACACCTCCTGCCCTCTGCCTGCCCCCAGGGAAGGAAGCCATGCTGAAGCAGCGGGACTATGAGACGGCCACCCTGTCGGATATTAAAGCTCTCATTCGCAAGCACGAGGCCTTTGAGAGTGACCTGGCCGCCCACCAGGACCGCGTGGAGCAAATCGCAGCAATTGCTCAGGAGCTCAAGTATGTGTGGTCTCGCGGTGCCCCTGCCCAGTGGGAGGGCAGCATCCCGAGGCGCAGCCTGCTTCACGGCCTGAGTGGGGGATGTCCCGCCCCTCACCCCCATCTCCTTTCAGGGGCCAGGGAGGGGCCTTATGGAATGATGTCTTTTGCCCTCTTGGTCTTAACCCCTAAATGAGAAACATAGCAGAATCTATATTCTCAGGCCGAAGAGAGGTCTCTGATGCCCTAAGCTGTCGGGGTCTCTGGGCTCTACCTTTTGCCTGCCACACCAAGGAGAGCCCTCCTAGCCCCCGCTGCTCCCACCCGCCCCTCCCTGGGGGAATCGGGCCGCACAGAAAGCCCATTGTTCTGCCCAGCCCCTTCCCTTGCTCGCTCAGAATACATTTATTGTACGAGCTTCCAGGCAGCCGGGTTCTTGGCTCCCCCTTCCCCGCCCCAGTCAGATAAACTTGTGCACACAATTAGTACACTGAACCTCCAGAGCCAGTGAATAGGGCCTTATTCTACCAGCGCAGCGGCCAGCAGCAGGGAGGGCCGAGGGAGTGGGAAGCCTAGGCCATTACTTCATGGAAAATCCACAGGCCTTGGAGGGGCGGCAAGGCTCCCAAAATAGCTGTCTGCTCAAAAATAGGATGCTTGGCTGGAGCTGCCCTTTCCACAGACACCCCCCCACACACACCCGTCATCCCTAAAGTTCTGCTTATTTCTACGAGGCTGGGGCCCAGCTGCAGTACCTGGTGGACCCCCATGCCAGGCAAGACCAGTTTCTTCCCTGACTCACCCCCTCTGCACCGCCCAGTTGCTTTGGGGGTTGCCCCGTTCTTTCAGCCAGAGGCAGAAGTGCTCAACTGCTCACCCACGGGGCCTTCACGGTAGTGGGAAGACAATGTCTCTATTGGTCACTGTTAAGGGCCTTCCTTGGGGTCTCGCAGCCTCTTGTAGGGTTGAGCCTCTGTGCCCGGCCTCCCCGGGTGAAGGAGAGGTCACACATGCAGATGTCCATAGGGGCAATGGGAGGTGGGGTGTGGGCATGTTCTGCCATGGACTGGTGAGCCCCTGGAGGCAGACAGGAAGCCGGCTGGGGTAAGTGCTCGGCCAGCCTACCTCCCAGGCACAGAGAACAGATGTGTGGCACCCACTCTCCAGAGTGAGGCAGCAGGCGACCGCTGAGGTAGTTTTTCTGGACAACAGCCCTGGAGGAGGAAAGGGCTGTTTGGGGGTGCTGTCTGTTCCCCCAAGGTTGAGTCAGAGGGCCAAGTGCTGGCCAGAGTGAGCCTGAATAAACAGACCAGCTGAGCATTGGTGAAGAACACCAGAGCTCAAAAACCCAGAGCGCCCTGTGTTCCACACACTCCTTTAATGGCCCAGCAACCCCATGTTATGGAAGGGGAGCTGAGGCACGGAGAGGCCGAGAGGCTTGCTCAAGGTGACACTGCTGGGGCGTAGTTGAGACGGGAACAGAGTTCAGGGTGCCTGGCCCCTCTCTGGAGCACAGCCTTGTGCCTTCTCCCAGTCCTTGCGTCCCACCTGCCTGGTGGAATCACAGGTGGTCCCTGGCCCCCACGTCCCGTTCCTTCCAGACTCGTTTGCTGCTCCCCATCCCTTACACCAGGCCCCCAAGATTTTGCCTGTACATCGACTCCCTGGGAACCTCCTTCTGAGAATATCCAGAGTCTAGAGCCCAGGAGGAAGAAATCTTGGAACAGATGGGAAGAAAGTAGGGGCAGGAGGCATGCTGGTGGCAGAGGGGCCAGGAACTGTTATGTCACCCACTTCTTTCTTAGATGTATTATTAATTGCTAAGAATGACGTTGCAGGCTCGTTACTCAGTTTTTTAGTGTTCATTAAAATAAATCCTTTTAATTTGTGTTGCTACATTTACCTGCTGAGTACCAAGGACTGCTGTCAGCACTTCACGTGCACTCAGTAACTGCATCTCCACAGTGACCCCATGCCCATTTCGCAGATGAGAAAACTGAGCTCGAGCTCTCCGGAATAGGGAGTTCACGCCCCTGGGATCACACAAGTACAAAATTAGAGCCTGGATTCAGACCTAGGGAACTTGTCCCAGGAGTCCATTCTTTAACCAGTATGCTCTGCTAGACTTCTGAGTGACAAAATCAGTCCCAATACAGGTGTGGTTGAGGGCCACACTCTGGGGGCCCCTGCGTTAATGTGTCATGACAGCAAGTCTAAAGTAAGTGAGCAGGAGCCTCCCCCCACACCTGCCCCGCTTTGTCCCCCCTCCCCTCTACATTCCTCCTGTCTGGGGTGGAGGGGAGGCACTGAGGGGGGGTGATGGAGAATGGATGACCTTGAATGTTGCCTGCTGCCTGCCGGGTCTCACCGCCATGTGCCCACCCACAGTGAGCTGGACTACTATGACTCCCACAATGTCAACACCCGGTGCCAGAAGATCTGTGACCAGTGGGATGCTCTCGGCTCCCTGACCCACAGTCGCAGGGAAGCCCTGGAGGTGAGGGACGACATCACCCATGGAGCTCTTTGCCCCTGTGGCTCTCAGGGCTGCTGGGGTTGTGTGGATGATGCCCAGACTCCCGAGCTTCTCCTGACCCAACCCGAGGGGACGCTTTCTGAGCCCTTGGTGCCCTGGACCAAGGGCAGGCCAACCACCTGCTCACTGACCACCATCCCTTCTCTGTCCTTGTCCCTGCCGACACACACCAGAAAACGGAGAAGCAGCTGGAGACCATCGACCAGCTACACTTGGAATATGCCAAACGGGCAGCCCCCTTCAACAACTGGATGGAGAGTGCCATGGAGGACCTCCAGGACATGTTCATTGTCCACACCATCGAGGAGATTGAGGTCTGCTCCCACCCGCTTTTCTCTTGGGACCTCTGTGAGACTGGGCTGCCCCTTCACTCCTCTTCTCCTCCTTCCAGGGCCTGATTTCAGCCCACGACCAGTTCAAGTCGACACTGCCAGATGCCGACAGGGAGCGGGAGGCCATCCTGGCCATCCACAAGGAGGCCCAGAGGATTGCCGAGAGCAACCACATCAAACTGTCGGGCAGTAACCCCTACACCACCGTCACCCCGCAGATCATCAACTCTAAGTGGGAGAAGGTGGGTGGGCTTGTTGCTGGGGCTGGGCCGGGGCTGGCCAAGTGAGGAGCTGCCACTCTGACCACTGTTGCTTGCTCCTCCCTCCCCCCACTGTCCCCCAGGTGCAGCAGCTGGTGCCCAAGCGGGACCACGCCCTCCTGGAGGAACAGAGCAAGCAGCAGTCCAATGAGCACCTCCGCCGCCAGTTTGCCAGCCAGGCCAACATCGTGGGGCCCTGGATCCAGACTAAGATGGAGGTGAGGGCCCGTTGCCCCAGCCTAGAAGATCTAGGTGGGTCTCTCAGGGGAGAATAAAGAAGGAGTCACTGTGAGCAGGAGGCCGCGCACCCCTTGCGCCAGGTCCTCAATACTCCTTGGTAGATCTACCTGGGTCCCTGCTCTGGGAGCGATGACAGCCTCATAAGATTGGAAAGGGTCAGTGGTTGTTGATGGAAATGGCAGCACCCTCCAGAGGGAAACTTGGCAGAGGAGTCAGGTAGGGGAGGGTTCGAGTCTCGAGTTTGCCATGCCCGCTGACCAGGAGGTCAGGTACAATAGAACTTCTGCCCTGAGCTTTCTCATCTGCCAGAGGGGTTGGAAACAGTCCTTTCATTGCCTCAGCAAATGCTTTGGGCCCTGCTCTGTGGCAGCCTCATTACAAGCACGGTGTAGCTGGGACCAGGGTGGTCCGAGTACAGACCCTTCTGGCAGGCTCACCAGTGACCTTTGGCACCCAGCCCTGGAAGGTGTGTCAGGAGGCTGATGGCAGCTCTGGGCACGCCTTAGAGAGTGCTCACTACCTGCCAGGCACCAAGCTGGATGGGGGGGTGGCACTGGGGAGGGTGTTGGACCCCATGCTGGCTGTGCCACCTGGCCACGGTGGGATCCCACGCTTCGGGTACTCATGCTTCAGGAGCACAGATGCTGAAGCTGGCCAGGCCTGGGTCCCGATCCTGGCCCTGCCTCTCACTGTGAAGAGTTGCTCTCTTTGGGCCTCAGTTTCCAGGCCTCCCAGGGAGTCCAGGGTGCACTGAGGTTAGGCCTGGCAGCCTCAGTCCAGAAACTCCCCCACAGCTGCTTGTATAGTGGAGAGTGGGACTGGAGGGGACAGTCAGCAAATCTGAGAGTGAGGGGATGCTAGCAACAGGCCTCGTCCGCGCGGCTGGTCATGGCCGAGCATCCGGCCACCTCCTGCATGCAGTAGCACCTGCCTTCTGTGCAGGAGATTGGGCGCATCTCCATCGAGATGAACGGGACCCTGGAGGACCAGCTGAACCATCTGAAACGGTACGAGCGCAGCATCGTGGACTACAAGCCGAACCTGGATCTGCTTGAGCAGCAGCACCAGCTCATCCAGGAGGCCCTCATCTTCGACAACAAGCACACCAACTACACCATGGAGGTACACGCGCCAGGCGCCCCTTCTCCCCTCCTGCCAGCACTAAGGGAGGTTTATGCAGCTGGCACAGGCCGGGCCTCTCTAACCCAAACGGGTTTTGCCCAGCAGGAAAGGTGTCTGCTGTTGCCTCAGACTGAAAAAACTAGATTAAGTGTTTACACATTTTTTAAAAATCACACTTTTCCTATCATTTTTTCCATCGCTGTGATGACACAGTGTCAAGGACCCACTCCTGGGGGGGTGGGGAGGAGCTGGGAGGGCAGCATTTGCCCCATTGTGGCCTCAGCTGTGTCACCCTCACTCGAGGACCCAGAGCCAGCCAGTGTGTGCATCCTCTCGCCATGGCCAGGTTGAAGTGTCAGGGCTGGTTGTCACCCTTTGGGCAGCCTGAACTTGTTCACGGTGACACTTTGCACCGTGCAAGTGCACTGATACCACAGAGAAACCTGGTTTTTTTCTCCTGGAAGCTGGTTAAACGTTGCCCACTCTACTTGTGTAGTTTCCGCATGCATGCTGCACATGTTGGGCCCTGGCCCTCAGCTGCTTCCAGCACCAGACATACACAACATGATGTGACCCTGCTGCTTGGCAGAGGCAGTGGATAGGGTGCCGTGCCTGTTCCCTGTGTGCAGAGGAGGTGCACAGGAGAGTGTGGGGCTGGGTTGGCATTTGGGAGAGAGTCAGGGCCTGGAGCGCAGGGAGAGCCAAGTTCAAAGCCTCCTCGCCGCCCCCGTCGGCTATGGCTATGGTGGTGCCAGCAGCTGCCCAGCCCACACTCACACCCTTGCTCCGCCCACAGCACATCCGTGTGGGCTGGGAGCAGCTGCTCACCACCATCGCCCGCACGATCAACGAGGTCGAGAACCAGATCCTTACCCGTGATGCCAAGGGCATCAGCCAGGAGCAGATGCAGGAGTTCCGGGCATCCTTCAATCACTTTGACAAGGTGAGCAGCTCCCTCTGCCCCTGGCGTCTTCCCTCCCCACTGTCAGTGTCCCATCCTGCCCCCTCCGTCTTTGCATCTGTCCATTCACCTCACAGTGCTGAGTATCAGCCACCACTCACAGGGCCCAGCAGGCTCCCCACCACTGAACCGGGTGCAGAAGTGCATTACCTTGACCCATGGCCTGGGCACGTTTCCTCAGGAGGAGAAAGTGGGGTGGGGGTCCCAAGTCCTGCCTCTGAGGCCGTGTGTCCTCAGCAACCTGCCAATGAGACCCTGGGGTCCCAGGGCACCCAAGATTTGTGACCTATGTGTCTAGTCCACGTGTACGCAGAACATTCTAAAGATTCAGAAGGCTGGATCTCGTCTGGCAGGCCCACTAGGAAGGCCCTGAGCTCCTGAGTTTGCTGTGGTCCCACCCGCCCTGCTGGGCCCAGTGTGCTATCCACCTCCCCTCTGTGGGTGCACGCTCAGCTCCACCGTGTCAGGCAGGGACCCTGGTGTCCCAGATAGGACAGTGTCAGCTCCTCCCATCCCAAATCCTGGAGGCAAGGAGAGTTCCCTGTTCCCTCCCAAGAGCCCTGGGCCTCAGTCTTCTGTTCTGCACCACTCAGCCCCATGCCTGCTCTGGCTGAGGCGGCGGGCCGGCCTCCGACCGCCTTCCAGGCCGCCATGCCCATCCCCCTGCTCCACTGTCCCTAGCCATCACCTTGTCCACGTCACCTCTAACTCTGTGTTTTCCCCCGATGTGTTCCCCTTCCCCTGTCCTGCATGTGACCCTGGCCCCTCTCCCCGCGTCTCTGTGCCGGCCTGGTCTCCACACCGCCCCTCGCACACTCCTGCCTTCGGACGCCCGGCAGGACCACGGCGGGGCGCTGGGGCCGGAGGAGTTCAAGGCCTGCCTCATCAGCCTGGGCTACGACGTGGAGAATGACCGGCAGGTACGCGTTCCCTGGGCCCCAGAGGACTGTGGCATTAACTGCTCTTCTTTCTCTCTCCTTCTCTCTGTCTTCCCTCCCTCTCGCCATTCCACCCCTTGCCATGTGTGTGCCATTTCACCGGCTCTCTTGCCTCCTCCCTGCCCTGTGTCTCTCTGGACACCTGCCCCCTTACCTGGTCTCTCGGGGCCGCCTCTGTCTCCCTGGCTCCCGCCACTGTCCTGTTTCCCTGCTGTGCACATGGGGCGGCCCCTCTTGCCTACTCTGGGCCTGGCCTCCTCTGCTGTCCCTGCGTCCTCGAGCAGAAGCAGACAGGCAGCATGGACTCCGATGACTTCAGGGCTCTGCTTATCTCCACAGGATACAGCCTGGTATGCAGCCTCTGCCTCCCCCTCGCTGCTCTGCCTCTCCTCCTCCTCCCTCTCCTCCTCACCGCCTCCTCGGGGACACTCCCCCACCAGAGCAGCGCAGCCTTGCCTCCTCCTCCTCCTCCTCCTCCTCTACCTGTGCTGCTTCTGCTGGGCTGGGGTCTCTCCGATGACTCCCTGAGCCACCCACCTCCTTCCCTGGAAGTCTCCCGAGAGAGGAGGTCAGGCCTCTGGCTCTCTCCCCTTTTTCTTTCTCTTTCTCTCTTTCTCTCTTCCCCACCCTCCAGAGCTAAATCGTGAGCCTAGGGCTGAGAAGCAGTAGACCTGTTTGATCCATTCCCCAACTCCCCCACTTCCCAAAAACGTGGGTGGGGAGGAGCAGAGGGAGCACATCCCCAGTCTGGACGAGTGGGGCCCTTGGCCTGGGGAAGCCAAAACCCCTGGAGGCAGACTGACAACAGGTGGTTTGTCCTCCGGCGCTGGGCCCTGCTCTCCTGGCTCCGTTCCATGGGGAGAGCATCCACCGGGCCAGGCCTGGCAGTCCTGCCCCGCTCAAATGCTACCTGTCCTCCACTCCACTCCCCCTCGCAGGGTGATGCCGAGTTCAACCGCATCATGAGCGTGGTTGACCCCAACCACAGTGGCCTCGTGACCTTCCAAGCCTTCATTGATTTCATGTCAAGGGAGACCACCGACACAGACACAGCTGACCAGGTCATTGCCTCCTTCAAGGTTCTGGCAGGGGACAAGGTAAGTAGGATACCTTGGAGGCACCCCGGGGGTTGGTGCGGAGGAGCCCTTGCAGCCAGGACTGGTCGTGAGGGGCTGGGCAGGATGGGTGTGGGTGTGGGTGGCCCAGAGTCCCACCCTGCCACCTCCAGAACTTCATCACGGCTGAGGAGCTGCGGAGAGAGCTGCCCCCGGACCAGGCCGAGTACTGCATCGCTCGCATGGCTCCATACCAGGGCCCTGACGCTGTGCCCGGCGCCCTCGACTACAAGTCCTTCTCCACAGCCCTGTACGGGGAGAGTGACCTGTGAGGCCCCCGCTGGAGAAACCCTGACCGAACGCCCCCTCCTCACAGCCTCCAGGAGGGGCTGGGGGAGCCCTCTGCCCTCCTCCCCGCTGTGGGGGCCGCCCAGGTCCTGTTCCTCTGACTCTGTATCTATGCAAAGCACTCTGTCAGTCTTTTGGGGGGGGGGGGTGGGCAGGGAGGGGCTGGGGCAGGCTCTCTCCTCTCTCTTTGTCAGTCGGCCCCTCCCCCTGGAGAGGGGTGAGGGAGACACAAGGCGTCAGCGCTTCTGGTCTGGTAAATATATATGATGTGTTGTTTTGTTTTTTAACTATGTGGAGGGGACAGTGGATTCCCACAGCAAAACAGGTCCCTTCAGGCCCTAGGAATGCCCTCCCCACCTCATCCCTCCTTTGCCTGCCCTCCCCTCTCCCCCTACGAGGTCCCTTCAAGGCCTCCCACATCCAGGCCAAAGCCCTACGTGCCTTGTCCAGGAGCTGCCCGGGCCTGCGTGGGCCCCACAGTGGGCCCAGCAGAGGGCGACACAGCTGCCCGACAGGAAAGAGGACCCCGCCCCTCCCTTCTTCCCTTCTTCCCCCACTTGGCGATTGCCAGGAGGTGAGGGGGTGCAACTCAACACCCCCCCTTTTCTGCCACAGAGGAGTAGGGTTGGGCAGACCAGCCTCTCACCCCCACCCCCTGCGAGCCCCCACCTTGCTTTGTCCAGACACGTGTATCTCGCAGATTTTCTAAGGACCACAAAACAAAAACAAAAAAAAACAAACAAACAAAAAAACCATAAAACAACAAAAACAAAAAATACACAAAAAAATCTATAAAAAAAGGAATTAAAAACTTTCAGAGAATTACTATTTACTTTATTAACTTACGGATTTATTATATAAATATATATTCACCTAGCAACATATCCTCGCCGCCTCTTGCTCATAATGAAGACATAGCTGATTTGCTGCCCTCCTGCCAGCCCCTTACTGATTTCTCTCTGTTGTCTGTCGTTGGGCATGGGTCTCTGGGGACCCTCCTGAGGTGGAGGGTGGGCTGCTGGCCTGGCTGCCTGTTAGTTGATGGGTTTTGCTCCCTTCCCCTCCCCCCCCTTTTTTTGAGTTTATTCTGATTGATTATTTTTTTTCTCGGTTTCTGGATAAACCACCCTTCTGGGGACAGGATAATAAAACATGTAATATTTTTAAGAAGGATTCCTACAGTGTTCTCTCTTTATCTCTCTCCTGTGTCTGTTCTCTACTTCTTAGGAGAGCCGCAGGAGAACCTCTTCCCTGAGCAGGGCTGGGCGTGGGAGATCCCTGTCCCCATGAGTGTGTAAACATGAGGGTCTCCTGGGGGGCCCGCGCTAAGCCAGGTCCTGTTCCGAGTGCTAACTGGTGTAGCCTGCGCGAGAGAAGCGCTGTAACCGACCGTCCTTGTTTATAGGTGAGGAGGGCAAAGCACAGAGAAGTGCAGGGAGCTCACCCTGCTGCTGAGTGGTGGGGCCAGAAACCCCCCAGGCTGGCTGGCTCCCAGGGCGGTGCTCTGAACGGCTGCTCAGCATCAGAGCATCAGCCCCACGTGCCAGGCAGAGAGGCAGAGGGGTCGGTTCTGCTCAGGCCCCCTCCCTGTGGAATAAACCCCAGTCCAGGCTGGGAGAGGAGAAAAGGCAGGGCTCCTGGCAGCTCTCCCGCCTCCAGCCACAGGTGCTCCGCGCGGAGATCCTAGGAGAAGGTGGCCACCTCCATCCACTGCGGGAGAGAAGACCGCCGGCCTGAGGTAGAGGTCTCCAACGGCTCCTGCTTGGCCACCTGCGTGCCCCCAGTCCCCAGCCTGGCTCACCTGTCTCCGGGTCAGGCAGATGACCCCCTCACCTCCATCCAGGTGCTGGCTGCAGTGGCCTGTGCAGAGTGGGCCAGTTGAGCGCCCACGGTGGCCCATGGGGGACCCCACCCCACCCATGCGGGGGCAGCACTCACGGAAGATACAGGTGAGCTGGGCTGCACAAGACACAAAGCGCTCGAAGTCCACCCGCAGACGACTGTCCCGGTAGCGGCTAGTGAGGGCCTGGGTCAGCTGGTTGTTCAGGTGGAAGCCTAGGGCAGGCCACCTCTGAGCCGAGGCAGTCCCTGTGAGCCCCACCCCAGGGGCCTGCTGCCACCTCTCTGATCCCAGCTGTGCGACCACCCGCAGCTCCCTTCACTGCGCTGTTTTCTCTCCTGGGTCGGCCCTGACCCCATAGGTTGTGGGACGCTGTTAGATGGAGAGCCTAGAACGGCGTCTGGCACGTAACGACGGTGCCTGCTTTCTTACGCCTCTAGATTCTGGCCAGTTTCTGCACATGGGCACGGAGGAGATTTCTGTGCAGTTGAGAGCCTTTTTGTTAGCCCTACATGGCATCAGTTTCTTCACAGGAGACAAGGTCTAAACTTTAGAAATCTCCATAGGCTTTTGAAAGCCGAAAACCATGGCTCCTCCTTCCCCCACGTGTGCAGATAAACACGGTTCTGAGGCTGATTTCCTGGACTGCCCCTGGCCCTGGAGCCCCTCTGTGCCCCTGTTCATCGAGCAGATCTCTGACTGGTGCCATGGACAGCCCCACACTGGCACAGTGACCTCCCGCAGTCCCTCCAGCTTCACCCACCTTAGGGGGGCCCCTCAGCTGCCCCCTCAAATTCCTGTCAGCCTTCGTGCACACTGTCAGCTTCCTCTGGTCCCTCTGGTATGCCCCCTGCTGCAGGGTCCTGCCCAGGAAAGCCCTCCCCTGGGGTACTAGGTGCTGGTGGCCTTCGCAGACCACGCCTCACCTACCCCTCCTCCCCTCCTCCCCTCCTGCAGTTGGACTCGGTGCTGTCTTGCCTCCCTTGCCTGTGATGTTCCTTCTGCCCAGAACGCCCGGTCCTCCCTTGGCCCAGAACATTCCTACTCCTCACGTGGGCCCCCTGCTCTTCCCACCTGCCGCATGGGACACCTCCTGGGGCTCCCTGTGCCAACCCTGTCCCCACCCTGACCCCTCTGAGCTGTCACCATCATGGGTGGCTCTGGCACGGAAGCTGTGGGCGGAGGAAGGGAAGGGTTTCTGGCCACTGCCAAATGCCCAGAGTCCCCAGCCTCAGAGGCACAGCTAGGAGCAGAGGCAGTGTTTGGGGGACACTGGTGCCGCAGAGCAGAGCGCGGCTGAGTTGCAGCACGTTGCTTTTCTTGCTAATCCCCCTGTCCTGATCCTGCCCGTTTCCAGGGTCTCTGGAACTTGCTTCCTGCTGGCCCACTCCCTGGTACTCCCTCCATACACAAGCGTGACCTTTCCTTTGCTGTCAGCTGTAGTCCCCCTCTCCCCCACCAGCTGGACTTGCCTCACCCTCCTCCCTCTCATACATTTTTTAAAAAAATTTTTTTAAGGCCCCAGGTATTCATGAGGCCTCATGGGGCTTTACTGACTCCCTGCACTGACGTCTCATCTCTGACCGCCGCCGTCCTCCTCTGCATTTCCTGGCCCTTGAAGCTGGTCCGGCAGGGCTCATGCTCACCTCAGGGCCTTTGTGCTGGCTGTTCCTTCTCTCTAGACTGCACCTGCCCCCGTGTCCCCAAGGCTTAGGCCCCCTCCTCCAGGTCTGCTCAAACAGCACCTCCGACCTTCCCTGACCACTGTGTCTCAAGGCACCTCCTCCCACACGTACACACCTGCTTTCTCTTCCTGTCGCAGCATGTATTACCATGTGACCCAGACGTTCTGTGTGCACCCGCAGTACATAAGCTCCCCACCCCTCTCAACCCAGCACGATCTCAGTCGTCTGGCTAGAATAACACCAAGAATGTACACCAGGTGCCCAGTGACATCGATGAGTCGGGGCAAACCTTCCGTCCTCCCTCTCTGGCCTCTGCTCTGTGCGCTCGGGACTCCGTTCTGTCTGCGTGCCCCACCTCCCACCTCCCAGCATTCTACTCTGACTCCTCAACCCCCCTGGCTTGGGTTCTTTCCGTGCACATCTCTGGACACTGCAGCGCCTCCCTGGGGCCTCCCTGCCTCCCAGACTGGGTCAGAGCCAGGGGGCAGCCTCCCGCCTCCCCTTGTCTCAGCCTTGGAGCCCCGGGGTGGGGGGTGGGGGGTGGGGATGTGGGAGTTCCCTTCCGGTCCCAGCCCTCCACTCGGGAACTTCCTTGACTTGCCCCAGAGCCCGGGAGAAGCTTTGCTCCTTGGCTCTGTCCCTCGTCCCTGTCCCTCGTCCCTCCCTCGGGTAGGGCTTTGTGCTACACAGAGGGATGGGGCTGTTTTACCTCTCCTGGAAGCCTTTCTGAAACCTTCGCCCGGGCACTCCTCCTGCAGTAACGCCCCCCCCCCCCCCCCCCCCCGGCCCATCCTGCAGGCCCCTCCCAGCCACCCCGAGGAGTGGCCATTTTACACTGAGGCTCCAGGAGGTGGACTCGAAGGCCCGGGCCCCCCAGGGAGTAAGTCCCGAGGAGCAGGATCCAACCCAGGCTCCTGGGAATCCAGGCCATTTTACCACAGTGCCCTGGGGGCCCGGGCCTCTCACACCAACTCCCAGACTCTCCCCATCTTCCTCCCTCCAGGAGGCCCGGCTCCCTCTCCCAAGGGTATCCAGTCCCGACAGCCAGGCCTGCAAGAGTATGGCAGGTGTGTGGGGCGGGGCAGGTCCCCATGACACCTCCCCAGCGTACCTGCTGCATTCAGCGCCAGCCTCAGCTCATAGGAGTTCATGGTTCCAGAGGCGTCCTCGTCAAACTTATCAAATGTGGCCTGGGCCGGGAGGTATAGGTCAGTCCCACCTACCCCCCCCCCACTCACCCACCCCCGTTCACCCTAAAGAGGGCTGAGAGGGGGCCTCAGAGGCCAGTCAGCCAGGGTTCCCACCCCAGCTCCCTTCTTCCTGGCTTGGTTCCCTGGGCGCGCAGCTTCACCTCTCTGAGCCTGTTCTGCAGTCTGTAAAGTGGGAATAATCGAAACAGCTGGAATAGGGCGGTGAGGACAAGTCGGGATCCTAGCCACAGGGGGCTTGGTGAGGGCTCAGCAAACAGTGGCTCACCGCTCACGAGTATAGGGGGGCCTCAGACCATTTCCTCACGGGGATCCAGAGTAGTGGGGATTAATGCCTCCCACTGGTAGACAAGCAAAGGCCCCTCAGAGGGGAGACGACTTGCCTAAGGCCACACAGCCATAAAGGGGCTGAATCGGAGGCCGGGATTTCACCCGAGGACCAGAGCCTGTGCTTTCCATCCCTGAGCTATTTAGGGCCCGAGAGAGACCACAGAAGGGTAGATGGGGCAAAGACATCCCAGCCGATCCCTCCAGGCTGTCCCTCCAAGGTATGATGTGGCCCACCTTCTCCTGCCCCCGGGGCCCTGCTAGCCCACAGGGCACCTAGGTCCTTAGTAGTAAAGGTGCCTCACCCTCCGGGAGGAGAAGGCCCCAGCAAAGCCCCGACCTTACCTGCCACTCCAGGAGATGGCCCCAGAGCTGCTGGAAGTGGTGCAGGGTGAGGCTTTGTCCGTTCTGGGGATGGGACGTCTGGTTAAAATCTATCCCCAGAAGGGGGACAGAGACCCCAACATCCCCACCCAGGCACTGTCCCCTCATGTACCCCAAAACACCGCAGCAACTGCTCGCAGGTCCTGAGCCCGATCTCTCGAGGGGTCCGAGTGTCTCGAGGGGTCTGTGTGCGGGCCCTGGCTACAGGAAACAAAAAACCCCGGGGGGCTTCCTGTGTGCTGGCCACCGCTGTAAGTGCTGGGGATTATCACTGTCCCCGCTGTCGGAATGGAGGTACAGAGAGCCACGTGACAGCTGGTGGCCAGCAGAGCAGGGGTCTGAACCCAGGCGAGGGGGTTCCGAGCCCCCTCATGGCAGCTACACTCCCCGCCTCCCTTAGGGGAAGAGGGGGGCTTATGAGTGGCAGTGGCCTGGTGGGTTAACACACCCAGGGCCTGGTGAGTTGGGGCTCCGTGGGTCCACCTCGGTCCCCAACTCACCAGGCTCCAGGGCAATGCTTAATAAGGTCTGGAGCTGAGCGGCACTGAGTGCTTCCTCCTGGTCAAGGAGAGAGTCAGTTGTGAGGCCATTGGCCCGGCAGCCTCCGGGCTGTGCTGGGGACACAGCGGAGACAGCTTGGTGGTGGTGGGGGGGGGACCTGTCCCCAGGGCGACGGGCGGCAGCAGGGAAGCACCCAGCTGTGGGAGTCCGGGAGTCCACAGTGGGAGGCCGCTGACCAGCCTGGGGGAGAATCCGGGAGGGCTTCCAGGGGGAGGCATATGAGAAAGATGAGGCCTTAGGCAGGACAAGGGACGCGAGGGGAGAGCAGGCGCGCCAGGCAGAGGTGCAGACAGGGCAAAGGGCCTGAGGCAGGGACGAGCTGTGAGCACTGCGAGGGGAGTCAGGAGATTTAGGCACCGAGAGGGAGAAACTGAAGCAAAATGAGACTCGGGGATGAGGGCGGATCCCGGGGAGGGGGCGGCCGAGCCCTCACCTCTCCTGCCAGCTCCTGGAACAGCTGCTCCAAGCCCAGCTCCAGGGGGACGTAGGGGACCTGTGGGGGGGGGCGGGGCTGGGGCTCAGTGCGGGGGGGGGGGGGGTGCGAGAGGCCCCCCAGCCCGCCCCGCCCCCCCGGCCGCCCCGCACCAGGAGCGCGTGCAGGTCGGCGCTGATGACGTCGTCGATCTCCCTGCCAAGGACACGGGAGGCGGGGAGTCGGGGTGCGGCCGGGCCGATCCCCGCGCGGAGGGGGCGGCCCGGGGACCCCGAGGGGAGGGGGCGGGTGCCCCGGCTCACACGGCCGCGTGGCGGCGCTCGGAGAAGACGCGCAGCGTGAAGTCGGCCTCGTCGCCGGCGCGGGCTGCGCTGGGCACCACCAGGTAGTGGCCGGGGCGCAGGCGGCAGCGGCGGCTCACGTCGCGGCGGGCGCAGAAGGGCGAGCGGTCGGCGCGCAGCAGGCCCGGCAGGAGCGCGCGGCTGCGCGGGGAGTCCCACAGGCCCAGCAGCTGCGGCCCGGGCGGCTGAGGTCACCCCAGGCCGCCCCCGCCCGCAGCCCCCCGTCACCCCGGGCCACCCCTGCCCGCAGCCCCCCCGGTCACCCCAGGCCCCCTGAGCCCGCAGCCCCCCGTCACCCCAGGACCCCTGAGCCCCCAGCCCCCCGGTCACCCCAGGCCCCCTGAGCCCGCAGCCCCCCGTCACCCCAGGACCCCTGAGCCCGCAGCCCCCCGTCACCCCAGGACCCCTGAGCTCGCAGCCCCCCAGTCACCCCCGCCCGCAGCCCCCCCGTCACCCCAGGCCCCTTGAGCCCGCAGCCCCCCGGTCACCCCAGGCCCCCTGAGCTCGCAGCCCCCCAGTCACCCCCGCCCGCACCCCCCCGTCACCCCAGGCCCCCTGAGCCCGCAGCCCCCCGTCACCCCAGGCCCCCTGAGCCCGCAGCCCCCCGGTCACCCCCGCCCGCAGCCCCCCGTCACCCCAGGCCCCCTGAGCCCGCAGCCTCCCCAGTCACCCCGGGCCGCCCCCGCCAGCAGCCACCCGGTCAGGTCACCCCAGCCCCCCCCGCCGCCCGCAGCCCCCTGGTCACCCCAGGCTCCTCCTGCCCACAGCCGTCTGACCCCCGAACCCCGGCTCCCACCGCCTGCAACTGTCAGGGCTGCCCGCCCCCGCCCCCCCCCCCAGCCTGTCCGAACCCCCAGGATAGACCTGCAATCCCGGGTCCCTGCCGACACCCACCTCCTCTGGGATCTGTAAGAAGGGGGAGCAGGGCGAGTCAGAGCCCACAGCGGGCCACCCTTCAGAGCCCCCCACCCACCCCCCTCCTTAAGCCCCCACACCCCTGTCTCTGACCGGCCACGCCCCTCCCGGCCCCTCCCGTCTGTGCCCTCAAGGCCCTTCTCTGCTTCGTGTCCCCTCCCTGATCCAAGCCTATGACTCTCTTCTGACCCCTGGTCCCCTCCGTGGGGACTGGCCCCCGCCCCCGGGCGCCCTCCCCACCTCAGTCTCTCCCTGACCCTCTCCCCGGCAATCTCCCGTCTCTGACCCCCCCAGGCCTCCCCCACCCCCTCTAAGCCGGGACCACCTGGAACACATGGAAGCCCACGGTGAGGTAGGTGAGGCCCTGGGCCCTCAGGCGCCGCCGGTTGCGCTGGATGAGTGACAGAAGGACAGTGCACTTGGGGATGCGCCCCCCCCTCGCCGGGCCCCACGCTCCTGCTGCCCCCCAGCCCCCCCAGGGCCCCTCCTCATCATCATCCTCCTCGTCAGGCTCCAGCAGCGTCAGTCGGAACTGGGGGTTGGTCCAGAAGGTTTCTAGCAGGAAAGAAAAAGACGGGGTTACCCGGCCTGCGGGGGGCACCCCCTTGCTCACCTCTCGGGGCGCCCTCCGAGGCCTCACCGGTGCCAGGCTGGCTCCCGCCAGAGTTGAAGCCGCGCACCCAGCGGCCCTGGAAGGTGTGGATGTGCCAGCCGCCTCCCGCCGGGCTGGGGCCCAGCACCTCGGGGCTCAGCGAGCAGATCTGCACGGTGTTGAAGTGGCGGAGGAAGTCCTTCAGCTCCATCCTGCGCGGTGGCCGGCGGTCAGGACCGGGCCGCGCTCCCGAAGATCTCACCCCAGATCACAACCCCGCCAGTCCTTAGACACTGCCAGGCACCCGTCGGTCCACCACATAGTACCGCGTCTCCGTAAATGACCCCCGATCACTGAGCCCTCCAGCTCCCCCAGATTGCTCCAAGTCCCCAGAAATGCCCCACAAATAGCCAAGATCCACGCACTGCCCCCACCTATCATCAAATTGCCTTCAGCTGCCAAATATCAAGACCCTCAGACTCTCAATGGCCAACAAGTATCCTTCAGCCCCCCAATATTACCAGATCTGAAGAAATGTCCCTGATGTCACCAAGCCTCCCACAGTTGTCCTAAATATTACCTGTTACCCATGCCCCCTCGACCCTCCCAACATGCCTGTGGCTCCCAGTTCCCCTATTACTGCTGATTGTTCCTCGACTCCCCCGAACAGACCGCAACCCCAAACCCCAAAGCTGCCGCCTTACGGACAGCTTCTCGCAATGCACTTGTCCCACGTTCCCGCAGGCAGGCATCGGCCCTCCCCGCGCCCCTGTGGCCTGGCACCAGCGCAGAGGCAGGGCTGGGACCCTGGGCCGCTCACCAGAACTCGCCATCCTCCTTTTTCACCAGCAGGGCATCTCGCCACTCGGTGGGGAGCGCATCCCAGCGGGGGCAGCTAGGGAGACGTGGGGTGGGGGCGTGAGGGCTGAGCAGGTGGCGCCGGGCCCCCCCACCCCCACCCCACCTCCATCCCACCTGTCGCTCCAGGCCCCCGTCCACTCCACACGGCCCCATGGGTTCCGAAGCCGCAGCAGCCGCACCTTGGTGAAGCCCAGGGTCACCTGGAGGCAGCATTGTCAGTGGGGGGTGGCGCCGGGACACCCCAGCAGCCCACTCATGGGGGGCCACTCACCTTGTACGTGCCCGTGACTGAGTACGCGTGTCCCTTCACCAGCCCGTCTTCTGTGCGGTACTCGCCCCTATCGCTCTGGGCAGAGGACAGGGGACGGTGAGGCCACAGTGGGGAACCAGCGGGGGGCTGCTCCTCTCTGTCCCCCCCCAGACTCCTGCCACCAAAGCAGGAGTCAACCAGGGCACCCAGCTGAATGACACAGGGCTCCAAGAGGGCATCGGATGGGTGACGGAAGGCCAGAGAGGGAGACGGACACAGGACAAAATACGTGGGGAGGGGGCCTGGGTGGCTCAGAGGTTGAGCGTCTGCCTTTGGCTCAGGGCGTGATCCCGGGGTCCTGGGATCGAGTCCCGCATCAGGCTGCCCGCAGGGAGCCTGCTCCACCCTCTGCCTGTGCCTCTGCCTCTCTCTCCTCTCTCTCTGTCTCTCTCTCTGTGTGTCTCTCATGAATAAATAAATAAAATTTATTTTAATAAATTATTAAATTAATAATTAATTAATTATTATCACACACACACAGAGGCAGAGACACAAGAGAGGGAGAAGCAGGCTCCACGCAGGGAGCCCGATGTGGGACTCGATCCCGGGTCTCCAGGGTCACGCCCTGGGCTGAAGGCGGCGCTAAACCGCTGCGCCACCCGAGCTGCCCAATAAATAAAATCTTAAAAAAAAAAAAAATACACGGGGAGGACAGAGACATGGGCAGAAAGAAACCCAAAGGACAGACAGCCCGCAAATGAGCACGGGATTAAGCAAAGAACGAGAGCAGGAATTAGATCAACTCGTGAACGACGGGGCGTGTGACTGGGTCACCGCCGATGAACGCATGACTCCGGCTGAGCCCATGGGAATCGATCCTAGGCCTTTTGCTGAAATTCTCAGAAAGAGGCTTTGCCTTTACTTTCTTTTTTTTTTTTTTTTTTTTTTGGACCCACTGGGGTGATGGGAGGGCCCTGCAGCTGTGGGGGCCCCTTTGGTGCCCATGAGGGGAATGCCTGCCCCAGGGTGAAGCTAAGCCGGAACCAGGAATAGAAAACCACATTCTCCGCGTGCGCTAAGCACCTGGATTCAGCTGTGCCTGAAGCTTGTGTAGCTATGAGAGCACATACATCGCCTTTTGACTTGCTCGAGGTTGACTGAGGGGGCGGGGGCAGACCAGCCAACGGGGAACACAGAGGAGGACGCGGCCCCCCACCCCAGCCCTGGCTGGGCTCTGGTCCTGGCGGGGGCTGTCTCACCAGGGCGGTGGCGCCCACGAGCGACTCCTTGGCCAGGGCATGGCGCAGGGCAGAGAAGAGGCCCGGGGTGTCCTGCCTCAGGTAGAGCACCTCGCCCACGCCGCCTGTGAAGTCCACGAAAGCCTCGTTCATGTGGCCGCCTCGCATCACCTCATAGGAGCCGTGGAGCCTGTGGGAGCGGGTGTCGGGGGCGCGCGTGAGGCGTGTGCGGGCAGCTCCCACGCCCCCTGGGACCCGGGGGCCCCTGAGGTGGGCCGTGGCACACTCGGGAAGCCCTCGGATATCGGGCCTGCGGTCCCCGGGCCTCCAGGACTGTGGCATTTGGGGGATCCCAGGGGAGCTGTGTCAGAATTGGGGGCACCCAGGGGGCTATGTCTGAAACTCCGAGTCTCCGGGAGATGTCTGCTTTGGGGGTGATTTCTATGGGGCTTGTCAGGGATTTCAGAGCCACAGGATGGAGGAAAGCAGAGATTGAGGGTCCCGGGGATTACACTCCATATTTGGGAGGCGTGGGGCGCCCGGGGGGCTCAGGCGGCTAAGCGGCTGCCTTTGGCTCAGGTCATGATCCCGGGGTCCTGGGGTCGAGCCCCGTGTTGGCTCCCTGCTCAGCACAGAGTCTGCTTCTCCCTGTTCCAACAACCTCCCCCCCCTCCCCCCGCTCGTTCTCTTTCTCTCTCTTTAAATAAAATCTTTAAAAAAAAAATGGCAGGTGTTTTGGGTTTCTCAATGGAGCAAGAGAGATCTTCTGAGGTTAGAGGTCCCCCAAGGGGGTACATCTTAGATGTAGTGGTTCCTGGGTCTGATAGATGAGATTTCAGGCTCCTTAGGGATTGTGGGTGTCGGCGGGGCCCTAAGGAATGTTCTGCGTGAAATGTCCATAGAGGGAGGTATTTATGATTTGGAGGCCCTCAGGGAATGGTGACATCAGACGGTGTGACATCCTGGGCGCTGTGACTTGGTTTGGGAGGACCCTTGGCAGGGTGTCTAGAGGATCGCAGAAGTTGGGGGGTCTCTGAGGTTCCCTTGGGGCTTGGGGCCTGCTGGCGGGGGAGGTGCGCCCGGGTCCTTACTTGGCGTAGGCCTTTTCCAGGAGCGGGGCCCAGAACTCGTTCCGCTGATCCGAGCGCACGAACATCAGCTTCCCCTCACGCACCGGCAGCCTGTCGTCCACCACCACGTCCACCCAGCGGCCAAACTGCCAGAGCTGGGGGGGCAGGGGGGTGAGGGCGGGCCCCGGCTTCGGCCACCAGCCTCCAACCGCGCCGGACCCCATCCTCCGCCCCCTCGCCCTGCTGTGCCCGTCCAAGAATGACAGCCCCAAGGGGACAACGTCAACTCTGAAATCCGTGTCACCAGGGGGGAGACTGAGGCACGAGCAAAGGAACTGGGCTTTACCTGGAAGTGGAAGACACCTGCATAGCCATCTTGGAAGCCTTGACCAGGGGGGACCACCCGGCTCAGGAGTCGGGGGTACAGAGTGAGGGAGGCAGCGGCCGCAAGGAACCAGCAGTTACCTGGGAGGAGAGGCGAGGATGGGAAGAGGGACATTGAGGTGCAGGGAGAGGCCGAGGGGGCACCCAGGGGGGGAGCCGCAGGGTCCCAGCCACCACCTGCCGGATCGGGGGGCCAGATGGCTCCGTGGTCGTACCGAGGCGCCCCTGACACACGTCTGTTCGGCTCATGTCCTCGCAGATGAACTGGGGCTCCGCGCAAAACTCCTGGGGGCGACGGGGGATTCCAGGCCTCAGCCAGGGAAGGGAGGGAAGGGGCCACCGAGAGGTCCCCAGCCTGGGCCCCCGGCCCTCGCTGCCCCCCCAGGAGATGCTGGCAGAGCCTTCGGGAGGCACCCGGCCTCCCTGGGCCTCTCCACACCCAGCGGGGAACTCCCAGCCTTCCTGCTCATGTCCAGCCCCCCAGCCCCTCCTCCCTCACACCCAGGGGCCCAGCACCCCCAGTCCCCCCTCCCTCAGACCCAGGGGCCCAGCCTCCCAGCCCCCCAGCCCCTCCTCCCTCAGACCCAGGGGCCCAGCACCCCCCCCACCACACATTACATGGGGCCTCATCCATTCCACCCCTTTGGCCTTCTCCGAGTCGGGCCCCAGCTCGTCGTAGCCAAGGGCGTCGGGGCCAGCAGGGAAGTAGGGGTCTCGGAACAGGATCCCCTCATCCAGGCAGGCTGCTCGGATTGCCTCGTATCTCTGGCCCCGATAGGGCTTCGGGCCTCTGGTTCCAGGCCCTGCCTCTTCGTCCACCAGCTGGATGGTGACCCTCCCGCTGCCACACGCCATCCGGACACTCTGGGCTCCCGGGCGGCCCCAGGCTCTTTAACCTCCTGAGTCACGGGGGTGGGGCTTCCCCTCCATCTGAGCCCTGATGGGGGTCTTTAGGCAGCCAGGAGCCTTCCTTTATAAATACTAATTGATGGTTTGGGGAGCCACGGAGCAAGGGACGCCTCGATGGCGGTTTCCTCCCCAGGGCGTGGGGCCTTCAGTTGTGGCCGGGGCAGCAGCTTAATGGGCTTGGCCCACAGCAAGAGGGAAGGCGGGCAGAGCTGAGGGAGGACCGGCTGCCCCTGGAAGGAGGTCAGTGTGGGGGTGTGTTCCTGCCCTCTGGTCCCTGCCTCTCTCTCTGGGGGACCGGGGGAGGGGGGGGTGGCAGGGGGGCGGTGCCTTTACACTGTATCTCTGTCTCTCCATCTGACAGTTTCTCTATCTGCCATCGTGTCTCTCTTCTGTCTCTGTCTCTCTCTGTCCATCTCTCTTGTCTCTTCATGTCTTCCTCTGCTGTGTTTTGGGGTTTTTCTTCTGTGTGTGTTTTGGGTTTTGTCGGTGTAACTACGTCCCTCCCCGTGTCTCTGTCCCTCTCTCCATATATCTGTGTGGCTGTCTCTCCCGCACCTTCTCTCTTGTGCACCCCCCCCCCCCCCGTCTGCCCCTCTGCACCCTTTTCTCTGCCCTGTGGCTACTCCATCCCCCAGCCCCCCACTGCAGCTGGGGGGGGGGCCCACCCTGCCTCCCTCGTCCTGAGCCGCCAGGACCCTGCCCCCTCTTCCTGGACAGACAGCGACCTGCTCACCAGCACAGCGCTGACTGTAGGGTCCGCCCTACACCCCCTGGGCTGGGAGCCACACTCTCCAGTGACCTTGACACCTGATCCGACCCCCTTGCAGGGTTGGGGCCCCCAGGGGAAGCCAGAGCCCCTGGAAGCAATGACAGAAGTAGGTTCTGTGAGGCCAGAGACTCACCGGGTTGGGTCCCAGCAGACTTCCACCCCAGGAGCGGGGCCTCTTGCACTGGCCGAACCTTGTCACCTCTGTGACAGACGTCCCTGAGTCCCTGAGTCCTCCCACGGCCTTCCCTCCAAATGGACCAACAGATCTTGTCTGGGCCCCCCTGCTGTGTGGCCACCAAAAAGGGGTTGTAAACAAGATGCCTTCCTGTAGAATTGCCAAGGCCACCCCCCCCAACCGGCCACCTCCCCCCCCCCCCCCCCCGCCCCTGCGGTGTGAGGCAGGCGACAGGTGACAGTGGTCTGGAGCACCTGCCAGGGTAGGGGCCAAAAGGCCGGGATTCAAATCCAGCCTCTGCCACTTAGCACTGTGTGTCTTGTGCAAGTCGCTTAGCCTCTCTGTGCCTCAGTTTCCTCAGCTCTACAGTGGGGGCAGTCGTAGGACGGCGGACCCGAGGGACGGAGCTGGTAGGTGGGGCACGGTCAGAGCAGCGCCTGACACCCAGGAGGTGCCCCGTCCACATCAGGGCTGGGACGACGTCTGAGGCCCCGTCCATAGCCACTTGTCACCTCCGGCTGCCGTCGCTTGCACAGCCGCATCTGCCACCGCGCTCCCCGCACTCCCTCCTGGCCGGGTCACAGCCCTCCCCCGTATTTGTCCCCGAGGCACTGCACGAGGACGCGAGGAATGACACCGGCCTGACAGCCTGCAGTGGGCAGGAAACAACTACCTGTGACCCCGGCCCTTCCCCGCCTCCGTCTTCAGGTCCCCGCGGGCTGCTGCTCCTCCCGGCCTGCCTCGCTGCAAGGTTCTGCTCACACCCCACAAACAGGACCCCCTCGATTATCCCTCCCCGCCTCCCGCCTCACATCCAGGATCCCAAATATGCCTCCGGGGCCAACCTAAGAAAAGCGCATTGAAGCCAGTGTGGTGGGCGTCCGTTGCTTTGTGAGCCCAGCACCCCCTACCTCCTTTTCTAGAATCAGCACCCCCATGGTTTTGGGGATCCTCGGGTCCTTAGCCTCAAGCCCCGCGGCGCCGCGAGGGCTGGCCCCGCCCCCTCGCTCCGGGAGGACACTCCAGCCAATCAGAGGAGCGCAGCCCTGGCCACGCCCCTCCGTGCCCGGGACTCGGGGCGGGGCTTCTCTGTCCCTGGGACCCCTGAGCCGTCGGATGTCATCCCTGAACCCCCGCCACCCGGTCGGGGACCCGGCCCGAGGAGGAGGGCAGCGCTGAGGAAGCGGCGCCAAGCCGTGAGCCGCGCCCCTCGATCCGGGCGCCGGAAGCCAGACTTCTACATCGAAGGAGCCAATCAGTTCTGCTCCTCTCTTCCCAGTTTTAATTTCAATTTAATTTTTTTTTTTTTTTATCACTAGCAACCGAAAAAACCCTTCCCGATTTGGTTGGCATGAATGATACCTGCACCCATGCACCAGCCGGAATGTCCCGACATCCCTATGGGGTGAGAGCTCCCCCACAGCCACGGAGTAAGGGATCAGGTGCCAGTTTACACTGTGTCTACGCCTGCCCCCTCATCTAACCCGCACAGTGTGCAGTGTTCCTGCTTCACCGAGGCTGCACCTGAGCCACTACAACAACAACAACAAATCTGCTTAAAACACTATCACGAGGGGCACTTTTTGTGGCTGAGTAGCAGCTTTTTTTTTTTTTTAATTTTTATTTATTTATGATAGTCACACACAGAGAGAGAGAGAGGCAGAGACATAGGCAGAGGGAGAAGCAGGCTCCATGTACCGGGAGCCCGACGTGGGATTCGATCCCGGGTCTCCAGGATCGCGCCCTGGGCCAAAGGCAGGCACCAAACCGCTGCGCCACCCAGGGATCCCTGAGTAGCAGCTTCTTGATTTCAGCTCAGGTCACCTTGTGGGATTGAGCCTCTCGGTTGTGGGATTGAGCCTCTCATCAGGTCAGGCTCCGTGGGGAGTCTACTTCTCTGCTGCTCCCTCTGCCCCTCCCCCTGCTCATGCGCTCTCTCCCCCCCGCCCCAATAAATAAATCTTCTTTTTTTCTTTTTTTTTTAAGATTTTATTTATTTATTCATGAGAGACACACACACAGAGAGGCAGAGACACAGGCAGAGGGAGAAGGAGACTCCATGCGGGGGCCTGATGTGGGACTCCATCCTGGGACTGTGTAATCACATCCTGAGCCAAAGTCAGTTGCTCAAAAAAAACAAAAACAAAAAAAAAACAAAGGCAGATGCTCAACTGCTGAGCCACCCAGGCGTCCCCTAATAAATAAATCTTTACAAAAATAAAACATTGGGACACAAACATAGTCAGGGTGTGGGGCGGAAGATCCTGATTCCGGCCCTAATGGTAACCGCGGAGAAGGACAAGGTACTTGTTCCTGAGATGTCCAAGCATATGGAAGACTGGATTCCCTACCTGAAAAGGGGACACATTAAGGATTGTGGACACTGGACACAGATGGAGAAGCCCACCGAGTTGAATCAGATCCTCACTGAGTGGCTGGAGACTGATGCCAGGGACCCACCAGTGGTCTCGAAGCTGTAGGCTGTGGCACGTGCCAGCCCCCAGCAGCCCTTCCTCTGTTAGCACTGCTCTTGGAACCCAGAGGAGGCCTTCGCAGCATCTCCTATAATCAGCAGTGTCAGTCCAAGGGGGTTTACTCCAAAGAGTGGTTTTCTTTCAATGATGAGAGTCAAATCTGACATAATTGTAGATACAGGAAAAATCACCTATGATTCATTCATTCATTCGCTCTAAGGTGCTACTTTAAGAGTGGCTAATGTTTAGAGGGGACAGAATGGGATGGTGAGGGGTGATTTCTCTTTGACTAACCAGTTCATAACCAGCAGTTGATTTGGGAGCATGTCAGCTGAGATTGGCCAGTGGTAAGGTTTACAGATGAGAGAGCTGAGGCCTAGAGGAGCGCGGTGCTTTTCCTGTGCTCTCACGGTTATAGAATCAGGATTTGAATCTGATGGTCTGGCTTACTGACTCTACTATATCGTCTCTCAAAAGATTAGTATTCAGAATATATAAAGAGCTCCAATAAACAAACCGCAATTGACTCCATAGAAAATGGGCAAAAGACGTGAATAAGCAATCACAGAATCAGTGTCCAATAAGCATGTGAAAACATGCTGCTAATTAAGACCATCTGAAATTCCATCACACCCACTACACTAGGAAGAAAGTTAAGAACCCAGAAAATGGGGGCGCCTGGGTGGCTCAGTCAACCATCTGCCTTTGGCTCGGGTCCTGATCTCAGGGTCCTGGGATGGAGCCCCGCGTCAGGCTCCCTGCAGAGAGTCTACTTCTCCCTCTTCTCCTGCCTTCCCCCTTGTGGGTGCTCTCACGCACTTTCTCTCAAATAAATAAACAAAATCTTTAAAAAAAAAAACAAACAAAAGGGAAGCCAGAAAATACTAATTGTCAACAGGGATGTGGAGCAACAGACACGCTGATACTTGCAACTTGGTACACGTGAGAAGACGAACTGGCTTTCCTCGGTAAATGCCTACCCCATGACACAGCGACTCCACTCCCAGTTATGCATGTACTAGAGAAATGCGCGGGGTCGCCTGGGTGGCTCAGTCAGTTAAACATCTGACTCATGATTTCTGCTTGGGTCCTGAGTTCGTGTGATCGAGCTTTATGTTGGGCTCCTTGCTCAGTGGGGAATCTGCTTGGGATTCTCTCCCCCCCTCCCTCTCACTCACACTCACCCCCCACTCACACTCTCTCTCAAATAAAAAAATCAATCTTTTTTCTAAAATAAACCTTTAGGGCAGCCCCGGTGGCGCAGCGGTTTAGCACCGCCTGCAGCCCGGGGTGTGATCCTGGAGACCCGGGATCGAGTCCCACATGGGGCTCGCTGCATGGAGCCTGCTTCTCCCTCTGCCTGTATCTCTGCCTCTCTCTCTCTGTGTCTCTATGAATAAATAAAATCTTAAAAAAATAAATAAAAATAAAATAAAATAAAATAAATCTTTAAAAAAAAAGAGAGAGGAAGAAATGTGTGTATACATGTCCCAGGAGATGCCTGCAGAGATGTTCATAGCAGCATGGTTTGTAATAGAAGAAAAAAAAAAAAAGAACAAAACAAAAATAACTCAAATATCCATTGTCTTGTCAACAAAATAAGAAAATTGTGCTATATTCATACAGGGGAAGACTACACAGAAGCGAAAATTGGATGAATTGCAGTTACAGCACAGGTAAATCTTGGAAACATAGCACTGAATGAAAAAGCAAGCCTCAGAAGAATACCCGCAGTGCAATATTATTCTCTAAAAAGGTACTTTTTGCTCCAGAAAATTGAAAGCATCAACAAAAGTAGACAGGATGGTATGAGGAATCCCACATCCCCATCACCCAGCCTCAAAAATTATTAACTCTGGAAATGCAGCCTCACTTATACCCCACCACTACCACCTCCCTCCCCTCCCACTACCCTTCCCTCATATATTATCTCAGTAAATATTTCTTTTTTTTTTCAGTAAATATTTCTTAAAAAAAAAAGATTATTTAGGAGAGACAAAGAATGGGAGGAAGGGGCAGAGGGAGAAGCAGACTTCTCACTGAGCAAGGAGCCTGACATGGGCTCAATCCCAGGACCCTGGAATCATGACCTGAGCTGAAGGCAGACACTTAACCAACTGAGCCACCCAGGCATCCGCCCCTCAGTAAATATTTTAATACATTGCTCTAAAAGGTAAAACTCTTCTTTAAAAAAAAAAGATTTTTATTTATTTATTCATGAGAGACACACAGAGAGAGGCAGAGACACAGGCAGAGGGAGAAGCAGGCTCCTTGCAGGGAGCCTGACACAGGACTCGATCCCGGGACCCCAGGATAACCACCTGAGCTGAAGGCAAATACTCAATCACTGATCCACCCAGGTGCCCCAAAAGGTAAAAACTCTCAAAGAGCACCATAACTAATCCAAATACCATTGCCACAGAAAGAAAATTTTTTTTTTAATTTTTTTTTTTTTTATTTATTTATGATAGTCACAGAGAGAGAGAGAGGCAGAGACACAGGCAGAGGGAGAAGCAGGCTCCATGCACCGGGAGCCTGATGTGGGATTCGATCCCGGGTCTCCAGGATCGCGCCCTGGGCCAAAGGCAGGCGCCAAACCGCTGCGCCACCCAGGGATCCCTACACAGAAAGAAAATTAACAAAAAATTCCTTAATATCACCAAATACCCAGTCAGTATGCACATTTCTGCCTCTTAATGTCATAAAATTGTTAGCAATTTATTGGAATCAGGACTCAAATAAGATGGATTTACTGCAGTTGATTGACATGTCTCTTAAATCTCTCTTAATCTACAAGTTTCTTCTTTCAGCTCTTTTTTTTTTCTTATAATTTTTGGCTGAACACCTCAATTATCCTGGAGACTTTGCCAAGGTCCGGGTGAGGCTGATGCACCGCCCCCCTAGTGGCATTTCACATGTGCCTCTGTCTCCTGTAATCCCTGTAATTGGGCATGAAATCTAGACACTTATCCATTGCGGGCTCCGTTTTTCAGCAAATGACACCCCAGGAGGTGTTTGGCTTTTCCATCTGGCTGTCTCTGCATTCGTGATGCTAAGCAGCAGGTGCTCACTGCCTACAAGTGCTGATGCCAGATGGGGACTGCAAAATGGTGACATTGTGCTTCTGTCATTTCATCTTCCTGTAGTAGCTGGAATATTATACAAAGGGAAACCTCCTTATTTGCTGTTTATTGGCCCTAAGGTACAGTCATAAAAGAGAGACAGGGGCTGCCTGGATGACTCAGCCTTAATAGACTGCCTTCCGCTCAGGTCAGGGTCCCGGGGTCCTGGGATCAAGTCCCAGATTGATGTCGGGCTCCCTGCAAAGACTGCTTCGCCCTCGCCCTCTACCCTTCCCTGCCCCTCCCACCCCTGCACTCACGCTCACTCTCTCTTGTGCTGTCTCTCTCTCAAATCAACAAATAAAAATCTTTGAGGGATCCCTGGGTTGCTCAGTGGTTTGCGCCTGCTTTTAACCCAGGGCGCGATCCTGGAATCCTGGGATCGAGTCCCGCGTCGGGCTCCTGGCATGGAGCCTGCTTCTCCCTCCTCCTGTGTCTCTGCCTCTCTCTCTCACTCTGTCTATCATAAATAATAAATAAATATTTTTAAAAATAAAAATAAAAATCTTTGAAAAAATACATAAAAGAGAGATAGGATACTTCTTTGATTCTTTCCTTTTATTTACCAGTTTTCGGAGCATGGCTTGTGTGTGTGTGTGTTTAAGATTTTATTTATTTATTTATTTATTTATTTATTTATTTATTTATCTATCTATTCATGAATGAGTGAGTGAGTGAGTAACTCAGAAAGAGGGGCAGAGACATAGGCAGAGGGAGAGGCAGGCTTCTCATGGGGAGCCCAATGTGGGACCTGGGGATTAGGCCCTGAGCTGAAGGCAGACGCTCAATGGCTAAGCCACGTCCCTGTTTTTGTTTTGTTTTTTAAGATTTATTTATTTATTTATGATAGACATAGAGAGTGAGAGAGGCAGAGACACAGGAGGAGGGAGAAGCAGGCTCCATGCCGGGAGCCTGACGTGGGACTCGATCCTGGGACTCGATCCTGGGACTCGATCCTGGGACTCGATCCTGGGACTCGATCCTGGGACTCGATCCTGGGACTCCAGGATCATGCCCTGGGCCAAAGGCAGGCGCTAAACCGCTGAGCCACCCAGGGATCCCCCTTGTTTTTGTTTTTTAAATGTTCTTACATTTGCTTGAATTCCTTTTGAGAGGTTTTAACAGATTACTGAGTAGTGAGGTTGTGTGAAGGGAAAGCCCTGCCTCCAATTCTTGGCAGCCACTGATACCTCTCCCTAAAGCACTGGTATCGGAGCATGATGCATTGGCTTGAACATGATGCATTGGCTTACGTCAATTCCATCAAGAGGCGGGTGTGCTGGAGAACCAAGCCCACGCCAAGGGAAGCAGAGCTGAGACTTGCTTAGACTCGCTGAGACTCAGCCTAGACTCGCCAGAGACAAAGCAGTGGCTGATGACAACTCATAGCACCAACAAGAATGGCCTCCCAACCTGTCCTGTAGGTTTGACAAAGTCCCAGGAAGCTGTCTCTTTCGAGGTGCTCTGAACTCACCCTTCATGAAAGGCTCACTTGAGGTGCACCTGACCACATCCTTGAGGACCACATTCAATTAGCCTTGTGAGCTGGTGTCAGGCAACCGCAGCCCTTCTGGAGTCACTGACCCATCAGGGGATCATTGAGAACTCATGCTTTGGGCACCATACCCCCAAGTGAGCAGTGAAGGTTCACTAGATTCTTATCACTGTTCAAACAAGGGTGGGAAGTATCGGAAATCTTTTAGCCAACGCTGCTTGTTACCAATTTCACCAATAGCAGCCCATTTTTAACACACACTATGCTAATTTTTTAAAAAGATCTATTGAGGGAACCCTGGGTGGCGCAGCGGTTTGGCGCCTGCCTTTGGCCCAGGGCGCGATCCTGGAGACAAGGGATCGAATCCCATGTCAGGCTCCTGGTGCACTGGAGCCTGCTTCTCCCTCTGCCTGTGTCTCTGCCTCTCTCTCTCTCTCTCTCTCTCTCTCTCTGTGTGTGTGACTATCATAAATAAATACAAATTTTTAATAAATAAATAAATAAATAAATAAATAAAAAGATCTATTGGGACCCCTGGGTGTCTCAGGGCGTGATCCGGGAGTCCCAGGATCGAGTCCCACATCGAGCTTCCTGCATGGAGCCTGCTTCTCCCTCTGCCTGTGTCTCTGCCTCTCTCTGTGTGTCTCTCATGAATAAATAAAATCTTAAAAAAAAAAAAAGATCTATTAATTTTAGAGAGAGAGAGCACATGCGCTTTGGCAGGGGGAGTAGAGGGAAAGTAAAAAAGAATCCCCAGAGAGTCCCTGCTGAGCACAGGGCCCCACACAGAGCCAATCTCACAACCCTGAGGTCATGCCCTGAGCCGAAACCAAGACTCAGATGCTTAGCTAACTGAGCCACCCAGGCACCCCAATAATTTTTTAAGTAAACTCTATGTCCAACATGAGGCTTGAACTCACAATCCTGAGACCAAGAGTCCTATGCACTATCAACTGAACCAGCCATATTCATTAGCTAAGCTAATTATTAATAAGCCACTCGATATATAAATGAAAACCCATTGCTTTTTTTTTTTTCCCTAAGTAGTCTCCACACCCAGCATGGAGCCCAACACAGGGCTTGAACTCATGACCCTGAGATCAAGACCTGAGCTGAGATCGAGAGTTGGTTGCTTAATTGTCTGAGCCACCCCCAAAACCCATTTCTGACATTCATTGTGCTAATTTTTTTTAAAAAGATTTTATTTATTTAAGAGAGAGCATAAAGAGGGAGGGGCAGAGAGAGAGGGAGAAGCAGGCTCCCCACTGAGCAGGGGCTCAATCCCAGGACCCCAAGATCATGACCTGAGCTGAAGGCAGGCCCTGAACGGACTGAGCCACCCATGCGCCTGCATCATGCTAATTAATGAAGCTTCTTGTGTTTCTCAAAGGTAAATACTTGAAGCTCTTGTAGTAATTGCCTGTTTGGCTTTTCATCAGGTGCTGGCTGACTATTCTGGAAGTGAGTCTTCCAGCTAAGGCCACCTGAGGGCCCCTGGAGTGTACCTAATGCCACATATATTTATATCATCCTGTGTCTTAGGTTGAGTTCCTTAGAAATGGAACCAGAGGGGATCCCTGGGTGGCTCAGGAGTTTAGAGTCTGCCTTTGACCCAGGGTGTGATCCTGGAGACCCAGGATCGAGTCCCACATCAGGCTCCCTGCATAGAGCCTGCTGCTCCCTCTGCCTGTCTCTGCCTCTCTCTCTCACTGTGTCTCTCATGAATAAATAAATAAAATCTTAAAAAAAAAAAAAAAAGAAAAGAAAAGAAAAGAAAAAGAAATGGAACCAGAGACAAAGGGCTGCATGCAGAAGGGCTATTGTGGGGTGGCCTCAGGTGACACTCTCAAAAGGAAAGGGGGACAGGATTGGACGGAGGGAAGATTTGACACACAACCTGGTTGAGATAAGCCCAGACAATGCTATGAGGAGATCTGGAGCTGGGGTGGCCGCTCAGAGTTGTTCCCAGTGGAAACAAAGGGGCCAGGGCTTTGTAGCCCAGTAACCATCTGGTCACTGGCATGGGCCACTCCCTGGGAAGGACATGACATTTGGTGAGGCTGTTCTCTGTGACAGAGGGCACGTCCTTTGAGGGACACAGTCGTGAGATGCAGCGGCCCAAAGCCCAGCATTTCCCAGCTATGCCCACCTAGAGTGTCTCTATGAGGGAACTTCATAGGTTTGTGATTATTTCAAAATCAGAACAAATAGTAGCTAATGACTGCATTGGCTATAGATCGGGCTGGCCTTTGTCCTCTCCTTGCTGTTTTGGTGGCCTCATGGAAACCAAACACTGGGAAAAGAGAGGCAAAGAATAATAAGAAAGCCCTAAAGTATATCAACAAAAACCAGAATAAGTTACCGGGAAGAAGGATTAATTATATCATCTCCCTTGTATTACCTGGGGAGAATTAACAGATCACATTTAATTCTTGACATTGTTAATTAAGAAACCACAGGTTCAAGTATAAGCTGAAAAACATTTACATGTGAACTATACTTCAATAAAAAAGAAAAAGAGGGACGCCTTACTGGCTGAGTTGGTGGACAGAGCGACTCTTGATCTTGGGGTTGTGGGTTTGAGCCCCACGTTGGGTATAGAGATTATTTAAAACTAAAATCTTAAAAAAAAAGAAAAAGAAAAAGAAAATTGTAACCATTAGTGGAATAAGAATAGGATATATAACTTTCAAATTAGTAGAGCTAATTAATAAATTAATTATTTTTTATTTTTTTTAAAGATTTTATTTATTCATGAGAGACACACAGAGAAGCAGAGACACAGGCAGAGGGAGAAGCATGCTCCCTCTGGGAGCCTGATGTAGGACTTGATCCCAGACCCTGGGATCACTCCCTGAACCAAGGCAGACACTCAACCTCTGAGCCACCCAGATGTCCCATAGAACAGTTCAAACGAAAAAAAGGGGCAGCCCCGGTCGCCTAGTGGTTTAGCACCACCTTCAGCCCAGGGCATGATCCTGGAGACCCCGGATCGAGTCCCACGTCGGGCTCCCTGCATGGAGCCTGCTTCTCCCTCTGCCTGTGTCTCTGCCTCTCTCTGTGTGTGTCTCTCATGAATAAATTTAAAAATAAAATCATAAAAAAATACAATCAATTGGCAAAGGTCAAAAAACAGGAAAATGTGGAGATCATACAAAATAAAAACAGAAAAGATGAGACAGTGATCAAAGTAAAGCTAAGTTGTGCAAATGTGTAAAACTTAGGAGAGCAGGTAAACAAACAAAATCAACTGTACTTACATCAAAACACTCTCCAAAAAACCAATCTGATTTAAAACTGGGCAGAGGACCTGAATAGACATTTTCCAAAGAAGAGATACAGATGGCCAACAGACACATGAAGAGATGCTCAACATCACTCATCATCAGAGCGATGCAAATTAAAACCATAATGAAATATCAGCTCCCACCTGTCAGAATGGCTAAAATCAACAACACAAGAAACATCAGGTGTTGGCAAGATGTGGAGGAAAAGAAACCCTCGCGCGCTGTTGGTGGGCACGTAGACTGATGCCGCCGTCGTGGAAAACCGTATGGAGCTTCCTCCAAAAATTAAAAACAGAATTATCATAGGATCTAGCAATTCCATCTCTGGGTATTTTTCCAAAGAAAATGAAAACACTAACTGGAAAAGATATCTGCCCCTCCCCCTTGTTCACTGCAGCTTATTTACAATAGTCAAGATATGGAAATAATCTAAGTGTCCATCAATAGGTGAATGGATAAAGAAAACGTGGTACATATACACAATGGAATATGATTTACCATAAAAAGGAATGAAATCTTGCCATTTGTAACAACACAGAGAAACCCACGGGCGTTATGCTAAGGGAAATAAGTCAAACAGAGAAAGACAAATACCATATGATCTCCCTTTAATGTGGAATATAAAACAAACAAACAAAAAACTCAACCTCATAGAGAACAGATCAGTGGTGGCCTGAGGTCCGGGGGATGAGGGTGGGCAAAATGGGGGAAGGGGGTCACAAGGTACAAACTTCCAGTTGTAAAATAAGTAAGTCCTGGGAGTGTAATGTACAGCGTGGGGACTGCAGTTAATGATTCTTTGTGGCAATTAGTACGTTTTTTTTTTTAAGATTTTATTTATTTATTTGACAGAGCAAGAGAGCACTGGCAGGGGGAGCAGCAGAGGAGAGGGAGAAGCTGGCTCTGCTGAGCAGAGAGCCAGATGCAGGGCTCCATCCCAGGACCCTCAGACCATGACCTAAGCCAAAGGCAGACACTCAACCGACAGCCACCCAGGCTACCCTATAAGTTCTTAGGGCCGCCTGGGTGGCTCAGTCGGGTAAGCAATGACTCTTGCTTTTCCCTCAGGTCACGATCTCATGAGTCGTAGGATCAAGTCCTGCATTGGGCTCTGCACTCAGCGAGGAGTCGACTTGAGATTCTCTATCTCTCTCTTTCTCTTCCACCTCTCTCTGTCTCTCAAATAAATAAATAAGACTTAAAAAAAAAAACAAAAACGAAAGTACATCTTAAAAGTTCTCATTAAAAGAAAAAAAATTCCATGACTCCGTATGGTGATGGCTGTTTAACTAGACTTATTGTGATGATCATTTCACAATGCACACAAATATCAAATCACTGAAACACTTGAAACTAATATATTGTTTTCTGTCAAGTAGACCACAATTTTAAAAAACAGGACCTAAGACCAGTCTTATCTAGTTCTGGTCCCCAAAAGAAATAAAATCTTGAACAACAATATAATTTTAAAACAATCAATCAGGGGATCCCTGGGTGGCTCAGCGGTTTGGCACCTGCCTTCGATCCAGGCATGATCCTGGAGTCCCAGGATCGAGTCCCACATCAGGCTCCCTGCATGGAGCCTGCTTCTCCCTCTGCCTGTGCCTCTGCCTCTGTCTGTCTGTCTCTCTCTCTCTCTCTCTCTCTGTCTCTCATGAATAAATAAATAAAATTCTTTAAAAAAATTGTTGAATCATTGTATTTAAAAAAATGACTTAATAGGGGAGCCTGGGTGGCTCAGTTGGTTAGGCCTCCAGCTCTTGGTTTTAGCTCAGGTCATGATCTCAGGGTCCTGGGATTGAACCTGCATGGGGCTCCCTGCTCAGCGTGGAGTCTGCTTCTCCCTCTGCCCCTCCCCTGCTCATGCTCTCTTTCTCTCTCTCCAATAAATAAATAAAATATTTTTAAAAATGACTTTATTAAAAAATGACTTTATTGTTTCATAACTTTATTGACTTTTGCAATGCTGGTATCTAAAGGTAATGTCATAGAGGCACCTGGCTGGCTCAGTTGGTGGAGCTAGAGATTCTTTTTTTTTTTTTTTTTTAATTTCATCTATTTATTCATGAGAGACACACATACACACAGAGAGGCAGAGACACAGGCAGAGGGAGAAGCAGGCTCCATGCAGGGAACCCGACGTGGGACTCGATCCCACGTCTCCAGGATCACACCCTGGGATGAAGGCAGGTGCTAAACCACTGAGCCACCCAGGGACCCCCATGGAGCTAGAGATTCTTGGTCTCCATGTCATGACTCTACATGTTGAGTGTAGAGATTACTTAAATAAATAAAATTTTTAAAAAATAAAGATATGACACAATTTTTGAGGTTAAAACACCTATGTGAGATGACTATTTTTTTTCCCCAGTGGACAGAGTAACTCTAAACTTGGTAATCCTGGGTTTGCTTTCTTTTAAATGCGTGTTGTATATTTTATTTGGCAAGTCAGTTCTTTTTTTTTTTTTTTAATTTATGATACAGAGAGAGAGAGGCAGAGATACAGGCAGAGGGAGAGGGAGAAGCAGGCTCCATGCACCGGGAGCCCGACGTGGGATTCGATCCCAGGTCTCCAGGATCTCGCCCTGGGCCAAAGGCAGGCGCCAAACTGCTGTGCCACCCAGGGATCCCATGGCAAGTCAGTTCTTATAAAACCCAAAATCCCTTGCAATTCATCTTTGCAAGCAAAATGTTTTTCTTTTTCTTTGCTGAAAAAAACTTTTGAGTAATATGATTAGTAAGGTTAATTTAATAACTATATATATATGTTTTAAGCATCTATCAAACATTTACAAAAACTCTATTTTTAAAAGATTTTATTTATTTATTCATGAGAGACATAGAGAGAGAGGCAGAGACACAGGCAGAGGGAGAAGCAGGCTTCCTGCAGGGAGCCTGATGCAGGACTCAATCCCAGGACCCTGGGATCACAACCTAGGCCAAAGGCATTCGCTCAACCACTTGAGCCACCCAGGTGCCCCCAAAACTCAATTAAAAATAACAAGCCATGCAGGCGTCCCAAACAATTGTGTTTTAATTATATGCATTATTTTATAGACAGTCTCTTCACCTATGTAAGTTATGTTTTTAAATTTCTGCTTTTTGTCAGATTTTTGCTTTTCTAATTTTTGCTAATTTCCAATTCTTTTTTTTTTATTTTTTTTTTAACTTTTTTTTTTTTTTTTTTTTTTTTTTTTTTTTTTTATTTATGATAGTCATACAGAGAGAGAGAGAGAGACAGAGACAGAGGCAGAGGGAGAAGCAGGCTCCATGCACCGGGAGCCCGACATGGGATTCGATCCCGGGTCTCCAGGATCGCGCCCTGGGCCAAAGGCAGGCGCTAAACCGCTGCGCCACCCAGGGATCCCTGCTAATTTCCAATTCTATTGTAATCACTATACCTGTTATGTCTTGTTTATATCTTATCACAATATCTAATATTTCCAGAGTATTGAATGGTAGTGATAGCAGTCAAATTGTCTTTTCCTGATTGTAATTGGAATTTATCTATTGTTTTACAAATCCCTATACAATTCTTGTTCTTTTTTTCTTTTTCTCTTTTAAAGTAATCTGGGGATCCCTGGGTGGCGCAGCGGTTTGGTGCCTGCCTTTGGCCCAGGGTGCGATCCTGGAGACCAGGGATCGAATCCCACGTCGGGCTCCCAGTGCATGGAGCCTGCTTCTCCCTCTGCCTGTGTCTCTGCCTCTCTCTCTGTGTGTGTGTGACTATCATAAATAAATAAAAATTAACAAAAATAAAGTAATCTGTACACCAGACTTGGGGCTTGAAGTCGTGACCCCAAGGTCAAGAATCACACGTTCCACTGATTGAGCCAGGCAGGCACCCCTGATTACTATTTTTAAAAATATTTTTATTTATTTGAGAGAGAGAGAATGCATGCACAGGTGACAGGGAGAGGGGCAGAGGGAATGAATCTTGAGCAGACACCCTGCTGAGCACTGAGCCTGGAGCCCTGACATGGGGCTCAATCTAACAACCCTGAGATCTTGACCCAAGTAGAAACCAAGAGTCAGCAGCTTAGTCAACTAAGCCACCCAGGTGCCCCTGCTTGTTATTTTTAAAATTGAGTTTTGGGGGCACCTGGGTGGCTCAAGTGGTTGAGCGGCTGCCTTCGGCTCAGGGTGTGATCCTGGAGTCCCGGGATCAAGTTCTACATTGGGCTCCCTGCACGGAGCCTGCTTCTCCCTCTGCCTATGTCTCTGCCTCTCTCTCTGTGTCTCTCATGAATAAATAAATAAAATCTTAAAAAAAAATAAAGCACAATTGTTAGAATAAATTATAATCAGGAATATGTTAGTAGACTTAAATTATTTTGTTATTAAATAAGAAAGCATGGTGTTCTGGGTGGCTCAGTCGATTAAGCGTCTGCCTTCAGCTCAGGTCCTGATCCCAGGGTGAGGCTTGTACTGGGCTCACTGCTCAGCAGGCAGTCTGCTTCTACCTCTGTCTATGGCTCCTCCTGCTTGTGCTCTTTCTTACTCTCTGTCAAATAAATAAACAAAATCTTTTTAAAAATAAGTAAGAAATCATGGAGCAGTAAACTAAATATAGGTAAGTTTTTATTTATTTTTTTAAGGTTTTATTTATTTATTCATAGAGACAGAGAGAGAGGCGCAGAGACACAGGCAGAGGGAGAACAGGCTCCATGAAGGGAGCCCGACGTGGGACTCGATCCAGGGTCTCCAGGATCACGCCCTGGGCTGCAGGCAGTGCCAAACGGCTAGCACCACCGGGGCTGCCCTAGGTAAGTTTTTAAATAAAATAAAATAGGTGGAAAAAGTAAACACAAAAGTAAATATAAAGAATTAGATAATCAGAGAAGCAATATAATGGATACAGGCACTGTTGTACACAGTTACAATTTGTTGTTACAAAATATTGTTGGAAGAAATTAGAGAAGATCTCAGTAAATGGGAAGATAGCCCATGTTCATGGATTCAAAGACCTTTTTTTTTTTTTTAAGATTTTATTTATTTATTCATGAGACAGAGAGAGAGAGCGAGACAGAGACAGGCAGAAGGAGATGCAGGTCCATGCAGGGAGCCCGACGTGGGACTCAATCCCCGATCTCCAGGATCACGCCCTGGGCTGAAGATGGCGCTAAACCGCTGAGCCACCGGGGTTGCCCTCAAAGACCTTTAATATTATTAAGATGGCAATCCTCCTCAAATTGATCAGCCTGTTTCAGTACAATACCTATCAAAATCACCGCTGATTTTTTTCTTTGAGAAACTGACAAAGTGATTCTAAAGTTTATTTGGAAAAGCTAAGGACTCAAACTAAACAAAGCATTTTGAAAAAAAAGTTGGAGGCGTCAAAGTTTCCAATTTCAAAATCACAGCAATCAAGATGGTGATATTGGGATAAGGATGGACATGTTGTAGATAGTAAACGGAATAGAATTGAAGGTCCAGAAATAAACACAAACATCTATGATTAATTAAATATTGATGAGTGTGTCAAGACAATGCAATGAGGAAAGAACAGTGTTTTCTTTTTTTAAAGATTTTTTAATTTTATTATTTATTCATAGAGAGAGAGAGGCAGAGACACAGGCAGAGGGAGAAGCAGGCTCCATGTCGGGAGCCCGATGCGGGACTCGATCCCGGGACTCCAGGATCGCGCCCTGGGCCAAAGGCAGGCGCTAAACCGCGGATCCACCCAGGGATCCCCAAGAACAGTGTTTTCAATTGGAAATCCATGCACAAAAAAACCAAAGTTGAGCCCTTACTTCACAACATAGGAAAAAATTAACTCAAATGGTCTCCCTCTATATGTATGAAATGACAAAGTTTTAAGTACAGCTCAAACTTTAATAATTTTGATTGAAAAAAAATTTTTTTTGATTGAGCCGCTTAGGAGTAACTTGCCAACTTTCTGCCTCTTACTTTCAAATACCTTCTTAATATGTAGTAATGTTTCGTGTGAACATGAACATTCTCCACTATATATGATCACTTATATATATGATCACTTATATATGATAAGACAGAAATGAAAAATCAGGAAATGAACACAGATGAATCTACCATCCAACCTAGTTTACCAGCTCTGCCAACGGTGTCTTACCTTCCGCTGTTCTTTTCCAAATCTGTAACCTATGGGTAGGTACAACTTTAAAAAAAAAAAATTGCTCGGAAACTACATGACACAGATGAATAAAATAAAAATTAAGTCATTTAACGAAGAGCCCTGGTGGACCAACCGATGTGAGAATTCTCAGGTCTCCCACTGGGAGAGGAGGACCCCTCACGACACAGCCCACCCGAAATATACAAAGAAGGGCCCAGAATGAAGAGCGGCTGCACCCTGCAGGAGCTCGGAAGGTGCAGAAAAAGTTGTCCTGGAAGGATTCGAATTCGCCGAGATTTGGAGGTCGTACACATTCTTTTGCATCTTCAGACGAAACCAAGGAATCTGCCCACGCTCCTTCACCGACTGCCGAAGCTGCAGCATCCGCAGGGGCCACGGGGAGGCGACGTGCCCACGCCGGGAACCGGGCACATCCCTCCAGGCGCCTGACTCCCCGACCCGACCCAAACCCAAACCCCAGGCCGTCCCTATATCCATCTCACGGTTAGGACCACGGCCACGGGGGAGGACCCTTCCTGACACCTCCGGCTCAGAGCCGCGACCTGCCTGCATCCAAGCCAAGAAGTCACGAGCAGCCGCCGCCTCCGATCGGAGCCGCCGCCTGCCGGGGGTGACGGCGTCTGCGCGGGGCCCCCACCCGCCCCCGAGGGCGCTCGGGCAGAGCCAGGGCCCGGCCCGCCCAGGCGCCCAGAAGGAAGGAGGGTGCGAAGGGGCGGGGACCGCGGCGGGGCCCGGGGCCTGATGCCGTGTCTCCTCGGCTCGGCGGGGAGAGGCGGCTCCGTGCGCGTCTGCCCCGCGGCGCCCCCGCGGCCCCCACCCCGCGCCAGCCGCCGGCCGGCACCCGAGGGGCAGCGGGCGCACAGCTGGCGGGGAGGCAGGCGCCGGGGCCCGTCGGGGCGCAGCACCCGTCTCCGTCCGCTGGGGTCGCGGGGGCCCGGCGAGCGGGCATCGTGCCCCGTTGGGCCGGCCTGAGCGCGCTCCAGCCCCCGGGGCGGCCCCCGCACTCCCGCCCGGGAAGACGCGCCCCACACGCCCGCCCGGATCGCGACTCCCGACGCCTCCCGGCCCCGCCGTCGGCCCAGAGCGGGGCTCGCGTGGCGCCTCGGCCGCGGAGCCAGCGGTGACCCGGCGGCCTTCGCCCCTCGAGCCCGCTGTCCGCGTGGACGCGCAGGGGACACACACGCAGACCAGGCGCACACGCGCGGAGGCTTTATTTGCGCTGCGGGGCGCCCGGCGCCGGCCGCGGGCTCAGAAGACGCTCACGGACTCGAGCTGCAGGTCCCCGCCCACCTCCAGGAGGCGCACGCGCGCCGGCGGGATCCGGTAGCGGAAGTGGTGGTACTCGGAGTCGCCGACCACCGCCTGCGGGGCGAGGGGCCGCGCTGCAGGGCCGCGCCGTGACCCGCCCCCCGCCGGGCTCCTCGGGCTCGTCGCCCCCCGCCCTGCGCCCTGCCCCGCTGGGGGACCCCCGCCCTGGGCACCGGGCCTCGCTCGCGGCTCCGTGCCCTGCCACGCCCCTGCCCTCTGACACCAGTGCGGATGCGCTGGGGGAGGGGAGGGGAGAGGGGAGGGGAGGGGGAAGGGGAGGGGAGAGGGGAGGGGAGAGGGGAGGGGAAGGGAGGGGAGGGGAGCGGAGGGGAGGGGGGCCCACCCCCACCCCCACCCCGCCCTGCTGGCTGCGCTCCCACCTCCGCCGGCAGCCGCCCCGGCTTCCCTGCGGGCGGGGCCTGGGTCTCGGGGTGGGGGGGCCGCCTGGGGGAGCAGGGACCCACCTTGAAGCCTTCGTCCGTGGCGATGAGGAGCACGTCGAAGGGCTGCCCGCGCTGGAAGGGGATGCCCGTGCCTCGCTCCTCGCGGCCCCAGGCGCCCTGCTCCAGGGTGTTGAAGACCACGGTGGACTCATCCAGGCGGGGATTGAAATGCAGCGCAGCCTCGCTCCCCGGGGCCTCGCCGCACAGCAGGTTCACGTAGAACCTGGTGGGTGGTGGGGGGAAGGGGGTGCGGAAGGACCTCAGGGGCCTCGGGCCTGGCTCCCCTTTACCAGAGCACGGACCAATATAGAGACCGGGAACGGCGCACACCACAGGGAGGGCTGTAGACTGCGGCCAGGAACCCAGATTCCGGGGGGACCCAGAAACTTCTAGGTGGACACATCCACCACACGAGGGTCACCGTGCAATGGCCTGGGTCCCCCTCGATTTCCAAAGCCTCTGAGAGTTGCCGTGAGTCATGGTGCCAATGGCCAGGGTGCTCCCCATTCCTACACTATCCCCTTTCCTACAAGGCTGGGAACAATACCATGGACCCCATCATTCCTGGTTTCCCCAAACTCCTACTGTAGCCGACCCCGATGTCTCAGGGCTGACTGCGTGGGTTTCCCAGATGCCCCAGGCACCCCCCCCCCCCATCACAGGACATATTTGCAGAGTTCCTGGGGATTCCGGCTGGGAGGCGGAGGACTACAGGCAGGAACCCTGAGATTGCCCTGGAGCCCCAGTTTCCTAGGGACACACGGGCACCCCAGCCTGTACACAGCCATGGGACACAGAGTGAAGACCTGAGATTCCAGAAAGTCAGCCAAGGTCTGGGGATTCCAAGCCCCTGGGGGACAAAGGTGGCCCTGGCATCCTCGGGTCTGGGCTGGAAGTGTTGGGGTGAGCTGAGCCTGGACAACTCCCACCCCGACTGCTGGGCCCCTGCTGGGCCCCGGCTCTCACCTGCCAGCCTTGTTCGGGACCACACCCGAATCCTCATCACAGTGCCGACTCGGATGCCCTCGGGCAGCGAGGTCTTGTGGGGCACGTTCTGCAGGAGCAGCGGCGGGGAGTCCGAGGGGAGCAGGGGTGCAGGGGAGAGATGCACAGGGGTCACCCCAGGGAGCAAGCGACCAGGACCCCGATCAGCACAATCAGGGAGAAGAAAGGCCCCAGAGAGAAAGGGGAGAGGCAGAGGCAGCGGCAGAGGTGGAGAGAGACACGGATCAGTGGAGACAGGGAGACCCCGAGGGAGCCTCCAGGGGCACTAGGAGCCCTGGGACGGGCTGGGTCAACCCAAGAGCCACAGCCCAGGCTCTTCAAGCACCCCTGGCACCCGCTTTCTCCTTCCCAACAGGCCACCTCAGGCGGGCCCAGCCCCTGCCCTAGTCCGGTGGGCCTTGGGTCCAAGCCCCCCCAGCCCCCCAAGCCCCCGGCCCCGGGGCACTCACAGAGCTCCCTGCCATGGCTGGGCTGCGAGGGCAGGCAGTGGCGCTGCTGGGGATGGCTGCTGGGACCTCATATGAGGCGGGGTGTGGCAGGCCTGGCTGACTCATCCCCCCCCCTTTCCACGCCCACCACCCACACCTGGCACAGACCCTGGCCCTGGGGCCACCTGGCCCAGCACCCCATCTCTGGGGACCAGGATTCCCCTCACTCCCTGCTCCTTTGAGCTAATGGTCCTAATGACAGATCCCAGGGAACCACCAGGGCCAGAGGGGACCCGGGGAGCCCCCGTCCAGGCAGCCCCCTTCCTGCAGCTTGGCAGCCAGAAGAGAGTATTTTGCCATTTTATCTGGGGAGACTTGGCCCGAGGGGCCGCGCCGGGGGCTGGAAGCGCGGGCCCCCTCCCAGGCTGGACCTCCCGCCCAGGGCTGGGCTGCACCCCGACAGGCCGCCTCAGCCCCCCCCAATCCTGACCCCGCACCGACAGCCACAGGACAGGGGCTCCCAGGGGCCGGGGCTTCGCCTGAGGGGCGCCTGGGGCCGGGGGCCCAGAGCAGAGGCCCGCACCCAGGAAGTGCTCCCGGAACGTGGTCCAAAGAAGGAGTCACTCAGACTTGCCAACTGGGGCCACTGCCCAGCGTCGGGGCGCGCCTGCGCACTCGGGACCCCTGCGCTCAGCCCGGCCTTAGGGGCATCGGCGCCCCCATTCCGCACACAAGGAGCCGGGCTCAGAGGGGGAGGCTGATGCCCAGAGGCCCTGGCCCGGCCTCCGCAGTCCCTGTGGCCCTGCCTTCCCTCGGCCCGGGCAGTGTCTGTCTTGTGCCTCAGTCCCCAAGGGTGCGCTGGGCCCCAGCCCCGGCCGTGCCTATGGCTCCCCACTGCCTCCCCCAGGTGTCCCTGTCTGTCCCTCCCTCCAGACTCCCGAGCTCTGTCCTGTTCCACCTCCCAGGGCTGCCCGCACCCTCCCAGCCAGCCAGCTCCCAGGGGCAGGGACGGCAGGGGACGGCTGTCCTAGGCCGCCCCCACCCAGACCCAGGAGGATGACAGCAGCCTGGGACCCCTCCACCCCAGCCCACTGCCAGCCCCACAGCCCGGGCCCCACAGGAGCGCTCCAGGATAGGAAGGGTGGGGTCAGAGGGAGGAGCTGGCAGATGGGTCTGGAAGGCAGGGAAGAGGCAGGTGGGGCAGCTGAGCAGAAACCCCTCCTAGCAGCCAGCAGCCCTCCTCCCCACCTGCGCCACCTGCTCCCCGCTCCCACTCCTGCCCCACCCCGCAGAGGCAGGAGGCCTGGGGCAGGGAAACACAGTGGAAACTCTGGGTGGTGACAGCAGACCCAGAACCTGATCCCACCGCTCACTGTCCCCCAGGCCTCCCAGACTCCTCCATCCTCCCACCACGCGAGGCACCCAGGTGGGGCACAGCTTGGGAAGCCAGGGCCTCGGAGAGGAGGCCCGAGTACTTGTGTTTGGGGGGGCCCACAAGCACCCCCAGTTTACAGGGGAGCACACTGAGGCCCAGAGAGGGGCAGCCTCTCAGCCTACGCCACAGGGCAGGGAAGCGCCCAGCGCTGGTGGGGCGGCATGGGCCAGGCCAGGCCATGGGGACTCCCAACCCAGGGCCCAGGGGCCCGAGATGTCCCAGGGTGATGGGCCCACCCCCCACATCAGGGTGTCCACTCTCTGGGCCCCGCCTCTGGGGCGGGGATGGCAGCCCCTGGTCCTTCCCTGGGCTCCTCTTCGCGCCTGGAGATTTCTCCCCGCGTGGCCGCCCTGCAGTCCCAGCTTGACTTGGGTGCTTGGCCCAGCGTTTGCCCGTGATCCCTTATGGCGCTGGTCGCTGGCCCATGTCTCAGCTGGGCTCAGAGCTGCGCGCCCTGCTGCGTCCTTGTTCTCCTCTGTTCATCATCCTCCCATCAGTCCGGAATGATATTTGCGGGAGCAGTTTTTTCATTTCCAAGGAAGTAGTGAATGTGTTTGTTTCTCAATACTCTCACTCCTCCCCCCCCCCGCCCCGCCCCACCAGCTGTACTTCCCAGGGGAAACGTGCTCAATGCGCAGGGTGTTGCAGATTGTCGACCAGGGTTCTGGGCTTTGTTTTTCGTTTTTGTTGGTTTGTGTTTGTTTGTTGTTTGTTTGTTTGAGATTTAATTATTTGAGTGAGTACAGAATGAGAAACACACAGAGAGAGAGCAGGATCGGTGTGGGGGTGCACAGCAGGCTCCCCACTGAGCAGGGAGCCCAATGTGGGTTCCATCCCAGGGCCCCGGGATCCTGACTTGAGTTGAGGCCAGACGCCTACTCGCCTGAGCCACCAGGCGCCCCTGATGGGGAGATCTGCCGAGTGTGCAGACGTGAGCCACCGCCACCCCCATGGAGACTCCTGGCCCCCCCCAGACGAGCCAGCCCCCTCCGCTGCTTAGGAAGCCACCGCCACCCCTTGGCAGTTCATGGCCCAGGGTTCACTTGCCATGACCCTCAAGAGGAGGGGTGAGCAGACTGAGCGGCCCGCCCCCGGCCTCCTTCGGGAAGCTACTGGGGTCAATGCAAAGGAACTCACTGTACCCCCGTCCCTGTCCCAGTGTCCAGTGTGTGGGCACTGAGATCCCAGGCTCTGCCAGCGGCAGCTTGTTGGGGGCTCCGGCTGTTTGTGGTTCCCGGGGAAGACCATGCAGGGCTGCGTGGTTTTGTACCGGGCCATTCAATGCGGGAAGGACACCTCTCTAGCCTATTTCTGTTTTTCTTTTCTTTTGGTTTTTTTTTGTTTTGTTTTGTTTTGTATTGTTTGTTTTTGTTGTTTTTTCTTTTTGAAAGAAAATTTGTTTATTCCTGAGAGACACAGAGAGAGGCAGAGACACAGGCAGAGGGAGAAGCAGGCTCCATGCAGGGAGCCCGATGCGGGACTCGATCCCAGGACCCCCGGGAATCACGCCCTGAGCCCAAGGCAAGCCGCTCAACCACTGAGCCCCCGGGGGTCCAGGCTGACTAGGTCTTAGGCCAGAATCCAGTGCAAGCCTCTCAGCTATTTATAGACAGTGCATTTCCCCCGGCGGGTCCTGCAGATGGGAGGCAGTGTTCTGTCGCCTTTGTCCCATTGATAAACTGAGCTCAGGGAACTCTCTTCCATATTCGAAGCTGCACCTGGGAGTTTACCATGGATTCAGGTCTAAGTGTTTCCACTTGTTCCAGCACATTCTTCCAAGTCACAGGAATAACGTATCCGTGCCTGAGCTGGAGACACCCTGACTTTCTCTTTCTCCTCATCTCTTTCCATCTTTCCTTTCTTTCCTCCCTCTCCCTATCTCCCTTTCCCTCAGACTGCTTGAGAGTCTTCCTCCCTCTGCCTCTTCCCTCTCAAACTGTAAAGACGTTTTTAAAATAAATAAATAAATATCCCTTCTGAGCAGGAACCCCATGGGGGATCAATCCCAGGATGCAGGGATCATGACCTGAGCCAAAGGCCACCACCGACTGAGCCACCCTGGCGCCTCAGTAAAATCTTTTAAAAATCTTTTTTATTTTATTTTTTAAATCTTTTTTATTATGTTAAAGCATACAAATATAAAATTACCATGTTAATTGTGTGTTTCTTTTTTTAAAAAAGACTGTTTGAGAGAGATGGAGCCAGAGCAGAAGCAGGGGACGGGGTAGAGGGAGAGGGCTAGGGAGAAAGAGGGGGACAAGGTGACTCCCTGCTGAGCGGGGCTCCATCCCGGGGCCCTGAGATCATGACCTGAGCTGAAGTCAGACACTTAACCGGCTGAGCTGCCCCGTGTTACTTGTTTTTTAAGTGTACAGTTGAGTGACACAAGTACATTCACGTCGTTGTGCGGCCACTGATTCCTCACTCCCACAGCCCCTGGCCCCCAGCCTTTACTCTCTGTCTCTATCAATTTTTTTAAAAGATTTATTTATTTATTTATTCATGATAGACATAGAGAGAGAGACTTAGGCAGAGGGCGAAGCAGGCTCCACGCCAGGAGCCCAACGCGGGACTCGATCCCGGGTCTCCAGGATGTCGCCCTGGGCCAAAGGCAGGCGCTAAACCGCTGAGCCACCCAGGGATTCCCTATCTCCATGAATTTTTAAAAAGATTTAGTTATTTATTTGAGAGAGAGAGATTGAGGGAGAGTATGAGCAGGGGGAGGGTCAGAGGGAGAAGCAGGCTCCCCGCTGAGCCAGGACCCCTGCTGATGTTTGGAAGCTTAACTGGCTGAGCCACCCGGGCACCCCTGTCTCTATGAATTTACTACCCCAGGGACCAGGTAGGAATGCAGTCACACTGTTTGCCTTTCTGTGACAGACGAGTATTATTATACACACAAAAGTTAAAGAAATACAGGTGTAAATACATGCGTGTATGTTGAAGGGTGCCCCATGTGCCACCCCAAAATATGCCCCGTTAGTGTAAGGATTATTTTGAACTAATAGCACTTGCAAAATAAAAGAGGCAAGAAGGCCACTTAAAGTCCTATTTGCTTCCTGAGAACAGGGGAGAAAATGTCCCCTGTGCCAGACACTAACCCTGGGCCAGTAGGAGAGTCACATTCTCCACCCCAGTTGAGACCTAGAGAATTCTATACAAATAGGCCTTGTAAAAGTAATTCCTCTCTGCCTTTACCCACCCCACAAATTAGGGACTTCTCCGCAATTACCCCTGTTGTTAGCTTAATATAAAAGCACAAGACTTTAGGGTCACCTGGGTGGCTCAGTGATTGAGTTCAGGTCATGATCCCAGGGTCCTGTGGTCAAGTTCAACATCGGGGTCCCCGCAGGGAGCCTGCTTCTCCCTCTGCCTGTGTCTCTGCCCCTCTCTGTGTCTCTCATGAATAAATAAATCAAATATTTAAAAATAAAAAAGCATGAGGGTTTAGCGATTTCTTAGAGGCTTTGTTTCCTGAGGAGGCCTCAGGTGGCCGGTGACATAAGTGCAGGTGCCTTTCTCCTGTCGACCTGCTGGATACATCAGTTCGCTTCTTGGGCGCTGCTGAGAAACCCTGGGAGGGCAGAGGCACAGGGTCGGGCTCCCCTCCAGGTGCAGACCCATGTCAGGATTCCCATCCCCCCCCCCCCCCCCCCGGGTCCCCTGAGGAGGCACCCCAGGGGACTCTGCCCCAGTCTTGGTTCCTAAGGCTTGTGCCTTTCCCTACAACAGAAACTCCTAGGGATGGCTGTTTGCGAGCTCCCAGGGGATGTGCCAAGGCAAAAGATGTGCCAGGGAGAGCTTCCTGTGTCAGAGGAGAAGGAAGCGTTCACAGTGCTGGGGTGGGACAGCCCCACCAGCTGGCACGGACTCCCACAGGCTGATGGGGGACAGGGAGCGTCATGCGGAATGACACCGTGAGTAATCCCGAAGCCCTCCGTCCCTACTGATCTGTCATCTTACCCTGTCGGGGATGCTATGACCAAAGTACCACCAACCGGAGGGCTTAGAAAAACCACAAATTTATTTCTCATGCTTCTGGAAGCCTGCAGTCAACACCGGCATATGCGGTGTCCAGTGAGAACCCGATTCCTGGTTCATAGATGGCCTTTTTTTTATTTTAAAGATTTTTATTTAAAAAAAAGATTTTTATTTATTTATTCATGAGAGACAGAGAGAGAGAGAGAGAGAGAGAGAGAGCAGAGACACAGACAGAGGGAGAAGCAGGCTCCATACAGGGAGCCCGACCTGGGACTCGATCCCGGGACTCCAGGGTCATGCCCTGTGCTGAAGGCGGCGCTAAACTGCTGAGCCACCCAGGGATCCCCCATAGATGGCCTTCTTGTCCTGTGTCCTCACATGGCTGAAGGGGATGAAGTTTTGGAATATGGGTGAGGTTTAGTGGGGTGAGGTCCGGAGCCAACGACCAAGAAAGAATTCTTGAGACATTTTGGTGCAAAATGGTGGTTTTATTAAATCCCGGGGGACAGGACCCGTGGGCAGGAAGAGCTGCTGCCCGGGGCCTGGGAGGGGTGGCTGATTATGTACCGGGGAGTCGGGAAGGGTTTGAGGATAGTGCACTCTCAGGAATTTCGGGAGCAAGGTCTCCAGCACCTTGAGGGGGTAGCTATTGTTGGGAAAAGGGCACTTATTACCGTCTAATAAAGCCTGAGTCATCAGACCCTTCAGATGTATGTTGGTGGGCCATGTGCTTGGGGGACGATTGCCAACATATATCTTGGGGATTTAGAGATAAAGGAAATTTCTAAAGGAATTTGTATATGTGAAAGTAGACTCACAGGATCCTGGGGGTCGGGCTTAGGTTGCTTTTTGCCCTTAGCAAAGTATGAAGATAGAGGCAGTTGAGTCCGCGGAGGAATGTTCCTTTGCCTGTTTCAAGGACTTGTCAATGTGCCACCCTGGGCTCATGCTTTGTCCTCAGCTAGTCCTTTGTTCCTCCATCAAAGGGGCAAAAGAGCTCCCTGGGGTCCTGGTATAAGAGCACCAGCCCCACTCATGGGGGCTGGGCCTTCATGACCTCATCACCTCTGAAGGCCCCACCTCCATATACCATCCCACTGGGGATGAGGCTTCACCCTAGGAATCTGGGGGGACACAGTCTATAGCAGATGTGAATGATGAAATGATAAAGTTTAGTGAAGATTGTGACATTTGCATCATTTCCCAGCACTTCCCACAAAACGCTGACTAATGACAAAGAACAAATGGGTGATTTCATGGTGGGCCAGGCTGGGAAGTACCACTAGTGACGTGATCTAAGTTAATCCACCCACCACAGGATACGAGGAGGTGGTGGGCACCTTGATGGGATGCACACGGTGTCCCTTCTGTGGGTCCTCTGCCCAAAGCTTGTAACCTGACTCTAGTGATGGGGATACCTCGACCTCCAATCTTCCCAGGTGTCCTGGTCTTCAAGACAAAGGAAGACTAGGGAGTCATTCCACGCTGAAGGTAACAGAGGCCTGACTCCAACATCAACACCAGGTTCTGAATTTCTCACCCACTCCCACCCAGGTGCAGAGGACCACCCTCTTCTGAGCACCCTTGTCACCAGCTCTGATGCCACAGTGGGACAGCAGCCCTCAGCCCACTACTGTCGCCCCAGAACCCTCCCCCACCGGGGCACCACGTGAGCAGCCCACCTGATGGCTGTAGGACCCAGTCCCTCAGGGGTGGTGAGAAGGAAGGAAGGGAGGGAGGTGGGGAAGCAGGAAGGAGTCAGGAGGGAGGCAAGGGGGGAGGAAGGAAGGAAAGAGGAAAGATGGAAAGATGAGGAGAAAGAAGAAGTCAGGGTATCTCCAGCTCAGGCACGGATACGTTATTCCTGTGACTTGGAAGAATGTGCTGGAACAAGTGGAAACACTTAGACCTGAATCCATGGTAAACTCCCAGGTGCAGCTTCGAATATGGAAGAGAGTTCCCTGAGCTCAGTTTATCAATGGGACAAAGGCGACAGAAACTGCCTCCCATCTGCAGGGACCCGCGGGGGAAATGCACTGTCTATAAATAGCTGAGAGGCTTGCACTGGATTCTGGCCTAAGACCTAGTCAGCCTGGACCCCCGGGGGGCTCAGTGGTTGAGCGGCTGCCTTGGGCTCAGGGCGTGATCCCGGGGTCCTGGGATCGAGTCCCGCATCGGGCTCCCTGCATGGAGCCTGCTTCTCCCTCTGCCTGTGTCTCTGCCTCTCTCTGTGTCTCTCAGGAATAAACAAATTTTCTTTCAAAAAGAAAAAACAACAAAAACAAAACAATACAAAACAAAACAAACAAAAAAAAAAAAAAAAAAAAGAAAAGAAAACAGAAATAGGCTAGAGAGGTGTCCTTCCCGCATTTGAATGGCCCTGTACAAAACCACGCAGCCCCTGCATGGTCTTCCCCGGGAACCACAAACAAGCCGGAGCCCCCAACAAGCGCCGCTGGCAGAGCCTGGGATCTTCAGTGCCCACGACACTGGACACTGGGACAGGGACGGGGGTACAGTGAGTTCCTTTGCATTGACCCCAGTAGCTTCCCGAAGGAGGCCGGGGGCGGGCCGCTCAGTCTGCTCACCCCTCCTCTTGAGGGTCATGGCAAGTGAACCCTGTGGCCATGAACTGCCAAGGGGTGGCGGTGGCTTCCTAAGCAGCGGAGGGGGCTGGCTCGTCTGGGGGGGCCAGGAGTCTCCATGGGGGTGGCGGTGGCTCACGTCTGCACACTCGGCAGATCTCCCCATCAGGGGCGCCTGGTGGCTCAGGCGAGTAGGCGTCTGGCCTCAACTCAAGTCAGGATCCCGGGGCCCTGGGATGGAACCCACATTGGGCTCCCTGCTCAGTGGGGAGCCTGCTGTGCACCCCCACCCGATCCTGCTCTCTCTCTGTGTGTTTCTCATTCTGTACTCACTCAAATAATTAAATCTCAAACAAACAAACAAACAAACAAACCAACAAAAACGAAAAACAAAGCCCAGAACCCTGGTCGACAATCTGCAACACCCTGCGCATTGAGCACGTTTCCCCTGGGAAGTACAGCTGGTGGGGCGGGGGCGGGGGGGGGGGGAGGATGAGAGTATTGAGAAACAAACACATTCACTACTTCCTTGGAAATGAAAAAACTGCTCCCGCAAATATCATTCCGGAACTGATGGGAGGATGATGAACAGAGGAGAACAAGGACGCAGCAGGGCGCGCAGCTCTGAGCCCAGCTGAGACATGGGCCAGCGACCAGCGCCATAAGGGATCACGGGCAAACGCTGGGCCAAGCACCCAAGTCAAGCTGGGACTTGCAGGGCGGCCACGCGGGGAGAAATCTCCAGGCGCGAAGAGGAGCCCAGGGAAGGACCAGGGGCTGCCATCCCCGCCCCAGAGGCGGGGCCCAGAGAGTGGACACCCTGATGTGGGGGGTGGGCCCATCACCCTGGGACATCTCGGGCCCCTGGGCCCTGGGTTGGGAGTCCCCATGGCCTGGCCTGGCCCATGCCGGCCCCACCCAGCGCTGGGCGCTTCCCTGCCCTGTGGCGTAGGCTGAGAGGCTGCCCCTCTCTGGGCCTCAGTGTGCTCCCCTGTAAACTGGGGGTGCTTGTGGGCCCCCCCAAACACAAGTACTCTCGGCCTCCCTCTCCGAGGCCCTGGCTCCCAAGCTGTGCCCCACCTGGGTGCCTCGCGTGGTGGGAGGATGGAGAGTCTGGGAGGCCTGGGGGACAGTGAGGCGGTGGATCAGGTTCTGGGTCTGCTGTCACCACCCAGAGTTTCCACTGTGTTCCCTGCCCCAGGCCTCCTGCCTCTGCGGGGTGGGGCAGGAGTGGGAGCGGGGAGCAGGTGGCGCAGGTGGGGAGGAGGGCTGCTGGCTGCTAGGAGGGGTTTCTGCTCAGCTGCCCCACCTGCCTCTTCCCTGCCTTCCAGACCCATCTGCCAGCTCCTCCCTCTGACCCCACCCTTCCTATCCTGGAGCGCTCCTGTGGGGCCCGGGCTGTGGGGCTGGCAGTGGGCTGGGGTGGAGGGTCCCAGGCTGCTGTCATCCTCCTGGGTCTGGGTGTGGGCGGCCTAGGACAGCCGTCCCCTGCCGTCCCTGCCCCTGGGAGCTGGCTGGCTGGGAGGGTGCGGGCAGCCCTGGGAGGTGGAACAGGACAGAGCTCGGGAGTCTGGAGGGAGGGACAGACAGGGACACCTGGGGGAGGCAGTGGGAGCCAGAGGCACGGCCGGGGCTGGGGCCCAGCGCACCCTTGGGGACTGAGGCACAAGACAGACACTGCCCGGGCCGAGGGAAGGCAGGGCCACAGGGACTGCGGAGGCCGGGCCAGGGCCTCTGGGCATCAGCCTCCCCCTCTGAGCCCGGCTCCTTGTGTGCGGAATGGGGGCGCCGATGCCCCTAAGGCCGGGCTGAGCGCAGGGGTCCCGAGTGCGCAGGCGCGCCCCGACGCTGGGCAGTGGCCCCAGTTGGCAAGTCTGAGTGACTCCTTCTTTGGACCACGTTCCGGGAGCACTTCCTGGGTGCGGGCCTCTGCTCTGGGCCCCCGGGCCCCAGGCGCCCCTCAGGCGAAGCCCCGGCCCCTGGGAGCCCCTGTCCTGTGGCTGTCGGTGCGGGGTCAGGATTGGGGGGGGCTGAGGCGGCCTGTCGGGGTGCAGCCCAGCCCTGGGCGGGAGGTCCAGCCTGGGAGGGGGCCCGCGCTTCCAGCCCCCGGCGCGGCCCCTCGGGCCAAGTCTCCCCAGATAAAATGGGCAAAATACTCTCTTCTGGCTGCCAAGCTGCAGGAAGGGGGCTGCCTGGACGGGGGCTCCCCGGGTCCCCTCTGGCCCTGGTGGTTCCCTGGGATCTGTCATTAGGACCATTAGCTCAAAGGAGCAGGGAGTGAGGGGAATCCTGGTCCCCAGAGATGGGGTGCTGGGCCAGGTGGCCCCAGGGCCAGGGTCTGTGCCAGGTGTGGGTGGTGGGCGTGGAAAGGGGGGGATGAGTCAGCCAGGCCTGCCACACCCCGCCTCATATGAGGTCCCAGCAGCCATCCCCAGCAGCGCCACTGCCCCTGCCGCCCGCAGCCAGGGCAGGGAGCTCTGTGAGTGCCCCGGGGCCGGGGCTTGGGGGGCTGGGGGGGCTTGGACCCAAGGCCCACCGGACTAGGGCAGGGGCTGGGCCCGCCTGAGGTGGCCTGTTGGGAAGGAGAAAGCGGGTGCCAGGGGTGCTTGAAGAGCCTGGGCTGTGGCTCTTGGGTTGACCCAGCCCGTCCCAGGGCTCCTAGTGCCCCTGGAGGCTCCCTCGGGGTCTCCCTGTCTCCACTGATCCGTGTCTCTCTCCACCTCTGCCGCTGCCTCTGCCTCTCCCCTTTCTCTCTGGGGCCTTTCTTCTCCCTGATTGTGCTGATCGGGGTCCTGGTCGCTTGCTCCCTGGGGTGACCCCTGTGCATCTCTCCCCTGCACCCCTGCTCCCCTCGGACTCCCCGCCGCTGCTCCTGCAGAACGTGCCCCACAAGACCTCGCTGCCCGAGGGCATCCGAGTCGGCACTGTGATGAGGATTCGGGGTGTGGTCCCGAACAAGGCTGGCAGGTGAGAGCCGGGGCCCAGCAGGGGCCCAGCAGTCGGGGTGGGAGTTGTCCAGGCTCAGCTCACCCCAACACTTCCAGCCCAGACCCGAGGATGCCAGGGCCACCTTTGTCCCCCAGGGGCTTGGAATCCCCAGACCTTGGCTGACTTTCTGGAATCTCAGGTCTTCACTCTGTGTCCCATGGCTGTGTACAGGCTGGGGTGCCCGTGTGTCCCTAGGAAACTGGGGCTCCAGGGCAATCTCAGGGTTCCTGCCTGTAGTCCTCCGCCTCCCAGCCGGAATCCCCAGGAACTCTGCAAATATGTCCTGTGATGGGGGGGGGGGGTGCCTGGGGCATCTGGGAAACCCACGCAGTCAGCCCTGAGACATCGGGGTCGGCTACAGTAGGAGTTTGGGGAAACCAGGAATGACGGGGTCCATGGTATTGTTCCCAGCCTTGTAGGAAAGGGGATAGTGTAGGAATGGGGAGCACCCTGGCCATTGGCACCATGACTCACGGCAACTCTCAGAGGCTTTGGAAATCGAGGGGGACCCAGGCCATTGCACGGTGACCCTCGTGTGGTGGATGTGTCCACCTAGAAGTTTCTGGGTCCCCCGGAATCTGGGTTCCTGGCCGCAGTCTACAGCCCTCCCTGTGGTGTGCGCCGTTCCCGGTCTCTATATTGGTCCGTGCTCTGGTAAAGGGGAGCCAGGCCCGAGGCCCCTGAGGTCCTTCCGCACCCCCTTCCCCCCACCACCCACCAGGTTCTACGTGAACCTGCTGTGCGGCGAGGCCCCGGGGAGCGAGGCTGCGCTGCATTTCAATCCCCGCCTGGATGAGTCCACCGTGGTCTTCAACACCCTGGAGCAGGGCGCCTGGGGCCGCGAGGAGCGAGGCACGGGCATCCCCTTCCAGCGCGGGCAGCCCTTCGACGTGCTCCTCATCGCCACGGACGAAGGCTTCAAGGTGGGTCCCTGCTCCCCCAGGCGGCCCCCCCACCGAGACCCAGGCCCCGCCCGCAGGGAAGCCGGGGCGGCTGCCGGCGGAGGTGGGAGCGCAGCCAGCAGGGCGGGGTGGGTGGGGGTGGGTGGGCCCCCCTCCCCCCCTCCCCTTCCCCTCCCTCCCCTCCCTCCCCTCCCCTCTCCCCTCTCCTCTCCCCTCCCCTTCCCCCTCCCCTCCCCTCTCCCCTCCCCTCCCCCAGCGCATCCGCACTGGTGTCAGAGGGCAGGGGCGTGGCAGGGCACGGAGCCGCGAGCGAGGCCCGGTGCCCAGGGCGGGGGTCCCCCAGCGGGGCAGGGCGCAGGGCGGGGGGCGACGAGCCCGAGGAGCCCGGCGGGGGGCGGGTCACGGCGCGGCCCTGCAGCGCGGCCCCTCGCCCCGCAGGCGGTGGTCGGCGACTCCGAGTACCACCACTTCCGCTACCGGATCCCGCCGGCGCGCGTGCGCCTCCTGGAGGTGGGCGGGGACCTGCAGCTCGAGTCCGTGAGCGTCTTCTGAGCCCGCGGCCGGCGCCGGGCGCCCCGCAGCGCAAATAAAGCCTCCGCGCGTGTGCGCCTGGTCTGCGTGTGTGTCCCCTGCGCGTCCACGCGGACAGCGGGCTCGAGGGGCGAAGGCCGCCGGGTCACCGCTGGCTCCGCGGCCGAGGCGCCACGCGAGCCCCGCTCTGGGCCGACGGCGGGGCCGGGAGGCGTCGGGAGTCGCGATCCGGGCGGGCGTGTGGGGCGCGTCTTCCCGGGCGGGAGTGCGGGGGCCGCCCCGGGGGCTGGAGCGCGCTCAGGCCGGCCCAACGGGGCACGATGCCCGCTCGCCGGGCCCCCGCGACCCCAGCGGACGGAGACGGGTGCTGCGCCCCGACGGGCCCCGGCGCCTGCCTCCCCGCCAGCTGTGCGCCCGCTGCCCCTCGGGTGCCGGCCGGCGGCTGGCGCGGGGTGGGGGCCGCGGGGCGCCGCGGGGCAGACGCGCACGGAGCCGCCTCTCCCCGCCGAGCCGAGGAGACACGGCATCAGGCCCCGGGCCCCGCCGCGGTCCCCGCCCCTTCGCACCCTCCTTCCTTCTGGGCGCCTGGGCGGCCGGGCCCTGGCTCTGCCCGAGCGCCCTCGGGGGCGGGTGGGGCCCCGCGCAGACGCCGTCACCCCCGGCAGGCGGCGGCTCCGATCGGAGGCGGCGGCTGCTCGTGACTTCTTGGCTTGGATGCAGGCAGGTCGCGGCTCTGAGCCGGAGGTGTCAGGAAGGGTCCTCCCCCGTGGCCGTGGTCCTAACCGTGAGATGGATATAGGGACGGCCTGGGGTTTGGGTTTGGGTCGGGTCGGGGAGTCAGGCGCCTGGAGGGATGTGCCCGGTTCCCGGCGTGGGCACGTCGCCTCCCCGTGGCCCCTGCGGATGCTGCAGCTTCGGCAGTCGGTGAAGGAGCGTGGGCAGATTCCTTGGTTTCGTCTGAAGATGCAAAAGAATGTGTACGACCTCCAAATCTCGGCGAATTCGAATCCTTCCAGGACAACTTTTTCTGCACCTTCCGAGCTCCTGCAGGGTGCAGCCGCTCTTCATTCTGGGCCCTTCTTTGTATATTTCGGGTGGGCTGTGTCGTGAGGGGTCCTCCTCTCCCAGTGGGAGACCTGAGAATCTCACATCGGTTGGTCCACCAGGGCTCTTCGTTAAATGACTTAATTTTTATTTTATTCATCTGTGTCATGTAGTTTCCGAGCAATTTTTTTTTTTAAAGTTGTACCTACCCATAGGTTACAGATTTGGAAAAGAACAGCGGAAGGTAAGACACCGTTGGCAGAGCTGGTAAACTAGGTTGGATGGTAGATTCATCTGTGTTCATTTCCTGATTTTTCATTTCTGTCTTATCATATATAAGTGATCATATATATAAGTGATCATATATAGTGGAGAATGTTCATGTTCACACGAAACATTACTACATATTAAGAAGGTATTTGAAAGTAAGAGGCAGAAAGTTGGCAAGTTACTCCTAAGCGGCTCTCAAAAAAAATTTTTTTTCAATCAAAATTATTAAAGTTTGAGCTGTACTTAAACTTTGTCATTTCATACATATAGAGGGAGACCATTTGAGTTAATTTTTTCCTATGTTTGTGAAGTAAGGGCTCAACTTTGGTTTTTTTGTGCATGGATTTCCAATTGAAAACACTGTTCTTGGGGATCCCTGGGTGGATCCGCGGTTTAGCGCCTGCCTTTGGCCCAGGGCGCGATCCTGGAGTCCCGGGATCGAGTCCCGCATCGGGCTCCCGACATGGAGCCTGCTTCTCCCTCTGCCTGTGTCTCTGCCTCTCTCTCTCTATGAATAAATAATAAAATTAAAAAATCTTTAAAAAAGAA